>NC_138187.1:48151106-49351106 GCF_964194105.1 Spermophilus citellus | reverse complement strand
AACCAAACTGGATGATACTTTCAGGTAATGATCAGTACACTAAGGCGACTTGGTTCCCCAAATTTCGTTCTTCTATGTTGAAGCGTTCATTTCCAGTAACATTTTGAATTTTTAGGTATCACTCTGTTTTCTCCTATATTGATACATGTACTTGGAACTCTAAATCCGACACGGTTTGTGCTAGCTTCTTGAAACTTGACACAGTAAAGTAGTTTCATGTTCTATCTCTATGGTTTGTTTCCTCTTGTTGTAGCCCTAAGCACTGACTGGCGAGAAACACTTTCATGGAAAGGGGTTGCCAAGCTTCCAAAAATTACGAATCTCCAGAAATCTCAGCCAATATTTTTTCACCCAAACTGGATGATACTTTCAGGTAATGATCAGTACACTAAGTTGACTTGGTTCCCCAAATTTCGTTCTTCTACGTTGAAGCGTTCATTTCCAGTAACAGTTTGAATTTTTAGGTTTCACTCTGTTTTCTCCTATATTGATAGATGTATTTGGAACTCTAAATCCAACACGGTTTGTGCTAGCTTCTTGAAACTTGACACAGTAAAGTAGTTTCACGTTCTATCTCTATGGTTTGTTTCCTCTTGATGTAGCCCTAAGCACTGACTGGCGAGAAACCCTTTCATGGAAAGGGGTTTCCAAGCTTCCAAAAATTACGAATCTCCAGAAATCTCAGCCAATATTTTTTCACCCAAACTGGATGATACTTTCAGGTAATGATCAGTACACTAAGGCGACTTGGTTCCCCAAATTTCGTTCTTCTATGTTGAAGCGTTCATTTCCAGTAACACTTTGAATTTTTAGGTATCACTCTGTTTTCTCCTATATTGATACATGTACTTGGAACTCTAAATCTAACACGGTTTGTGCTAGCTTCTTGAAACTTGACACAGTAAAGTAGTTTCACGTTCTATCTCTATGTTTTGTTTCCTCTTGATGTAGCCCTAAGCAGTGACTGGCGAGAAACACTTTCATGGAAAGGGGTTGCCAAGCTTCCAAAAATTACGAATCTCCAGAAATCTCAGCAAATACTTTTTCACCCAAACTGGATGATACTGTCAGGTAATGATCAGTACACTAAGGCGACTTGGTTCCCCAAATTTCGTTCTTCTATGTTGAAGCGTTCATTTCCAGTAACACTTTGAATTTTTAGGTATCACTCTGTTTTCTCCTATATTGATACATGTACTTGGAACTCTAAATCTAACACGGTTTGTGCTAGCTTCTTGAAACTTGACACAGTAAAGTTGTTTCACGTTCTATCTCTATGTTTTGTTTCCTCTTGATGTAGCCCTAAGCAGTGACTGGCGAGAAACACTTTCATGGAAAGGGGTTGCCAAGCTTCCAAAAATTACGAATCTCCAGAAATCTCAGCAAATATTTTTTCACCCAAACTGGATGATACTTTCAGGTAATGATCAGTACACTAAGGCGACTTGGTTCCCCAAATTTCGTTCTTCCATGTTGAAGCGTTCATTTCCAGTAACATTTTGAATTTTTAGGTATCACTCTGTTTTCTCCTATATTGATACATGTACTTGGAACTCTAAATCCGACACGGTTTGTGCTAGCTTCTTGAAACTTGACACAGTAAAGTAGTTTCACGTTCTATCTCTATGGTTTGTTTCCTCTTGTTGTAGCCCTAAGCACTGACTGGCGAGAAACACTTTCATGGAAAGGGGTTGCCAAGCTTCCAAAAATTACGAAACTCCAGAAATCTCAGCAAATATTTTTTCACCCAAACTGGATGATACTTTCAGGTAATGATCAGTACACTAAGGCGACTTGGTTCCCCAAATTTCGTTCTTCTACGTTGAAGCGTTCATTTCCAGTAACTGTTTGAATTTTTAGGTTTCACTCTGTTTTCTCCTATATTGATAGATGTATTTGGAACTCTAAATCCAACACGGTTTGTGCTAGCTTCTTGAAACTTGACACAGTAAAGTAGTTTCACGTTCTATCTCTATGGTTTGTTTCCTCTTGATGTAGCCCTAAGCACTGACTGGAGAGAAACACTTTCATGGAAAGGGGTTGCCAAGCTTCCAAAAATTACGAATCTCCAGAAATCTCAGCAAATATTTTTTCACCCAAACTGGATGATACTTTCAGGTAATGATCAGTACACGAAGGCGACTTGGTTCCCCAAATTTCGTTCTTCTATGTTGAAGCGTTCATTTCCAGTAACAGTTTGAATTTTTAGGTTTCACTCTGTTTTCTCCTATATTGATAGATGTATCTGGAACTCTAAATCCAACACGGTTTGTGCTAGCTTCTTGAAACTTGACACAGTAAAGTAGTTTCACGTTCTATCTCTATGTTTTGTTTCCTCTTGATGTAGCCCTAAGCAGTGACTGGAGAGAAACACTTTCATGGAAAGGGGTTGCCCAGCTTCCAAAAATTACGAATCTCCAGAAATCTCAGCAAATATTTTTTCACCCAAACTGGATGATACTTTCAGGTAATGATCAGTACACTAAGGCGACTTGGTTCCCCAAATTTCGTTCTTCTATGTTGAAGCGTTCATTTCCAGTAACACTTTGAATTTTTAGGTATCATTCTGTTTTCTCCTATATTGATACATGTACTTGGAACTCTAAATCCAACACGGTTTGTGCTAGCTTCTTGAAACTTGACACAGTAAAGTAGTTTCACGTTCTATCTCTATGTTTTGTTTCCTCTTGATGTAGCCCTAAGCAGTGACTGGCGAGAAACACTTTCATGAAACGGGGTTTCCAAGCTTCCAAAAATTACGAATCTCCAGAAATCTCAGCAAATATTTTTTCACCCAAACTGGATGATACTTTCAGGTAATGATCAGTACACTAAGGCGACTTGGTTCCCCAAATTTCGTTCTTCTATGTTGAAGCGTTCATTTCCAGTAACAGTTTGAATTTTTAGGTTTCACTCTGTTTTCTCCTATATTGATAGATGTATCTGGAACTCTAAATCCAACACGGTTTGTGCTAGCTTCTTGAAACTTGACACAGTAAAGTAGTTTCACGTTCTATCTCTATGGTTTGTTTCCTCTTGTTGTAGCCCTAAGCACTGACTGGCGAGAAACACTTTCATGGAAAGGGGTGCCAAGCTTCCAAAAATTACGAATCTCCAGAAATCTCAGCAAATATTTTTTCACCCAAACTGGATGATACTGTCAGGTAATGATCAGTACACTAAGGCGACTTGGTTCCCCAAATTTCGTTCTTCTATGCTGAAGCGTTCATTTCCAGTAACAGTTTGAATTTTTAGGTTTCACTCTGTTTTCTCCTATATTGATAGATGTATCTGGAACTCTAAATCCAACACGGTTTGTGCTAGCTTCTTGAAACTTGACACAGTAAAGTAGTTTCACTTTCTATCTCTATGTTTTGTTTCCTCTTGATGTAGCCCTAAGCAGTGACTGGCGAGAAACACTTTCATGGAAAGGGGTTGCCAAGCTTCCAAAAATTACGAATCTCCAGAAATCTCAGCAACTACTTTTTCACCCAAACTGGATGATACTGTCAGGTAATGATCAGTACACTAAGGCGACTTGGTTCCCCAAATTTCGTTCTTCTATGTTGAAGCGTTCATTTCCAGTAACACTTTGAATTTTTAGGTATCACTCTGTTTTCTCCTATATTGATACATGTACTTGGAACTCTAAATCTAACACGGTTTGTGCTAGCTTCTTGAAACTTGACACAGTAAAGTAGTTTCACGTTCTATCTCTATGTTTTGTTTCCTCTTGATGTAGCCCTAAGCAGTGACTGGCGAGAAACACTTTCATGGAACGGGGTTTCCAAGCTTCCAAAAATTACGAATCTCCAGAAATCTCAGCAAATATTTTTTCAACCAAACTGGATGATACTTTCAGGTAATGATCAGTACACTAAGGCGACTTGGTTCCCCAAATTTCGTTCTTCTATGTTGAAGCGTTCATTTCCAGTAACATTTTGAATTTTTAGGTATCACTCTGTTTTCTCCTATATTGATACATGTACTTGGAACTCTAAATCCGACACGGTTTGTGCTAGCTTCTTGAAACTTGACACAGTAAAGTAGTTTCATGTTCTATCTCTATGGTTTGTTTCCTCTTGTTGTAGCCCTAAGCACTGACTGGCGAGAAACACTTTCATGGAAAGGGGTTGCCAAGCTTCCAAAAATTACGAATCTCCAGAAATCTCAGCAAATATTTTTTCACCCAAACTGGATGATACTTTCAGGTAATGATCAGTACACTAAGTCGACTTGGTTCCCCAAATTTCGTTCTTCTACGTTGAAGCGTTCATTTCCAGTAACAGTTTGAATTTTTAGGTTTCACTCTGTTTTCTCCTATATTGATAGATGTATTTGGAACTCTAAATCCAACACGGTTTGTGCTAGCTTCTTGAAACTTGACACAGTAAAGTAGTTTCACGTTCTATCTCTATGGTTTGTTTCCTCTTGATGTAGCCCTAAGCACTGACTGGCGAGAAACCCTTTCATGGAAAGGGGTTTCCAAGCTTCCAAAAATTACGAATCTCCAGAAATCTCAGCAAATATTTTTTCACCCAAACTGGATGATACTTTCAGGTAATGATCAGTACACTAAGGCGACTTGGTTCCCCAAATTTCGTTCTTCCATGTTGAAGCGTTCATTTCCAGTAACATTTTGAATTTTTAGGTATCACTCTGTTTTCTCCTATATTGATACATGTACTTGGAACTCTAAATCCGACACGGTTTGTGCTAGCTTCTTGAAACTTGACACAGTAAAGTAGTTTCATGTTCTATCTCTATGGTTTGTTTCCTCTTGTTGTAGCCCTAAGCACTGACTGGCGAGAAACACTTTCATGGAAAGGGGTTGCCAAGCTTCCAAAAATTATGAAACTCCAGAAATCTCAGCAAATATTTTTTCACCCAAACTGGATGATACTTTCAGGTAATGATCAGTACACTAAGGCGACTTGGTTCCCCAAATTTCGTTCTTCTACGTTGAAGCGTTCATTTCCAGTAACTGTTTGAATTTTTAGGTTTCACTCTGTTTTCTCCTATATTGATAGATGTATTTGGAACTCTAAATCCAACACGGTTTGTGCTAGCTTCTTGAAACTTGACACAGTAAAGTAGTTTCACGTTCTATCTCTATGGTTTGTTTCCTCTTGATGTAGCCCTAAGCACTGACTGGAGAGAAACACTTTCATGGAAAGGGGTTGCCAAGCTTCCAAAAATTACGAATCTCCAGAAATCTCAGCGAATATTTTTTCACCCAAACTGGATGATACTTTCAGGTAATGATCAGTACACTAAGTCGACTTGGTTCCCCAAATTTCGTTCTTCTACGTTGAAGCGTTCATTTCCAGTAACAGTTTGAATTTTTAGGTTTCACTCTGTTTTCTCCTATATTGATAGATGTATTTGGAACTCTAAATCCAACACGGTTTGTGCTAGCTTCTTGAAACTTGACACAGTAAAGTAGTTTCACGTTCTATCTCTATGGTTTGTTTCCTCTTGATGTAGCCCTAAGCACTGACTGGCGAGAAACCCTTTCATGGAAAGGGGTTTCCAAGCTTCCAAAAATTACGAATCTCCAGAAATCTCAGCCAATATTTTTTCACCCAAACTGGATGATACTTTCAGGTAATGATCAGTACACTAAGGCGACTTGGTTCCCCAAATTTCGTTCTTCTATGTTGAAGCGTTCATTTCCAGTAACACTTTGAATTTTTAGGTATCACTCTGTTTTCTCCTATATTGATACATGTACTTGGAACTCTAAATCTAACACGGTTTGTGCTAGCTTCTTGAAACTTGACACAGTAAAGTAGTTTCACGTTCTATCTCTATGTTTTGTTTCCTCTTGATGTAGCCCTAAGCAGTGACTGGCGAGAAACACTTTCATGGAAAGGGGTTGCCAAGCTTCCAAAAATTACGAATCTCCAGAAATCTCAGCAAATACTTTTTCACCCAAACTGGATGATACTGTCAGGTAATGATCAGTACACTAAAGCGACTTGGTTCCCCAAATTTCGTTCTTCTATGTTGAAGCGTTCATTTCCAGTAACACTTTGAATTTTTAGGTATCACTCTGTTTTCTCCTATATTGATACATGTACTTGGAACTCTAAATCTAACACGGTTTGTGCTAGCTTCTTGAAACTTGACACAGTAAAGTAGTTTCACGTTCTATCTCTATGTTTTGTTTCCTCTTGATGTAGCCCTAAGCAGTGACTGGCGAGAAACACTTTCATGGAAAGGGGTTGCCAAGCTTCCAAAAATTACGAATCTCCAGAAATCTCAGCAAATATTTTTTCACCCAAACTGGATGATACTTTCAGGTAATGATCAGTACACTAAGGCGACTTGGTTCCCCAAATTTCGTTCTTCCATGTTGAAGCGTTCATTTCCAGTAACATTTTGAATTTTTAGGTATCACTCTGTTTTCTCCTATATTGATACATGTACTTGGAACTCTAAATCCGACACGGTTTGTGCTAGCTTCTTGAAACTTGACACAGTAAAGTAGTTTCACGTTCTATCTCTATGGTTTGTTTCCTCTTGTTGTAGCCCTAAGCACTGACTGGCGAGAAACACTTTCATGGAAAGGGGTTGCCAAGCTTCCAAAAATTACGAAACTCCAGAAATCTCAGCAAATATTTTTTCACCCAAACTGGATGATACTTTCAGGTAATGATCAGTACACTAAGGCGACTTGGTTCCCCAAATTTCGTTCTTCTACGTTGAAGCGTTCATTTCCAGTAACTGTTTGAATTTTTAGGTTTCACTCTGTTTTCTCCTATATTGATAGATGTATTTGGAACTCTAAATCCAACACGGTTTGTGCTAGCTTCTTGAAACTTGACACAGTAAAGTAGTTTCACGTTCTATCTCTATGGTTTGTTTCCTCTTGATGTAGCCCTAAGCACTGACTGGAGAGAAACACTTTCATGGAAAGGGGTTGCCAAGCTTCCAAAAATTACGAATCTCCAGAAATCTCAGCAAATATTTTTTCACCCAAACTGGATGATACTTTCAGGTAATGATCAGTACACGAAGGCGACTTGGTTCCCCAAATTTCGTTCTTCTATGTTGAAGCGTTCATTTCCAGTAACAGTTTGAATTTTTAGGTTTCACTCTGTTTTCTCCTATATTGATAGATGTATCTGGAACTCTAAATCCAACACGGTTTGTGCTAGCTTCTTGAAACTTGACACAGTAAAGTAGTTTCACGTTCTATCTCTATGTTTTGTTTCCTCTTGATGTAGCCCTAAGCAGTGACTGGAGAGAAACACTTTCATGGAAAGGGGTTGCCCAGCTTCCAAAAATTACGAATCTCCAGAAATCTCAGCAAATATTTTTTCACCCAAACTGGATGATACTTTCAGGTAATGATCAGTACACTAAGGCGACTTGGTTCCCCAAATTTCGTTCTTCTATGTTGAAGCGTTCATTTCCAGTAACACTTTGAATTTTTAGGTATCATTCTGTTTTCTCCTATATT
Source organism: Spermophilus citellus (assembly GCF_964194105.1). NCBI lineage: Eukaryota > Metazoa > Chordata > Mammalia > Rodentia > Sciuridae > Spermophilus > Spermophilus citellus. Next base: position 49,343,638 of record NC_138187.1, on the reverse strand, counting down.
GATACATGTACTTGGAACTCTAAATCCAACACGGTTTGTGCTAGCTTCTTGAAACTTGACACAGTAAAGTAGTTTCACGTTCTATCTCTATGTTTTGTTTCCTCTTGATGTAGCCCTAAGCAGTGACTGGCGAGAAACACTTTCATGAAACGGGGTTTCCAAGCTTCCAAAAATTACGAATCTCCAGAAATCTCAGCAAATATTTTTTCACCCAAACTGGATGATACTTTCAGGTAATGATCAGTACACTAAGGCGACTTGGTTCCCCAAATTTCGTTCTTCTATGTTGAAGCGTTCATTTCCAGTAACAGTTTGAATTTTTAGGTTTCACTCTGTTTTCTCCTATATTGATAGATGTATCTGGAACTCTAAATCCAACACGGTTTGTGCTAGCTTCTTGAAACTTGACACAGTAAAGTAGTTTCACGTTCTATCTCTATGGTTTGTTTCCTCTTGTTGTAGCCCTAAGCACTGACTGGCGAGAAACACTTTCATGGAAAGGGGTGCCAAGCTTCCAAAAATTACGAATCTCCAGAAATCTCAGCAAATATTTTTTCACCCAAACTGGATGATACTGTCAGGTAATGATCAGTACACTAAGGCGACTTGGTTCCCCAAATTTCGTTCTTCTATGCTGAAGCGTTCATTTCCAGTAACAGTTTGAATTTTTAGGTTTCACTCTGTTTTCTCCTATATTGATAGATGTATCTGGAACTCTAAATCCAACACGGTTTGTGCTAGCTTCTTGAAACTTGACACAGTAAAGTAGTTTCACGTTCTATCTCTATGTTTTGTTTCCTCTTGATGTAGCCCTAAGCAGTGACTGGCGAGAAACACTTTCATGGAAAGGGGTTGCCAAGCTTCCAAAAATTACGAATCTCCAGAAATCTCAGCAACTACTTTTTCACCCAAACTGGATGATACTGTCAGGTAATGATCAGTACACTAAGGCGACTTGGTTCCCCAAATTTCGTTCTTCTATGTTGAAGCGTTCATTTCCAGTAACACTTTGAATTTTTAGGTATCACTCTGTTTTCTCCTATATTGATACATGTACTTGGAACTCTAAATCTAACACGGTTTGTGCTAGCTTCTTGAAACTTGACACAGTAAAGTAGTTTCACGTTCTATCTCTATGTTTTGTTTCCTCTTGATGTAGCCCTAAGCAGTGACTGGCGAGAAACACTTTCATGGAACGGGGTTTCCAAGCTTCCAAAAATTACGAATCTCCAGAAATCTCAGCAAATATTTTTTCAACCAAACTGGATGATACTTTCAGGTAATGATCAGTACACTAAGGCGACTTGGTTCCCCAAATTTCGTTCTTCTATGTTGAAGCGTTCATTTCCAGTAACATTTTGAATTTTTAGGTATCACTCTGTTTTCTCCTATATTGATACATGTACTTGGAACTCTAAATCCGACACGGTTTGTGCTAGCTTCTTGAAACTTGACACAGTAAAGTAGTTTCATGTTCTATCTCTATGGTTTGTTTCCTCTTGTTGTAGCCCTAAGCACTGACTGGCGAGAAACACTTTCATGGAAAGGGGTTGCCAAGCTTCCAAAAATTACGAATCTCCAGAAATCTCAGCAAATATTTTTTCACCCAAACTGGATGATACTTTCAGGTAATGATCAGTACACTAAGTCGACTTGGTTCCCCAAATTTCGTTCTTCTACGTTGAAGCGTTCATTTCCAGTAACAGTTTGAATTTTTAGGTTTCACTCTGTTTTCTCCTATATTGATAGATGTATTTGGAACTCTAAATCCAACACGGTTTGTGCTAGCTTCTTGAAACTTGACACAGTAAAGTAGTTTCACGTTCTATCTCTATGGTTTGTTTCCTCTTGATGTAGCCCTAAGCACTGACTGGCGAGAAACCCTTTCATGGAAAGGGGTTTCCAAGCTTCCAAAAATTACGAATCTCCAGAAATCTCAGCAAATATTTTTTCACCCAAACTGGATGATACTTTCAGGTAATGATCAGTACACTAAGTCGACTTGGTTCCCCAAATTTCGTTCTTCCATGTTGAAGCGTTCATTTCCAGTAACATTTTGAATTTTTAGGTATCACTCTGTTTTCTCCTATATTGATACATGTACTTGGAACTCTAAATCCGACACGGTTTGTGCTAGCTTCTTGAAACTTGACACAGTAAAGTAGTTTCACGTTCTATCTCTATGGTTTGTTTCCTCTTGTTGTAGCCCTAAGCACTGACTGGCGAGAAACACTTTCATGGAAAGGGGTTGCCAAGCTTCCAAAAATTACGAAACTCCAGAAATCTCAGCAAATATTTTTTCACCCAAACTGGATGATACTTTCAGGTAATGATCAGTACACTAAGGCGACTTGGTTCCCCAAATTTCGTTCTTCTACGTTGAAGCGTTCATTTCCAGTAACTGTTTGAATTTTTAGGTTTCACTCTGTTTTCTCCTATATTGATAGATGTATTTGGAACTCTAAATCCAACACGGTTTGTGCTAGCTTCTTGAAACTTGACACAGTAAAGTAGTTTCACGTTCTATCTCTATGGTTTGTTTCCTCTTGATGTAGCCCTAAGCACTGACTGGAGAGAAACACTTTCATGGAAAGGGGTTGCCAAGCTTCCAAAAATTACGAATCTCCAGAAATCTCAGCGAATATTTTTCACCCAAACTGGATGATACTTTCAGGTAATGATCAGTACACGAAGGCGACTTGGTTCCCCAAATTTCGTTCTTCTATGTTGAAGCGTTCATTTCCAGTAACAGTTTGAATTTTTAGGTTTCACTCTGTTTTCTCCTATATTGATAGATGTATCTGGAACTCTAAATCCAACACGGTTTGTGCTAGCTTCTTGAAACTTGACACAGTAAAGTAGTTTCACGTTCTATCTCTATGTGTTGTTTCCTCTTGATGTAGCCCTAAGCAGTGACTGGAGAGAAACACTTTCATGGAAAGGGGTTGCCCAGCTTCCAAAAATTACGAATCTCCAGAAATCTCAGCAAATATTTTTTCACCCAAACTGGATGATACTTTCAGGTAATGATCAGTACACTAAGGCGACTTGGTTCCCCAAATTTCGTTCTTCTATGTTGAAGCGTTCATTTCCAGTAACACTTTGAATTTTTAGGTATCATTCTGTTTTCTCCTATATTGATACATGTACTTGGAACTCTAAATCCAACACGGTTTGTGCTAGCTTCTTGAAACTTGACACAGTAAAGTAGTTTCACGTTCTATCTCTATGTTTTGTTTCCTCTTGATGTAGCCCTAAGCAGTGACTGGCGAGAAACACTTTCATGAAACGGGGTTTCCAAGCTTCCAAAAATTACGAATCTCCAGAAATCTCAGCAAATATTTTTTCACCCAAACTGGATGATACTTTCAGGTAATGATCAGTACACTAAGGCGACTTGGTTCCCCAAATTTCGTTCTTCTATGTTGAAGCGTTCATTTCCAGTAACAGTTTGAATTTTTAGGTTTCACTCTGTTTTCTCCTATATTGATAGATGTATCTGGAACTCTAAATCCAACACGGTTTGTGCTAGCTTCTTGAAACTTGACACAGTAAAGTAGTTTCACGTTCTATCTCTATGTTTTGTTTCCTCTTGATGTAGCCCTAAGCACTGACTGGCGAGAAACACTTTCATGGAAAGGGGTTGCCAAGCTTCCAAAAATTACGAATCTCCAGAAATCTCAGCAAATATTTTTTCACCCAAACTGGATGATACTTTCAGGTAATGATCAGTACACTAAGGCGACTTGGTTCCCCAAATTTCGTTCTTCTATGTTGAAGCGTTCATTTCCAGTAACACTTTGAATTTTTAGGTATCACTCTGTTTTCTCCTATATTGATACATGTACTTGGAACTCTAAATCCGACACGGTTTGTGCTAGCTTCTTGAAACTTGACACAGTAAAGTAGTTTCACGTTCTATCTCTATGGTTTGTTTCCTCTTGTTGTAGCCCTAAGCACTGACTGGCGAGAAACACTTTCATGGAAAGGGGTGCCAAGCTTCCAAAAATTACGAATCTCCAGAAATCTCAGCAAATATTTTTTCACCCAAACTGGATGATACTGTCAGGTAATGATCAGTACACTAAGGCGACTTGGTTCCCCAAATTTCGTTCTTCTATGTTGAAGCGTTCATTTCCAGTAACAGTTTGAATTTTTAGGTTTCACTCTGTTTTCTCCTATATTGATAGATGTATCTGGAACTCTAAATCCAACACGGTTTGTGCTAGCTTCTTGAAACTTGACAAAGTAAAGTAGTTTCACGTTCTATCTCTATGTTTTGTTTCCTCTTGATGTAGCCCTAAGCAGTGACTGGCGAGAAACACTTTCATGGAAAGGGGTTGCCAAGCTTCCAAAAATTACAAATCTCCAGAAATCTCAGCAAATACTTTTTCACCCAAACTGGATGATACTGTCAGGTAATGATCAGTACACTAAGGCGACTTGGTTCCCCAAATTTCGTTCTTCTATGTTGAAGCGTTCATTTCCAGTAACAGTTTGAATTTTTAGGTATCACTCTGTTTTCTCCTATATTGATAGATGTATTTGGAACTCTAAATCCAACACGGTTTGTGCTAGCTTCTTGAAACTTGACACAGTAAAGTAGTTTCACGTTCTATCTCTATGTTTTGTTTCCTCTTGATATAGCCCTAATCAGTGACTGGCGAGAAACACTTTCATGGAAAGGGGTTGCCAAGCTTCCAAAAATTACGAATCTCCAGAAATCTCAGCAAATATTTTTTCACCCAAACTGGATGATACTTTCAGGTAATGATCAGTACACGAAGGCGACTTGGTTCCCCAAATTTCGTTCTTCTATGTTGAAGCGTTCATTTCCAGTAAAACTTTGAATTTTTAGGTATCACTCTGTTTTCTCCTATATTGATAGATGTATTTGGAACTCTAAATCCAACACGGTTTGTGCTAGCTTCTTGAAACTTGACACAGTGAAGTAGTTTCACATTCTATCTCTATGGTTTGTTTCCTCTTGATGTAGCCCTAAGCACTGACTGGCGAGAAACACTTTCATGGAAAGGGGTTTCCAAGCTTCCAAAAATTACGAATCTCCAGAAATCTCAGCCAATATTTTTTCACCCAAACTGGATGATACTTTCAGGTAATGATCAGTACACTAAGGCGACTTGGTTCCCCAAATTTCGTTCTTCTATGTTGAAGCGTTCATTTCCAGTAACACTTTGAATTTTTAGGTATCACTCTGTTTTCTCCTATATTGATACATGTACTTGGAACTCTAAATCCAACACGGTTTGTGCTAGCTTCTTGAAACTTGACACAGTAAAGTAGTTTCACGTTCTATCTCTATGGTTTGTTTCCTCTTGTTGTAGCCCTAAGCACTGACTGGCGAGAAACACTTTCATGGAAATGGGTGCCAAGCTTCCAAAAATTACGAATCTCCAGAAATCTCAGCAAATATTTTTTCACCCAAACTGGATGATACTGTCAGGTAATGATCAGTACACTAAGGCGACTTGGTTCCCCAAATTTCGTTCTTCTATGCTGAAGCGTTCATTTCCAGTAACAGTTTGAATTTTTAGGTTTCACTCTGTTTTCTCCTATATTGATAGATGTATCTGGAACTCTAAATCCAACACGGTTTGTGCTAGCTTCTTGAAACTTGACACAGTAAAGTAGTTTCACGTTCTATCTCTATGTTTTGTTTCCTCTTGATGTAGCCCTAAGCAGTGACTGGCGAGAAACACTTTCATGGAAAGGGGTTGCCAAGCTTCCAAAAATTACGAATCTCCAGAAATCTCAGCAACTACTTTTTCACCCAAACTGGATGATACTGTCAGGTAATGATCAGTACACTAAGGCGACTTGGTTCCCCAAATTTCGTTCTTCTATGTTGAAGCGTTCATTTCCAGTAACACTTTGAATTTTTAGGTATCACTCTGTTTTCTCCTATATTGATACATGTACTTGGAACTCTAAATCTAACACGGTTTGTGCTAGCTTCTTGAAACTTGACACAGTAAAGTAGTTTCACGTTCTATCTCTATGTTTTGTTTCCTCTTGATGTAGCCCTAAGCAGTGACTGGCGAGAAACACTTTCATGGAACGGGGTTTCCAAGCTTCCAAAAATTACGAATCTCCAGAAATCTCAGCAAATATTTTTTCAACCAAACTGGATGATACTTTCAGGTAATGATCAGTACACTAAGGCGACTTGGTTCCCCAAATTTCGTTCTTCTATGTTGAAGCGTTCATTTCCAGTAACATTTTGAATTTTTAGGTATCACTCTGTTTTCTCCTATATTGATACATGTACTTGGAACTCTAAATCCGACACGGTTTGTGCTAGCTTCTTGAAACTTGACACAGTAAAGTAGTTTCATGTTCTATCTCTATGGTTTGTTTCCTCTTGTTGTAGCCCTAAGCACTGACTGGCGAGAAACACTTTCATGGAAAGGGGTTGCCAAGCTTCCAAAAATTACGAATCTCCAGAAATCTCAGCAAATATTTTTTCACCCAAACTGGATGATACTTTCAGGTAATGATCAGTACACTAAGTCGACTTGGTTCCCCAAATTTCGTTCTTCTACGTTGAAGCGTTCATTTCCAGTAACAGTTTGAATTTTTAGGTTTCACTCTGTTTTCTCCTATATTGATAGATGTATTTGGAACTCTAAATCCAACACGGTTTGTGCTAGCTTCTTGAAACTTGACACAGTAAAGTAGTTTCACGTTCTATCTCTATGGTTTGTTTCCTCTTGATGTAGCCCTAAGCACTGACTGGCGAGAAACCCTTTCATGGAAAGGGGTTGCCAAGCTTCCAAAAATTACGAATCTCCAGAAATCTCAGCCAATATTTTTTCACCCAAACTGGATGATACTTTCAGGTAATGATCAGTACACTAAGGCGACTTGGTTCCCCAAATTTCATTCTTCTATGTTGAAGCGTTCATTTCCAGTAACACTTTGAATTTTTAGGTATCACTCTGTTTTCTCCTATATTGATACATGTACTTGGAACTCTAAATCTAACACGGTTTGTGCTAGCTTCTTGAAACTTGACACAGTAAAGTAGTTTCACGTTCTATCTCTATGTTTTGTTTCCTCTTGATGTAGCCCTAAGCAGTGACTGGCGAGAAACACTTTCATGGAAAGGGGTTGCCAAGCTTCCAAAAATTACGAATCTCCAGAAATCTCAGCAAATACTTTTTCACCCAAACTGGATGATACTGTCAGGTAATGATCAGTACACTAAGGCGACTTGGTTCCCCAAATTTCGTTCTTCTATGTTGAAGCGTTCATTTCCAGTAACACTTTGAATTTTTAGGTATCACTCTGTTTTCTCCTATATTGATACATGTACTTGGAACTCTAAATCTAACACGGTTTGTGCTAGCTTCTTGAAACTTGACACAGTAAAGTAGTTTCACGTTCTATCTCTATGTTTTGTTTCCTCTTGATGTAGCCCTAAGCAGTGACTGGCGAGAAACACTTTCATGGAACGGGGTTTCCAAGCTTCCAAAAATTACGAATCTCCAGAAATCTCAGCAAATATTTTTTCAACCAAACTGGATGATACTTTCAGGTAATGATCAGTACACTAAGGCGACTTGGTTCCCCAAATTTCGTTCTTCTATGTTGAAGCGTTCATTTCCAGTAACATTTTGAATTTTTAGGTATCACTCTGTTTTCTCCTATATTGATACATGTACTTGGAACTCTAAATCCGACACGGTTTGTGCTAGCTTCTTGAAACTTGACACAGTAAAGTAGTTTCATGTTCTATCTCTATGGTTTGTTTCCTCTTGTTGTAGCCCTAAGCACTGACTGGCGAGAAACACTTTCATGGAAAGGGGTTGCCAAGCTTCCAAAAATTACGAATCTCCAGAAATCTCAGCAAATATTTTTTCACCCAAACTGGATGATACTTTCAGGTAATGATCAGTACACTAAGTCGACTTGGTTCCCCAAATTTCGTTCTTCTACGTTGAAGCGTTCATTTCCAGTAACAGTTTGAATTTTTAGGTTTCACTCTGTTTTCTCCTATATTGATAGATGTATTTGGAACTCTAAATCCAACACGGTTTGTGCTAGCTTCTTGAAACTTGACACAGTAAAGTAGTTTCACGTTCTATCTCTATGGTTTGTTTCCTCTTGATGTAGCCCTAAGCACTGACTGGCGAGAAACCCTTTCATGGAAAGGGGTTGCCAAGCTTCCAAAAATTACGAATCTCCAGAAATCTCAGCCAATATTTTTTCACCCAAACTGGATGATACTTTCAGGTAATGATCAGTACACTAAGGCGACTTGGTTCCCCAAATTTCATTCTTCTATGTTGAAGCGTTCATTTCCAGTAACACTTTGAATTTTTAGGTATCACTCTGTTTTCTCCTATATTGATACATGTACTTGGAACTCTAAATCTAACACGGTTTGTGCTAGCTTCTTGAAACTTGACACAGTAAAGTAGTTTCACGTTCTATCTCTATGTTTTGTTTCCTCTTGATGTAGCCCTAAGCAGTGACTGGCGAGAAACACTTTCATGGAAAGGGGTTGCCAAGCTTCCAAAAATTACGAATCTCCAGAAATCTCAGCAAATACTTTTTCACCCAAACTGGATGATACTGTCAGGTAATGATCAGTACACTAAGGCGACTTGGTTCCCCAAATTTCGTTCTTCTATGTTGAAGCGTTCATTTCCAGTAACACTTTGAATTTTTAGGTATCACTCTGTTTTCTCCTATATTGATACATGTACTTGGAACTCTAAATCTAACACGGTTTGTGCTAGCTTCTTGAAACTTGACACAGTAAAGTAGTTTCACGTTCTATCTCTATGTTTTGTTTCCTCTTGATGTAGCCCTAAGCAGTGACTGGCGAGAAACACTTTCATGGAAAGTGGTTGCCAAGCTTCCAAAAATTACGAATCTCCAGAAATCTCAGCAAATACTTTTTCACCCAAACTGGATGATACTGTCAGGTAATGATCAGTACACTAAGGCGACTTGGTTCCCCAAATTTCGTTCTTCTACGTTGAAGCGTTCATTTCCAGTAACTGTTTGAATTTTTAGGTTTCACTCTGTTTTCTCCTATATTGATAGATGTATTTGGAACTCTAAATCCAACACGGTTTGTGCTAGCTTCTTGAAACTTGACACAGTAAAGTAGTTTCACGTTCTATCTCTATGGTTTGTTTCCTCTTGATGTAGCCCTAAGCACTGACTGGAGAGAAACACTTTCATGGAAAGGGGTTGCCAAGCTTCCAAAAATTACGAATCTCCAGAAATCTCAGCAAATATTTTTTCACCCAAACTGGATGATACTTTCAGGTAATGATCAGTACACGAAGGCGACTTGGTTCCCCAAATTTCGTTCTTCTATGTTGAAGCGTTCATTTCCAGTAACAGTTTGAATTTTTAGGTTTCACTCTGTTTTCTCCTATATTGATAGATGTATCTGGAACTCTAAATCCAACACGGTTTGTGCTAGCTTCTTGAAACTTGACACAGTAAAGTAGTTTCACGTTCTATCTCTATGTTTTGTTTCCTCTTGATGTAGCCCTAAGCAGTGACTGGAGAGAAACACTTTCATGGAAAGGGGTTGCCCAGCTTCCAAAAATTACGAATCTCCAGAAATCTCAGCAAATATTTTTTCACCCAAACTGGATGATACTTTCAGGTAATGATCAGTACACTAAGGCGACTTGGTTCCCCAAATTTCGTTCTTCTATGTTGAAGCGTTCATTTCCAGTAACACTTTGAATTTTTAGGTATCATTCTGTTTTCTCCTATATTGATACATGTACTTGGAACTCTAAATCCAACACGGTTTGTGCTAGCTTCTTGAAACTTGACACAGTAAAGTAGTTTCACGTTCTATCTCTATGTTTTGTTTCCTCTTGATGTAGCCCTAAGCACTGACTGGCGAGAAACACTTTCATGGAAAGGGGTTGCCAAGCTTCCAAAAATTACGAATCTCCAGAAATCTCAGCAAATATTTTTTCACCCAAACTGGATGATACTGTCAGGTAATGACCAGTACACTAAGGCGACTTGGTTCCCCAAATTTCGTTCTTCTATGTTGAAGCGTTCATTTCCAGTACCAGTTTGAATTTTTAGGTATCACTCTGTTTTCTCCTATATTGATACATGTACTTGGAACTCTAAATCCAACACGGTTTGTGCTAGCTTCTTGAAACTTGACACAGTAAAGTAGTTTCACGTTCTATCTCTATGGTTTGTTTCCTCTTGATGTAGCCCTAAGCACTGACTGGAGAGAAACACTTTCATGGAAAGGGGTTGCCAAGCTTCCAAAAATTACGAATCTCCAGAAATCTCAGCAAATATTTTTTCACCCAAACTGGATGATACTTTCAGGTAATGATCAGTACACGAAGGCGACTTGGTTCCCCAAATTTCGTTCTTCTATGTTGAAGCGTTCATTTCCAGTAACAGTTTGAATTTTTAGGTTTCACTCTGTTTTCTCCTATATTGATAGATGTATCTGGAACTCTAAATCCAACACGGTTTGTGCTAGCTTCTTGAAACTTGACACAGTAAAGTAGTTTCACGTTCTATCTCTATGTTTTGTTTCCTCTTGATGTAGCCCTAAGCAGTGACTGGCGAGAAACACTTTCATGGAAAGGGGTTGCCAAGCTTCCAAAAATTACGAATCTCCAGAAATCTCAGCAAATACTTTTTCACCCAAACTGGATGATACTGTCAGGTAATGATCAGTACACTAAGGCGACTTGGTTCCCCAAATTTCGTTCTTCTATGTTGAAGCGTTCATTTCCAGTAACACTTTGAATTTTTAGGTATCACTCTGTTTTCTCCTATATTGATACATGTACTTGGAACTCTAAATCCAACACGGTTTGTGCTAGCTTCTTGAAACTTGACACAGTAAAGTAGTTTCACGTTCTATCTCTATGTTTTGTTTCCTCTTGATGTAGCCCTAAGCAGTGACTGGCGAGAAACACTTTCATGGAACGGGGTTTCCAAGGTTCCAAAAATTACGAATCTCCAGAAATCTCAGCAAATATTTTTTCACCCACACTGGATGATACTTTCAGGTAATGATCAGTACACTAAGGCGACTTGGTTCCCCAAATTTCGTTCTTCTACGTTGAAGCGTTCATTTCCAGTAACAGTTTGAATTTTTAGGTTTCACTCTGTTTTCTCCTATATTGATACATGTACTTGGAACTCTAAATCCAACAAGGTTTGTGCTAGCTTCTTGAAACTTGACACAGTAAAGTAGTTTCACGTTCTATCTCTATGTTTTGTTTCCTCTTGATGTAGCCCTAAGCAATGACTGGCGAGAAACACTTTCATGGAAAGGGGTTGCCAAGCTTCCAAAAATTACGAATCTCCAGAAATCTCAGCAAATATTTTTTCACCCAAACTGGATGATACTTTCAGGTAATGATCAGTACACTAAGGCGACTTGGTTCCCCAAATTTCGTTCTTCTACGTTGAAGCGTTCATTTCCAGTAACAGTTTGAATTTTTAGGTTTCACTCTGTTTTCTCCTATATTGATAGATGTATTTGGAACTCTAAATCCAACACGGTTTGTGCTAGCTTCTTGAAACTTGACACAGTAAAGTAGTTTCACGTTCTATCACTACGGTTTGTTTCCTCTTGATGTAGCCCTAAGCACTGACTGGAGAGAAACACTTTCATGGAAAGGGGTTGCCAAGCTTCCAAAAATTATGAATCTCCAGAAATCTCAGCAAATATTTTTTCACCCAAACTGGATGATACTTTCAGGTAATGATCAGTACACGAAGGCGACTTGGTTCCCCAAATTTCGTTCTTCTATGTTGAAGCGTTCATTTCCAGTAACAGTTTGAATTTTTAGGTTTCACTCTGTTTTCTCTTATATTGATAGATGTATCTGGAACTCTAAATCCAACACGGTTTGTGCTAGCTTCTTGAAACTTGACACAGTAAAGTAGTTTCACGTTCTATCTCTATGTTTTGTTTCCTCTTGATTTAGCCCTAAGCAGTGACTGGCGAGAAACACTTTCATTGAAAGGGGTTGCCAAGCTTCCAAAAATTACGAATCTCCAGAAATCTCAGCAAATACTTTTTCACCCAAACTGGATGATACTTTCAGGTAATGATCAGTACACTAAGGCGACTTGGTTCCCCAAATTTCGTTCTTCTATGTTGAAGCATTCATTTCCAGTAACAGTTTGAATTTTTAGGTTTCACTCTGTTTTCTCCTATATTGATACATGTACTTGGAACTCTAAATCCAACACGGTTTGTGCTAGCTTCTTGAAACTTGACACAGTAAAGTAGTTTCACGTTCTATCTCTATGTTTTGTTTCCTCTTGATGTAGCCCTAAGCACTGACTGGCGAGAAACACTTTCATGGAAAGGGGTTGCCAAGCTTCCAAAAATTACGAATCTCCAGAAATCTCAGCAAATATTTTTTCACCCAAACTGGATGATACTTTCAGGTAATGATCAGTACACTAAGGTGACTTGGTTCCCCAAATTTCGTTCTTCTACGTTGAAGCGTTCATTTCCAGTAACAGTTTGAATTTTTAGGTTTCACTCTGTTTTCTCCTATATTGATAGATGTATCTGGAACTCTAAATCCAACACGGTTTGTGCTAGCTTCTTGAAACTTGACACAGTAAAGTAGTTTCACGTTCTATCTCTATGGTTTGTTTCCTCTTGATGTAGCCCTAAGCACTGACTGGAGAGAAACACTTTCATGGAAAGGGGTTGCCAAGCTTCCAAAAATTACGAATCTCCAGAAATCTCAGCAAATATTTTTTCACCCAAACTGGATGATACTTTCAGGTAATGATCAGTACACGAAGGCGACTTGGTTCCCCAAATTTCGTTCTTCTATGTTGAAGCGTTCATTTCCAGTAACAGTTTGAATTTTTAGGTTTCACTCTGTTTTCTCCTATATTGATACATGTACTTGGAACTCTAAATCCAACACGGTTTGTGCTAGCTTCTTGAAACTTGACACAGTAAAGTAGTTTCACGTTCTATCTCTATGTTTTGTTTCCTCTTGATGTAGCCCTAAGCACTGACTGGCGAGAAACACTTTCATGGAAAGGGGTTGCCAAGCTTCCAAAAATTACGAATCTCCAGAAATCTCAGCAAATATTTTTTCACCCAAACTGGATGATACTGTCAGGTAATGACCAGTACACTAAGGCGACTTGGTTCCCCAAATTTCGTTCTTCTATGTTGAAGCGTTCATTTCCAGTACCAGTTTGAATTTTTAGGTATCACTCTGTTTTCTCCTATATTGATACATGTACTTGGAACTCTAAATCCAACACGGTTTGTGCTAGCTTCTTGAAACTTGACACAGTAAAGTAGTTTCACGTTCTATCTCTATGGTTTGTTTCCTCTTGATGTAGCCCTAAGCACTGACTGGCGAGAAACACTTTCATGGAAAGGGGTTGCCAAGCTTCCAAAAATTACGAATCTCCAGAAATCTCAGCAAATATTTTTTCACCCAAACTGGATGATACTTTCAGGTAATGATCAGTACACGAAGGCGACTTGGTTCCCCAAATTTCGTTCTTCTATGTTGAAGCGTTCATTTCCAGTAACAGTTTGAATTTTTAGGTTTCACTCTGTTTTCTCCTATATTGATAGATGTATCTGGAACTCTAAATCCAACACGGTTTGTGCTAGCTTCTTGAAACTTGACACAGTAAAGTAGTTTCACGTTCTATCTCTATGTTTTGTTTCCTCTTGATGTAGCCCTAAGCAGTGACTGGCGAGAAACACTTTCATGGAAAGGGGTTGCCAAGCTTCCAAAAATTACGAATCTCCAGAAATCTCAGCAAATACTTTTTCACCCAAACTGGATGATACTGTCAGGTAATGATCAGTACACTAAGGCGACTTGGTTCCCCAAATTTCGTTCTTCTATGTTGAAGCATTCATTTCCAGTAACACTTTGAATTTTTAGGTATCACTCTGTTTTCTCCTATATTGATACATGTACTTGGAACTCTAAATCCAACACGGTTTGTGCTAGCTTCTTGAAACTTGACACAGTAAAGTAGTTTCACGTTCTATCTCTATGTTTTGTTTCCTCTTGATGTAGCCCTAAGCAGTGACTGGCGAGAAACACTTTCATGGAACGGGGTTTCCAAGGTTCCAAAAATTACGAATCTCCAGAAATCTCAGCAAATATTTTTTCACCCAAACTGGATGATACTTTCAGGTAATGATCAGTACACTAAGGCGACTTGGTTCCCCAAATTTCGTTCTTCTACGTTGAAGCGTTCATTTCCAGTAACAGTTTGAATTTTTAGGTTTCACTCTGTTTTCTCCTATATTGATACATGTACTTGGAACTCTAAATCCAACAAGGTTTGTGCTAGCTTCTTGAAACTTGACACAGTAAAGTAGTTTCACGTTCTATCTCTATGTTTTGTTTCCTCTTGATGTAGCCCTAAGCACTGACTGGCGAGAAACACTTTCATGGAAAGGGGTTGCCAAGCTTCCAAAAATTACGAATCTCCAGAAATCTCAGCAAATATTTTTTCACCCAAACTGGATGATACTTTCAGGTAATGATCAGTACACTAAGGCGACTTGGTTCCCCAAATTTCGTTCTTCTACGTTGAAGCGTTCATTTCCAGTAACAGTTTGAATTTTTAGGTTTCACTCTGTTTTCTCCTATATTGATAGATGTATTTGGAACTCTAAATCCAACACGGTTTGTGCTAGCTTCTTGAAACTTGACACAGTAAAGTAGTTTCACGTTCTATCTCTACGGTTTGTTTCCTCTTGATGTAGCCCTAAGCACTGACTGGAGAGAAACACTTTCATGGAAAGGGGTTGCCAAGCTTCCAAAAATTATGAATCTCCAGAAATCTCAGCAAAAATTTTTTTTCCCAAACTGGATGATACTTTCAGGTAATGATCAGTACACGAAGGCGACTTGGTTCCCCAAATTTCGTTCTTCTATGTTGAAGCGTTCATTTCCAGTAACAGTTTGAATTTTTAGGTTTCACTCTGTTTTCTCCTATATTGATAGATGTATCTGGAACTCTAAATCCAACACGGTTTGTGCTAGCTTCTTGAAACTTGACACAGTAAAGTAGTTTCACGTTCTATCTCTATGGTTTGTTTCCTCTTGATGTAGCCCTAAGCAGTGACTGGCGAGAAACACTTTCATGGAAAGGGGTTGCCCAGCTTCCAAAAATTACGAATCTCCAGAAATCTCAGCAAATATTTTTTCACCCAAACTGGATGATACTTTCAGGTAATGATCAGTACACGAAGGCGACTTGGTTCCCCAAATTTCGTTCTTCTATGTTGAAGCGTTCATTTCCAGTAACAGTTTGAATTTTTAGGTTTCACTCTGTTTTCTCCTATATTGATAGATGTATCTGGAACTCTAAATCCAACACGGTTTGTGCTAGCTTCTTGAAACTTGACACAGTAAAGTAGTTTCACGTTCTATCTCTATGTTTTGTTTCCTCTTGATGTAGCCCTAAGCAGTGACTGGCGAGAAACACTTTCATGGAAAGGGGATGCCAAGCTTCCAAAAATTACGAATCTCCAGAAATCTCAGCAAATACTTTTTCACCCAAACTGGATGATACTGTCAGGTAATGATCAGTACACTAAGGCGACTTGGTTCCCCAAATTTCGTTCTTCTATGTTGAAGCGTTCATTTCCAGTAACAGTTTGAATTTTTAGGTTTCACTCTGTTTTCTCCTATATTGATACATGTACTTGGAACTCTAAATCCAACACGGTTTGTGCTAGCTTCTTGAAACTTGACACAGTAAAGTAGTTTCACGTTCTATCTCTATGTTTTGTTTCCTCTTGATGTAGCCCTAAGCACTGACTGGCGAGAAACACTTTCATGGAAAGGGGTTGCCAAGCTTCCAAAAATTACGAATCTCCAGAAATCTCAGCAAATATTTTTTCACCCAAACTGGATGATACTGTCAGGTAATGACCAGTACACTAAGGCGACTTGGTTCCCCAAATTTCGTTCTTCTACGTTGAAGCGTTCATTTCCAGTAACAGTTTGAATTTTTAGGTATCACTCTGTTTTCTCCTATATTGATACATGTACTTGGAACTCTAAATCCAACACGGTTTGTGCTAGCTTCTTGAAACTTGACACAGTAAAGTAGTTTCACGTTCTATCTCTATGTTTTGTTTCCTCTTGATGTAGCCCTAAGCACTGACTGGCGAGAAACACTTTCATGGAAAGGGGTTGCCAAGCTTCCAAAAATTACGAATCTCCAGAAATCTCAGCAAATATTTTTTCACCCAAACTGGATGATACTTTCAGGTAATGATCAGTACACTAAGGCGACTTGGTTCCCCAAATTTCGTTCTTCTACGTTGAAGCGTTCATTTCCAGTAACAGTTTGAATTTTTAGGTTTCACTCTGTTTTCTCCTATATTGATAGATGTATCTGGAACTCTAAATCCAACACGGTTTGTGCTAGCTTCTTGAAACTTGACAAAGTAAAGTAGTTTCACGTTCTATCTCTATGTTTTGTTTCCTCTTGATGTAGCCCTAAGCACTGACTGGAGAGAAACACTTTCATGGAAAGGGGTTGCCAAGCTTCCAAAAATTACGAATCTCCAGAAATCTCAGCAAATATTTTTTCACCCAAACTGGATGATACTTTCAGGTAATGATCAGTACACGAAGGCGACTTGGTTCCCCAAATTTCGTTCTTCTATGTTGAAGCGTTCATTTCCAGTAACAGTTTGAATTTTTAGGTTTCACTCTGTTTTCTCCTATATTGATAGATGTATCTGGAACTCTAAATCCAACACGGTTTGTGCTAGCTTCTTGAAACTTGACACAGTAAAGTAGTTTCACGTTCTATCTCTATGTTTTGTTTCCTCTTGATGTAGCCCTAAGCAGTGACTGGCGAGAAACACTTTCATGGAAAGGGGTTGCCAAGCTTCCAAAAATTACGAATCTCCAGAAATCTCAGCAAATACTTTTTCACCCAAACTGGATGATACTGTCAGGTAATGATCAGTACACTAAGGCGACTTGGTTCCCCAAATTTCGTTCTTCTATGTTGAAGCGTTCATTTCCAGTAACAGTTTGAATTTTTAGGTTTCACTCTGTTTTCTCCTATATTGATACATGTACTTGGAACTCTAAATCCAACACGGTTTGTGCTAGCTTCTTGAAACTTGACACAGTAAAGTAGTTTCACGTTCTATCTCTATGGTTTGTTTCCTCTTGATGTAGCCCTAAGCACTGACTGGCGAGAAACACTTTCATGGAAAGGGGTTGCCAAGCTTCCAAAAATTACGAATCTCCAGAAATCTCAGCAAATATTTTTTCACCCAAACTGGATGATACTGTCAGGTAATGACCAGTACACTAAGGCGACTTGGTTCCCCAAATTTCGTTCTTCTATGTTGAAGCGTTCATTTCCAGTACCAGTTTGAATTTTTAGGTATCACTCTGTTTTCTCCTATATTGATACATGTACTTGGAACTCTAAATCCAACACGGTTTGTGCTAGCTTCTTGAAACTTGACACAGTAAAGTAGTTTCACGTTCTATCTCTATGGTTTGTTTCCTCTTGTTGTAGCCCTAAGCCCTGACTGGCGAGAAACACTTTCATGGAAAGGGGTTGCCAAGCTTCCAAAAATTACGAATCTCCAGAAATCTCAGCAAATATTTTTTCACCCAAACTGGATGATACTTTCAGGTAATGATCAGTACACGAAGGCGACTTGGTTCCCCAAATTTCGTTCTTCTATGTTGAAGCGTTCATTTCCAGTAACAGTTTGAATTTTTAGGTTTCACTCTGTTTTCTCCTATATTGATAGATGTATCTGGAACTCTAAATCCAACACGGTTTGTGCTAGCTTCTTGAAACTTGACACAATAAAGTAGTTTCACGTTCTATCTCTATGTTTTGTTTCCTCTTGATTTAGCCCTAAGCAGTGACTGGCGAGAAACACTTTCATCGAAAGGGGTTGCCAAGCTTCCAAAAATTACGAATCTCCAGAAATCTCAGCAAATACTTTTTCACCCAAACTGGATGATACTGTCAGGTAATGATCAGTACACTAAGGCGACTTGGTTCCCCAAATTTCGTTCTTCTATGTTGAAGCGTTCATTTCCAGTAACACTTTGAATATTTAGGTATCACTCTGTTTTCTCCTATATTGATACATGTACTTGGAACTCTAAATCCAACACGGTTTGTGCTAGCTTCTTGAAACTTGACACAGTAAAGTAGTTTCACCTTCTATCTCTATGTTTTGTTTCCTCTTGATGTAGCCCTAAGCAGTGACTGGCGAGAAACACTTTCATGGAACGGGGATTCCAAGATTCCAAAAATTATGAATCTCCAGAAATCTCAGCAAATATTTTTTCACCCAAACTGGATGATACTTTCAGGTAATGATCAGTACAGTAAGGCGACTTGGTTCCCCAAATTTCGTTCTTCTACGTTGAAGCGTTCATTTCCAGTAAGAGTTTGAATTTTTAGGTTTCACTCTGTTTTCTCCTATATTGATACATGTACTTGGAACTCTAAATCCAACAAGGTTTGTGCTAGCTTCTTGAAACTTGACACAGTAAAGTAGTTTCACGTTCTATCTCTATGTTTTGTTTCCTCTTGATGTAGCCCTAAGCACTGACTGGCGAGAAACACTTTCATGGAAAGGGGTTGCCAAGCTTCCAAAAATTACGAATCTCCAGAAATCTCAGCAAATATTTTTTCACCCAAACTGGATGATACTTTCAGGTAATGATCAGTACACTAAGGCGACTTGGTTCCCCAAATTTCGTTCTTCTACGTTGAAGCGTTCATTTCCAGTAAAAGTTTGAATTTTAAGTTTCACTCTGTTTTCTCCTATATTGATAGATGTATTTGGAACTCTAAATCCAACACGGTTTGTGCTAGCTTCTTGAAACTTGACACAGTAAAGTAGTTTCACGTTCTATCTCTACGGTTTGTTTCCTCTTGATGTAGCCCTAAGCACTGACTGGAGAGAAACACTTTCATGGAAAGGGGTTGCCAAGCTTCCAAAAATTACGAATCTCCAGAAATCTCAGCAAAAATTTTTTTTCCCAAACTGGATGATACTTTCAGGTAATGATCAGTACACGAAGGCGACTTGGTTCCCCAAATTTCGTTCTTCTATGTTGAAGCGTTCATTTCCAGTAACAGTTTGAATTTTTAGGTTTCACTCTGTTTTCTCCTATATTGATAGATGTATCTGGAACTCTAAATCCAACACGGTTTGTGCTAGCTTCTTGAAACTTGACACAGTAAAGTAGTTTCACGTTCTATCTCTATGGTTTGTTTCCTCTTGATGTAGCCCTAAGCAGTGACTGGCGAGAAACACTTTCATGAAACGGGGTTTCCAAGCTTCCAAAAATTACGAATCTCCAGAAATCTCAGCAAATATTTTTTCACCCAAACTGGATGATACTGTCAGGTAATGATCAGTACACGAAGGCGACATGGTTCCCCAAATTTCGTTCTTCTATGTTGAAGCGTTCATTTCCAGTAACAGTTTGAATTTTTAGGTTTCACTCTGTTTTCTCCTATATTGATAGATGTATCTGGAACTCTAAATCCAACACGGTTTGTGCTAGCTTCTTGAAACTTGACACAGTAAAGTAGTTTCACGTTCTATCTCTATGTTTTGTTTCCTCTTGATTTAGCCCTAAGCAGTGACTGGCGAGAAACACTTTCATGGAAAGGGGTTGCCAAGCTTCCAAAAATTACGAATCTCCAGAAATCTCAGCAAATACTTTTTCACCCAAACTGGATGATACTTTCAGGTAATGATCAGTACACTAAGGCGACTTGGTTCCCCAAATTTCGTTCTTCTATGTTGAAGCATTCATTTCCAGTAACAGTTTGAATTTTTAGGTTTCACTCTGTTTTCTCCTATATTGATACATGTACTTGGAACTCTAAATCCAACACGGTTTGTGCTAGCTTCTTGAAACTTGACACAGTAAAGTAGTTTCACGTTCTATCTCTATGGTTTGTTTCCTCTTGATGTAGCCCTAAGCACTGACTGGCGAGAAACACTTTCATGGAAAGGGGTTGCCAAGCTTCCAAAAATTACGAATCTCCAGAAATCTCAGCAAATATTTTTTCACCCAAACTGGATGATACTGTCAGGTAATGACCAGTACACTAAGGCGACTTGGTTCCCCAAATTTCGTTCTTCTATGTTGAAGCGTTCATTTCCAGTAACAGTTTGAATTTTTAGGTATCACTCTGTTTTCTCCTATATTGATACATGTACTTGGAACTCTAAATCCAACACGGTTTGTGCTAGCTTCTTGAAACTTGACACAGTAAAGTAGTTTCACGTTCTATCTCTATGTTTTGTTTCCTCTTGATGTAGCCCTAAGCACTGACTGGCGAGAAACACTTTCATGGAAAGGGGTTGCCAAGCTTCCAAAAATTACGAATCTCCAGAAATCTCAGCAAATATTTTTTCACCCAAACTGGATGATACTTTCAGGTAATGATCAGTACACTAAGGCGACTTGGTTCCCCAAATTTCGTTCTTCTACGTTGAAGCGTTCATTTCCAGTAACAGTTTGAATTTTTAGGTTTCACTCTGTTTTCTCCTATATTGATAGATGTATCTGGAACTCTAAATCCAACACGGTTTGTGCTAGCTTCTTGAAACTTGACACAGTAAAGTAGTTTCACGTTCTATCTCTATGGTTTGTTTCCTCTTGATGTAGCCCTAAGCACTGACTGGAGAGAAACACTTTCATGGAAAGGGGTTGCCAAGCTTCCAAAAATTACGAATCTCCAGAAATCTCAGCAAATATTTTTTCACCCAAACTGGATGATACTTTCAGGTAATGATCAGTACACGAAGGCGACTTGGTTCCGCAAATTTCGTTCTTCTATGTTGAAGCGTTCATTTCCAGTAACAGTTTGAATTTTTAGGTTTCACTCTGTTTTCTCCTATATTGATAGATGTATCTAGAACTCTAAATCCAACACGGTTTGTGCTAGCTTCTTGAAACTTGACACAGTAAAGTAGTTTCACGTTCTATCTCTATGTTTTGTTTCCTCTTGATGTAGCCCTAAGCAGTGACTGGCGAGAAACACTTTCATGGAAAGGGGTTGCCAAGCTTCCAAAAATTACGAATCTCCAGAAATCTCAGCAAATACTTTTTCACCCAAACTGGATGATACTGTCAGGTAATGATCAGTACACTAAGGCGACTTGGTTCCCCAAATTTCGTTCTTCTATGTTGAAGCGTTCATTTCCAGTAACAGTTTGAATTTTTAGGTTTCACTCTGTTTTCTCCTATATTGATACATGTACTTGGAACTCTAAATCCAACACGGTTTGTGCTAGCTTCTTGAAACTTGACACAGTAAAGTAGTTTCACGTTCTATCTCTATGGTTTGTTTTCTCTTGATGTAGCCCTAAGCAGTGACTGGCGAGAAACACTTTCATGGAAAGGGGTTGCCCAGCTTCCAAAAATTACGAATCTCCAGAAATCTCAGCAAATATTTTTTCACCCAAACTGGATGATACGTTCAGGTAATGATCAGTACACGAAGGCGACTTGGTTCCCCAAATTTCGTTCTTCTATGTTGAAGCGTTCATTTCCAGTAACAGTTTGAATTTTTAGGTTTCACTCTGTTTTCTCCTATATTGATAGATGTATCTGGAACTCTAAATCCAACACGGTTTGTGCTAGCTTCTTGAAACTTGACACAGTAAAGTAGTTTCACGTTCTATCTCTATGTTTTGTTTCCTCTTGATGTAGCCCTAAGCAGTGACTGGCGAGAAACACTTTCATGGAAAGGGGTTGCCAAGCTTCCAAAAATTACGAATCTCCAGAAATCTCAGCAAATACTTTTTCACCCAAACTGGATGATACTTTCAGGTAATGATCAGTACACTAAGGCGACATGGTTCCCCAAATTTCGTACTTCTATGTTGAAGCGTTCATTTCCAGTAACAGTTTGAATTTTTAGGTTTCACTCTGTTTTCTCCTATATTGATAGATGTATCTGGAACTCTAAATCCAACACGGTTTGTGCTAGCTTCTTGAAACTTGACACAGTAAAGTAGTTTCACGTTCTATCTCTATGTTTTGTTTCCTCTTGATTTAGCCCTAAGCAGTGACTGGCGAGAAACACTTTCATGGAAAGGGGTTGCCAAGCTTCCAAAAATTACGAATCTCCAGAAATCTCAGCAAATACTTTTTCACCCAAACTGGATGATACTTTCAGGTAATGATCAGTACACTAAGGCGACTTGGTTCCCCAAATTTCGTTCTTCTATGTTGAAGCATTCATTTCCAGTAACAGTTTGAATTTTTAGGTTTCACTCTGTTTTCTCCTATATTGATACATGTACTTGGAACTCTAAATCCAACACGGTTTGTGCTAGCTTCTTGAAACTTGACACAGTAAAGTAGTTTCACGTTCTATCTCTATGTTTTGTTTCCTCTTGATGTAGCCCTAAGCACTGACTGGCGAGAAACACTTTCATGGAAAGGGGTTGCCAAGCTTCCAAAAATTACGAATCTCCAGAAATCTCAGCAAATATTTTTTCACCCAAACTGGATGATACTGTCAGGTAATGACCAGTACACTAAGGCGACTTGGTTCCCCAAATTTCGTTCTTCTACGTTGAAGCGTTCATTTCCAGTAACAGTTTGAATTTTTAGGTATCACTCTGTTTTCTCCTATATTGATACATGTACTTGGAACTCTAAATCCAACACGGTTTGTGCTAGCTTCTTGAAACTTGACACAGTAAAGTAGTTTCACGTTCTATCTCTATGTTTTGTTTCCTCTTGATGTAGCCCTAAGCACTGACTGGCGAGAAACACTTTCATGGAAAGGGGTTGCCAAGCTTCCAAAAATTACGAATCTCCAGAAATCTCAGCAAATATTTTTTCACCCAAACTGGATGATACTTTCAGGTAATGATCAGTACACTAAGGCGACTTGGTTCCCCAAATTTCGTTCTTCTACGTTGAAGCGTTCATTTCCAGTAACAGTTTGAATTTTTAGGTTTCACTCTGTTTTCTCCTATATTGATAGATGTATCTGGAACTCTAAATCCAACACGGTTTGTGCTAGCTTCTTGAAACTTGACACAGTAAAGTAGTTTCACGTTCTATCTCTATGGTTTGTTTCCTCTTGATGTAGCCCTAAGCACTGACTGGAGAGAAACACTTTCATGGAAAGGGGTTGCCAAGCTTCCAAAAATTACGAATCTCCAGAAATCTCAGCAAATATTTTTTCACCCAAACTGGATGATACTTTCAGGTAATGATCAGTACACGAAGGCGACTTGGTTCCGCAAATTTCGTTCTTCTATGTTGAAGCGTTCATTTCCAGTAACAGTTTGAATTTTTAGGTTTCACTCTGTTTTCTCCTATATTGATAGATGTATCTGGAACTCTAAATCCAACACGGTTTGTGCTAGCTTCTTGAAACTTGACACAGTAAAGTAGTTTCACGTTCTATCTCTATGTTTTGTTTCCTCTTGATGTAGCCCTAAGCAGTGACTGGCGAGAAACACTTTCATGGAAAGGGGTTGCCAAGCTTCCAAAAATTACGAATCTCCAGAAATCTCAGCAAATACTTTTTCACCCAAACTGGATGATACTTTCAGGTAATGATCAGTACACTAAGGCGACATGGTTCCCCAAATTTCGTTCTTCTATGTTGAAGCGTTCATTTCCAGTAACAGTTTGAATTTTTAGGTTTCACTCTGTTTTCTCCTATATTGATAGATGTATCTGGAACTCTAAATCCAACACGGTTTGTGCTAGCTTCTTGAAACTTGACACAGTAAAGTAGTTTCACGTTCTATCTCTATGTTTTGTTTCCTCTTGATTTAGCCCTAAGCAGTGACTGGCGAGAAACACTTTCATGGAAAGGGGTTGCCAAGCTTCCAAAAATTACGAATCTCCAGAAATCTCAGCAAATACTTTTTCACCCAAACTGGATGATACTTTCAGGTAATGATCAGTACACTAAGGCGACTTGGTTCCCCAAATTTCGTTCTTCTATGTTGAAGCATTCATTTCCAGTAACAGTTTGAATTTTTAGGTTTCACTCTGTTTTCTCCTATATTGATACATGTACTTGGAACTCTAAATCCAACACGGTTTGTGCTAGCTTCTTGAAACTTGACACAGTAAAGTAGTTTCACGTTCTATCTCTATGGTTTGTTTCCTCTTGATGTAGCCCTAAGCACTGACTGGCGAGAAACACTTTCATGGAAAGGGGTTGCCAAGCTTCCAAAAATTACGAATCTCCAGAAATCTCAGCAAATATTTTTTCACCCAAACTGGATGATACTGTCAGGTAATGACCAGTACACTAAGGCGACTTGGTTCCCCAAATTTCGTTCTTCTACGTTGAAGCGTTCATTTCCAGTAACAGTTTGAATTTTTAGGTATCACTCTGTTTTCTCCTATATTGATACATGTACTTGGAACTCTAAATCCAACACGGTTTGTGCTAGCTTCTTGAAACTTGACACAGTAAAGTAGTTTCACGTTCTATCTCTATGTTTTGTTTCCTCTTGATGTAGCCCTAAGCACTGACTGGCGAGAAACACTTTCATGGAAAGGGGTTGCCAAGCTTCCAAAAATTACGAATCTCCAGAAATCTCAGCAAATATTTTTTCACCCAAACTGGATGATACTTTCAGGTAATGATCAGTACACTAAGGCGACTTGGTTCCCCAAATTTCGTTCTTCTACGTTGAAGCGTTCATTTCCAGTAACAGTTTGAATTTTTAGGTTTCACTCTGTTTTCTCCTATATTGATAGATGTATCTGGAACTCTAAATCCAACACGGTTTGTGCTAGCTTCTTGAAACTTGACACAGTAAAGTAGTTTCACGTTCTATCTCTATGGTTTGTTTCCTCTTGATGTAGCCCTAAGCACTGACTGGAGAGAAACACTTTCATGGAAAGGGGTTGCCAAGCTTCCAAAAATTACGAATCTCCAGAAATCTCAGCAAATATTTTTTCACCCAAACTGGATGATACTTTCAGGTAATGATCAGTACACGAAGGCGACTTGGTTCCGCAAATTTCGTTCTTCTATGTTGAAGCGTTCATTTCCAGTAACAGTTTGAATTTTTAGGTTTCACTCTGTTTTCTCCTATATTGATAGATGTATCTAGAACTCTAAATCCAACACGGTTTGTGCTAGCTTCTTGAAACTTGACACAGTAAAGTAGTTTCACGTTCTATCTCTATGTTTTGTTTCCTCTTGATGTAGCCCTAAGCAGTGACTGGCGAGAAACACTTTCATGGAAAGGGGTTGCCAAGCTTCCAAAAATTACGAATCTCCAGAAATCTCAGCAAATACTTTTTCACCCAAACTGGATGATACTGTCAGGTAATGATCAGTACACTAAGGCGACTTGGTTCCCCAAATTTCGTTCTTCTATGTTGAAGCGTTCATTTCCAGTAACAGTTTGAATTTTTAGGTTTCACTCTGTTTTCTCCTATATTGATACATGTACTTGGAACTCTAAATCCAACACGGTTTGTGCTAGCTTCTTGAAACTTGACACAGTAAAGTAGTTTCACGTTCTATCTCTATGGTTTGTTTTCTCTTGATGTAGCCCTAAGCAGTGACTGGCGAGAAACACTTTCATGGAAAGGGGTTGCCCAGCTTCCAAAAATTACGAATCTCCAGAAATCTCAGCAAATATTTTTTCACCCAAACTGGATGATACGTTCAGGTAATGATCAGTACACGAAGGCGACTTGGTTCCCCAAATTTCGTTCTTCTATGTTGAAGCGTTCATTTCCAGTAACAGTTTGAATTTTTAGGTTTCACTCTGTTTTCTCCTATATTGATAGATGTATCTGGAACTCTAAATCCAACACGGTTTGTGCTAGCTTCTTGAAACTTGACACAGTAAAGTAGTTTCACGTTCTATCTCTATGTTTTGTTTCCTCTTGATGTAGCCCTAAGCAGTGACTGGCGAGAAACACTTTCATGGAAAGGGGTTGCCAAGCTTCCAAAAATTACGAATCTCCAGAAATCTCAGCAAATACTTTTTCACCCAAACTGGATGATACTTTCAGGTAATGATCAGTACACTAAGGCGACATGGTTCCCCAAATTTCGTACTTCTATGTTGAAGCGTTCATTTCCAGTAACAGTTTGAATTTTTAGGTTTCACTCTGTTTTCTCCTATATTGATAGATGTATCTGGAACTCTAAATCCAACACGGTTTGTGCTAGCTTCTTGAAACTTGACACAGTAAAGTAGTTTCACGTTCTATCTCTATGTTTTGTTTCCTCTTGATTTAGCCCTAAGCAGTGACTGGCGAGAAACACTTTCATGGAAAGGGGTTGCCAAGCTTCCAAAAATTACGAATCTCCAGAAATCTCAGCAAATACTTTTTCACCCAAACTGGATGATACTTTCAGGTAATGATCAGTACACTAAGGCGACTTGGTTCCCCAAATTTCGTTCTTCTATGTTGAAGCATTCATTTCCAGTAACAGTTTGAATTTTTAGGTTTCACTCTGTTTTCTCCTATATTGATACATGTACTTGGAACTCTAAATCCAACACGGTTTGTGCTAGCTTCTTGAAACTTGACACAGTAAAGTAGTTTCACGTTCTATCTCTATGTTTTGTTTCCTCTTGATGTAGCCCTAAGCACTGACTGGCGAGAAACACTTTCATGGAAAGGGGTTGCCAAGCTTCCAAAAATTACGAATCTCCAGAAATCTCAGCAAATATTTTTTCACCCAAACTGGATGATACTGTCAGGTAATGACCAGTACACTAAGGCGACTTGGTTCCCCAAATTTCGTTCTTCTACGTTGAAGCGTTCATTTCCAGTAACAGTTTGAATTTTTAGGTATCACTCTGTTTTCTCCTATATTGATACATGTACTTGGAACTCTAAATCCAACACGGTTTGTGCTAGCTTCTTGAAACTTGACACAGTAAAGTAGTTTCACGTTCTATCTCTATGTTTTGTTTCCTCTTGATGTAGCCCTAAGCACTGACTGGCGAGAAACACTTTCATGGAAAGGGGTTGCCAAGCTTCCAAAAATTACGAATCTCCAGAAATCTCAGCAAATATTTTTTCACCCAAACTGGATGATACTTTCAGGTAATGATCAGTACACTAAGGCGACTTGGTTCCCCAAATTTCGTTCTTCTACGTTGAAGCGTTCATTTCCAGTAACAGTTTGAATTTTTAGGTTTCACTCTGTTTTCTCCTATATTGATAGATGTATCTGGAACTCTAAATCCAACACGGTTTGTGCTAGCTTCTTGAAACTTGACACAGTAAAGTAGTTTCACGTTCTATCTCTATGGTTTGTTTCCTCTTGATGTAGCCCTAAGCACTGACTGGAGAGAAACACTTTCATGGAAAGGGGTTGCCAAGCTTCCAAAAATTACGAATCTCCAGAAATCTCAGCAAATATTTTTTCACCCAAACTGGATGATACTTTCAGGTAATGATCAGTACACGAAGGCGACTTGGTTCCGCAAATTTCGTTCTTCTATGTTGAAGCGTTCATTTCCAGTAACAGTTTGAATTTTTAGGTTTCACTCTGTTTTCTCCTATATTGATAGATGTATCTGGAACTCTAAATCCAACACGGTTTGTGCTAGCTTCTTGAAACTTGACACAGTAAAGTAGTTTCACGTTCTATCTCTATGTTTTGTTTCCTCTTGATGTAGCCCTAAGCAGTGACTGGCGAGAAACACTTTCATGGAAAGGGGTTGCCAAGCTTCCAAAAATTACGAATCTCCAGAAATCTCAGCAAATACTTTTTCACCCAAACTGGATGATACTTTCAGGTAATGATCAGTACACTAAGGCGACATGGTTCCCCAAATTTCGTTCTTCTATGTTGAAGCGTTCATTTCCAGTAACAGTTTGAATTTTTAGGTTTCACTCTGTTTTCTCCTATATTGATAGATGTATCTGGAACTCTAAATCCAACACGGTTTGTGCTAGCTTCTTGAAACTTGACACAGTAAAGTAGTTTCACGTTCTATCTCTATGTTTTGTTTCCTCTTGATTTAGCCCTAAGCAGTGACTGGCGAGAAACACTTTCATGGAAAGGGGTTGCCAAGCTTCCAAAAATTACGAATCTCCAGAAATCTCAGCAAATACTTTTTCACCCAAACTGGATGATACTTTCAGGTAATGATCAGTACACTAAGGCGACTTGGTTCCCCAAATTTCGTTCTTCTATGTTGAAGCATTCATTTCCAGTAACAGTTTGAATTTTTAGGTTTCACTCTGTTTTCTCCTATATTGATACATGTACTTGGAACTCTAAATCCAACACGGTTTGTGCTAGCTTCTTGAAACTTGACACAGTAAAGTAGTTTCACGTTCTATCTCTATGGTTTGTTTCCTCTTGATGTAGCCCTAAGCACTGACTGGCGAGAAACACTTTCATGGAAAGGGGTTGCCAAGCTTCCAAAAATTACGAATCTCCAGAAATCTCAGCAAATATTTTTTCACCCAAACTGGATGATACTGTCAGGTAATGACCAGTACACTAAGGCGACTTGGTTCCCCAAATTTCGTTCTTCTACGTTGAAGCGTTCATTTCCAGTAACAGTTTGAATTTTTAGGTATCACTCTGTTTTCTCCTATATTGATACATGTACTTGGAACTCTAAATCCAACACGGTTTGTGCTAGCTTCTTGAAACTTGACACAGTAAAGTAGTTTCACGTTCTATCTCTATGTTTTGTTTCCTCTTGATGTAGCCCTAAGCACTGACTGGCGAGAAACACTTTCATGGAAAGGGGTTGCCAAGCTTCCAAAAATTACGAATCTCCAGAAATCTCAGCAAATATTTTTTCACCCAAACTGGATGATACTTTCAGGTAATGATCAGTACACTAAGGCGACTTGGTTCCCCAAATTTCGTTCTTCTACGTTGAAGCGTTCATTTCCAGTAACAGTTTGAATTTTTAGGTTTCACTCTGTTTTCTCCTATATTGATAGATGTATCTGGAACTCTAAATCCAACACGGTTTGTGCTAGCTTCTTGAAACTTGACACAGTAAAGTAGTTTCACGTTCTATCTCTATGGTTTGTTTCCTCTTGATGTAGCCCTAAGCACTGACTGGAGAGAAACACTTTCATGGAAAGGGGTTGCCAAGCTTCCAAAAATTACGAATCTCCAGAAATCTCAGCAAATATTTTTTCACCCAAACTGGATGATACTTTCAGGTAATGATCAGTACACGAAGGCGACTTGGTTCCGCAAATTTCGTTCTTCTATGTTGAAGCGTTCTTTTCCAGTAACAGTTTGAATTTTTAGGTTTCACTCTGTTTTCTCCTATATTGATAGATGTATCTGGAACTCTAAATCCAACACGGTTTGTGCTAGCTTCTTGAAACTTGACACAGTAAAGTAGTTTCACGTTCTATCTCTATGTTTTGTTTCCTCTTGATGTAGCCCTAAGCACTGACTGGCGAGAAACACTTTCATGGAAAGGGGTTGCCAAGCTTCCAAAAATTACGAATCTCCAGAAATCTCAGCAAATACTTTTTCACCCAAACTGGATGATACTGTCAGGTAATGATCAGTACACTAAGGCGACTTGGTTCCCCAAATTTCGTTCTTCTATGTTGAAGCGTTCATTTCCAGTAACAGTTTGAATTTTTAGGTTTCACTCTGTTTTCTCCTATATTGATACATGTACTTGGAACTCTAAATCCAACACGGTTTGTGCTAGCTTCTTGAAACTTGACACAGTAAAGTAGTTTCACGTTCTATCTCTATGGTTTGTTTCCTCTTGATGTAGCCCTAAGCAGTGACTGGCGAGAAACACTTTCATGGAAAGGGGTTGCCCAGCTTCCAAAAATTACGAATCTCCAGAAATCTCAGCAAATATTTTTTCACCCAAACTGGATGATACGTTCAGGTAATGATCAGTACACGAAGGCGACTTGGTTCCCCAAATTTCGTTCTTCTATGTTGAAGCGTTCATTTCCAGTAACAGTTTGAATTTTTAGGTTTCACTCTGTTTTCTCCTATATTGATAGATGTATCTGGAACTCTAAATCCAACACGGTTTGTGCTAGCTTCTTGAAACTTGACACAGTAAAGTAGTTTCACGTTCTATCTCTATGTTTTGTTTCCTCTTGATGTAGCCCTAAGCAGTGACTGGCGAGAAACACTTTCATGGAAAGGGGTTGCCAAGCTTCCAAAAATTACGAATCTCCAGAAATCTCAGCAAATACTTTTTCACCCAAACTGGATGATACTTTCAGGTAATGATCAGTACACTAAGGCGACATGGTTCCCCAAATTTCGTTCTTCTATGTTGAAGCGTTCATTTCCAGTAACAGTTTGAATTTTTAGGTTTCACTCTGTTTTCTCCTATATTGATAGATGTATCTGGAACTCTAAATCCAACACGGTTTGTGCTAGCTTCTTGAAACTTGACACAGTAAAGTAGTTTCACGTTCTATCTCTATGTTTTGTTTCCTCTTGATTTAGCCCTAAGCAGTGACTGGCGAGAAACACTTTCATGGAAAGGGGTTGCCAAGCTTCCAAAAATTACGAATCTCCAGAAATCTCAGCAAATACTTTTTCACCCAAACTGGATGATACTTTCAGGTAATGATCAGTACACTAAGGCGACTTGGTTCCCCAAATTTCGTTCTTCTATGTTGAAGCATTCATTTCCAGTAACAGTTTGAATTTTTAGGTTTCACTCTGTTTTCTCCTATATTGATACATGTACTTGGAACTCTAAATCCAACACGGTTTGTGCTAGCTTCTTGAAACTTGACACAGTAAAGTAGTTTCACGTTCTATCTCTATGGTTTGTTTCCTCTTGATGTAGCCCTAAGCACTGACTGGCGAGAAACACTTTCATGGAAAGGGGTTGCCAAGCTTCCAAAAATTACGAATCTCCAGAAATCTCAGCAAATATTTTTTCACCCAAACTGGATGATACTGTCAGGTAATGACCAGTACACTAAGGCGACTTGGTTCCCCAAATTTCGTTCTTCTACGTTGAAGCGTTCATTTCCAGTAACAGTTTGAATTTTTAGGTATCACTCTGTTTTCTCCTATATTGATACATGTACTTGGAACTCTAAATCCAACACGGTTTGTGCTAGCTTCTTGAAACTTGACACAGTAAAGTAGTTTCACGTTCTATCTCTATGTTTTGTTTCCTCTTGATGTAGCCCTAAGCACTGACTGGCGAGAAACACTTTCATGGAAAGGGGTTGCCAAGCTTCCAAAAATTACGAATCTCCAGAAATCTCAGCAAATATTTTTTCACCCAAACTGGATGATACTTTCAGGTAATGATCAGTACACTAAGGCGACTTGGTTCCCCAAATTTCGTTCTTCTACGTTGAAGCGTTCATTTCCAGTAACAGTTTGAATTTTTAGGTTTCACTCTGTTTTCTCCTATATTGATAGATGTATCTGGAACTCTAAATCCAACACGGTTTGTGCTAGCTTCTTGAAACTTGACACAGTAAAGTAGTTTCACGTTCTATCTCTATGGTTTGTTTCCTCTTGATGTAGCCCTAAGCACTGACTGGAGAGAAACACTTTCATGGAAAGGGGTTGCCAAGCTTCCAAAAATTACGAATCTCCAGAAATCTCAGCAAATATTTTTTCACCCAAACTGGATGATACTTTCAGGTAATGATCAGTACACGAAGGCGACTTGGTTCCGCAAATTTCGTTCTTCTATGTTGAAGCGTTCATTTCCAGTAACAGTTTGAATTTTTAGGTTTCACTCTGTTTTCTCCTATATTGATAGATGTATCTGGAACTCTAAATCCAACACGGTTTGTGCTAGCTTCTTGAAACTTGACACAGTAAAGTAGTTTCACGTTCTATCTCTATGTTTTGTTTCCTCTTGATGTAGCCCTAAGCACTGACTGGCGAGAAACACTTTCATGGAAAGGGGTTGCCAAGCTTCCAAAAATTACGAATCTCCAGAAATCTCAGCAAATACTTTTTCACCCAAACTGGATGATACTGTCAGGTAATGATCAGTACACTAAGGCGACTTGGTTCCCCAAATTTCGTTCTTCTATGTTGAAGCGTTCATTTCCAGTAACAGTTTGAATTTTTATGTTTCACTCTGTTTTCTCCTATATTGATACATGTACTTGGAACTCTAAATCCAACACGGTTTGTGCTAGCTTCTTGAAACTTGACACAGTAAAGTAGTTTCACGTTCTATCTCTATGGTTTGTTTCCTCTTGATGTAGCCCTAAGCAGTGACTGGCGAGAAACACTTTCATGGAAAGGGGTTGCCCAGCTTCCAAAAATTACGAATCTCCAGAAATCTCAGCAAATATTTTTTCACCCAAACTGGATGATACGTTCAGGTAATGATCAGTACACGATGGCGACTTGGTTCCCCAAATTTCGTTCTTCTATGTTGAAGCGTTCATTTCCAGTAACAGTTTGAATTTTTAGGTTTCACTCTGTTTTCTCCTATATTGATAGATGTATCTGGAACTCTAAATCCAACACGGTTTGTGCTAGCTTCTTGAAACTTGACACAGTAAAGTAGTTTCACGTTCTATCTCTATGGTTTGTTTCCTCTTGATGTAGCCCTAAGCAGTGACTGGCGAGAAACACTTTCATGGAAAGGGGTTGCCCAGCTTCCAAAAATTACGAATCTCCAGAAATCTCAGCAAATATTTTTTCACCCAAACTGGATGATACGTTCAGGTAATGATCAGTACACGAAGGCGACTTGGTTCCCCAAATTTCGTTCTTCTATGTTGAAGCGTTCATTTCCAGTAACAGTTTGAATTTTTAGGTTTCACTCTGTTTTCTCCTATATTGATAGATGTATCTGGAACTCTAAATCCAACACGGTTTGTGCTAGCTTCTTAAAACTTGACACAGTAAAGTAGTTTCACGTTCTATCTCTATGTTTTGTTTCCTCTTGATGTAGCCCTAAGCACTGACTGGCGAGAAACACTTTCATGGAAAGGGGTTGCCAAGCTTCCAAAAATTACGAATCTCCAGAAATCTCAGCAAATACTTTTTCACCCAAACTGGATGATACTTTCAGGTAATGATCAGTACACTAAGGCGACATGGTTCCCCAAATTTCGTTCTTCTATGTTGAAGCGTTCATTTCCAGTAACAGTTTGAATTTTTAGGTTTCACTCTGTTTTCTCCTATATTGATAGATGTATCTGGAACTCTAAATCCAACACGGTTTGTGCTAGCTTCTTGAAACTTGACACAGTAAAGTAGTTTCACGTTCTATCTCTATGTTTTGTTTCCTCTTGATTTAGCCCTAAGCAGTGACTGGCGAGAAACACTTTCATGGAAAGGGGTTGCCAACCTTCCAAAAATTACGAATCTCCAGAAATCTCAGCAAATACTTTTTCACCCAAACTGGATGATACTTTCAGGTAATGATCAGTACACTAAGGCGACTTGGTTCCCCAAATTTCGTTCTTCTATGTTGAAGCATTCATTTCCAGTAACAGTTTGAATTTTTAGGTTTCACTCTGTTTTCTCCTATATTGATACATGTACTTGGAACTCTAAATCCAACACGGTTTGTGCTAGCTTCTTGAAACTTGACACAGTAAAGTAGTTTCACGTTCTATCTCTATGGTTTGTTTCCTCTTGATGTAGCCCTAAGCACTGACTGGCGAGAAACGCTTTCATGGAAAGGGGTTGCCAAGCTTCCAAAAATTACGAATCTCCAGAAATCTCAGCAAATATTTTTTCACCCAAACTGGATGATACTGTCAGGTAATGACCAGTACACTAAGGCGACTTGGTTCCCCAAATTTCGTTCTTCTACGTTGAAGCGTTCATTTCCAGTAACAGTTTGAATTTTTAGGTATCACTCTGTTTTCTCCTATATTGATACATGTACTTGGAACTCTAAATCCAACACGGTTTGTGCTAGCTTCTTGAAACTTGACACAGTAAAGTAGTTTCACGTTCTATCTCTATGTTTTGTTTCCTCTTGATGTAGCCCTAAGCACTGACTGGCGAGAAACACTTTCATGGAAAGGGGTTGCCAAGCTTCCAAAAATTACGAATCTCCAGAAATCTCAGCAAATATTTTTTCACCCAAACTGGATGATACTTTCAGGTAATGATCAGTACACTAAGGCGACTTGGTTCCCCAAATTTCGTTCTTCTACGTTGAAGCGTTCATTTCCAGTAACAGTTTGAATTTTTAGGTTTCACTCTGTTTTCTCCTATATTGATAGATGTATCTGGAACTCTAAATCCAACACGGTTTGTGCTAGCTTCTTGAAACTTGACACAGTAAAGTAGTTTCACGTTCTATCTCTATGGTTTGTTTCCTCTTGATGTAGCCCTAAGCACTGACTGGAGAGAAACACTTTCATGGAAAGGGGTTGCCAAGCTTCCAAAAATTACGAATCTCCAGAAATCTCAGCAAATATTTTTTCACCCAAACTGGATGATACTTTCAGGTAATGATCAGTACACCAAGGCGACTTGGTTCCGCAAATTTCGTTCTTCTATGTTGAAGCGTTCTTTTCCAGTAACAGTTTGAATTTTTAGGTTTCACTCTGTTTTCTCCTATATTGATAGATGTATCTGGAACTCTAAATCCAACACGGTTTGTGCTAGCTTCTTGAAACTTGACACAGTAAAGTAGTTTCACGTTCTATCTCTATGTTTTGTTTCCTCTTGATGTAGCCCTAAGCACTGACTGGCGAGAAACACTTTCATGGAAAGGGGTTGCCAAGCTTCCAAAAATTACGAATCTCCAGAAATCTCAGCAAATACTTTTTCACCCAAACTGGATGATACTGTCAGGTAATGATCAGTACACTAAGGCGACTTGGTTCCCCAAATTTCGTTCTTCTATGTTGAAGCGTTCATTTCCAGTAACAGTTTGAATTTTTAGGTTTCACTCTGTTTTCTCCTATATTGATACATGTACTTGGAACTCTAAATCCAACACGGTTTGTGCTAGCTTCTTGAAACTTGACACAGTAAAGTAGTTTCACGTTCTATCTCTATGGTTTGTTTCCTCTTGATGTAGCCCTAAGCAGTGACTGGCGAGAAACACTTTCATGGAAAGGGGTTGCCCAGCTTCCAAAAATTACGAATCTCCAGAAATCTCAGCAAATATTTTTTCACCCAAACTGGATGATACGTTCAGGTAATGATCAGTACACGAAGGCGACTTGGTTCCCCAAATTTCGTTCTTCTATGTTGAAGCGTTCATTTCCAGTAACAGTTTGAATTTTTAGGTTTCACTCTGTTTTCTCCTATATTGATAGATGTATCTGGAACTCTAAATCCAACACGGTTTGTGCTAGCTTCTTGAAACTTGACACAGTAAAGTAGTTTCACGTTCTATCTCTATGTTTTGTTTCCTCTTGATTTAGCCCTAAGCAGTGACTGGCGAGAAACACTTTCATGGAAAGGGGTTGCCAAGCTTCCAAAAATTACGAATCTCCAGAAATCTCAGCAAATACTTTTTCACCCAAACTGGATGATACTTTCAGGTAATGATCAGTACACTAAGGCGACTTGGTTCCCCAAATTTCGTTCTTCTATGTTGAAGCATTCATTTCCAGTAACAGTTTGAATTTTTAGGTTTCACTCTGTTTTCTCCTATATTGATACATGTACTTGGAACTCTAAATCCAACACGGTTTGTGCTAGCTTCTTGAAACTTGACACAGTAAAGTAGTTTCACGTTCTATCTCTATGGTTTGTTTCCTCTTGATGTAGCCCTAAGCACTGACTGGCGAGAAACACTTTCATGGAAAGGGGTTGCCAAGCTTCCAAAAATTACGAATCTCCAGAAATCTCAGCAAATATTTTTTCACCCAAACTGGATGATACTGTCAGGTAATGACCAGTACACTAAGGCGACTTGGTTCCCCAAATTTCGTTCTTCTACGTTGAAGCGTTCATTTCCAGTAACAGTTTGAATTTTTAGGTATCACTCTGTTTTCTCCTATATTGATACATGTACTTGGAACTCTAAATCCAACACGGTTTGTGCTAGCTTCTTGAAACTTGACACAGTAAAGTAGTTTCACGTTCTATCTCTATGTTTTGTTTCCTCTTGATGTAGCCCTAAGCACTGACTGGCGAGAAACACTTTCATGGAAAGGGGTTGCCAAGCTTCCAAAAATTACGAATCTCCAGAAATCTCAGCAAATATTTTTTCACCCAAACTGGATGATACTTTCAGGTAATGATCAGTACACTAAGGCGACTTGGTTCCCCAAATTTCGTTCTTCTACGTTGAAGCGTTCATTTCCAGTAACAGTTTGAATTTTTAGGTTTCACTCTGTTTTCTCCTATATTGATAGATATATCTGGAACTCTAAATCCAACACGGTTTGTGCTAGCTTCTTGAAACTTGACACAGTAAAGTAGTTTCACGTTCTATCTCTATGGTTTGTTTCCTCTTGATGTAGCCCTAAGCACTGACTGGAGAGAAACACTTTCATGGAAAGGGGTTGACAAGCTTCCAAAAATTACGAATCTCCAGAAATCTCAGCAAATATTTTTTCACCCAAACTGGATGATACTTTCAGGTAATGATCAGTACACGAAGGCGACTTGGTTCCGCAAATTTCGTTCTTCTATGTTGAAGCGTTCATTTCCAGTAACAGTTTGAATTTTTAGGTTTCACTCTGTTTTCTCCTATATTGATAGATGTATCTGGAACTCTAAATCCAACACGGTTTGTGCTAGCTTCTTGAAACTTGACACAGTAAAGTAGTTTCACGTTCTATCTCTATGTTTTGTTTCCTCTTGATGTAGCCCTAAGCACTGACTGGCGAGAAACACTTTCATGGAAAGGGGTTGCCAACCTTCCAAAAATTACGAATCTCCAGAAATCTCAGCAAATACTTTTTCACCCAAACTGGATGATACTGTCAGGTAATGATCAGTACACTAAGGCGACTTGGTTCCCCAAATTTCGTTCTTCTATGTTGAAGCGTTCATTTCCAGTAACAGTTTGAATTTTTAGGTTTCACTCTGTTTTCTCCTATATTGATACATGTACTTGGAACTCTAAATCCAACACGGTTTGTGCTAGCTTCTTGAAACTTGACACAGTAAAGTAGTTTCACGTTCTATCTCTATGTTTTGTTTCCTCTTGATGTAGCCCTAAGCACTGACTGGCGAGAAACACTTTCATGGAAAGGGGTTGCCAAGCTTCCAAAAATTACGAATCTCCAGAAATCTCAGCAAATATTTTTTCACCCAAACTGGATGATACTTTCAGGTAATGATCAGTACACGAAGGCGACTTGGTTCCCCAAATTTCGTTCTTCTATGTTGAAGCGTTCATTTCCAGTAACAGTTTGAATTTTTAGGTTTCACTCTGTTTTCTCCTATATTGATAGATGTATCTGGAACTCTAAATCGAACACGGTTTGTGCTAGCTTCTTGAAACTTGACACAGTAAAGTAGTTTCACGTTCTATCTCTATGGTTTGTTTCCTCTTGATGTAGCCCTAAGCAGTGACTGGCGAGAAACACTTTCATGGAAAGGGGTTGCCAAGCTTCCAAAAATTACGAATCTCCAGAAATCTCAGCAAATACTTTTTCACCCAAACTGGATGATACTGTCAGGTAATGATCAGTACACTAAGGCGACTTGGTTCCCCAAATTTCGTTCTTCTATGTTGAAGCGTTCATTTCCAGTAACACTTTGAATTTTTAGGTATCACTCTGTTTTCTCCTATATTGATACATGTACTTGGAACTCTAAATCCAACACGGTTTGTGCTAGCTTCTTGAAACTTGACACAGTAAAGTAGTTTCACGTTCTATATCTATGTTTTGTTTCCTCTTGATGTAGCCCTAAGCAGTGACTGGCGAGAAACACTTTCATGGAACGGGGTTTCCAAGGTTCCAAAAATTACGAATCTCCAGAAATCTCAGCAAATATTTTTTCACCCAAACTGGATGATACTTTCAGGTAATGATCAGTACACTAAGGCGACTTGGTTCCCCAAATTTCGTTCTTCTACGTTGAAGCGTTCATTTCCAGTAACAGTTTGAATTTTTAGGTTTCACTCTGTTTTCTCCTATATTGATACATGTACTTGGAACTCTAAATCCAACAAGGTTTGTGCTAGCTTCTTGAAACTTGACACAGTAAAGTAGTTTCACGTTCTATCTCTATGTTTTGTTTCCTCTTGATGTAGCCCTAAGAACTGACTGGCGAGAAACACTTTCATGGAAAGGGGTTGCCAAGCTTCCAAAAATTACGAATCTCCAGAAATTTCAGCAAATATTTTTTCACCCAAAC
This sequence comes from Spermophilus citellus, assembly GCF_964194105.1. Classification (NCBI taxonomy): domain Eukaryota; kingdom Metazoa; phylum Chordata; class Mammalia; order Rodentia; family Sciuridae; genus Spermophilus; species Spermophilus citellus. Next base: position 49,305,385 of record NC_138187.1, on the reverse strand, counting down.
TGGATGATACTTTCAGGTAATGATCAGTACACTAAGGCGACTTGGTTCCCCAAATTTCGTTCTTCTACGTTGAAGCGTTCATTTCCAGTAACAGTTTGAATTTTTAGGTTTCACTCTGTTTTCTCCTATATTGATAGATGTATTTGGAACTCTAAATCCAACACGGTTTGTGCTAGCTTCTTGAAACTTGACACATTAAAGTAGTTTCACGTTCTATCTCTACGGTTTGTTTCCTCTTGATGTAGCCCTAAGCACTGACTGGAGAGAAACACTTTCATGGAAAGGGGTTGCCAAGCTTCCAAAAATTATGAATCTCCAGAAATCTCAGCAAAATTTTTTTTTCCCAAACTGGATGATACTTTCAGGTAATGATCAGTACACGAAGGCGACTTGGTTCCCCAAATTTCGTTCTTCTATGTTGAAGCGTTCATTTCCAGTACCAGTTTGAATTTTTAGGTATCACTCTGTTTTCTCCTATATTGATACATGTACTTGGAACTCTAAATCCAACACGGTTTGTGCTAGCTTCTTGAAACTTGACACAGTAAAGTAGTTTCACGTTCTATCTCTATGGTTTGTTTCCTCTTGATGTAGCCCTAAGCACTGACTGGCGAGAAACACTTTCATGGAAAGGGGTTGCCAAGCTTCCAAAAATTACGAATCTCCAGAAATCTCAGCAAATATTTTTTCACCCAAACTGGATGATACTTTCAGGTAATGATCAGTACACGAAGGCGACTTGGTTCCCCAAATTTCGTTCTTCTATGTTGAAGCGTTCATTTCCAGTAACAGTTTGAATTTTTAGGTTTCACTCTGTTTTCTCCTATATTGATAGATGTATCTGGAACTCTAAATCCAACACGGTTTGTGCTAGCTTCTTGAAACTTGACACAGTAAAGTAGTTTCACGTTCTATCTCTATGTTTTGTTTCCTCTTGATGTAGCCCTAAGCAGTGACTGGCGAGAAACACTTTCATGGAAAGGGGTTGCCAAGCTTCCAAAAATTACGAATCTCCAGAAATCTCAGCAAATACTTTTTCACCCAAACTGGATGATACTGTCAGGTAATGATCAGTACACTAAGGCGACTTGGTTCCCCAAATTTCGTTCTTCTATGTTGAAGCGTTCATTTCCAGTAACACTTTGAATTTTTAGGTATCACTCTGTTTTCTCCTATATTGATACATGTACTTGGAACTCTAAATCCAACACGGTTTGTGCTAGCTTCTTGAAACTTGACACAGTAAAGTAGTTTCACGTTCTATCTCTATGTTTTGTTTCCTCTTGATGTAGCCCTAAGCAGTGACTGGCGAGAAACACTTTCATGGAACGGGGTTTCCAAGGTTCCAAAAATTACGAATCTCCAGAAATCTCAGCAAATATTTTTTCACCCAAACTGGATGATACTTTCAGGTAATGATCAGTACACTAAGGCGACTTGGTTCCCCAAATTTCGTTCTTCTACGTTGAAGCGTTCATTTCCAGTAACAGTTTGAATTTTTAGGTTTCACTCTGTTTTCTCCTATATTGATACATGTACTTGGAACTCTAAATCCAACAAGGTTTGTGCTAGCTTCTTGAAACTTGACACAGTAAAGTAGTTTCACGTTCTATCTCTATGTTTTGTTTCCTCTTGATGTAGCCCTAAGCAATGACTGGCGAGAAACACTTTCATGGAAAGGGGTTGCCAAGCTTCCAAAAATTACGAATCTCCAGAAATCTCAGCAAATATTTTTTCACCCAAACTGGATGATACTTTCAGGTAATGATCAGTACACTAAGGCGACTTGGTTCCCCAAATTTCGTTCTTCTACGTTGAAGCGTTCATTTCCAGTAACAGTTTGAATTTTTAGGTTTCACTCTGTTTTCTCCTATATTGATAGATGTATTTGGAACTCTAAATCCAACACGGTTTGTGCTAGCTTCTTGAAACTTGACACAGTAAAGTAGTTTCACGTTCTATCTCTACGGTTTGTTTCCTCTTGATGTAGCCCTAAGCACTGACTGGAGAGAAACACTTTCATGGAAAGGGGTTGCCAAGCTTCCAAAAATTATGAATCTCCAGAAATCTCAGCAAATATTTTTTCACCCAAACTGGATGATACTTTCAGGTAATGATCAGTACACGAAGGCGACTTGGTTCCCCAAATTTCGTTCTTCTATGTTGAAGCGTTCATTTCCAGTAACAGTTTGAATTTTTAGGTTTCACTCTGTTTTCTCTTATATTGATAGATGTATCTGGAACTCTAAATCCAACACGGTTTGTGCTAGCTTCTTGAAACTTGACACAGTAAAGTAGTTTCACGTTCTATCTCTATGTTTTGTTTCCTCTTGATTTAGCCCTAAGCAGTGACTGGCGAGAAACACTTTCATGGAAAGGGGTTGCCAAGCTTCCAAAAATTACGAATCTCCAGAAATCTCAGCAAATACTTTTTCACCCAAACTGGATGATACTTTCAGGTAATGATCAGTACACTAAGGCGACTTGGTTCCCCAAATTTCGTTCTTCTATGTTGATGCATTCATTTCCAGTAACAGTTTGAATTTTTAGGTTTCACTCTGTTTTCTCCTATATTGATACATGTACTTGGAACTCTAAATCCAACACGGTTTGTGCTAGCTTCTTGAAACTTGACACAGTAAAGTAGTTTCACGTTCTATCTCTATGTTTTGTTTCCTCTTGATGTAGCCCTAAGCACTGACTGGCGAGAAACACTTTCATGGAAAGGGGTTGCCAAGCTTCCAAAAATTACGAATCTCCAGAAATCTCAGCAAATATTTTTTCACCCAAACTGGATGATACTTTCAGGTAATGATCAGTACACTAAGGTGACTTGGTTCCCCAAATTTCGTTCTTCTACGTTGAAGCGTTCATTTCCAGTAACAGTTTGAATTTTTAGGTTTCACTCTGTTTTCTCCTATATTGATAGATGTATCTGGAACTCTAAATCCAACACGGTTTGTGCTAGCTTCTTGAAACTTGACACAGTAAAGTAGTTTCACGTTCTATCTCTATGGTTTGTTTCCTCTTGATGTAGCCCTAAGCACTGACTGGAGAGAAACACTTTCATGGAAAGGGGTTTCCAAGCTTCCAAAAATTACGAATCTCCAGAAATCTCAGCAAATATTTTTTCACCCAAACTGGATGATACTTTCAGGTAATGATCAGTACACTAAGGCGACTTGGTTCCCCAAATTTCGTTCTTCTATGTTGAAGCGTTCATTTCCAGTAACAGTTTGAATTTTTAGGTTTCACTCTGTTTTCTCCTATATTGATAGATGTATCTGGAACTCTAAATCCAACACGGTTTGTGCTAGCTTCTTGAAACTTGACACAGTAAAGTAGTTTCACGTTCTATCTCTATGTTTTGTTTCCTCTTGATGTAGCCCTAAGCAGTGACTGGCGAGAAACACTTTCATGGAAAGGGGTTGCCAAGCTTCCAAAAATTACGAATCTCCAGAAATCTCAGCAAATACTTTTTCACCCAAACTGGATGATACTGTCAGGTAATGATCAGTACACTAAGGCGACTTGGTTCCCCAAATTTCGTTCTTCTATGTTGAAGCGTTCATTTCCAGTAACAGTTTGAATTTTTAGGTTTCACTCTGTTTTCTCCTATATTGATACATGTACTTGGAACTCTAAATCCAACACGGTTTGTGCTAGCTTCTTGAAACTTGACACAGTAAAGTAGTTTCACGTTCTATCTCTATGTTTTGTTTCCTCTTGATGTAGCCCTAAGCAGTGACTGGCGAGAAACACTTTCATGGAAAGGGGTTGCCAAGCTTCCAAAAATTACGAATCTCCAGAAATCTCAGCAAATATTTTTTCACCCAAACTGGATGATACTGTCAGGTAATGACCAGTACACTAAGGCGACTTGGTTCCCCAAATTTCGTTCTTCTATGTTGAAGCGTTCATTTCCAGTACCAGTTTGAATTTTTAGGTATCACTCTGTTTTCTCCTATATTGATACATGTACTTGGAACTCTAAATCCGACACGGTTTGTGCTAGCTTCTTGAAACTTGACACAGTAAAGTAGTTTCACGTTCTATCTCTATGGTTTGTTTCCTCTTGTTGTGGCCCTAAGCACTGACTGGCGAGAAACACTTTCATGGAAAGGGGTTGCCAAGCTTCCAAAATTTACGAATCTCCAGAAATCTCAGCAAATATTTTTTCACCCAAACTGGATGATACTTTCAGGTAATGATCAGTACACGAAGGCGACTTGGTTCCCCAAATTTCGTTTTTCTATGCTGAAGCGTTCATTTCCAGTAACAGTTTGAATTTTTAGGTTTCACTCTGTTTTCTCCTATATTGATAGATGTATTTGGAACTCTAAATCCAACACGGTTTGTGCTAGCTTCTTGAAACTTGACACAGTAAAGTAGTTTCACGTTCTATCTCTATGTTTTGTTTCCTCTTGATATAGCCCTAATCAGTGACTGGCGAGAAACACTTTCATGGAAAGGGGTTGCCAAGCTTCCAAAAATTACGAATCTCCAGAAATCTCAGCAAATATTTTTTCACCCAAACTGGATGATACTTTCAGGTAATGATCAGTACACGAAGGCGACTTGGTTCCCCAAATTTCGTTCTTCTATGTTGAAGCGTTCATTTCCAGTAAAACTTTGAATTTTTAGGTATCACTCTGTTTTCTCCTATATTGATAGATGTATTTGGAACTCTAAATCCAACACGGTTTGTGCTAGCTTCTTGAAACTTGACACAGTGAAGTAGTTTCACATTCTATCTCTATGGTTTGTTTCCTCTTGATGTAGCCCTAAGCACTGACTGGCGAGAAACACTTTCATGGAAAGGGGTTTCCAAGCTTCCAAAAATTACGAATCTCCAGAAATCTCAGCCAATATTTTTTCACCCAAACTGGATGATACTTTCAGGTAATGATCAGTACACTAAGGCGACTTGGTTCCCCAAATTTCGTTCTTCTATGTTGAAGCGTTCATTTCCAGTAACACTTTGAATTTTTAGGTATCACTCTGTTTTCTCCTATATTGATACATGTACTTGGAACTCTAAATCCAACACGGTTTGTGCTAGCTTCTTGAAACTTGACACAGTAAAGTAGTTTCACGTTCTATCTCTATGGTTTGTTTCCTCTTGTTGTAGCCCTAAGCACTGACTGGCGAGAAACACTTTCATGGAAAGGGGTGCCAAGCTTCCAAAAATTACGAATCTCCAGAAATCTCAGCAAATATTTTTTCACCCAAACTGGATGATACTGTCAGGTAATGATCAGTACACTAAGGCGACTTGGTTCCCCAAATTTCGTTCTTCTATGCTGAAGCGTTCATTTCCAGTAACAGTTTGAATTTTTAGGTTTCACTCTGTTTTCTCCTATATTGATAGATGTATCTGGAACTGTAAATCCAACACGGTTTGTGCTAGCTTCTTGAAACTTGACACAGTAAAGTAGTTTCACGTTCTATCTCTATGTTTTGTTTCCTCTTGATGTAGCCCTAAGCAGTGACTGGCGAGAAACACTTTCATGGAAAGGGGTTGCCAAGCTTCCAAAAATTACGAATCTCCAGAAATCTCAGCAACTACTTTTTCACCCAAACTGGATGATACTGTCAGGTAATGATCAGTACACTAAGGCGACTTGGTTCCCCAAATTTCGTTCTTCTATGTTGAAGCGTTCATTTCCAGTAACACTTTGAATTTTTAGGTATCACTCTGTTTTCTCCTATATTGATACATGTACTTGGAACTCTAAATCTAACACGGTTTGTGCTAGCTTCTTGAAACTTGACACAGTAAAGTAGTTTCACGTTCTATCTCTATGTTTTGTTTCCTCTTGATGTAGCCCTAAGCAGTGACTGGCGAGAAACACTTTCATGGAACGGGGTTTCCAAGCTTCCAAAAATTACGAATCTCCAGAAATCTCAGCAAATATTTTTTCAACCAAACTGGATGATACTTTCAGGTAATGATCAGTACACTAAGGCGACTTGGTTCCCCAAATTTCGTTCTTCTATGTTGAAGCGTTCATTTCCAGTAACATTTTGAATTTTTAGGTATCACTCTGTTTTCTCCTATATTGATACATGTACTTGGAACTCTAAATCCGACACGGTTTGTGCTAGCTTCTTGAAACTTGACACAGTAAAGTAGTTTCATGTTCTATCTCTATGGTTTGTTTCCTCTTGTTGTAGCCCTAAGCACTGACTGGCGAGAAACACTTTCATGGAAAGGGGTTGCCAAGCTTCCAAAAATTACGAATCTCCAGAAATCTCAGCAAATATTTTTTCACCCAAACTGGATGATACTTTCAGGTAATGATCAGTACACTAAGTCGACTTGGTTCCCCAAATTTCGTTCTTCTACGTTGAAGCGTTCATTTCCAGTAACAGTTTGAATTTTTAGGTTTCACTCTGTTTTCTCCTATATTGATAGATGTATCTGGAACTCTAAATCCAACACGGTTTGTGCTAGCTTCTTGAAACTTGACACAGTAAAGTAGTTTCACGTTCTATCTCTATGTTTTGTTTCCTCTTGATGTAGCCCTAAGCAGTGACTGGAGAGAAACACTTTCATGGAAAGGGGTTGCCCAGCTTCCAAAAATTACGAATCTCCAGAAATCTCAGCAAATATTTTTTCACCCAAACTGGATGATACTTTCAGGTAATGATCAGTACACGAAGGCGACTTGGTTTCCCAAATTTCGTTTTTCTATGCTGAAGCGTTCATTTCCAGTAACAGTTTGAATTTTTAGGTTTCACTCTGTTTTCTCCTATATTGATAGATGTATTTGGAACTCTAAATCCAACACGGTTTGTGCTAGCTTCTTGAAACTTGACACAGTGAAGTAGTTTCACGTTCTATCTCTATGGTTTGTTTCCACTTGATGTAGCCCTAAGCACTGACTGGCGAGAAACCCTTTCATGGAAAGGGGTTTCCAAGCTTCCAAAAATTACGAATCTCCAGAAATCTCAGCCAATATTTTTTCACCCAAACTGGATGATACTGTCAGGTAATGATCAGTACACTAAGGCGACTTGGTTCCCCAAATTTCGTTCTTCTATGTTGAAGCGTTCATTTCCAGTAACACTTTGAATTTTTAGGTATCACTCTGTTTTCTCCTATATTGATACATGTACTTGGAACTCTAAATCTAACACGGTTTGTGCTAGCTTCTTGAAACTTGACACAGTAAAGTAGTTTCACGTTCTATCTCTATGTTTTGTTTCCTCTTGATGTAGCCCTAAGCAGTGACTGGCGAGAAACACTTTCATGGAAAGGGGTTGCCAAGCTTCCAAAAATTACGAATCTCCAGAAATCTCAGCAAATACTTTTTCACCCAAACTGGATGATACTGTCAGGTAATGATCAGTACACTAAGGCGACTTGGTTCCCCAAATTTCGTTCTTCTATGTTGAAGCGTTCATTTCCAGTAACACTTTGAATTTTTAGGTATCACTCTGTTTTCTCCTATATTGATACATGTACTTGGAACTCTAAAACTAACACGGTTTGTGCTAGCTTCTTGAAACTTGACACAGTAAAGTAGTTTCACGTTCTATCTCTATGTTTTGTTTCCTCTTGATGTAGCCCTAAGCAGTGACTAGCGAGAAACACTTTCATGGAAAGGGGTTGCCAAGCTTCCAAAAATTACGAATCTCCAGAAATCTCAGCAAATATTTTTTCACCCAAACTGGATGATACTTTCAGGTAATGATTAGTACACTAAGGCGACTTGGTTCCCCAAATTTCGTTCTTCCATGTTGAAGCGTTCATTTCCAGTAACATTTTGAATTTTTAGGTATCACTCTGTTTTCTCCTATATTGATACATGTACTTGGAACTCTAAATCCGACACGGTTTGTGCTAGCTTCTTGAAACTTGACACAGTAAAGTAGTTTCACGTTCTATCTCTATGGTTTGTTTCCTCTTGTTGTAGCCCTAAGCACTGACTGGCGAGAAACACTTTCATGGAAAGGGGTTGCCAAGCTTCCAAAAATTACGAAACTCCAGAAATCTCAGCAAATATTTTTTCACCCAAACTGGATGATACTTTCAGGTAATGATCAGTACACTAAGGCGACTTGGTTCCCCAAATTTCGTTCTTCTACGTTGAAGCGTTCATTTCCAGTAACTGTTTGAATTTTTAGGTTTCACTCTGTTTTCTCCTATATTGATAGATGTATTTGGAACTCTAAATCCAACACGGTTTGTGCTAGCTTCTTGAAACTTGACACAGTAAAGTAGTTTCACGTTCTATCTCTATGGTTTGTTTCCTCTTGATGTAGCCCTAAGCACTGACTGGAGAGAAACACTTTCATGGAAAGGGGTTGCCAAGCTTCCAAAAATTACGAATCTCCAGAAATCTCAGCAAATATTTTTTCACCCAAACTGGATGATACTTTCAGGTAATGATCAGTACACGAAGGCGACTTGGTTCCCCAAATTTCGTTCTTCTATGTTGAAGCGTTCATTTCCAGTAACAGTTTGAATTTTTAGGTTTCACTCTGTTTTCTCCTATATTGATAGATGTATCTGGAACTCTAAATCCAACACGGTTTGTGCTAGCTTCTTGAAACTTGACACAGTAAAGTAGTTTCACGTTCTATCTCTATGTTTTGTTTCCTCTTGATGTAGCCCTAAGCAGTGACTGGAGAGAAACACTTTCATGGAAAGGGGTTGCCCAGCTTCCAAAAATTACGAATCTCCAGAAATCTCAGCAAATATTTTTTCACCCAAACTGGATGATACTTTCAGGTAATGATCAGTACACTAAGGCGACTTGGTTCCCCAAATTTCGTTCTTCTATGTTGAAGCGTTCATTTCCAGTAACACTTTGAATTTTTAGGTATCATTCTGTTTTCTCCTATATTGATACATGTACTTGGAACTCTAAATCCAACACGGTTTGTGCTAGCTTCTTGAAACTTGACACAGTAAAGTAGTTTCACGTTCTATCTCTATGTTTTGTTTCCTCTTGATGTAGCTCTAAGCAGTGACTGGCGAGAAACACTTTCATGAAACGGGGTTTCCAAGCTTCCAAAAATTACGAATCTCCAGAAATCTCAGCAAATATTTTTTCACCCAAACTGGATGATACTTTCAGGTAATGATCAGTACACGAAGGCGACTTGGTTCCCCAAATTTCGTTCTTCTATGTTGAAGCGTTCATTTCCAGTAACAGTTTGAATTTTTAGGTTTCACTCTGTTTTCTCTTATATTGATAGATGTATCTGGAACTCTAAATCCAACACGGTTTGTGCTAGCTTCTTGAAACTTGACCCAGTAAAGTAGTTTCACGTTCTATCTCTATGTTTTGTTTCCTCTTGATTTAGCCCTAAGCAGTGACTGGCGAGAAACACTTTCATGGAAAGGGGTTGCCAAGCTTCCAAAAATTACGAATCTCCAGAAATCTCAGCAAATACTTTTTCACCCAAACTGGATGATACTTTCAGGTAATGATCAGTACACTAAGGCGACTTGGTTCCCCAAATTTCGTTCTTCTATGTTGAAGCGTTCATTTCCAGTAACAGTTTGAATTTTTAGGTTTCACTCTGTTTTCTCCTATATTGATAGATGTATCTGGAACTCTAAATCCAACACGGTTTGTGCTAGCTTCTTGAAACTTGACACAGTAAAGTAGTTTCACGTTCTATCTCTATGTTTTGTTTCCTCTTGATGTAGCCCTAAGCACTGACTGGCGAGAAACACTTTCATGGAAAGGGGTTGCCAAGCTTCCAAAAATTACGAATCTCCAGAAATCTCAGCAAATATTTTTTCACCCAAACTGGATGATACTTTCAGGTAATGATCAGTACACTAAGGCGACTTGGTTCCCCAAATTTCGTTCTTCTATGTTGAAGCGTTCATTTCCAGTAACACTTTGAATTTTTAGGTATCACTCTGTTTTCTCCTATATTGATACATGTACTTGGAACTCTAAATCCGACACGGTTTGTGCTAGCTTCTTGAAACTTGACACAGTAAAGTAGTTTCACGTTCTATCTCTATGGTTTGTTTCCTCTTGTTGTAGCCCTAAGCACTGACTGGCGAGAAACACTTTCATGGAAAGGGGTGCCATGCTTCCAAAAATTACGAATCTCCAGAAATCTCAGCAAATATTTTTTCACCCAAACTGGATGATACTGTCAGGTAATGATCAGTACACTAAGGCGACTTGGTTCCCCAAATTTCGTTCTTCTATGTTGAAGCGTTCATTTCCAGTAACAGTTTGAATTTTTAGGTTTCACTCTGTTTTCTCCTATATTGATAGATGTATCTGGAACTCTAAATCCAACACGGTTTGTGCTAGCTTCTTGAAACTTGACAAAGTAAAGTAGTTTCACGTTCTATCTCTATGTTTTGTTTCCTCTTGATGTAGCCCTAAGCAGTGACTGGCGAGAAACACTTTCATGGAAAGGGGTTGCCAAGCTTCCAAAAATTACAAATCTCCAGAAATCTCAGCAAATACTTTTTCACCCAAACTGGATGATACTGTCAGGTAATGATCAGTACACTAAGGCGACTTGGTTCCCCAAATTTCGTTCTTCTATGTTGAAGCGTTCATTTCCAGTAACATTTTGAATTTTTAGGTATCACTCTGTTTTCTCCTATATTGATACATGTACTTGGAACTCTAAATCCGACACGGTTTGTGCTAGCTTCTTGAAACTTGACACAGTAAAGTAGTTTCACGTTCTATCTCTATGGTTTGTTTCCTCTTGTTGTAGCCCTAAGCACTGACTGGCGAGAAACACATTTTTTGGAAAGGGGTTGCCAAACTTCCAAAAATTACGAATCTCCAGAAATCTCAGCAAATATTTTTTCACCCAAACTGGATGATACTTTCAGGTAATGATCAGTACACGAAGGCGACTTGGTTCCCCAAATTTCGTTCTTCTATGTTGAAGCATTCATTTCCAGTAACAGTTTGAATTTTTAGGTTTCACTCTGTTTTCTCCTATATTGATAGATGTATCTGGAACTCTAAATCCAACACGGTTTGTGCTAGCTTCTTGAAACTTGACACAGTAAAGTAGTTTCACGTTCTATCTCTATGTTTTGTTTCCTCTTGATTTAGCCCTAAGCAGTGACTGGCGAGAAACACTTTCATGGAAAGGGGTTGCCAAGCTTCCAAAAATTACGAATCTCCAGAAATCTCAGCAAATACTTTTTCACCCAAACTGGATGATACTGTCAGGTAATGATCAGTACACTAAGGCAACTTGGTTCCCCAAATTTCGTTCTTCTATGTTGAAGCATTCATTTCCAGTAACACTTTGAATTTTTAGGTATCACTCTGTTTTCTCCTATATTGATACATGTACTTGGAACTCTAAATCCAACACGGTTTGTGCTAGCTTCTTGAAACTTGACACAGTGAAGTAGTTTCACATTCTATCTCTATGGTTTGTTTCCTCTTGATGTAGCCCTAAGCACTGACTGGCGAGAAACACTTTCATGGAAAGGGGTTTCCAAGCTTCCAAAAATTATGAATCTCCAGAAATCTCAGCCAATATTTTTTCACCCAAACTGGATGATACTTTCAGGTAATGATCAGTACACTAAGGCGACTTGGTTCCCCAAATTTCGTTCTTCTATGTTGAAGCGTTCATTTCCAGTAACACTTTGAATTTTTAGGTATCACTCTGTTTTCTCCTATATTGATACATGTACTTGGAACTCTAAATCCAACACGGTTTGTGCTAGCTTCTTGAAACTTGACACAGTAAAGTAGTTTCACGTTCTATCTCTATGGTTTGTTTCCTCTTGTTGTAGCCCTAAGCACTGACTGGCGAGAAACACTTTCATGGAAAGGGGTGCCAAGCTTCCAAAAATTACGAATCTCCAGAAATCTCAGCAAATATTTTTTCACCCAAACTGGATGATACTGTCAGGTAATGATCAGTACACTAAGGCGACTTGGTTCCCCAAATTTCGTTCTTCTATGCTGAAGCGTTCATTTCCAGTAACAGTTTGAATTTTTAGGTTTCACTCTGTTTTCTCCTATATTGATAGATGTATCTGGAACTCTAAATCCAACACGGTTTGTGCTAGCTTCTTGAAACTTGACACAGTAAAGTAGTTTCACGTTCTATCTCTATGTTTTGTTTCCTCTTGATGTAGCCCTAAGCAGTGACTGGCGAGAAACACTTTCATGGAAAGGGGTTGCCAAGCTTCCAAAAATTACGAATCTCCAGAAATCTCAGCAACTACTTTTTCACCCAAACTGGATGATACTGTCAGGTAATGATCAGTACACTAAGGCGACTTGGTTCCCCAAATTTCGTTCTTCTATGTTGAAGCGTTCATTTCCAGTAACACTTTGAATTTTTAGGTATCACTCTGTTTTCTCCTATATTGATACATGTACTTGGAACTATAAATCTAACACGGTTTGTGCTAGCTTCTTGAAACTTGACACAGTAAAGTAGTTTCACGTTCTATCTCTATGTTTTGTTTCCTCTTGATGTAGCCCTAAGCAGTGACTGGCGAGAAACACTTTCATGGAACGGGGTTTCCAAGCTTCCAAAAATTACGAATCTCCAGAAATCTCAGCAAATATTTTTTCAACCAAACTGGATGATACTTTCAGGTAATGATCAGTACACTAAGGCGACTTGGTTCCCCAAATTTCGTTCTTCTATGTTGAAGCGTTCATTTCCAGTAACATTTTGAATTTTTAGGTATCACTCTGTTTTCTCCTATATTGATACATGTACTTGGAACTCTAAATCCGACACGGTTTGTGCTAACTTCTTGAAACTTGACACAGTAAAGTAGTTTCATGTTCTATCTCTATGGTTTGTTTCCTCTTGTTGTAGCCCTAAGCACTGACTGGCGAGAAACACTTTCATGGAAAGGGGTTGCCAAGCTTCCAAAAATTACGAATCTCCAGAAATCTCAGCAAATACTTTTTCACCCAAACTGGATGATACTTTCAGGTAATGATCAGTACACTAAGGCGACTTGGTTCCCCAAATTTCGTTCTTCTACGTTGAAGCGTTCATTTCCAGTAACAGTTTGAATTTTTAGGTTTCACTCTGTTTTCTCCTATATTGATAGATGTATTTGGAACTCTAAATCCAACACGGTTTGTGCTAGCTTCTTGAAACTTGACACAGTAAAGTAGTTTCACGTTCTATCTCTATGGTTTGTTTCCTCTTGATGTAGCCCTAAGCACTGACTGGCGAGAAACCCTTTCATGGAAAGGGGTTTCCAAGCTTCCAAAAATTACGAATCTCCAGAAATCTCAGCCAATATTTTTTCACCCAAACTGGATGATACTTTCAGGTAATGATCAGTACACTAAGGCGACTTGGTTCCCCAAATTTCGTTCTTCTCTGTTGAAGCGTTCATTTCCAGTAACACTTTGAATTTTTAGGTATCACTCTGTTTTCTCCTATATTGATACATGTACTTGGAACTCTAAATCTAACACGGTTTGTGCTAGCTTCTTGAAACTTGACACAGTAAAGTAGTTTCACGTTCTATCTCTATGTTTTGTTTCCTCTTGATGTAGCCCTAAGCAGTGACTGGCGAGAAACACTTTCATGGAAAGGGGTTGCCAAGCTTCCAAAAATTACGAATCTCCAGAAATCTCAGCAAATACTTTTTCACCCAAACTGGATGATACTGTCAGGTAATGATCAGTACACTAAGGCGACTTGGTTCCCCAAATTTCGTTCTTCTATGTTGAAGCGTTCATTTCCAGTAACACTTTGAATTTTTAGGTATCACTCTGTTTTCTCCTATATTGATACATGTACTTGGAACTCTAAATCTAACACGGTTTGTGCTAGCTTCTTGAAACTTGACACAGTAAAGTAGTTTCACGTTCTATCTCTATGTTTTGTTTCCTCTTGATGTAGCCCTAAGCAGTGACTGGCGAGAAACACTTTCATGGAAAGGGGTTGCCAAGCTTCCAAAAATTACGAATCTCCAGAAATCTCAGCAAATATTTTTTCACCCAAACTGGATGATACTTTCAGGTAATGATCAGTACACTAAGGCGACTTGGTTCCCCAAATTTCGTTCTTCCATGTTGAAGCGTTCATTTCCAGTAACATTTTGAATTTTTAGGTATCACTCTGTTTTCTCCTATATTGATACATGTACTTGGAACTCTAAATCCGACACGGTTTGTGCTAGCTTCTTGAAACTTGACACAGTAAAGTAGTTTCACGTTCTATCTCTATGGTTTGTTTCCTCTTGTTGTAGCCCTAAGCACTGACTGGCGAGAAACACTTTCATGGAAAGGGGTTGCCAAGCTTCCAAAAATTACGAAACTCCAGAAATCTCAGCAAATATTTTTTCACCCAAACTGGATGATACTTTCAGGTAATGATCAGTACACTAAGGCGACTTGGTTCCCCAAATTTCGTTCTTCTACGTTGAAGCGTTCATTTCCAGTAACTGTTTGAATTTTTAGGTTTCACTCTGTTTCCTCCTATATTGATAGATGTATTTGGAACTCTAAATCCAACACGGTTTGTGCTAGCTTCTTGAAACTTGACACAGTAAAGTAGTTTCACGTTCTATCTCTATGTTTTGTTTCCTCTTGATTTAGCCCTAAGCAGTGACTGGCGAGAAACACTTTCATGGAAAGGGGTTGCCAAGCTTCCAAAAATTACGAATCTCCAGAAATCTCAGCAAATACTTTTTCACCCAAACTGGATGATACTTTCAGGTAATGATCAGTACACTAAGGCGACTTGGTTCCCCAAATTTCGTTCTTCTATGTTGAAGCGTTCATTTCCAGTAACAGTTTGAATTTTTAGGTTTCACTCTGTTTTCTCCTATATTGATAGATGTATCTGGAACTCTAAATCCAACACGGTTTGTGCTAGCTTCTTGAAACTTGACACAGTAAAGTAGTTTCACGTTCTATCTCTATGGTTTGTTTCCTCTTGATGTAGCCCTAAGCACTGACTGGAGAGAAACACTTTCATGGAAAGGGGTTGCCAAGCTTCCAAAAATTACGAATCTCCAGAAATCTCAGCAAATATTTTTTCACCCAAACTGGATGATACTTTCAGGTAATGATCAGTACACGAAGGCGACTTGGTTCCCCAAATTTCGTTCTTCTATGTTGAAGCGTTCATTTCCAGTAACAGTTTGAATTTTTAGGTTTCACTCTGTTTTCTCCTATATTGATAGATGTATCTGGAACTCTAAATCCAACACGGTTTGTGCTAGCTTCTTGAAACTTGACACAGTAAAGTAGTTTCACGTTCTATCTCTATGTTTTGTTTCCTCTTGATGTAGCCCTAAGCAGTGACTGGCGAGAAACACTTTCATGGAAAGGGGTTGCCAAGCTTCCAAAAATTACGAATCTCCAGAAATCTCAGCAAATACTTTTTCACCCAAACTGGATGATACTGTCAGGTAATGATCAGTACACTAAGGCGACTTGGTTCCCCAAATTTCGTTCTTCTATGTTGAAGCGTTCATTTCCAGTAACACTTTGAATTTTTAGGTATCACTCTGTTTTCTCCTATATTGATACATGTACTTGGAACTCTAAATCCAACACGGTTTGTGCTAGCTTCTTGAAACTTGACACAGTAAAGTAGTTTCACGTTCTATCTCTATGTTTTGTTTCCTCTTGATGTAGCCCTAAGCAGTGACTGGCGAGAAACACTTTCATGGAACGGGGTTTCCAAGGTTCCAAAAATTACGAATCTCCAGAAATCTCAGCAAATATTTTTTCACCCACACTGGATGATACTTTCAGGTAATGATCAGTACACTAAGGCGACTTGGTTCCCCAAATTTCGTTCTTCTACGTTGAAGCGTTCATTTCCAGTAACAGTTTGAATTTTTAGGTTTCACTCTGTTTTCTCCTATATTGATACATGTACTTGGAACTCTAAATCCAACAAGGTTTGTGCTAGCTTCTTGAAACTTGACACAGTAAAGGAGTTTCACGTTCTATCTCTATGTTTTGTTTCCTCTTGATGTAGCCCTAAGCAATGACTGGCGAGAAACACTTTCATGGAAAGGGGTTGCCAAGCTTCCAAAAATTACGAATCTCCAGAAATCTCAGCAAATATTTTTTCACCCAAACTGGATGATACTTTCAGGTAATGATCAGTACACTAAGGCGACTTGGTTCCCCAAATTTCGTTCTTCTACGTTGAAGCGTTCATTTCCAGTAACAGTTTGAATTTTTAGGTTTCACTCTGTTTTCTCCTATATTGATAGATGTATTTGGAACTCTAAATCCAACACGGTTTGTGCTAGCTTCTTGAAACTTGACACAGTAAAGTAGTTTCACGTTCTATCACTACGGTTTGTTTCCTCTTGATGTAGCCCTAAGCACTGACTGGAGAGAAACACTTTCATGGAAAGGGGTTGCCAAGCTTCCAAAAATTATGAATCTCCAGAAATCTCAGCAAATATTTTTTCACCCAAACTGGATGATACTTTCAGGTAATGATCAGTACACGAAGGCGACTTGGTTCCCCAAATTTCGTTCTTCTATGTTGAAGCGTTCATTTCCAGTAACAGTTTGAATTTTTAGGTTTCACTCTGTTTTCTCTTATATTGATAGATGTATCTGGAACTCTAAATCCAACACGGTTTGTGCTAGCTTCTTGAAACTTGACACAGTAAAGTAGTTTCACGTTCTATCTCTATGTTTTGTTTCCTCTTGATTTAGCCCTAAGCAGTGACTGGCGAGAAACACTTTCATGGAAAGGGGTTGCCAAGCTTCCAAAAATTACGAATCTCCAGAAATCTCAGCAAATACTTTTTCACCCAAACTGGATGATACTTTCAGGTAATGATCAGTACACTAAGGCGACTTGGTTCCCCAAATTTCGTTCTTCTATGTTGAAGCATTCATTTCCAGTAACAGTTTGAATTTTTAGGTTTCACTCTGTTTTCTCCTATATTGATACATGTACTTGGAACTCTAAATCCAACACGGTTTGTGCTAGCTTCTTGAAACTTGACACAGTAAAGTAGTTTCACGTTCTATCTCTATGTTTTGTTTCCTCTTGATGTAGCCCTAAGCAGTGACTGGCGAGAAACACTTTCATGGAAAGGGGTTGCCAAGCTTCCAAAAATTACGAATCTCCAGAAATCTCAGCAAATATTTTTTCACCCAAACTGGATGATACTTTCAGGTAATGATCAGTACACTAAGGTGACTTGGTTCCCCAAATTTCGTTCTTCTACGTTGAAGCGTTCATTTCCAGTAACAGTTTGAATTTTTAGGTTTCACTCTGTTTTCTCCTATATTGATAGATGTATCTGGAACTCTAAATCCAACACGGTTTGTGCTAGCTTCTTGAAACTTGACACAGTAAAGTAGTTTCACGTTCTATCTCTATGGTTTTTTTCCTCTTGATGTAGCCCTAAGCACTGACTGGAGAGAAACACTTTCATGGAAAGGGGTTGCCAAGCTTCCAAAAATTACGAATCTCCAGAAATCTCAGCAAATATTTTTTCACCCAAACTGGATGATACTTTCAGGTAATGATCAGTACACGAAGGCGACTTGGTTCCCCAAATTTCGTTCTTCTATGTTGAAGCGTTCATTTCCAGTAACAGTTTGAATTTTTAGGTTTCACTCTGTTTTCTCCTATATTGATAGATGTATCTGGAACTCTAAATCCAACACGGTTTGTGCTAGCTTCTTGAAACTTGACACAGTAAAGTAGTTTCACGTTCTATCTCTATGTTTTGTTTCCTCTTGATGTAGCCCTAAGCAGTGACTGGCGAGAAACACTTTCATGGAAAGGGGTTGCCAAGCTTCCAAAAATTACGAATCTCCAGAAATCTCAGCAAATACTTTTTCACCCAAACTGGATGATACTGTCAGGTAATGATCAGTACACTAAGGCGACTTGGTTCCCCAAATTTCGTTCTTCTATGTTGAAGCGTTCATTTCCAGTAACAGTTTGAATTTTTAGGTTTCACTCTGTTTTCTCCTATATTGATACATGTACTTGGAACTCTAAATCCAACACGGTTTGTGCTAGCTTCTTGAAACTTGACACAGTAAAGTAGTTTCACGTTCTATCTCTATGTTTTGTTTCCTCTTGATGTAGCCCTAAGCACTGACTGGCGAGAAACACTTTCATGGAAAGGGGTTGCCAAGCTTCCAAAAATTACGAATCTCCAGAAATCTCAGCAAATATTTTTTCACCCAAACTGGATGATACTGTCAGGTAATGACCAGTACACTAAGGCGACTTGGTTCCCCAAATTTCGTTCTTCTATGTTGAAGCGTTCATTTCCAGTACCAGTTTGAATTTTTAGGTATCACTCTGTTTTCTCCTATATTGATACATGTACTTGGAACTCTAAATCCAACACGGTTTGTGCTAGCTTCTTGAAACTTGACACAGTAAAGTAGTTTCACGTTCTATCTCTATGGTTTGTTTCCTCTTGATGTAGCCCTAAGCACTGACTGGCGAGAAACACTTTCATGGAAAGGGGTTGCCAAGCTTCCAAAAATTACGAATCTCCAGAAATCTCAGCAAATATTTTTTCACTCAAACTGGATGATACTTTCAGGTAATGATCAGTACACGAAGGCGACTTGGTTCCCCAAATTTCGTTCTTCTATGTTGAAGCGTTCATTTCCAGTAACAGTTTGAATTTTTAGGTTTCACTCTGTTTTCTCCTATATTGATAGATGTATCTGGAACTCTAAATCCAACACGGTTTGTGCTAGCTTCTTGAAACTTGACACAGTAAAGTAGTTTCACGTTCTATCTCTATGTTTTGTTTCCTCTTGATGTAGCCCTAAGCAGTGACTGGCGAGAAACACTTTCATGGAAAGGGGTTGCCAAGCTTCCAAAAATTACGAATCTCCAGAAATCTCAGCAAGTACTTTTTCACCCAAACTGGATGATACTGTCAGGTAATGATCAGTACACTAAGGCGACTTGGTTCCCCAAATTTTGTTCTTCTATGTTGAAGCGTTCATTTCCAGTAACACTTTGAATTTTTAGGTATCACTCTGTTTTCTCCTATATTGATACATGTACTTGGAACTCTAAATCCAACACGGTTTGTGCTAGCTTCTTGAAACTTGACACAGTAAAGTAGTTTCACGTTCTATCTCTATGTTTTGTTTCCTCTTGATGTAGCCCTAAGCAGTGACTGGCGAGAAACACTTTCATGGAACGGGGTTTCCAAGGTTCCAAAAATTACGAATCTCCAGAAATCTCAGCAAATATTTTTTCACCCAAACTGGATGATACTTTCAGGTAATGATCAGTACACTAAGGCGACTTGGTTCCCCAAATTTCGTTCTTCTACGTTGAAGCGTTCATTTCCAGTAACAGTTTGAATTTTTAGGTTTCACTCTGTTTTCTCCTATATTGATACATGTACTTGGAACTCTAAATCCAACAAGGTTTGTGCTAGCTTCTTGAAACTTGACACAGTAAAGTAGTTTCACGTTCTATCTCTATGTTTTGTTTCCTCTTGATGTAGCCCTAAGCACTGACTGGCGAGAAACACTTTCATGGAAAGGGGTTGCCAAGCTTCCAAAAATTACGAATCTCCAGAAATCTCAGCAAATATTTTTTCACCCAAACTGGATGATACTTTCAGGTAATGATCAGTACACTAAGGCGACTTGGTTCCCCAAATTTCGTTCTTCTACGTTGAAGCGTTCATTTCCAGTAACAGTTTGAATTTTTAGGTTTCACTCTGTTTTCTCCTATATTGATAGATGTATCTGGAACTCTAAATCCAACACGGTTTGTGCTAGCTTCTTGAAACTTGACAAAGTAAAGTAGTTTCACGTTCTATCTCTATGTTTTGTTTCCTCTTGATGTAGCCCTAAGCACTGACTGGAGAGAAACACTTTCATGGAAAGGGGTTGCCAAGCTTCCAAAAATTACGAATCTCCAGAAATCTCAGCAAATATTTTTTCACCCAAACTGGATGATACTTTCAGGTAATGATCAGTACACGAAGGCGACTTGGTTCCCCAAATTTCGTTCTTCTATGTTGAAGCGTTCATTTCCAGTAACAGTTTGAATTTTTAGGTTTCACTCTGTTTTCTCCTATATTGATAGATGTATCTGGAACTCTAAATCCAACACGGTTTGTGCTAGCTTCTTGAAACTTGACACAGTAAAGTAGTTTCACGTTCTATCTCTATGTTTTGTTTCCTCTTGATGTAGCCCTAAGCAGTGACTGGCGAGAAACACTTTCATGGAAAGGGGTTGCCAAGCTTCCAAAAATTACGAATCTCCAGAAATCTCAGCAAATACTTTTTCACCCAAACTGGATGATACTGTCAGGTAATGATCAGTACACTAAGGCGACTTGGTTCCCCAAATTTCGTTCTTCTATGTTGAAGCGTTCATTTCCAGTAACAGTTTGAATTTTTAGGTTTCACTCTGTTTTCTCCTATATTGATACATGTACTTGGAACTCTAAATCCAACACGGTTTGTGCTAGCTTCTTGAAACTTGACACAGTAAAGTAGTTTCACGTTCTATCTCTATGGTTTGTTTCCTCTTGATGTAGCCCTAAGCACTGACTGGCGAGAAACACTTTCATGGAAAGGGGTTGCCAAGCTTCCAAAAATTACGAATCTCCAGAAATCTCAGCAAATATTTTTTCACCCAAACTGGATGATACTGTCAGGTAATGACCAGTACACTAAGGCGACTTGGTTCCCCAAATTTCGTTCTTCTATGTTGAAGCGTTCATTTCCAGTACCAGTTTGAATTTTTAGGTATCACTCTGTTTTCTCCTATATTGATACATGTACTTGGAACTCTAAATCCAACACGGTTTGTGCTAGCTTCTTGAAACTTGACACAGTAAAGTAGTTTCACGTTCTATCTCTATGGTTTGTTTCCTCTTGTTGTAGCCCTAAGCCCTGACTGGCGAGAAACACTTTCATGGAAAGGGGTTGCCAAGCTTCCAAAAATTACGAATCTCCAGAAATCTCAGCAAATATTTTTTCACCCAAACTGGATGATACTTTCAGGTAATGATCAGTACACGAAGGCGACTTGGTTCCCCAAATTTCGTTCTTCTATGTTGAAGCGTTCATTTCCAGTAACAGTTTGAATTTTTAGGTTTCACTCTGTTTTCTCCTATATTGATAGATGTATCTGGAACTCTAAATCCAACACGGTTTGTGCTAGCTTCTTGAAACTTGACACAGTAAAGTAGTTTCACGTTCTATCTCTATGTTTTGTTTCCTCTTGATGTAGCCCTAAGCAGTGACTGGCGAGAAACACTTTCATCGAAAGGGGTTGCCAAGCTTCCAAAAATTACGAATCTCCAGAAATCTCAGCAAATACTTTTTCACCCAAACTGGATGATACTGTCAGGTAATGATCAGTACACTAAGGCGACTTGGTTCCCCAAATTTTGTTCTTCTATGTTGAAGCGTTCATTTCCAGTAACAGTTTGAATTTTTAGGTTTCACTCTGTTTTCTCCTATATTGATACATGTACTTGGAACTCTAAATCCAACACGGTTTGTGCTAGCTTCTTGAAACTTGACACAGTAAAGTAGTTTCACGTTCTATCTCTATGTTTTGTTTCCTCTTGATGTAGCCCTAAGCAGTGACTGGCGAGAAACACTTTCATGGAACGGGGATTCCAAGGTTCCAAAAATTATGAATCTCCAGAAATCTCAGCAAATATTTTTTCACCCAAACTGGATGATACTTTCAGGTAATGATCAGTACAGTAAGGCGACTTGGTTCCCCAAATTTCGTTCTTCTACGTTGAAGCGTTCATTTCCAGTAAGAGTTTGAATTTTTAGGTTTCACTCTGTTTTCTCCTATATTGATACATGTACTTGGAACTCTAAATCCAACAAGGTTTGTGCTAGCTTCTTGAAACTTGACACAGTAAAGTAGTTTCACGTTCTATCTCTATGTTTTGTTTCCTCTTGATGTAGCCCTAAGCACTGACTGGCGAGAAACACTTTCATGGAAAGGGGTTGCCCAGCTTCCAAAAATTACGAATCTCCAGAAATCTCAGCAAATATTTTTTCACCCAAACTGGATGATACGTTCAGGTAATGATCAGTACACGAAGGCGACTTGGTTCCCCAAATTTCGTTCTTCTATGTTGAAGCGTTCATTTCCAGTAACAGTTTGAATTTTTAGGTTTCACTCTGTTTTCTCCTATATTGATAGATGTATCTGGAACTCTAAATCCAACACGGTTTGTGCTAGCTTCTTGAAACTTGACACAGTAAAGTAGTTTCACGTTCTATCTCTATGTTTTGTTTCCTCTTGATGTAGCCCTAAGCAGTGACTGGCGAGAAACACTTTCATGGAAAGGGGTTGCCAAGCTTCCAAAAATTACGAATCTCCAGAAATCTCAGCAAATACTTTTTCACCCAAACTGGATGATACTTTCAGGTAATGATCAGTACACTAAGGCGACATGGTTCCCCAAATTTCGTTCTTCTATGTTGAAGCGTTCATATCCAGTAACAGTTTGAATTTTTAGGTTTCACTCTGTTTTCTCCTATATTGATAGATGTATCTGGAACTCTAAATCCAACACGGTTTGTGCTAGCTTCTTGAAACTTGACACAGTAAAGTAGTTTCACGTTCTATCTCTATGTTTTGTTTCCTCTTGATTTAGCCCTAAGCAGTGACTGGCGAGAAACACTTTCATGGAAAGGGGTTGCCAAGCTTCCAAAAATTACGAATCTCCAGAAATCTCAGCAAATACTTTTTCACCCAAACTGGATGATACTTTCAGGTAATGATCAGTACACTAAGGCGACTTGGTTCCCCAAATTTCGTTCTTCTATGTTGAAGCATTCATTTCCAGTAACAGTTTGAATTTTTAGGTTTCACTCTGTTTTCTCCTATATTGATACATGTACTTGGAACTCTAAATCCAACACGGTTTGTGCTAGCTTCTTGAAACTTGACACAGTAAAGTAGTTTCACGTTCTATCTCTATGGTTTGTTTCCTCTTGATGTAGCCCTAAGCACTGACTGGCGAGAAACACTTTCATGGAAAGGGGTTGCCAAGCTTCCAAAAATTACGAATCTCCAGAAATCTCAGCAAATATTTTTTCACCCAAACTGGATGATACTGTCAGGTAATGACCAGTACACTAAGGCGACTTGGTTCCCCAAATTTCGTTCTTCTACGTTGAAGCGTTCATTTCCAGTAACAGTTTGAATTTTTAGGTATCACTCTGTTTTCTCCTATATTGATACATGTACTTGGAACTCTAAATCCAACACGGTTTGTGCTAGCTTCTTGAAACTTGACACAGTAAAGTAGTTTCACGTTCTATCTCTATGTTTTGTTTCCTCTTGATGTAGCCCTAAGCACTGACTGGCGAGAAACACTTTCATGGAAAGGGGTTGCCAAGCTTCCAAAAATTACGAATCTCCAGAAATCTCAGCAAATATTTTTTCACCCAAACTGGATGATACTTTCAGGTAATGATCAGTACACTAAGGCGACTTGGTTCCCCAAATTTCGTTCTTCTACGTTGAAGCGTTCATTTCCAGTAACAGTTTGAATTTTTAGGTTTCACTCTGTTTTCTCCTATATTGATAGATGTATCTGGAACTCTAAATCCAACACGGTTTGTGCTAGCTTCTTGAAACTTGACACAGTAAAGTAGTTTCACGTTCTATCTCTATGGTTTGTTTCCTCTTGATGTAGCCCTAAGCACTGACTGGAGAGAAACACTTTCATGGAAAGGGGTTGCCAAGCTTCCAAAAATTACGAATCTCCAGAAATCTCAGCAAATACTTTTTCACCCAAACTGGATGATACTGTCAGGTAATGATCAGTACACTAAGGCGACTTGGTTCCCCAAATTTCGTTCTTCTATGTTGAAGCGTTCATTTCCAGTAACAGTTTGAATTTTTAGGTTTCACTCTGTTTTCTCCTATATTGATACATGTACTTGGAACTCTAAATCCAACACGGTTTGTGCTAGCTTCTTGAAACTTGACACAGTAAAGTAGTTTCACGTTCTATCTCTATGGTTTGTTTCCTCTTGATGTAGCCCTAAGCAGTGACTGGCGAGAAACACTTTCATGGAAAGGGGTTGCCCAGCTTCCAAAAATTACGAATCTCCAGAAATCTCAGCAAATATTTTTTCACCCAAACTGGATGATACGTTCAGGTAATGATCAGTACACGAAGGCGACTTGGTTCCCCAAATTTCGTTCTTCTATGTTGAAGCGTTCATTTCCAGTAACAGTTTGAATTTTTAGGTTTCACTCTGTTTTCTCCTATATTGATAGATGTATCTGGAACTCTAAATCCAACACGGTTTGTGCTAGCTTCTTGAAACTTGACACAGTAAAGTAGTTTCACGTTCTATCTCTATGTTTTGTTTCCTCTTGATGTAGCCCTAAGCACTGACTGGCGAGAAACACTTTCATGGAAAGGGGTTGCCAAGCTTCCAAAAATTACGAATCTCCAGAAATCTCAGCAAATATTTTTTCACCCAAACTGGATGATACTTTCAGGTAATGATCAGTACACTAAGGTGACTTGGTTCCCCAAATTTCGTTCTTCTACGTTGAAGCGTTCATTTCCAGTAACAGTTTGAATTTTTAGGTTTCACTCTGTTTTCTCCTATATTGATAGATGTATCTGGAACTCTAAATCCAACACGGTTTGTGCTAGCTTCTTGAAACTTGACACAGTAAAGTAGTTTCACGTTCTATCTCTATGGTTTGTTTCCTCTTGATGTAGCCCTAAGCACTGACTGGAGAGAAACACTTTCATGGAAAGGGGTTGCCAAGCTTCCAAAAATTACGAATCTCCAGAAATCTCAGCAAATATTTTTTCACCCAAACTGGATGATACTTTCAGGTAATGATCAGTACACGAAGGCGACTTGGTTCCCCAAATTTCGTTCTTCTATGTTGAAGCGTTCATTTCCAGTAACAGTTTGAATTTTTAGGTTTCACTCTGTTTTCTCCTATATTGATAGATGTATCTGGAATTCTAAATCCAACACGGTTTGTGCTAGCTTCTTGAAACTTGACACAGTAAAGTAGTTTCACGTTCTATCTCTGTTTTGTTTCCTCTTGATGTAGCCCTAAGCAGTGACTGGCGAGAAACACTTTCATGGAAAGGGGTTGCCAAGCTTCCAAAAATTACGAATCTCCAGAAATCTCAGCAAATACTTTTTCACCCAAACTGGATGATACTGTCAGGTAATGATCAGTACACTAAGGCGACTTGGTTCCCCAAATTTCGTTCTTCTATGTTGAAGCGTTCATTTCCAGTAACAGTTTGAATTTTTAGGTTTCACTCTGTTTTCTCCTATATTGATACATGTACTTGGAACTCTAAATCCAACACGGTTTGTGCTAGCTTCTTGAAACTTGACACAGTAAAGTAGTTTCACGTTCTATCTCTATGGTTTGTTTCCTCTTGATGTAGCCCTAAGCACTGACTGGCGAGAAACACTTTCATGGAAAGGGGTTGCCAAGCTTCCAAAAATTACGAATCTCCAGAAATCTCAGCAAATATTTTTTCACCCAAACTGGATGATACTGTCAGGTAATGACCAGTACACTAAGGCGACTTGGTTCCCCAAATTTCGTTCTTCTATGTTGAAGCGTTCATTTCCAGTACCAGTTTGAATTTTTAGGTATCACTCTGTTTTCTCCTATATTGATACATGTACTTGGAACTCTAAATCCAACACGGTTTGTGCTAGCTTCTTGAAACTTGACACAGTAAAGTAGTTTCACGTTCTATCTCTATGTTTTGTTTCCTCTTGATGTAGCCCTAAGCAGTGACTGGCGAGAAACACTTTCATGGAAAGGGGTTGCCAAGCTTCCAAAAATTACGAATCTCCAGAAATCTCAGCAAATACTTTTTCACCCAAACTGGATGATACTGTCAGGTAATGATCAGTACACTAAGGCGACTTGGTTCCCCAAATTTCGTTCTTCTATGTTGAAGCGTTCATTTCCAGTAACACTTTGAATTTTTAGGTATCACTCTGTTTTCTCCTATATTGATACATGTACTTGGAACTCTAAATCCAACACGGTTTGTGCTAGCTTCTTGAAACTTGACACAGTAAAGTAGTTTCACGTTCTATCTCTATGTTTTGTTTCCTCTTGATGTAGCCCTAAGCAGTGACTGGCGAGAAACACTTTCATGGAACGGGGTTTCCAAGGTTCCAAAAATTACGAATCTCCAGAAATCTCAGCAAATATTTTTTCACCCACACTGGATGATACTTTCAGGTAATGATCAGTACACTAAGGCGACTTGGTTCCCCAAATTTCGTTCTTCTACGTTGAAGCGTTCATTTCCAGTAACAGTTTGAATTTTTAGGTTTCACTCTGTTTTCTCCTATATTGATACATGTACTTGGAACTCTAAATCCAACACGGTTTGTGCTAGCTTCTTGAAACTTGACACAGTAAAGTAGTTTCACGTTCTATCTCTATGTTTTGTTTCCTCTTGATGTAGCCCTAAGCACTGACTGGCGAGAAACACTTTCATGGAAAGGGGTTGCCAAGCTTCCAAAAATTACGAATCTCCAGAAATCTCAGCAAATATTTTTTCACCCAAACTGGATGATACTTTCAGGTAATGATCAGTACACTAAGGTGACTTGGTTCCCCAAATTTCGTTCTTCAACGTTGAAGCGTTCATTTCCAGTAACAGTTTGAATTTTTAGGTTTCACTCTGTTTTCTCCTATATTGATAGATGTATCTGGAACTCTAAATCCAACACGGTTTGTGCTAGCTTCTTGAAACTTGACACAGTAAAGTAGTTTCACGTTCTATCTCTATGGTTTTTTTCCTCTTGATGTAGCCCTAAGCACTGACTGGAGAGAAACACTTTCATGGAAAGGGGTTGCCAAGCTTCCAAAAATTACGAATCTCCAGAAATCTCAGCAAATATTTTTTCACCCAAACTGGATGATACTTTCAGGTAATGATCAGTACACGAAGGCGACTTGGTTCCCCAAATTTCGTTCTTCTATGTTGAAGCGTTCATTTCCAGTAACAGTTTGAATTTTTAGGTTTCACTCTGTTTTCTCCTATATTGATAGATGTATCTGGAACTCTAAATCCAACACGGTTTGTGCTAGCTTCTTGAAACTTGACACAGTAAAGTAGTTTCACGTTCTATCTCTATGTTTTGTTTCCTCTTGATGTAGCCCTAAGCAATGACTGGCGAGAAACACTCTCATGGAAAGGGGTTGCCAAGCTTCCAAAAATTACGAATCTCCAGAAATCTCAGCAAATACTTTTTCACCCAAACTGGATGATACTGTCAGGTAATGATCAGTACACTAAGGCGACTTGGTTCCCCAAATTTCGTTCTCTATGTTGAAGCGTTCATTTCCAGTAACAGTTTGAATTTTTAGGTTTCACTCTGTTTTCTCCTATATTGATACATGTACTTGGAACTCTAAATCCAACACGGTTTGTGCTAGCTTCTTGAAACTTGACACAGTAAAGTAGTTTCACGTTCTATCTCTATGTTTTGTTTCCTCTTGATGTAGCCCTAAGCACTGACTGGCGAGAAACACTTTCATGGAAAGGGGTTGCCAAGCTTCCAAAAATTACGAATCTCCAGAAATCTCAGCAAATATTTTTTCACCCAAACTGGATGATACTGTCAGGTAATGACCAGTACACTAAGGCGACTTGGTTCCCCAAATTTCGTTCTTCTACGTTGAAGCGTTCATTTCCAGTAACAGTTTGAATTTTTAGGTATCACTCTGTTTTCTCCTATATTGATACATGTACTTGGAACTCTAAATCCAACACGGTTTGTGCTAGCTTCTTGAAACTTGACACAGTAAAGTAGTTTCACGTTCTATCTCTATGGTTTGTTTCCTCTTGATGAAGCCCTAAGCACTGACTGGCGAGAAACACTTTCATGGAAAGGGGTTGCCAAGCTTCCAAAAATTACGAATCTCCAGAAATCTCAGCAAATATTTTTTCACCCAAACTGGATGATACTTTCAGGTAATGATCAGTACACGAAGGCGACTTGGTTCCCCAAATTTCGTTCTTCTATGTTGAAGCGTTCATTTCCAGTAACAGTTTGAATTTTTAGGTTTCACTCTGTTTTCTCCTATATTGATAGATGTATCTGGAACTCTAAATCCAACACGGTTTGTGCTAGCTTCTTGAAACTTGACACAGTAAAGTAGTTTCACGTTCTATCTCTATGTTTTGTTTCCTCTTGATGTAGCCCTAAGCAGTGACTGGCGAGAAACACTTTCATGGAAAGGGGTTGCCAAGCTTCCAAAAATTACGAATCTCCAGAAATCTCAGCAAATACTTTTTCACCCAAACTGGATGATATTGTCAGGTAATGATCAGTACACTAAGGCGACTTGGTTCCCCAAATTTTGTTCTTCTATGTTGAAGCGTTCATTTCCAGTAACACTTTGAATTTTTAGGTATCACTCTGTTTTCTCCTATATTGATACATGTACTTGGAACTCTAAATCCAACACGGTTTGTGCTAGCTTCTTGAAACTTGACACAGTAAAGTAGTTTCACGTTCTATCTCTATGTTTTGTTTCCTCTTGATGTAGCCCTAAGCAGTGACTGGCGAGAAACACTTTCATGGAACGGGGTTTCCAAGGTTCCAAAAATTACGAATCTCCAGAAATCTCAGCAAATATTTTTTCACCCAAACTGGATGATACTTTCAGGTAATGATCAGTACACTAAGGCGACTTGGTTCCCCAAATTTCGTTCTTCTACATTGAAGCGTTCATTTCCAGTAACAGTTTGAATTTTTAGGTTTCACTCTGTTTTCTCCTATATTGATACATGTACTTGGAACTCTAAATCCAACAAGGTTTGTGCTAGCTTCTTGAAACTTGACACAGTAAAGTAGTTTCACGTTCTATCTCTATGTTTTGTTTCCTCTTGATGTAGCCCTAAGCACTGACTGGCGAGAAACACTTTCATGGAAAGGGGTTGCCAAGCTTCCAAAAATTACGAATCTCCAGAAATCTCAGCAAATATTTTTTCACCCAAACTGGATGATACTTTCAGGTAATGATCAGTACACTAAGGCGACTTGGTTCCCCAAATTTCGTTCTTCTACGTTGAAGCGTTCATTTCCAGTAACAGTTTGAATTTTTAGGTTTCACTCTGTTTTCTCCTATATTGATAGATGTATCTGGAACTCTAAATCCAACACGGTTTGTGCTAGCTTCTTGAAACTTGACAAAGTAAAGTAGTTTCACGTTCTATCTCTATGTTTTGTTTCCTCTTGATGTAGCCCTAAGCACTGACTGGAGAGAAACACTTTCATGGAAAGGGGTTGCCAAGCTTCCAAAAATTACGAATCTCCAGAAATCTCAGCAAATATTTTTTCACCCAAACTGGATGATACTTTCAGGTAATGATCAGTACACGAAGGCGACTTGGTTCCCCAAATTTCGTTCTTCTATGTTGAAGCGTTCATTTCCAGTAACAGTTTGAATTTTTAGGTTTCACTCTGTTTTCTCCTATATTGATAGATGTATCTGGAACTCTAAATCCAACACGGTTTGTGCTAGCTTCTTGAAACTTGACACAGTAAAGTAGTTTCACGTTCTATCTCTATGTTTTGTTTCCTCTTGATGTAGCCCTAAGCAGTGACTGGCGAGAAACACTTTCATGGAAAGGGGTTGCCAAGCTTCCAAAAATTACGAATCTCCAGAAATCTCAGCAAATACTTTTTCACCCAAACTGGATGATACTGTCAGGTAATGATCAGTACACTAAGGCGACTTGGTTCCCCAAATTTCGTTCTTCTATGTTGAAGCGTTCATTTCCAGTAACAGTTTGAATTTTTAGGTTTCACTCTGTTTTCTCCTATATTGATACATGTACTTGGAACTCTAAATCCAACACGGTTTGTGCTAGCTTCTTGAAACTTGACACAGTAAAGTAGTTTCACGTTCTATCTCTATGGTTTGTTTCCTCTTGATGTAGCCCTAAGCAGTGACTGGCGAGAAACACTTTCATGGAAAGGGGTTGCCAAGCTTCCAAAAATTACGAATCTCCAGAAATCTCAGCAAATATTTTTTCACCCAAACTGGATGATACTGTCAGGTAATGACCAGTACACTAAGGCGACTTGGTTCCCCAAATTTCGTTCTTCTATGTTGAAGCGTTCATTTCCAGTACCAGTTTGAATTTTTAGGTATCACTCTGTTTTCTCCTATATTGATACATGTACTTGGAACTCTAAATCCAACACGGTTTGTGCTAGCTTCTTGAAACTTGACACAGTAAAGTAGTTTCACGTTCTATCTCTATGGTTTGTTTCCTCTTGTTGTAGCCCTAAGCCCTGACTGGCGAGAAACACTTTCATGGAAAGGGGTTGCCAAGCTTCCAAAAATTACGAATCTCCAGAAATCTCAGCAAATATTTTTTCACCCAAACTGGATGATACTTTCAGGTAATGATCAGTACACGAAGGCGACTTGGTTCCCCAAATTTCGTTCTTCTATGTTGAAGCGTTCATTTCCAGTAACAGTTTGAATTTTTAGGTTTCACTCTGTTTTCTCCTATATTGATAGATGTATCTGGAACTCTAAATCCAACAAGGTTTGTGCTAGCTTCTTGAAACTTGACACAGTAAAGTAGTTTCACGTTCTATCTCTATGTTTTGTTTCCTCTTGATGTAGCCCTAAGCAGTGACTGGCGAGAAACACTTTCATCGAAAGGGGTTGCCAAGCTTCCAAAAATTACGAATCTCCAGAAATCTCAGCAAATACTTTTTCACCCAAACTGGATGATACTGTCAGGTAATGATCAGTACACTAAGGCGACTTGGTTCCCCAAATTTCGTTCTTCTATGTTGAAGCGTTCATTTCCAGTAACAGTTTGAATTTTTAGGTTTCACTCTGTTTTCTCCTATATTGATACATGTACTTGGAACTCTAAATCCAACACGGTTTGTGCTAGCTTCTTGAAACTTGACACAGTAAAGTAGTTTCACGTTCTATCTCTATGTTTTGTTTCCTCTTGATGTAGCCCTAAGCAGTGACTGGCGAGAAACACTTTCATGGAACGGGGATTCCAAGGTTCCAAAAATTATGAATCTCCAGAAATCTCAGCAAATATTTTTTCACCCAAACTGGATGATACTTTCAGGTAATGATCAGTACAGTAAGGCGACTTGGTTCCCCAAATTTCGTTCTTCTACGTTGAAGCGTTCATTTCCAGTAAGAGTTTGAATTTTTAGGTTTCACTCTGTTTTCTCCTATATTGATACATGTACTTGGAACTCTAAATCCAACAAGGTTTGTGCTAGCTTCTTGAAACTTGACACAGTAAAGTAGTTTCACGTTCTATCTCTATGTTTTGTTTCCTCTTGATGTAGCCCTAAGCACTGACTGGCGAGAAACACTTTCATGGAAAGGGGTTGCCCAGCTTCCAAAAATTACGAATCTCCAGAAATCTCAGCAAATATTTTTTCACCCAAACTGGATGATACGTTCAGGTAATGATCAGTACACGAAGGCGACTTGGTTCCCCAAATTTCGTTCTTCTATGTTGAAGCGTTCATTTCCAGTAACAGTTTGAATTTTTAGGTTTCACTCTGTTTTCTCCTATATTGATAGATGTATCTGGAACTCTAAATCCAACACGGTTTGTGCTAGCTTCTTGAAACTTGACACAGTAAAGTAGTTTCACGTTCTATCTCTATGTTTTGTTTCCTCTTGATGTAGCCCTAAGCAGTGACTGGCGAGAAACACTTTCATGGAAAGGGGTTGCCAAGCTTCCAAAAATTACGAATCTCCAGAAATCTCAGCAAATACTTTTTCACCCAAACTGGATGATACTTTCAGGTAATGATCAGTACACTAAGGCGACATGGTTCCCCAAATTTCGTTCTTCTATGTTGAAGCGTTCATATCCAGTAACAGTTTGAATTTTTAGGTTTCACTCTGTTTTCTCCTATATTGATAGATGTATCTGGAACTCTAAATCCAACACGGTTTGTGCTAGCTTCTTGAAACTTGACACAGTAAAGTAGTTTCACGTTCTATCTCTATGTTTTGTTTCCTCTTGATTTAGCCCTAAGCAGTGACTGGCGAGAAACACTTTCATGGAAAGGGGTTGCCAAGCTTCCAAAAATTACGAATCTCCAGAAATCTCAGCAAATACTTTTTCACCCAAACTGGATGATACTTTCAGGTAATGATCAGTACACCAAGGCGACTTGGTTCCCCAAATTTCGTTCTTCTATGTTGAAGCATTCATTTCCAGTAACAGTTTGAATTTTTAGGTTTCACTCTGTTTTCTCCTATATTGATACATGTACTTGGAACTCTAAATCCAACACGGTTTGTGCTAGCTTCTTGAAACTTGACACAGTAAAGTAGTTTCACGTTCTATCTCTATGGTTTGTTTCCTCTTGATGTAGCCCTAAGCACTGACTGGCGAGAAACACTTTCATGGAAAGGGGTTGCCAAGCTTCCAAAAATTACGAATCTCCAGAAATCTCAGCAAATATTTTTTCACCCAAACTGGATGATACTGTCAGGTAATGACCAGTACACTAAGGCGACTTGGTTCCCCAAATTTCGTTCTTCTACGTTGAAGCGTTCATTTCCAGTAACAGTTTGAATTTTTAGGTATCACTCTGTTTTCTCCTATATTGATACATGTACTTGGAACTCTAAATCCAACACGGTTTGTGCTAGCTTCTTGAAACTTGACACAGTAAAGTAGTTTCACGTTCTATCTCTATGTTTTGTTTCCTCTTGATGTAGCCCTAAGCACTGACTGGCGAGAAACACTTTCATGGAAAGGGGTTGCCAAGCTTCCAAAAATTACGAATCTCCAGAAATCTCAGCAAATATTTTTTCACCCAAACTGGATGATACTTTCAGGTAATGATCAGTACACTAAGGCGACTTGGTTCCCCAAATTTCGTTCTTCTACGTTGAAGCGTTCATTTCCAGTAACAGTTTGAATTTTTAGGTTTCACTCTGTTTTCTCCTATATTGATAGATGTATCTGGAACTCTAAATCCAACACGGTTTGTGCTAGCTTCTTGAAACTTGACACAGTAAAGTAGTTTCACGTTCTATCTCTATGTTTTGTTTCCTCTTGATGTAGCCCTAAGCAGTGACTGGCGAGAAACACTTTCATGGAACGGGGATTCCAAGGTTCCAAAAATTATGAATCTCCAGAAATCTCAGCAAATATTTTTTCACCCAAACTGGATGATACTTTCAGGTAATGATCAGTACAGTAAGGCAACTTGGTTCCCCAAATTTCGTTCTTCTACGTTGAAGCGTTCATTTCCAGTAAGAGTTTGAATTTTTAGGTTTCACTCTGTTTTCTCCTATATTGATACATGTACTTGGAACTCTAAATCCAACAAGGTTTGTGCTAGCTTCTTGAAACTTGACACAGTAAAGTAGTTTCACGTTCTATCTCTATGTTTTGTTTCCTCTTGATGTAGCCCTAAGCACTGACTGGCGAGAAACACTTTCATGGAAAGGGGTTGCCCAGCTTCCAAAAATTACGAATCTCCAGAAATCTCAGCAAATATTTTTTCACCCAAACTGGATGATACGTTCAGGTAATGATCAGTACACGAAGGCGACTTGGTTCCCCAAATTTCGTTCTTCTATGTTGAAGCGTTCATTTCCAGTAACAGTTTGAATTTTTAGGTTTCACTCTGTTTTCTCCTATATTGATAGATGTATCTGGAACTCTAAATCCAACACGGTTTGTGCTAGCTTCTTGAAACTTGACACAGTAAAGTAGTTTCACGTTCTATCTCTATGTTTTGTTTCCTCTTGATGTAGCCCTAAGCAGTGACTGGCGAGAAACACTTTCATGGAAAGGGGTTGCCAAGCTTCCAAAAATTACGAATCTCCAGAAATCTCAGCAAATACTTTTTCACCCAAACTGGATGATACTTTCAGGTAATGATCAGTACACTAAGGCGACATGGTTCCCCAAATTTCGTTCTTCTATGTTGAAGCGTTCATATCCAGTAACAGTTTGAATTTTTAGGTTTCACTCTGTTTTCTCCTATATTGATAGATGTATCTGGAACTCTAAATCCAACACGGTTTGTGCTAGCTTCTTGAAACTTGACACAGTAAAGTAGTTTCACGTTCTATCTCTATGTTTTGTTTCCTCTTGATTTAGCCCTAAGCAGTGACTGGCGAGAAACACTTTCATGGAAAGGGGTTGCCAAGCTTCCAAAAATTACGAATCTCCAGAAATCTCAGCAAATACTTTTTCACCCAAACTGGATGATACTTTCAGGTAATGATCAGTACACTAAGGCGACTTGGTTCCCCAAATTTCGTTCTTCTATGTTGAAGCATTCATTTCCAGTAACAGTTTGAATTTTTAGGTTTCACTCTGTTTTCTCCTATATTGATACATGTACTTGGAACTCTAAATCCAACACGGTTTGTGCTAGCTTCTTGAAACTTGACACAGTAAAGTAGTTTCACGTTCTATCTCTATGGTTTGTTTCCTCTTGATGTAGCCCTAAGCAGTGACTGGCGAGAAACACTTTCATGGAAAGGGGTTGCCAAGCTTCCAAAAATTACGAATCTCCAGAAATCTCAGCAAATATTTTTTCACCCAAACTGGATGATACTGTCAGGTAATGACCAGTACACTAAGGCGACTTGGTTCCCCAAATTTCGTTCTTCTATGTTGAAGCGTTCATTTCCAGTACCAGTTTGAATTTTTAGGTATCACTCTGTTTTCTCCTATATTGATACATGTACTTGGAACTCTAAATCCAACACGGTTTGTGCTAGCTTCTTGAAACTTGACACAGTAAAGTAGTTTCACGTTCTATCTCTATGGTTTGTTTCCTCTTGTTGTAGCCCTAAGCCCTGACTGGCGAGAAACACTTTCATGGAAAGGGGTTGCCAAGCTTCCAAAAATTACGAATCTCCAGAAATCTCAGCAAATATTTTTTCACCCAAACTGGATGATACTTTCAGGTAATGATCAGTACACGAAGGCGACTTGGTTCCCCAAATTTCGTTCTTCTATGTTGAAGCGTTCATTTCCAGTAACAGTTTGAATTTTTAGGTTTCACTCTGTTTTCTCCTATATTGATAGATGTATCTGGAACTCTAAATCCAACAAGGTTTGTGCTAGCTTCTTGAAACTTGACACAGTAAAGTAGTTTCACGTTCTATCTCTATGTTTTGTTTCCTCTTGATGTAGCCCTAAGCAGTGACTGGCGAGAAACACTTTCATCGAAAGGGGTTGCCAAGCTTCCAAAAATTACGAATCTCCAGAAATCTCAGCAAATACTTTTTCACCCAAACTGGATGATACTGTCAGGTAATGATCAGTACACTAAGGCGACTTGGTTCCCCAAATTTCGTTCTTCTATGTTGAAGCGTTCATTTCCAGTAACAGTTTGAATTTTTAGGTTTCACTCTGTTTTCTCCTATATTGATACATGTACTTGGAACTCTAAATCCAACACGGTTTGTGCTAGCTTCTTGAAACTTGACACAGTAAAGTAGTTTCACGTTCTATCTCTATGTTTTGTTTCCTCTTGATGTAGCCCTAAGCAGTGACTGGCGAGAAACACTTTCATGGAACGGGGATTCCAAGGTTCCAAAAATTATGAATCTCCAGAAATCTCAGCAAATATTTTTTCACCCAAACTGGATGATACTTTCAGGTAATGATCAGTACAGTAAGGCGACTTGGTTCCCCAAATTTCGTTCTTCTACGTTGAAGCGTTCATTTCCAGTAAGAGTTTGAATTTTTAGGTTTCACTCTGTTTTCTCCTATATTGATACATGTACTTGGAACTCTAAATCCAACAAGGTTTGTGCTAGCTTCTTGAAACTTGACACAGTAAAGTAGTTTCACGTTCTATCTCTATGTTTTGTTTCCTCTTGATGTAGCCCTAAGCACTGACTGGCGAGAAACACTTTCATGGAAAGGGGTTGCCCAGCTTCCAAAAATTACGAATCTCCAGAAATCTCAGCAAATATTTTTTCACCCAAACTGGATGATACGTTCAGGTAATGATCAGTACATGAAGGCGACTTGGTTCCCCAAATTTCGTTCTTCTATGTTGAAGCGTTCATTTCCAGTAACAGTTTGAATTTTTAGGTTTCACTCTGTTTTCTCCTATATTGATAGATGTATCTGGAACTCTAAATCCAACACGGTTTGTGCTAGCTTCTTGAAACTTGACACAGTAAAGTAGTTTCACGTTCTATCTCTATGTTTTGTTTCCTCTTGATGTAGCCCTAAGCAGTGACTGGCGAGAAACACTTTCATGGAAAGGGGTTGCCAAGCTTCCAAAAATTACGAATCTCCAGAAATCTCAGCAAATACTTTTTCACCCAAACTGGATGATACTTTCAGGTAATGATCAGTACACTAAGGCGACATGGTTCCCCAAATTTCGTTCTTCTATGTTGAAGCGTTCATATCCAGTAACAGTTTGAATTTTTAGGTTTCACTCTGTTTTCTCCTATATTGATAGATGTATCTGGAACTCTAAATCCAACACGGTTTGTGCTAGCTTCTTGAAACTTGACACAGTAAAGTAGTTTCACGTTCTATCTCTATGTTTTGTTTCCTCTTGATTTAGCCCTAAGCAGTGACTGGCGAGAAACACTTTCATGGAAAGGGGTTGCCAAGCTTCCAAAAATTACGAATCTCCAGAAATCTCAGCAAATACTTTTTCACCCAAACTGGATGATACTTTCAGGTAATGATCAGTACACCAAGGCGACTTGGTTCCCCAAATTTCGTTCTTCTATGTTGAAGCATTCATTTCCAGTAACAGTTTGAATTTTTAGGTTTCACTCTGTTTTCTCCTATATTGATACATGTACTTGGAACTCTAAATCCAACACGGTTTGTGCTAGCTTCTTGAAACTTGACACAGTAAAGTAGTTTCACGTTCTATCTCTATGGTTTGTTTCCTCTTGATGTAGCCCTAAGCACTGACTGGCGAGAAACACTTTCATGGAAAGGGGTTGCCAAGCTTCCAAAAATTACGAATCTCCAGAAATCTCAGCAAATATTTTTTCACCCAAACTGGATGATACTGTCAGGTAATGACCAGTACACTAAGGCGACTTGGTTCCCCAAATTTCGTTCTTCTACGTTGAAGCGTTCATTTCCAGTAACAGTTTGAATTTTTAGGTATCACTCTGTTTTCTCCTATATTGATACATGTACTTGGAACTCTAAATCCAACACGGTTTGTGCTAGCTTCTTGAAACTTGACACAGTAAAGTAGTTTCACGTTCTATCTCTATGTTTTGTTTCCTCTTGATGTAGCCCTAAGCACTGACTGGCGAGAAACACTTTCATGGAAAGGGGTTGCCAAGCTTCCAAAAATTACGAATCTCCAGAAATCTCAGCAAATATTTTTTCACCCAAACTGGATGATACTTTCAGGTAATGATCAGTACACTAAGGCGACTTGGTTCCCCAAATTTCGTTCTTCTACGTTGAAGCGTTCATTTCCAGTAACAGTTTGAATTTTTAGGTTTCACTCTGTTTTCTCCTATATTGATAGATGTATCTGGAACTCTAAATCCAACACGGTTTGTGCTAGCTTCTTGAAACTTGACACAGTAAAGTAGTTTCACGTTCTATCTCTATGTTTTGTTTCCTCTTGATGTAGCCCTAAGCAGTGACTGGCGAGAAACACTTTCATGGAACGGGGATTCCAAGGTTCCAAAAATTATGAATCTCCAGAAATCTCAGCAAATATTTTTTCACCCAAACTGGATGATACTTTCAGGTAATGATCAGTACAGTAAGGCGACTTGGTTCCCCAAATTTCGTTCTTCTACGTTGAAGCGTTCATTTCCAGTAAGAGTTTGAATTTTTAGGTTTCACTCTGTTTTCTCCTATATTGATACATGTACTTGGAACTCTAAATCCAACAAGGTTTGTGCTAGCTTCTTGAAACTTGACACAGTAAAGTAGTTTCACGTTCTATCTCTATGTTTTGTTTCCTCTTGATGTAGCCCTAAGCACTGACTGGCGAGAAACACTTTCATGGAAAGGGGTTGCCCAGCTTCCAAAAATTACGAATCTCCAGAAATCTCAGCAAATATTTTTTCACCCAAACTGGATGATACGTTCAGGTAATGATCAGTACACGAAGGCGACTTGGTTCCCCAAATTTCGTTCTTCTATGTTGAAGCGTTCATTTCCAGTAACAGTTTGAATTTTTAGGTTTCACTCTGTTTTCTCCTATATTGATAGATGTATCTGGAACTCTAAATCCAACACGGTTTGTGCTAGCTTCTTGAAACTTGACACAGTAAAGTAGTTTCACGTTCTATCTCTATGTTTTGTTTC
The DNA here is from genome assembly GCF_964194105.1 of Spermophilus citellus. NCBI lineage: Eukaryota > Metazoa > Chordata > Mammalia > Rodentia > Sciuridae > Spermophilus > Spermophilus citellus. The sequence goes on along the minus strand of NC_138187.1, from coordinate 49,267,116 downwards.
CTCTTGATGTAGCCCTAAGCAGTGACTGGCGAGAAACACTTTCATGGAAAGGGGTTGCCAAGCTTCCAAAAATTACGAATCTCCAGAAATCTCAGCAAATACTTTTTCACCCAAACTGGATGATACTTTCAGGTAATGATCAGTACACTAAGGCGACATGGTTCCCCAAATTTCGTTCTTCTATGTTGAAGCGTTCATATCCAGTAACAGTTTGAATTTTTAGGTTTCACTCTGTTTTCTCCTATATTGATAGATGTATCTGGAACTCTAAATCCAACACGGTTTGTGCTAGCTTCTTGAAACTTGACACAGTAAAGTAGTTTCACGTTCTATCTCTATGTTTTGTTTCCTCTTGATTTAGCCCTAAGCAGTGACTGGCGAGAAACACTTTCATGGAAAGGGGTTGCCAAGCTTCCAAAAATTACGAATCTCCAGAAATCTCAGCAAATACTTTTTCACCCAAACTGGATGATACTTTCAGGTAATGATCAGTACACTAAGGCGACTTGGTTCCCCAAATTTCGTTCTTCTATGTTGAAGCATTCATTTCCAGTAACAGTTTGAATTTTTAGGTTTCACTCTGTTTTCTCCTATATTGATACATGTACTTGGAACTCTAAATCCAACACGGTTTGTGCTAGCTTCTTGAAACTTGACACAGTAAAGTAGTTTCACGTTCTATCTCTATGGTTTGTTTCCTCTTGATGTAGCCCTAAGCACTGACTGGCGAGAAACACTTTCATGGAAAGGGGTTGCCAAGCTTCCAAAAATTACGAATCTCCAGAAATCTCAGCAAATATTTTTTCACCCAAACTGGATGATACTGTCAGGTAATGACCAGTACACTAAGGCGACTTGGTTCCCCAAATTTCGTTCTTCTACGTTGAAGCGTTCATTTCCAGTAACAGTTTGAATTTTTAGGTATCACTCTGTTTTCTCCTATATTGATACATGTACTTGGAACTCTAAATCCAACACGGTTTGTGCTAGCTTCTTGAAACTTGACACAGTAAAGTAGTTTCACGTTCTATCTCTATGTTTTGTTTCCTCTTGATGTAGCCCTAAGCACTGACTGGCGAGAAACACTTTCATGGAAAGGGGTTGCCAAGCTTCCAAAAATTACGAATCTCCAGAAATCTCAGCAAATATTTTTTCACCCAAACTGGATGATACTTTCAGGTAATGATCAGTACACTAAGGCGACTTGGTTCCCCAAATTTCGTTCTTCTACGTTGAAGCGTTCATTTCCAGTAACAGTTTGAATTTTTAGGTTTCACTCTGTTTTCTCCTATATTGATAGATGTATCTGGAACTCTAAATCCAACACGGTTTGTGCTAGCTTCTTGAAACTTGACACAGTAAAGTAGTTTCACGTTCTATCTCTATGGTTTGTTTCCTCTTGATGTAGCCCTAAGCACTGACTGGAGAGAAACACTTTCATGGAAAGGGGTTGCCAAGCTTCCAAAAATTACGAATCTCCAGAAATCTCAGCAAATATTTTTTCACCCAAACTGGATGATACTTTCAGGTAATGATCAGTACACGAAGGCGACTTGGTTCCGCAAATTTCGTTCTTCTATGTTGAAGCGTTCATTTCCAGTAACAGTTTGAATTTTTAGGTTTCACTCTGTTTTCTCCTATATTGATAGATGTATCTGGAACTCTAAATCCAACACGGTTTGTGCTAGCTTCTTGAAACTTGACACAGTAAAGTAGTTTCACGTTCTATCTCTATGTTTTGTTTCCTCTTGATGTAGCCCTAAGCACTGACTGGCGAGAAACACTTTCATGGAAAGGGGTTGCCAAGCTTCCAAAAATAACGAATCTCCAGAAATCTCAGCAAATACTTTTTCACCCAAACTGGATGATACTGTCAGGTAATGATCAGTACACTAAGGCGACTTGGTTCCCCAAATTTCGTTCTTCTATGTTGAAGCGTTCATTTCCAGTAACAGTTTGAATTTTTAGGTTTCACTCTGTTTTCTCCTATATTGATACATGTACTTGGAACTCTAAATCCAACACGGTTTGTGCTAGCTTCTTGAAACTTGACACAGTAAAGTAGTTTCACGTTCTATCTCTATGGTTTGTTTCCTCTTGATGTAGCCCTAAGCAGTGACTGGCGAGAAACACTTTCATGGAAAGGGGTTGCCCAGCTTCCAAAAATTACGAATCTCCAGAAATCTCAGCAAATATTTTTTCACCCAAACTGGATGATACGTTCAGGTAATGATCAGTACACGAAGGCGACTTGGTTCCCCAAATTTCGTTCTTCTATGTTGAAGCGTTCATTTCCAGTAACAGTTTGAATTTTTAGGTTTCACTCTGTTTTCTCCTATATTGATAGATGTATCTGGAACTCTAAATCCAACACGGTTTGTGCTAGCTTCTTGAAACTTGACACAGTAAAGTAGTTTCACGTTCTATCTCTATGGTTTGTTTCCTCTTGATGTAGCCCTAAGCAGTGACTGGCGAGAAACACTTTCATGGAAAGGGGTTGCCCAGCTTCCAAAAATTACGAATCTCCAGAAATCTCAGCAAATATTTTTTCACCCAAACTGGATGATACTTTCAGGTAATGATCAGTATACGAAGGCGACTTGGTTCCCCAAATTTCGTTCTTCTATGTTGAAGCGTTCATTTCCAGTAACAGTTTGAATTTTTAGGTTTCACTCTGTTTTCTCCTATATTGATACATGTACTTGGAACTCTAAATCCAACACGGTTTGTGCTAGCTTCTTGAAACTTGACACAGTAAAGTAGTTTCACGTTCTATCTCTATGTTTTGTTTCCTCTTGATGTAGCCCTAAGCAGTGACTGGCGAGAAACACTTTCATGGAACGGGGATTCCAAGGTTCCAAAAATTATGAATCTCCAGAAATCTCAGCAAATATTTTTTCACCCAAACTGGATGATACTTTCAGGTAATGATCAGTACAGTAAGGCGACTTGGTTCCCCAAATTTCGTTCTTCTACGTTGAAGCGTTCATTTCCAGTAAGAGTTTGAATTTTTAGGTTTCACTCTGTTTTCTCCTATATTGATACATGTACTTGGAACTCTAAATCCAACAAGGTTTGTGCTAGCTTCTTGAAACTTGACACAGTAAAGTAGTTTCACGTTCTATCTCTATGTTTTGTTTCCTCTTGATGTAGCCCTAAGCACTGACTGGCGAGAAACACTTTCATGGAAAGGGGTTGCCCAGCTTCCAAAAATTACGAATCTCCAGAAATCTCAGCAAATATTTTTTCACCCAAACTGGATGATACGTTCAGGTAATGATCAGTACACGAAGGCGACTTGGTTCCCCAAATTTCGTTCTTCTATGTTGAAGCGTTCATTTCCAGTAACAGTTTGAATTTTTAGGTTTCACTCTGTTTTCTCCTATATTGATAGATGTATCTGGAACTCTAAATCCAACACGGTTTGTGCTAGCTTCTTGAAACTTGACACAGTAAAGTAGTTTCACGTTCTATCTCTATGTTTTGTTTCCTCTTGATGTAGCCCTAAGCAGTGACTGGCGAGAAACACTTTCATGGAAAGGGGTTGCCAAGCTTCCAAAAATTACGAATCTCCAGAAATCTCAGCAAATACTTTTTCACCCAAACTGGATGATACTTTCAGGTAATGATCAGTACACTAAGGCGACATGGTTCCCCAAATTTCGTTCTTCTATGTTGAAGCGTTCATATCCAGTAACAGTTTGAATTTTTAGGTTTCACTCTGTTTTCTCCTATATTGATAGATGTATCTGGAACTCTAAATCCAACACGGTTTGTGCTAGCTTCTTGAAACTTGACACAGTAAAGTAGTTTCACGTTCTATCTCTATGTTTTGTTTCCTCTTGATTTAGCCCTAAGCAGTGACTGGCGAGAAACACTTTCATGGAAAGGGGTTGCCAAGCTTCCAAAAATTACGAATCTCCAGAAATCGCAGCAAATACTTTTTCACCCAAACTGGATGATACTTTCAGGTAATGATCAGTACACTAAGGCGACTTGGTTCCCCAAATTTCGTTCTTCTATGTTGAAGCATTCATTTCCAGTAACAGTTTGAATTTTTAGGTTTCACTCTGTTTTCTCCTATATTGATACATGTACTTGGAACTCTAAATCCAACACGGTTTGTGCTAGCTTCTTGAAACTTGACACAGTAAAGTAGTTTCACGTTCTATCTCTATGGTTTGTTTCCTCTTGATGTAGCCCTAAGCACTGACTGGCGAGAAACACTTTCATGGAAAGGGGTTGCCAAGCTTCCAAAAATTACGAATCTCCAGAAATCTCAGCAAATATTTTTTCACCCAAACTGGATGATACTGTCAGGTAATGACCAGTACACTAAGGCGACTTGGTTCCCCAAATTTCGTTCTTCTACGTTGAAGCGTTCATTTCCAGTAACAGTTTGAATTTTTAGGTATCACTCTGTTTTCTCCTATATTGATACATGTACTTGGAACTCTAAATCCAACACGGTTTGTGCTAGCTTCTTGAAACTTGACACAGTAAAGTAGTTTCACGTTCTATCTCTATGTTTTGTTTCCTCTTGATGTAGCACTAAGCACTGACTGGCGAGAAACACTTTCATGGAAAGGGGTTGCCAAGCTTCCAAAAATTACGAATCTCCAGAAATCTCAGCAAATATTTTTTCACCCAAACTGGATGATACTTTCAGGTAATGATCAGTACACTAAGGCGACTTGGTTCCCCAAATTTCGTTCTTCTACGTTGAAGCGTTCATTTCCAGTAACAGTTTGAATTTTTAGGTTTCACTCTGTTTTCTCCTATATTGATAGATGTATCTGGAACTCTAAATCCAACACGGTTTGTGCTAGCTTCTTGAAACTTGACACAGTAAAGTAGTTTCACGTTCTATCTCTATGGTTTGTTTCCTCTTGATGTAGCCCTAAGCACTGACTGGAGAGAAACACTTTCATGGAAAGGGGTTGCCAAGCTTCCAAAAATTACGAATCTCCAGAAATCTCAGCAAATATTTTTTCACCCAAACTGGATGATACGTTCAGGTAATGATCAGTACACGAAGGCGACTTGGTTCCCCAAATTTCGTTCTTCTATGTTGAAGCGTTCATTTCCAGTAACAGTTTGAATTTTTAGGTTTCACTCTGTTTTCTCCTATATTGATAGATGTATCTGGAACTCTAAATCCAACACGGTTTGTGCTAGCTTCTTGAAACTTGACACAGTAAAGTAGTTTCTCGTTCTATCTCTATGGTTTGTTTCCTCTTGATGTAGCCCTAAGCAGTGACTGGCGAGAAACACTTTCATGGAAAGGGGTTGCCAAGCTTCCAAAAATTACGAATCTCCAGAAATCTCAGCAAATACTTTTTCACCCAAACTGGATGATACTTTCAGGTAATGATCAGTACACTAAGGCGACATGGTTCCCCAAATTTCGTTCTTCTATGTTGAAGCGTTCATTTCCAGTAACAGTTTGAATTTTTAGGTTTCACTCTGTTTTCTCCTATATTGATAGATGTATCTGGAACTCTAAATCCAACACGGTTTGTGCTAGCTTCTTGAAACTTGACACAGTAAAGTAGTTTCACGTTCTATCTCTATGTTTTGTTTCCTCTTGATTTAGCCCTAAGCAGTGACTGGCGAGAAACACTTTCATGGAAAGGGGTTGCCAAGCTTCCAAAAATTACGAATCTCCAGAAATCTCAGCAAATACTTTTTCACCCAAACTGGATGATACTTTCAGGTAATGATCAGTACACTAAGGCGACTTGGTTCCCCAAATTTCGTTCTTCTATGTTGAAGCATTCATTTCCAGTAACAGTTTGAATTTTTAGGTTTCACTCTGTTTTCTCCTATATTGATACATGTACTTGGAACTCTAAATCCAACACGGTTTGTGCTAGCTTCTTGAAACTTGACACAGTAAAGTAGTTTCACGTTCTATCTCTATGGTTTGTTTCCTCTTGATGTAGCCCTAAGCACTGACTGGCGAGAAACACTTTCATGGAAAGGGGTTGCCAAGCTTCCAAAAATTACGAATCTCCAGAAATCTCAGCAAATATTTTTTCACCCAAACTGGATGATACTGTCAGGTAATGACCAGTACACTAAGGCGACTTGGTTCCCCAAATTTCGTTCTTCTACGTTGAAGCGTTCATTTCCAGTAACAGTTTGAATTTTTAGGTATCACTCTGTTTTCTCCTATATTGATACATGTACTTGGAACTCTAAATCCAACACGGTTTGTGCTAGCTTCTTGAAACTTGACACAGTAAAGTAGTTTCACGTTCTATCTCTATGTTTTGTTTCCTCTTGATGTAGCCCTAAGCACTGACTGGCGAGAAACACTTTCATGGAAAGGGGTTGCCAAGCTTCCAAAAATTACGAATCTCCAGAAATCTCAGCAAATATTTTTTCACCCAAACTGGATGATACTTTCAGGTAATGATCAGTACACTAAGGCGACTTGGTTCCCCAAATTTCGTTCTTCTACGTTGAAGCGTTCATTTCCAGTAAGAGTTTGAATTTTTAGGTTTCACTCTGTTTTCTCCTATATTGATAGATGTATCTGGAACTCTAAATCCAACACGGTTTGTGCTAGCTTCTTGAAACTTGACACAGTAAAGTAGTTTCACGTTCTATCTCTATGGTTTGTTTCCTCTTGATGTAGCCCTAAGCACTGACTGGAGAGAAACACTTTCATGGAAAGGGGTTGCCAAGCTTCCAAAAATTACGAATCTCCAGAAATCTCAGCAAATATTTTTTCACCCAAACTGGATGATACTTTCAGGTAATGATCAGTACACGAAGGCGACTTGGTTCCGCAAATTTCGTTCTTCTATGTTGAAGCGTTCATTTCCAGTAACAGTTTGAATTTTTAGGTTTCACTCTGTTTTCTCCTATATTGATAGATGTATCTGGAACTCTAAATCCAACACGGTTTGTGCTAGCTTCTTGAAACTTGACACAGTAAAGTAGTTTCACGTTCTATCTCTATGTTTTGTTTCCTCTTGATGTAGCCCTAAGCAGTGACTGGCGAGAAACACTTTCATGGAAAGGGGTTGCCAAGCTTCCAAAAATTACGAATCTCCAGAAATCTCAGCAAATACTTTTTCACCCAAACTGGATGATACTGTCAGGTAATGATCAGTACACTAAGTCGACTTGGTTCCCCAAATTTCGTTCTTCTATGTTGAAGCGTTCATTTCCAGTAACAGTTTGAATTTTTAGGTTTCACTCTGTTTTCTCCTATATTGATACATGTACTTGGAACTCTAAATCCAACACGGTTTGTGCTACCTTCTTGAAACTTGACACAGTAAAGTAGTTTCACGTTCTATCTCTATGGTTTGTTTCCTCTTGATGTAGCCCTAAGCAGTGACTGGCGAGAAACACTTTCATGGAAAGGGGTTGCCCAGCTTCCAAAAATTACGAATCTCCAGAAATCTCAGCAAATATTTTTTCACCCAAACTGGATGATACGTTCAGGTAATGATCAGTACACGAAGGCGACTTGGTTCCCCAAATTTCGTTCTTCTATGTTGAAGCGTTCATTTCCAGTAACAGTTTGAATTTTTAGGTTTCACTCTGTTTTCTCCTATATTGATAGATGTATCTGGAACTCTAAATCCAACACGGTTTGTGCTAGCTTCTTGAAACTTGACACAGTAAAGTAGTTTCACGTTCTATCTCTATGTTTTGTTTCCTCTTGATGTAGCCCTAAGCAGTGACTGGCGAGAAACACTTTCATGGAAAGGGGTTGCCAAGCTTCCAAAAATTACGAATCTCCAGAAATCTCAGCAAATACTTTTTCACCCAAACTGGATGATACTTTCAGGTAATGATCAGTACACTAAGGCGACATGGTTCCCCAAATTTCGTTCTTCTATGTTGAAGCGTTCATATCCAGTAACAGTTTGAATTTTTAGGTTTCACTCTGTTTTCTCCTATATTGATAGATGTATCTGGAACTCTAAATCCAACACGGTTTGTGCTAGCTTCTTGAAACTTGACACAGTAAAGTAGTTTCACGTTCTATCTCTATGTTTTGTTTCCTCTTGATTTAGCCCTAAGCAGTGACTGGCGAGAAACACTTTCATGGAAAGGGGTTGCCAAGCTTCCAAAAATTACGAATCTCCAGAAATCTCAGCAAATACTTTTTCACCCAAACTGGATGATACTTTCAGGTAATGATCAGTACACTAAGGCGACTTGGTTCCCCAAATTTCGTTCTTCTATGTTGAAGCATTCATTTCCAGTAACAGTTTGAATTTTTAGGTTTCACTCTGTTTTCTCCTATATTGATACATGTACTTGGAACTCTAAATCCAACACGGTTTGTGCTAGCTTCTTGAAACTTGACACAGTAAAGTAGTTTCACGTTCTATCTCTATGGTTTGTTTCCTCTTGATGTAGCCCTAAGCACTGACTGGCGAGAAACACTTTCATGGAAAGGGGTTGCCAAGCTTCCAAAAATTACGAATCTCCAGAAATCTCAGCAAATATTTTTTCACCCAAACTGGATGATACTGTCAGGTAATGACCAGTACACTAAGGCGACTTGGTTCCCCAAATTTCGTTCTTCTACGTTGAAGCGTTCATTTCCAGTAACAGTTTGAATTTTTAGGTATCACTCTGTTTTCTCCTATATTGATACATGTACTTGGAACTCTAAATCCAACACGGTTTGTGCTAGCTTCTTGAAACTTGACACAGTAAAGTAGTTTCACGTTCTATCTCTATGTTTTGTTTCCTCTTGATGTAGCCCTAAGCACTGACTGGCGAGAAACACTTTCATGGAAAGGGGTTGCCAAGCTTCCAAAAATTACGAATCTCCAGAAATCTCAGCAAATATTTTTTCACCCAAACTGGATGATACTTTCAGGTAATGATCAGTACACTAAGGCGCCTTGGTTCCCCAAATTTCGTTCTTCTACGTTGAAGCGTTCATTTCCAGTAAGAGTTTGAATTTTTAGGTTTCACTCTGTTTTCTCCTATATTGATAGATGTATCTGGAACTCTAAATCCAACACGGTTTGTGCTAGCTTCTTGAAACTTGACACAGTAAAGTAGTTTCACGTTCTATCTCTATGGTTTGTTTCCTCTTGATGTAGCCCTAAGCACTGACTGGAGAGAAACACTTTCATGGAAAGGGGTTGCCAAGCTTCCAAAAATTACGAATCTCCAGAAATCTCAGCAAATATTTTTTCACCCAAACTGGATGATACTTTCAGGTAATGATCAGTACACGAAGGCGACTTGGTTCCGCAAATTTCGTTCTTCTATGTTGAAGCGTTCATTTCCAGTAACAGTTTGAATTTTTAGGTTTCACTCTGTTTTCTCCTATATTGATAGATGTATCTGGAACTCTAAATCCAACACGGTTTGTGCTAGCTTCTTGAAACTTGACACAGTAAAGTAGTTTCACGTTCTATCTCTATGTTTTGTTTCCTCTTGATGTAGCCCTAAGCAGTGACTGGCGAGAAACACTTTCATGGAAAGGGGTTGCCAAGCTTCCAAAAATTACGAATCTCCAGAAATCTCAGCAAATACTTTTTCACCCAAACTGGATGATACTGTCAGGTAATGATCAGTACACTAAGGCGACTTGGTTCCCCAAATTTCGTTCTTCTATGTTGAAGCGTTCATTTCCAGTAACAGTTTGAATTTTTAGGTTTCACTCTGTTTTCTCCTATATTGATACATGTACTTGGAACTCTAAATCCAACATGGTTTGTGCTAGCTTCTTGAAACTTGACACAGTAAAGTAGTTTCACGTTCTATCTCTATGGTTTGTTTCCTCTTGATGTAGCCCTAAGCAGTGACTGGCGAGAAACACTTTCATGGAAAGGGGTTGCTCAGCTTCCAAAAATTACGAATCTCCAGAAATCTCAGCAAATATTTTTTCACCCAAACTGGATGATACGTTCAGGTAATGATCAGTACACGAAGGCGACTTGGTTCCCCAAATTTCGTTCTTCTATGTTGAAGCGTTCATTTCCAGTAACAGTTTGAATTTTTAGGTTTCACTCTGTTTTCTCCTATATTGATAGATGTATCTGGAACTCTAAATCCAACACGGTTTGTGCTAGCTTCTTGAAACTTGACACAGTAAAGTAGTTTCACGTTCTATCTCTATGGTTTGTTTCCTCTTGATGTAGCCCTAAGCAGTGACTGGCGAGAAACACTTTCATGGAAAGGGGTTGCCCAGCTTCCAAAAATTACGAATCTCCAGAAATCTCAGCAAATATTTTTTCACCCAAACTGGATGATACGTTCAGGTAATGATCAGTACACGAAGGCGACTTGGTTCCCCAAATTTCGTTCTTCTATGTTGAAGCGTTCATTTCCAGTAACAGTTTGAATTTTTAGGTTTCACTCTGTTTTCTCCTATATTGATAGATGTATCTGGAACTCTAAATCCAACACGGTTTGTGCTAGCTTCTTGAAACTTGACACAGTAAAGTAGTTTCACGTTCTATCTCTATGTTTTGTTTCCTCTTGATGTAGCCCTAAGCAGTGACTGGCGAGAAACACTTTCATGGAAAGGGGTTGCCAAGCTTCCAAAAATTACGAATCTCCAGAAATCTCAGCAAATACTTTTTCACCCAAACTGGATGATACTTTCAGGTAATGATCAGTACACTAAGGCGACTTGGTTCCCCAAATTTCGTTCTTCTATGTTGAAGCATTCATTTCCAGTAACAGTTTGAATTTTTAGGTTTCACTCTGTTTTCTCCTATATTGATACATGTACTTGGAACTCTAAATCCAACACGGTTTGTGCTAGCTTCTTGAAACTTGACACAGTAAAGTAGTTTCACGTTCTATCTCTATGGTTTGTTTCCTCTTGATGTAGCCCTAAGCACTGAGTGGCGAGAAACACTTTCATGGAAAGGGGTTGCCAAGCTTCCAAAAATTACGAATCTCCAGAAATCTCAGCAAATATTTTTTCACCCAAACTGGATGATACTGTCAGGTAATGACCAGTACACTAAGGCGACTTGGTTCCCCAAATTTCGTTCTTCTACGTTGAAGCGTTCATTTCCAGTAACAGTTTGAATTTTTAGGTATCACTCTGTTTTCTCCTATATTGATACATGTACTTGGAACTCTAAATCCAACACGGTTTGTGCTAGCTTCTTGAAACTTGACACAGTAAAGTAGTTTCACGTTCTATCTCTATGTTTTGTTTCCTCTTGATGTAGCCCTAAGCACTGACTGGCGAGAAACACTTTCATGGAAAGGGGTTGCCAAGCTTCCAAAAATTACGAATCTCCAGAAATCTCAGCAAATATTTTTTCACCCAAACTGGATGATACTTTCAGGTAATGATCAGTACACTAAGGCGACTTGGTTCCCCAAATTTCGTTCTTCTACGTTGAAGCGTTCATTTCCAGTAACAGTTTGAATTTTTAGGTTTCACTCTGTTTTCTCCTATATTGATAGATGTATCTGGAACTCTAAATCCAACACGGTTTGTGCTAGCTTCTTGAAACTTGACACAGTAAAGTAGTTTCACGTTCTATCTCTATGGTTTGTTTCCTCTTGATGTAGCCCTAAGCACTGACTGGAGAGAAACACTTTCATGGAAAGGGGTTGCCAAGCTTCCAAAAATTACGAATCTCCAGAAATCTCAGCAAATATTTTTTCACCCAAACTGGATGATACTTTCAGGTAATGATCAGTACACGAAGGCGACTTGGTTCCGCAAATTTCGTTCTTCTATGTTGAAGCGTTCATTTCCAGTAACAGTTTGAATTTTTAGGTTTCACTCTGTTTTCTCCTATATTGATAGATGTATCTGGAACTCTAAATCCAACACGGTTTGTGCTAGCTTCTTGAAACTTGACACAGTAAAGTAGTTTCACGTTCTATCTCTATGTTTTGTTTCCTCTTGATGTAGCCCTAAGCAGTGACTGGCGAGAAACACTTTCATGGAAAGGGGTTGCCAAGCTTCCAAAAATTACGAATCTCCAGAAATCTCAGCAAATACTTTTTCACCCAAACTGGATGATACTGTCAGGTAATGACCAGTACACTAAGGCGACTTGGTTCCCCAAATTTCGTTCTTCTACGTTGAAGCGTTCATTTCCAGTAACAGTTTGAATTTTTAGGTATCACTCTGTTTTCTCCTATATTGATACATGTACTTGGAACTCTAAATCCAACACGGTTTGTGCTAGCTTCTTGAAACTTGACACAGTAAAGTAGTTTCACGTTCTATCTCTATGTTTTGTTTCCTCTTGATGTAGCCCTAAGCACTGACTGGCGAGAAACACTTTCATGGAAAGGGGTTGCCAAGCTTCCAAAAATTACGAATCTCCAGAAATCTCAGCAAATATTTTTTCACCCAAACTGGATGATACTTTCAGGTAATGATCAGTACACTAAGGCGCCTTGGTTCCCCAAATTTCGTTCTTCTACGTTGAAGCGTTCATTTCCAGTAAGAGTTTGAATTTTTAGGTTTCACTCTGTTTTCTCCTATATTGATAGATGTATCTGGAACTCTAAATCCAACACGGTTTGTGCTAGCTTCTTGAAACTTGACACAGTAAAGTAGTTTCACGTTCTATCTCTATGGTTTGTTTCCTCTTGATGTAGCCCTAAGCACTGACTGGAGAGAAACACTTTCATGGAAAGGGGTTGCCAAGCTTCCAAAAATTACGAATCTCCAGAAATCTCAGCAAATATTTTTTCACCCAAACTGGATGATACTTTCAGGTAATGATCAGTACACGAAGGCGACTTGGTTCCGCAAATTTCGTTCTTCTATGTTGAAGCGTTCATTTCCAGTAACAGTTTGAATTTTTAGGTTTCACTCTGTTTTCTCCTATATTGATAGATGTATCTGGAACTCTAAATCCAACACGGTTTGTGCTAGCTTCTTGAAACTTGACACAGTAAAGTAGTTTCACGTTCTATCTCTATGTTTTGTTTCCTCTTGATGTAGCCCTAAGCAGTGACTGGCGAGAAACACTTTCATGGAAAGGGGTTGCCAAGCTTCCAAAAATTACGAATCTCCAGAAATCTCAGCAAATACTTTTTCACCCAAACTGGATGATACTGTCAGGTAATGATCAGTACACTAAGGCGACTTGGTTCCCCAAATTTCGTTCTTCTATGTTGAAGCGTTCATTTCCAGTAACAGTTTGAATTTTTAGGTTTCACTCTGTTTTCTCCTATATTGATACATGTACTTGGAACTCTAAATCCAACATGGTTTGTGCTAGCTTCTTGAAACTTGACACAGTAAAGTAGTTTCACGTTCTATCTCTATGGTTTGTTTCCTCTTGATGTAGCCCTAAGCAGTGACTGGCGAGAAACACTTTCATGGAAAGGGGTTGCTCAGCTTCCAAAAATTACGAATCTCCAGAAATCTCAGCAAATATTTTTTCACCCAAACTGGATGATACGTTCAGGTAATGATCAGTACACGAAGGCGACTTGGTTCCCCAAATTTCGTTCTTCTATGTTGAAGCGTTCATTTCCAGTAACAGTTTGAATTTTTAGGTTTCACTCTGTTTTCTCCTATATTGATAGATGTATCTGGAACTCTAAATCCAACACGGTTTGTGCTAGCTTCTTGAAACTTGACACAGTAAAGTAGTTTCACGTTCTATCTCTATGGTTTGTTTCCTCTTGATGTAGCCCTAAGCAGTGACTGGCGAGAAACACTTTCATGGAAAGGGGTTGCCCAGCTTCCAAAAATTACGAATCTCCAGAAATCTCAGCAAATATTTTTTCACCCAAACTGGATGATACGTTCAGGTAATGATCAGTACACGAAGGCGACTTGGTTCCCCAAATTTCGTTCTTCTATGTTGAAGCGTTCATTTCCAGTAACAGTTTGAATTTTTAGGTTTCACTCTGTTTTCTCCTATATTGATAGATGTATCTGGAACTCTAAATCCAACACGGTTTGTGCTAGCTTCTTGAAACTTGACACAGTAAAGTAGTTTCACGTTCTATCTCTATGTTTTGTTTCCTCTTGATGTAGCCCTAAGCAGTGACTGGCGAGAAACACTTTCATGGAAAGGGGTTGCCAAGCTTCCAAAAATTACGAATCTCCAGAAATCTCAGCAAATACTTTTTCACCCAAACTGGATGATACTTTCAGGTAATGATCAGTACACTAAGGCGACTTGGTTCCCCAAATTTCGTTCTTCTATGTTGAAGCATTCATTTCCAGTAACAGTTTGAATTTTTAGGTTTCACTCTGTTTTCTCCTATATTGATACATGTACTTGGAACTCTAAATCCAACACGGTTTGTGCTAGCTTCTTGAAACTTGACACAGTAAAGTAGTTTCACGTTCTATCTCTATGGTTTGTTTCCTCTTGATGTAGCCCTAAGCACTGAGTGGCGAGAAACACTTTCATGGAAAGGGGTTGCCAAGCTTCCAAAAATTACGAATCTCCAGAAATCTCAGCAAATATTTTTTCACCCAAACTGGATGATACTGTCAGGTAATGACCAGTACACTAAGGCGACTTGGTTCCCCAAATTTCGTTCTTCTACGTTGAAGCGTTCATTTCCAGTAACAGTTTGAATTTTTAGGTATCACTCTGTTTTCTCCTATATTGATACATGTACTTGGAACTCTAAATCCAACACAGTTTGTGCTAGCTTCTTGAAACTTGACACAGTAAAGTAGTTTCACGTTCTATCTCTATGTTTTGTTTCCTCTTGATGTAGCCCTAAGCACTGACTGGCGAGAAACACTTTCATGGAAAGGGGTTGCCAAGCTTCCAAAAATTACGAATCTCCAGAAATCTCAGCAAATATTTTTTCACCCAAACTGGATGATACTTTCAGGTAATGATCAGTACACTAAGGCGACTTGGTTCCCCAAATTTCGTTCTTCTACGTTGAAGCGTTCATTTCCAGTAACAGTTTGAATTTTTAGGTTTCACTCTGTTTTCTCCTATATTGATAGATGTATCTGGAACTCTAAATCCAACACGGTTTGTGCTAGCTTCTTGAAACTTGACACAGTAAAGTAGTTTCACGTTCTATCTCTATGGTTTGTTTCCTCTTGATGTAGCCCTAAGCACTGACTGGAGAGAAACACTTTCATGGAAAGGGGTTGCCAAGCTTCCAAAAATTACGAATCTCCAGAAATCTCAGCAAATATTTTTTCACCCAAACTGGATGATACTTTCAGGTAATGATCAGTACACGAAGGCGACTTGGTTCCGCAAATTTCGTTCTTCTATGTTGAAGCGTTCATTTCCAGTAACAGTTTGAATTTTTAGGTTTCACTCTGTTTTCTCCTATATTGATAGATGTATCTGGAACTCTAAATCCAACACGGTTTGTGCTAGCTTCTTGAAACTTGACACAGTAAAGTAGTTTCACGTTCTATCTCTATGTTTTGTTTCCTCTTGATGTAGCCCTAAGCAGTGACTGGCGAGAAACACTTTCATGGAAAGGGGTTGCCAAGCTTCCAAAAATTACGAATCTCCAGAAATCTCAGCAAATACTTTTTCACCCAAACTGGATGATACTGTCAGGTAATGATCAGTACACTAAGGCGACTTGGTTCCCCAAATTTCGTTCTTCTATGTTGAAGCGTTCATTTCCAGTAACAGTTTGAATTTTTAGGTTTCACTCTGTTTTCTCCTATATTGATACATGTACTTGGAACTCTAAATCCAACACGGTTTGTGCTAGCTTCTTGAAACTTGACACAGTAAAGTAGTTTCACGTTCTATCTCTATGGTTTGTTTCCTCTTGATGTAGCCCTAAGCAGTGACTGGCGAGAAACACTTTCATGGAAAGGGGTTGCCCAGCTTCCAAAAATTACGAATCTCCAGAAATCTCAGCAAATATTTTTTCACCCAAACTGGATGATACGTTCAGGTAATGATCAGTACACGAAGGCGACTTGGTTCCCCAAATTTCGTTCTTCTATGTTGAAGCGTTCATTTCCAGTAACAGTTTGAATTTTTAGGTTTCACTCTGTTTTCTCCTATATTGATAGATGTATCTGGAACTCTAAATCCAACACGGTTTGTGCTAGCTTCTTGAAACTTGACACAGTAAAGTAGTTTCACGTTCTATCTCTATGTTTTGTTTCCTCTTGATGTAGCCCTAAGCAGTGACTGGCGAGAAACACTTTCATGGAAAGGGGTTGCCAAGCTTCCAAAAATTACGAATCTCCAGAAATCTCAGCAAATACTTTTTCACCCAAACTGGATGATACTTTCAGGTAATGATCAGTACACTAAGGCGACATGGTTCCCCAAATTTCGTTCTTCTATGTTGAAGCGTTCATATCCAGTAACAGTTTGAATTTTTAGGTTTCACTCTGTTTTCTCCTATATTGATAGATGTATCTGGAACTCTAAATCCAACACGGTTTGTGCTAGCTTCTTGAAACTTGACACAGTAAAGTAGTTTCACGTTCTATCTCTATGTTTTTTTTCCTCTTGATTTAGCCCTAAGCAGTGACTGGCGAGAAACACTTTCATGGAAAGGGGTTGCCAAGCTTCCAAAAATTACGAATCTCCAGAAATCTCAGCAAATACTTTTTCACCCAAACTGGATGATACTTTCAGGTAATGATCAGTACACTAAGGCGACTTGGTTCCCCAAATTTCGTTCTTCTATGTTGAAGCATTCATTTCCAGTAACAGTTTGAATTTTTAGGTTTCACTCTGTTTTCTCCTATATTGATACATGTACTTGGAACTCTAAATCCAACACGGTTTGTGCTAGCTTCTTGAAACTTGACACAGTAAAGTAGTTTCACGTTCTATCTCTATGGTTTGTTTCCTCTTGATGTAGCCCTAAGCACTGACTGGCGAGAAACACTTTCATGGAAAGGGGTTGCCAAGCTTCCAAAAATTACGAATCTCCAGAAATCTCAGCAAATATTTTTTCACCCAAACTGGATGATACTGTCAGGTAATGACCAGTACACTAAGGCGACTTGGTTCCCCAAATTTCGTTCTTCTATGTTGAAGCGTTCATTTCCAGTAACAGTTTGAATTTTTAGGTATCTCTCTGTTTTCTCCTATATTGATACATGTACTTGGAACTCTAAATCCAACACGGTTTGTGCTAGCTTCTTGAAACTTGACACAGTAAAGTAGTTTCACGTTCTATCTCTATGTTTTGTTTCCTCTTGATGTAGCCCTAAGCACTGACTGGCGAGAAACACTTTCATGGAAAGGGGTTGCCAAGCTTCCAAAAATTACGAATCTCCAGAAGTCTCAGCAAATATTTTTTCACCCAAACTGGATGATACTTTCAGGTAATGATCAGTACACTAAGGCGACTTGGTTCCCCAAATTTCGTTCTTCTACGTTGAAGCGTTCATTTCCAGTAACAGTTTGAATTTTTAGGTTTCACTCTGTTTTCTCCTATATTGATAGATGTATCTGGAACTCTAAATCCAACACGGTTTGTGCTAGCTTCTTGAAACTTGACACAGTAAAGTAGTTTCATGTTCTATCTCTATGGTTTGTTTCCTCTTGATGTAGCCCTAAGCACTGACTGGAGAGAAACACTTTCATGGAAAGGGGTTGCCAAGCTTCCAAAAATTACGAATCTCCAGAAATCTCAGCAAATATTTTTTCACCCAAACTGGATGATACTTTCAGGTAATGATCAGTACACGAAGGCGACTTGGTTCCGCAAATTTCGTTCTTCTATGTTGAAGCGTTCATTTCCAGTAACAGTTTGAATTTTTAGGTTTCACTCTGTTTTCTCCTATATTGATAGATGTATCTGGAACTCTAAATCCAACACGGTTTGTGCTAGCTTCTTGAAACTTGACACAGTAAAGTAGTTTCACGTTCTATCTCTATGTTTTGTTTCCTCTTGATGTAGCCCTAAGCACTGACTGGCGAGAAACACTT
The DNA here is from genome assembly GCF_964194105.1 of Spermophilus citellus. Classification (NCBI taxonomy): domain Eukaryota; kingdom Metazoa; phylum Chordata; class Mammalia; order Rodentia; family Sciuridae; genus Spermophilus; species Spermophilus citellus. The sequence continues at coordinate 49,249,276 of NC_138187.1, read as the reverse complement.
TCATGGAAAGGGGTTGCCAAGCTTCCAAAAATTACGAATCTCCAGAAATCTCAGCAAATACTTTTTCACCCAAACTGGATGATACTGTCAGGTAATGATCAGTACACTAAGGCGACTTGGTTCCCCAAATTTCGTTCTTCTATGTTGAAGCGTTCATTTCCAGTAACAGTTTGAATTTTTAGGTTTCACTCTGTTTTCTCCTATATTGATACATGTACTTGGAACTCTAAATCCAACACGGTTTGTGCTAGCTTCTTGAAACTTGACACAGTAAAGTAGTTTCACGTTCTATCTCTATGGTTTGTTTCCTCTTGATGTAGCCCTAAGCAGTGACTGGCGAGAAACACTTTCATGGAAAGGGGTTGCCCAGCTTCCAAAAATTACGAATCTCCAGAAATCTCAGCAAATATTTTTTCACCCAAACTGGATGATACGTTCAGGTAATGATCAGTACACGAAGGCGACTTGGTTCCCCAAATTTCGTTCTTCTATGTTGAAGCGTTCATTTCCAGTAACAGTTTGAATTTTTAGGTTTCACTCTGTTTTCTCCTATATTGATAGATGTATCTGGAACTCTAAATCCAACACGGTTTGTGCTAGCTTCTTGAAACTTGACACAGTAAAGTAGTTTCACGTTCTATCTCTATGGTTTGTTTCCTCTTGATGTAGCCCTAAGCAGTGACTGGCGAGAAACACTTTCATGGAAAGGGGTTGCCCAGCTTCCAAAAATTACGAATCTCCAGAAATCTCAGCAAATATTTTTTCACCCAAACTGGATGATACGTTCAGGTAATGATCAGTACACGAAGGCGACTTGGTTCCCCAAATTTCGTTCTTCTATGTTGAAGCGTTCATTTCCAGTAACAGTTTGAATTTTTAGGTTTCACTCTGTTTTCTCCTATATTGATAGATGTATCTGGAACTCTAAATCCAACACGGTTTGTGCTAGCTTCTTGAAACTTGACACAGTAAAGTAGTTTCACGTTCTATCTCTATGTTTTGTTTCCTCTTGATGTAGCCCTAAGCAGTGACTGGCGAGAAACACTTTCATGGAAAGGGGTTGCCAAGCTTCCAAAAATTACGAATCTCCAGAAATCTCAGCAAATACTTTTTCACCCAAACTGGATGATACTTTCAGGTAATGATCAGTACACTAAGGCGACTTGGTTCCCCAAATTTCGTTCTTCTATGTTGAAGCATTCATTTCCAGTAACAGTTTGAATTTTTAGGTTTCACTCTGTTTTCTCCTATATTGATACATGTACTTGGAACTCTAAATCCAACACGGTTTGTGCTAGCTTCTTGAAACTTGACACAGTAAAGTAGTTTCACGTTCTATCTCTATGGTTTGTTTCCTCTTGATGTAGCCCTAAGCACTGAGTGGCGAGAAACACTTTCATGGAAAGGGGTTGCCAAGCTTCCAAAAATTACGAATCTCCAGAAATCTCAGCAAATATTTTTTCACCCAAACTGGATGATACTGTCAGGTAATGACCAGTACACTAAGGCGACTTGGTTCCCCAAATTTCGTTCTTCTACGTTGAAGCGTTCATTTCCAGTAACAGTTTGAATTTTTAGGTATCACTCTGTTTTCTCCTATATTGATACATGTACTTGGAACTCTAAATCCAACACGGTTTGTGCTAGCTTCTTGAAACTTGACACAGTAAAGTAGTTTCACGTTCTATCTCTATGTTTTGTTTCCTCTTGATGTACCCTAAGCACTGACTGGCGAGAAACACTTTCATGGAAAGGGGTTGCCAAGCTTCCAAAAATTACGAATCTCCAGAAATCTCAGCAAATATTTTTTCACCCAAACTGGATGATACTTTCAGGTAATGATCAGTACACTAAGGCGACTTGGTTCCCCAAATTTCGTTCTTCTACGTTGAAGCGTTCATTTCCAGTAACAGTTTGAATTTTTAGGTTTCACTCTGTTTTCTCCTATATTGATAGATGTATCTGGAACTCTAAATCCAACACGGTTTGTGCTAGCTTCTTGAAACTTGACACAGTAAAGTAGTTTCACGTTCTATCTCTATGGTTTGTTTCCTCTTGATGTAGCCCTAAGCACTGACTGGAGAGAAACACTTTCATGGAAAGGGGTTGCCAAGCTTCCAAAAATTACGAATCTCCAGAAATCTCAGCAAATATTTTTTCACCCAAACTGGATGATACTTTCAGGTAATGATCAGTACACGAAGGCGACTTGGTTCCGCAAATTTCGTTCTTCTATGTTGAAGCGTTCATTTCCAGTAACAGTTTGAATTTTTAGGTTTCACTCTGTTTTCTCCTATATTGATAGATGTATCTGGAACTCTAAATCCAACACGGTTTGTGCTAGCTTCTTGAAACTTGACACAGTAAAGTAGTTTCACGTTCTATCTCTATGTTTTGTTTCCTCTTGATGTAGCCCTAAGCAGTGACTGGCGAGAAACACTTTCATGGAAAGGGGTTGCCAAGCTTCCAAAAATTACGAATCTCCAGAAATCTCAGCAAATACTTTTTCACCCAAACTGGATGATACTGTCAGGTAATGATCAGTACACTAAGGCGACTTGGTTCCCCAAATTTCGTTCTTCTATGTTGAAGCGTTCATTTCCAGTAACAGTTTGAATTTTTAGGTTTCACTCTGTTTTCTCCTATATTGATACATGTACTTGGAACTCTAAATCCAACACGGTTTGTGCTAGCTTCTTGAAACTTGACACAGTAAAGTAGTTTCACGTTCTATCTCTATGGTTTGTTTCCTCTTGATGTAGCCCTAAGCAGTGACTGGCGAGAAACACTTTCATGGAAAGGGGTTGCCCAGCTTCCAAAAATTACGAATCTCCAGAAATCTCAGCAAATATTTTTTCACCCAAACTGGATGATACGTTCAGGTAATGATCAGTACACGAAGGCGACTTGGTTCCCCAAATTTCGTTCTTCTATGTTGAAGCGTTCATTTCCAGTAACAGTTTGAATTTTTAGGTTTCACTCTGTTTTCTCCTATATTGATAGATGTATCTGGAACTCTAAATCCAACACGGTTTGTGCTAGCTTCTTGAAACTTGACACAGTAAAGTAGTTTCACGTTCTATCTCTATGTTTTGTTTCCTCTTGATGTAGCCCTAAGCAGTGACTGGCGAGAAACACTTTCATGGAAAGGGGTTGCCAAGCTTCCAAAAATTACGAATCTCCAGAAATCTCAGCAAATACTTTTTCACCCAAACTGGATGATACTTTCAGGTAATGATCAGTACACTAAGGCGACATGGTTCCCCAAATTTCGTTCTTCTATGTTGAAGCGTTCATATCCAGTAACAGTTTGAATTTTTAGGTTTCACTCTGTTTTCTCCTATATTGATAGATGTATCTGGAACTCTAAATCCAACACGGTTTGTGCTAGCTTCTTGAAACTTGACACAGTAAAGTAGTTTCACGTTCTATCTCTATGTTTTGTTTCCTCTTGATTTAGCCCTAAGCAGTGACTGGCGAGAAACACTTTCATGGAAAGGGGTTGCCAAGCTTCCAAAAATTACGAATCTCCAGAAATCTCAGCAAATACTTTTTCACCCAAACTGGATGATACTTTCAGGTAATGATCAGTACACTAAGGCGACTTGGTTCCCCAAATTTCGTTCTTCTATGTTGAAGCATTCATTTCCAGTAACAGTTTGAATTTTTAGGTTTCACTCTGTTTTCTCCTATATTGATACATGTACTTGGAACTCTAAATCCAACACGGTTTGTGCTAGCTTCTTGAAACTTGACACAGTAAAGTAGTTTCACGTTCTATCTCTATGGTTTGTTTCCTCTTGATGTAGCCCTAAGCACTGACTGGCGAGAAACACTTTCATGGAAAGGGGTTGCCAAGCTTCCAAAAATTACGAATCTCCAGAAATCTCAGCAAATATTTTTTCACCCAAACTGGATGATACTGTCAGGTAATGACCAGTACACTAAGGCGACTTGGTTCCCCAAATTTCGTTCTTCTATGTTGAAGCGTTCATTTCCAGTAACAGTTTGAATTTTTAGGTATCTCTCTGTTTTCTCCTATATTGATACATGTACTTGGAACTCTAAATCCAACACGGTTTGTGCTAGCTTCTTGAAACTTGACACAGTAAAGTAGTTTCACGTTCTATCTCTATGTTTTGTTTCCTCTTGATGTAGCCCTAAGCACTGACTGGCGAGAAACACTTTCATGGAAAGGGGTTGCCAAGCTTCCAAAAATTACGAATCTCCAGAAATCTCAGCAAATATTTTTTCACCCAAACTGGATGATACTTTCAGGTAATGATCAGTACACTAAGGCGACTTGGTTCCCCAAATTTCGTTCTTCTACGTTGAAGCGTTCATTTCCAGTAACAGTTTGAATTTTTAGGTTTCACTCTGTTTTCTCCTATATTGATAGATGTATCTGGAACTCTAAATCCAACACGGTTTGTGCTAGCTTCTTGAAACTTGACACAGTAAAGTAGTTTCACGTTCTATCTCTATGGTTTGTTTCCTCTTGATGTAGCCCTAAGCACTGACTGGAGAGAAACACTTTCATGGAAAGGGGTTGCCAAGCTTCCAAAAATTACGAATCTCCAAAAATCTCAGCAAATATTTTTTCACCCAGACTGGATGATACTTTCAGGTAATGATCAGTACACGAAGGCGACTTGGTTCCGCAAATTTCGTTCTTCTATGTTGAAGCGTTCATTTCCAGTAACAGTTTGAATTTTTAGGTTTCACTCTGTTTTCTCCTATATTGATAGATGTATCTGGAACTCTAAATCCAACACGGTTTGTGCTAGCTTCTTGAAACTTGACACAGTAAAGTAGTTTCACGTTCTATCTCTATGTTTTGTTTCCTCTTGATGTAGCCCTAAGCACTGACTGGCGAGAAACACTTTCATGGAAAGGGGTTGCCAAGCTTCCAAAAATTACGAATCTCCAGAAATCTCAGCAAATACTTTTTCACCCAAACTGGATGATACTGTCAGGTAATGATCAGTACACTAAGGCGACTTGGTTCCCCAAATTTCGTTCTTCTATGTTGAAGCGTTCATTTCCAGTAACAGTTTGAATTTTTAGGTTTCACTCTGTTTTCTCCTATATTGATACATGTACTTGGAACTCTAAATCCAACACGGTTTGTGCTAGCTTCTTGAAACTTGACACAGTAAAGTAGTTTCACGTTCTATCTCTATGGTTTGTTTCCTCTTGATGTAGCCCTAAGCAGTGACTGGCGAGAAACACTTTCATGGAAAGGGGTTGCCCAGCTTCCAAAAATTACGAATCTCCAGAAATCTCAGCAAATATTTTTTCACCCAAACTGGATGATACGTTCAGGTAATGATCAGTACACGAAGGCGACTTGGTTCCCCAAATTTCGTTCTTCTATGTTGAAGCGTTCATTTCCAGTAACAGTTTGAATTTTTAGGTTTCACTCTGTTTTCTCCTATATTGATAGATGTATCTGGAACTCTAAATCCAACACGGTTTGTGCTAGCTTCTTGAAACTTGACACAGTAAAGTAGTTTCACGTTCTATCTCTATGGTTTGTTTCCTCTTGATGTAGCCCTAAGCAGTGACTGGCGAGAAACACTTTCATGGAAAGGGGTTGCCCAGCTTCCAAAAATTACGAATCTCCAGAAATCTCAGCAAATATTTTTTCACCCAAACTGGATGATACGTTCAGGTAATGATCAGTACACGAAGGCGACTTGGTTCCCCAAATTTCGTTCTTCTATGTTGAAGCGTTAATTTCCAGTAACAGTTTGAATTTTTAGGTTTCACTCTGTTTTCTCCTATATTGATAGATGTATCTGGAACTCTAAATCCAACACGGTTTGTGCTAGCTTCTTGAAACTTGACACAGTAAAGTAGTTTCACGTTCTATCTCTATGTTTTGTTTCCTCTTGATTTAGCCCTAAGCAGTGACTGGCGAGAAACACTTTCATGGAAAGGGGTTGCCAAGCTTCCAAAAATTACGAATCTCCAGAAATCTCAGCAAATACTTTTTCACCCAAACTGGATGATACTTTCAGGTAATGATCAGTACACTAAGGCGACTTGGTTCCCCAAATTTCGTTCTTCTATGTTGAAGCATTCATTTCCAGTAACAGTTTGAATTTTTAGGTTTCACTCTGTTTTCTCCTATATTGATACATGTACTTGGAACTCTAAATCCAACACGGTTTGTGCTAGCTTCTTGAAACTTGACACAGTAAAGTAGTTTCACGTTCTATCTCTATGGTTTGTTTCCTCTTGATGTAGCCCTAAGCACTGACTGGCGAGAAACACTTTCATGGAAAGGGGTTGCCAAGCTTCCAAAAATTACGAATCTCCAGAAATCTCAGCAAATATTTTTTCACCCAAACTGGATGATACTGTCAGGTAATGACCAGTACACTAAGGCGACTTGGTTCCCCAAATTTCGTTCTTCTACGTTGAAGCGTTCATTTCCAGTAACAGTTTGAATTTTTAGGTATCACTCTGTTTTCTCCTATATTGATACATGTACTTGGAACTCTAAATCCAACACGGTTTGTGCTAGCTTCTTGAAACTTGACACAGTAAAGTAGTTTCACGTTCTATCTCTATGTTTTGTTTCCTCTTGATGTAGCCCTAAGCACTGACTGGCGAGAAACACTTTCATGGAAAGGGGTTGCCAAGCTTCCAAAAATTACGAATCTCCAGAAATCTCAGCAAATATTTTTTCACCCAAACTGGATGATACTTTCAGGTAATGATCAGTACACTAAGGCGACTTGGTTCCCCAAATTTCGTTCTTCTACGTTGAAGCGTTCATTTCCAGTAACAGTTTGAATTTTTAGGTTTCACTCTGTTTTCTCCTATATTGATAGATGTATCTGGAACTCTAAATCCAACACGGTTTGTGCTAGCTTCTTGAAACTTGACACAGTAAAGTAGTTTCACGTTCTATCTCTATGTTTTGTTTCCTCTTGATGTAGCCCTAAGCACTGACTGGCGAGAAACACTTTCATGGAAAGGGGTTGCCAAGCTTCCAAAAATTACGAATCTCCAGAAATCTCAGCAAATACTTTTTCACCCAAACTGGATGATACTGTCAGGTAATGATCAGTACACTAAGGCGACTTGGTTCCCCAAATTTCGTTCTTCTATGTTGAAGCGTTCATTTCCAGTAACAGTTTGAATTTTTAGGTTTCACTCTGTTTTCTCCTATATTGATAGATGTATCTGGAACTCTAAATCCAACACGGTTTGTGCTAGCTTCTTGAAACTTGACACAGTAAAGTAGTTTCACGTTCTATCTCTATGGTTTGTTTCCTCTTGATGTAGCCCTAAGCAGTGACTGGCGAGAAACACTTTCATGGAAAGGGGTTGCCCAGCTTCCAAAAATTACGAATCTCCAGAAATCTCAGCAAATATTTTTTCACCCAAACTGGATGATACGTTCAGGTAATGATCAGTACACGAAGGCGACTTGGTTCCCCAAATTTCGTTCTTCTATGTTGAAGCGTTAATTTCCAGTAACAGTTTGAATTTTTAGGTTTCACTCTGTTTTCTCCTATATTGATAGATGTATCTGGAACTCTAAATCCAACACGGTTTGTGCTAGCTTCTTGAAACTTGACACAGTAAAGTAGTTTCACGTTCTATCTCTATGTTTTGTTTCCTCTTGATTTAGCCCTAAGCAGTGACTGGCGAGAAACACTTTCATGGAAAGGGGTTGCCAAGCTTCCAAAAATTACGAATCTCCAGAAATCTCAGCAAATACTTTTTCACCCAAACTGGATGATACTTTCAGGTAATGATCAGTACACTAAGGCGACTTGGTTCCCCAAATTTCGTTCTTCTATGTTGAAGCATTCATTTCCAGTAACAGTTTGAATTTTTAGGTTTCACTCTGTTTTCTCCTATATTGATACATGTACTTGGAACTCTAAATCCAACACGGTTTGTGCTAGCTTCTTGAAACTTGACACAGTAAAGTAGTTTCACGTTCTATCTCTATGGTTTGTTTCCTCTTGATGTAGCCCTAAGCAGTGACTGGCGAGAAACACTTTCATGGAAAGGGGTTGCCCAGCTTCCAAAAATTACGAATCTCCAGAAATCTCAGCAAATATTTTTTCACCCAAACTGGATGATACGTTCAGGTAATGATCAGTACACGAAGGCGACTTGGTTCCCCAAATTTCGTTCTTCTATGTTGAAGCGTTCATTTCCAGTAACAGTTTGAATTTTTAGGTTTCACTCTGTTTTCTCCTATATTGATAGATGTATCTGGAACTCTAAATCCAACACGGTTTGTGCTAGCTTCTTGAAACTTGACACAGTAAAGTAGTTTCACGTTCTATCTCTATGTTTTGTTTCCTCTTGATGTAGCCCTAAGCACTGACTGGCGAGAAACACTTTCATGGAAAGGGGTTGCCCAGCTTCCAAAAATTACGAATCTCCAGAAATCTCAGCAAATACTTTTTCACCCAAACTGGATGATACTTTCAGGTAATGATCAGTACACTAAGGCGACATGGTTCCCCAAATTTCGTTCTTCTATGTTGAAGCGTTCATTTCCAGTAACAGTTTGAATTTTTAGGTTTCACTCTGTTTTCTCCTATATTGATAGATGTATCTGGAACTCTAAATCCAACACGGTTTGTGCTAGCTTCTTGAAACTTGACACAGTAAAGTAGTTTCACGTTCTATCTCTATGTTTTGTTTCCTCTTGATTTAGCCCTAAGCAGTGACTGGCGAGAAACACTTTCATGGAAAGGGGTTGCCAAGCTTCCAAAAATTACGAATCTCCAGAAATCTCAGCAAATACTTTTTCACCCAAACTGGATGATACTTTCAGGTAATGATCAGTACACTAAGGCGACTTGGTTCCCCAAATTTCGTTCTTCTATGTTGAAGCATTCATTTCCAGTAACAGTTTGAATTTTTAGGTTTCACTCTGTTTTCTCCTATATTGATACATGTACTTGGAACTCTAAATCCAACACGGTTTGTGCTAGCTTCTTGAAACTTGACACAGTAAAGTAGTTTCACGTTCTATCTCTATGTTTTGTTTCCTCTTGATGTAGCCCTAAGCACTGACTGGCGAGAAACACTTTCATGGAAAGGGGTTGCCAAGCTTCCAAAAATTACGAATCTCCAGAAATCTCAGCAAATATTTTTTCACCCAAACTGGATGATACTTTCAGGTAATGATCAGTACACTAAGGCGACTTGGTTCCCCAAATTTCGTTCTTCTACGTTGAAGCGTTCATTTCCAGTAACAGTTTGAATTTTTAGGTTTCACTCTGTTTTCTCCTATATTGATAGATGTATCTGGAACTCTAAATCCAACACGGTTTGTGCTAGCTTCTTGAAACTTGACACAGTAAAGTAGTTTCACGTTCTATCTCTATGTTTTGTTTCCTCTTGATGTAGCCCTAAGCAGTGACTGGCGAGAAACACTTTCATGGAAAGGGGTTGCCAAGCTTCCAAAAATTACGAATCTCCAGAAATCTCAGCAAATATTTTTTCACCCAAACTGGATGATACTTTCAGGTAATGATCAGTACACGAAGGCGACTTGGTTCCGCAAATTTCGTTCTTCTATGTTGAAGCGTTCATTTCCAGTAACAGTTTGAATTTTTAGGTTTCACTCTGTTTTCTCCTATATTGATAGATGTATCTGGAACTCTAAATCCAACACGGTTTGTGCTAGCTTCTTGAAACTTGACACAGTAAAGTAGTTTCACGTTCTATCTCTATGTTTTGTTTCCTCTTGATGTAGCCCTAAGCACAGACTGGCGAGAAACACTTTCATGGAAAGGGGTTGCCAAGCTTCCAAAAATTACGAATCTCCAGAAATCTCAGCAAATACTTTTTCACCCAAACTGGATGATACTGTCAGTAATGATCAGTACACTAAGGCGACTTGGTTCCCCAAATTTCGTTCTTCTATGTTGAAGCGTTCATTTCCAGTAACAGTTTGAATTTTTAGGTTTCACTCTGTTTTCTCCTATATTGATACATGTACTTGGAACTCTAAATCCAACACGGTTTGTGCTAGCTTCTTGAAACTTGACACAGTAAAGTAGTTTCACGTTCTATCTCTATGGTTTGTTTCCTCTTGATGTAGCCCTAAGCAGTGACTGGCGAGAAACACTTTCATGGAAAGGGGTTGCCCAGCTTCCAAAAATTACGAATCTCCAGAAATCTCAGCAAATATTTTTTCACCCAAACTGGATGATACGTTCAGGTAATGATCAGTACACGAAGGCGACTTGGTTCCCCAAATTTCGTTCTTCTATGTTGAAGCGTTCATTTCCAGTAACAGTTTGAATTTTTAGGTTTCACTCTGTTTTCTCCTATATTGATAGATGTATCTGGAACTCTAAATCCAACACGGTTTGTGCTAGCTTCTTGAAACTTGACACAGTAAAGTAGTTTCACGTTCTATCTCTATGTTTTGTTTCCTCTTGATGTAGCCCTAAGCAGTGACTGGCGAGAAACACTTTCATGGAAAGGGGTTGCCAAGCTTCCAAAAATTACGAATCTCCAGAAATCTCAGCAAATACTTTTTCACCCAAACTGGATGATACTTTCAGGTAATGATCAGTACACTAAGGCGACATGGTTCCCCAAATTTCGTTCTTCTATGTTGAAGCGTTCATTTCCAGTAACAGTTTGAATTTTTAGGTTTCACTCTGTTTTCTCCTATATTGATAGATGTATCTGGAACTCTAAATCCAACACGGTTTGTGCTAGCTTCTTGAAACTTGACACAGTAAAGTAGTTTCACGTTCTATCTCTATGTTTTGTTTCCTCTTGATTTAGCCCTAAGCAGTGACTGGCGAGAAACACTTTCATGGAAAGGGGTTGCCAAGCTTCCAAAAATTACGAATCTCCAGAAATCTCAGCAAATACTTTTTCACCCAAACTGGATGATACTTTCAGGTAATGATCAGTACACTAAGGCGACTTGGTTCCCCAAATTTCGTTCTTCTATGTTGAAGCATTCATTTCCAGTAACAGTTTGAATTTTTAGGTTTCACTCTGGTTTCTCCTATATTGATACATGTACTTGGAACTCTAAATCCAACACGGTTTGTGCTAGCTTCTTGAAACTTGACACAGTAAAGTAGTTTCACGTTCTATCTCTATGGTTTGTTTCCTCTTGATGTAGCCCTAAGCACTGACTGGCGAGAAACACTTTCATGGAAAGGGGTTGCCAAGCTTCCAAAAATTACGAATCTCCAGAAATCTCAGCAAATATTTTTTCACCCAAACTGGATGATACTGTCAGGTAATGACCAGTACACTAAGGCGACTTGGTTCCCGAAATTTCGTTCTTCTATGTTGAAGCGTTCATTTCCAGTAACAGTTTGAATTTTTAGGTTTCACTCTGTTTTCTCCTATATTGATAGATGTATCTGGAACTCTAAATCCAACACGGTTTGTGCTAGCTTCTTGAAACTTGACACAGTAAAGTAGTTTCACGTTCTATCTCTATGTTTTGTTTCCTCTTGATGTAGCCCTAAGCACTGACTGGCGAGAAACACTTTCATGGAAAGGGGTTGCCAAGCTTCCAAAAATTACGAATCTCCAGAAATCTCAGCAAATACTTTTTCACCCAAACTGGATGATACTGTCAGGTAATGATCAGTACACTAAGGCGACTTGGTTCCCCAAATTTCGTTCTTCTATGTTGAAGCGTTCATTTCCAGTAACAGTTTGAATTTTTAGGTTTCACTCTGTTTTCTCCTATATTGATACATGTACTTGGAACTCTAAATCCAACACGGTTTGTGCTAGCTTCTTGAAACTTGACACAGTAAAGTAGTTTCACGTTCTATCTCTATGGTTTGTTTCCTCTTGATGTAGCCCTAAGCAGTGACTGGCGAGAAACACTTTCATGGAAAGGGGTTGCCCAGCTTCCAAAAATTACGAATCTCCAGAAATCTCAGCAAATATTTTTTCACCCAAACTGGATGATACGTTCAGGTAATGATCAGTACACGAAGGCGACTTGGTTCCCCAAATTTCGTTCTTCTATGTTGAAGCGTTCATTTCCAGTAACAGTTTGAATTTTTAGGTTTCACTCTGTTTTCTCCTATATTGATAGATGTATCTGGAACTCTAAATCCAACACGGTTTGTGCTAGCTTCTTGAAACTTGACACAGTAAAGTAGTTTCACGTTCTATCTCTATGTTTTGTTTCCTCTTGATGTAGCCCTAAGCAGTGACTGGCGAGAAACACTTTCATGGAAAGGGGTTGCCAAGCTTCCAAAAATTACGAATCTCCAGAAATCTCAGCAAATACTTTTTCACCCAAACTGGATGATACTTTCAGGTAATGATCAGTACACTAAGGCGACATGGTTCCCCAAATTTCGTTCTTCTATGTTGAAGCGTTCATTTCCAGTAACAGTTTGAATTTTTAGGTTTCACTCTGTTTTCTCCTATATTGATAGATGTATCTGGAACTCTAAATCCAACACGGTTTGTGCTAGCTTCTTGAAACTTGACACAGTAAAGTAGTTTCACGTTCTATCTCTATGTTTTGTTTCCTCTTGATTTAGCCCTAAGCAGTGACTGGCGAGAAACACTTTCATGGAAAGGGGTTGCCAAGCTTCCAAAAATTACGAATCTCCAGAAATCTCAGCAAATACTTTTTCACCCAAACTGGATGATACTTTCAGGTAATGATCAGTACACTAAGGCGACTTGGTTCCCCAAATTTCGTTCTTCTATGTTGAAGCATTCATTTCCAGTAACAGTTTGAATTTTTAGGTTTCACTCTGGTTTCTCCTATATTGATACATGTACTTGGAACTCTAAATCCAACACGGTTTGTGCTAGCTTCTTGAAACTTGACACAGTAAAGTAGTTTCACGTTCTATCTCTATGGTTTGTTTCCTCTTGATGTAGCCCTAAGCACTGACTGGCGAGAAACACTTTCATGGAAAGGGGTTGCCAAGCTTCCAAAAATTACGAATCTCCAGAAATCTCAGCAAATATTTTTTCACCCAAACTGGATGATACTGTCAGGTAATGACCAGTACACTAAGGCGACTTGGTTCCCGAAATTTCGTTCTTCTATGTTGAAGCGTTCATTTCCAGTAACAGTTTGAATTTTTAGGTATCACTCTGTTTTCTCCTATATTGATACATGTACTTGGAACTCTAAATCCAACACGGTTTGTGCTAGCTTCTTGAAACTTGACACAGTAAAGTAGTTTCACGTTCTATCTCTATGTTTTGTTTCCTCTTGATGTAGCCCTAAGCACTGACTGGCGAGAAACACTTTCATGGAAAGGGGTTGCCAAGCTTCCAAAAATTACGAATCTCCAGAAATCTCAGCAAATATTTTTTCACCCAAACTGGATGATACTTTCAGGTAATGATCAGTACACTAAGGCGACTTGGTTCCCCAAATTTCGTTCTTCTACGTTGAAGCGTTCATTTCCAGTAACAGTTTGAATTTTTAGGTTTCACTCTGTTTTCTCCTATATTGATAGATGTATCTGGAACTCTAAATCCAACACGGTTTGTGCTAGCTTCTTGAAACTTGACACAGTAAAGTAGTTTCACGTTCTATCTCTATGGTTTGTTTCCTCTTGATGTAGCCCTAAGCACTGACTGGCGAGAAACACTTTCATGGAAAGGGGTTGCCAAGCTTCCAAAAATTACGAATCTCCAGAAATCTCAGCAAATATTTTTTCACCCAAACTGGATGATACTTTCAGGTAATGATCAGTACACGAAGGCGACTTGGTTCCGCAAATTTCGTTCTTCTATGTTGAAGCGTTCATTTCCAGTAACAGTTTGAATTTTTAGGTTTCACTCTGTTTTCTCCTATATTGATAGATGTATCTGGAACTCTAAATCCAACACGGTTTGTGCTAGCTTCTTGAAACTTGACACAGTAAAGTAGTTTCACGTTCTATCTCTATGTTTTGTTTCCTCTTGATGTAGCCCTAAGCACTGACTGGCGAGAAACACTTTCATGGAAAGGGGTTGCCAAGCTTCCAAAAATTACGAATCTCCAGAAATCTCAGCAAATACTTTTTCACCCAAACTGGATGATACTGTCAGGTAATGATCAGTACACTAAGGCGACTTGGTTCCCCAAATTTCGTTCTTCTATGTTGAAGCGTTCATTTCCAGTAACAGTTTGAATTTTTAGGTTTCACTCTGTTTTCTCCTATATTGATACATGTACTTGGAACTCTAAATCCAACACGGTTTGTGCTAGCTTCTTGAAACTTGACACAGTAAAGTAGTTTCACGTTCTATCTCTATGTTTTGTTTCCTCTTGATGTAGCCCTAAGCACTGACTGGCGAGAAACACTTTCATGGAAAGGGGTTGCCAAGCTTCCAAAAATTACGAATCTCCAGAAATCTCAGCAAATATTTTTTCACCCAAACTGGATGATACTTTCAGGTAATGATCAGTACACGAAGGCGACTTGGTTCCCCAAATTTCGTTCTTCTATGTTGAAGCGTTCATTTCCAGTAACAGTTTGAATTTTTAGGTTTCACTCTGTTTTCTCCTATATTGATAGATGTATCTGGAACTCTAAATCGAACACGGTTTGTGCTAGCTTCTTGAAACTTGACACAGTAAAGTAGTTTCACGTTCTATCTCTATGTTTTGTTTCCTCTTGATGTAGCCCTAAGCAGTGACTGGCGAGAAACACTTTCATTGAAAGGGGTTGCCAAGCTTCCAAAAATTACGAATCTCCAGAAATCTCAGCAAATACTTTTTCACCCAAACTGGATGATACTGTCAGGTAATGATCAGTACACTAAGGCGACTTGGTTCCCCAAATTTCGTTCTTCTATGTTGAAGCGTTCATTTCCAGTAACACTTTGAATTTTTAGGTATCACTCTGTTTTCTCCTATATTGATACATGTACTTGGAACTCTAAATCCAACACGGTTTGTGCTAGCTTCTTGAAACTTGACACAGTAAAGTAGTTTCACGTTCTATCTCTATGTTTTGTTTCCTCTTGATGTAGCCCTAAGCAGTGACTGGCGAGAAACACTTTCATGGAACGGGGTTTCCAAGGTTCCAAAAATTACGAATCTCCAGAAATCTCAGCAAATATTTTTTCACCCAAACTGGATGATACTTTCAGGTAATGATCAGTACACTAAGGCGACTTTGTTCCCCAAATTTCGTTCTTCTACGTTGAAGCGTTCATTTCCAGTAACAGTTTGAATTTTTAGGTTTCACTCTGTTTTCTCCTATATTGATACATGTACTTGGAACTCTAAATCCAACAAGGTTTGTGCTAGCTTCTTGAAACTTGACACAGTAAAGTAGTTTCACGTTCTATCTCTATGTTTTGTTTCCTCTTGATGTAGCCCTAAGAACTGACTGGCGAGAAACACTTTCATGGAAAGGGGTTGCCAAGCTTCCAAAAATTACGAATCTCCAGAAATCTCAGCAAATATTTTTTCACCCAAACTGGATGATACTTTCAGGTAATGATCAGTACACTAAGGCGACTTGGTTCCCCAAATTTCGTTCTTCTACGTTGAAGCGTTCATTTCCAGTAACAGTTTGAATTTTTAGGTTTCACTCTGTTTTCTCCTATATTGATAGATGTATCTGGAACTCTAAATCCAACACGGTTTGTGCTAGCTTCTTGAAACTTGACACAGTAAAGTAGTTTCACGTTCTATCTCTATGGTTTGTTTCCTCTTGATGTAGCCCTAAGCACTGACTGGAGAGAAACACTTTCATGGAAAGGGGTTGCCAAGCTTCCAAAAATTACGAATCTCCAGAAATCTCAGCAAATATTTTTTCACCCAAACTGGATGATACTTTCAGGTAATGATCAGTACACTAAGGCGACTTGGTTCCCCAAATTTCGTTCTTCTACGTTGAAGCGTTCATTTCCAGTAACAGTTTGAATTTTTAGGTTTCACTCTGTTTTCTCCTATATTGATAGATGTATCTGGAACTCTAAATCCAACACGGTTTGTGCTAGCTTCTTGAAACTTGACACAGTAAAGTAGTTTCACGTTCTATCTCTATGGTTTGTTTCCTCTTGATGTAGCCCTAAGCACTGACTGGAGAGAAACACTTTCATGGAAAGGGGTTGCCAAGCTTCCAAAAATTACGAATCTCCAGAAATCTCAGCAAATATTTTTTCACCCAAACTGGATGATACTTTCAGGTAATGATCAGTACACGAAGGCGACTTGGTTCCGCAAATTTCGTTCTTCTATGTTGAAGCGTTCATTTCCAGTAACAGTTTGAATTTTTAGGTTTCACTCTGTTTTCTCCTATATTGATAGATGTATCTGGAACTCTAAATCCAACACGGTTTGTGCTAGCTTCTTGAAACTTGACACAGTAAAGTAGTTTCACGTTCTATCTCTATGTTTTGTTTCCTCTTGATGTAGCCCTAAGCACTGACTGGCGAGAAACACTTTCATGGAAAGGGGTTGCCAAGCTTCCAAAAATTACGAATCTCCAGAAATCTCAGCAAATACTTTTTCACCCAAACTGGATGATACTGTCAGGTAATGATCAGTACACTAAGGCGACTTGGTTCCCCAAATTTCGTTCTTCTATGTTGAAGCGTTCATTTCCAGTAACAGTTTGAATTTTTAGGTTTCACTCTGTTTTCTCCTATATTGATACATGTACTTGGAACTCTAAATCCAACACGGTTTGTGCTAGCTTCTTGAAACTTGACACAGTAAAGTAGTTTCACGTTCTATCTCTATGTTTTGTTTCCTCTTGATGTAGCCCTAAGCACTGACTGGCGAGAAACACTTTCATGGAAAGGGGTTGCCAAGCTTCCAAAAATTACGAATCTCCAGAAATCTCAGCAAATATTTTTTCACCCAAACTGGATGATACTTTCAGGTAATGATCAGTACACGAAGCCGACTTGGTTCCCCAAATTTCGTTCTTCTATGTTGAAGCGTTCATTTCCAGTAACAGTTTGAATTTTTAGGTTTCACTCTGTTTTCTCCTATATTGATAGATGTATCTGGAACTCTAAATCCAACACGGTTTGTGCTAGCTTCTTGAAACTTGACACAGTAAAGTAGTTTCACGTTCTATCTCTATGTTTTGTTTCCTCTTGATGTAGCCCTAAGCAGTGACTGGCGAGAAACACTTTCATGGAAAGGGGTTGCCAAGCTTCCAAAAATTACGAATCTCCAGAAATCTCAGCAAATACTTTTTCACCCAAACTGGATGATACTGTCAGGTAATGATCAGTACACTAAGGCGACTTGGTTCCCCAAATTTCGTTCTTCTATGTTGAAGCGTTCATTTCCAGTAACAGTTTGAATTTTTAGGTTTCACTCTGTTTTCTCCTATATTGATACATGTACTTGGAACTCTAAATCCAACACGGTTTGTGCTAGCTTCTTGAAACTTGACACAGTAAAGTAGTTTCACGTTCTATCTCTATGGTTTGTTTCCTCTTGATGTAGCCCTAAGCACTGACTGGCGAGAAACACTTTCATGGAAAGGGGTTGCCAAGCTTCCAAAAATTACGAATCTCCAGAAATCTCAGCAAATATTTTTTCACCCAAACTGGATGATACTGTCAGGTAATGACCAGTACACTAAGGCGACTTGGTTCCCCAAATTTCGTTCTTCTATGTTGAAGCGTTCATTTCCAGTAACAGTTTGAATTTTTAGGTATCACTCTGTTTTCTCCTATATTGATACATGTACTTGGAACTCTAAATCCAACACGGTTTGTGCTAGCTTCTTGAAACTTGACACAGTAAAGTAGTTTCACGTTCTATCTCTATGTTTTGTTTCCTCTTGATGTAGCCCTAAGCACTGACTGGCGAGAAACACTTTCATGGAAAGGGGTTGCCAAGCTTCCAAAAATTACGAATCTCCAGAAATCTCAGCAAATATTTTTTCACCCAAACTGGATGATACTTTCAGGTAATGATCAGTACACTAAGGCGACTTGGTTCCCCAAATTTCGTTCTTCTACGTTGAAGCGTTCATTTCTAGTAACAGTTTGAATTTTTAGGTTTCACTCTGTTTTCTCCTATATTGATAGATGTATCTGGAACTCTAAATCCAACACGGTTTGTGCTAGCTTCTTGAAACTTGACACAGTAAAGTAGTTTCACGTTCTATCTCTATGGTTTGTTTCCTCTTGATGTAGCCCTAAGCACTGACTGGAGAGAAAACACTTTCATGGAAAGGGGTTGCCAAGCTTCCAAAAATTACGAATCTCCAGAAATCTCAGCAAATATTTTTTCACCCAAACTGGATGATACTTTCAGGTAATGATCAGTACACGAAGGCGACTTGGTTCCCCAAATTTCGTTCTTCTATGTTTCAGCGTTCATTTCCAGTAACAGTTTGAATTTTTAGGTTTCACTCTGTTTTCTCCTATATTGATAGATGTATCTGGAACTCTAAATCCAACACGGTTTGTGCTAGCTTCTTGAAACTTGACACAGTAAAGTAGTTTCACGTTCTATCTCTATGTTTTGTTTCCTCTTGATGTAGCCCTAAGCAGTGACTGGCGAGAAACACTTTCATGGAAAGGGTTGCCAAGCTTCCAAAAATTACGAATCTCCAGAAATCTCAGCAAATACTTTTTCACCCAAACTGGATGATACTGTCAGGTAATGATCAGTACACTAAGGCGACTTGGTTCCCCAAATTTCGTTCTTCTATGTTGAAGCGTTCATTTCCAGTAACACTTTGAATTTTTAGGTATCACTCTGTTTTCTCCTATATTGATACATGTACTTGGAACTCTAAATCCAACACGGTTTGTGCTAGCTTCTTGAAACTTGACACAGTAAAGTAGTTTCATGTTCTATCTCTATGTTTTGTTTCCTCTTGATGTAGCCCTAAGCAGTGACTGGCGAGAAACACTTTCATGGAACGGGGTTTCCAAGGTTCCAAAAATTACGAATCTCCAGAAATCTCAGCAAATATTTTTTCACCCAAACTGGATGATACTTTCAGGTAATGATCAGTACACTAAGGCGACTTGGTTCCCCAAATTTTGTTCTTCTATGTTGAAGCGTTCATTTCCAGTAACAGTTTGAATTTTTATGTTTCACTCTGTTTTCTCCTATATTGATACATGTACTTGGAACTCAAAATCCAACAAGGTTTGTGCTAGCTTCTTGAAACTTGACACAGTAAAGTAGTTTCATGTTCTATCTCTATGTTTTGTTTCCTCTTGATGTAGCCCTAAGCACTGACTGGCGAGAAACACTTTCATGGAAAGGGGTTGCCAAGCTTCCAAAAATTACGAATCTCCAGAAATCTCAGCAAATATTTTTTCACCCAAACTGGATGATACTTTCAGGTAATGATCAGTACACTAAGGCGACTTGGTTCCCCAAATTTCGTTCTTCTACGTTGAAGCGTTCATTTCCAGTAACAGTTTGAATTTTTAGGTTTCACTCTGTTTTCTCCTATATTGATAGATGTATTTGGAACTCTAAATCCAACACGGTTTGTGCTAGCTTCTTGAAACTTGACACATTAAAGTAGTTTCACGTTCTATCTCTACGGTTTGTTTCCTCTTGATGTAGCCCTAAGCACTGACTGGAGAGAAACACTTTCATGGAAAGGGGTTACCAAGCTTCCAAAAATTATGAATCTCCAGAAATCTCAGCAAAAATTTTTTTTCCCAAACTGGATGATACTTTCAGGTAATGATCAGTACACGAAGGCGACTTGGTTCCCCAAATTTCGTTCTTCTATGTTGAAGCGTTCATTTCCAGTAACAGTTTGAATTTTTAGGTTTCAATCTGTTTTCTCCTATATTGATAGATGTATCTGGAACTCTAAATCCAACACGGTTTGTGCTAGCTTCTTGAAACTTGACACAGTAAAGTAGTTTCACGTTCTATCTCTATGGTTTGTTTCCTCTTGATGTAGGCCTAAGCAGTGACTGGCGAGAAACACTTTCATGGAAAGGGGTTGCCCAGCTTCCAAAAATTACGAATCTCCAGAAATCTCAGCAAATATTTTTTCACCCAAACTGGATGATACTTTCAGGTAATGATCAGTACACGAAGGCGACTTGGTTCCCCAAATTTCGTTCTTCTATGTTGAAGCGTTCATTTCCAGTAACAGTTTGAATTTTTAGGTTTCACTCTGTTTTCTCCTATATTGATAGATGTATCTGGAACTCTAAATCCAACACGGTTTGTGCTAGCTTCTTGAAACTTGACACAGTAAAGTAGTTTCACGTTCTATCTCTATGTTTTGTTTCCTCTTGATGTAGCCCTAAGCAGTGACTGGCGAGAAACACTTTCATGGAAAGGGGTTGCCAAGCTTCCAAAAATTACGAATCTCCAGAAATCTCAGCAAATACTTTTTCACCCAAACTGGATGATACTGTCAGGTAATGATCAGTACACTAAGGCGACTTGGTTCCCCAAATTTCGTTATTCTATGTTGAAGCGTTCATTTCCAGTAACAGTTTGAATTTTTAGGTTTCACTCTGTTTTCTCCTATATTGATACATGTACTTGGAACTCTAAATCCAACACGGTTTGTGCTAGCTTCTTGAAACTTGACACAGTAAAGTAGTTTCACGTTCTATCTCTATGGTTTGTTTCCTCTTGATGTAGCCCTAAGCAGTGACTGGCGAGAAACACTTTCATGGAAAGGGGTTGCCCAGCTTCCAAAAATTACGAATCTCCAGAAATCTCAGCAAATATTTTTTCACCCAAACTGGATGATACTTTCAGGTAATGATCAGTACACTAAGGCGACTTGGTTCCCCAAATTTCGTTCTTCTACGTTGAAGCGTTCATTTCCAGTAACAGTTTGAATTTTTAGGTTTCACTCTGTTTTCTCCTATATTGATAGATGTATCTGGAACTCTAAATCCAACACGGTTTGTGCTAGCTTCTTGAAACTTGACACAGTAAAGTAGTTTCACGTTCTATCTCTATGGTTTGTTTCCTCTTGATGTAGCCCTAAGCACTGACTGGAGAGAAAACACTTTCATGGAAAGGGGTTGCCAAGCTTCCAAAAATTACGAATCTCCAGAAATCTCAGCAAATATTTTTTCACCCAAACTGGATGATACTTTCAGGTAATGATCAGTACACGAAGGCGACTTGGTTCCCCAAATTTCGTTCTTCTATGTTGAAGCGTTCATTTCCAGTAACAGTTTGAATTTTTAGGTTTCACTCTGTTTTCTCCTATATTGATAGATGTATCTGGAACTCTAAATCCAACACGGTTTGTGCTAGCTTCTTGAAACTTGACACAGTAAAGTAGTTTCACGTTCTATCTCTATGTTTTGTTTCCTCTTGATGTAGCCCTAAGCAGTGACTGGCGAGAAACACTTTCATGGAAAGGGTTGCCAAGCTTCCAAAAATTACGAATCTCCAGAAATCTCAGCAAATACTTTTTCACCCAAACTGGATGATACTGTCAAGTAATGATCAGTACACTAAGGCGACTTGGTTCCCCAAATTTCGTTCTTCTATGTTGAAGCGTTCATTTCCAGTAACACTTTGAATTTTTAGGTATCACTCTGTTTTCTCCTATATTGATACATGTACTTGGAACTCTAAATCCAACACGGTTTGTGCTAGCTTCTTGAAACTTGACACAGTAAAGTAGTTTCACGTTCTATCTCTATGTTTTGTTTCCTCTTGATGTAGCCCTAAGCAGTGACTGGCGAGAAACACTTTCATGGAACGGGGTTTCCAAGGTTCCAAAAATTACGAATCTCCAGAAATCTCAGCAAATATTTTTTCACCCAAACTGGATGATACTTTCAGGTAATGATCAGTACACTAAGGCGACTTGGTTCCCCAAATTTTGTTCTTCTATGTTGAAGCGTTCATTTCCAGTAACAGTTTGAATTTTTATGTTTCACTCTGTTTTCTCCTATATTGATACATGTACTTGGAACTCAAAATCCAACAAGGTTTGTGCTAGCTTCTTGAAACTTGACACAGTAAAGTAGTTTCATGTTCTATCTCTATGTTTTGTTTCCTCTTGATGTAGCCCTAAGCACTGACTGGCGAGAAAAACTTTCATGGAAAGGGGTTGCCAAGCTTCCAAAAATTACGAATCTCCAGAAATCTCAGCAAATATTTTTTCACCCAAACTGGATGATACTTTCAGGTAATGATCAGTACACTAAGGCGACTTGGTTCCCCAAATTTCGTTCTTCTACGTTGAAGCGTTCATTTCCAGTAACAGTTTGAATTTTTAGGTTTCAATCTGTTTTCTCCTATATTGATAGATGTATCTGGAACTCTAAATCCAACACGGTTTGTGCTAGCTTCTTGAAACTTGACACAGTAAAGTAGTTTCACGTTCTATCTCTATGGTTTGTTTCCTCTTGATGTAGCCCTAAGCAGTGACTGGCGAAAAACACTTTCATGGAAAGGGGTTGCCCAGCTTCCAAAAATTACGAATCTCCAGAAATCTCAGCAAATATTTTTTCACCCAAACTGGATGATACTTTCAGGTAATGATCAGTACACGAAGGCGACTTGGTTCCCCAAATTTCGTTCTTCTATGTTGAAGCGTTCATTTCCAGTAACAGTTTGAATTTTTAGGTTTCACTCTGTTTTCTCCTATATTGATAGATGTATCTGGAACTCTAAATCCAACACGGTTTGTGCTAGCTTCTTGAAACTTGACACAGTAAAGTAGTTTCACGTTCTATCTCTATGTTTTGTTTCCTCTTGATGTAGCCCTAAGCAGTGACTGGCGAGAAACACTTTCATGGAAAGGGGTTGCCAAGCTTCCAAAAATTACGAATCTCCAGAAATCTCAGCAAATACTTTTTCACCCAAACTGGATGATACTGTCAGGTAATGATCAGTACACTAAGGCGACTTGGTTCCCCAAATTTCGTTCTTCTATGTTGAAGCGTTCATTTCCAGTAACAGTTTGAATTTTTAGGTTTCACTCTGTTTTCTCCTATATTGATACATGTACTTGGAACTCTAAATCCAACACGGTTTGTGCTAGCTTCTTGAAACTTGACACAGTAAAGTAGTTTCACGTTCTATCTCTATGGTTTGTTTCCTCTTGATGTAGCCCTAAGCAGTGACTGGCGAGAAACACTTTCATGGAAAGGGGTTGCCCAGCTTCCAAAAATTACGAATCTCCATAAATCTCAGCAAATATTTTTTCACCCAAACTGGATGATACTTTCAGGTAATGATCAGTACACGAAGGCGACTTGGTTCCCCAAATTTCGTTCTTCTATGTTGAAGCGTTCATTTCCAGTAACAGTTTGAATTTTTAGGTTTCACTCTGTTTTCTCCTATATTGATAGATGTATCTGGAACTCTAAATCCAACACGGTTTGTGCTAGCTTCTTGAAACTTGACACAGTAAAGAAGTTTCACGTTCTATCTCTATGTTTTGTTTCCTCTTGATGTAGCCCTAAGCAGTGACTGGCGAGAAACACTTTCATGGAAAGGGGTTGCCAAGCTTCCAAAAATTACGAATCTCCAGAAATCTCAGCAAATACTTTTTCACCCAAACTGGATGATACTGTCAGGTAATGATCAGTACACTAAGGCGACTTGGTTCCCCAAATTTCGTTCTTCTATGTTGAAGCGTTCATTTCCAGTAACAGTTTGAATTTTTAGGTTTCACTCTGTTTTCTCCTATATTGATACATGTACTTGGAACTCTAAATCCAACACGGTTTGTGCTAGCTTCTTGAAACTTGACACAGTAAAGTAGTTTCACGTTCTATCTCTATGTTTTGTTTCCTCTTGATGTAGCCCTAAGCAGTGACTGGCGAGAAACACTTTCATGGAAAGGGGTTGCCAAGCTTCCAAAAATTACGAATCTCCAGAAATCTCAGCAAATATTTTTTCACCCAAACTGGATGATACTGTCAGGTAATGACCAGTACACTAAGGCGACTTGGTTCCCCAAATTTCGTTCTTCTATGTTGAAGCGTTCATTTCCAGTAACAGTTTGAATTTTTAGGTATCACTCTGTTTTCTCCTATATTGATACATGTACTTGGAACTCTAAATCCAACACGGTTTGTGCTAACTTCTTGAAACTTGACACAGTAAAGTAGTTTCACGTTCTATCTCTATGGTTTGTTTCCTCTTGATGTAGCCCTAAGCACTGACTGGAGAGAAAACACTTTCATGGAAAGGGGTTGCCAAGCTTCCAAAAATTACGAATCTCCAGAAATCTCAGCAAATATTTTTTCACCCAAACTGGATGATACTTTCAGGTAATGATCAGTACACGAAGGCGACTTGGTTCCCCAAATTTCGTTCTTCTATGTTGAAGCGTTCATTTCCAGTAACAGTTTGAATTTTTAGGTTTCACTCTGTTTTCTCCTATATTGATAGATGTATCTGGAACTCTAAATCCAACACGGTTTGTGCTAGCTTCTTGAAACTTGACACAGTAAAGTAGTTTCACGTTCTATCTCTATGGTTTGTTTCCTCTTGATGTAGCCCTAAGCACTGACTGGCGAGAAACACTTTCATGGAAAGGGGTTGCCAAGCTTCCAAAAATTACGAATCTCCAGAAATCTCAGCAAATATTTTTTCACCCAAACTGGATGATACTTTCAGGTAATGATCAGTACACTAAGGCGACTTGGTTCCCCAAATTTCGTTCTTCTACGTTGAAGCGTTCATTTCCAGTAACAGTTTGAATTTTTAGGTTTCACTCTGTTTTCTCCTATATTGATAGATGTATTTGGAACTCTAAATCCAACACGGTTTGTGCTAGCTTCTTGAAACTTGACACATTAAAGTAGTTTCACGTTCTATCTCTACGGTTTGTTTCCTCTTGATGTAGCCCTAAGCACTGACTGGAGAGAAACACTTTCATGGAAAGGGGTTGCCAAGCTTCCAAAAATTATGAATCTCCAGAAATCTCAGCAAAAATTTTTTTTCCCAAACTGGATGATACTTTCAGGTAATGATCAGTACACGAAGGCGACTTGGTTCCCCAAATTTCGTTCTTCTATGTTGAAGCGTTCATTTCCAGTAACAGTTTGAATTTTTAGGTTTCAATCTGTTTTCTCCTATATTGATAGATGTATCTGGAACTCTAAATCCAACACGGTTTGTGCTAGCTTCTTGAAACTTGACACAGTAAAGTAGTTTCACGTTCTATCTCTATGGTTTGTTTCCTCTTGATGTAGCCCTAAGCAGTGACTGGCGAGAAACACTTTCATGGAAAGGGGTTGCCCAGCTTCCAAAAATTACGAATCTCCAGAAATCTCAGCAAATATTTTTTCACCCAAACTGGATGATACTTTCAGGTAATGATCAGTACACGAAGGCGACTTGGTTCCCCAAATTTCGTTCTTCTATGTTGAAGCGTTCATTTCCAGTAACAGTTTGAATTTTTAGGTTTCACTCTGTTTTCTCCTATATTGATAGATGTATCTGGAACTCTAAATCCAACACGGTTTGTGCTAGCTTCTTGAAACTTGACACAGTAAAGTAGTTTCACGTTCTATCTCTATGTTTTGTTTCCTCTTGATGTAGCCCTAAGCAGTGACTGGCGAGAAACACTTTCATGGAAAGGGGTTGCCAAGCTTCCAAAAATTACGAATCTCCAGAAATCTCAGCAAATACTTTTTCACCCAAACTGGATGATACTGTCAGGTAATGATCAGTACACTAAGGCGACTTGGTTCCCCAAATTTCGTTCTTCTATGTTGAAGCGTTCATTTCCAGTAACAGTTTGAATTTTTAGGTTTCACTCTGTTTTCTCCTATATTGATACATGTACTTGGAACTCTAAATCCAACACGGTTTGTGCTAGCTTCTTGAAACTTGACACAGTAAAGTAGTTTCACGTTCTATCTCTATGGTTTGTTTCCTCTTGATGTAGCCCTAAGCAGTGACTGGCGAGAAACACTTTCATGGAAAGGGGTTGCCCAGCTTCCAAAAATTACGAATCTCCAGAAATCTCAGCAAATATTTTTTCACCCAAACTGGATGATACTTTCAGGTAATGATCAGTACACTAAGGCGACTTGGTTCCCCAAATTTCGTTCTTCTACGTTGAAGCGTTCATTTCCAGTAACAGTTTGAATTTTTAGGTTTCACTCTGTTTTCTCCTATATTGATAGATGTATCTGGAACTCTAAATCCAACACGGTTTGTGCTAGCTTCTTGAAACTTGACACAGTAAAGTAGTTTCACGTTCTATCTCTATGGTTTGTTTCCTCTTGATGTAGCCCTAAGCACTGACTGGAGAGAAAACACTTTCATGGAAAGGGGTTGCCAAGCTTCCAAAAATTACGAATCTCCAGAAATCTCAGCAAATATTTTTTCACCCAAACTGGATGATACTTTCAGGTAATGATCAGTACACGAAGGCGACTTGGTTCCCCAAATTTCGTTCTTCTATGTTGAAGCGTTCATTTCCAGTAACAGTTTGAATTTTTAGGTTTCACTCTGTTTTCTCCTATATTGATAGATGTATCTGGAACTCTAAATCCAACACGGTTTGTGCTAGCTTCTTGAAACTTGACACAGTAAAGTAGTTTCACGTTCTATCTCTATGTTTTGTTTCCTCTTGATGTAGCCCTAAGCAGTGACTGGCGAGAAACACTTTCATGGAAAGGGTTGCCAAGCTTCCAAAAATTACGAATCTCCAGAAATCTCAGCAAATACTTTTTCACCCAAACTGGATGATACTGTCAGGTAATGATCAGTACACTAAGGCGACTTGGTTCCCCAAATTTCGTTCTTCTATGTTGAAGCGTTCATTTCCAGTAACACTTTGAATTTTTAGGTATCACTCTGTTTTCTCCTATATTGATACATGTACTTGGAACTCTAAATCCAACACGGTTTGTGCTAGCTTCTTGAAACTTGACACAGTAAAGTAGTTTCACGTTCTATCTCTATGTTTTGTTTCCTCTTGATGTAGCCCTAAGCAGTGACTGGCGAGAAACACTTTCATGGAAAGGGTTGCCAAGCTTCCAAAAATTACGAATCTCCAGAAATCTCAGCAAATACTTTTTCACCCAAACTGGATGATACTGTCAAGTAATGATCAGTACACTAAGGCGACTTGGTTCCCCAAATTTCGTTCTTCTATGTTGAAGCGTTCATTTCCAGTAACAGTTTGAATTTTTAGGTTTCACTCTGTTTTCTCCTATATTGATAGATGTATCTGGAACTCTAAATCCAACACGGTTTGTGCTAGCTTCTTGAAACTTGACACAGTAAAGTAGTTTCACGTTCTATCTCTATGTTTTGTTTCCTCTTGATGTAGCCCTAAGCAGTGACTGGCGAGAAACACTTTCATGGAAAGGGGTTGCCAAGCTTCCAAAAATTACGAATCTCCAGAAATCTCAGCAAATATTTTTTCACCCAAACTGGATGATACTGTCAGGTAATGATCAGTACACGAAGGCGACTTGGTTCCCCAAATTTCGTTCTTCTACGTTGAAGCGTTCATTTCCAGTAACAGTTTGAATTTTTAGGTTTCAATCTGTTTTCTCCTATATTGATAGATGTATCTGGAACTCTAAATCCAACACGGTTTGTGCTAGCTTCTTGAAACTTGACACAGTAAAGTAGTTTCACGTTCTATCTCTATGGTTTGTTTCCTCTTGATGTAGCCCTAAGCAGTGACTGGCGAAAAACACTTTCATGGAAAGGGGTTGCCCAGCTTCCAAAAATTACGAATCTCCAGAAATCTCAGCAAATATTTTTTCACCCAAACTGGATGATACTTTCAGGTAATGATCAGTACACGAAGGCGACTTGGTTCCCCAAATTTCGTTCTTCTATGTTGAAGCGTTCATTTCCAGTAACAGTTTGAATTTTTAGGTTTCACTCTGTTTTCTCCTATATTGATAGATGTATCTGGAACTCTAAATCCAACACGGTTTGTGCTAGCTTCTTGAAACTTGACACAGTAAAGTAGTTTCACGTTCTATCTCTATGTTTTGTTTCCTCTTGATGTAGCCCTAAGCAGTGACTGGCGAGAAACACTTTCATGGAAAGGGTTGCCAAGCTTCCAAAAATTACGAATCTCCAGAAATCTCAGCAAATACTTTTTCACCCAAACTGGATGATACTGTCAAGTAATGATCAGTACACTAAGGCGACTTGGTTCCCCAAATTTCGTTCTTCTATGTTGAAGCGTTCATTTCCAGTAACACTTTGAATTTTTAGGTATCACTCTGTTTTCTCCTATATTGATACATGTACTTGGAACTCTAAATCCAACACGGTTTGTGCTAGCTTCTTGAAACTTGACACAGTAAAGTAGTTTCACGTTCTATCTCTATGTTTTGTTTCCTCTTGATGTAGCCCTAAGCAGTGACTGGCGAGAAACACTTTCATGGAACGGGGTTTCCAAGGTTCCAAAAATTACGAATCTCCAGAAATCTCAGCAAATATTTTTTCACCCAAACTGGATGATACTTTCAGGTAATGATCAGTACACTAAGGCGACTTGGTTCCCCAAATTTTGTTCTTCTATGTTGAAGCGTTCATTTCCAGTAACAGTTTGAATTTTTATGTTTCACTCTGTTTTCTCCTATATTGATACATGTACTTGGAACTCAAAATCCAACAAGGTTTGTGCTAGCTTCTTGAAACTTGACACAGTAAAGTAGTTTCATGTTCTATCTCTATGTTTTGTTTCCTCTTGATGTAGCCCTAAGCACTGACTGGCGAGAAAAACTTTCATGGAAAGGGGTTGCCAAGCTTCCAAAAATTACGAATCTCCAGAAATCTCAGCAAATATTTTTTCACCCAAACTGGATGATACTTTCAGGTAATGATCAGTACACTAAGGCGACTTGGTTCCCCAAATTTCGTTCTTCTACGTTGAAGCGTTCATTTCCAGTAACAGTTTGAATTTTTAGGTTTCAATCTGTTTTCTCCTATATTGATAGATGTATCTGGAACTCTAAATCCAACACGGTTTGTGCTAGCTTCTTGAAACTTGACACAGTAAAGTAGTTTCACGTTCTATCTCTATGGTTTGTTTCCTCTTGATGTAGCCCTAAGCAGTGACTGGCGAAAAACACTTTCATGGAAAGGGGTTGCCCAGCTTCCAAAAATTACGAATCTCCAGAAATCTCAGCAAATATTTTTTCACCCAAACTGGATGATACTTTCAGGTAATGATCAGTACACGAAGGCGACTTGGTTCCCCAAATTTCGTTCTTCTATGTTGAAGCGTTCATTTCCAGTAACAGTTTGAATTTTTAGGTTTCACTCTGTTTTCTCCTATATTGATAGATGTATCTGGAACTCTAAATCCAACACGGTTTGTGCTAGCTTCTTGAAACTTGACACAGTAAAGTAGTTTCACGTTCTATCTCTATGTTTTGTTTCCTCTTGATGTAGCCCTAAGCAGTGACTGGCGAGAAACACTTTCATGGAAAGGGGTTGCCAAGCTTCCAAAAATTAAGAATCTCCAGAAATCTCAGCAAATACTTTTTCACCCAAACTGGATGATACTGTCAGGTAATGATCAGTACACTAAGGCGACTTGGTTCCCCAAATTTCGTTCTTCTATGTTGAAGCGTTCATTTCCAGTAACAGTTTGAATTTTTAGGTTTCACTCTGTTTTCTCCTATATTGATACATGTACTTGGAACTCTAAATCCAACACGGTTTGTGCTAGCTTCTTGAAACTTGACACAGTAAAGTAGTTTCACGTTCTATCTCTATGGTTTGTTTCCTCTTGATGTAGCCCTAAGCAGTGACTGGCGAGAAACACTTTCATGGAAAGGGGTTGCCCAGCTTCCAAAAATTACGAATCTCCAGAAATCTCAGCAAATATTTTTTCACCCAAACTGGATGATACTTTCAGGTAATGATCAGTACATGAAGGCGACTTGGTTCCCCAAATTTCGTTCTTCTATGTTGAAGCGTTCATTTCCAGTAACAGTTTGAATTTTTAGGTTTCACTCTGTTTTCTCCTATATTGATAGATGTATCTGGAACTCTAAATTCAACACGGTTTGTGCTAGCTTCTTGAAACTTGACACAGTAAAGAAGTTTCACGTTCTATCTCTATGTTTTGTTTCCTCTTGATGTAGCCCTAAGCAGTGACTGGCGAGAAACACTTTCATGGAAAGGGGTTGCCAAGCTTCCAAAAATTACGAATCTCCAGAAATCTCAGCAAATACTTTTTCACCCAAACTGGATGATACTGTCAGGTAATGATCAGTACACTAAGGCGACTTGGTTCCCCAAATTTCGTTCTTCTATGTTGAAGCGTTCATTTCCAGTAACAGTTTGAATTTTTAGGTTTCACTCTGTTTTCTCCTATATTGATACATGTACTTGGAACTCTAAATCCAACACGGTTTGTGCTAGCTTCTTGAAACTTGACACAGTAAAGTAGTTTCACGTTCTATCTCTATGTTTTGTTTCCTCTTGATGTAGCCCTAAGCAGTGACTGGCGAGAAACACTTTCATGGAAAGGGGTTGCCAAGCTTCCAAAAATTACGAATCTCCAGAAATCTCAGCAAATATTTTTTCACCCAAACTGGATGATACTGTCAGGTAATGACCAGTACACTAAGGCGACTTGGTTCCCCAAATTTCGTTCTTCTATGTTGAAGCGTTCATTTCCAGTAACAGTTTGAATTTTTAGGTATCACTCTGTTTTCTCCTATATTGATACATGTACTTGGAACTCTAAATCCAACACGGTTTGTGCTAGCTTCTTGAAACTTGACACAGTAAAGTAGTTTCACGTTCTATCTCTATGTTTTGTTTCCTCTTGATGTAGCCCTAAGCACTGACTGGAGAGAAACACTTTCATGGAAAGGGGTTGCCAAGCTTCCAAAAATTACGAATCTCCAGAAATCTCAGCAAATATTTTTTCACCCAAACTGGATGATACTTTCAGGTAATGATCAGTACACTAAGGCGACTTGGTTCCCCAAATTTCGTTCTTCTACGTTGAAGCGTTCATTTCCAGTAACAGTTTGAATTTTTAGGTTTCACTCTGTTTTCTCCTATATTGATAGATGTATCTGGAACTCTAAATCCAACACGGTTTGTGCTAACTTCTTGAAACTTGACACAGTAAAGTAGTTTCACGTTCTATCTCTATGGTTTGTTTCCTCTTGATGTAGCCCTAAGCAGTGACTGGCGAAAAACACTTTCATGGAAAGGGGTTGCCCAGCTTCCAAAAATTACGAATCTCCAGAAATCTCAGCAAATATTTTTTCACCCAAACTGGATGATACTTTCAGGTAATGATCAGTACACGAAGGCGACTTGGTTCCCCAAATTTCGTTCTTCTATGTTGAAGCGTTCATTTCCAGTAACAGTTTGAATTTTTAGGTTTCACTCTGTTTTCTCCTATATTGATAGATGTATCTGGAACTCTAAATCCAACACGGTTTGTGCTAGCTTCTTGAAACTTGACACAGTAAAGTAGTTTCACGTTCTATCTCTATGTTTTGTTTCCTCTTGATGTAGCCCTAAGCAGTGACTGGCGAGAAACACTTTCATGGAAAGGGTTGCCAAGCTTCCAAAAATTACGAATCTCCAGAAATCTCAGCAAATACTTTTTCACCCAAACTGGATGATACTGTCAAGTAATGATCAGTACACTAAGGCGACTTGGTTCCCCAAATTTCGTTCTTCTATGTTGAAGCGTTCATTTCCAGTAACACTTTGAATTTTTAGGTATCACTCTGTTTTCTCCTATATTGATACATGTACTTGGAACTCTAAATCCAACACGGTTTGTGCTAGCTTCTTGAAACTTGACACAGTAAAGTAGTTTCACGTTCTATCTCTATGTTTTGTTTCCTCTTGATGTAGCCCTAAGCAGTGACTGGCGAGAAACACTTTCATGGAACGGGGTTTCCAAGGTTCCAAAAATTACGAATCTCCAGAAATCTCAGCAAATATTTTTTCACCCAAACTGGATGATACTTTCAGGTAATGATCAGTACACTAAGGCGACTTGGTTCCCCAAATTTTGTTCTTCTATGTTGAAGCGTTCATTTCCAGTAACAGTTTGAATTTTTATGTTTCACTCTGTTTTCTCCTATATTGATACATGTACTTGGAACTCAAAATCCAACAAGGTTTGTGCTAGCTTCTTGAAACTTGACACAGTAAAGTAGTTTCATGTTCTATCTCTATGTTTTGTTTCCTCTTGATGTAGCCCTAAGCACTGACTGGCGAGAAAAACTTTCATGGAAAGGGGTTGCCAAGCTTCCAAAAATTACGAATCTCCAGAAATCTCAGCAAATATTTTTTCACCCAAACTGGATGATACTTTCAGGTAATGATCAGTACACTAAGGCGACTTGGTTCCCCAAATTTCGTTCTTCTACGTTGAAGCGTTCATTTCCAGTAACAGTTTGAATTTTTAGGTTTCAATCTGTTTTCTCCTATATTGATAGATGTATCTGGAACTCTAAATCCAACACGGTTTGTGCTAGCTTCTTGAAACTTGACACAGTAAAGTAGTTTCACGTTCTATCTCTATGGTTTGTTTCCTCTTGATGTAGCCCTAAGCAGTGACTGGCGAAAAACACTTTCATGGAAAGGGGTTGCCCAGCTTCCAAAAATTACGAATCTCCAGAAATCTCAGCAAATATTTTTTCACCCAAACTGGATGATACTTTCAGGTAATGATCAGTACACGAAGGCGACTTGGTTCCCCAAATTTCGTTCTTCTATGTTGAAGCGTTCATTTCCAGTAACAGTTTGAATTTTTAGGTTTCACTCTGTTTTCTCCTATATTGATAGATGTATCTGGAACTCTAAATCCAACACGGTTTGTGCTAGCTTCTTGAAACTTGACACAGTAAAGTAGTTTCACGTTCTATCTCTATGTTTTGTTTCCTCTTGATGTAGCCCTAAGCAGTGACTGGCGAGAAACACTTTCATGGAAAGGGGTTGCCAAGCTTCCAAAAATTAAGAATCTCCAGAAATCTCAGCAAATACTTTTTCACCCAAACTGGATGATACTGTCAGGTAATGATCAGTACACTAAGGCGACTTGGTTCCCCAAATTTCGTTCTTCTATGTTGAAGCGTTCATTTCCAGTAACAGTTTGAATTTTTAGGTTTCACTCTGTTTTCTCCTATATTGATACATGTACTTGGAACTCTAAATCCAACACGGTTTGTGCTAGCTTCTTGAAACTTGACACAGTAAAGTAGTTTCACGTTCTATCTCTATGGTTTGTTTCCTCTTGATGTAGCCCTAAGCAGTGACTGGCGAGAAACACTTTCATGGAAAGGGGTTGCCCAGCTTCCAAAAATTACGAATCTCCAGAAATCTCAGCAAATATTTTTTCACCCAAACTGGATGATACTTTCAGGTAATGATCAGTACACGAAGGCGACTTGGTTCCCCAAATTTCGTTCTTCTATGTTGAAGCGTTCATTTCCAGTAACAGTTTGAATTTTTAGGTTTCACTCTGTTTTCTCCTATATTGATAGATGTATCTGGAACTCTAAATCCAACACGGTTTGTGCTAGCTTCTTGAAACTTGACACAGTAAAGAAGTTTCACGTTCTATCTCTATGTTTTGTTTCCTCTTGATGTAGCCCTAAGCAGTGACTGGCGAGAAACACTTTCATGGAAAGGGGTTGCCAAGCTTCCAAAAATTACGAATCTCCAGAAATCTCAGCAAATACTTTTTCACCCAAACTGGATGATACTGTCAGGTAATGATCAGTACACTAAGGCGACTTGGTTCCCCAAATTTCGTTCTTCTATGTTGAAGCGTTCATTTCCAGTAACAGTTTGAATTTTTAGGTTTCACTCTGTTTTCTCCTATATTGATACATGTACTTGGAACTCTAAATCCAACACGGTTTGTGCTAGATTCTTGAAACTTGACACAGTAAAGTAGTTTCACGTTCTATCTCTATGTTTTGTTTCCTCTTGATGTAGCCCTAAGCAGTGACTGGCGAGAAACACTTTCATGGAAAGGGGTTGCCAAGCTTCCAAAAATTACGAATCTCCAGAAATCTCAGCAAATATTTTTTCACCCAAACTGGATGATACTGTCAGGTAATGACCAGTACACTAAGGCGACTTGGTTCCCCAAATTTCGTTCTTCTATGTTGAAGCGTTCATTTCCAGTAACAGTTTGAATTTTTAGGTATCACTCTGTTTTCTCCTATATTGATACATGTACTTGGAACTCTAAATCCAACACGGTTTGTGCTAGCTTCTTGAAACTTGACACAGTAAAGTAGTTTCACGTTCTATCTCTATGTTTTGTTTCCTCTTGATGTAGCCCTAAGCACTGACTGGCGAGAAACACTTTCATGGAAAGGGGTTGCCAAGCTTCCAAAAATTACGAATCTCCAGAAATCTCAGCAAATATTTTTTCACCCAAACTGGATGATACTTTCAGGTAATGATCAGTACACTAAGGCGA
Source organism: Spermophilus citellus (assembly GCF_964194105.1). Lineage (NCBI taxonomy): Eukaryota > Metazoa > Chordata > Mammalia > Rodentia > Sciuridae > Spermophilus > Spermophilus citellus. The sequence continues at coordinate 49,214,963 of NC_138187.1, read as the reverse complement.
CTTGGTTCCCCAAATTTCGTTCTTCTACGTTGAAGCGTTCATTTCCAGTAACAGTTTGAATTTTTAGGTTTCACTCTGTTTTCTCCTATATTGATAGATGTATCTGGAACTCTAAATCCAACACGGTTTGTGCTAACTTCTTGAAACTTGACACAGTAAAGTAGTTTCACGTTCTATCTCTATGGTTTGTTTCCTCTTGATGTAGCCCTAAGCACTGACTGGAGAGAAAACACTTTCATGGAAAGGGGTTGCCAAGCTTCCAAAAATTACGAATCTCCAGAAATCTCAGCAAATATTTTTTCACCCAAACTGGATGATACTTTCAGGTAATGATCAGTACACGAAGGCGACTTGGTTCCCCAAATTTCGTTCTTCTATGTTGAAGCGTTCATTTCCAGTAACAGTTTGAATTTTTAGGTTTCACTCTGTTTTCTCCTATATTGATAGATGTATCTGGAACTCTAAATCCAACACGGTTTGTGCTAGCTTCTTGAAACTTGACACAGTAAAGTAGTTTCACGTTCTATCTCTACGGTTTGTTTCCTCTTGATGTAGCCCTAAGCACTGACTGGCGAGAAACACTTTCATGGAAAGGGGTTGCCAAGCTTCCAAAAATTACGAATCTCCAGAAATCTCAGCAAATATTTTTTCACCCAAACTGGATGATACTTTCAGGTAATGATCAGTACACTAAGGCGACTTGGTTCCCCAAATTTCGTTCTTCTACGTTGAAGCGTTCATTTCCAGTAACAGTTTGAATTTTTAGGTTTCACTCTGTTTTCTCCTATATTGATAGATGTATTTGGAACTCTAAATCCAACACGGTTTGTGCTAGCTTCTTGAAACTTGACACATTAAAGTAGTTTCACGTTCTATCTCTACGGTTTGTTTCCTCTTGATGTAGCCCTAAGCACTGACTGGAGAGAAACACTTTCATGGAAAGGGGTTGCCAAGCTTCCAAAAATTATGAATCTCCAGAAATCTCAGCAAAAATTTTTTTTCCCAAACTGGATGATACTTTCAGGTAATGATCAGTACACGAAGGCGACTTGGTTCCCCAAATTTCGTTCTTCTATGTTGAAGCGTTCATTTCCAGTAACAGTTTGAATTTTTAGGTTTCAATCTGTTTTCTCCTATATTGATAGATGTATCTGGAACTCTAAATCCAACACGGTTTGTGCTAGCTTCTTGAAACTTGACACAGTAAAGTAGTTTCACGTTCTATCTCTATGGTTTGTTTCCTCTTGATGTAGCCCTAAGCAGTGACTGGCGAGAAACACTTTCATGGAAAGGGGTTGCCCAGCTTCCAAAAATTACGAATCTCCAGAAATCTCAGCAAATATTTTTTCACCCAAACTGGATGATACTTTCAGGTAATGATCAGTACACGAAGGCGACTTGGTTCCCCAAATTTCGTTCTTCTATGTTGAAGCGTTCATTTCCAGTAACAGTTTGAATTTTTAGGTTTCACTCTGTTTTCTCCTATATTGATAGATGTATCTGGAACTCTAAATCCAACACGGTTTGTGCTAGCTTCTTGAAACTTGACACAGTAAAGTAGTTTCACGTTCTATCTCTATGGTTTGTTTCCTCTTGATGTAGCCCTAAGCAGTGACTGGCGAGAAACACTTTCATGGAAAGGGGTTGCCAAGCTTCCAAAAATTACGAATCTCCAGAAATCTCAGCAAATACTTTTTCACCCAAACTGGATGATACTGTCAGGTAATGATCAGTACACTAAGGCGACTTGGTTCCCCAAATTTCGTTCTTCTATGTTGAAGCGTTCATTTCCAGTAACACTTTGAATTTTTAGGTATCACTCTGTTTTCTCCTATATTGATACATGTACTTGGAACTCTAAATCCAACACGGTTTGTGCTAGCTTCTTGAAACTTGACACAGTAAAGTAGTTTCACGTTCTATCTCTATGTTTTGTTTCCTCTTGATGTAGCCCTAAGCAGTGACTGGCGAGAAACACTTTCATGGAACGGGGTTTCCAAGGTTCCAAAAATTACGAATCTCCAGAAATCTCAGCAAATATTTTTTCACCCAAACTGGATGATACTTTCAGGTAATGATCAGTACACTAAGGCGACTTGGTTCCCCAAATTTTGTTCTTCTATGTTGAAGCGTTCATTTCCAGTAACACTTTGAATTTTTATGTTTCACTCTGTTTTCTCCTATATTGATACATGTACTTGGAACTCAAAATCCAACAAGGTTTGTGCTAGCTTCTTGAAACTTGACACAGTAAAGTAGTTTCATGTTCTATCTCTATGTTTTGTTTCCTCTTGATGTAGCCCTAAGCACTGACTGGCGAGAAACACTTTCATGGAAAGGGGTTGCCAAGCTTCCAAAAATTACGAATCTCCAGAAATCTCAGCAAATATTTTTTCACCCAAACTGGATGATACTTTCAGGTAATGATCAGTACACTAAGGCGACTTGGTTCCCCAAATTTCGTTCTTCTACGTTGAAGCGTTCATTTCCAGTAACAGTTTGAATTTTTAGGTTTCAATCTGTTTTCTCCTATATTGATAGATGTATCTGGAACTCTAAATCCAACACGGTTTGTGCTAGCTTCTTGAAACTTGACACAGTAAAGTAGTTTCACGTTCTATCTCTATGGTTTGTTTCCTCTTGATGTAGCCCTAAGCAGTGACTGGCGAAAAACACTTTCATGGAAAGGGGTTGCCCAGCTTCCAAAAATTACGAATCTCCAGAAATCTCAGCAAATATTTTTTCACCCAAACTGGATGATACTTTCAGGTAATGATCAGTACACGAAGGCGACTTGGTTCCCCAAATTTCGTTCTTCTATGTTGAAGCGTTCATTTCCAGTAACAGTTTGAATTTTTAGGTTTCACTCTGTTTTCTCCTATATTGATAGATGTATCTGGAACTCTAAATCCAACACGGTTTGTGCTAGCTTCTTGAAACTTGACACAGTAAAGTAGTTTCACGTTCTATCTCTATGTTTTGTTTCCTCTTGATGTAGCCCTAAGCAGTGACTGGCGAGAAACACTTTCATGGAAAGGGGTTGCCAAGCTTCCAAAAATTACGAATCTCCAGAAATCTCAGCAAATACTTTTTCACCCAAACTGGATGATACTGTCAGGTAATGATCAGTACACTAAGGCGACTTGGTTCCCCAAATTTCGTTCTTCTATGTTGAAGCGTTCATTTCCAGTAACAGTTTGAATTTTTAGGTTTCACTCTGTTTTCTCCTATATTGATACATGTACTTGGAACTCTAAATCCAACACGGTTTGTGCTAGCTTCTTGAAACTTGACACAGTAAAGTAGTTTCACGTTCTATCTCTATGGTTTGTTTCCTCTTGATGTAGCCCTAAGCAGTGACTGGCGAGAAACACTTTCATGGAAAGGGGTTGCCCAGCTTCCAAAAATTACGAATCTCCAGAAATCTCAGCAAATATTTTTTCACCCAAACTGGATGATACTTTCAGGTAATGATCAGTACACGAAGGCGACTTGGTTCCCCAAATTTCGTTCTTCTATGTTGAAGCGTTCATTTCCAGTAACAGTTTGAATTTTTAGGTTTCACTCTGTTTTCTCCTATATTGATAGATGTATCTGGAACTCTAAATCCAACACGGTTTGTGCTAGCTTCTTGAAACTTGACACAGTAAAGAAGTTTCACGTTCTATCTCTATGTTTTGTTTCCTCTTGATGTAGCCCTAAGCAGTGACTGGCGAGAAACACTTTAATGGAAAGGGGTTGCCAAGCTTCCAAAAATTACGAATCTCCAGAAATCTCAGCAAATACTTTTTCACCCAAACTGGATGATACTGTCAGGTAATGATCAGTACACTAAGGCGACTTGGTTCCCCAAATTTCGTTCTTCTATGTTGAAGCGTTCATTTCCAGTAACAGTTTGAATTTTTAGGTTTCACTCTGTTTTCTCCTATATTGATACATGTACTTGGAACTCTAAATCCAACACAGTTTGTGCTAGCTTCTTGAAACTTGACACAGTAAAGTAGTTTCACGTTCTATCTCTATGTTTTGTTTCCTCTTGATGTAGCCCTAAGCAGTGACTGGCGAGAAACACTTTCATGGAAAGGGGTTGCCAAGCTTCCAAAAATTACGAATCTCCAGAAATCTCAGCAAATATTTTTTCACCCAAACTGGATGATACTGTCAGGTAATGACCAGTACACTAAGGCGACTTGGTTCCCCAAATTTCGTTCTTCTATGTTGAAGCGTTCATTTCCAGTAACAGTTTGAATTTTTAGGTATCACTCTGTTTTCTCCTATATTGATACATGTACTTGGAACTCTAAATCCAACACGGTTTGTGCTAGCTTCTTGAAACTTGACACAGTAAAGTAGTTTCACGTTCTATCTCTATGTTTTGTTTCCTCTTGATGTAGCCCTAAGCACTGACTGGCGAGAAACACTTTCATGGAAAGGGGTTGCCAAGCTTCCAAAAATTACGAATCTCCAGAAATCTCAGCAAATATTTTTTCACCCAAACTGGATGATACTTTCAGGTAATGATCAGTACACTAAGGCGACTTGGTTCCCCAAATTTCATTCTTCTACGTTGAAGCGTTCATTTCCAGTAACAGTTTGAATTTTTAGGTTTCACTCTGTTTTCTCCTATATTGATAGATGTATCTGGAACTCTAAATCCAACACGGTTTGTGCTAACTTCTTGAACCTTGACACAGTAAAGTAGTTTCACGTTCTATCTCTATGGTTTGTTTCCTCTTGATGTAGCCCTAAGCACTGACTGGAGAGAAAACACTTTCATGGAAAGGGGTTGCCAAGCTTCCAAAAATTACGAATCTCCAGAAATCTCAGCAAATATTTTTTCACCCAAACTGGATGATACTTTCAGGTAATGATCAGTACACGAAGGCGACTTGGTTCCCCAAATTTCGTTCTTCTATGTTGAAGCGTTCATTTCCAGTAACAGTTTGAATTTTTAGGTTTCACTCTGTTTTCTCCTATATTGATAGATGTATCTGGAACTCTAAATCCAACACGGTTTGTGCTAGCTTCTTGAAACTTGACACAGTAAAGTAGTTTCACGTTCTATCTCTACGGTTTGTTTCCTCTTGATGTAGCCCTAAGCACTGACTGGCGAGAAACACTTTCATGGAAAGGGGTTGCCAAGCTTCCAAAAATTACGAATCTCCAGAAATCTCAGCAAATATTTTTTCACCCAAACTGGATGATACTTTCAGGTAATGATCAGTACACTAAGGCGACTTGGTTCCCCAAATTTCGTTCTTCTACGTTGAAGCGTTCATTTCCAGTAAAAGTTTGAATTTTTAGGTTTCACTCTGTTTTCTCCTATATTGATAGATGTATTTGGAACTCTAAATCCAACACGGTTTGTGCTAGCTTCTTGAAACTTGACACAGTAAAGTAGTTTCACGTTCTATCTCTACGGTTTGTTTCCTCTTGATGTAGCCCTAAGCACTGACTGGAGAGAAACACTTTCATGGAAAGGGGTTGCCAAGCTTCCAAAAATTATGAATCTCCAGAAATCTCAGCAAAAATTTTTCTTCCCAAACTGGATGATACTTTCAGGTAATGATCAGTACACGAAGGCGACTTGGTTCCCCAAATTTCGTTCTTCTATGTTGAAGCGTTCATTTCCAGTAACAGTTTGAATTTTTAGGTTTCAATCTGTTTTCTCCTATATTGATAGATGTATCTGGAACTCTAAATCCAACACGGTTTGTGCTAGCTTCTTGAAACTTGACACAGTAAAGTAGTTTCACGTTCTATCTCTATGGTTTGTTTCCTCTTGATGTAGCCCTAAGCAGTGACTGGCGAGAAACACTTTCATGGAAAGGGGTTGCCCAGCTTCCAAAAATTACGAATCTCCAGAAATCTCAGCAAATATTTTTTCACCCAAACTGGATGATACTTTCAGGTAATGATCAGTACACGAAGGCGACTTGGTTCCCCAAATTTCGTTCTTCTATGTTGAAGCGTTCATTTCCAGTAACAGTTTGAATTTTTAGGTTTCACTCTGTTTTCTCCTATATTGATAGATGTATCTGGAACTCTAAATCCAACACGGTTTGTGCTAGCTTCTTGAAACTTGACACAGTAAAGTAGTTTCACGTTCTATCTCTATGTTTTGTTTCCTCTTGATGTAGCCCTAAGCAGTGACTGGCGAGAAACACTTTCATGGAAAGGGGTTGCCAAGCTTCCAAAAATTACGAATCTCCAGAAATCTCAGCAAATACTTTTTCACCCAAACTGGATGATACTGTCAGGTATTGATCAGTACACTAAGGCGACTTGGTTCCCCAAATTTCGTTCTTCTATGTTGAAGCGTTCATTTCCAGTAACAGTTTGAATTTTTAGGTTTCACTCTGTTTTCTCCTATATTGATACATGTACTTGGAACTCTAAATCCAACACGGTTTGTGCTAGCTTCTTGAAACTTGACACAGTAAAGTAGTTTCACGTTCTATCTCTATGGTTTGTTTCCTCTTGATGTAGCCCTAGCACTGACTGGCGAGAAACACTTTCATGGAAAGGGGTTGCCAAGCTTCCAAAAATTACGAATCTCCAGAAATCTCAGCAAATATTTTTTCACCCAAACTGGATGATACTTTCAGGTAATGATCAGTACACTAAGGCGACTTGGTTCCCCAAATTTCGTTCTTCTACGTTGAAGCGTTCATTTCCAGTAAAAGTTTGAATTTTTAGGTTTCACTCTGTTTTCTCCTATATTGATAGATGTATTTGGAACTCTAAATCCAACACGGTTTGTGCTAGCTTCTTGAAACTTGACACAGTAAAGTAGTTTCACGTTCTATCTCTATGGTTTGTTTCCTCTTGATGTAGCCCTAAGCACTGACTGGAGAGAAACACTTTCATGGAAAGGGGTTGCCAAGCTTCCAAAAATTATGAATCTCCAGAAATCTCAGCAAATATTTTTTCCCCCAAACTGGATGATACTTTCAGGTAATGATCAGTACACGAAGGCGACTTGGTTCCCCAAATTTCGTTCTTCTATGTTGAAGCGTTCATTTCCAGTAACAGTTTGAATTTTTAGGTTTCACTCTGTTTTCTCCTATATTGATAGATGTATCTGGAACTCTAAATCCAACACGGTTTGTGCTAGCTTCTTGAAACTTGACACAGTAAAGTAGTTTCACGTTCTATCTCTATGTTTTGTTTCCTCTTGATGTAGCCCTAAGCAGTGACGGGAGAGAAACACTTTCATGGAAAGGGGTTGCCCAGCTTCCAAAAATTACGAATCTTCAGAAATCTCAGCAAATATTTTTTCACCCAAACTGGATGATACTTTCAGGTAATGATCAGTACACTAAGGCGACTTGGTTCCCCAAATTTCGTTCTTCTATGTTGAAGCGTTCATTTCCAGTAACAGTTTGAATTTTTAGGTTTCACTCTGTTTTCTCCTATATTGATACATGTACTTGGAACTCTAAATCCAACACGGTTTGTGCTAGCTTCTTGAAACTTGACACAGTAAAGTAGTTTCACGTTCTATCTCTATGGTTTGTTTCCTCTTGATGTAGCCCTAAGCACTGACTGGCGAGAAACACTTTCATGGAAAGGGGTTGCCAAGCTTCCAAAAATTACGAATCTCCAGAAATCTCAGCAAATATTTTTTCACCCAAACTGGATGATACTTTCAGGTAATGATCAGTACACTAAGGCGACTTGGTTCCCCAAATTTCGTTCTTCTACGTTGAAGCGTTCATTTCCAGTAAAAGTTTGAATTTTTAGGTTTCACTCTGTTTTCTCCTATATTGATAGATGTATTTGGAACTCTAAATCCAACACGGTTTGTGCTAGCTTCTTGAAACTTGACACAGTAAAGTAGTTTCACGTTCTATCTCTATGGTTTGTTTCCTCTTGATGTAGCCCTAAGCACTGACTGGAGAGAAACACTTTCATGGAAAGGGGTTGCCAAGCTTCCAAAAATTATGAATCTCCAGAAATCTCAGCAAATATTTTTTCCCCCAAACTGGATGATACTTTCAGGTAATGATCAGTACACGAAGGCGACTTGGTTCCCCAAATTTCGTTCTTCTATGTTGAAGCGTTCATTTCCAGTAACAGTTTGAATTTTTAGGTTTCACTCTGTTTTCTCCTATATTGATAGATGTATCTGGAACTCTAAATCCAACACGGTTTGTGCTAGCTTCTTGAAACTTGACACAGTAAAGTAGTTTCACGTTCTATCTCTATGTTTTGTTTCCTCTTGATGTAGCCCTAAGCAGTGACGGGAGAGAAACACTTTCATGGAAAGGGGTTGCCCAGCTTCCAAAAATTACGAATCTTCAGAAATCTCAGCAAATATTTTTTCACCCAAACTGGATGATACTTTCAGGTAATGATCAGTACACTAAGGCGACTTGGTTCCCCAAATTTCGTTCTTCTATGTTGAAGCGTTCATTTCCAGTAACACTTTGAATTTTTAGGTATCACTCTGTTTTCTCCTATATTGATACATGTACTTGGAACTCTAAATCCAACACGGTTTGTGCTAGCTTCTTGAAACTTGACACAGTAAAGTAGTTTCACGTTCTATCTCTATGTTTTGTTTCCTCTTGATGTAGCCCTAAGCAGTGACTGGTGAGAAACACTTTCATGAAACGGGGTTTCCAAGCTTCCAAAAATTACGAATCTCCAGAAATCTCAGCAAATATTTTTTCACCCAAACTGGATGATACTTTCAGGTAATGATCAGTACACTAAGGCGACTTGGTTCCCCAAATTTCGTTCTTCTATGTTGAAGCATTCATTTCCAGTAACATTTTGAATTTTTAGGTATCACTGTGTTTTCTCCTATATTGATACATGTACTTGGAACTCTAAATCCGACACGGTTTGTGCTAGCTTCTTGAAACTTGACACAGTAAAGTAGTTTCACGTTCTATCTCTATGGTTTGTTTCCTCTTGTTGTAGCCCTAAGCACTGACTGGCGAGAAACACTTTCATGGAAAGGGGTTGCCAAGCTTCCAAAAATTACGAATCTCCAGAAATCTCAGCCAATATTTTTTCACCCAAACTGGATGATACTTTCAGGTAATGATCAGTACACGAAGGCGACTTGGTTCCCTAAATTTCGTTCTTCTATGTTGAAGCGTTCATTTCCAGTAACAGTTTGAATTTTTAGGTTTCACTCTGTTTTCTCCTATATTGATAGATGTATCTGGAACTCTAAATCCAACACGGTTTGTGCTAGCTTCTTGAAACTTGACACAGTAAAGTAGTTTCACGTTCTATCTCTATGTTTTGTTTCCTCTTGATGTAGCCCTAAGCAGTGACTGGCGAGAAACACTTTCATGGAAAGGGGTTGCCAAGCTTCCAAAAATTACGAATCTCCAGAAATCTCAGCAAATACTTTTTCACCCAAACTGGATGATACTTTCAGGTAATGATCAGTACACTAAGGCGACTTGGTTCCCCAAATTTCGTTCTTCTATGTTGAAGCGTTCATTTCCAGTAACAGTTTGAATTTTTAGGTATCACTCTGTTTTCTCCGATATTGATACATGTACTTGGAACTCTAAATCCAACAAGGTTTGTGCTAGCTTCTTGAAACTTGACACAGTAAAGTAGTTTCACGTTCTTTCTCTATGTTTTGTTTCCTCTTGATGTAGCCCTAAGCACTGACTGGCGAGAAACACTTTCATGGAAAGGGGTTGCCAAGCTTCCAAAAATTACGAATCTCCAGAAATCTCAGCAAATATTTTTTCACCCAAACTGGATGATACTTTCAGGTAATGATCAGTACACTAAGGCGACTTGGTTCCCCAAATTTCGTTCTTCTACGTTGAAGCGTTCATTTCCAGTAACAGTTTGAATTTTTAGGTTTCACTCTGTTTTCTCCTATATTGATAGATGTATCTGGAACTCTAAATCCAACACGGTTTGTGCTAGCTTCTTGAAACTTGACACAGTAAAGTAGTTTCACGTTCTATCTCTATGTTTTGTTTCCTCTTGATGTAGCCCTAAGCAGTGACTGGAGAGAAACACTTTCATGGAAAGGGGTTGCCCAGCTTCCAAAAATTACGAATCTCCAGAAATCTCAGCAAATACTTTTTCACCCAAACTGGATGATACTTTCAGGTAATGATCAGTACACTAAGGCGACTTGGTTCCCCAAATTTCGTTCTTCTATGTTGAAGCGTTCATTTCCAGTAACACTTTGAATTTTTAGGTATCACTCTGTTTTCTCCTATATTGATACATGTACTTGGAACTCTAAATCCAACACGGTTTGTGCTAGCTTCTTGAAACTTGACACAGTAAAGTAGTTTCACGTTCTATCTCTATGTTTTGTTTCCTCTTGATGTAGCCCTAAGCAGTGACTGGTGAGAAACACTTTCATGAAACGGGGTTTCCAAGGTTCCAAAAATTACGAATCTCCAGAAATCTCAGCAAATATTTTTTCACCCAAACTGGATGATACTTTCAGGTAATGATCAGTACACGAAGGCGACTTGGTTCCCCAAATTTCGTTCTTCTATGTTGAAGCGTTCATTTCCAGTAACAGTTTGAATTTTTAGGTTTCACTCTGTTTTCTCCTATATTGATAGATGTATCTGGAACTCTAAATCCAACACGGTTTGTGCTAGCTTCTTGAAACTTGACACAGTAAAGTAGTTTCACGTTCTATCTCTATGTTTTGTTTCCTCTTGATGTAGCCCTAAGCAGTGACGGGAGAGAAACACTTTCATGGAAAGGGGTTGCCCAGCTTCCAAAAATTACGAATCTTCAGAAATCTCAGCAAATATTTTTTCACCCAAACTGGATGATACTTTCAGGTAATGATCAGTACACTAAGGCGACTTGGTTCCCCAAATTTCGTTCTTCTATGTTGAAGCGTTCATTTCCAGTAACACTTTGAATTTTTAGGTATCACTCTGTTTTCTCCTATATTGATACATGTACTTGGAACTCTAAATCCAACACGGTTTGTGCTAGCTTCTTGAAACTTGACACAGTAAAGTAGTTTCACGTTCTATCTCTATGTTTTGTTTCCTCTTGATGTAGCCCTAAGCAGTGACTGGTGAGAAACACTTTCATGAAACGGGGTTTCCAAGCTTCCAAAAATTACGAATCTCCAGAAATCTCAGCAAATATTTTTTCACCCAAACTGGATGATACTTTCAGGTAATGATCAGTACACTAAGGCGACTTGGTTCCCCAAATTTCGTTCTTCTATGTTGAAGCATTCATTTCCAGTAACATTTTGAATTTTTAGGTATCACTGTGTTTTCTCCTATATTGATACATGTACTTGGAACTCTAAATCCGACACGGTTTGTGCTAGCTTCTTGAAACTTGACACAGTAAAGTAGTTTCACGTTCTATCTCTATGGTTTGTTTCCTCTTGTTGTAGCCCTAAGCACTGACTGGCGAGAAACACTTTCATGGAAAGGGGTTGCCAAGCTTCCAAAAATTACGAATCTCCAGAAATCTCAGCCAATATTTTTTCACCCAAACTGGATGATACTTTCAGGTAATGATCAGTACACGAAGGCGACTTGGTTCCCTAAATTTCGTTCTTCTATGTTGAAGCGTTCATTTCCAGTAACAGTTTGAATTTTTAGGTTTCACTCTGTTTTCTCCTATATTGATAGATGTATCTGGAACTCTAAATCCAACACGGTTTGTGCTAGCTTCTTGAAACTTGACACAGTAAAGTAGTTTCACGTTCTATCTCTATGTTTTGTTTCCTCTTGATGTAGCCCTAAGCAGTGACTGGCGAGAAACACTTTCATGGAAAGGGGTTGCCAAGCTTCCAAAAATTACGAATCTCCAGAAATCTCAGCAAATACTTTTTCACCCAAACTGGATGATACTTTCAGGTAATGATCAGTACACTAAGGCGACTTGGTTCCCCAAATTTCGTTCTTCTATGTTGAAGCGTTCATTTCCAGTAACAGTTTGAATTTTTAGGTATCACTCTGTTTTCTCCGATATTGATACATGTACTTGGAACTCTAAATCCAACAAGGTTTGTGCTAGCTTCTTGAAACTTGACACAGTAAAGTAGTTTCACGTTCTTTCTCTATGTTTTGTTTCCTCTTGATGTAGCCCTAAGCACTGACTGGCGAGAAACACTTTCATGGAAAGGGGTTGCCAAGCTTCCAAAAATTACGAATCTCCAGAAATCTCAGCAAATATTTTTTCACCCAAACTGGATGATACTTTCAGGTAATGATCAGTACACTAAGGCGACTTGGTTCCCCAAATTTCGTTCTTCTACGTTGAAGCGTTCATTTCCAGTAACAGTTTGAATTTTTAGGTTTCACTCTGTTTTCTCCTATATTGATAGATGTATCTGGAACTCTAAATCCAACACGGTTTGTGCTAGCTTCTTGAAACTTGACACAGTAAAGTAGTTTCACGTTCTATCTCTATGTTTTGTTTCCTCTTGATGTAGCCCTAAGCAGTGACTGGAGAGAAACACTTTCATGGAAAGGGGTTGCCCAGCTTCCAAAAATTACGAATCTCCAGAAATCTCAGCAAATACTTTTTCACCCAAACTGGATGATACTTTCAGGTAATGATCAGTACACTAAGGCGACTTGGTTCCCCAAATTTCGTTCTTCTATGTTGAAGCGTTCATTTCCAGTAACACTTTGAATTTTTAGGTATCACTCTGTTTTCTCCTATATTGATACATGTACTTGGAACTCTAAATCCAACACGGTTTGTGCTAGCTTCTTGAAACTTGACACAGTAAAGTAGTTTCACGTTCTATCTCTATGTTTTGTTTCCTCTTGATGTAGCCCTAAGCAGTGACTGGTGAGAAACACTTTCATGAAACGGGGTTTCCAAGGTTCCAAAAATTACGAATCTCCAGAAATCTCAGCAAATATTTTTTCACCCAAACTGGATGATACTTTCAGGTAATGATCAGTACACGAAGGCGACTTGGTTCCCCAAATTTCGTTCTTCTATGTTGAAGCGTTCATTTCCAGTAACAGTTTGAATTTTTAGGTTTCACTCTGTTTTCTCCTATATTGATAGATGTATCTGGAACTCTAAATCCAACACGGTTTGTGCTAGCTTCTTGAAACTTGACACAGTAAAGTAGTTTCACGTTCTATCTCTATGTTTTGTTTCCTCTTGATGTAGCCCTAAGCAGTGACTGGCGAGAAACACTTTCATTGAAAGGGGTTGCCAAGCTTCCAAAAATTACGAATCTCCAGAAATCTCAGCAAATACTTTTTCACCCAAACTGGATGATACTTTCAGGTAATGATCAGTACACTAAGGCGACTTGGTTCCCCAAATTTCGTTCTTCTATGTTGAAGCGTTCATTTCCAGTAACAGTTTGAATTTTTAGGTATCACTCTGTTTTCTCCGATATTGATACATGTACTTGGAACTCTAAATCCAACAAGGTTTGTGCTAGCTTCTTGAAACTTGACACAGTAAAGTAGTTTCACGTTCTTTCTCTATGTTTTGTTTCCTCTTGATGTAGCCCTAAGCACTGACTGGCGAGAAACACTTTCATGGAAAGGGGTTGCCAAGCTTCCAAAAATTACGAATCTCCAGAAATCTCAGCAAATATTTTTTCACCCAAACTGGATGATACTTTCAGGTAATGATCAGTACACTAAGGCGACTTGGTTCCCCAAATTTCGTTCTTCTACGTTGAAGCGTTCATTTCCAGTAACAGTTTGAATTTTTAGGTTTCACTCTGTTTTCTCCTATATTGATAGATGTATTTGGAACTCTAAATCCAACACGGTTTGTGCTAGCTTCTTGAAACTTGACACAGTAAAGTAGTTTCACGTTCTATCTCTATGGTTTGTTTCCTCTTGATGTAGCCCTAAGCACTGACTCGAGAGAAACACTTTCATGGAAAGGGGTTGCCAAGCTTCCAAAAATTACGATTCTCCAGAAATCTCAGCAAATATTTTTTCACCCAAACTGGATGATACTTTCAGGTAATGATCAGTACATGAAGGCGACTTGGTTCCCCAAATTTCGTTCTTCTATGTTGAAGCGTTCATTTCCAGTAACAGTTTGAATTTTTAGGTTTCACTCTGTTTTCTCCTATATTGATAGATGTATCTGGAACTCTAAATCCAACACGGTTTGTGCTAGCTTCTTGAAACTTGACACAGTAAAGTAGTTTCACGTTCTATCTCTATGTTTTGTTTCCTCTTGATGTAGCCCTAAGCAGTGACTGGGGAGAAACACTTTCATGGAAAGTGGTTGCCCAGCTTCCAAAAATTACGAATCTCCAGAAATCTCAGCAAATATTTTTTCACCCAAACTGGATGATACTTTCAGGTAATGATCAGTACACTAAGGCGACTTGGTTCCCCAAATTTCGTTCTTCTATGTTGAAGCGTTCATTTCCAGTAACAGTTTGAATTTTTAGGTATCACTCTGTTTTCTCCTATATTGATACATGTACTTGGAACTAAATCCAACAAGGTTTGTGCTAGCTTCTTGAAACTTGACACAGTAAAGTAGTTTCACGTTCTTTCTCTATGTTTTGTTTCCTCTTGATGTAGCCCTAAGCACTGACTGGCGAGAAACACTTTCATGGAAAGGGGTTGCCAAGCTTCCAAAAATTACGAATCTCCAGAAATCTCAGCAAATATTTTTTCCCCAAAACTGGATGATACTTTCAGGTAATGATCAGTACACGAAGGCGACTTGGTTCCCCAAATTTCGTTCTTCTATGTTGAAGCGTTCATTTCCAGTAACAGTTTGAATTTTTAGGTTTCACTCTGTTTTCTCCTATATTGATAGATGTATTTGGAACTCTAAATCCAACACGGTTTGTGCTAGCTTCTTGAAACTTGACACAGTAAAGTAGTTTCACGTTCTATCTCTATGGTTTGTTTCCTCTTGATGTAGCCCTAAGCACTGACTGGAGAGAAACACTTTCATGGAAAGGGGTTGCCAAGCTTCCAAAAATTACGAATCTCCAGAAATCTCAGCAAATATTTTTTCACCCAAACTGGATGATACTTTCAGGTAATGATCAGTATACGAAGGCGACTTGGTTCCCCAAATTTCGTTCTTCTATGTTGAAGCGTTCATTTCCAGTAACAGTTTGAATTTTTAGGTTTCACTCTGTTTTCTCCTATATTGATAGATGTATCTGGAACTCTAAATCCAACACGGTTTCTGCTAGCTTCTTGAAACTTGACACAGTAAAGTAGTTTCACGTTCTATCTCTATGTTTTGTTTCCTCTTGATGTAGCCCTAAGCAGTGACTGGAGAGAAACACTTTCATGGAAAGGGGTTGCCCAGCTTCCAAAAATTACGAATCTCCAGAAATCTCAGCAAATATTTTTTCACCCAAACTGGATGATACTTTCAGGTAATGATCAGTACACTAAGGCGACTTGGTTCCCCAAATTTCGTTCTTCTATGTTGAAGCGTTCATTTCCAGTAACAGTTTGAATTTTTAGGTATCACTCTGTTTTCTCCTATATTGATACATGTACTTGGAATTCTAAATCCAACAAGGTTTGTGCTAGCTTCTTGAAACTTGACACAGTAAAGTAGTTTCACGTTCTTTCTCTATGTTTTGTTTCCTCTTGATGTAGCCCTAAGCACTGACTGGCGAGAAACACTTTCATGGAAAGGGGTTGCCAAGCTTCCAAAAATTACGAATCTACAGAAATCTCAGCAAATATTTTTTCACCCAAACTGGATGATACTTTCAGGTAATGATCAGTACACTAAGGCGACTTGGTTCCCCAAATTAAGTTCTTCTACGTTGAAGCGTTCATTTCCAGTAACAGTTTGAATTTTTAGGTTTCACTCTGTTTTCTCCTATATTGATAGATGTATTTGGAACTCTAAATCCAACACGGTTTGTGCTAGCTTCTTGAAACTTGACACAGTAAAGTAGTTTCACGTTCTATCTCTATGTTTTGTTTCCTATTGATGTAGCCCTAAGCACTGACTGGAGAGAAACACTTTCATGGAAAGGGGTTGCCAAGCTTCCAAAAATTACGAATCTCCAGAAATCTCAGCAAATACTTTTTCACCCAAACTGGATGATACTGTCAGGTAATGATCAGTACACTAAGGCGACTTGGTTCCCCAAATTTCGTTCTTCTATGTTGAAGCGTTCATTTCCAGTAACACTTTGAATTTTTAGGTATCACTCTGTTTTCTCCTATATTGATACATGTACTTGGAACTCTAAATCTAACACGGTTTGTGCTAGCTTCTTGAAACTTGACACAGTAAAGTAGTTTCACGTTCTATCTCTATGTTTTGTTTCCTCTTGATGTAGCCCTAAGCAGTGACTGGCGAGAAACAGTTTCATGCAAAGGGGTTTCCAACCTTCCAAAAATTACGAATCTCCAGAAATCTCAGCAAATATTTTTTCACCCAAACTGGATGATACTTTCAGGTAATGATCAGTACACTAAGGCGACTTGGTTCCCCAAATTCCGTTCTTCAATGTTGAAGCGTTCATTTCCAGTAACAGTTTGAATTTTTAGGTATCACTCTGTTTTCTCCGATATTGATACATGTACTTGGAACTCTAAATCCAACAAGGTTTGTGCTAGCTTCTTGAAACTTGACACAGTAAAGTAGTTTCACGTTCTTTCTCTATGTTTTGTTTCCTCTTGATGTAGCCCTAAGCACTGACTGGCGAGAAACACTTTCATGGAAAGGGGTTGCCAAGCTTCCAAATATTACGAATCTCCAGAAATCTCAGCAAATATTTTTTTCACCCAAAGTGGATGATACTTTCAGGTAATGATCAGTACACTAAGGCGACTTGGTTCCCCAAATTTCGTTCTTCTACGTTGAAGCGTTCATTTCCAGTAACAGTTTGAATTTTTAGCTTTCACTCTGTTTTCTCCTATATTGATAGATGTATTTGGAACTCTAAATCCAACACGGTTTGTGCTAGCTTCTTGAAACTTGACACAGTAAAGTAGTTTCACGTTCTATCTCTATGGTTTGTTTCCTCTTGATGTAGCCCTAAGCACTGACTGGAGAGAAACACTTTCATGGAAAGGGGTTGCCAAGCTTCCAAAAATTACGAATCTCCAGAAATCTCAGCAAATATTTTTTCACCCAAACTGGATGATACTTTCAGGTAATGATCAGTACACGAAGGCGACTTGCTTCCCCAAATTTCGTTCTTCTATGTTGAAGCGTTCATTTCCAGTAACAGTTTGAATTTTTAGGTATCACTCTGTTTTCTCCTATATTGATACATGTACTTGGAACTCTAAATCCAACAAGGTTTGTGCTAGCTTCTTGAAACTTGACACAGTAAAGTAGTTTCACGTTCTTTCTCTATGTTTTGTTTCCTCTTGATGTAGCCCTAAGCACTTACTGGCGAGAAACACTTTCATGGAAAGGGGTTGCCAAGCTTCCAAAAATTACGAATCTCCAGAAATCTCAGCAAATATTTTTTCACCCAAACTGGATGATACTTTCAGATAATGATCAGTACACTAAGGCGACTTGGTTCCCCAAATTTCGTTCTTCTACGTTGAAGCGTTCATTTCCAGTAACAGTTTGAATTTTTAGGTTTCACTCTGTTTTCTCCTATATTGATAGATGTATCTGGAACTCTAAATCCGACACGGTTTGTGCTAGCTTCTTGAAACTTGACACAGTAAAGTAGTTTCACGTTCTATCTCTATGTTTTGTTTCCTCTTGATGTAGCCCTAAGCAGTGACTGGAGAGAAACACTTTCATGGAAAGGGGTTGCCCAGCTTCCAAAAATTACGAATCTCCAGAAATCTCAGCAAATACTTTTTCACCCAAACTGGATGATACTTTCAGGTAATGATCAGTACACTAAGGCGACTTGGTTCCCCAAATTTCGTTCTTCTATGTTGAAGCGTTCATTTCCAGTAACACTTTGAATTTTTAGGTATCACTCTGTTTTCTCCTATATTGATACATGTACTTGGAACTCTAAATCCGACACGGTTTGTGCTAGCTTCTTGAAACTTGACACAGTAAAGTAGTTTCACGTTCTATCTCTATGGTTTGTTTCCTCTTGTTGTAGCCCTAAGCACTGACTGGCGAGAAACACTTTCATGGAAAGGGGTTGCCAAGCTTCCAAAAATTACGAATCTCCAGAAATCTCAGCAAATATTTTTTCACCCAAACTGGATGATACTTTCAGGTAATGATCAGTACACGAAGGCGACTTGGTTCCCCAAATTTCGTTTTTCTATGCTGAAGCGTTCATTTCCAGTAACAGTTTGAATTTTTAGGTTTCACTCTGTTTTCTCCTATATTGATAGATGTATTTGGAACTCTAAATCCAACACGGTTTGTGCTAGCTTCTTGAAACTTGACACAGTAAAGTAGTTTCACGTTCTATCTCTATGTTTTGTTTCCTATTGATGTAGCCCTAAGCACTGACTGGAGAGAAACACTTTCATGGAAAGGGGTTGCCAAGCTTCCAAAAATTACGAATCTCCAGAAATCTCAGCAAATACTTTTTCACCCAAACTGGATGATACTGTCAGGTAATGATCAGTACACTAAGGCGACTTGGTTCCCCAAATTTCGTTCTTCTATGTTGAAGCGTTCATTTCCAGTAACACTTTGAATTTTTAGGTATCACTCTGTTTTCTCCTATATTGATACATGTACTTGGAACTCTAAATCTAACACGGTTTGTGCTAGCTTCTTGAAACTTGACACAGTAAAGTAGTTTCACGTTCTATCTCTATGTTTTGTTTCCTCTTGATGTAGCCCTAAGCAGTGACTGGCGAGAAACAGTTTCATGAAAAGGGGTTTCCAACCTTCCAAAAATTACGAATCTCCAGAAATCTCAGCAAATATTTTTTCACCCAAACTGGATGATACTTTCAGGTAATGATCAGTACACTAAGGCGACTTGGTTCCCCAAATTCCGTTCTTCAATGTTGAAGCGTTCATTTCCAGTAACAGTTTGAATTTTTAGGTATCACTCTGTTTTCTCCGATATTGATACATGTACTTGGAACTCTAAATCCAACAAGGTTTGTGCTAGCTTCTTGAAACTTGACACAGTAAAGTAGTTTCACGTTCTTTCTCTATGTTTTGTTTCCTCTTGATGTAGCCCTAAGCACTGACTGGCGAGAAACACTTACATGGAAAGGGGTTGCCAAGCTTCCAAAAATTACGAATCTCCAGAAATCTCAGCAAATATTTTTTCACCCAAACTGGATGATACTTTCAGGTAATGATCAGTACACTAAGGCGACTTGGTTCCCCAAATTTCGTTCTTCTATGTTGAAGCGTTCATTTCCAGTAACACTTTGAATTTTTAGGTATCACTCTGTTTTCTCCTATATTGATACATGTACTTGGAACTCTAAATCCAACTCGGTTTGTGCTCGCTTCTTGAAACTTGACACAGTAAAGTAGTTTCACGTTCTATCTCTATGTTTTGTTTCCTCTTGATGTAGCCCTAAGCAGTGACTGGCGAGAAACACTTTCATGAAACGGGGTTTCCAAGCTTCCAAAAATTACGAATCTCCAGAAATCTCAGCAAATATTTTTTCACCCAAACTGGATGATACTTTCAGGTAATCATCAGTACACTAAGGCGACTTGGTTCCCCAAATTTCGTTCTTCTATGTTGAAGCGTTCATTTCCAGTAACATTTTGAATTTTTAGGTTTCACTATGTTTTCTCCTATATTGATACATGTAATTGGAACTCTAAATCCAACATGGTTTGTGCTAGCTTCTTGAAACTTGACACAGTAAAGTAGTTTCACGTTCTATCTCTATGGTTTGTTTCCTCTTGTTGTAGCCCTAAGCACTGACTGGCGAGAAACACTTTCATGGAAAGGGGTGCCAAGCTTCCAAAAATTACGAATCTCCAGAAATCTCAGCAAATATTTTTTCACCCAAACTGGATGATACTGTCAGGTAATGATCAGTACACTAAGGCGACTTGGTTCCCCAAATTTCGTTCTTCTATATTGAAGCGTTCATTTCCAGTAACAGTTTGAATTTTTAGGTTTCACTCTGTTTTCTCCTATATTGATAGATGTATCTGGAACTCTAAATCCAACACGGTTTGTGCTAGCTTCTTGAAACTTGACACAGTAAAGTAGTTTCACGTTCTATCTCTATGTTTTGTTTCCTCTTGATGTAGCCCTAAGCAGTGACTGGCGAGAAACACTTTCATGGAAAGGGGTTGCCAAGTTTCCAAAAATTACGAATCTCCAGAAATCTCAGCAAATACTTTTTCACCCAAACTGGATGATACTGTCAGGTAATGATCAGTACACTAAGGCGACTTGGTTCCCCAAATTTCGTTCTTCTATGTTGAAGCGTTCATTTCCAGTAACACTTTGAATTTTTAGGTATCACTCTGTTTTCTCCTATATTGATACATGTACTTGGAACTCTAAATCCAACACGGTTTGTGCTAGCTTCTTGAAACTTGACACAGTAAAGTAGTTTCATGTTCTATCTCTATGTTTTGTTTCCTCTTGATGTAGCCCTAAGCAGTGACTGGCGAGAAACACTTTCATGGAACGGGTTTTCCAAGCTTCCAAAAATTACGAATCTCCAGAAATCTCAGCAAATATTTTTTCACCCAAACTGGATGATACTTTCAGGTAATGATCAGTACACTAAGGCGACTTGGTTCCCCAAATTTCGTTCTTCTATGTTGAAGCGTTCATTTCCAGTAACATTTTGAATTTTTAGGTATCACTCTGTTTTCTCCTATATTGATACATGTACTTGGAACTCTAAATCCGAAACGGTTTGTGCTAGCTTCTTGAAACTTGACACAGTAAAGTAGTTTCACGTTCTATCTCTATGGTTTGTTTCCTCTTGTTGTAGCCCTAAGCACTGACTGGCGAGAAACACTTTCATGGAAAGGGGTTGCCAAGCTTCCAAAAATTACGAATCTCCAGAAATCTCAGCAAATATTTTTTCACCCAAACTGGATGATACTTTCAGGTAATGATCAGTACACGAAGGCGACTTGGTTCCCCAAATTTCGTTTTTCTATGCTGAAGCGTTCATTTCCAGTAACAGTTTGAATTTTTAGGTTTCACTCTGTTTTCTCCTATATTGATAGATGTATTTGGAACTCTAAATCCAACACGGTTTGTGCTAGCTTCTTGAAACTTGACACAGTAAAGTAGTTTCACGTTCTATCTCTATGTTTTGTTTCCTCTTGATATAGCCCTAATCAGTGACTGGCGAGAAACACTTTCATGGAAAGGGGTTGCCAAGCTTCCAAAAATTACGAATCTCCAGAAATCTCAGCAAATACTTTTTCACCCAAACTGGATGATACTTTCAGGTAATGATCAGTACACTAAGGCGACTTGGTTCCCCAAATTTCGTTCTTCTATGTTGAAGCGTTCATTTCCAGTAAAACTTTGAATTTTTAGGTATCACTCTGTTTTCTCCTGTATTGATACATGTACTTGGAACTCTAAATCTAACACGGTTTGTGCTAGCTTCTTGAAACTTGACACAGTAAAGTAGTTTCACGTTCTTTCTCTATGTTTTGTTTCCTCTTGATGTAGCCCTAAGCAGTGACTGGCGAGAAACAGTTTCATGAAAAGGGGTTTCCAACCTTCCAAAAATTACGAATCTCCAGAAATCTCAGCAAATATTTTTTCACCCAAACTGGATGATACTTTCAGGTAATGATCAGTACACTAAGGCGACTTGGTTCCCCAAATTCCGTTCTTCAATGTTGAAGAGTTCATTTCCAGTAACAGTTTGAATTTTTAGGTTTCACTCTGTTTTCTCCTATATTGATAGATGTATCTGGAACTCTAAATCCAACACGGTTTGTGCTAGCTTCTTGAAACTTGACACAGTAAAGTAGTTTCACGTTCTATCTCTATGTTTTGTTTCCTCTTGATGTAGCCCTAAGCAGTGACGGGAGAGAAACACTTTCATGGAAAGGGGTTGCCCAGCTTCCAAAAATTACGAATCTTCAGAAATCTCAGCAAATATTTTTTCACCCAAACTGGATGATACTTTCAGGTAATGATCAGTACACTAAGGCGACTTGGTTCCCCAAATTTCGTTCTTCTATGTTGAAGCGTTCATTTCCAGTAACACTTTGAATTTTTAGGTATCACTCTGTTTTCTCCTATATTGATACATGTACTTGGAACTCTAAATCCAACACGGTTTGTGCTAGCTTCTTGAAACTTGACACAGTAAAGTAGTTTCACGTTCTATCTCTATGTTTTGTTTCCTCTTGATGTAGCCCTAAGCAGTGACTGGTGAGAAACACTTTCATGAAACGGGGTTTCCAAGCTTCCAAAAATTACGAATCTCCAGAAATCTCAGCAAATATTTTTTCACCCAAACTGGATGATACTTTCAGGTAATGATCAGTACACTAAGGCGACTTGGTTCCCCAAATTTCGTTCTTCTATGTTGAAGCATTCATTTCCAGTAACATTTTGAATTTTTAGGTATCACTGTGTTTTCTCCTATATTGATACATGTACTTGGAACTCTAAATCCGACACGGTTTGTGCTAGCTTCTTGAAACTTGACACAGTAAAGTAGTTTCACGTTCTATCTCTATGGTTTGTTTCCTCTTGTTGTAGCCCTAAGCACTGACTGGCGAGAAACACTTTCATGGAAAGGGGTTGCCAAGCTTCCAAAAATTACGAATCTCCAGAAATCTCAGCCAATATTTTTTCACCCAAACTGGATGATACTTTCAGGTAATGATCAGTACACGAAGGCGACTTGGTTCCCCAAATTTCGTTCTTCTATGTTGAAGCGTTCATTTCCAGTAACAGTTTGAATTTTTAGGTTTCACTCTGTTTTCTCCTATATTGATAGATGTATCTGGAACTCTAAATCCAACACGGTTTGTGCTAGCTTCTTGAAACTTGACACAGTAAAGTAGTTTCACGTTCTATCTCTATGTTTTGTTTCCTCTTGATGTAGCCCTAAGCAGTGACTGGCGAGAAACACTTTCATGGAAAGGGGTTGCCAAGCTTCCAAAAATTACGAATCTCCAGAAATCTCAGCAAATACTTTTTCACCCAAACTGGATGATACTTTCAGGTAATGATCAGTACACTAAGGCGACTTGGTTCCCCAAATTTCGTTCTTCTATGTTGAAGCGTTCATTTCCAGTAACAGTTTGAATTTTTAGGTATCACTCTGTTTTCTCCGATATTGATACATGTACTTGGAACTCTAAATCCAACAAGGTTTGTGCTAGCTTCTTGAAACTTGACACAGTAAAGTAGTTTCACGTTCTTTCTCTATGTTTTGTTTCCTCTTGATGTAGCCCTAAGCACTGACTGGCGAGAAACACTTTCATGGAAAGGGGTTGCCAAGCTTCCAAAAATTACGAATCTCCAGAAATCTCAGCAAATATTTTTTCACCCAAACTGGATGATACTTTCAGGTAATGATCAGTACACTAAGGCGACTTGGTTCCCCAAATTTCGTTCTTCTACGTTGAAGCGTTCATTTCCAGTAACAGTTTGAATTTTTAGGTTTCACTCTGTTTTCTCCTATATTGATAGATGTATCTGGAACTCTAAATCCAACACGGTTTGTGCTAGCTTCTTGAAACTTGACACAGTAAAGTAGTTTCACGTTCTATCTCTATGTTTTGTTTCCTCTTGATGTAGCCCTAAGCAGTGACTGGAGAGAAACACTTTCATGGAAAGGGGTTGCCCAGCTTCCAAAAATTACGAATCTCCAGAAATCTCAGCAAATACTTTTTCACCCAAACTGGATGATACTTTCAGGTAATGATCAGTACACTAAGGCGACTTGGTTCCCCAAATTTCGTTCTTCTATGTTGAAGCGTTCATTTCCAGTAACACTTTGAATTTTTAGGTATCACTCTGTTTTCTCCTATATTGATACATGTACTTGGAACTCTAAATCCAACACGGTTTGTGCTAGCTTCTTGAAACTTGACACAGTAAAGTAGTTTCACGTTCTATCTCTATGTTTTGTTTCCTCTTGATGTAGCCCTAAGCAGTGACTGGTGAGAAACACTTTCATGAAACGGGGTTTCCAAGGTTCCAAAAATTACGAATCTCCAGAAATCTCAGCAAATATTTTTTCACCCAAACTGGATGATACTTTCAGGTAATGATCAGTACACGAAGGCGACTTGGTTCCCCAAATTTCGTTCTTCTATGTTGAAGCGTTCATTTCCAGTAACAGTTTGAATTTTTAGGTTTCACTCTGTTTTCTCCTATATTGATAGATGTATCTGGAACTCTAAATCCAACACGGTTTGTGCTAGCTTCTTGAAACTTGACACAGTAAAGTAGTTTCACGTTCTATCTCTATGTTTTGTTTCCTCTTGATGTAGCCCTAAGCAGTGACTGGCGAGAAACACTTTCATTGAAAGGGGTTGCCAAGCTTCCAAAAATTACGAATCTCCAGAAATCTCAGCAAATACTTTTTCACCCAAACTGGATGATACTTTCAGGTAATGATCAGTACACTAAGGCGACTTGGTTCCCCAAATTTCGTTCTTCTATGTTGAAGCGTTCATTTCCAGTAACAGTTTGAATTTTTAGGTATCACTCTGTTTTCTCCGATATTGATACATGTACTTGGAACTCTAAATCCAACAAGGTTTGTGCTAGCTTCTTGAAACTTGACACAGTAAAGTAGTTTCACGTTCTTTCTCTATGTTTTGTTTCCTCTTGATGTAGCCCTAAGCACTGACTGGCGAGAAACACTTTCATGGAAAGGGGTTGCCAAGCTTCCAAAAATTACGAATCTCCAGAAATCTCAGCAAATATTTTTTCACCCAAACTGGATGATACTTTCAGGTAATGATCAGTACACTAAGGCGACTTGGTTCCCCAAATTTCGTTCTTCTACGTTGAAGCGTTCATTTCCAGTAACAGTTTGAATTTTTAGGTTTCACTCTGTTTTCTCCTATATTGATAGATGTATTTGGAACTCTAAATCCAACACGGTTTGTGCTAGCTTCTTGAAACTTGACACAGTAAAGTAGTTTCACGTTCTATCTCTATGGTTTGTTTCCTCTTGATGTAGCCCTAAGCACTGACTCGAGAGAAACACTTTCATGGAAAGGGGTTGCCAAGCTTCCAAAAATTACGATTCTCCAGAAATCTCAGCAAATATTTTTTCACCCAAACTGGATGATACTTTCAGGTAATGATCAGTACATGAAGGCGACTTGGTTCCCCAAATTTCGTTCTTCTATGTTGAAGCGTTCATTTCCAGTAACAGTTTGAATTTTTAGGTTTCACTCTGTTTTCTCCTATATTGATAGATGTATCTGGAACTCTAAATCCAACACGGTTTGTGCTAGCTTCTTGAAACTTGACACAGTAAAGTAGTTTCACGTTCTATCTCTATGTTTTGTTTCCTCTTGATGTAGCCCTAAGCAGTGACTGGGGAGAAACACTTTCATGGAAAGTGGTTGCCCAGCTTCCAAAAATTACGAATCTCCAGAAATCTCAGCAAATATTTTTTCACCCAAACTGGATGATACTTTCAGGTAATGATCAGTACACTAAGGCGACTTGGTTCCCCAAATTTCGTTCTTCTATGTTGAAGCGTTCATTTCCAGTAACAGTTTGAATTTTTAGGTATCACTCTGTTTTCTCCTATATTGATACATGTACTTGGAACTAAATCCAACAAGGTTTGTGCTAGCTTCTTGAAACTTGACACAGTAAAGTAGTTTCACGTTCTTTCTCTATGTTTTGTTTCCTCTTGATGTAGCCCTAAGCACTGACTGGCGAGAAACACTTTCATGGAAAGGGGTTGCCAAGCTTCCAAAAATTACGAATCTCCAGAAATCTCAGCAAATATTTTTTCCCCAAAACTGGATGATACTTTCAGGTAATGATCAGTACACGAAGGCGACTTGGTTCCCCAAATTTCGTTCTTCTATGTTGAAGCGTTCATTTCCAGTAACAGTTTGAATTTTTAGGTTTCACTCTGTTTTCTCCTATATTGATAGATGTATTTGGAACTCTAAATCCAACACGGTTTGTGCTAGCTTCTTGAAACTTGACACAGTAAAGTAGTTTCACGTTCTATCTCTATGGTTTGTTTCCTCTTGATGTAGCCCTAAGCACTGACTGGAGAGAAACACTTTCATGGAAAGGGGTTGCCAAGCTTCCAAAAATTACGAATCTCCAGAAATCTCAGCAAATATTTTTTCACCCAAACTGGATGATACTTTCAGGTAATGATCAGTATACGAAGGCGACTTGGTTCCCCAAATTTCGTTCTTCTATGTTGAAGCGTTCATTTCCAGTAACAGTTTGAATTTTTAGGTTTCACTCTGTTTTCTCCTATATTGATAGATGTATCTGGAACTCTAAATCCAACACGGTTTCTGCTAGCTTCTTGAAACTTGACACAGTAAAGTAGTTTCACGTTCTATCTCTATGTTTTGTTTCCTCTTGATGTAGCCCTAAGCAGTGACTGGAGAGAAACACTTTCATGGAAAGGGGTTGCCCAGCTTCCAAAAATTACGAATCTCCAGAAATCTCAGCAAATATTTTTTCACCCAAACTGGATAATACTTTCAGGTAATGATCAGTACACTAAGGCGACTTGGTTCCCCAAATTTCGTTCTTCTATGTTGAAGCGTTCATTTCCAGTAACAGTTTGAATTTTTAGGTATCACTCTGTTTTCTCCTATATTGATACATGTACTTGGAATTCTAAATCCAACAAGGTTTGTGCTAGCTTCTTGAAACTTGACACAGTAAAGTAGTTTCACGTTCTTTCTCTATGTTTTGTTTCCTCTTGATGTAGCCCTAAGCACTGACTGGCGAGAAACACTTTCATGGAAAGGGGTTGCCAAGCTTCCAAAAATTACGAATCTACAGAAATCTCAGCAAATATTTTTTCACCCAAACTGGATGATACTTTCAGGTAATGATCAGTACACTAAGGCGACTTGGTTCCCCAAATTAAGTTCTTCTACGTTGAAGCGTTCATTTCCAGTAACAGTTTGAATTTTTAGGTTTCACTCTGTTTTCTCCTATATTGATAGATGTATTTGGAACTCTAAATCCAACACGGTTTGTGCTAGCTTCTTGAAACTTGACACAGTAAAGTAGTTTCACGTTCTATCTCTATGTTTTGTTTCCTATTGATGTAGCCCTAAGCACTGACTGGAGAGAAACACTTTCATGGAAAGGGGTTGCCAAGCTTCCAAAAATTACGAATCTCCAGAAATCTCAGCAAATACTTTTTCACCCAAACTGGATGATACTGTCAGGTAATGATCAGTACACTAAGGCGACTTGGTTCCCCAAATTTCGTTCTTCTATGTTGAAGCGTTCATTTCCAGTAACACTTTGAATTTTTAGGTATCACTCTGTTTTCTCCTATATTGATACATGTACTTGGAACTCTAAATCTAACACGGTTTGTGCTAGCTTCTTGAAACTTGACACAGTAAAGTAGTTTCACGTTCTATCTCTATGTTTTGTTTCCTCTTGATGTAGCCCTAAGCAGTGACTGGCGAGAAACAGTTTCATGAAAAGGGGTTTCCAACCTTCCAAAAATTACGAATCTCCAGAAATCTCAGCAAATATTTTTTCACCCAAACTGGATGATACTTTCAGGTAATGATCAGTACACTAAGGCGACTTGGTTCCCCAAATTCCGTTCTTCAATGTTGAAGCGTTCATTTCCAGTAACAGTTTGAATTTTTAGGTATCACTCTGTTTTCTCCGATATTGATACATGTACTTGGAACTCTAAATCCAACAAGGTTTGTGCTAGCTTCTTGAAACTTGACACAGTAAAGTAGTTTCACGTTCTTTCTCTATGTTTTGTTTCCTCTTGATGTAGCCCTAAGCACTGACTGGCGAGAAACACTTTCATGGAAAGGGGTTGCCAAGCTTCCAAATATTACGAATCTCCAGAAATCTCAGCAAATATTTTTTTCACCCAAAGTGGATGATACTTTCAGGTAATGATCAGTACACTAAGGCGACTTGGTTCCCCAAATTTCGTTCTTCTACGTTGAAGCGTTCATTTCCAGTAACAGTTTGAATTTTTAGCTTTCACTCTGTTTTCTCCTATATTGATAGATGTATTTGGAACTCTAAATCCAACACGGTTTGTGCTAGCTTCTTGAAACTTGACACAGTAAAGTAGTTTCACGTTCTATCTCTATGGTTTGTTTCCTCTTGATGTAGCCCTAAGCACTGACTGGAGAGAAACACTTTCATGGAAAGGGGTTGCCAAGCTTCCAAAAATTACGAATCTCCAGAAATCTCAGCAAATATTTTTTCACCCAAACTGGATGATACTTTCAGGTAATGATCAGTACACGAAGGCGACTTGCTTCCCCAAATTTCGTTCTTCTATGTTGAAGCGTTCATTTCCAGTAACAGTTTGAATTTTTAGGTATCACTCTGTTTTCTCCTATATTGATACATGTACTTGGAACTCTAAATCCAACAAGGTTTGTGCTAGCTTCTTGAAACTTGACACAGTAAAGTAGTTTCACGTTCTTTCTCTATGTTTTGTTTCCTCTTGATGTAGCCCTAAGCACTTACTGGCGAGAAACACTTTCATGGAAAGGGGTTGCCAAGCTTCCAAAAATTACGAATCTCCAGAAATCTCAGCAAATATTTTTTCACCCAAACTGGATGATACTTTCAGATAATGATCAGTACACTAAGGCGACTTGGTTCCCCAAATTTCGTTCTTCTACGTTGAAGCGTTCATTTCCAGTAACAGTTTGAATTTTTAGGTTTCACTCTGTTTTCTCCTATATTGATAGATGTATCTGGAACTCTAAATCCGACACGGTTTGTGCTAGCTTCTTGAAACTTGACACAGTAAAGTAGTTTCACGTTCTATCTCTATGTTTTGTTTCCTCTTGATGTAGCCCTAAGCAGTGACTGGAGAGAAACACTTTCATGGAAAGGGGTTGCCCAGCTTCCAAAAATTACGAATCTCCAGAAATCTCAGCAAATACTTTTTCACCCAAACTGGATGATACTTTCAGGTAATGATCAGTACACTAAGGCGACTTGGTTCCCCAAATTTCGTTCTTCTATGTTGAAGCGTTCATTTCCAGTAACACTTTGAATTTTTAGGTATCACTCTGTTTTCTCCTATATTGATACATGTACTTGGAACTCTAAATCCGACACGGTTTGTGCTAGCTTCTTGAAACTTGACACAGTAAAGTAGTTTCACGTTCTATCTCTATGGTTTGTTTCCTCTTGTTGTAGCCCTAAGCACTGACTGGCGAGAAACACTTTCATGGAAAGGGGTTGCCAAGCTTCCAAAAATTACGAATCTCCAGAAATCTCAGCAAATATTTTTTCACCCAAACTGGATGATACTTTCAGGTAATGATCAGTACACGAAGGCGACTTGGTTCCCCAAATTTCGTTTTTCTATGCTGAAGCGTTCATTTCCAGTAACAGTTTGAATTTTTAGGTTTCACTCTGTTTTCTCCTATATTGATAGATGTATTTGGAACTCTAAATCCAACACGGTTTGTGCTAGCTTCTTGAAACTTGACACAGTAAAGTAGTTTCACGTTCTATCTCTATGTTTTGTTTCCTATTGATGTAGCCCTAAGCACTGACTGGAGAGAAACACTTTCATGGAAAGGGGTTGCCAAGCTTCCAAAAATTACGAATCTCCAGAAATCTCAGCAAATACTTTTTCACCCAAACTGGATGATACTGTCAGGTAATGATCAGTACACTAAGGCGACTTGGTTCCCCAAATTTCGTTCTTCTATGTTGAAGCGTTCATTTCCAGTAACACTTTGAATTTTTAGGTATCACTCTGTTTTCTCCTATATTGATACATGTACTTGGAACTCTAAATCTAACACGGTTTGTGCTAGCTTCTTGAAACTTGACACAGTAAAGTAGTTTCACGTTCTATCTCTATGTTTTGTTTCCTCTTGATGTAGCCCTAAGCAGTGACTGGCGAGAAACAGTTTCATGAAAAGGGGTTTCCAACCTTCCAAAAATTACGAATCTCCAGAAATCTCAGCAAATATTTTTTCACCCAAACTGGATGATACTTTCAGGTAATGATCAGTACACTAAGGCGACTTGGTTCCCCAAATTCCGTTCTTCAATGTTGAAGCGTTCATTTCCAGTAACAGTTTGAATTTTTAGGTATCACTCTGTTTTCTCCGATATTGATACATGTACTTGGAACTCTAAATCCAACAAGGTTTGTGCTAGCTTCTTGAAACTTGACACAGTAAAGTAGTTTCACGTTCTTTCTCTATGTTTTGTTTCCTCTTGATGTAGCCCTAAGCACTTACTGGCGAGAAACACTTTCATGGAAAGGGGTTGCCAAGCTTCCAAAAATTACGAATCTCCAGAAATCTCAGCAAATATTTTTTCACCCAAACTGGATGATACTTTCAGATAATGATCAGTACACTAAGGCGACTTGGTTCCCCAAATTTCGTTCTTCTACGTTGAAGCGTTCATTTCCAGTAACAGTTTGAATTTTTAGGTTTCACTCTGTTTTCTCCTATATTGATAGATGTATCTGGAACTCTAAATCCGACACGGTTTGTGCTAGCTTCTTGAAACTTGACACAGTAAAGTAGTTTCACGTTCTATCTCTATGTTTTGTTTCCTCTTGATGTAGCCCTAAGCAGTGACTGGAGAGAAACACTTTCATGGAAAGGGGTTGCCCAGCTTCCAAAAATTACGAATCTCCAGAAATCTCAGCAAATACTTTTTCACCCAAACTGGATGATACTTTCAGGTAATGATCAGTACACTAAGGCGACTTGGTTCCCCAAATTTCGTTCTTCTATGTTGAAGCGTTCATTTCCAGTAACACTTTGAATTTTTAGGTATCACTCTGTTTTCTCCTATATTGATACATGTACTTGGAACTCTAAATCCGACACGGTTTGTGCTAGCTTCTTGAAACTTGACACAGTAAAGTAGTTTCACGTTCTATCTCTATGGTTTGTTTCCTCTTGTTGTAGCCCTAAGCACTGACTGGCGAGAAACACTTTCATGGAAAGGGGTTGCCAAGCTTCCAAAAATTACGAATCTCCAGAAATCTCAGCAAATATTTTTTCACCCAAACTGGATGATACTTTCAGGTAATGATCAGTACACGAAGGCGACTTGGTTCCCCAAATTTCGTTTTTCTATGCTGAAGCGTTCATTTCCAGTAACAGTTTGAATTTTTAGGTTTCACTCTGTTTTCTCCTATATTGATAGATGTATTTGGAACTCTAAATCCAACACGGTTTGTGCTAGCTTCTTGAAACTTGACACAGTAAAGTAGTTTCACGTTCTATCTCTATGTTTTGTTTCCTATTGATGTAGCCCTAAGCACTGACTGGAGAGAAACACTTTCATGGAAAGGGGTTGCCAAGCTTCCAAAAATTACGAATCTCCAGAAATCTCAGCAAATACTTTTTCACCCAAACTGGATGATACTGTCAGGTAATGATCAGTACACTAAGGCGACTTGGTTCCCCAAATTTCGTTCTTCTATGTTGAAGCGTTCATTTCCAGTAACACTTTGAATTTTTAGGTATCACTCTGTTTTCTCCTATATTGATACATGTACTTGGAACTCTAAATCTAACACGGTTTGTGCTAGCTTCTTGAAACTTGACACAGTAAAGTAGTTTCACGTTCTATCTCTATGTTTTGTTTCCTCTTGATGTAGCCCTAAGCAGTGACTGGCGAGAAACAGTTTCATGAAAAGGGGTTTCCAACCTTCCAAAAATTACGAATCTCCAGAAATCTCAGCAAATATTTTTTCACCCAAACTGGATGATACTTTCAGGTAATGATCAGTACACTAAGGCGACTTGGTTCCCCAAATTCCGTTCTTCAATGTTGAAGCGTTCATTTCCAGTAACAGTTTGAATTTTTAGGTATCACTCTGTTTTCTCCGATATTGATAGATGTATTTGGAACTCTAAATCCAACACGGTTTGTGCTAGCTTCTTGAAACTTGACACAGTAAAGTAGTTTCACGTTCTATCTCTATGTTTTGTTTCCTCTTGATATAGCCCTAATCAGTGACTGGCGAGAAACACTTTCATGGAAAGGGGTTGCCAAGCTTCCAAAAATTACGAATCTCCAGAAATCTCAGCAAATACTTTTTCACCCAAACTGGATGATACTTTCAGGTAATGATCAGTACACTAAGGCGACTTGGTTCCCCAAATTTCGTTCTTCTATGTTGAAGCGTTCATTTCCAGTAAAACTTTGAATTTTTAGGTATCACTCTGTTTTCTCCTGTATTGATACATGTACTTGGAACTCTAAATCTAACACGGTTTGTGCTAGCTTCTTGAAACTTGACACAGTAAAGTAGTTTCACGTTCTATCTCTATGTTTTGTTTCCTCTTGATGTAGCACTAAGCAGTGACTGGCGAGAAACACTTTCATGAAAAGGGGTTTCCAAGCTTCCAAAAATTACGAATCTCCAGAAATCTCAGCAAATATTTTTTCACCCAAACTGGATGATACTTTCAGGTAATGATCAGTACACTAAGGCGACTTGGTTCCCCAAATTCCGTTCTTCAATGTTGAAGCGTTCATTTCCAGTAACAGTTTGAATTTTTAGGTATCACTCTGTTTTCTCCTATATTGATACATGTACTTGGAACTCTAAATCCAACACGGTTTGTGCTAGCTTCTTGAAACTTGACACAGTAAAGTAGTTTCACGTTCTATCTCTATGGTTTGTTTCCTCTTGATGTAGCCCTAAGCACTGACTGGCGAGAAACACTTTCATGGAAAGGGGTTGCCAATCTTCCAAAAATTACGAATCTCCAGAAATCTCAGCAAATATTTTTTCACCCAAACTGGATGATACTTTCAGGTAATGATCAGTACACTAAGGCGACTTGGTTCCCCAAATTTCGTTCTTCTACGTTGAATCGTTCATTTCCAGTAACAGTTTGAATTTTTAGATTTCACTCTGTTTTCTCCTATATTGATAGATGTATTTGGAACTCTAAATCCAACACGGTTTGGGCTAGCTTCTTGAAAATTGACACAGTAAAGTAGTTTCACGTTCTATCTCTATGGTTTGTTTCCTCTTGATGTAGCCCTAAGCACTGACTGGAGAGAAACACTTTCATGGAAAGGGGTTGCCAAGCTTCCAAAAATTACGAATCTCCAGAAATCTCAGCCAATATTTTTTCACCCAAACTGGATGATACTTTCAGGTAATGATCAGTACACGAAGGCGACTTGGTTCCCCAAATTTCGTTCTTCTATGTTGAAGCGTTCATTTCCAGTAACAGTTTGAATTTTTAGGTTTCACTCTGTTTTCTCCTATATTGATAGATGTATCTGGAACTCTAAATCCAACACGGTTTGTGCTAGCTTCTTGAAACTTGACACAGTAAAGTAGTTTCACGTTCTATCTCTATGTTTTGTTTCCTCTTGATGTAGCCCTAAGCAGTGACTGGCGAGAAACACTTTCATGGAAAGGGGTTGCCAAGCTTCCAAAAATTACGAATCTCCAGAAATCTCAGCAAATACTTTTTCACCCAAACTGGATGATACTTTCAGGTAATGATCAGTACACTAAGGCGACTTGGTTCCCCAAATTTCGTTCTTCTATGTTGAAGCGTTCATTTCCAGTAACAGTTTGAATTTTTAGGTATCACTCTGTTTTCTCCTATATTGATACATGTACTTGGAACTCTAAATCCAACACGGTTTGTGCTAGCTTCTTGAAACTTGACACAGTAAAGTAGTTTCACGTTCTATCTCTATGGTTTGTTTCCTCTTGATGTAGCCCTAAGCACTGACTGGCGAGAAACACTTTCATGGAAAGGGGTTGCCCAGCTTCCAAAAATTACGAATCTCCAGAAATCGCAGCCAATATTTTTTCACCCAAACTGGATGATACTGTCAGGTAATGACCAGTACACTAAGGTGACTTGGTTCCCCAAATTTCGTTCTTCTATGTTGAAGCGTTCATTTCCGGTAACACTTTGAATTTTTAGGTATCACTCTGTTTTCTCCTATATTGATACATGTACTTGGAACTCTAAATCCAACACGGTTTGTGCTAGCTTCTTGAAACTTGACACAGTAAATTAGTTTCACGTTCTATCTCTATGTTTTGTTTCCTCTTGATGTAGCCCTAAGCACTGACTGGCGAGAAACACTTTCATGGAAAGGGGTTGCCAAGCTTCCAAAAATTACGAATCTCCAGAAATCTCAGCAAATATTTTTTCACCCAAACTGGATGATACTTTCAGGTAATGATCAGTACACTAAGGCGACTTGGTTCCCCAAATTTCGTTCTTCTACGTTGAAGCGTTCATTTCCAGTAACAGTTTGAATTTTTAGGTTTCACTCTGTTTTCTCCTATATTGATAGATGTATTTGGAACTCTAAATCCAACACGGTTTGTGCTAGCTTCTTGAAACTTGACACAGTAAAGTAGTTTCACGTTCTATCTCTATGGTTTGTTTCCTCTTGATGTAGCCCTAAGCACTGACTGGAGAGAAACACTTTCATGGAAAGGGGTTGCCAAGCTTCCAAAAATTACGAATCTCCAGAAATCTCAGCAAATATTTTTTCACCCAAACTGGATGATACTTTCAGGTAATGATCAGTACACTAAGGCGACTTGGTTCCCCAAATTTCGTTCTTCTACGTTGAAGCGTTCATTTCCAGTAACAGTTTGAATTTTTAGGTTTCACTCTGTTTTCTCCTATATTGATAGATGTATCTGGAACTCTAAATCCAACACGGTTTGTGCTAGCTTCTTGAAACTTGACACAGTAAAGTAGTTTCACGTTCTATCTCTATGTTTTGTTTCCTCTTGATGTAGCCCTAAGCAGTGACTGGCGAGAAACACTTTCATGGAAAGGGGTTGCCAAGCTTCCAAAAATTACGAATCTCCAGAAATCTCAGCAAATACTTTTTCACCCAAACTGGATGATACTTTCAGGTAATGATCAGTACACTAAGGCGACTTGGTTCCCCAAATTTCGTTCTTCTATGTTGAAGCGTTCATTTCCAGTAACAGTTTGAATTTTTAGGTATCACTCTGTTTTCTCCTATATTGATACATGTACTTGGAACTCTAAATCCAACACGGTTTGTGCTAGCTTCTTGAAACTTGACACAGTAAAGTAGTTTCACGTTCTATCTCTATGGTTTGTTTCCTCTTGATGTAGCCATAAGCACTGACTGGCGAGAAACACTTTCATGGAAAGGGGTTGCCCAGCTTCCAAAAATTACGAATCTCCAGAAATCGCAGCCAATATTTTTTCACCCAAACTGGATGATACTGTCAGGTAATGACCAGTACACTAAGGCGACTTGGTTCCCCAAATTTCGTTCTTCTATGTTGAAGCATTCATTTCCAGTAACAGTTTGAATTTTTAGGTTTCACTCTGTTTTCTCCTATATTGATACATGTACTTGGAACTCTAAATCCAACACGGTTTGTGCTAGCTTCTTGAAACTTGACACAGTAAAGTAGTTTCACGTTCTATCTCTATGTTTTGTTTCCTCTTGATGTAGCCCTAAGCACTGACTGGCGAGAAACACTTTCATGGAAAGGGGTTGCCAAGCTTCCAAAAATTACGAATCTCCAGAAATCTCAGCAAATATTTTTTCACCCAAACTGGATGATACTTACAGGTAATGATCAGTACACTAAGGCGACTTGGTTCCCCAAATTTCGTTCTTCTACGTTGAAGCGTTCATTTCCAGTAACAGTTTGAATTTTTAGGTTTCACTCTGTTTTCTCCTATATTGATAGATGTATTTGGAACTCTAAATCCAACACGGTTTGTGCTAGCTTCTTGAAACTTGACACAGTAAAGTAGTTTCACGTTCTATCTCTATGGTTTGTTTCCTCTTGATGTAGCCCTAAGCACTGACTGGAGAGAAACACTTTCATGGAAAGGGGTTGCCAAGCTTCCAAAAATTACGAATCTCCAGAAATCTCAGCAAATACTTTTTCACCCAAACTGGATGATACTTTCAGGTAATGATCAGTACACTAAGGCGACTTGGTTCCCCAAATTTCGTTCATCTATGTTGAAGCCATCATTTCCAGTAACAGTTTGAATTTTTAGGTATCACTCTGTTTTCTCCTATATTGATACATGTACTTGGAACTCTAAATCCAACACGGTTTGTGCTAGCTTCTTGAAACTTGACACAGTAAAGTAGTTTCACGTTCTATCTCTATGGTTTGTTTCCTCTTGATGTAGCCCTAAGCACTGACTGGCGAGAAACACTTTCATGGAAAGGGGTTGCCAAGCTTCCAAAAATTACGAATCTCCAGAAATCTCAGCAAATATTTTTTCACCCAAACTGGATGATACTGTCAGGTAATGATCAGTACACTAAGGCGACTTGGTTCCCCAAATTTCGTTCTTCTATGTTGAAGTGTTCATTTCCAGTAACAGTTTGAATTTTTAGGTATCACTCTGTTTTCTCCTATATTGATACATGTACTTGGAACTCTAAATCCAACACGGTTTGTGCTAGCTTCTTGAAACTTGACACAGTAAAGTAGTTTCACGTTCTATCTCTATGTTTTGTTTCCTCTTGATGTAGCCCTAAGCACTGACTGGCGAGAAACACTTTCATGGAAAGGGGTTGCCAAGCTTCCAAAAATTACGAATCTCCAGAAATCTCAGCAAATATTTTTTCACCCAAACTGGATGATACTTTCAGGTAATGATCAGTACACTAAGGCGACTTGGTTCCCCAAATTTCGTTCTTCTACGTTGAAGCGTTCATTTCCAGTAACAGTTTGAATTTTTAGGTTTCACTCTGTTTTCTCCTATATTGATAGATGTATCTGGAACTCTAAATCCAACACGGTTTGTGCTAGCTTCTTGAAACTTGACACAGTAAAGTAGTTTCACGTTCTATCTCTATGTTTTGTTTCCTCTTGATGTAGCCCTAAGCACTGACTGGAGAGAAACACTTTCATGGAAAGGGGTTGCCAAGCTTCCAAAAATTACGAATCTCCAGAAATCTCAGCAAATATTTTTTCACCCAAACTGGATGATACTTTCAGGTAATGATCAGTACACGAAGGCGACTTGGTTCCCCAAATTTCGTTCTTCTATGTATAAGCGTTCATTTCCAGTAACAGTTTGAATTTTTAGGTTTCACTCTGTTTTCTCCTATATTGATAGATGTATCTGGAACTCTAAATCCAGCACGGTTTGTGCTAGCTTCTTGAAACTTGACACAGTAAAGTAGTTTCACGTTCTATCTCTATGTTTTGTTTCCTCTTGATGTAGCCCTAAGCAGTGACTGGCGAGAAACACTTTCATGGAAAGGGGTTTCCAAGGTTCCAAAAATTACGAATCTCCAGAAATCTCAGCAAATATTTTTTCACCCAAACTGGATGATACTTTCAGGTAATGATCAGTACACTAAGGCGACTTGGTTCCCCAAATTTCGTTCTTCTATGTTGAAGCATTCATTTCCAGTAACATTTTGAATTTTTAGGTATCACTCTGTTTTCTCCTATATTGATACATGTACTTGGAACTCTAAATCCAACACGGTTTGTGCTAGCTTCTTGAAACTTGACACAGTAAAGTAGTTTCACGTTCTCTCTCTATGGTTTGTTTCCTCTTGTTGTAGCCCTAAGCACTGACTGGCGAGAAACACTTTCATGGAAAGGGGTTGCCAAGCTTCCAAAAATTATGAATCTCCAGAAATCTCAGCAAATATTTTTTCACCCAAACTGGATGATACTTTCAGGTAATGATCAGTACACTAAGGCGACTTGGTTCCCCAAATTTCGTTCTTCTACGTTGAAGCGTTCATTTCCAGTAACAGTTTGAATTTTTAGGTTTCACTCTGTTTTCTCCTATATTGATAGATGTATTTGGAACTCTAAATCCAACACGGTTTGTGCTAGCTTCTTGAAACTTGACACAGTAAAGTAGTTTCACGTTGTATCTCTATGGTTTGTTTCCTCTTGATGTAGCCCTAAGCACTGACTGGAGAGAAACACTTTCATGGAAAGGGGTTGCCAAGCTTCCAAAAATTACGAATCTCCAGAAATCTCAGCAAATATTTTTTCCCCCAAACTGGATGATACTTTCAGGTAATGATCAGTACACGAAGGCGACTTGGTTCCCCAAATTTCGTTCTTCTATGTTGAAGCGTTCATTTCCAGTAACAGTTTGAATTTTTAGGTTTCACTCTGTTTTCTCCTATATTGATAGATGTATCTGGAACTCTAAATCCAACACGGTTTGTGCTAGCTTCTTGAAACTTGACACAGTAAAGTAGTTTCACGTTCTATCTCTATGTTTTGTTTCCTCTTGATGTAGCCCTAAGCAGTGACTGGAGAGAAACACTTTCATGGAAAGGGGTTGCCCAGCTTCCAAAAATTACGAATCTCCAGAAATCTCAGCAAATACTTTCTCACCCAAACTGGATGATACTGTCAGGTAATGATCAGTACACTAAGGCGACTTGGTTCCCCAAATTTCGTTCTTCTATGTTGAAGCGTTCATTTCCAGTAACACTTTAAATTTTTAGGTATCACTCTGTTTTCTCCTATATTGATACATGTACTTGGAACTCTAAATCCAACACGGTTTGTGCTAGCTTCTTGAAACTTGACACAGTAAAGTAGTTTCACGTTCTATCTCTATGTTTTGTTTCCTCTTGATGTAGCCCTAAGCAGTGACTGGCGAGAAACACTTTCATGAAACGGGGTTTCCAAGCTTCCAAAAATTACGAATCTCCAGAAATCTCAGCAAATATTTTTTCACCCAAACTGGATGATACTTTCAGGTAATGATCAGTACACTAAGGCGACTTGGTTCCCCAAATTTCGTTCTTCTATGTTGAAGCGTTCATTTCCAGTAACAGTTTGAATTTTTAGGTTTCACTCTGTTTTCTCCTATATTGATACATGTACTTGGAACTCTAAATCCGACACGGTTTGTGCTAGCTTCTTGAAACTTGACACAGTAAAGTAGTTTCATGTTCTATCTCTATGGTTTGTTTCCTCTTGTTGTAGCCCTAAGCACTGACTGGCGAGAAACACTTTCATGGAAAGGGGTTGCCAATCTTCCAAAAATTACGAACCTCCAGAAATCTCAGCAAATATTTTTTCACCCAAACTGGATGATACTTTCAGGTAATGATCAGTACACTAAGGCGACTTGGTTCCCCAAATTTCGTTCTTCTACGTTGAAGCGTTCATTTCCAGTAACAGTTTGAATTTTTAGGTTTCACTCTGTTTTCTCCTATATTGATAGATGTATTTGGAACTCTAAATCCAACACGGTTTGTGCTAGCTTCTTGAAACTTGACACAGTAAAGTAGTTTCACGTTCTATCTCTATGGTTTGTTTCCTCTTGATGTAGCCCTAAGCACTGACTGGAGAGAAACACTTTCATGGAAAGGGGTTGCCAAGCTTCCAAAAATTACGAATCTCCAGAAATCTCAGCAAATATTTTTTCCCCCAAACTGGATGATACTTTCAGGTAATGATCAGTACACGAAGGCGACTTGGTTCCCCAAATTTCGTTCTTCTATGTTGAAGCGTTCATTTCCAGTAACAGTTTGAATTTTTAGGTTTCACTCTGTTTTCTCCTATATTGATAGATGTATCTGGAACTCTAAATCCAACACGGTTTGTGCTAGCTTCTTGAAACTTGACACAGTAAAGTAGTTTCACGTTCTATCTCTATGTTTTGTTTCCTCTTGATGTAGCCCTAAGCAGTGACTGGCGAGAAACACTTTCATGGAAAGGGGTTGCCAAGCTTCCAAAAATTACGAATCTCCAGAAATCTCAGCAAATACTTTTTCACCCAAACTGGATGATACTTTCAGGTAATGATCAGTACACTAAGGCGACTTGGTTCCCCAAATTTCTTTCTTCTATGTTGAAGCGTTCATTTCCAGTAACAGTTTGAATTTTTAGGTATCACTCTGTTTTCTCCTATATTGATACATGTACTTGGAACTCTAAATCCAACACGGTTTGTGCTAGCTTCTTGAAACTTGACACAGTAAAGTAGTTTCACGTTCTATCTCTATGGTTTGTTTCCTCTTGATGTAGCCCTAAGCACTGACTGGCGAGAAACACTTTCATGGAAAGGGGTTGCCCAGCTTCCAAAAATTACGAATCTCCAGAAATCGCAGCCAATATTTTTTCACCCAAACTGGATGATACTGTCAGGTAATGACCAGTACACTAAGGCGACTTGGTTCCCCAAATTTCGTTCTTCTATGTTGAAGCGTTCATTTCCAGTAACAGTTTGAATTTTTAGGTTTCACTCTGTTTTCTCCTATATTGATACATGTACTTGGAACTCTAAATCCAACACGGTTTGTGCTAGCTTCTTGAAACTTGACACAGTAAAGTAGTTTCACGTTCTATCTCTATGGTTTGTTTCCTCTTGATGTAGCCCTAAGCCCTGACTGGAGAGAAACACTTTCATGGAAAGGGGTTGCCCAGCTTCCAAAAATTACGAATCTCCAGAAATCTCAGCAAATATTTTTTCACCCAAACTGGATGATACTTTCAGGTAATGATCAGTACACGAAGGCGACTTGGTTCCCCAAATTTCGTTCTTCTATGTTGAAGCGTTCATTTCCAGTAACAGTTTGAATTTTTAGGTTTCACTCTGTTTTCTCCTATATTGATAGATGTATCTGGAACTCTACATCCAACACGGTTTGTGCTAGCTTCTTGAAACTTGACACAGTAAAGTAGTTTCACGTTCTATCTCTATGTTTTGTTTCCTCTTGATGTAGCCCTAAGCAGTGACTGGCGAGAAACACTTTCATGGAAAGGGGTTGCCAAGCTTCCAAAAATTACGAATCTCCAGAAATCTCAGCAAATATTTTTTCACCCAAACTGGATGATACTTTCAGGTAATGATCAGTACACTAAGGCGACTTGGTTCCCCAAATTTCGTTCTTCTATGTTGAAGCGTTCATTTCCAGTAACACTTTGAATTTTTAGGTATCACTCTGTTTTCTCCTATATTGATACATGTACTTGGAACTCTAAATCTAACACGGTTTGTGCTAGCTTCTTGAAACTTGACAGAGTAAAGTAGTTTCACGTTCTATCTCTATGTTTTGTTTCCTCTTAATGTAGCC
The DNA here is from genome assembly GCF_964194105.1 of Spermophilus citellus. Taxonomy (NCBI): domain Eukaryota; kingdom Metazoa; phylum Chordata; class Mammalia; order Rodentia; family Sciuridae; genus Spermophilus; species Spermophilus citellus. Next base: position 49,173,925 of record NC_138187.1, on the reverse strand, counting down.
CTAAGAAGTGACTGGCGAGAAACACTTTCATGAAAAGGGGTTTCCAAGCTTCCAAAAATTACGAATCTCCAGAAATCTCAGCAAATATTTTTTCACCCAAACTGGATGATACTTTCAGGTAATGATCAGTACACTAAGGCGACTTGGTTCCCCAAATTCCGTTCTTCAATGTTGAAGCGTTCATTTCCAGTAACAGTTTGAATTTTTAGGTATCACTCTGTTTTCTCCTATATTGATACATGTACTTGGAACTCTAAATCCAACACAGTTTGTGCTAGCTTCTTGAAACTTGACACAGTAAAGTAGTTTCACGTTCTATCTCTATGGTTTGTTTCCTCTTGATGTAGCCCTAAGCACTGACTGGCGAGAAACACTTTCATGGAAAGGGGTTGCCAATCTTCCAAAAATTACGAACCTCCAGAAATCTCAGCAAACATTTTTTCACCCAAACTGGATGATACTTTCAGGTAATGATCAGTACACTAAGGCGACTTGGTTCCCCAAATTTCGTTCTTCTACTTTGAAGCGTTCATTTCCAGTAACAGTTTGAATTTTTAGGTTTCACTCTGTTTTCTCCTATATTGATAGATGTATTTGGAACTCTAAATCCAACACGGTTTGTGCTAGCTTCTTGAAACTTGACACAGTAAAGTAGTTTCACGTTCTATCTCTATGGTTTGTTTCCTCTTGATGTAGCACTAAGCACTGACTGGAGAGAAACACTTTCATGGAAAGGGGTTGCCAAGCTTCCAAAAATTACGAATCTCCAGAAATCTCAGCCAATATTTTTTCACCCAAACTGGATGATACTTTCAGGTAATGATCAGTACACGAAGGCGACTTGGTTCCCCAAATTTCGTTCTTCTATGTTGAAGCGTTCATTTCCAGTAACAGTTTGAATTTTTAGGTTTCACTCTGTTTTCTCCTATATTGATAGATGTATCTGGAACTCTAAATCCAACACGGTTTGTGCTAGCTTCTTGAAACTTGACACAGTAAAGTAGTTTCACGTTCTATCTCTATGTTTTGTTTCCTCTTGATGTAGCCCTAAGCAGTGACTGGCGAGAAACACTTTCATGGAAAGGGGTTGCCAAGCTTCCAAAAATTACGAATCTCCAGAAATCTCAGCAAATACTTTTTCACCCAAACTGGATGATACTGTCAGGTAATGATCAGTACACTAAGGCGACTTGGTTCCCCAAATTTCGTTCTTCTATGTTGAAGCGTTCATTTCCAGTAACAGGTTGAATTTTTAGGTATCACTCTGTTTTCTCCTATATTGCTACATGTACTTGGAACTCTAAATCCAACACGGTTTGTGCTAGCTTCTTGAAACTTGACACAGTAAAGTAGTTTCACGTTCTATCTCTATGGTTTGTTTCCTCTTGATGTAGCCCTAAGCACTGACTGGCGAGAAAAACTTTCATGGAAAGGGGTTGCCCAGCTTCCAAAAATTACGAATCTCCAGAAATCTCAGCAAATATTTTTTCACCCAAACTGGATGATACTTTCAGGTAATGATCAGTACACGAAGGCGACTTGGTTCCCCAAATTTCGTTCTTCTATGTTGAAGCGTTCATTTCCAGTAACAGTTTGAATTTTTAGGTTTCACTCTGTTTTCTCCTATATTGATAGATGTATCTGGAACTCTAAATCCAACACGGTTTGTGCTAGCTTCTTGAAACTTGACACAGTAAAGTAGTTTCACGTTCTATCTCTATGTTTTGTTTCCTCTTGATGTAGCCCTAAGCAGTGACTGGCGAGAAACACTTTCATGAAACGGGGTTGCCAAGCTTCCAAAAATTACGAATCTCCAGAAATCTCAGCAAATATTTTTTCACCCAAACTGGATGATACTTTCAGGTAATGATCAGTACACTAAGGCGACTTGGTTCCCCAAATTTCGTTCTTCTATGTTGAAGCGTTCATTTCCAGTAACAGTTTGAATTTTTAGGTTTCACTCTGTTTTCTCCTATATTGATACATGTACTTGGAACTCTAAATCCGACACGGTTTGTGCTAGCTTCTTGAAACTTGACACAGTAAAGTAGTTTCATGTTCTATCTCTATGGTTTGTTTCCTCTTGTTGTAGCCCTAAGCACTGACTGGCGAGAAACACTTTCATGGAAAGGGGTTGCCAATCTTCCAAAAATTACGAACCTCCAGAAATCTCAGCAAATATTTTTTCACCCAAACTGGATGATACTTTCAGGTAATGATCAGTACACTAAGGCGACTTGGTTCCCCAAATTTCGTTCTTCTACGTTGAAGCGTTCATTTCCAGTAACAGTTTGAATTTTTAGGTTTCACTCTGTTTTCTCCTATATTGATAGATGTATTTGGAACTCTAAATCCAACACGGTTTGTGCTAGCTTCTTGAAACTTGACACAGTAAAGTAGTTTCACGTTCTATCTCTATGGTTTGTTTCCTCTTGATGTAGCCCTAAGCACTGACTGGAGAGAAACACTTTCATGGAAAGGGGTTGCCAAGCTTCCAAAAATTACGAATCTCCAGAAATCTCAGCAAATATTTTTTCCCCCAAACTGGATGATACTTTCAGGTAATGATCAGTACACGAAGGCGACTTGGTTCCCCAAATTTCGTTCTTCTATGTTGAAGCGTTCATTTCCAGTAACAGTTTGAATTTTTAGGTTTCACTCTGTTTTCTCCTATATTGATAGATGTATCTGGAACTCTAAATCCAACACGGTTTGTGCTAGCTTCTTGAAACTTGACACAGTAAAGTAGTTTCACGTTCTATCTCTATGTTTTGTTTCCTCTTGATGTAGCCCTAAGCAGTGACTGGCGAGAAACACTTTCATGGAAAGGGGTTGCCAAGCTTCCAAAAATTACGAATCTCCAGAAATCTCAGCAAATACTTTTTCACCCAAACTGGATGATACTTTCAGGTAATGATCAGTACACTAAGGCGACTTGGTTCCCCAAATTTCGTTCTTCTATGTTGAAGCGTTCATTTCCAGTAACAGTTTGAATTTTTAGGTATCACTCTGTTTTCTCCTATATTGATACATGTACTTGGAACTCTAAATCCAACACGGTTTGTGCTAGCTTCTTGAAACTTGACACAGTAAAGTAGTTTCACGTTCTATCTCTATGGTTTGTTTCCTCTTGATGTAGCCCTAAGCACTGACTGGCGAGAAACACTTTCATGGAAAGGGGTTGCCCAGCTTCCAAAAATTACGAATCTCCAGAAATCGCAGCCAATATTTTTTCACCCAAACTGGATGATACTGTCAGGTAATGACCAGTACACTAAGGCGACTTGGTTCCCCAAATTTCGTTCTTCTATGTTGAAGCGTTCATTTCCAGTAACAGTTTGAATTTTTAGGTTTCACTCTGTTTTCTCCTATATTGATACATGTACTTGGAACTCTAAATCCAACACGGTTTGTGCTAGCTTCTTGAAACTTGACACAGTAAAGTAGTTTCACGTTCTATCTCTATGGTTTGTTTCCTCTTGATGTAGCCCTAAGCCCTGACTGGAGAGAAACACTTTCATGGAAAGGGGTTGCCCAGCTTCCAAAAATTACGAATCTCCAGAAATCTCAGCAAATATTTTTTCACCCAAACTGGATGATACTTTCAGGTAATGATCAGTACACGAAGGCGACTTGGTTCCCCAAATTTCGTTCTTCTATGTTGAAGCGTTCATTTCCAGTAACAGTTTGAATTTTTAGGTTTCACTCTGTTTTCTCCTATATTGATAGATGTATCTGGAACTCTAAATCCAACACGGTTTGTGCTAGCTTCTTGAAACTTGACACAGTAAAGTAGTTTCACGTTCTATCTCTATGTTTTGTTTCCTCTTGATGTAGCCCTAAGCAGTGACTGGCGAGAAACACTTTCATGGAAAGGGGTTGCCAAGCTTCCAAAAATTACGAATCTCCAGAAATCTCAGCAAATATTTTTTCACCCAAACTGGATGATACTTTCAGGTAATGATCAGTACACTAAGGCGACTTGGTTCCCCAAATTTCGTTCTTCTATGTTGAAGCGTTCATTTCCAGTAACACTTTGAATTTTTAGGTATCACTCTGTTTTCTCCTATATTGATACATGTACTTGGAACTCTAAATCTAACACGGTTTGTGCTAGCTTCTTGAAACTTGACACAGTAAAGTAGTTTCACGTTCTATCTCTATGTTTTGTTTCCTCTTAATGTAGCCCTAAGAAGTGACTGGCGAGAAACACTTTCATGAAAAGGGGTTTCCAAGCTTCCAAAAATTACGAATCTCCAGAAATCTCAGCAAATATTTTTTCACCCAAACTGGATGATACTTTCAGGTAATGATCAGTACACTAAGGCGACTTGGTTCCCCAAATTCCGTTCTTCAATGTTGAAGCGTTCATTTCCAGTAACAGTTTGAATTTTTAGGTATCACTCTGTTTTCTCCTATATTGATACATGTACTTGGAACTCTAAATCCAACACAGTTTGTGCTAGCTTCTTGAAACTTGACACAGTAAAGTAGTTTCACGTTCTATCTCTATGGTTTGTTTCCTCTTGATGTAGCCCTAAGCACTGACTGGCGAGAAACACTTTCATGGAAAGGGGTTGCCAATCTTCCAAAAATTACGAACCTCCAGAAATCTCAGCAAACATTTTTTCACCCAAACTGGATGATACTTTCAGGTAATGATCAGTACACTAAGGCGACTTGGTTCCCCAAATTTCGTTCTTCTACGTTGAAGCGTTCATTTCCAGTAACAGTTTGAATTTTTAGGTTTCACTCTGTTTTCTCCTATATTGATAGATGTATTTGGAACTCTAAATCCAACACGGTTTGTGCTAGCTTCTTGAAACTTGACACAGTAAAGTAGTTTCACGTTCTATCTCTATGGTTTGTTTCCTCTTGATGTAGCACTAAGCACTGACTGGAGAGAAACACTTTCATGGAAAGGGGTTGCCAAGCTTCCAAAAATTACGAATCTCCAGAAATCTCAGCCAATATTTTTTCACCCAAACTGGATGATACTTTCAGGTAATGATCAGTACACGAAGGCGACTTGGTTCCCCAAATTTCGTTCTTCTATGTTGAAGCGTTCATTTCCAGTAACAGTTTGAATTTTTAGGTTTCACTCTGTTTTCTCCTATATTGATAGATGTATCTGGAACTCTAAATCCAACACGGTTTGTGCTAGCTTCTTGAAACTTGACACAGTAAAGTAGTTTCACGTTCTATCTCTATGTTTTGTTTCCTCTTGATGTAGCCCTAAGCAGTGACTGGCGAGAAACACTTTCATGGAAAGGGGTTGCCAAGCTTCCAAAAATTACGAATCTCCAGAAATCTCAGCAAATACTTTTTCACCCAAACTGGATGATACTGTCAGGTAATGATCAGTACACTAAGGCGACTTGGTTCCCCAAATTTCGTTCTTCTATGTTGAAGCGTTCATTTCCAGTAACAGGTTGAATTTTTAGGTATCACTCTGTTTTCTCCTATATTGATACATGTACTTGGAACTCTAAATCCAACACGGTTTGTGCTAGCTTCTTGAAACTTGACACAGTAAAGTAGTTTCACGTTCTATCTCTATGGTTTGTTTCCTCTTGATGTAGCCCTAAGCACTGACTGGCGAGAAAAACTTTCATGGAAAGGGGTTGCCCAGCTTCCAAAAATTACGAATCTCCAGAAATCTCAGCAAATATTTTTTCACCCAAACTGGATGATACTTTCAGGTAATGATCAGTACACGAAGGCGACTTGGTTCCCCAAATTTCGTTCTTCTATGTTGAAGCGTTCATTTCCAGTAACAGTTTGAATTTTTAGGTTTCACTCTGTTTTCTCCTATATTGATAGATGTATCTGGAACTCTAAATCCAACACGGTTTGTGCTAGCTTCTTGAAACTTGACACAGTAAAGTAGTTTCACGTTCTATCTCTATGTTTTGTTTCCTCTTGATGTAGCCCTAAGCAGTGACTGGCGAGAAACACTTTCATGGAAAGGGGTTGCCAAGCTTCCAAAAATTACGAATCTCCAGAAATCTCAGCAAATATTTTTTCACCCAAACTGGATGATACTTTCAGGTAATGATCAGTACACTAAGGCGAATTGGTTCCCCAAATTTCGTTCTTCTATGTTGAAGCGTTCATTTCCAGTAACACTTTGAATTTTTAGGTATCACTCTGTTTTCTCCTATATTGATACATGTACTTGGAACTCTAAATCTAACACGGTTTGTGCTAGCTTCTTGAAACTTGACACAGTAAAGTAGTTTCACGTTCTATCTCTATGTTTTGTTTCCTCTTAATGTAGCCCTAAGCAGTGACTGGCGAGAAACACTTTCATGAAAAGGGGTTTCCAAGCTTCCAAAAATTACGAATCTCCAGAAATCTCAGCAAATATTTTTTCACCCAAACTGGATGATACTTTCAGGTAATGATCAGTACACTAAGGCGACTTGGTTCCCCAAATTCCGTTCTTCAATGTTGAAGCGTTCATTTCCAGTAACAGTTTGAATTTTTAGGTATCACTCTGTTTTCTCCTATATTGATACATGTACTTGGAACTCTAAATCCAACACAGTTTGTGCTAGCTTCTTGAAACTTGACACAGTAAAGTAGTTTCACGTTCTATCTCTATGGTTTGTTTCCTCTTGATGTAGCCCTAAGCACTGACTGGCGAGAAACACTTTCATGGAAAGGGGTTGCCAATCTTCCAAAAATTACGAACCTCCAGAAATCTCAGCAAACATTTTTTCACCCAAACTGGATGATACTTTCAGGTAATGATCAGTACACTAAGGCGACTTGGTTCCCCAAATTTCGTTCTTCTACGTTGAAGCGTTCATTTCCAGTAACAGTTTGAATTTTTAGGTTTCACTCTGTTTTCTCCTATATTGATAGATGTATTTGGAACTCTAAATCCAACACGGTTTGTGCTAGCTTCTTGAAACTTGACACAGTAAAGTAGTTTCACGTTCTATCTCTATGGTTTGTTTCCTCTTGATGTAGCACTAAGCACTGACTGGAGAGAAACACTTTCATGGAAAGGGGTTGCCAAGCTTCCAAAAATTACGAATCTCCAGAAATCTCAGCCAATATTTTTTCACCCAAACTGGATGATACTTTCAGGTAATGATCAGTACACGAAGGCGACTTGGTTCCCCAAATTTCGTTCTTCTATGTTGAAGCGTTCATTTCCAGTAACAGTTTGAATTTTTAGGTTTCACTCTGTTTTCTCCTATATTGATAGATGTATCTGGAACTCTAAATCCAACACGGTTTGTGCTAGCTTCTTGAAACTTGACACAGTAAAGTAGTTTCACGTTCTATCTCTATGTTTTGTTTCCTCTTGATGTAGCCCTAAGCAGTGACTGGCGAGAAACACTTTCATGGAAAGGGGTTGCCAAGCTTCCAAAAATTACGAATCTCCAGAAATCTCAGCAAATACTTTTTCACCCAAACTGGATGATACTGTCAGGTAATGATCAGTACACTAAGGCGACTTGGTTCCCCAAATTTCGTTCTTCTATGTTGAAGCGTTCATTTCCAGTAACAGGTTGAATTTTTAGGTATCACTCTGTTTTCTCCTATATTGATACATGTACTTGGAACTCTAAATCCAACACGGTTTGTGCTAGCTTCTTGAAACTTGACACAGTAAAGTAGTTTCACGTTCTATCTCTATGGTTTGTTTCCTCTTGATGTAGCCCTAAGCACTGACTGGCGAGAAAAACTTTCATGGAAAGGGGTTGCCCAGCTTCCAAAAATTACGAATCTCCAGAAATCGCAGCCAATATTTTTTCACCCAAACTGGATGATACTGTCAGGTAATGACCAGTACACTAAGGCGACTTGGTTCCCCAAATTTCGTTCTTCTATGTTGAAGCGTTCATTTCCAGTAACACTTTGAATTTTTAGGTATCACTCTGTTTTCTCCTATATTGATACATGTACTTGGAACTCTAAATCCAACACGGTTTTTGCTAGCTTCTTGAAACTTGACACAGTAAAGTAGTTTCACGTTCTATCTCTATGTTTTGTTTCCTCTTGATGTAGCCCTAAGCACTGACTGGCGAGAAACACTTTCATGGAAAGGGGTTGCCAAGCTTCCAAAAATTACGAATCTCCAGAAATCTCAGCAAATACTTTTTCACCCAAACTGGATGATACTGTCAGGTAATGATCAGTACACTAAGGCGACTTGGTTCCCCAAATTTCGTTCTTCTATGTTGAAGCGTTCATTTCCAGTAACACTTTGAATTTTTAGGTATCACTCTGTTTTCTCCTATATTGATACATGTACTTGGAACTCTAAATCTAACACGGTTTGTGCTAGCTTCTTGAAACTTGACACAGTAAAGTAGTTTCACGTTCTATCTCTATGTTTTGTTTCCTCTTGATGTAGCCCTAAGCAGTGACTGGCGAGAAACAGTTTCATGAAAAGGGGTTTCCAACCTTCCAAAAATTACGAATCTCCAGAAATCTCAGCAAATATTTTTTCACCCAAACTGGATGATACTTTCAGGTAATGATCAGTACACTAAGGCGACTTGGTTCCCCAAATTCCGTTCTTCAATGTTGAAGCGTTCATTTCCAGTAACAGTTTGAATTTTTAGGTATCACTCTGTTTTCTCCGATATTGATACATGTACTTGGAACTCTAAATCCAACAAGGTTTGTGCTAGCTTCTTGAAACTTGACACAGTAAAGTAGTTTCACGTTCTTTCTCTATGTTTTGTTTCCTCTTGATGTAGCCCTAAGCACTGACTGGCGAGAAACACTTACATGGAAAGGGGTTGCCAAGCTTCCAAAAATTACGAATCTCCAGAAATCTCAGCAAATATTTTTTCACCCAAACTGGATGATACTTTCAGGTAATGATCAGTACACTAAGGCGACTTGGTTCCCCAAATTTCGTTCTTCTATGTTGAAGCGTTCATTTCCAGTAACACTTTGAATTTTTAGGTATCACTCTGTTTTCTCCTATATTGATACATGTACTTGGAACTCTAAATCCAACTCGGTTTGTGCTCGCTTCTTGAAACTTGACACAGTAAAGTAGTTTCACGTTCTATCTCTATGTTTTGTTTCCTCTTGATGTAGCCCTAAGCAGTGACTGGCGAGAAACACTTTCATGAAACGGGGTTTCCAAGCTTCCAAAAATTACGAATCTCCAGAAATCTCAGCAAATATTTTTTCACCCAAACTGGATGATACTTTCAGGTAATCATCAGTACACTAAGGCGACTTGGTTCCCCAAATTTCGTTCTTCTATGTTGAAGCGTTCATTTCCAGTAACATTTTGAATTTTTAGGTTTCACTATGTTTTCTCCTATATTGATACATGTAATTGGAACTCTAAATCCAACATGGTTTGTGCTAGCTTCTTGAAACTTGACACAGTAAAGTAGTTTCACGTTCTATCTCTATGGTTTGTTTCCTCTTGTTGTAGCCCTAAGCACTGACTGGCGAGAAACACTTTCATGGAAAGGGGTGCCAAGCTTCCAAAAATTACGAATCTCCAGAAATCTCAGCAAATATTTTTTCACCCAAACTGGATGATACTGTCAGGTAATGATCAGTACACTAAGGCGACTTGGTTCCCCAAATTTCGTTCTTCTATATTGAAGCGTTCATTTCCAGTAACAGTTTGAATTTTTAGGTTTCACTCTGTTTTCTCCTATATTGATAGATGTATCTGGAACTCTAAATCCAACACGGTTTGTGCTAGCTTCTTGAAACTTGACACAGTAAAGTAGTTTCACGTTCTATCTCTATGTTTTGTTTCCTCTTGATGTAGCCCTAAGCAGTGACTGGCGAGAAACACTTTCATGGAAAGGGGTTGCCAAGTTTCCAAAAATTACGAATCTCCAGAAATCTCAGCAAATACTTTTTCACCCAAACTGGATGATACTGTCAGGTAATGATCAGTACACTAAGGCGACTTGGTTCCCCAAATTTCGTTCTTCTATGTTGAAGCGTTCATTTCCAGTAACACTTTGAATTTTTAGGTATCACTCTGTTTTCTCCTATATTGATACATGTACTTGGAACTCTAAATCCAACACGGTTTGTGCTAGCTTCTTGAAACTTGACACAGTAAAGTAGTTTCATGTTCTATCTCTATGTTTTGTTTCCTCTTGATGTAGCCCTAAGCAGTGACTGGCGAGAAACACTTTCATGGAACGGGTTTTCCAAGCTTCCAAAAATTACGAATCTCCAGAAATCTCAGCAAATATTTTTTCACCCAAACTGGATGATACTTTCAGGTAATGATCAGTACACTAAGGCGACTTGGTTCCCCAAATTTCGTTCTTCTATGTTGAAGCGTTCATTTCCAGTAACATTTTGAATTTTTAGGTATCACTCTGTTTTCTCCTATATTGATACATGTACTTGGAACTCTAAATCCGAAACGGTTTGTGCTAGCTTCTTGAAACTTGACACAGTAAAGTAGTTTCACGTTCTATCTCTATGGTTTGTTTCCTCTTGTTGTAGCCCTAAGCACTGACTGGCGAGAAACACTTTCATGGAAAGGGGTTGCCAAGCTTCCAAAAATTACGAATCTCCAGAAATCTCAGCAAATATTTTTTCACCCAAACTGGATGATACTTTCAGGTAATGATCAGTACACGAAGGCGACTTGGTTCCCCAAATTTCGTTTTTCTATGCTGAAGCGTTCATTTCCAGTAACAGTTTGAATTTTTAGGTTTCACTCTGTTTTCTCCTATATTGATAGATGTATTTGGAACTCTAAATCCAACACGGTTTGTGCTAGCTTCTTGAAACTTGACACAGTAAAGTAGTTTCACGTTCTATCTCTATGTTTTGTTTCCTCTTGATATAGCCCTAATCAGTGACTGGCGAGAAACACTTTCATGGAAAGGGGTTGCCAAGCTTCCAAAAATTACGAATCTCCAGAAATCTCAGCAAATACTTTTTCACCCAAACTGGATGATACTTTCAGGTAATGATCAGTACACTAAGGCGACTTGGTTCCCCAAATTTCGTTCTTCTATGTTGAAGCGTTCATTTCCAGTAAAACTTTGAATTTTTAGGTATCACTCTGTTTTCTCCTGTATTGATACATGTACTTGGAACTCTAAATCTAACACGGTTTGTGCTAGCTTCTTGAAACTTGACACAGTAAAGTAGTTTCACGTTCTTTCTCTATGTTTTGTTTCCTCTTGATGTAGCCCTAAGCAGTGACTGGCGAGAAACAGTTTCATGAAAAGGGGTTTCCAACCTTCCAAAAATTACGAATCTCCAGAAATCTCAGCAAATATTTTTTCACCCAAACTGGATGATACTTTCAGGTAATGATCAGTACACTAAGGCGACTTGGTTCCCCAAATTCCGTTCTTCAATGTTGAAGCGTTCATTTCCAGTAACAGTTTGAATTTTTAGGTTTCACTCTGTTTTCTCCTATATTGATAGATGTATCTGGAACTCTAAATCCAACACGGTTTGTGCTAGCTTCTTGAAACTTGACACAGTAAAGTAGTTTCACGTTCTATCTCTATGTTTTGTTTCCTCTTGATGTAGCCCTAAGCAGTGACGGGAGAGAAACACTTTCATGGAAAGGGGTTGCCCAGCTTCCAAAAATTACGAATCTTCAGAAATCTCAGCAAATATTTTTTCACCCAAACTGGATGATACTTTCAGGTAATGATCAGTACACTAAGGCGACTTGGTTCCCCAAATTTCGTTCTTCTATGTTGAAGCGTTCATTTCCAGTAACACTTTGAATTTTTAGGTATCACTCTGTTTTCTCCTATATTGATACATGTACTTGGAACTCTAAATCCAACACGGTTTGTGCTAGCTTCTTGAAACTTGACACAGTAAAGTAGTTTCACGTTCTATCTCTATGTTTTGTTTCCTCTTGATGTAGCCCTAAGCAGTGACTGGTGAGAAACACTTTCATGAAACGGGGTTTCCAAGCTTCCAAAAATTACGAATCTCCAGAAATCTCAGCAAATATTTTTTCACCCAAACTGGATGATACTTTCAGGTAATGATCAGTACACTAAGGCGACTTGGTTCCCCAAATTTCGTTCTTCTATGTTGAAGCATTCATTTCCAGTAACATTTTGAATTTTTAGGTATCACTGTGTTTTCTCCTATATTGATACATGTACTTGGAACTCTAAATCCGACACGGTTTGTGCTAGCTTCTTGAAACTTGACACAGTAAAGTAGTTTCACGTTCTATCTCTATGGTTTGTTTCCTCTTGTTGTAGCCCTAAGCACTGACTGGCGAGAAACACTTTCATGGAAAGGGGTTGCCAAGCTTCCAAAAATTACGAATCTCCAGAAATCTCAGCCAATATTTTTTCACCCAAACTGGATGATACTTTCAGGTAATGATCAGTACACGAAGGCGACTTGGTTCCCCAAATTTCGTTCTTCTATGTTGAAGCGTTCATTTCCAGTAACAGTTTGAATTTTTAGGTTTCACTCTGTTTTCTCCTATATTGATAGATGTATCTGGAACTCTAAATCCAACACGGTTTGTGCTAGCTTCTTGAAACTTGACACAGTAAAGTAGTTTCACGTTCTATCTCTATGTTTTGTTTCCTCTTGATGTAGCCCTAAGCAGTGACTGGCGAGAAACACTTTCATGGAAAGGGGTTGCCAAGCTTCCAAAAATTACGAATCTCCAGAAATCTCAGCAAATACTTTTTCACCCAAACTGGATGATACTTTCAGGTAATGATCAGTACACTAAGGCGACTTGGTTCCCCAAATTTCGTTCTTCTATGTTGAAGCGTTCATTTCCAGTAACAGTTTGAATTTTTAGGTATCACTCTGTTTTCTCCGATATTGATACATGTACTTGGAACTCTAAATCCAACAAGGTTTGTGCTAGCTTCTTGAAACTTGACACAGTAAAGTAGTTTCACGTTCTTTCTCTATGTTTTGTTTCCTCTTGATGTAGCCCTAAGCACTGACTGGCGAGAAACACTTTCATGGAAAGGGGTTGCCAAGCTTCCAAAAATTACGAATCTCCAGAAATCTCAGCAAATATTTTTTCACCCAAACTGGATGATACTTTCAGGTAATGATCAGTACACTAAGGCGACTTGGTTCCCCAAATTTCGTTCTTCTACGTTGAAGCGATCATTTCCAGTAACAGTTTGAATTTTTAGGTTTCACTCTGTTTTCTCCTATATTGATAGATGTACTTGGAACTCTAAATCCAACACGGTTTGTGCTAGCTTCTTGAAACTTGACACAGTAAAGTAGTTTCACGTTCTATCTCTATGTTTTGTTTCCTCTTGATGTAGCCCTAAGCAGTGACTGGAGAGAAACACTTTCATGGAAAGGGGTTGCCCAGCTTCCAAAAATTACGAATCTCCAGAAATCTCAGCAAATACTTTTTCACCCAAACTGGATGATACTTTCAGGTAATGATCAGTACACTAAGGCGACTTGGTTCCCCAAATTTCGTTCTTCTATGTTGAAGCGTTCATTTCCAGTAACACTTTGAATTTTTAGGTATCACTCTGTTTTCTCCTATATTGATACATGTACTTGGAACTCTAAATCCAACACGGTTTGTGCTAGCTTCTTGAAACTTGACACAGTAAAGTAGTTTCACGTTCTATCTCTATGTTTTGTTTCCTCTTGATGTAGCCCTAAGCAGTGACTGGTGAGAAACACTTTCATGAAACGGGGTTTCCAAGGTTCCAAAAATTACGAATCTCCAGAAATCTCAGCAAATATTTTTTCACCCAAACTGGATGATACTTTCAGGTAATGATCAGTACACGAAGGCGACTTGGTTCCCCAAATTTCGTTCTTCTATGTTGAAGCGTTCATTTCCAGTAACAGTTTGAATTTTTAGGTTTCACTCTGTTTTCTCCTATATTGATAGATGTATCTGGAACTCTAAATCCAACACGGTTTGTGCTAGCTTCTTGAAACTTGACACAGTAAAGTAGTTTCACGTTCTATCTCTATGTTTTGTTTCCTCTTGATGTAGCCCTAAGCAGTGACTGGCGAGAAACACTTTCATTGAAAGGGGTTGCCAAGCTTCCAAAAATTACGAATCTCCAGAAATCTCAGCAAATACTTTTTCACCCAAACTGGATGATACTTTCAGGTAATGATCAGTACACTAAGGCGACTTGGTTCCCCAAATTTCGTTCTTCTATGTTGAAGCGTTCATTTCCAGTAACAGTTTGAATTTTTAGGTATCACTCTGTTTTCTCCGATATTGATACATGTACTTGGAACTCTAAATCCAACAAGGTTTGTGCTAGCTTCTTGAAACTTGACACAGTAAAGTAGTTTCACGTTCTTTCTCTATGTTTTGTTTCCTCTTGATGTAGCCCTAAGCACTGACTGGCGAGAAACACTTTCATGGAAAGGGGTTGCCAAGCTTCCAAAAATTACGAATCTCCAGAAATCTCAGCAAATATTTTTTCACCCAAACTGGATGATACTTTCAGGTAATGATCAGTACACTAAGGCGACTTGGTTCCCCAAATTTCGTTCTTCTACGTTGAAGCGTTCATTTCCAGTAACAGTTTGAATTTTTAGGTTTCACTCTGTTTTCTCCTATATTGATAGATGTATTTGGAACTCTAAATCCAACACGGTTTGTGCTAGCTTCTTGAAACTTGACACAGTAAAGTAGTTTCACGTTCTATCTCTATGGTTTGTTTCCTCTTGATGTAGCCCTAAGCACTGACTCGAGAGAAACACTTTCATGGAAAGGGGTTGCCAAGCTTCCAAAAATTACGATTCTCCAGAAATCTCAGCAAATATTTTTTCACCCAAACTGGATGATACTTTCAGGTAATGATCAGTACATGAAGGCGACTTGGTTCCCCAAATTTCGTTCTTCTATGTTGAAGCGTTCATTTCCAGTAACAGTTTGAATTTTTAGGTTTCACTCTGTTTTCTCCTATATTGATAGATGTATCTGGAACTCTAAATCCAACACGGTTTGTGCTAGCTTCTTGAAACTTGACACAGTAAAGTAGTTTCACGTTCTATCTCTATGTTTTGTTTCCTCTTGATGTAGCCCTAAGCAGTGACTGGGGAGAAACACTTTCATGGAAAGTGGTTGCCCAGCTTCCAAAAATTACGAATCTCCAGAAATCTCAGCAAATATTTTTTCACCCAAACTGGATGATACTTTCAGGTAATGATCAGTACACTAAGGCGACTTGGTTCCCCAAATTTCGTTCTTCTATGTTGAAGCGTTCATTTCCAGTAACAGTTTGAATTTTTAGGTATCACTCTGTTTTCTCCTATATTGATACATGTACTTGGAACTAAATCCAACAAGGTTTGTGCTAGCTTCTTGAAACTTGACACAGTAAAGTAGTTTCACGTTCTTTCTCTATGTTTTGTTTCCTCTTGATGTAGCCCTAAGCACTGACTGGCGAGAAACACTTTCATGGAAAGGGGTTGCCAAGCTTCCAAAAATTACGAATCTCCAGAAATCTCAGCAAATATTTTTTCCCCAAAACTGGATGATACTTTCAGGTAATGATCAGTACACGAAGGCGACTTGGTTCCCCAAATTTCGTTCTTCTATGTTGAAGCGTTCATTTCCAGTAACAGTTTGAATTTTTAGGTTTCACTCTGTTTTCTCCTATATTGATAGATGTATTTGGAACTCTAAATCCAACACGGTTTGTGCTAGCTTCTTGAAACTTGACACAGTAAAGTAGTTTCACGTTCTATCTCTATGGTTTGTTTCCTCTTGATGTAGCCCTAAGCACTGACTGGAGAGAAACACTTTCATGGAAAGGGGTTGCCAAGCTTCCAAAAATTACGAATCTCCAGAAATCTCAGCAAATATTTTTTCACCCAAACTGGATGATACTTTCAGGTAATGATCAGTATACGAAGGCGACTTGGTTCCCCAAATTTCGTTCTTCTATGTTGAAGCGTTCATTTCCAGTAACAGTTTGAATTTTTAGGTTTCACTCTGTTTTCTCCTATATTGATAGATGTATCTGGAACTCTAAATCCAACACGGTTTCTGCTAGCTTCTTGAAACTTGACACAGTAAAGTAGTTTCACGTTCTATCTCTATGTTTTGTTTCCTCTTGATGTAGCCCTAAGCAGTGACTGGAGAGAAACACTTTCATGGAAAGGGGTTGCCCAGCTTCCAAAAATTACGAATCTCCAGAAATCTCAGCAAATATTTTTTCACCCAAACTGGATAATACTTTCAGGTAATGATCAGTACACTAAGGCGACTTGGTTCCCCAAATTTCGTTCTTCTATGTTGAAGCGTTCATTTCCAGTAACAGTTTGAATTTTTAGGTATCACTCTGTTTTCTCCTATATTGATACATGTACTTGGAATTCTAAATCCAACAAGGTTTGTGCTAGCTTCTTGAAACTTGACACAGTAAAGTAGTTTCACGTTCTTTCTCTATGTTTTGTTTCCTCTTGATGTAGCCCTAAGCACTGACTGGCGAGAAACACTTTCATGGAAAGGGGTTGCCAAGCTTCCAAAAATTACGAATCTACAGAAATCTCAGCAAATATTTTTTCACCCAAACTGGATGATACTTTCAGGTAATGATCAGTACACTAAGGCGACTTGGTTCCCCAAATTAAGTTCTTCTACGTTGAAGCGTTCATTTCCAGTAACAGTTTGAATTTTTAGGTTTCACTCTGTTTTCTCCTATATTGATAGATGTATTTGGAACTCTAAATCCAACACGGTTTGTGCTAGCTTCTTGAAACTTGACACAGTAAAGTAGTTTCACGTTCTATCTCTATGTTTTGTTTCCTATTGATGTAGCCCTAAGCACTGACTGGAGAGAAACACTTTCATGGAAAGGGGTTGCCAAGCTTCCAAAAATTACGAATCTCCAGAAATCTCAGCAAATACTTTTTCACCCAAACTGGATGATACTGTCAGGTAATGATCAGTACACTAAGGCGACTTGGTTCCCCAAATTTCGTTCTTCTATGTTGAAGCGTTCATTTCCAGTAACACTTTGAATTTTTAGGTATCACTCTGTTTTCTCCTATATTGATACATGTACTTGGAACTCTAAATCTAACACGGTTTGTGCTAGCTTCTTGAAACTTGACACAGTAAAGTAGTTTCACGTTCTATCTCTATGTTTTGTTTCCTCTTGATGTAGCCCTAAGCAGTGACTGGCGAGAAACAGTTTCATGAAAAGGGGTTTCCAACCTTCCAAAAATTACGAATCTCCAGAAATCTCAGCAAATATTTTTTCACCCAAACTGGATGATACTTTCAGGTAATGATCAGTACACTAAGGCGACTTGGTTCCCCAAATTCCGTTCTTCAATGTTGAAGCGTTCATTTCCAGTAACAGTTTGAATTTTTAGGTATCACTCTGTTTTCTCCGATATTGATACATGTACTTAAAACTCTAAATCCAACAAGGTTTGTGCTAGCTTCTTGAAACTTGACACAGTAAAGTAGTTTCACGTTCTTTCTCTATGTTTTGTTTCCTCTTGATGTAGCCCTAAGCACTGACTGGCGAGAAACACTTTCATGGAAAGGGGTTGCCAAGCTTCCAAATATTACGAATCTCCAGAAATCTCAGCAAATATTTTTTTCACCCAAAGTGGATGATACTTTCAGGTAATGATCAGTACACTAAGGCGACTTGGTTCCCCAAATTTCGTTCTTCTACGTTGAAGCGTTCATTTCCAGTAACAGTTTGAATTTTTAGCTTTCACTCTGTTTTCTCCTATATTGATAGATGTATTTGGAACTCTAAATCCAACACGGTTTGTGCTAGCTTCTTGAAACTTGACACAGTAAAGTAGTTTCACGTTCTATCTCTATGGTTTGTTTCCTCTTGATGTAGCCCTAAGCACTGACTGGAGAGAAACACTTTCATGGAAAGGGGTTGCCAAGCTTCCAAAAATTACGAATCTCCAGAAATCTCAGCAAATATTTTTTCACCCAAACTGGATGATACTTTCAGGTAATGATCAGTACACGAAGGCGACTTGCTTCCCCAAATTTCGTTCTTCTATGTTGAAGCGTTCATTTCCAGTAACAGTTTGAATTTTTAGGTATCACTCTGTTTTCTCCTATATTGATACATGTACTTGGAACTCTAAATCCAACAAGGTTTGTGCTAGCTTCTTGAAACTTGACACAGTAAAGTAGTTTCACGTTCTTTCTCTATGTTTTGTTTCCTCTTGATGTAGCCCTAAGCACTTACTGGCGAGAAACACTTTCATGGAAAGGGGTTGCCAAGCTTCCAAAAATTACGAATCTCCAGAAATCTCAGCAAATATTTTTTCACCCAAACTGGATGATACTTTCAGATAATGATCAGTACACTAAGGCGACTTGGTTCCCCAAATTTCGTTCTTCTACGTTGAAGCGTTCATTTCCAGTAACAGTTTGAATTTTTAGGTTTCACTCTGTTTTCTCCTATATTGATAGATGTATCTGGAACTCTAAATCCGACACGGTTTGTGCTAGCTTCTTGAAACTTGACACAGTAAAGTAGTTTCACGTTCTATCTCTATGTTTTGTTTCCTCTTGATGTAGCCCTAAGCAGTGACTGGAGAGAAACACTTTCATGGAAAGGGGATGCCCAGCTTCCAAAAATTACGAATCTCCAGAAATCTCAGCAAATACTTTTTCACCCAAACTGGATGATACTTTCAGGTAATGATCAGTACACTAAGGCGACTTGGTTCCCCAAATTTCGTTCTTCTATGTTGAAGCGTTCATTTCCAGTAACACTTTGAATTTTTAGGTATCACTCTGTTTTCTCCTATATTGATACATGTACTTGGAACTCTAAATCCGACACGGTTTGTGCTAGCTTCTTGAAACTTGACACAGTAAAGTAGTTTCACGTTCTATCTCTATGGTTTGTTTCCTCTTGTTGTAGCCCTAAGCACTGACTGGCGAGAAACACTTTCATGGAAAGGGGTTGCCAAGCTTCCAAAAATTACGAATCTCCAGAAATCTCAGCAAATATTTTTTCACCCAAACTGGATGATACTTTCAGGTAATGATCAGTACACGAAGGCGACTTGGTTCCCCAAATTTCGTTTTTCTATGCTGAAGCGTTCATTTCCAGTAACAGTTTGAATTTTTAGGTTTCACTCTGTTTTCTCCTATATTGATAGATGTATTTGGAACTCTAAATCCAACACGGTTTGTGCTAGCTTCTTGAAACTTGACACAGTAAAGTAGTTTCACGTTCTATCTCTATGTTTTGTTTCCTATTGATGTAGCCCTAAGCACTGACTGGAGAGAAACACTTTCATGGAAAGGGGTTGCCAAGCTTCCAAAAATTACGAATCTCCAGAAATCTCAGCAAATACTTTTTCACCCAAACTGGATGATACTGTCAGGTAATGATCTGTACACTAAGGCGACTTGGTTCCCCAAATTTCGTTCTTCTATGTTGAAGCGTTCATTTCCAGTAACACTTTGAATTTTTAGGTATCACTCTGTTTTCTCCTATATTGATACATGTACTTGGAACTCTAAATCTAACACGGTTTGTGCTAGCTTCTTGAAACTTGACACAGTAAAGTAGTTTCACGTTCTATCTCTATGTTTTGTTTCCTCTTGATGTAGCCCTAAGCAGTGACTGGCGAGAAACAGTTTCATGAAAAGGGGTTTCCAACCTTCCAAAAATTACGAATCTCCAGAAATCTCAGCAAATATTTTTTCACCCAAACTGGATGATACTTTCAGGTAATGATCAGTACACTAAGGCGACTTGGTTCCCCAAATTCCGTTCTTCAATGTTGAAGCGTTCATTTCCAGTAACAGTTTGAATTTTTAGGTATCACTCTGTTTTCTCCGATATTGATACATGTACTTGGAACTCTAAATCCAACAAGGTTTGTGCTAGCTTCTTGAAACTTGACACAGTAAAGTAGTTTCACGTTCTTTCTCTATGTTTTGTTTCCTCTTGATGTAGCCCTAAGCACTGACTGGCGAGAAACACTTACATGGAAAGGGGTTGCCAAGCTTCCAAAAATTACGAATCTCCAGAAATCTCAGCAAATATTTTTTCACCCAAACTGGATGATACTTTCAGGTAATGATCAGTACACTAAGGCGACTTGGTTCCCCAAATTTCGTTCTTCTATGTTGAAGCGTTCATTTCCAGTAACACTTTGAATTTTTAGGTATCACTCTGTTTTCTCCTATATTGATACATGTACTTGGAACTCTAAATCCAACTCGGTTTGTGCTCGCTTCTTGAAACTTGACACAGTAAAGTAGTTTCACGTTCTATCTCTATGTTTTGTTTCCTCTTGATGTAGCCCTAAGCAGTGACTGGCGAGAAACACTTTCATGAAACGGGGTTTCCAAGCTTCCAAAAATTACGAATCTCCAGAAATCTCAGCAAATATTTTTTCACCCAAACTGGATGATACTTTCAGGTAATCATCAGTACACTAAGGCGACTTGGTTCCCCAAATTTCGTTCTTCTATGTTGAAGCGTTCATTTCCAGTAACATTTTGAATTTTTAGGTTTCACTATGTTTTCTCCTATATTGATACATGTAATTGGAACTCTAAATCCAACATGGTTTGTGCTAGCTTCTTGAAACTTGACACAGTAAAGTAGTTTCACGTTCTATCTCTATGGTTTGTTTCCTCTTGTTGTAGCCCTAAGCACTGACTGGCGAGAAACACTTTCATGGAAAGGGGTGCCAAGCTTCCAAAAATTACGAATCTCCAGAAATCTCAGCAAATATTTTTTCACCCAAACTGGATGATACTGTCAGGTAATGATCAGTACACTAAGGCGACTTGGTTCCCCAAATTTCGTTCTTCTATATTGAAGCGTTCATTTCCAGTAACAGTTTGAATTTTTAGGTTTCACTCTGTTTTCTCCTATATTGATAGATGTATCTGGAACTCTAAATCCAACACGGTTTGTGCTAGCTTCTTGAAACTTGACACAGTAAAGTAGTTTCACGTTCTATCTCTATGTTTTGTTTCCTCTTGATGTAGCCCTAAGCAGTGACTGGCGAGAAACACTTTCATGGAAAGGGGTTGCCAAGTTTCCAAAAATTACGAATCTCCAGAAATCTCAGCAAATACTTTTTCACCCAAACTGGATGATACTGTCAGGTAATGATCAGTACACTAAGGCGACTTGGTTCCCCAAATTTCGTTCTTCTATGTTGAAGCGTTCATTTCCAGTAACACTTTGAATTTTTAGGTATCACTCTGTTTTCTCCTATATTGATACATGTACTTGGAACTCTAAATCCAACACGGTTTGTGCTAGCTTCTTGAAACTTGACACAGTAAAGTAGTTTCATGTTCTATCTCTATGTTTTGTTTCCTCTTGATGTAGCCCTAAGCAGTGACTGGCGAGAAACACTTTCATGGAACGGGTTTTCCAAGCTTCCAAAAATTACGAATCTCCAGAAATCTCAGCAAATATTTTTTCACCCAAACTGGATGATACTTTCAGGTAATGATCAGTACACTAAGGCGACTTGGTTCCCCAAATTTCGTTCTTCTATGTTGAAGCGTTCATTTCCAGTAACATTTTGAATTTTTAGGTATCACTCTGTTTTCTCCTATATTGATACATGTACTTGGAACTCTAAATCCGAAACGGTTTGTGCTAGCTTCTTGAAACTTGACACAGTAAAGTAGTTTCACGTTCTATCTCTATGGTTTGTTTCCTCTTGTTGTAGCCCTAAGCACTGACTGGCGAGAAACACTTTCATGGAAAGGGGTTGCCAAGCTTCCAAAAATTACGAATCTCCAGAAATCTCAGCAAATATTTTTTCACCCAAACTGGATGATACTTTCAGGTAATGATCAGTACACGAAGGCGACTTGGTTCCCCAAATTTCGTTTTTCTATGCTGAAGCGTTCATTTCCAGTAACAGTTTGAATTTTTAGGTTTCACTCTGTTTTCTCCTATATTGATAGATGTATTTGGAACTCTAAATCCAACACGGTTTGTGCTAGCTTCTTGAAACTTGACACAGTAAAGTAGTTTCACGTTCTATCTCTATGTTTTGTTTCCTCTTGATATAGCCCTAATCAGTGACTGGCGAGAAACACTTTCATGGAAAGGGGTTGCCAAGCTTCCAAAAATTACGAATCTCCAGAAATCTCAGCAAATACTTTTTCACCCAAACTGGATGATACTTTCAGGTAATGATCAGTACACTAAGGCGACTTGGTTCCCCAAATTTCGTTCTTCTATGTTGAAGCGTTCATTTCCAGTAAAACTTTGAATTTTTAGGTATCACTCTGTTTTCTCCTGTATTGATACATGTACTTGGAACTCTAAATCTAACACGGTTTGTGCTAGCTTCTTGAAACTTGACACAGTAAAGTAGTTTCACGTTCTATCTCTATGTTTTGTTTCCTCTTGATGTAGCACTAAGCAGTGACTGGCGAGAAACACTTTCATGAAAAGGGGTTTCCAAGCTTCCAAAAATTACGAATCTCCAGAAATCTCAGCAAATATTTTTTCACCCAAACTGGATGATACTTTCAGGTAATGATCAGTACACTAAGGCGACTTGGTTCCCCAAATTCCGTTCTTCAATGTTGAAGCGTTCATTTCCAGTAACAGTTTGAATTTTTAGGTATCACTCTGTTTTCTCCTATATTGATACATGTACTTGGAACTCTAAATCCAACACGGTTTGTGCTAGCTTCTTGAAACTTGACACAGTAAAGTAGTTTCACGTTCTATCTCTATGGTTTGTTTCCTCTTGATGTAGCCCTAAGCACTGACTGGCGAGAAACACTTTCATGGAAAGGGGTTGCCAATCTTCCAAAAATTACGAATCTCCAGAAATCTCAGCAAATATTTTTTCACCCAAACTGGATGATACTTTCAGGTAATGATCAGTACACTAAGGCGACTTGGTTCCCCAAATTTCGTTCTTCTACGTTGAATCGTTCATTTCCAGTAACAGTTTGAATTTTTAGATTTCACTCTGTTTTCTCCTATATTGATAGATGTATTTGGAACTCTAAATCCAACACGGTTTGGGCTAGCTTCTTGAAAATTGACACAGTAAAGTAGTTTCACGTTCTATCTCTATGGTTTGTTTCCTCTTGATGTAGCCCTAAGCACTGACTGGAGAGAAACACTTTCATGGAAAGGGGTTGCCAAGCTTCCAAAAATTACGAATCTCCAGAAATCTCAGCCAATATTTTTTCACCCAAACTGGATGATACTTTCAGATAATGATCAGTACACGAAGGCGACTTGGTTCCCCAAATTTCGTTCTTCTATGTTGAAGCGTTCATTTCCAGTAACAGTTTGAATTTTTAGGTTTCACTCTGTTTTCTCCTATATTGATAGATGTATCTGGAACTCTAAATCCAACACGGTTTGTGCTAGCTTCTTGAAACTTGACACAGTAAAGTAGTTTCACGTTCTATCTCTATGTTTTGTTTCCTCTTGATGTAGCCCTAAGCAGTGACTGGCGAGAAACACTTTCATGGAAAGGGGTTGCCAAGCTTCCAAAAATTACGAATCTCCAGAAATCTCAGCAAATACTTTTTCACCCAAACTGGATGATACTTTCAGGTAATGATCAGTACACTAAGGCGACTTGGTTCCCCAAATTTCGTTCTTCTATGTTGAAGCGTTCATTTCCAGTAACAGTTTGAATTTTTAGGTATCACTCTGTTTTCTCCTATATTGATACATGTACTTGGAACTCTAAATCCAACACGGTTTGTGCTAGCTTCTTGAAACTTGACACAGTAAAGTAGTTTCACGTTCTATCTCTATGGTTTGTTTCCTCTTGATGTAGCCCTAAG
Source organism: Spermophilus citellus (assembly GCF_964194105.1). Taxonomy (NCBI): domain Eukaryota; kingdom Metazoa; phylum Chordata; class Mammalia; order Rodentia; family Sciuridae; genus Spermophilus; species Spermophilus citellus. Next base: position 49,150,191 of record NC_138187.1, on the reverse strand, counting down.
CACTGACTGGCGAGAAACACTTTCATGGAAAGGGGTTGCCCAGCTTCCAAAAATTACGAATCTCCAGAAATCGCAGCCAATATTTTTTCACCCAAACTGGATGATACTGTCAGGTAATGACCAGTACACTAAGGTGACTTGGTTCCCCAAATTTCGTTCTTCTATGTTGAAGCGTTCATTTCCGGTAACACTTTGAATTTTTAGGTATCACTCTGTTTTCTCCTATATTGATACATGTACTTGGAACTCTAAATCCAACACGGTTTGTGCTAGCTTCTTGAAACTTGACACAGTAAAGTAGTTTCACGTTCTATCTCTATGTTTTGTTTCCTCTTGATGTAGCCCTAAGCACTGACTGGCGAGAAACACTTTCATGGAAAGGGGTTGCCAAGCTTCCAAAAATTACGAATCTCCAGAAATCTCAGCAAATATTTTTTCACCCAAACTGGATGATACTTTCAGGTAATGATCAGTACACTAAGGCGACTTGGTTCCCCAAATTTCGTTCTTCTACGTTGAAGCGTTCATTTCCAGTAACAGTTTGAATTTTTAGGTTTCACTCTGTTTTCTCCTATATTGATAGATGTATTTGGAACTCTAAATCCAACACGGTTTGTGCTAGCTTCTTGAAACTTGACACAGTAAAGTAGTTTCACGTTCTATCTCTATGGTTTGTTTCCTCTTGATGTAGCCCTAAGCACTGACTGGAGAGAAACACTTTCATGGAAAGGGGTTGCCAAGCTTCCAAAAATTACGAATCTCCAGAAATCTCAGCAAATATTTTTTCACCCAAACTGGATGATACTTTCAGGTAATGATCAGTACACTAAGGCGACTTGGTTCCCCAAATTTCGTTCTTCTACGTTGAAGCGTTCATTTCCAGTAACAGTTTGAATTTTTAGGTTTCACTCTGTTTTCTCCTATATTGATAGATGTATCTGGAACTCTAAATCCAACACGGTTTGTGCTAGCTTCTTGAAACTTGACACAGTAAAGTAGTTTCACGTTCTATCTCTATGTTTTGTTTCCTCTTGATGTAGCCCTAAGCAGTGACTGGCGAGAAACACTTTCATGGAAAGGGGTTGCCAAGCTTCCAAAAATTACGAATCTCCAGAAATCTCAGCAAATACTTTTTCACCCAAACTGGATGATACTTTCAGGTAATGATCAGTACACTAAGGCGACTTGGTTCCCCAAATTTCGTTCTTCTATGTTGAAGCGTTCATTTCCAGTAACAGTTTGAATTTTTAGGTATCACTCTGTTTTCTCCTATATTGATACATGTACTTGGAACTCTAAATCCAACACGGTTTGTGCTAGCTTCTTGAAACTTGACACAGTAAAGTAGTTTCACGTTCTATCTCTATGGTTTGTTTCCTCTTGATGTAGCCATAAGCACTGACTGGCGAGAAACACTTTCATGGAAAGGGGTTGCCCAGCTTCCAAAAATTACGAATCTCCAGAAATCGCAGCCAATATTTTTTCACCCAAACTGGATGATACTGTCAGGTAATGACCAGTACACTAAGGCGACTTGGTTCCCCAAATTTCGTTCTTCTATGTTGAAGCGTTCATTTCCAGTAACAGTTTGAATTTTTAGGTTTCACTCTGTTTTCTCCTATATTGATACATGTACTTGGAACTCTAAATCCAACACGGTTTGTGCTAGCTTCTTGAAACTTGACACAGTAAAGTAGTTTCACGTTCTATCTCTATGTTTTGTTTCCTCTTGATGTAGCCCTAAGCACTGACTGGCGAGAAACACTTTCATGGAAAGGGGTTGCCAAGCTTCCAAAAATTACGAATCTCCAGAAATCTCAGCAAATATTTTTTCACCCAAACTGGATGATACTTACAGGTAATGATCAGTACACTAAGGCGACTTGGTTCCCCAAATTTCGTTCTTCTATGTTGAAGTGTTCATTTCCAGTAACAGTTTGAATTTTTAGGTATCACTCTGTTTTCTCCTATATTGATACATGTACTTGGAACTCTAAATCCAACACGGTTTGTGCTAGCTTCTTGAAACTTGACACAGTAAAGTAGTTTCACGTTCTATCTCTATGTTTTGTTTCCTCTTGATGTAGCCCTAAGCACTGACTGGCGAGAAACACTTTCATGGAAAGGGGTTGCCAAGCTTCCAAAAATTACGAATCTCCAGAAATCTCAGCAAATATTTTTTCACCCAAACTGGATGATACTTTCAGGTAATGATCAGTACACTAAGGCGACTTGGTTCCCCAAATTTCGTTCTTCTACGTTGAAGCGTTCATTTCCAGTAACAGTTTGAATTTTTAGGTTTCACTCTGTTTTCTCCTATATTGATAGATGTATCTGGAACTCTAAATCCAACACGGTTTGTGCTAGCTTCTTGAAACTTGACACAGTAAAGTAGTTTCACGTTCTATCTCTATGTTTTGTTTCCTCTTGATGTAGCCCTAAGCACTGACTGGAGAGAAACACTTTCATGGAAAGGGGTTGCCAAGCTTCCAAAAATTACGAATCTCCAGAAATCTCAGCAAATATTTTTTCACCCAAACTGGATGATACTTTCAGGTAATAATCAGTACACGAAGGCGACTTGGTTCCCCAAATTTCGTTCTTCTATGTATAAGCGTTCATTTCCAGTAACAGTTTGAATTTTTAGGTTTCACTCTGTTTTCTCCTATATTGATAGATGTATCTGGAACTCTAAATCCAGCACGGTTTGTGCTAGCTTCTTGAAACTTGACACAGTAAAGTAGTTTCACGTTCTATCTCTATGTTTTGTTTCCTCTTGATGTAGCCCTAAGCAGTGACTGGCGAGAAACACTTTCATGGAAAGGGGTTTCCAAGGTTCCAAAAATTACGAATCTCCAGAAATCTCAGCAAATATTTTTTCACCCAAACTGGATGATACTTTCAGGTAATGATCAGTACACTAAGGCGACTTGGTTCCCCAAATTTCGTTCTTCTATGTTGAAGCATTCATTTCCAGTAACATTTTGAATTTTTAGGTATCACTCTGTTTTCTCCTATATTGATACATGTACTTGGAACTCTAAATCCAACACGGTTTGTGCTAGCTTCTTGAAACTTGACACAGTAAAGTAGTTTCACGTTCTCTCTCTATGGTTTGTTTCCTCTTGTTGTAGCCCTAAGCACTGACTGGCGAGAAACACTTTCATGGAAAGGGGTTGCCAAGCTTCCAAAAATTATGAATCTCCAGAAATCTCAGCAAATATTTTTTCACCCAAACTGGATGATACTTTCAGGTAATGATCAGTACACTAAGGCGACTTGGTTCCCCAAATTTCGTTCTTCTACGTTGAAGCGTTCATTTCCAGTAACAGTTTGAATTTTTAGGTTTCACTCTGTTTTCTCCTATATTGATAGATGTATTTGGAACTCTAAATCCAACACGGTTTGTGCTAGCTTCTTGAAACTTGACACAGTAAAGTAGTTTCACGTTGTATCTCTATGGTTTGTTTCCTCTTGATGTAGCCCTAAGCACTGACTGGAGAGAAACACTTTCATGGAAAGGGGTTGCCAAGCTTCCAAAAATTACGAATCTCCAGAAATCTCAGCAAATATTTTTTCCCCCAAACTGGATGATACTTTCAGGTAATGATCAGTACACGAAGGCGACTTGGTTCCCCAAATTTCGTTCTTCTATGTTGAAGCGTTCATTTCCAGTAACAGTTTGAATTTTTAGGTTTCACTCTGTTTTCTCCTATATTGATAGATGTATCTGGAACTCTAAATCCAACACGGTTTGTGCTAGCTTCTTGAAACTTGACACAGTAAAGTAGTTTCACGTTCTATCTCTATGTTTTGTTTCCTCTTGATGTAGCCCTAAGCAGTGACTGGAGAGAAACACTTTCATGGAAAGGGGTTGCCCAGCTTCCAAAAATTACGAATCTCCAGAAATCTCAGCAAATACTTTCTCACCCAAACTGGATGATACTGTCAGGTAATGATCAGTACACTAAGGCGACTTGGTTCCCCAAATTTCGTTCTTCTATGTTGAAGCGTTCATTTCCAGTAACACTTTAAATTTTTAGGTATCACTCTGTTTTCTCCTATATTGATACATGTACTTGGAACTCTAAATCCAACACGGTTTGTGCTAGCTTCTTGAAACTTGACACAGTAAAGTAGTTTCACGTTCTATCTCTATGTTTTGTTTCCTCTTGATGTAGCCCTAAGCAGTGACTGGCGAGAAACACTTTCATGAAACGGGGTTTCCAAGCTTCCAAAAATTACGAATCTCCAGAAATCTCAGCAAATATTTTTTCACCCAAACTGGATGATACTTTCAGGTAATGATCAGTACACTAAGGCGACTTGGTTCCCCAAATTTCGTTCTTCTATGTTGAAGCGTTCATTTCCAGTAACAGTTTGAATTTTTAGGTTTCACTCTGTTTTCTCCTATATTGATACATGTACTTGGAACTCTAAATCCGACACGGTTTGTGCTAGCTTCTTGAAACTTGACACAGTAAAGTAGTTTCATGTTCTATCTCTATGGTTTGTTTCCTCTTGTTGTAGCCCTAAGCACTGACTGGCGAGAAACACTTTCATGGAAAGGGGTTGCCAATCTTCCAAAAATTACGAACCTCCAGAAATCTCAGCAAATATTTTTTCACCCAAACTGGATGATACTTTCAGGTAATGATCAGTACACTAAGGCGACTTGGTTCCCCAAATTTCGTTCTTCTACGTTGAAGCGTTCATTTCCAGTAACAGTTTGAATTTTTAGGTTTCACTCTGTTTTCTCCTATATTGATAGATGTATTTGGAACTCTAAATCCAACACGGTTTGTGCTAGCTTCTTGAAACTTGACACAGTAAAGTAGTTTCACGTTCTATCTCTATGGTTTGTTTCCTCTTGATGTAGCCCTAAGCACTGACTGGAGAGAAACACTTTCATGGAAAGGGGTTGCCAAGCTTCCAAAAATTACGAATCTCCAGAAATCTCAGCAAATATTTTTTCCCCCAAACTGGATGATACTTTCAGGTAATGATCAGTACACGAAGGCGACTTGGTTCCCCAAATTTCGTTCTTCTATGTTGAAGCGTTCATTTCCAGTAACAGTTTGAATTTTTAGGTTTCACTCTGTTTTCTCCTATATTGATAGATGTATCTGGAACTCTAAATCCAACACGGTTTGTGCTAGCTTCTTGAAACTTGACACAGTAAAGTAGTTTCACGTTCTATCTCTATGTTTTGTTTCCTCTTGATGTAGCCCTAAGCAGTGACTGGCGAGAAACACTTTCATGGAAAGGGGTTGCCAAGCTTCCAAAAATTACGAATCTCCAGAAATCTCAGCAAATACTTTTTCACCCAAACTGGATGATACTTTCAGGTAATGATCAGTACACTAAGGCGACTTGGTTCCCCAAATTTCGTTCTTCTATGTTGAAGCGTTCATTTCCAGTAACAGTTTGAATTTTTAGGTATCACTCTGTTTTCTCCTATATTGATACATGTACTTGGAACTCTAAATCCAACACGGTTTGTGCTAGCTTCTTGAAACTTGACACAGTAAAGTAGTTTCACGTTCTATCTCTATGGTTTGTTTCCTCTTGATGTAGCCCTAAGCACTGACTGGCGAGAAACACTTTCATGGAAAGGGGTTGCCCAGCTTCCAAAAATTACGAATCTCCAGAAATCGCAGCCAATATTTTTTCACCCAAACTGGATGATACTGTCAGGTAATGACCAGTACACTAAGGCGACTTGGTTCCCCAAATTTCGTTCTTCTATGTTGAAGCGTTCATTTCCAGTAACAGTTTGAATTTTTAGGTTTCACTCTGTTTTCTCCTATATTGATACATGTACTTGGAACTCTAAATCCAACACGGTTTGTGCTAGCTTCTTGAAACTTGACACAGTAAAGTAGTTTCACGTTCTATCTCTATGGTTTGTTTCCTCTTGATGTAGCCCTAAGCCCTGACTGGAGAGAAACACTTTCATGGAAAGGGGTTGCCCAGCTTCCAAAAATTACGAATCTCCAGAAATCTCAGCAAATATTTTTTCACCCAAACTGGATGATACTTTCAGGTAATGATCAGTACACGAAGGCGACTTGGTTCCCCAAATTTCGTTCTTCTATGTTGAAGCGTTCATTTCCAGTAACAGTTTGAATTTTTAGGTTTCACTCTGTTTTCTCCTATATTGATAGATGTATCTGGAACTCTAAATCCAACACGGTTTGTGCTAGCTTCTTGAAACTTGACACAGTAAAGTAGTTTCACGTTCTATCTCTATGTTTTGTTTCCTCTTGATGTAGCCCTAAGCAGTGACTGGCGAGAAACACTTTCATGGAAAGGGGTTGCCAAGCTTCCAAAAATTACGAATCTCCAGAAATCTCAGCAAATATTTTTTCACCCAAACTGGATGATACTTTCAGGTAATGATCAGTACACTAAGGCGACTTGGTTCCCCAAATTTCGTTCTTCTATGTTGAAGCGTTCATTTCCAGTAACACTTTGAATTTTTAGGTATCACTCTGTTTTCTCCTATATTGATACATGTACTTGGAACTCTAAATCTAACACGGTTTGTGCTAGCTTCTTGAAACTTGACACAGTAAAGTAGTTTCACGTTCTATCTCTATGTTTTGTTTCCTCTTAATGTAGCCCTAAGCAGTGACTGGCGAGAAACACTTTCATGAAAAGGGGTTTCCAAGCTTCCAAAAATTACGAATCTCCAGAAATCTCAGCAAATATTTTTTCACCCAAACTGGATGATACTTTCAGGTAATGATCAGTACACTAAGGCGACTTGGTTCCCCAAATTCCGTTCTTCAATGTTGAAGCGTTCATTTCCAGTAACAGTTTGAATTTTTAGGTATCACTCTGTTTTCTCCTATATTGATACATGTACTTGGAACTCTAAATCCAACACAGTTTGTGCTAGCTTCTTGAAACTTGACACAGTAAAGTAGTTTCACGTTCTATCTCTATGGTTTGTTTCCTCTTGATGTAGCCCTAAGCACTGACTGGCGAGAAACACTTTCATGGAAAGGGGTTGCCAATCTTCCAAAAATTACGAACCTCCAGAAATCTCAGCAAACATTTTTTCACCCAAACTGGATGATACTTTCAGGTAATGATCAGTACACTAAGGCGACTTGGTTCCCCAAATTTCGTTCTTCTACGTTGAAGCGTTCATTTCCAGTAACAGTTTGAATTTTTAGGTTTCACTCTGTTTTCTCCTATATTGATAGATGTATTTGGAACTCTAAATCCAACACGGTTTGTGCTAGCTTCTTGAAACTTGACACAGTAAAGTAGTTTCACGTTCTATCTCTATGGTTTGTTTCCTCTTGATGTAGCACTAAGCACTGACTGGAGAGAAACACTTTCATGGAAAGGGGTTGCCAAGCTTCCAAAAATTACGAATCTCCAGAAATCTCAGCCAATATTTTTTCACCCAAACTGGATGATACTTTCAGGTAATGATCAGTACACGAAGGCGACTTGATTCCCCAAATTTCGTTCTTCTATGTTGAAGCGTTCATTTCCAGTAACAGTTTGAATTTTTAGGTTTCACTCTGTTTTCTCCTATATTGATAGATGTATCTGGAACTCTAAATCCAACACGGTTTGTGCTAGCTTCTTGAAACTTGACACAGTAAAGTAGTTTCACGTTCTATCTCTATGTTTTGTTTCCTCTTGATGTAGCCCTAAGCAGTGACTGGCGAGAAACACTTTCATGGAAAGGGGTTGCCAAGCTTCCAAAAATTACGAATCTCCAGAAATCTCAGCAAATACTTTTTCACCCAAACTGGATGATACTGTCAGGTAATGATCAGTACACTAAGGCGACTTGGTTCCCCAAATTTCGTTCTTCTATGTTGAAGCGTTCATTTCCAGTAACAGGTTGAATTTTTAGGTATCACTCTGTTTTCTCCTATATTGATACATGTACTTGGAACTCTAAATCCAACACGGTTTGTGCTAGCTTCTTGAAACTTGACACAGTAAAGTAGTTTCACGTTCTATCTCTATGGTTTGTTTCCTCTTGATGTAGCCCTAAGCACTGACTGGCGAGAAAAACTTTCATGGAAAGGGGTTGCCCAGCTTCCAAAAATTACGAATCTCCAGAAATCTCAGCAAATATTTTTTCACCCAAACTGGATGATACTTTCAGGTAATGATCAGTACACGAAGGCGACTTGGTTCCCCAAATTTCGTTCTTCTATGTTGAAGCGTTCATTTCCAGTAACAGTTTGAATTTTTAGGTTTCACTCTGTTTTCTCCTATATTGATAGATGTATCTGGAACTCTAAATCCAACACGGTTTGTGCTAGCTTCTTGAAACTTGACACAGTAAAGTAGTTTCACGTTCTATCTCTATGTTTTGTTTCCTCTTGATGTAGCCCTAAGCAGTGACTGGCGAGAAACACTTTCATGGAAAGGGGTTGCCAAGCTTCCAAAAATTACGAATCTCCAGAAATCTCAGCAAATATTTTTTCACCCAAACTGGATGATACTTTCAGGTAATGATCAGTACACTAAGGCGACTTGGTTCCCCAAATTTCGTTCTTCTATGTTGAAGCGTTCATTTCCAGTAACACTTTGAATTTTTAGGTATCACTCTGTTTTCTCCTATATTGATACATGTACTTGGAACTCTAAATCTAACACGGTTTGTGCTAGCTTCTTGAAACTTGACACAGTAAAGTAGTTTCACGTTCTATCTCTATGTTTTGTTTCCTCTTAATGTAGCCCTAAGCAGTGACTGGCGAGAAACACTTTCATGAAAAGGGGTTTCCAAGCTTCCAAAAATTACGAATCTCCAGAAATCTCAGCAAATATTTTTTCACCCAAACTGGATGATACTTTCAGGTAATGATCAGTACACTAAGGCGACTTGGTTCCCCAAATTCCGTTCTTCAATGTTGAAGCGTTCATTTCCAGTAACAGTTTGAATTTTTAGGTATCACTCTGTTTTCTCCTATATTGATAGATGTATCTGGAACTCTAAATCCAACACGGTTTGTGCTAGCTTCTTGAAACTTGACACAGTAAAGTAGTTTCACGTTCTATCTCTATGTTTTGTTTCCTCTTGATGTAGCCCTAAGCAGTGACTGGCGAGAAACACTTTCATGGAAAGGGGTTGCCAAGCTTCCAAAAATTACGAATCTCCAGAAATCTCAGCAAATACTTTTTCACCCAAACTGGATGATACTGTCAGGTAATGATCAGTACACTAAGGCGACTTGGTTCCCCAAATTTCGTTCTTCTATGTTGAAGCGTTCATTTCCAGTAACAGGTTGAATTTTTAGGTATCACTCTGTTTTCTCCTATATTGATACATGTACTTGGAACTCTAAATCCAACACGGTTTGTGCTAGCTTCTTGAAACTTGACACAGTAAAGTAGTTTCACGTTCTATCTCTATGGTTTGTTTCCTCTTGATGTAGCCCTAAGCACTGACTGGCGAGAAAAACTTTCATGGAAAGGGGTTGCCCAGCTTCCAAAAATTACGAATCTCCAGAAATCGCAGCCAATATTTTTTCACCCAAACTGGATGATACTGTCAGGTAATGACCAGTACACTAAGGCGACTTGGTTCCCCAAATTTCGTTCTTCTATGTTGAAGCGTTCATTTCCAGTAACACTTTGAATTTTTAGGTATCACTCTGTTTTCTCCTATATTGATACATGTACTTGGAACTCTAAATCCAACACGGTTTTTGCTAGCTTCTTGAAACTTGACACAGTAAAGTAGTTTCACGTTCTATCTCTATGTTTTGTTTCCTCTTGATGTAGCCCTAAGCACTGACTGGCGAGAAACACTTTCATGGAAAGGGGTTGCCAAGTTTCCAAAAATTACGAATCTCCAGAAATCTCAGCAAATATTTTTTCACCCAAACTGGATGATACTTTCAGGTAATGATCAGTACACTAAGGCGACTTGGTTCCCCAAATTTCGTTCTTCTACGTTGAAGCGTTCATTTCCAGTAACAGTTTGAATTTTTAGGTTTCACTCTGTTTTCTCCTATATTGATAGATGTATTTGGAACTCTAAATCCAACACGGTTTGTGCTAGCTTCTTGAAACTTGACACAGTAAAGTAGTTTCATGTTCTATCTCTATGGTTTGTTTCCTCTTGTTGTAGCCCTAAGCACTGACTGGCGAGAAACACTTTCATGGAAAGGGGTTGCCAATCTTCCAAAAATTACGAACCTCCAGAAATCTCAGCAAATATTTTTTCACCCAAACTGGATGATACTTTCAGGTAATGATCAGTACACTAAGGCGACTTGGTTCCCCAAATTTCGTTCTTCTACGTTGAAGCGTTCATTTCCAGTAACAGTTTGAATTTTTAGGTTTCACTCTGTTTTCTCCTATATTGATAGATGTATTTGGAACTCTAAATCCAACACGGTTTGTGCTAGCTTCTTGAAACTTGACACAGTAAAGTAGTTTCACGTTCTATCTCTATGGTTTGTTTCCTCTTGATGTAGCCCTAAGCACTGACTGGAGAGAAACACTTTCATGGAAAGGGGTTGCCAAGCTTCCAAAAATTACGAATCTCCAGAAATCTCAGCAAATATTTTTTCCCCCAAACTGGATGATACTTTCAGGTAATGATCAGTACACGAAGGCGACTTGGTTCCCCAAATTTCGTTCTTCTATGTTGAAGCGTTCATTTCCAGTAACAGTTTGAATTTTTAGGTTTCACTCTGTTTTCTCCTATATTGATAGATGTATCTGGAACTCTAAATCCAACACGGTTTGTGCTAGCTTCTTGAAACTTGACACAGTAAAGTAGTTTCACGTTCTATCTCTATGTTTTGTTTCCTCTTGATGTAGCCCTAAGCAGTGACTGGCGAGAAACACTTTCATGGAAAGGGGTTGCCAAGCTTCCAAAAATTACGAATCTCCAGAAATCTCAGCAAATACTTTTTCACCCAAACTGGATGATACTTTCAGGTAATGATCAGTACACTAAGGCGACTTGGTTCCCCAAATTTCGTTCTTCTATGTTGAAGCGTTCATTTCCAGTAACAGTTTGAATTTTTAGGTATCACTCTGTTTTCTCCTATATTGATACATGTACTTGGAACTCTAAATCCAACACGGTTTGTGCTAGCTTCTTGAAACTTGACACAGTAAAGTAGTTTCACGTTCTATCTCTATGGTTTGTTTCCTCTTGATGTAGCCCTAAGCACTGACTGGCGAGAAACACTTTCATGGAAAGGGGTTGCCCAGCTTCCAAAAATTACGAATCTCCAGAAATCGCAGCCAATATTTTTTCACCCAAACTGGATGATACTGTCAGGTAATGACCAGTACACTAAGGCGACTTGGTTCCCCAAATTTCGTTCTTCTATGTTGAAGCGTTCATTTCCAGTAACAGTTTGAATTTTTAGGTTTCACTCTGTTTTCTCCTATATTGATACATGTACTTGGAACTCTAAATCCAACACGGTTTGTGCTAGCTTCTTGAAACTTGACACAGTAAAGTAGTTTCACGTTCTATCTCTATGGTTTGTTTCCTCTTGATGTAGCCCTAAGCCCTGACTGGAGAGAAACACTTTCATGGAAAGGGGTTGCCCAGCTTCCAAAAATTACGAATCTCCAGAAATCTCAGCAAATATTTTTTCACCCAAACTGGATGATACTTTCAGGTAATGATCAGTACACGAAGGCGACTTGGTTCCCCAAATTTCGTTCTTCTATGTTGAAGCGTTCATTTCCAGTAACAGTTTGAATTTTTAGGTTTCACTCTGTTTTCTCCTATATTGATAGATGTATCTGGAACTCTAAATCCAACACGGTTTGTGCTAGCTTCTTGAAACTTGACACAGTAAAGTAGTTTCACGTTCTATCTCTATGTTTTGTTTCCTCTTGATGTAGCCCTAAGCAGTGACTGGCGAGAAACACTTTCATGGAAAGGGGTTGCCAAGCTTCCAAAAATTACGAATCTCCAGAAATCTCAGCAAATATTTTTTCACCCAAACTGGATGATACTTTCAGGTAATGATCAGTACACTAAGGCGACTTGGTTCCCCAAATTTCGTTCTTCTATGTTGAAGCGTTCATTTCCAGTAACACTTTGAATTTTTAGGTATCACTCTGTTTTCTCCTATATTGATACATGTACTTGGAACTCTAAATCTAACACGGTTTGTGCTAGCTTCTTGAAACTTGACACAGTAAAGTAGTTTCACGTTCTATCTCTATGTTTTGTTTCCTCTTAATGTAGCCCTAAGCAGTGACTGGCGAGAAACACTTTCATGAAAAGGGGTTTCCAAGCTTCCAAAAATTACGAATCTCCAGAAATCTCAGCAAATATTTTTTCACCCAAACTGGATGATACTTTCAGGTAATGATCAGTACACTAAGGCGACTTGGTTCCCCAAATTCCGTTCTTCAATGTTGAAGCGTTCATTTCCAGTAACAGTTTGAATTTTTAGGTATCACTCTGTTTTCTCCTATATTGATACATGTACTTGGAACTCTAAATCCAACACAGTTTGTGCTAGCTTCTTGAAACTTGACACAGTAAAGTAGTTTCACGTTCTATCTCTATGGTTTGTTTCCTCTTGATGTAGCCCTAAGCACTGACTGGCGAGAAACACTTTCATGGAAAGGGGTTGCCAATCTTCCAAAAATTACGAACCTCCAGAAATCTCAGCAAACATTTTTTCACCCAAACTGGATGATACTTTCAGGTAATGATCAGTACACTAAGGCGACTTGGTTCCCCAAATTTCGTTCTTCTACGTTGAAGCGTTCATTTCCAGTAACAGTTTGAATTTTTAGGTTTCACTCTGTTTTCTCCTATATTGATAGATGTATTTGGAACTCTAAATCCAACACGGTTTGTGCTAGCTTCTTGAAACTTGACACAGTAAAGTAGTTTCACGTTCTATCTCTATGGTTTGTTTCCTCTTGATGTAGCACTAAGCACTGACTGGAGAGAAACACTTTCATGGAAAGGGGTTGCCAAGCTTCCAAAAATTACGAATCTCCAGAAATCTCAGCCAATATTTTTTCACCCAAACTGGATGATACTTTCAGGTAATGATCAGTACACGAAGGCGACTTGGTTCCCCAAATTTCGTTCTTCTATGTTGAAGCGTTCATTTCCAGTAACAGTTTGAATTTTTAGGTTTCACTCTGTTTTCTCCTATATTGATAGATGTATCTGGAACTCTAAATCCAACACGGTTTGTGCTAGCTTCTTGAAACTTGACACAGTAAAGTAGTTTCACGTTCTATCTCTATGTTTTGTTTCCTCTTGATGTAGCCCTAAGCAGTGACTGGCGAGAAACACTTTCATGGAAAGGGGTTGCCAAGCTTCCAAAAATTACGAATCTCCAGAAATCTCAGCAAATACTTTTTCACCCAAACTGGATGATACTGTCAGGTAATGATCAGTACACTAAGGCGACTTGGTTCCCCAAATTTCGTTCTTCTATGTTGAAGCGTTCATTTCCAGTAACAGGTTGAATTTTTAGGTATCACTCTGTTTTCTCCTATATTGATACATGTACTTGGAACTCTAAATCCAACACGGTTTGTGCTAGCTTCTTGAAACTTGACACAGTAAAGTAGTTTCACGTTCTATCTCTATGGTTTGTTTCCTCTTGATGTAGCCCTAAGCACTGACTGGCGAGAAAAACTTTCATGGAAAGGGGTTGCCCAGCTTCCAAAAATTACGAATCTCCAGAAATCGCAGCCAATATTTTTTCACCCAAACTGGATGATACTGTCAGGTAATGACCAGTACACTAAGGCGACTTGGTTCCCCAAATTTCGTTCTTCTATGTTGAAGCGTTCATTTCCAGTAACACTTTGAATTTTTAGGTATCACTCTGTTTTCTCCTATATTGATACATGTACTTGGAACTCTAAATCCAACACGGTTTTTGCTAGCTTCTTGAAACTTGACACAGTAAAGTAGTTTCACGTTCTATCTCTATGTTTTGTTTCCTCTTGATGTAGCCCTAAGCACTGACTGGCGAGAAACACTTTCATGGAAAGGGGTTGCCAAGCTTCCAAAAATTACGAATCTCCAGAAATCTCAGCAAATATTTTTTCACCCAAACTGGATGATACTTTCAGGTAATGATCAGTACACTAAGGCGACTTGGTTCCCCAAATTTCGTTCTTCTACGTTGAAGCGTTCATTTCCAGTAACAGTTTGAATTTTTAGGTTTCACTCTGTTTTCTCCTATATTGATAGATGTATTTGGAACTCTAAATCCAACACGGTTTGTGCTAGCTTCTTGAAACTTGACACAGTAAAGTAGTTTCACGTTCTATCTCTATGGTTTGTTTCCTCTTGATGTAGCCCTAAGCACTGACTGGAGAGAAACACTTTCATGGAAAGGGGTTGCCAAGCTTCCAAAAATTACGAAATTCCAGAAATCTCAGCAAATATTTTTTCACCCAAACTGGATGATACTTTCAGGTAATGATCAGTACACTAAGGCGACTTGGTTCCCCAAATTTCGTTCTTCTACGTTGAAGCGTTCATTTCCAGTAACAGTTTGAATTTTTAGGTTTCACTCTGTTTTCTCCTATATTGATAGATGTATTTGGAACTCTAAATCCAACACGGTTTGTGCTAGCTTCTTGAAACTTGACACAGTAAAGTAGTTTCACTTTCTATCTCTATGGTTTGTTTCCTCTTGATGTAGCCCTAAGCACTGACTGGAGAGAAACACTTTCATGGAAAGGGGTTGCCAAGCTTCCAAAAATTACGAATCTCCAGAAATCTCAGCAAATACTTTTTCACCCAAACTGGATGATACTTTCAGGTAATGATCAGTACACTAAGGCGACTTGGTTCCCCAAATTTCGTTCTTCTATGTTGAAGCGTTCATTTCCAGTAACAGTTTGAATTTTTAGGTTTCACTCTGTTTTCTCCTATATTGATAGATGTATCTGGAACTCTAAATCCAACACGGTTTGTGCTAGCTTCTTGAAACTTGACACAGTAAAGTAGTTTCACGTTCTATCTCTATGTTTTGTTTCCTCTTGATGTAGCCCTAAGCAGTGACTGGCGAGAAACACTTTCATGGAAAGGGGTTGCCAAGCTTCCAAAAATTACGAATCTCCAGAAATCTCAGCAAATACTTTTTCACCCAAACTGGATGATACTTTCAGGTAATGATCAGTACACTAAGGCGACTTGGTTCCCCAAATTTCGTTCTTCTATGTTGAAGCGTTCATTTCCAGTAACAGTTTGAATTTTTAGGTTTCACTCTGTTTTCTCCTATATTGATAGATGTATCTGGAACTCTAAATCCAACACGGTTTGTGCTAGCTTCTTGAAACTTGAGACAGTAAAGTAGTTTCACGTTCTATCTCTATGGTTTGTTTCCTCTTGATGTAGCCCTAAGCACTGACTGGAGAGAAACACTTTCATGGAAAGGGGTTGCCAAGCTTCCAAAAATTACGAATCTCCAGAAATCTCAGCAAATATTTTTTCACCCAAACTGGATGATACTTTCAGGTAATGATCAGTACACTAAGGCGACTTGGTTCCCCAAATTTCGTTCTTCTACGTTGAAGCGTTCATTTCCAGTAACAGTTTGAATTTTTAGGTTTCACTCTGTTTTCTCCTATATTGATAGATGTATTTGGAACTCTAAATCCAACACGGTTTGTGCTAGCTTCTTGAAACTTGACACAGTAAAGTAGTTTCACGTTCTATCTCTATGGTTTGTTTCCTCTTGATGTAGCCCTAAGCACTGACTGGAGAGAAACACTTTCATGGAAAGGGGTTGCCAAGCTTCCAAAAATTACGAATCTCCAGAAATCTCAGCAAATACTTTTTCACCCAAACTGGATGATACTTTCAGGTAATGATCAGTACACTAAGGCGACTTGGTTCCCCAAATTTCGTTCTTCTATGCTGAAGCGTTCATTTCCAGTAACAGTTTGAATTTTTAGGTTTCACTCTGTTTTCTCCTATATTGATAGATGTATCTGGAACTCTAAATCCAACACGGTTTGTGCTAGCTTCTGGAAACTTGACACAGTAAAGTAGTTTCACGTTCTATCTCTATGTTTTGTTTCCTCTTGATGTAGCCCTAAGCAGTGACTGGCGAAAAACACTTTCATGGAAAGGGGTTGCCAAGCTTCCAAAAATTACGAATCTCCAGAAATCTCAGCAAATACTTTTTCACCCAAACTGGATGATACTGTCAGGTAATGATCAGTACACTAAGGCGACTTGGTTCCCCAAATTTCGTTCTTCTATGTTGAAGCGTTCATTTCCAGTAACAGTTTGAATTTTTAGGTATTACTCTGTTTTCTCCTATATTGATACATGTACTTGGAACTCTAAATCCAACACGGTTTGTGCTAGCTTCTTGAAACTTGACACAGTAAACTAGTTTCACGTTCTATCTCTATGGTTTTTTTCCTCTTGATGTAGCCCTAAGCACTGACTGGCGAGAAACACTTTCATGGAAAGGGGTTGCCAAGCTTCCAAAAATTACGAATCTCCAGAAATCTCAGCAAATATTTTTTCACCCAAACTGGATGATACTTTCAGGTAATGATCAGTACACTAAGGCGACTTGGTTCCCCAAATTTCGTTCTTCTACGTTGAAGCGTTCATTTCCAGTAACAGTTTGAATTTTTAGGTTTCACTCTGTTTTCTCCTATATTGATAGATGTATTTGGAACTCTAAATCCAACACGGTTTGTGCTAGCTTCTTGAAACTTGACACAGTAAAGTAGTTTCACGTTCTATCTCTATGGTTTGTTTCCTCTTGATGTAGCCCTAAGCACTGACTGGAGAGAAACACTTTCATGGAAAGGGGTTGCCAAGCTTCCAAAAATTACGAATCTCCAGAAATCTCAGCAAATACTTTTTCACCCAAACTGGATGATACTTTCAGGTAATGATCAGTACACTAAGGCGACTTGGTTCCCCAAATTTCGTTCTTCTATGCTGAAGCGTTCATTTCCAGTAACAGTTTGAATTTTTAGGTTTCACTCTGTTTTCTCCTATATTGATAGATGTATCTGGAACTCTAAATCCAACACGGTTTGTGCTAGCTTCTGGAAACTTGACACAGTAAAGTAGTTTCACGTTCTATCTCTATGTTTTGTTTCCTCTTGATGTAGCCCTAAGCAGTGACTGGCGAAAAACACTTTCATGGAAAGGGGTTGCCAAGCTTCCAAAAATTACGAATCTCCAGAAATCTCAGCAAATACTTTTTCACCCAAACTGGATGATACTGTCAGGTAATGATCAGTACACTAAGGCGACTTGGTTCCCCAAATTTCGTTCTTCTATGTTGAAGCGTTCATTTCCAGTAACAGTTTGAATTTTTAGGTATTACTCTGTTTTCTCCTATATTGATACATGTACTTGGAACTCTAAATCCAACACGGTTTGTGCTAGCTTCTTGAAACTTGACACAGTAAACTAGTTTCACGTTCTATCTCTATGGTTTTTTTCCTCTTGATGTAGCCCTAAGCACTGACTGGCGAGAAACACTTTCATGGAAAGGGGTTGCCAAGCTTCCAAAAATTACGAATCTCCAGAAATCTCAGCAAATATTTTTTCACCCAAACTGGATGATACTGTCAGGTAATGATCAGTACACTAAGGCGACTTGGTTCCCCAAATTTCGTTCTTCTATGTTGAAGCGTTCATTTCCAGTAACAGTTTGAATTTTTAGGTATCACTCTGTATTCTCCTATATTGATACATGTACTTGGAACTCTAAATCCAACACGGTTTGTGCTAGCTTCTTGAAACTTGACACAGTAAAGTAGTTTCACGTTCTATCTCTATGGTTTGTTTCCTCTTGATGTAGCCCTAAGCACTGACTGGCGAGAAACACTTTCATGGAAAGGGGTTGCCCAGCTTCCAAAAATTACGAATCTCCAGAAATCGCAGCCAATATTTTTTCACCCAAACTGGATGATACAGTCAGGTAATGACCAGTACACTAAGGCGACTTGGTTCCCCAAATTTCGTTCTTCTATGTTGAAGCGTTCATTTCCAGTAACACTTTGAATTTTTAGGTATCACTCTGTTTTCTCCTATATTGATACATGTACTTGGAACTCTAAATCCAACACGGTTTGTGCTAGCTTCTTGAAACTTGACACAGTAAAGTAGTTTCACGTTCTATCTCTATGTTTTGTTTCCTCTTGATGTAGCCCTAAGCACTGACTGGCGAGAAACACTTTCATGGAAAGGGGTTGCCAAGCTTCCAAAAATTACGAATCTCCAGAAATCTCAGCAAATATTTTTTCACCCAAACTGGATGATACTTTCAGGTAATGATCAGTACACTAAGGCGACTTGGTTCCCCAAATTTCGTTCTTCTACGTTGAAGCGTTCATTTCCAGTAACAGTTTGAATTTTTAGGTTTCACTCTGTTTTCTCCTATATTGATAGATGTATTTGGAACTCTAAATCCAACACGGTTTGTGCTAGCTTCTTGAAACTTGAGACAGTAAAGTAGTTTCACGTTCTATCTCTATGGTTTGTTTCCTCTTGATGTAGCCCTAAGCACTGACTGGAGAGAAACACTTTCATGGAAAGGGGTTGCCCAGCTTCCAAAAATTACGAATCTCCAGAAATCTCAGCAAATATTTTTTCACCCAAACTGGATGATACTTTCAGGTAATGATCAGTACACGAAGGCGACTTGGTTCCCCAAATTTCGTTCTTCTATGTTGAAGCGTTCATTTGCAGTAACAGTTTGAATTTTTAGGTTTCACTCTGTTTTCTCCTATATTGATAGATGTATCTGGAACTCTAAATCCAACACGGTTTGTGCTAGCTTCTTGAAACTTGACACAGTAAAGTAGTTTCACGTTCTATCTCTATGTTTTGTTTCCTCTTGATGTAGCCCTAAGCAGTGACTGGCGAGAAACACTTTCATGGAAAGGGGTTGCCAAGATTCCAAAAATTACGAATCTCCAGAAATCTCAGCAAATACTTTTTCACCCAAACTGGATGATACTGTCAGGTAATGATCAGTACACTAAGGCGACTTGGTTCCCCAAATTTCGTTCTTCTATGTTGAAGCGTTCATTTCCAGTAACACTTTGAATTTTTAGGTATCACTCTGTTTTCTCCTATATTGATACATGTACTTGGAACTCTAAATCTAACACGGTTTGTGCTAGCTTCTTGAAACTTGACACAGTAAAGTAGTTTCACGTTCTATCTCTATGTTTTGTTTCCTCTTAATGTAGCCCTAAGCAGTGACTGGCGAGAAACACTTTCATGAAAAGGGGTTTCCAAGCTTCCAAAAATTACGAATCTCCAGAAATCTCAGCAAATATTTTTTCACCCAAACTGGATGATACTTTCAGGTAATGATCAGTACACTAAGGAGACTTGGTTCCCCAAATTCCGTTCTTCAATGTTGAAGCGTTCATTTCCAGTAACAGTTTGAATTTTTAGGTATCACTCTGTTTTCTCCTATATTGATACATGTACTTGGAACTCTAAATCCAACACGGTTTGTGCTAGCTTCTTGAAACTTGACACAGTAAAGTAGTTTCACGTTCTATCTCTATGGTTTGTTTCCTCTTGATGTAGCCCTAAGCACTGACTGGCGAGAAACACTTTCATGGAAAGGGGTTGCCAATCTTCCAAAAATTACGAACCTCCAGAAATCTCAGCAAATACTTTTTCACCCAAACTGGATGATACTTTCAGGTAATGATCAGTACACTAAGGCGATTTGGTTCCCCAAATTTCGTTCTTCTATGTTGAAGCGTTCATTTCCAGTAACAGGTTGAATTTTTAGGTATCACTCTGTTTTCTCCTATATTGATACATGTACTTGGAACTCTAAATCCAACACGGTTTGTGCTAGCTTCTTGAAACTTGACACAGTAAAGTAGTTTCACGTTCTATCTCTATGGTTTGTTTCCTCTTGATGTAGCCCTAAGCACTGACTGGCGAGAAACACTTTCATGGAAAGGGGTTGCCCAGCTTCCAAAAATTACGAATCTCCAGAAATCGCAGCCAATATTTTTTCACCCAAACTGGATGATACTGTCAGGTAATTATCAGTACACTAAGGCGACTTGGTTCCCCAAATTTCGTTCTTCTATGTTGAAGCGTTCATTTCCAGTAACATTTTGAATTTTTAGGTATCACTCTGTTTTCTCCTATATTGATACATGTACTTGGAACTCTAAATCCGACACGGTTTGTGCTAGCTTCTTGAAACTTGACACAGTAAAGTAGTTTCACGTTCTATCTCTATGGTTTGTTTCCTCTTGTTGTAGCCCTAAGCACTGACTGGCGAGAAACACTTTCATGGAAAGGGGTTGCCAAGCTTCCAAAAATTACGAATCTCCAGAAATCTCAGCAAATACTTTTTCACCCAAACTGGATGATACTGTCAGGTAATGATCAGTACCCTAAGGCGACTTGGTTCCCCAAATTTCGTTCTTCTATGTTGAAGCGTTCATTTCCAGTAACACTTTGAATTTTTAGGTATCACTCTGTTTTCTCCTATATTGATAGATGTATTTGGAACTCTAAATCCAACACGGTTTGTGCTAGCTTCTTGAAACTTGACACAGTAAAGTAGTTTCACGTTCTCTCTCTATGTTTTGTTTCCTCTTGATGTAGCCCTAAGCAGTGACTAGCGAGAAACACTTTCATGGAACGGGGTTTCCAAGCTTCCAAAAATTACGAATCTCCAGAAATCTCAGCAAATATTTTTTCACCCAAACTGGATGATACTTTCAGGTAATGATCAGTACACTAAGGCGACTTGGTTCCCCAAATTTCGTTCTTCTATGTTGAAGCTTTCATTTCCAGTAACATTTTGAATTTTTAGGTATCACTCTGTTTTCTCCTATATTGATACATGTACTTGGAACTCTAAATCCGACACGGTTTGTGCTAGCTTCTTGAAACTTGACACAGTAAAGTAGTTTCACGTTCTATCTCTATGTTTTGTTTCCTCTTGATGTAGCCCTAAGCAGTGACTGGCGAGAAACACTTTCATGGAAAGGGGTTGCCAAGCTTCCAAAAATTACGAATCTCCAGAAATCTCAGCAAATACTTTTTCACCCAAACTGGATGATACTGTCAGGTAATGATCAGTACACTAAGGCGACTTGGTTCCCCAAATTTCGTTCTTCTATGTTGAAGCGTTCATTTCCAGTAACACTTTGAATTTTTAGGTATCACTCTGTTTTCTCCTATATTGATACATGTACTTGGAACTCTAAATCCAACACGGTTTGTGCTAGCTTCTTGAAACTTGACACAGTAAAGTAGTTTCACGTTCTATCTCTATGTTTTGTTTCCTCTTGATGTAGCCCTAAGCAGTGACTGGCGAGAAACACTTTCATGAAAAGGGGTTTCCAAGCTTCCAAAAATTACGAATCTCCAGAAATCTCAGCAAATATTTTTTCACCCAAACTGGATGATACTTTCAGGTAATGATCAGTACACTAAGGCGACTTGGTTCCCCAAATTGCGTTCTTCAATGTTGAAGCGTTCATTTCCAGTAACAGTTTGAATTTTTAGGTATCACTCTGTTTTCTCCTATATTGATACATGTACTTGGAACTCTAAATCCAACACGGTTTGTGCTAGCTTCTTGAAACTTGACACAGTAAAGTAGTTTCACGTTCTATCTCTATGTTTTGTTTCCTCTTGATGTAGCCCTAAGCACTGACTGGCGAGAAACACTTTCATGGAAAGGGGTTGCCAAGCTTCCAAAAATTACGAATCTCCAGAAATCTCAGCAAATATTTTTTCACCCAAACTGGATGATACTTTCAGGTAATGATCAGTACACGAAGGCGACTTGGTTCCCCAAATTTCGTTCTTCTACGTTGAAGCGTTCATTTCCAGTAACAGTTTGAATTTTTAGGTTTCACTCTGTTTTCTCCTATATTGATAGATGTATTTGGAACTCTAAATCCAACACGGTTTGTGCTAGCTTCTTGAAACTTGACACAGTAAAGTAGTTTCACGTTCTATCTCTATGTTTTGTTTCCTCTTGATGTAGCCCTAAGCAGTGACTGGCGAGAAACACTTTCATGGAAAGGGGTTGCCAAGCTTCCAAAAATTACGAATCTCCAGAAATCTCAGCAAATACTTTTTCACCCAAACTGGATGATACTGTCAGGTAATGATCAGTACACTAAGGCGACTTGGTTCCCCAAATTTCGTTCTTCTATGTTGAAGCGTTCATTTCCAGTAACACTTTGAATTTTTAGGTATCACTCTGTTTTCTCCTATATTGATACATGTACTTGGAACTCTAAATCCAACACGGTTTGTGCTAGCTTCTTGAAACTTGACACAGTAAAGTAGTTTCACGTTCTATCTCTATGTTTTGTTTTCTCTTGATGTAGCCCTAAGCAGTGAGTGGCGAGAAACACTTTCATGGAAAGGGGTTTCCAAGCTTCCAAAAATTACGAATCTCCAGAAATCTCAGCCAATATTTTTTCACCCAAACTGGATGATACTTTCAGGTAATGATCAGTACACTAAGGCGACTTGGTTCCCCAAATTTCGTTCTTCTATGTTGAAGCGTTCATTTCCAGTAACACTTTGAATTTTTAGGTATCACTCTGTTTTCTCTTATATTGATACATGTACTTGGAACTCTAAATCCAACACGTTTTGTGCTAGCTTCTTGAAACTTGACACAGTAAAGTAGTTTCACGTTCTATCTCTATGGTTTGTTTCCTTTTGATGTAGCCTTAAGCACTGACTGGCGAGAAACAATTTCAGGGAAAGGGGTTGCCAAGCTTCCAAAAATTACGAATCTCCAGAAATCTCAGCCAATATTTTTTCACCCAAACTGGATGATACTTTCAGGTAATGATCAGTACACGAAGGCGACTTGGTTCCCCAAATTTCGTTCTTCTATGTTGAAGCGTTCATTTCCAGTAACACTTTGAATTTTTAGGTATCACTCTGTTTTCTCCTATATTGATAGATGTATTTGGAACTCTAAATCCAACACGGTTTGTGCTAGCTTCTTGAAACTTGACACAGTAAAGTAGTTTCACGTTCTATCTCTATGTTTTGTTTCCTCTTGATGTAGCCCTAAGCAGTGACTGGCGAGAAACACTTTCATGAAAAGGGGTTTCCAAGCTTCCAAGAATTACGAATCTCCAGAAATCTCAGCAAATATTTTTTCACCCAAACTGGATGATACTTTCAGGTAATGATCAGTACACTAAGGCGACTTGGTTCCCCAAATTGCGTTCTTCAATGTTGAAGCGTTCATTTCCAGTAACAGTTTGAATTTTTAGGTATCACTCTGTTTTCTCCTATATTGATACATGTACTTGGAACTCTAAATCCAACACGGTTTGTGCTAGCTTCTTGAAACTTGACACAGTAAAGTAGTTTCACGTTCTATCTCTATGTTTTGTTTCCTCTTGATGTAGCCCTAAGCAGTGACTGGCGAGAAACACTTTCATGGAAAGGGGTTGCCAAGCTTCCAAAAATTACGAATCTCCAGAAATCTCAGCAAATACTTTTTCACCCAAACTGGATGATACTGTCAGGTAATGATCAGTACACTAAGGCGACTTGGTTCCCCAAATTTCGTTCTTGTACGTTGAAGCGTTCATTTCCAGTAACACTTTGAATTTTTAGGTATCACTCTGTTTTCTCCTATATTGATACATGTACTTGGAACTCTAAATCCAACACGGTTTGTGCTAGCTTCTTGAAACTTGACACAGTAAAGTAGTTTCACGTTCTATCTCTATGGTTTGTTTCCTCTTGATGTAGCCCTAAGCACTGACTGGCGAGAAACACTTTCATGGAAAGGGGTTGCCAAGCTTCCAAAAATTACGAATCTCCAGAAATCTCAGCAAATATTTTTTCACCCAAACTGGATGATACTTTCAGGTAATGATCAGTACACGAAGGCGACTTGGTTCCCCAAATTTCGTTCTTCTATGTTGAAGCGTTCATTTCCAGTAACAGTTTGAATTTTTAGGTTTCACTCTGTTTTCTCCTATATTGATAGATGTATCTGGAACTCTAAATCCAACACGGTTTGTGCTAGCTTCTTGAAACTTGACACAGTAAAGTAGTTTCACGTTCTATCTCTATGTTTTGTTTCCTCTTGATGTAGCCCTAAGCACTGACTGGCGAGAAACACTTTCATGGAAAGGGGTTGCCCAGCTTCCAAAAATTACGAATCTCCAGAAATCGCAGCCAATATTTTTTCAACCAAACTGGATGATACTGTCAGGTAATGACCAGTACACTAAGGGGACTTGGTTCCCCAAATTTCGTTCTTCTATGTTGAAGCGTTCATTTCCAGTAACACTTTGAATTTTTAGGTATCACTCTGTTTTCTCCTATATTGATACATGTACTTGGAACTCTAAATCCAACACGGTTTGTGCTAGCTTCTTGAAACTTGATACAGTAAAGTAGTTTCACCTTCTATCTCTATGTTTTGTTTCCACTTGATGTAGCCCTAAGCACAGACTGGCGAGAAACACTTCCATGGAAAGGGGTTGCCAAGCTTCCAAAAATTACGAATCTCCAGAAATCTCAGCAAATATTTTTTCACCCAAACTGGATGATACTTTCAGGTAATGATCAGTACACTAAGGCGACTTGGTTCCCCAAATTTCGTTCTTCTACGTTGAAGCGTTCATTTCCAGTAACAGTTTGAATTTTTAGGTTTCACTCTGTTTTCTCCTATATTGATAGATGTATTTGGAACTCTAAATCCAACACGGTTTGTGCTAGCTTCTTGAAACTTGACACAGTAAAGTAGTTTCACGTTCTATCTCTATGTTTTGTTTCCTCTTGATGTAGCCCTAAGCAGTGACTGGCGAGAAACACTTTCATGGAAAGGGGTTGCCAAGCTTCCAAAAATTACGAATCTCCAGAAATCTCAGCCAATATTTTTTCACCCAAACTGGATGATACTTTCAGGTAATGATCAGTACACTAAGGCGACTTGGTTCCCCAAATTTCGTTCTTCTATGTTGAAGCGTTCATTTCCAGTAACAGTTTGAATTTTTAGGTTTCACTCTGTTTTCTCGTATATTGATAGATGTATCTGGAACTCTAAATCCAACACGGTTTGTGCTAGCTTCTTGAAACTTGATACAGTAAAGTAGTTTCACGTTCTATCTCTATGTTTTGTTTCCTCTTGATGTAGCCCTAAGCAGTGACTGGCGAGAAACACTTTCATGGAAAGGGGTTGCCAAGCTTCCAAAAATTACGAATCTCCAGATATCTCAGCAAATATTTTTTCACCCAAACTGTATGATACTTTCAGGTAATGATCAGTACACGAAGGCGACTTGGTTCCCCAAATTTCGTTTTTCTATGCTGAAGCGTTCATTTCCAGTAACAGTTTGAATTTTTAGGTTTCACTCTGTTTTCTCCTATATTGATAGATGTATTTGGAACTCTAAATCCAACACGGTTTGTGCTAGCTTCTTGAAACTTGACACAGTAAAGTAGTTTCACGTTCTATCTCTATGTTTTGTTTCCTCTTGATATAGCCCTAATCAGTGACTGGCGAGAAACACTTTCATGGAAAGGGGTTGCCAAGCTTCCAAAAATTACGAATCTCCAGATATCTCAGCAAATATTTTTTCACCCAAACTGGATGATACTTTCAGGTAATGATCAGTACAATAAGGCGACTTGGTTCCCCAAATTTCGTTCTTCTATGTTGAAGCGTTCATTTCCAGTAAAACTTTGAATTTTTAGGTATCACTCTGTTTTCTCCTATATTGATAGATGTACTTGGAACTCTAAATCCAACACGGTTTGTGCTAGCTTCTTGAAACTTGACACAGTAAAGTAGTTTCACGTTCTATCTCTATGTTTTGTTTCCTCTTGATGTAGCCCTAAACACTGACTGCCGAGAAACACTTTCATGGAAAGGGGTTGCCCAGCTTCCAAAAATTACGAATCTCCAGAAATCGCAGCCAATATTTTTTCACCCAAACTGGATGATACTGTCAGGTAATGACCAGTACACTAAGGGGACTTGGTTCCCCAAATTTCGTTCTTCTATGTTGAAGCGTTCATTTCCAGTAACACTTTGAATTTTTAGGTATCACTCTGTTTTCTCCTATATTGATACATGTACTTGGAACTCTAAATCCAACACGGTTTGTGCTAGCTTCTTGAAACTTGACACAGTAAAGTAGTTTCACCTTCTATCTCTATGTTTTGTTTCCTCTTGATGTAGCCCTAAGCACTGACTGGCGAGAAACACTTCCATGGAAAGGGGTTGCCAAGCTTCCAAAAATTACGAATCTCCAGAAATCTCAGCAAATATTTTTTCACCCAAACTGGATGATACTTTCAGGTAATGATCAGTACACTAAGGCGACTTGGTTCCCCAAATTTCGTTCTTCTACGTTGAAGCGTTCATTTCCAGTAACAGTTTGAATTTTTAGGTTTCACTCTGTTTTCTCCTATATTGATAGATGTATTTGGAACTCTAAATCCAACACGGTTTATGCTAGCTTCTTGAAACTTGACACAGTAAAGTAGTTTCACGTTCTATCTCTATGTTTTGTTTCCTCTTGATGTAGCCCTAAGCAGTGACTGGCGAGAAACACTTTCATGGAAAGGGGTTGCCAAGCTTCCAAAAATTACGAATCTCCAGAAATCTCAGCAAATACTTTTTCACCCAAACTGGATGATACTGTCAGGTAATGATCAGTACACTAAGGCGACTTGGTTCCCCAAATTTCGTTCTTCTATGTTGAAGCGTTCATTTCCAGTAACACTTTGAATTTTTAGGTATCACTCTGTTTTCTCCTATATTGATACATGTACTTGGAACTCTAAATCCAACACGGTTTGTGCTAGCTTCTTGAAACTTGACACAGTAAAGTAGTTTCACGTTCTATCTCTATGGTTTGTTTCCTCTTGATGTAGCCCTAAGCACTGACTGGCGAGAAACAATTTCATGGAAAGGGGTTGCCAAGCTTCCAAAAATTACGAATCTCCAGAAATCTCAGCAAATATTTTTTCACCCAAACTGGATGATACTGTCAGGTAATGATCAGTATACTAAGGCGACTTGGTTCCCCAAATTTCGTTCTTCTATGTTGAAGCGTTCATTTCCAGTAACAGTTTGAATTTTTAGGTATCACTCTGTTTTCTCCTATATTGATACATGTACTTGGAACTCTAAATCCAACACGGTTTGTGCTAGCTTCTTGAAACTTGACACAGTAAAGTAGTTTCACGTTCTATCTCTATGGTTTGTTTCCTCTTGATGTAGCCCTAAGCACTGACTGGCGAGAAACAATTTCATGGAAAGGGGTTGCCAAGCTTCCAAAAATTACGAATCTCCAGAAATCTCAGCAAATATTTTTTCACCCAAACTGGATGATACTGTCAGGTAATGATCAGTATACTAAGGCGACTTGGTTCCCCAAATTTCGTTCTTCTATGTTGAAGCGTTCATTTCCAGTAACAGTTTGAATTTTTAGGTATCACTCTGTTTTCTCCTATATTGATACATGTACTTGGAACTCTAAATCCAACACGGTTTGTGCTAGCTTCTTGAAACTTGACACAGTAAAGTAGTTTCACGTTCTATCTCTATGTTTTGTTTCCTCTTGATGTAGCCCTAAGCACTGACTGGCGAGAAACACTTTCATGGAAAGGGGTTGCCAAGCTTCCAAAAATTACGAATCTCCAGAAATCTCAGCAAATATTTTTTCACCCAAACTGGATGATACTTTCAGGTAATGATCAGTACACTAAGGCGACTTGGTTCCCCAAATTTCGTTCTTCTACGTTGAAGCGTTCATTTCCAGTAACAGTTTGAATTTTTAGGTTTCACTCTGTTTTCTCGTATATTGATAGATGTATCTGGAACTCTAAATCCAACACGGTTTGTGCTAGCTTCTTGAAACTTGACACAGTAAAGTAGTTTCACGTTCTATCTCTATGTTTTGTTTCCTCTTGATGTAGCCCTAAGCAGTGACTGGCGAGAAACACTTTCATGGAAAGGGGTTGCCAAGCTTCCAAAAATTACGAATCTCCAGATATCTCAGCAAATATTTTTTCACCCAAACTGTATGATACTTTCAGGTAATGATCAGTACACAAAGGCGACTTGGTTCCCCAAATTTCGTTTTTCTATGCTGAAGCGTTCATTTCCAGTAACAGTTTGAATTTTTAGGTTTCACTCTGTTTTCTCCTATATTGATAGATGTATTTGGAACTCTAAATCCAACACGGTTTGTGCTAGCTTCTTGAAACTTGACACAGTAAAGTAGTTTCACGTTCTATCTCGATGTTTTGTTTCCTCTTTATATAGCCCTAATCAGTGACTGGCGAGAAACACTTTCATGGAAAGGGGTTGCCAAGCTTCCAAAAATTACGAATCTCCAGAAATCTCAGCAAATATTTTTTCACCCAAACTGGATGATACTTTCAGGTAATGATCAGTACAATAAGGCGACTTGGTTCCCCAAATTTCGTTCTTCTATGTTGAAGCGTTCATTTCCAGTAAAACTTTGAATTTTTAGGTATCACTCTGTTTTCTCCTGTATTGATAGATGTACTTGGAACTCTAAATCCAACACGGTTTGTGCTAGCTTCTTGAAACTTGACACAGTAAAGTAGTTTCACGTTCTATCTCTATGGTTTGTTTCCTCTTGATTTAGCCCTAAGCACTGACTGGAGAGAAACACTTTCATGGAAAGGGGTTGCCAAGCTTCCAAAAATTACGAATCTCCAGAAATCTCAGCAAATACTTTTTCACCCAAACTGGATGATACTGTCAGGTAATGATCAGTACACTAAGGCGACTTGGTTCCCCAAATTTCGTTCTTCTATGTTGAAGCGTTCATTTCCAGTAACACTTTGAATTTTTAGGTATCACTCTGTTTTCTCCTATATTGATACATGTACTTGGAACTCTAAATCCAACACGGTTTGTGCTAGCTTCTTGAAACTTGACACAGTAAAGTAGTTTCACGTTCTATCTCTATGTTTTGTTTCCTCTTGATGTAGCCCTAAGCAGTGACTGGCGAGAAACACTTTCATGGAACGGAGTTTCCAAGCTTCCAAAAATTACGAATCTCCAGAAATCTCAGCAAATATTTTTTCACCCAAACTGGATGATACTTTCAGGTAATGATCAGTACACTAAGGCGACTTGGTTCCCCAAATTTCGTTCTTCTATGTTGAAGCGTTCATTTCCAGTAACATTTTGAATTTTTAGGTTTCACTCTGTTTTCTCCTATATTGATAGATGTATCTGGAACTCTAAATCCAACACGGTTTGTGCTAGCTTCTTGGAACTTGACACAGTAAAGTAGTTTCACGTTCTTTCTCTATGTTTTGTTTCCTCTTGATGTAGCCCTAAGCAGTGACTGGTGAGAAACACTTTCATGGAACGGAGTTTCCAAGCTTCCAAAAATTACGAATCTCCAGAAATATCAGCAAATACTTTTTCACCCAAACTGGATGATACTGTCAGGTAATGATCAATAAACTAAGGCGACTTGGTTCCCCAAATTTCGTTCTTCTATGTTGAAGCGTTCATTTCCAGTAACACTTTGAATTTTTAGGTATCACTCTGTTTTCTCCTATATTGATACATGTACGTGGAACTCTAAATCCAACACGGTTTGTGCTAGCTTCTTGAAACTTGACACAGTAAAGTAGTTTCACGTTCTATCTCTATGTTTTGTTTCCTCTTGATGTAGCCCTAAGCAGTGACTGGCGAGAAACACTTTCATGGAACGGAGTTTCCAAGCTTCCAAAAATTACGAATCTCCAGAAATCGCAGCCAATATTTTTTCACCCAAACTGGTTGATACTTTCAGGTAATGATCAGTACACTAAGGCGACTTGGTTCCCCAAATTTCGTTCTTCTATGTTGGAGCGTTCATTTCCAGTAACATTTTGAATTTTTAGGTATCACTCTGTTTTCTCCTATATTGATAGATGTATCTGGAACTCTAAATCCAACACGGTTTGTGCTAGCTTCTTGAAACTTGACACAGTAAAGTAGTTTCACGTTCTATCTCTATGTTTTGTTTCGTCTTGATATAGCCCTAATCAGTGACTGGCGAGAAACACTTTCATGGAAAGGGGTTGCCAAGCTTCCAAAAATTACGAATCTCCAGAAATCTCAGCAAATGTTTTTTCACCCAAACTGGATGATACTTTCAGGTAATGATCAGTACACTAAGGCGACTTGGTTCCCCAAATTTCGTTCTTCTATGTTGAAGCGTTCATTTCCAGTAAAACTTTGAATTTTTAGGTATCACTCTGTTTTCTCCTATATTTATAGATGTATTTGGAACTCTAAATCCAACACGGTTTGTGCTAGCTTCTTGAAACTTGACACAGTAAAGTAGTTTCACGTTCTATCTCTATGTTTTGTTTCCTCTTGATGTAGCCCTAAGCAGTGACTGGCGAGAAACACTTTCATGGAAAGGGGTTTCCAAGCTTCCAAAAATTACGAATCTCCAGAAATCTCAGCAAATATTTTTTCACCCTAACTGGATGATACTTTCAGGTAATGATCAGTACACTAAGGCAACTTGGTTCCCCAAATTTCGTTCTTCTATGTTGAAGCGTTCATTTCCAGTAACAGTTTGAATTTTTAGGTATCACTCTGTTTTCTCCTATATTGATACATGTACTTGGAACTCTAAATCCAACACGGTTTGTGCTAGCTTCTTGAAACTTGACACAGTAAAGTAGTTTCACGTTCTATCTCTATGGTTTGTTTCCTCTTGATGTAGCCCTAAGCACTGACTGGCGAGAAACACTTTCATGGAAAGGGTGCCAAGCTTCCAAAAATTACGAATCTCCAGAAATCTCAGCAAATATTTTTTCACCCAAACTGGATGATACTGTCAGGTAATGATCAGTACACTAAGGCGACTTGGTTCCCCAAATTTCGTTCTTCTATGTTGAAGCGTTCATTTCCAGTAACAGTTTGAATTTTTAGGTTTCACTCTGTTTTCTCCTATATTGATAGATGTATCTGGAACTCTAAATCCAACACGGTTTGTGCTAGCTTCTTGAAACTTGACACAGTAAAGTAGTTTCACGTTCTATCTCTATGTTTTGTTTCCTCTTGATGTAGCCCTAAGCAGTGACTGGCGAAAAACACTTTCATGGAAAGGGGTTGCCAAGCTTCCAAAAATTACGAATCTACAGAAATCTCAGCAAATACTTTTTCACCCAAACTGGATGATACTGTCAGGTAATGATCAGTACACTAAGGCGACTTGGTTCCCCAAATTTCGTTCTTCTATGTTGAAGCGTTCATTTCCAGTAACAGTTTGAATTTTTAGGTATCACTCTGTTTTCTCCTATATTGATACATGTACTTGGAACTCTAAATCCAACACGGTTTGTGCTAGCTTCTTGAAACTTGACACAGTAAACTAGTTTCACGTTCTATCTCTATGTTTTGTTTCCTCTTGATGTAGCCCTAAGCAGTGACTGGCGAGAAACACTTTCATGGTACGGGGTTTCCAAGGTTCCAAAAATTACGAATCTCCAGAAATCTCAGCAAATATTTTTTCACCCTAACTGGATGATACTTTCAGGTAATGATCAGTACACTAAGGCGACTTGGTTCCCCAAATTTCGTTCTTCTATGTTGAAGCGTTCATTTCCAGTAACATTTTGAATTTTTAGGTATCACTCTGTTTTCTCCTATATTGATACATGTACTTGGAACTCTAAATCCGACACGGTTTGTGCTAGCTTCTTGAAACTTGACACAGTAAAGTAGTTTCACGTTCTATCTCTATGGTTTGTTTCCTCTTGTTGTAGCCCTAAGCACTGACTGGCGAGAAACACTTTCATGGAAAGGGGTTGCCAAGCTTCCAAAAATTACGAATCTCCAGAAATCTCAGCAAATATTTTTTCACCCAAACTGGATGATACTTTCAGGTAATGATCAGTACACTAAGGCGACTTGGTTCCCCAAATTTCGTTCTTCTATGTTGAAGCGTTCATTTCCAGTAAAACTTTGAATTTTTAGGTATCACTCTGTTTTCTCCTATATTTATAGATGTATTTGGAACTCTAAATCCAACACGGTTTGTGCTAGCTTCTTGAAACTTGACACAGTGAAGTAGTTTCACGTTCTATCTCTATGTTTTGTTTCCTCTTGATGTAGCCCTAAGCAGTGACTGGCGAGAAACACTTTCATGGAAAGGGGTTTCCAAGCTTCCAAAAATTACGAATCTCCAGAAATCTCAGCAAATATTTTTTCACCCTAACTGGATGATACTTTCAGGTAATGATCAGTACACTAAGGCAACTTGGTTCCCCAAATTTCGTTCTTCTATGTTGAAGCGTTCATTTCCAGTAACAGTTTGAATTTTTAGGTATCACTCTGTTTTCTCCTATATTCATACATGTACTTGGAACTCTAAATCCAACACGGTTTGTGCTAGCTTCTTGAAACTTGACACAGTAAAGTAGTTTCACGTTCTATCTCTATGGTTTGTTTCCTCTTGATGTAGCCCTAAGCACTGACTGGCGAGAAACACTTTCATGGAAAGGGGTGCCAAGCTTCCAAAAATTACGAATCTCCAGAAATATCAGCAAATATTTTTTCACCCAAACTGGATGATACTGTCAGGTAATGATCAGTACACTAAGGCGACTTGGTTCCCCAAATTTCGTTCTTCTATGTTGAAGCGTTCATTTCCAGTAACAGTTTGAATTTTTAGGTATCACTCTGTTTTCTCCTATATTGATACATGTACTTGGAACTCTAAATCCAACACGGTTTGTGCTAGCTTCTTGAAACTTGACACAGTAAAGTAGTTTCACGTTCTATCTCTATGTTTTGTTTCCTCTTGATGTAGCCCTAAGCAGTGACTGGCGAAAAACACTTTCATGGAAAGGGGTTGCCAAGCTTACAAAAATTACGAATCTCCAGAAATCTCAGCAAATACTTTTTCACCCAAACTGGATGATACTTTCAGGTAATGATCAGTACACTAAGGCGACTTGGTTCCCCAAATTTCGTTCTTCTATGTTGAAGCGTTCATTTCCAGTAACAGTTTGAATTTTTAGGTATCACTCTGTTTTCTCCTATATTGATACATGTACTTGGAACTCTAAATCCAACACGGTTTGTGCTAGCTTCTTGAAACTTGACACAGTAAAGTAGTTTCACGTTCTATCTCTATGTTTTGTTTCCTCTTGATGTAGCCCTAAGCAGTGACTGGCGAGAAACACTTTCATGGAAAGGGGTTTCCAAGCTTCCAAAAATTACGAATCTCCAGAAATCTCAGCAAATATTTTTTCACCCTAACTGGATGATACTTTCAGGTAATGATCAGTACACTAAGGCGACTTGGTTCCCCAAATTTCGTTCTTCTATGTTGAAGCGTTCATTTCCAGTAACAGTTTGAATTTTTAGGTATCACTCTGTTTTCTCCTATATTGATAGATGTATCTGGAACTCTAAATCCAACACGGTTTGTGCTAGCTTCTTGAAACTTGACACAGTAAAGTAGTTTCACGTTCTATCTCTATGTTTTGTTTCCTCTTGATGTAGCCCTAAGCAGTGACTGGCGAAAAACACTTTCATGGAAAGGGGTTGCCAAGCTTCCAAAAATTACGAATCTACAGAAATCTCAGCAAATACTTTTTCACCCAAACTGGATGATACTGTCAGGTAATGATCAGTACACTAAGGCGACTTGGTTCCCCAAATTTCGTTCTTCTATGTTGAAGCGTTCATTTCCAGTAACAGTTTGAATTTTTAGGTATCACTCTGTTTTCTCCTATATTGATACATGTACTTGGAACTCTAAATCCAACACGGTTTGTGCTAGCTTCTTGAAACTTGACACAGTAAACTAGTTTCACGTTCTATCTCTATGTTTTGTTTCCTCTTGATGTAGCCCTAAGCAGTGAGTGGCGAGAAACACTTTCATGGTACGGGGTTTCCAAGGTTCCAAAAATTACGAATCTCCAGAAATCTCAGCAAATATTTTTTCACCCTAACTGGATGATACTTTCAGGTAATGATCAGTACACTAAGGCGACTTGGTTCCCCAAATTTCGTTCTTCTATGTTGAAGCGTTCATTTCCAGTAACATTTTGAATTTTTAGGTATCACTCTGTTTTCTCCTATATTGATACATGTACTTGGAACTCTAAATCCGACACGGTTTGTGCTAGCTTCTTGAAACTTGACACAGTAAAGTAGTTTCACGTTCTATCTCTATGGTTTGTTTCCTCTTGTTGTAGCCCTAAGCACTGACTGGCGAGAAACACTTTCATGGAAAGGGGTTGCCAAGCTTCCAAAAATTACGAATCTCCAGAAATCTCAGCAAATATTTTTTCACCCAAATTGGATGATACTGTCAGGTAATGATCAGTACACTAAGGCGACTTGGTTCCCCAAATTTCGTTCTTCTATGTTGAAGCGTTCATTTCCAGTAACAGTTTGAATTTTTAGGTATCACTCTGTTTTCTCCTATATTTATAGATGTATTTGGAACTCTAAATCCAACACGGTTTGTGCTAGCTTCTTGAAACTTGACACAGTGAAGTAGTTTCACGTTCTATCTCTATGTTTTGTTTCCTCTTGATGTAGCCCTAAGCAGTGACTGGCGAGAAACACTTTCATGGAAAGGGGTTTCCAAGCTTCCAAAAATTACGAATCTCCAGAAATCTCAGCAAATATTTTTTCACCCTAACTGGATGATACTTTCAGGTAATGATCAGTACACTAAGGCAACTTGGTTCCCCAAATTTCGTTCTTCTATGTTGAAGCGTTCATTTCCAGTAACAGTTTGAATTTTTAGGTATCACTCTGTTTTCTCCTATATTCATACATGTACTTGGAACTCTAAATCCAACACGGTTTGTGCTAGCTTCTTGAAACTTGACACAGTAAAGTAGTTTCACGTTCTATCTCTATGGTTTGTTTCCTCTTGATGTAGCCCTAAGCACTGACTGGCGAGAAACACTTTCATGGAAAGGGGTGCCAAGCTTCCAAAAATTACGAATCTCCAGAAATATCAGCAAATATTTTTTCACCCAAACTGGATGATACTGTCAGGTAATGATCAGTACACTAAGGCGACTTGGTTCCCCAAATTTCGTTCTTCTATGTTGAAGCGTTCATTTCCAGTAACAGTTTGAATTTTTAGGTATCACTCTGTTTTCTCCTATATTGATACATGTACTTGGAACTCTAAATCCAACACGGTTTGTGCTAGCTTCTTGAAACTTGACACAGTAAAGTAGTTTCACGTTCTATCTCTATGTTTTGTTTCCTCTTGATGTAGCCCTAAGCAGTGACTGGCGAAAAACACTTTCATGGAAAGGGGTTGCCAAGCTTACAAAAATTACGAATCTCCAGAAATCTCAGCAAATACTTTTTCACCCAAACTGGATGATACTGTCAGGTAATGATCAGTACACTAAGGCGACTTGGTTCCCCAAATTTCGTTCTTCTATGTTGAAGCGTTCATTTCCAGTAACAGTTTGAATTTTTAGGTATCACTCTGTTTTCTCCTATATTGATACATGTACTTGGAACTCTAAATCCGACACGGTTTGTGCTAGCTTCTTGAAACTTGACACAGTAAAGTAGTTTCACGTTCTATCTCTATGGTTTGTTTCCTCTTGTTGTAGCCCTAAGCACTGACTGGCGAGAAACACTTTCATGGAAAGGGGTTGCCAAGCTTCCAAAAATTACGAATCTCCGGAAATCTCAGCAAATATTTTTTCACCCAAACTGGATGATACTTTCAGGTAATGATCAGTACACGAAGGCGACTTGGTTACCCAAATTTCGTTTTTCTATGCTGAAGCGTTCATTTCCAGTAACAGTTTGAATTTTTAGGTTTCACTCTGTTTTCTCCTATATTGATAGATGTATTTGGAACTCTAAATCCAACACGGTTTGTGCTAGCTTCTTGAAACTTGACACAGTAAAGTAGTTTCACGTTCTATCTCTATGTTTTGTTTCGTCTTGATATAGCCCTAATCAGTGACTGGCGAGAAACACTTTCATGGAAAGGGGTTGCCAAGCTTCCAAAAATTACGAATCTCCAGAAATCTCAGCAAATATTTTTTCACCCAAACTGGATGATACTTTCAGGTAATGATCAGTACACTAAGGCGACTTGGTTCCCCAAATTTCGTTCTTCTATGTTGAAGCGTTCATTTCCAGTAAAACTTTGAATTTTTAGGTATCACTCTGTTTTCTCCTATATTGATAGATGTATTTGGAACTCTAAATCCA
The DNA here is from genome assembly GCF_964194105.1 of Spermophilus citellus. Classification (NCBI taxonomy): domain Eukaryota; kingdom Metazoa; phylum Chordata; class Mammalia; order Rodentia; family Sciuridae; genus Spermophilus; species Spermophilus citellus. The sequence goes on along the minus strand of NC_138187.1, from coordinate 49,113,991 downwards.
ACACGGTTTGTGCTAGCTTCTTGAAACTTGACACAGTAAAGTAGTTTCACGTTCTATCTCTATGTTTTGTTTCCTCTTGATGTAGCCCTAAGCAGTGACTGGCGAGAAACACTTTCATGGAAAGGGGTTTCCAAGCTTCCAAAAATTACGAATCTCCAGAAATCTCAGCAAATATTTTTTCACCCTAACTGGATGATACTTTCAGGTAATGATCAGTACACTAAGGCGACTTGGTTCCCCAAATTTCGTTCTTCTATGTTGAAGCGTTCATTTCCAGTAACAGTTTGAATTTTTAGGTATCACTCTGTTTTCTCCTATATTGATACATGTACTTGGAACTCTAAATCCAACACGGTTTGTGCTAGCTTCTTGAAACTTGACACAGTAAAGTAGTTTCACGTTCTATCTCTATGGTTTGTTTCCTCTTGATGTAGCCCTAAGCACTGACTGGCGAGAAACACTTTCATGGAAAGGGGTGCCAAGCTTCCAAAAATTACGTATCTCCAGAAATCTCAGCAAATATTTTTTCACCCAAACTGGATGATACTGTCAGGTAATGATCAGTACACTAAGGCGACTTGGTTCCCCAAATTTCGTTCTTCTATGTTGAAGCGTTCATTTCCAGTAACAGTTTGAATTTTTAGGTTTCACTCTGTTTTCTCCTATATTGATAGATGTATCTGGAACTCTAAATCCAACACGGTTTGTGCTAGCTTCTTGAAACTTGACACAGTAAAGTAGTTTCACGTTCTATCTCTATGTTTTGTTTCCTCTTGATGTAGCCCTAAGCAGTGAGTGGCGAGAAACACTTTCATGGAAAGGGGTTGCCAAGCTTCCAAAAATTACGAATCTCCAGAAATCTCAGCAAATACTTTTTCACCCAAATTGGATGATACTGTCAGGTAATGATCAGTACACTAAGGCGACTTGGTTCCCCAAATTTCGTTCTTCTATGTTGAAGCGTTCATTTCCAGTAACAGTTTGAATTTTTAGGTATCACTCTGTTTTCTCGTATATTGATACATGTACTTGGAACTCTAAATCCAACACGGTTTGTGCTAGCTTCTTGAAACTTGACACAGTAAAGTAGTTTCACGTTCTATCTCTATGTTTTGTTTCCTCTTGATGTAGCCCTAAGCAGTGACTGGCGAGAAACCCTTTCATGGAAAGGGGTGCCAATCTTCCAAAAATTACGAATCTCCAGAAATCTCAGCAAATATTTTTTCACCCAAACTGGATGATACTGTCAGGTAATGATCAGTACACTAAGGCAACTTGGTTCCCCAAATTTCGTTCTTCTATGTTGAAGCGTTCATTTCCAGTAACAGTTTGAATTTTTAGGTATCACTCTGTTTTCTCCTATATTGATACATGTACTTGGAACTCTAAATCCAACACGGTTTGTGCTAGCTTCTTGAAACTTGACACAGTAAAGTAGTTTCACGTTCTATCTCTATGGTTTGTTTCCTCTTGATGTAGCCCTAAGCACTGACTGGCGAGAAACACTTTCATGGAAAGGGGTGCCAATCTTCCAAAAATTACGAATCTCCAGAAATCTCAGCAAATATTTTTTCACCCAAACTGGATGATACTGTCAGGTAATGATCAGTACACTAAGGCGACTTGGTTCCCCAAATTTCGTTCTTCTATGTTGAAGCGTTCATTTCCAGTAACAGTTTGAATTTTTAGGTTTCACTCTGTTTTCTCCTATATTGATAGATGTATCTGGAACTCTAAATCCAACACGGTTTGTGCTAGCTTTTTGAAACTTGACACAGTAAAGTAGTTTCACGTTCTATCTCTATGTTTTGTTTCCTCTTGATGTAGCCCTAAGCAGTGAGTGGCGAGAAACACTTTCATGGAAAGGGGTTGCCAAGCTTCCAAAAATTACGAATCTCCAGAAATCTCAGCAAATACTTTTTCACCCAAATTGGATGATACTGTCAGGTAATGATCAGTACACTAAGGCGACTTGGTTCCCCAAATTTCGTTCTTCTATGTTGAAGCGTTCATTTCCAGTAACAGTTTGAATTTTTAGGTTTCACTCTGTTTTCTCCTATATTGATACATGTACTTGGAACTCTAAATCCAACACGGTTTGTGCTAGCTTCTTGAAACTTGACACAGTAAAGTAGTTTCACGTTCTATCTCTATGGTTTGTTTCCTCTTTATGTAGCCCTAAGCACTGACTGGCGAGAAACACTTTCATGGAAAGGGGTGCCAAGCTTCCAAAAATTACGAATCTCCAGAAATCTCAGCAAATATTTTTTCACCCAAACTGGATGATACTGTCAGGTAATGATCAGTACACTAAGGCGACTTGGTTCCCCAAATTTCGTTCTTCTATGTTGAAGCGTTCATTTCCAGTAACAGTTTGAATTTTTAGGTTTCACTCTGTTTTCTCCTATATTGATAGATGTATCTGGAACTCTAAATCCAACACGGTTTGTGCTAGCTTCTTGAAACTTGACACAGTAAAGTAGTTTCACGTTCTATCTCTATGTTTTGTTTCCTCTTGATGTAGCCCTAAGCAGTGAGTGGCGAGAAACACTTTCATGGAAAGGGGTTGCCAAGCTTCCAAAAATTACGAATCTCCAGAAATCTCAGCAAATACTTTTTCACCCAAACTGGATGATACTGTCAGGTAATGATCAGTACACTAAGGCGACTTGCTTCCCCAAATTTCGTTCTTCTATGTTGAAGCGTTCATTTCCAGTAACACTTTGAATTTTTAGGTATCACTCTGTTTTCTCCTATATTGATACATGTACTTGGAACTCTAAATCCAACACGGTTTGTGCTAGCTTCTTGAAACTTGACACAGTAAAGTAGTTTCACGTTCTATCTCTATGTTTTGTTTCCTCTTGATGTAGCCCTAAGCAGTGACTGGCGAGAAACACTTTCATGGAACGGGGTTTCCAAGCTTCCAAAAATTACGAATCTCCAGAAATCTCAGCAAATATTTTTTCACCCAAACTGGATGATACTTTCAGGTAATGATCAGTACACTAAGGCGACTTGGTTCCCCAAATTTCGTTCTTCTATGTTGAAGCATTCATTTCCAGTAACATTTTGAATTTTTAGGTATCACTCTGTTTTCTCCTATATTGATACATGTACTTGGAACTCTAAATCCAACACGGTTTGTGCTAGCTTCTTGAAACTTGACACAGTAAAGTAGTTTCACGTTCTATCTCTATGTTTTGTTTCCTCTTGATATAGCCCTAATCAGTGACTGGCGAGAAACACTTTCATGGAAAGGGGTTGCCAAGCTTCCAAAAATTACGAATCTCCAGAAATCTCAGCAAATATTTTTTCACCCAAACTGGATGATACTTTCAGGTAATGATCAGTACACGAAGGCGACTTGGTTCCCCAAATTTCGTTCTTCTACGTTGAAGCGTTCATTTCCAGTAACAGTTTGAATTTTTAGGTTTCACTCTGTTTTCTCCTATATTGATAGATGTATTTGGAACTCTAAATCCAACACGGTTTGTGCTAGCTTCTTGAAACTTGACACAGTAAAGTAGTTTCACGTTCTATCTCTATGTTTTGTTTCCTCTTGATGTAGCCCTAAGCAGTGACTGGCGAGAAACACTTTCATGGAAAGGGGTTGCCAAGCTTCCAAAAATTACGAATCTCCAGAAATCTCAGCAAATACTTTTTCACCCAAACTGGATGATACTGTCAGGTAATGATCAGTACACTAAGGTGACTTGGTTCACCAAATTTCGTTCTTCTATGTTGAAGCGTTCATTTCCAGGAACACTTTGAATTTTTAGGTATCACTCTGTTTTCTCCTATATTGATAGATGTATTTGGAACTCTAAATCCAACACGGTTTGTGCTAGCTTCTTGAAACTTGACACAGTAAAGTAGTTTCACGTTCTATCTCTATGTTTTGTTTCCTCTTGATGTAGCCCTAAGCAGTGACTAGCGAGAAACACTTTCATGGAACGGGGTTTCCAAGCTTCCAAAAATTACGAATCTCCAGAAATCTCAGCAAATATTTTTTCACCCAAACTGGATGATACTTTCAGGTAATGATCAGTACACTAAGGCGACTTGGTTCCCCAAATTTCGTTCTTCTACGTTGAAGCGTTCATTTCCAGTAACAGTTTGAATTTTTAGGTTTCACTCTGTTTTCTCCTATATTGATAGATGTATTTGGAACTCTAAATCCAACACGGTTTGTGCTAGCTTCTTGAAACTTGACACAGTAAAGTAGTTTCACTTTCTATCTCTATGGTTTGTTTCCTCTTGATGTAGCCCTAAGCACTGACTGGAGAGAAACACTTTCATGGAAAGGGGTTGCCAAGCTTCCAAAAATTACGAATCTCCAGAAATCTCAGCAAATACTTTTTCACCCAAACTGGATGATACTTTCAGGTAATGATCAGTACACTAAGGCGACTTGGTTCCCCAAATTTCGTTCTTCTATGTTGAAGCGTTCATTTCCAGTAACAGTTTGAATTTTTAGGTTTCACTCTGTTTTCTCCTATATTGATAGATGTATCTGGAACTCTAAATCCAACACGGTTTGTGCTAGCTTCTTGAAACTTGACACAGTAAAGTAGTTTCACGTTCTATCTCTATGTTTTGTTTCCTCTTGATGTAGCCCTAAGCAGTGACTGGCGAGAAACACTTTCATGGAAAGGGGTTGCCAAGCTTCCAAAAATTACGAATCTCCAGAAATCTCAGCAAATACTTTTTCACCCAAACTGGATGATACTTTCAGGTAATGATCAGTACACTAAGGCGACTTGGTTCCCCAAATTTCGTTCTTCTATGTTGAAGCGTTCATTTCCAGTAACAGTTTGAATTTTTAGGTTTCACTCTGTTTTCTCCTATATTGATAGATGTATCTGGAACTCTAAATCCAACACGGTTTGTGCTAGCTTCTTGAAACTTGAGACAGTAAAGTAGTTTCACGTTCTATCTCTATGGTTTGTTTCCTCTTGATGTAGCCCTAAGCACTGACTGGAGAGAAACACTTTCATGGAAAGGGGTTGCCAAGCTTCCAAAAATTACGAATCTCCAGAAATCTCAGCAAATATTTTTTCACCCAAACTGGATGATACTTTCAGGTAATGATCAGTACACTAAGGCGACTTGGTTCCCCAAATTTCGTTCTTCTACGTTGAAGCGTTCATTTCCAGTAACAGTTTGAATTTTTAGGTTTCACTCTGTTTTCTCCTATATTGATAGATGTATTTGGAACTCTAAATCCAACACGGTTTGTGCTAGCTTCTTGAAACTTGACACAGTAAAGTAGTTTCACGTTCTATCTCTATGGTTTGTTTCCTCTTGATGTAGCCCTAAGCACTGACTGGAGAGAAACACTTTCATGGAAAGGGGTTGCCAAGCTTCCAAAAATTACGAATCTCCAGAAATCTCAGCAAATACTTTTTCACCCAAACTGGATGATACTTTCAGGTAATGATCAGTACACTAAGGCGACTTGGTTCCCCAAATTTCGTTCTTCTATGCTGAAGCGTTCATTTCCAGTAACAGTTTGAATTTTTAGGTTTCACTCTGTTTTCTCCTATATTGATAGATGTATCTGGAACTCTAAATCCAACACGGTTTGTGCTAGCTTCTGGAAACTTGACACAGTAAAGTAGTTTCACGTTCTATCTCTATGTTTTGTTTCCTCTTGATGTAGCCCTAAGCAGTGACTGGCGAAAAACACTTTCATGGAAAGGGGTTGCCAAGCTTCCAAAAATTACGAATCTCCAGAAATCTCAGCAAATACTTTTTCACCCAAACTGGATGATACTGTCAGGTAATGATCAGTACACTAAGGCGACTTGGTTCCCCAAATTTCGTTCTTCTATGTTGAAGCGTTCATTTCCAGTAACAGTTTGAATTTTTAGGTATTACTCTGTTTTCTCCTATATTGATACATGTACTTGGAACTCTAAATCCAACACGGTTTGTGCTAGCTTCTTGAAACTTGACACAGTAAACTAGTTTCACGTTCTATCTCTATGGTTTTTTTCCTCTTGATGTAGCCCTAAGCACTGACTGGCGAGAAACACTTTCATGGAAAGGGGTTGCCAAGCTTCCAAAAATTACGAATCTCCAGAAATCTCAGCAAATATTTTTTCACCCAAACTGGATGATACTTTCAGGTAATGATCAGTACACTAAGGCGACTTGGTTCCCCAAATTTCGTTCTTCTACGTTGAAGCGTTCATTTCCAGTAACAGTTTGAATTTTTAGGTTTCACTCTGTTTTCTCCTATATTGATAGATGTATTTGGAACTCTAAATCCAACACGGTTTGTGCTAGCTTCTTGAAACTTGACACAGTAAAGTAGTTTCACGTTCTATCTCTATGGTTTGTTTCCTCTTGATGTAGCCCTAAGCACTGACTGGAGAGAAACACTTTCATGGAAAGGGGTTGCCAAGCTTCCAAAAATTACGAATCTCCAGAAATCTCAGCAAATACTTTTTCACCCAAACTGGATGATACTTTCAGGTAATGATCAGTACACTAAGGCGACTTGGTTCCCCAAATTTCGTTCTTCTATGCTGAAGCGTTCATTTCCAGTAACAGTTTGAATTTTTAGGTTTCACTCTGTTTTCTCCTATATTGATAGATGTATCTGGAACTCTAAATCCAACACGGTTTGTGCTAGCTTCTGGAAACTTGACACAGTAAAGTAGTTTCACGTTCTATCTCTATGTTTTGTTTCCTCTTGATGTAGCCCTAAGCAGTGACTGGCGAAAAACACTTTCATGGAAAGGGGTTGCCAAGCTTCCAAAAATTACGAATCTCCAGAAATCTCAGCAAATACTTTTTCACCCAAACTGGATGATACTGTCAGGTAATGATCAGTACACTAAGGCGACTTGGTTCCCCAAATTTCGTTCTTCTATGTTGAAGCGTTCATTTCCAGTAACAGTTTGAATTTTTAGGTATTACTCTGTTTTCTCCTATATTGATACATGTACTTGGAACTCTAAATCCAACACGGTTTGTGCTAGCTTCTTGAAACTTGACACAGTAAACTAGTTTCACGTTCTATCTCTATGGTTTTTTTCCTCTTGATGTAGCCCTAAGCACTGACTGGCGAGAAACACTTTCATGGAAAGGGGTTGCCAAGCTTCCAAAAATTACGAATCTCCAGAAATCTCAGCAAATATTTTTTCACCCAAACTGGATGATACTGTCAGGTAATGATCAGTACACTAAGGCGACTTGGTTCCCCAAATTTCGTTCTTCTATGTTGAAGCGTTCATTTCCAGTAACAGTTTGAATTTTTAGGTATCACTCTGTATTCTCCTATATTGATACATGTACTTGGAACTCTAAATCCAACACGGTTTGTGCTAGCTTCTTGAAACTTGACACAGTAAAGTAGTTTCACGTTCTATCTCTATGTTTTGTTTCCTCTTGATGTAGCCCTAAGCAGTGACTAGCGAGAAACACTTTCATGGAACGGGGTTTCCAAGCTTCCAAAAATTACGAATCTCCAGAAATCTCAGCAAATATTTTTTCACCCAAACTGGATGATACTTTCAGGTAATGATCAGTACACTAAGGCGACTTGGTTCCCCAAATTTCGTTCTTCTACGTTGAAGCGTTCATTTCCAGTAACAGTTTGAATTTTTAGGTTTCACTCTGTTTTCTCCTATATTGATAGATGTATTTGGAACTCTAAATCCAACACGGTTTGTGCTAGCTTCTTGAAACTTGACACAGTAAAGTAGTTACACTTTCTATCTCTATGGTTTGTTTCCTCTTGATGTAGCCCTAAGCACTGACTGGAGAGAAACACTTTCATGGAAAGGGGTTGCCAAGCTTCCAAAAATTACGAATCTCCAGAAATCTCAGCAAATACTTTTTCACCCAAACTGGATGATACTTTCAGGTAATGATCAGTACACTAAGGCGACTTGGTTCCCCAAATTTCGTTCTTCTATGTTGAAGCGTTCATTTCCAGTAACAGTTTGAATTTTTAGGTTTCACTCTGTTTTCTCCTATATTGATAGATGTATCTGGAACTCTAAATCCAACACGGTTTGTGCTAGCTTCTTGAAACTTGACACAGTAAAGTAGTTTCACGTTCTATCTCTATGTTTTGTTTCCTCTTGATGTAGCCCTAAGCAGTGACTGGCGAGAAACACTTTCATGGAAAGGGGTTGCCAAGCTTCCAAAAATTACGAATCTCCAGAAATCTCAGCAAATACTTTTTCACCCAAACTGGATGATACTTTCAGGTAATGATCAGTACACTAAGGCGACTTGGTTCCCCAAATTTCGTTCTTCTATGTTGAAGCGTTCATTTCCAGTAACAGTTTGAATTTTTAGGTTTCACTCTGTTTTCTCCTATATTGATAGATGTATCTGGAACTCTAAATCCAACACGGTTTGTGCTAGCTTCTTGAAACTTGAGACAGTAAAGTAGATTCACGTTCTATCTCTATGGTTTGTTTCCTCTTGATGTAGCCCTAAGCACTGACTGGAGAGAAACACTTTCATGGAAAGGGGTTGCCAAGCTTCCAAAAATTACGAATCTCCAGAAATCTCAGCAAATATTTTTTCACCCAAACTGGATGATACTTTCAGGTAATGATCAGTACACTAAGGCGACTTGGTTCCCCAAATTTCGTTCTTCTACGTTGAAGCGTTCATTTCCAGTAACAGTTTGAATTTTTAGGTTTCACTCTGTTTTCTCCTATATTGATAGATGTATTTGGAACTCTAAATCCAACACGGTTTGTGCTAGCTTCTTGAAACTTGACACAGTAAAGTAGTTTCACGTTCTATCTCTATGGTTTGTTTCCTCTTGATGTAGCCCTAAGCACTGACTGGAGAGAAACACTTTCATGGAAAGGGGTTGCCAAGCTTCCAAAAATTACGAATCTCCAGAAATCTCAGCAAATACTTTTTCACCCAAACTGGATGATACTTTCAGGTAATGATCAGTACACTAAGGCGACTTGGTTCCCCAAATTTCGTTCTTCTATGCTGAAGCGTTCATTTCCAGTAACAGTTTGAATTTTTAGGTTTCACTCTGTTTTCTCCTATATTGATAGATGTATCTGGAACTCTAAATCCAACACGGTTTGTGCTAGCTTCTGGAAACTTGACACAGTAAAGTAGTTTCACGTTCTATCTCTATGTTTTGTTTCCTCTTGATGTAGCCCTAAGCAGTGACTGGCGAAAAACACTTTCATGGAAAGGGGTTGCCAAGCTTCCAAAAATTACGAATCTCCAGAAATCTCAGCAAATACTTTTTCACCCAAACTGGATGATACTGTCAGGTAATGATCAGTACACTAAGGCGACTTGGTTCCCCAAATTTCGTTCTTCTATGTTGAAGCGTTCATTTCCAGTAACAGTTTGAATTTTTAGGTATTACTCTGTTTTCTCCTATATTGATACATGTACTTGGAACTCTAAATCCAACACGGTTTGTGCTAGCTTCTTGAAACTTGACACAGTAAACTAGTTTCACGTTCTATCTCTATGGTTTTTTTCCTCTTGATGTAGCCCTAAGCACTGACTGGCGAGAAACACTTTCATGGAAAGGGGTTGCCAAGCTTCCAAAAATTACGAATCTCCAGAAATCTCAGCAAATATTTTTTCACCCAAACTGGATGATACTTTCAGGTAATGATCAGTACACTAAGGCGACTTGGTTCCCCAAATTTCGTTCTTCTACGTTGAAGCGTTCATTTCCAGTAACAGTTTGAATTTTTAGGTTTCACTCTGTTTTCTCCTATATTGATAGATGTATTTGGAACTCTAAATCCAACACGGTTTGTGCTAGCTTCTTGAAACTTGACACAGTAAAGTAGTTTCACGTTCTATCTCTATGGTTTGTTTCCTCTTGATGTAGCCCTAAGCACTGACTGGAGAGAAACACTTTCATGGAAAGGGGTTGCCAAGCTTCCAAAAATTACGAATCTCCAGAAATCTCAGCAAATACTTTTTCACCCAAACTGGATGATACTTTCAGGTAATGATCAGTACACTAAGGCGACTTGGTTCCCCAAATTTCGTTCTTCTATGCTGAAGCGTTCATTTCCAGTAACAGTTTGAATTTTTAGGTTTCACTCTGTTTTCTCCTATATTGATAGATGTATCTGGAACTCTAAATCCAACACGGTTTGTGCTAGCTTCTGGAAACTTGACACAGTAAAGTAGTTTCACGTTCTATCTCTATGGTTTGTTTCCTCTTGATGTAGCCCTAAGCACTGACTGGAGAGAAACACTTTCATGGAAAGGGGTTGCCAAGCTTCCAAAAATTACGAATCTCCAGAAATCTCAGCAAATACTTTTTCACCCAAACTGGATGATACTTTCAGGTAATGATCAGTACACTAAGGCGACTTGGTTCCCCAAATTTCGTTCTTCTATGCTGAAGCGTTCATTTCCAGTAACAGTTTGAATTTTTAGGTTTCACTCTGTTTTCTCCTATATTGATAGATGTATCTGGAACTCTAAATCCAACACGGTTTGTGCTAGCTTCTGGAAACTTGACACAGTAAAGTAGTTTCACGTTCTATCTCTATGTTTTGTTTCCTCTTGATGTAGCCCTAAGCAGTGACTGGCGAAAAACACTTTCATGGAAAGGGGTTGCCAAGCTTCCAAAAATTACGAATCTCCAGAAATCTCAGCAAATACTTTTTCACCCAAACTGGATGATACTGTCAGGTAATGATCAGTACACTAAGGCGACTTGGTTCCCCAAATTTCGTTCTTCTATGTTGAAGCGTTCATTTCCAGTAACAGTTTGAATTTTTAGGTATTACTCTGTTTTCTCCTATATTGATACATGTACTTGGAACTCTAAATCCAACACGGTTTGTGCTAGCTTCTTGAAACTTGACACAGTAAACTAGTTTCACGTTCTATCTCTATGGTTTTTTTCCTCTTGATGTAGCCCTAAGCACTGACTGGCGAGAAACACTTTCATGGAAAGGGGTTGCCAAGCTTCCAAAAATTACGAATCTCCAGAAATCTCAGCAAATATTTTTTCACCCAAACTGGATGATACTGTCAGGTAATGATCAGTACACTAAGGCGACTTGGTTCCCCAAATTTCGTTCTTCTATGTTGAAGCGTTCATTTCCAGTAACAGTTTGAATTTTTAGGTATCACTCTGTATTCTCCTATATTGATACATGTACTTGGAACTCTAAATCCAACACGGTTTGTGCTAGCTTCTTGAAACTTGACACAGTAAAGTAGTTTCACGTTCTATCTCTATGGTTTGTTTCCTCTTGATGTAGCCCTAAGCACTGACTGGCGAGAAACACTTTCATGGAAAGGGGTTGCCCAGCTTCCAAAAATTACGAATCTCCAGAAATCGCAGCCAATATTTTTTCACCCAAACTGGATGATACAGTCAGGTAATGACCAGTACACTAAGGCGACTTGGTTCCCCAAATTTCGTTCTTCTATGTTGAAGCGTTCATTTCCAGTAACACTTTGAATTTTTAGGTATCACTCTGTTTTCTCCTATATTGATACATGTACTTGGAACTCTAAATCCAACACGGTTTGTGCTAGCTTCTTGAAACTTGACACAGTAAAGTAGTTTCACGTTCTATCTCTATGTTTTGTTTCCTCTTGATGTAGCCCTAAGCACTGACTGGCGAGAAACACTTTCATGGAAAGGGGTTGCCAAGCTTCCAAAAATTACGAATCTCCAGAAATCTCAGCAAATATTTTTTCACCCAAACTGGATGATACTTTCAGGTAATGATCAGTACACTAAGGCGACTTGGTTCCCCAAATTTCGTTCTTCTACGTTGAAGCGTTCATTTCCAGTAACAGTTTGAATTTTTAGGTTTCACTCTGTTTTCTCCTATATTGATAGATGTATTTGGAACTCTAAATCCAACACGGTTTGTGCTAGCTTCTTGAAACTTGAGACAGTAAAGTAGTTTCACGTTCTATCTCTATGGTTTGTTTCCTCTTGATGTAGCCCTAAGCACTGACTGGAGAGAAACACTTTCATGGAAAGGGGTTGCCCAGCTTCCAAAAATTACGAATCTCCAGAAATCTCAGCAAATATTTTTTCACCCAAACTGGATGATACTTTCAGGTAATGATCAGTACACGAAGGCGACTTGGTTCCCCAAATTTCGTTCTTCTATGTTGAAGCGTTCATTTGCAGTAACAGTTTGAATTTTTAGGTTTCACTCTGTTTTCTCCTATATTGATAGATGTATCTGGAACTCTAAATCCAACACGGTTTGTGCTAGCTTCTTGAAACTTGACACAGTAAAGTAGTTTCACGTTCTATCTCTATGTTTTGTTTCCTCTTGATGTAGCCCTAAGCAGTGACTGGCGAGAAACACTTTCATGGAAAGGGGTTGCCAAGATTCCAAAAATTACGAATCTCCAGAAATCTCAGCAAATACTTTTTCACCCAAACTGGATGATACTGTCAGGTAATGATCAGTACACTAAGGCGACTTGGTTCCCCAAATTTCGTTCTTCTATGTTGAAGCGTTCATTTCCAGTAACACTTTGAATTTTTAGGTATCACTCTGTTTTCTCCTATATTGATACATGTACTTGGAACTCTAAATCTAACACGGTTTGTGCTAGCTTCTTGAAACTTGACACAGTAAAGTAGTTTCACGTTCTATCTCTATGTTTTGTTTCCTCTTAATGTAGCCCTAAGCAGTGACTGGCGAGAAACACTTTCATGAAAAGGGGTTTCCAAGCTTCCAAAAATTACGAATCTCCAGAAATCTCAGCAAATATTTTTTCACCCAAACTGGATGATACTTTCAGGTAATGATCAGTACACTAAGGAGACTTGGTTCCCCAAATTCCGTTCTTCAATGTTGAAGCGTTCATTTCCAGTAACAGTTTGAATTTTTAGGTATCACTCTGTTTTCTCCTATATTGATACATGTACTTGGAACTCTAAATCCAACACGGTTTGTGCTAGCTTCTTGAAACTTGACACAGTAAAGTAGTTTCACGTTCTATCTCTATGGTTTGTTTCCTCTTGATGTAGCCCTAAGCACTGACTGGCGAGAAACACTTTCATGGAAAGGGGTTGCCAATCTTCCAAAAATTACGAACCTCCAGAAATCTCAGCAAATACTTTTTCACCCAAACTGGATGATACTTTCAGGTAATGATCAGTACACTAAGGCGATTTGGTTCCCCAAATTTCGTTCTTCTATGTTGAAGCGTTCATTTCCAGTAACAGGTTGAATTTTTAGGTATCACTCTGTTTTCTCCTATATTGATACATGTACTTGGAACTCTAAATCCAACACGGTTTGTGCTAGCTTCTTGAAACTTGACACAGTAAAGTAGTTTCACGTTCTATCTCTATGGTTTGTTTCCTCTTGATGTAGCCCTAAGCACTGACTGGCGAGAAACACTTTCATGGAAAGGGGTTGCCCAGCTTCCAAAAATTACGAATCTCCAGAAATCGCAGCCAATATTTTTTCACCCAAACTGGATGATACTGTCAGGTAATTATCAGTACACTAAGGCGACTTGGTTCCCCAAATTTCGTTCTTCTATGTTGAAGCGTTCATTTCCAGTAACATTTTGAATTTTTAGGTATCACTCTGTTTTCTCCTATATTGATACATGTACTTGGAACTCTAAATCCGACACGGTTTGTGCTAGCTTCTTGAAACTTGACACAGTAAAGTAGTTTCACGTTCTATCTCTATGGTTTGTTTCCTCTTGTTGTAGCCCTAAGCACTGACTGGCGAGAAACACTTTCATGGAAAGGGGTTGCCAAGCTTCCAAAAATTACGAATCTCCAGAAATCTCAGCAAATACTTTTTCACCCAAACTGGATGATACTGTCAGGTAATGATCAGTACCCTAAGGCGACTTGGTTCCCCAAATTTCGTTCTTCTATGTTGAAGCGTTCATTTCCAGTAACACTTTGAATTTTTAGGTATCACTCTGTTTTCTCCTATATTGATAGATGTATTTGGAACTCTAAATCCAACACGGTTTGTGCTAGCTTCTTGAAACTTGACACAGTAAAGTAGTTTCACGTTCTCTCTCTATGTTTTGTTTCCTCTTGATGTAGCCCTAAGCAGTGACTAGCGAGAAACACTTTCATGGAACGGGGTTTCCAAGCTTCCAAAAATTACGAATCTCCAGAAATCTCAGCAAATATTTTTTCACCCAAACTGGATGATACTTTCAGGTAATGATCAGTACACTAAGGCGACTTGGTTCCCCAAATTTCGTTCTTCTATGTTGAAGCTTTCATTTCCAGTAACATTTTGAATTTTTAGGTATCACTCTGTTTTCTCCTATATTGATACATGTACTTGGAACTCTAAATCCGACACGGTTTGTGCTAGCTTCTTGAAACTTGACACAGTAAAGTAGTTTCACGTTCTATCTCTATGTTTTGTTTCCTCTTGATGTAGCCCTAAGCAGTGACTGGCGAGAAACACTTTCATGGAAAGGGGTTGCCAAGCTTCCAAAAATTACGAATCTCCAGAAATCTCAGCAAATACTTTTTCACCCAAACTGGATGATACTGTCAGGTAATGATCAGTACACTAAGGCGACTTGGTTCCCCAAATTTCGTTCTTCTATGTTGAAGCGTTCATTTCCAGTAACACTTTGAATTTTTAGGTATCACTCTGTTTTCTCCTATATTGATACATGTACTTGGAACTCTAAATCCAACACGGTTTGTGCTAGCTTCTTGAAACTTGACACAGTAAAGTAGTTTCACGTTCTATCTCTATGTTTTGTTTCCTCTTGATGTAGCCCTAAGCAGTGACTGGCGAGAAACACTTTCATGAAAAGGGGTTTCCAAGCTTCCAAAAATTACGAATCTCCAGAAATCTCAGCAAATATTTTTTCACCCAAACTGGATGATACTTTCAGGTAATGATCAGTACACTAAGGCGACTTGGTTCCCCAAATTGCGTTCTTCAATGTTGAAGCGTTCATTTCCAGTAACAGTTTGAATTTTTAGGTATCACTCTGTTTTCTCCTATATTGATACATGTACTTGGAACTCTAAATCCAACACGGTTTGTGCTAGCTTCTTGAAACTTGACACAGTAAAGTAGTTTCACGTTCTATCTCTATGTTTTGTTTCCTCTTGATGTAGCCCTAAGCACTGACTGGCGAGAAACACTTTCATGGAAAGGGGTTGCCAAGCTTCCAAAAATTACGAATCTCCAGAAATCTCAGCAAATATTTTTTCACCCAAACTGGATGATACTTTCAGGTAATGATCAGTACACGAAGGCGACTTGGTTCCCCAAATTTCGTTCTTCTACGTTGAAGCGTTCATTTCCAGTAACAGTTTGAATTTTTAGGTTTCACTCTGTTTTCTCCTATATTGATAGATGTATTTGGAACTCTAAATCCAACACGGTTTGTGCTAGCTTCTTGAAACTTGACACAGTAAAGTAGTTTCACGTTCTATCTCTATGTTTTGTTTCCTCTTGATGTAGCCCTAAGCAGTGACTGGCGAGAAACACTTTCATGGAAAGGGGTTGCCAAGCTTCCAAAAATTACGAATCTCCAGAAATCTCAGCAAATACTTTTTCACCCAAACTGGATGATACTGTCAGGTAATGATCAGTACACTAAGGCGACTTGGTTCCCCAAATTTCGTTCTTCTATGTTGAAGCGTTCATTTCCAGTAACACTTTGAATTTTTAGGTATCACTCTGTTTTCTCCTATATTGATACATGTACTTGGAACTCTAAATCCAACACGGTTTGTGCTAGCTTCTTGAAACTTGACACAGTAAAGTAGTTTCACGTTCTATCTCTATGTTTTGTTTTCTCTTGATGTAGCCCTAAGCAGTGAGTGGCGAGAAACACTTTCATGGAAAGGGGTTTCCAAGCTTCCAAAAATTACGAATCTCCAGAAATCTCAGCCAATATTTTTTCACCCAAACTGGATGATACTTTCAGGTAATGATCAGTACACTAAGGCGACTTGGTTCCCCAAATTTCGTTCTTCTATGTTGAAGCGTTCATTTCCAGTAACACTTTGAATTTTTAGGTATCACTCTGTTTTCTCTTATATTGATACATGTACTTGGAACTCTAAATCCAACACGTTTTGTGCTAGCTTCTTGAAACTTGACACAGTAAAGTAGTTTCACGTTCTATCTCTATGGTTTGTTTCCTTTTGATGTAGCCTTAAGCACTGACTGGCGAGAAACAATTTCAGGGAAAGGGGTTGCCAAGCTTCCAAAAATTACGAATCTCCAGAAATCTCAGCCAATATTTTTTCACCCAAACTGGATGATACTTTCAGGTAATGATCAGTACACGAAGGCGACTTGGTTCCCCAAATTTCGTTCTTCTATGTTGAAGCGTTCATTTCCAGTAACACTTTGAATTTTTAGGTATCACTCTGTTTTCTCCTATATTGATAGATGTATTTGGAACTCTAAATCCAACACGGTTTGTGCTAGCTTCTTGAAACTTGACACAGTAAAGTAGTTTCACGTTCTATCTCTATGTTTTGTTTCCTCTTGATGTAGCCCTAAGCAGTGACTGGCGAGAAACACTTTCATGAAAAGGGGTTTCCAAGCTTCCAAGAATTACGAATCTCCAGAAATCTCAGCAAATATTTTTTCACCCAAACTGGATGATACTTTCAGGTAATGATCAGTACACTAAGGCGACTTGGTTCCCCAAATTGCGTTCTTCAATGTTGAAGCGTTCATTTCCAGTAACAGTTTGAATTTTTAGGTATCACTCTGTTTTCTCCTATATTGATACATGTACTTGGAACTCTAAATCCAACACGGTTTGTGCTAGCTTCTTGAAACTTGACACAGTAAAGTAGTTTCACGTTCTATCTCTATGTTTTGTTTCCTCTTGATGTAGCCCTAAGCAGTGACTGGCGAGAAACACTTTCATGGAAAGGGGTTGCCAAGCTTCCAAAAATTACGAATCTCCAGAAATCTCAGCAAATACTTTTTCACCCAAACTGGATGATACTGTCAGGTAATGATCAGTACACTAAGGCGACTTGGTTCCCCAAATTTCGTTCTTGTACGTTGAAGCGTTCATTTCCAGTAACACTTTGAATTTTTAGGTATCACTCTGTTTTCTCCTATATTGATACATGTACTTGGAACTCTAAATCCAACACGGTTTGTGCTAGCTTCTTGAAACTTGACACAGTAAAGTAGTTTCACGTTCTATCTCTATGGTTTGTTTCCTCTTGATGTAGCCCTAAGCACTGACTGGCGAGAAACACTTTCATGGAAAGGGGTTGCCAAGCTTCCAAAAATTACGAATCTCCAGAAATCTCAGCAAATATTTTTTCACCCAAACTGGATGATACTTTCAGGTAATGATCAGTACACGAAGGCGACTTGGTTCCCCAAATTTCGTTCTTCTATGTTGAAGCGTTCATTTCCAGTAACAGTTTGAATTTTTAGGTTTCACTCTGTTTTCTCCTATATTGATAGATGTATCTGGAACTCTAAATCCAACACGGTTTGTGCTAGCTTCTTGAAACTTGACACAGTAAAGTAGTTTCACGTTCTATCTCTATGTTTTGTTTCCTCTTGATGTAGCCCTAAGCACTGACTGGCGAGAAACACTTTCATGGAAAGGGGTTGCCCAGCTTCCAAAAATTACGAATCTCCAGAAATCGCAGCCAATATTTTTTCAACCAAACTGGATGATACTGTCAGGTAATGACCAGTACACTAAGGGGACTTGGTTCCCCAAATTTCGTTCTTCTATGTTGAAGCGTTCATTTCCAGTAACACTTTGAATTTTTAGGTATCACTCTGTTTTCTCCTATATTGATACATGTACTTGGAACTCTAAATCCAACACGGTTTGTGCTAGCTTCTTGAAACTTGATACAGTAAAGTAGTTTCACCTTCTATCTCTATGTTTTGTTTCCACTTGATGTAGCCCTAAGCACAGACTGGCGAGAAACACTTCCATGGAAAGGGGTTGCCAAGCTTCCAAAAATTACGAATCTCCAGAAATCTCAGCAAATATTTTTTCACCCAAACTGGATGATACTTTCAGGTAATGATCAGTACACTAAGGCGACTTGGTTCCCCAAATTTCGTTCTTCTACGTTGAAGCGTTCATTTCCAGTAACAGTTTGAATTTTTAGGTTTCACTCTGTTTTCTCCTATATTGATAGATGTATTTGGAACTCTAAATCCAACACGGTTTGTGCTAGCTTCTTGAAACTTGACACAGTAAAGTAGTTTCACGTTCTATCTCTATGTTTTGTTTCCTCTTGATGTAGCCCTAAGCAGTGACTGGCGAGAAACACTTTCATGGAAAGGGGTTGCCAAGCTTCCAAAAATTACGAATCTCCAGAAATCTCAGCCAATATTTTTTGACCCAAACTGGATGATACTTTCAGGTAATGATCAGTACACTAAGGCGACTTGGTTCCCCAAATTTCGTTCTTCTATGTTGAAGCGTTCATTTCCAGTAACAGTTTGAATTTTTAGGTTTCACTCTGTTTTCTCGTATATTGATAGATGTATCTGGAACTCTAAATCCAACACGGTTTGTGCTAGCTTCTTGAAACTTGATACAGTAAAGTAGTTTCACGTTCTATCTCTATGTTTTGTTTCCTCTTGATGTAGCCCTAAGCAGTGACTGGCGAGAAACACTTTCATGGAAAGGGGTTGCCAAGCTTCCAAAAATTACGAATCTCCAGATATCTCAGCAAATATTTTTTCACCCAAACTGTATGATACTTTCAGGTAATGATCAGTACACGAAGGCGACTTGGTTCCCCAAATTTCGTTTTTCTATGCTGAAGCGTTCATTTCCAGTAACAGTTTGAATTTTTAGGTTTCACTCTGTTTTCTCCTATATTGATAGATGTATTTGGAACTCTAAATCCAACACGGTTTGTGCTAGCTTCTTGAAACTTGACACAGTAAAGTAGTTTCACGTTCTATCTCTATGTTTTGTTTCCTCTTGATATAGCCCTAATCAGTGACTGGCGAGAAACACTTTCATGGAAAGGGGTTGCCAAGCTTCCAAAAATTACGAATCTCCAGATATCTCAGCAAATATTTTTTCACCCAAACTGGATGATACTTTCAGGTAATGATCAGTACAATAAGGCGACTTGGTTCCCCAAATTTCGTTCTTCTATGTTGAAGCGTTCATTTCCAGTAAAACTTTGAATTTTTAGGTATCACTCTGTTTTCTCCTATATTGATAGATGTACTTGGAACTCTAAATCCAACACGGTTTGTGCTAGCTTCTTGAAACTTGACACAGTAAAGTAGTTTCACGTTCTATCTCTATGTTTTGTTTCCTCTTGATGTAGCCCTAAACACTGACTGCCGAGAAACACTTTCATGGAAAGGGGTTGCCCAGCTTCCAAAAATTACGAATCTCCAGAAATCGCAGCCAATATTTTTTCACCCAAACTGGATGATACTGTCAGGTAATGACCAGTACACTAAGGGGACTTGGTTCCCCAAATTTCGTTCTTCTATGTTGAAGCGTTCATTTCCAGTAACACTTTGAATTTTTAGGTATCACTCTGTTTTCTCCTATATTGATACATGTACTTGGAACTCTAAATCCAACACGGTTTGTGCTAGCTTCTTGAAACTTGACACAGTAAAGTAGTTTCACCTTCTATCTCTATGTTTTGTTTCCTCTTGATGTAGCCCTAAGCACTGACTGGCGAGAAACACTTCCATGGAAAGGGGTTGCCAAGCTTCCAAAAATTACGAATCTCC
The DNA here is from genome assembly GCF_964194105.1 of Spermophilus citellus. Classification (NCBI taxonomy): domain Eukaryota; kingdom Metazoa; phylum Chordata; class Mammalia; order Rodentia; family Sciuridae; genus Spermophilus; species Spermophilus citellus. The sequence goes on along the minus strand of NC_138187.1, from coordinate 49,094,294 downwards.
AGAAATCTCAGCAAATATTTTTTCACCCAAACTGGATGATACTTTCAGGTAATGATCAGTACACTAAGGCGACTTGGTTCCCCAAATTTCGTTCTTCTACGTTGAAGCGTTCATTTCCAGTAACAGTTTGAATTTTTAGGTTTCACTCTGTTTTCTCCTATATTGATAGATGTATTTGGAACTCTAAATCCAACACGGTTTGTGCTAGCTTCTTGAAACTTGACACAGTAAAGTAGTTTCACGTTCTATCTCTATGTTTTGTTTCCTCTTGATGTAGCCCTAAGCAGTGACAGGCGAGAAACACTTTCATGGAAAGGGGTTGCCAAGCTTCCAAAAATTACGAATCTCCAGAAATCTCAGCAAATACTTTTTCACCCAAACTGGATGATACTGTCAGGTAATGATCAGTACACTAAGGCGACTTGGTTCCCCAAATTTCGTTCTTCTATGTTGAAGCGTTCATTTCCAGTAACACTTTGAATTTTTAGGTATCACTCTGTTTTCTCCTATATTGATACATGTACTTGGAACTCTAAATCCAACACGGTTTGTGCTAGCTTCTTGAAACTTGACACAGTAAAGTAGTTTCACGTTCTATCTCTATGGTTTGTTTCCTCTTGATGTAGCCCTAAGCACTGACTGGCGAGAAACAATTTCATGGAAAGGGGTTGCCAAGCTTCCAAAAATTACGAATCTCCAGAAATCTCAGCAAATATTTTTTCACCCAAACTGGATGATACTGTCAGGTAATGATCAGTATACTAAGGCGACTTGGTTCCCCAAATTTCGTTCTTCTATGTTGAAGCGTTCATTTCCAGTAACAGTTTGAATTTTTAGGTATCACTCTGTTTTCTCCTATATTGATACATGTACTTGGAACTCTAAATCCAACACGGTTTGTGCTAGCTTCTTGAAACTTGACACAGTAAAGTAGTTTCACGTTCTATCTCTATGGTTTGTTTCCTCTTGATGTAGCCCTAAGCACTGACTGGCGAGAAACAATTTCATGGAAAGGGGTTGCCAAGCTTCCAAAAATTACGAATCTCCAGAAATCTCAGCAAATATTTTTTCACCCAAACTGGATGATACTGTCAGGTAATGATCAGTATACTAAGGCGACTTGGTTCCCCAAATTTCGTTCTTCTATGTTGAAGCGTTCATTTCCAGTAACAGTTTGAATTTTTAGGTATCACTCTGTTTTCTCCTATATTGATACATGTACTTGGAACTCTAAATCCAACACGGTTTGTGCTAGCTTCTTGAAACTTGACACAGTAAAGTAGTTTCACGTTCTATCTCTATGTTTTGTTTCCTCTTGATGTAGCCCTAAGCACTGACTGGCGAGAAACACTTTCATGGAAAGGGGTTGCCAAGCTTCCAAAAATTACGAATCTCCAGAAATCTCAGCAAATATTTTTTCACCCAAACTGGATGATACTTTCAGGTAATGATCAGTACACTAAGGCGACTTGGTTCCCCAAATTTCGTTCTTCTACGTTGAAGCGTTCATTTCCAGTAACAGTTTGAATTTTTAGGTTTCACTCTGTTTTCTCGTATATTGATAGATGTATCTGGAACTCTAAATCCAACACGGTTTGTGCTAGCTTCTTGAAACTTGACACAGTAAAGTAGTTTCACGTTCTATCTCTATGTTTTGTTTCCTCTTGATGTAGCCCTAAGCAGTGACTGGCGAGAAACACTTTCATGGAAAGGGGTTGCCAAGCTTCCAAAAATTACGAATCTCCAGATATCTCAGCAAATATTTTTTCACCCAAACTGTATGATACTTTCAGGTAATGATCAGTACACAAAGGCGACTTGGTTCCCCAAATTTCGTTTTTCTATGCTGAAGCGTTCATTTCCAGTAACAGTTTGAATTTTTAGGTTTCACTCTGTTTTCTCCTATATTGATAGATGTATTTGGAACTCTAAATCCAACACGGTTTGTGCTAGCTTCTTGAAACTTGACACAGTAAAGTAGTTTCACGTTCTATCTCGATGTTTTGTTTCCTCTTTATATAGCCCTAATCAGTGACTGGCGAGAAACACTTTCATGGAAAGGGGTTGCCAAGCTTCCAAAAATTACGAATCTCCAGAAATCTCAGCAAATATTTTTTCACCCAAACTGGATGATACTTTCAGGTAATGATCAGTACAATAAGGCGACTTGGTTCCCCAAATTTCGTTCTTCTATGTTGAAGCGTTCATTTCCAGTAAAACTTTGAATTTTTAGGTATCACTCTGTTTTCTCCTGTATTGATAGATGTACTTGGAACTCTAAATCCAACACGGTTTGTGCTAGCTTCTTGAAACTTGACACAGTAAAGTAGTTTCACGTTCTATCTCTATGGTTTGTTTCCTCTTGATTTAGCCCTAAGCACTGACTGGAGAGAAACACTTTCATGGAAAGGGGTTGCCAAGCTTCCAAAAATTACGAATCTCCAGAAATCTCAGCAAATACTTTTTCACCCAAACTGGATGATACTGTCAGGTAATGATCAGTACACTAAGGCGACTTGGTTCCCCAAATTTCGTTCTTCTATGTTGAAGCGTTCATTTCCAGTAACACTTTGAATTTTTAGGTATCACTCTGTTTTCTCCTATATTGATACATGTACTTGGAACTCTAAATCCAACACGGTTTGTGCTAGCTTCTTGAAACTTGACACAGTAAAGTAGTTTCACGTTCTATCTCTATGTTTTGTTTCCTCTTGATGTAGCCCTAAGCAGTGACTGGCGAGAAACACTTTCATGGAACGGAGTTTCCAAGCTTCCAAAAATTACGAATCTCCAGAAATCTCAGCAAATATTTTTTCACCCAAACTGGATGATACTTTCAGGTAATGATCAGTACACTAAGGCGACTTGGTTCCCCAAATTTCGTTCTTCTATGTTGAAGCGTTCATTTCCAGTAACATTTTGAATTTTTAGGTTTCACTCTGTTTTCTCCTATATTGATAGATGTATCTGGAACTCTAAATCCAACACGGTTTGTGCTAGCTTCTTGGAACTTGACACAGTAAAGTAGTTTCACGTTCTTTCTCTATGTTTTGTTTCCTCTTGATGTAGCCCTAAGCAGTGACTGGTGAGAAACACTTTCATGGAACGGAGTTTCCAAGCTTCCAAAAATTACGAATCTCCAGAAATATCAGCAAATACTTTTTCACCCAAACTGGATGATACTGTCAGGTAATGATCAATAAACTAAGGCGACTTGGTTCCCCAAATTTCGTTCTTCTATGTTGAAGCGTTCATTTCCAGTAACACTTTGAATTTTTAGGTATCACTCTGTTTTCTCCTATATTGATACATGTACGTGGAACTCTAAATCCAACACGGTTTGTGCTAGCTTCTTGAAACTTGACACAGTAAAGTAGTTTCACGTTCTATCTCTATGTTTTGTTTCCTCTTGATGTAGCCCTAAGCAGTGACTGGCGAGAAACACTTTCATGGAACGGAGTTTCCAAGCTTCCAAAAATTACGAATCTCCAGAAATCGCAGCCAATATTTTTTCACCCAAACTGGTTGATACTTTCAGGTAATGATCAGTACACTAAGGCGACTTGGTTCCCCAAATTTCGTTCTTCTATGTTGGAGCGTTCATTTCCAGTAACATTTTGAATTTTTAGGTATCACTCTGTTTTCTCCTATATTGATAGATGTATCTGGAACTCTAAATCCAACACGGTTTGTGCTAGCTTCTTGAAACTTGACACAGTAAAGTAGTTTCACGTTCTATCTCTATGTTTTGTTTCGTCTTGATATAGCCCTAATCAGTGACTGGCGAGAAACACTTTCATGGAAAGGGGTTGCCAAGCTTCCAAAAATTACGAATCTCCAGAAATCTCAGCAAATGTTTTTTCACCCAAACTGGATGATACTTTCAGGTAATGATCAGTACACTAAGGCGACTTGGTTCCCCAAATTTCGTTCTTCTATGTTGAAGCGTTCATTTCCAGTAAAACTTTGAATTTTTAGGTATCACTCTGTTTTCTCCTATATTTATAGATGTATTTGGAACTCTAAATCCAACACGGTTTGTGCTAGCTTCTTGAAACTTGACACAGTAAAGTAGTTTCACGTTCTATCTCTATGTTTTGTTTCCTCTTGATGTAGCCCTAAGCAGTGACTGGCGAGAAACACTTTCATGGAAAGGGGTTTCCAAGCTTCCAAAAATTACGAATCTCCAGAAATCTCAGCAAATATTTTTTCACCCTAACTGGATGATACTTTCAGGTAATGATCAGTACACTAAGGCAACTTGGTTCCCCAAATTTCGTTCTTCTATGTTGAAGCGTTCATTTCCAGTAACAGTTTGAATTTTTAGGTATCACTCTGTTTTCTCCTATATTGATACATGTACTTGGAACTCTAAATCCAACACGGTTTGTGCTAGCTTCTTGAAACTTGACACAGTAAAGTAGTTTCACGTTCTATCTCTATGGTTTGTTTCCTCTTGATGTAGCCCTAAGCACTGACTGGCGAGAAACACTTTCATGGAAAGGGTGCCAAGCTTCCAAAAATTACGAATCTCCAGAAATCTCAGCAAATATTTTTTCACCCAAACTGGATGATACTGTCAGGTAATGATCAGTACACTAAGGCGACTTGGTTCCCCAAATTTCGTTCTTCTATGTTGAAGCGTTCATTTCCAGTAACAGTTTGAATTTTTAGGTTTCACTCTGTTTTCTCCTATATTGATAGATGTATCTGGAACTCTAAATCCAACACGGTTTGTGCTAGCTTCTTGAAACTTGACACAGTAAAGTAGTTTCACGTTCTATCTCTATGTTTTGTTTCCTCTTGATGTAGCCCTAAGCAGTGACTGGCGAAAAACACTTTCATGGAAAGGGGTTGCCAAGCTTCCAAAAATTACGAATCTACAGAAATCTCAGCAAATACTTTTTCACCCAAACTGGATGATACTGTCAGGTAATGATCAGTACACTAAGGCGACTTGGTTCCCCAAATTTCGTTCTTCTATGTTGAAGCGTTCATTTCCAGTAACAGTTTGAATTTTTAGGTATCACTCTGTTTTCTCCTATATTGATACATGTACTTGGAACTCTAAATCCAACACGGTTTGTGCTAGCTTCTTGAAACTTGACACAGTAAACTAGTTTCACGTTCTATCTCTATGTTTTGTTTCCTCTTGATGTAGCCCTAAGCAGTGAGTGGCGAGAAACACTTTCATGGTACGGGGTTTCCAAGGTTCCAAAAATTACGAATCTCCAGAAATCTCAGCAAATATTTTTTCACCCTAACTGGATGATACTTTCAGGTAATGATCAGTACACTAAGGCGACTTGGTTCCCCAAATTTCGTTCTTCTATGTTGAAGCGTTCATTTCCAGTAACATTTTGAATTTTTAGGTATCACTCTGTTTTCTCCTATATTGATACATGTACTTGGAACTCTAAATCCGACACGGTTTGTGCTAGCTTCTTGAAACTTGACACAGTAAAGTAGTTTCACGTTCTATCTCTATGGTTTGTTTCCTCTTGTTGTAGCCCTAAGCACTGACTGGCGAGAAACACTTTCATGGAAAGGGGTTGCCAAGCTTCCAAAAATTACGAATCTCCAGAAATCTCAGCAAATATTTTTTCACCCAAACTGGATGATACTTTCAGGTAATGATCAGTACACTAAGGCGACTTGGTTCCCCAAATTTCGTTCTTCTATGTTGAAGCGTTCATTTCCAGTAAAACTTTGAATTTTTAGGTATCACTCTGTTTTCTCCTATATTTATAGATGTATTTGGAACTCTAAATCCAACACGGTTTGTGCTAGCTTCTTGAAACTTGACACAGTGAAGTAGTTTCACGTTCTATCTCTATGTTTTGTTTCCTCTTGATGTAGCCCTAAGCAGTGACTGGCGAGAAACACTTTCATGGAAAGGGGTTTCCAAGCTTCCAAAAATTACGAATCTCCAGAAATCTCAGCAAATATTTTTTCACCCTAACTGGATGATACTTTCAGGTAATGATCAGTACACTAAGGCAACTTGGTTCCCCAAATTTCGTTCTTCTATGTTGAAGCGTTCATTTCCAGTAACAGTTTGAATTTTTAGGTATCACTCTGTTTTCTCCTATATTCATACATGTACTTGGAACTCTAAATCCAACACGGTTTGTGCTAGCTTCTTGAAACTTGACACAGTAAAGTAGTTTCACGTTCTATCTCTATGGTTTGTTTCCTCTTGATGTAGCCCTAAGCACTGACTGGCGAGAAACACTTTCATGGAAAGGGGTGCCAAGCTTCCAAAAATTACGAATCTCCAGAAATATCAGCAAATATTTTTTCACCCAAACTGGATGATACTGTCAGGTAATGATCAGTACACTAAGGCGACTTGGTTCCCCAAATTTCGTTCTTCTATGTTGAAGCGTTCATTTCCAGTAACAGTTTGAATTTTTAGGTATCACTCTGTTTTCTCCTATATTGATACATGTACTTGGAACTCTAAATCCAACACGGTTTGTGCTAGCTTCTTGAAACTTGACACAGTAAAGTAGTTTCACGTTCTATCTCTATGTTTTGTTTCCTCTTGATGTAGCCCTAAGCAGTGACTGGCGAAAAACACTTTCATGGAAAGGGGTTGCCAAGCTTACAAAAATTACGAATCTCCAGAAATCTCAGCAAATACTTTTTCACCCAAACTGGATGATACTTTCAGGTAATGATCAGTACACTAAGGCGACTTGGTTCCCCAAATTTCGTTCTTCTATGTTGAAGCGTTCATTTCCAGTAACAGTTTGAATTTTTAGGTATCACTCTGTTTTCTCCTATATTGATACATGTACTTGGAACTCTAAATCCAACACGGTTTGTGCTAGCTTCTTGAAACTTGACACAGTAAAGTAGTTTCACGTTCTATCTCTATGTTTTGTTTCCTCTTGATGTAGCCCTAAGCAGTGACTGGCGAGAAACACTTTCATGGAAAGGGGTTTCCAAGCTTCCAAAAATTACGAATCTCCAGAAATCTCAGCAAATATTTTTTCACCCTAACTGGATGATACTTTCAGGTAATGATCAGTACACTAAGGCGACTTGGTTCCCCAAATTTCGTTCTTCTATGTTGAAGCGTTCATTTCCAGTAACAGTTTGAATTTTTAGGTATCACTCTGTTTTCTCCTATATTGATAGATGTATCTGGAACTCTAAATCCAACACGGTTTGTGCTAGCTTCTTGAAACTTGACACAGTAAAGTAGTTTCACGTTCTATCTCTATGTTTTGTTTCCTCTTGATGTAGCCCTAAGCAGTGACTGGCGAAAAACACTTTCATGGAAAGGGGTTGCCAAGCTTCCAAAAATTACGAATCTACAGAAATCTCAGCAAATACTTTTTCACCCAAACTGGATGATACTGTCAGGTAATGATCAGTACACTAAGGCGACTTGGTTCCCCAAATTTCGTTCTTCTATGTTGAAGCGTTCATTTCCAGTAACAGTTTGAATTTTTAGGTATCACTCTGTTTTCTCCTATATTGATACATGTACTTGGAACTCTAAATCCAACACGGTTTGTGCTAGCTTCTTGAAACTTGACACAGTAAACTAGTTTCACGTTCTATCTCTATGTTTTGTTTCCTCTTGATGTAGCCCTAAGCAGTGAGTGGCGAGAAACACTTTCATGGTACGGGGTTTCCAAGGTTCCAAAAATTACGAATCTCCAGAAATCTCAGCAAATATTTTTTCACCCTAACTGGATGATACTTTCAGGTAATGATCAGTACACTAAGGCGACTTGGTTCCCCAAATTTCGTTCTTCTATGTTGAAGCGTTCATTTCCAGTAACATTTTGAATTTTTAGGTATCACTCTGTTTTCTCCTATATTGATACATGTACTTGGAACTCTAAATCCGACACGGTTTGTGCTAGCTTCTTGAAACTTGACACAGTAAAGTAGTTTCACGTTCTATCTCTATGGTTTGTTTCCTCTTGTTGTAGCCCTAAGCACTGACTGGCGAGAAACACTTTCATGGAAAGGGGTTGCCAAGCTTCCAAAAATTACGAATCTCCAGAAATCTCAGCAAATATTTTTTCACCCAAATTGGATGATACTGTCAGGTAATGATCAGTACACTAAGGCGACTTGGTTCCCCAAATTTCGTTCTTCTATGTTGAAGCGTTCATTTCCAGTAACAGTTTGAATTTTTAGGTATCACTCTGTTTTCTCCTATATTTATAGATGTATTTGGAACTCTAAATCCAACACGGTTTGTGCTAGCTTCTTGAAACTTGACACAGTGAAGTAGTTTCACGTTCTATCTCTATGTTTTGTTTCCTCTTGATGTAGCCCTAAGCAGTGACTGGCGAGAAACACTTTCATGGAAAGGGGTTTCCAAGCTTCCAAAAATTACGAATCTCCAGAAATCTCAGCAAATATTTTTTCACCCTAACTGGATGATACTTTCAGGTAATGATCAGTACACTAAGGCAACTTGGTTCCCCAAATTTCGTTCTTCTATGTTGAAGCGTTCATTTCCAGTAACAGTTTGAATTTTTAGGTATCACTCTGTTTTCTCCTATATTCATACATGTACTTGGAACTCTAAATCCAACACGGTTTGTGCTAGCTTCTTGAAACTTGACACAGTAAAGTAGTTTCACGTTCTATCTCTATGGTTTGTTTCCTCTTGATGTAGCCCTAAGCACTGACTGGCGAGAAACACTTTCATGGAAAGGGGTGCCAAGCTTCCAAAAATTACGAATCTCCAGAAATATCAGCAAATATTTTTTCACCCAAACTGGATGATACTGTCAGGTAATGATCAGTACACTAAGGCGACTTGGTTCCCCAAATTTCGTTCTTCTATGTTGAAGCGTTCATTTCCAGTAACAGTTTGAATTTTTAGGTATCACTCTGTTTTCTCCTATATTGATACATGTACTTGGAACTCTAAATCCAACACGGTTTGTGCTAGCTTCTTGAAACTTGACACAGTAAAGTAGTTTCACGTTCTATCTCTATGTTTTGTTTCCTCTTGATGTAGCCCTAAGCAGTGACTGGCGAAAAACACTTTCATGGAAAGGGGTTGCCAAGCTTACAAAAATTACGAATCTCCAGAAATCTCAGCAAATACTTTTTCACCCAAACTGGATGATACTGTCAGGTAATGATCAGTACACTAAGGCGACTTGGTTCCCCAAATTTCGTTCTTCTATGTTGAAGCGTTCATTTCCAGTAACAGTTTGAATTTTTAGGTATCACTCTGTTTTCTCCTATATTGATACATGTACTTGGAACTCTAAATCCAACACGGTTTGTGCTAGCTTCTTGAAACTTGACACAGTAAAGTAGTTTCACGTTCTATCTCTATGTTTTGTTTCCTCTTGATGTAGCCCTAAGCAGTGACTGGCGAGAAACACTTTCATGGAAAGGGGTTTCCAAGCTTCCAAAAATTACGAATCTCCAGAAATCTCAGCAAATATTTTTTCACCCTAACTGGATGATACTTTCAGGTAATGATCAGTACACTAAGGCGACTTGGTTCCCCAAATTTCGTTCTTCTATGTTGAAGCGTTCATTTCCAGTAACAGTTTGAATTTTTAGGTATCACTCTGTTTTCTCCTATATTGATACATGTACTTGGAACTCTAAATCCGACACGGTTTGTGCTAGCTTCTTGAAACTTGACACAGTAAAGTAGTTTCACGTTCTATCTCTATGGTTTGTTTCCTCTTGTTGTAGCCCTAAGCACTGACTGGCGAGAAACACTTTCATGGAAAGGGGTTGCCAAGCTTCCAAAAATTACGAATCTCCGGAAATCTCAGCAAATATTTTTTCACCCAAACTGGATGATACTTTCAGGTAATGATCAGTACACGAAGGCGACTTGGTTACCCAAATTTCGTTTTTCTATGCTGAAGCGTTCATTTCCAGTAACAGTTTGAATTTTTAGGTTTCACTCTGTTTTCTCCTATATTGATAGATGTATTTGGAACTCTAAATCCAACATGGTTTGTGCTAGCTTCTTGAAACTTGACACAGTAAAGTAGTTTCACGTTCTATCTCTATGTTTTGTTTCGTCTTGATATAGCCCTAATCAGTGACTGGCGAGAAACACTTTCATGGAAAGGGGTTGCCAAGCTTCCAAAAATTACGAATCTCCAGAAATCTCAGCAAATATTTTTTCACCCAAACTGGATGATACTTTCAGGTAATGATCAGTACACTAAGGCGACTTGGTTCCCCAAATTTCGTTCTTCTATGTTGAAGCGTTCATTTCCAGTAAAACTTTGAATTTTTAGGTATCACTCTGTTTTCTCCTATATTGATAGATGTATTTGGAACTCTAAATCCAACACGGTTTGTGCTAGCTTCTTGAAACTTGACACAGTAAAGTAGTTTCACGTTCTATCTCTATGTTTTGTTTCCTCTTGATGTAGCCCTAAGCAGTGACTGGCGAGAAACACTTTCATGGAAAGGGGTTTCCAAGCTTCCAAAAATTACGAATCTCCAGAAATCTCAGCAAATATTTTTTCACCCTAACTGGATGATACTTTCAGGTAATGATCAGTACACTAAGGCGACTTGGTTCCCCAAATTTCGTTCTTCTATGTTGAAGCGTTCATTTCCAGTAACAGTTTGAATTTTTAGGTATCACTCTGTTTTCTCCTATATTGATACATGTACTTGGAACTCTAAATCCAACACGGTTTGTGCTAGCTTCTTGAAACTTGACACAGTAAAGTAGTTTCACGTTCTATCTCTATGGTTTGTTTCCTCTTGATGTAGCCCTAAGCACTGACTGGCGAGAAACACTTTCATGGAAAGGGGTGCCAAGCTTCCAAAAATTACGTATCTCCAGAAATCTCAGCAAATATTTTTTCACCCAAACTGGATGATACTGTCAGGTAATGATCAGTACACTAAGGCGACTTGGTTCCCCAAATTTCGTTCTTCTATGTTGAAGCGTTCATTTCCAGTAACAGTTTGAATTTTTAGGTTTCACTCTGTTTTCTCCTATATTGATAGATGTATCTGGAACTCTAAATCCAACACGGTTTGTGCTAGCTTCTTGAAACTTGACACAGTAAAGTAGTTTCACGTTCTATCTCTATGTTTTGTTTCCTCTTGATGTAGCCCTAAGCAGTGAGTGGCGAGAAACACTTTCATGGAAAGGGGTTGCCAAGCTTCCAAAAATTACGAATCTCCAGAAATCTCAGCAAATACTTTTTCACCCAAATTGGATGATACTGTCAGGTAATGATCAGTACACTAAGGCGACTTGGTTCCCCAAATTTCGTTCTTCTATGTTGAAGCGTTCATTTCCAGTAACAGTTTGAATTTTTAGGTATCACTCTGTTTTCTCGTATATTGATACATGTACTTGGAACTCTAAATCCAACACGGTTTGTGCTAGCTTCTTGAAACTTGACACAGTAAAGTAGTTTCACGTTCTATCTCTATGTTTTGTTTCCTCTTGATGTAGCCCTAAGCAGTGACTGGCGAGAAACCCTTTCATGGAAAGGGGTGCCAATCTTCCAAAAATTACGAATCTCCAGAAATCTCAGCAAATATTTTTTCACCCAAACTGGATGATACTGTCAGGTAATGATCAGTACACTAAGGCAACTTGGTTCCCCAAATTTCGTTCTTCTATGTTGAAGCGTTCATTTCCAGTAACAGTTTGAATTTTTAGGTATCACTCTGTTTTCTCCTATATTGATACATGTACTTGGAACTCTAAATCCAACACGGTTTGTGCTAGCTTCTTGAAACTTGACACAGTAAAGTAGTTTCACGTTCTATCTCTATGGTTTGTTTCCTCTTGATGTAGCCCTAAGCACTGACTGGCGAGAAACACTTTCATGGAAAGGGGTGCCAATCTTCCAAAAATTACGAATCTCCAGAAATCTCAGCAAATATTTTTTCACCCAAACTGGATGATACTGTCAGGTAATGATCAGTACACTAAGGCGACTTGGTTCCCCAAATTTCGTTCTTCTATGTTGAAGCGTTCATTTCCAGTAACAGTTTGAATTTTTAGGTTTCACTCTGTTTTCTCCTATATTGATAGATGTATCTGGAACTCTAAATCCAACACGGTTTGTGCTAGCTTTTTGAAACTTGACACAGTAAAGTAGTTTCACGTTCTATCTCTATGTTTTGTTTCCTCTTGATGTAGCCCTAAGCAGTGAGTGGCGAGAAACACTTTCATGGAAAGGGGTTGCCAAGCTTCCAAAAATTACGAATCTCCAGAAATCTCAGCAAATACTTTTTCACCCAAATTGGATGATACTGTCAGGTAATGATCAGTACACTAAGGCGACTTGGTTCCCCAAATTTCGTTCTTCTATGTTGAAGCGTTCATTTCCAGTAACACTTTGAATTTTTAGGTATCACTCTGTTTTCTCCTATATTGATACATGTACTTGGAACTCTAAATCCAACACGGTTTGTGCTAGCTTCTTGAAACTTGACACAGTAAAGTAGTTTCACGTTCTATCTCTATGGTTTGTTTCCTCTTTATGTAGCCCTAAGCACTGACTGGCGAGAAACACTTTCATGGAAAGGGGTGCCAAGCTTCCAAAAATTACGAATCTCCAGAAATCTCAGCAAATATTTTTTCACCCAAACTGGATGATACTGTCAGGTAATGATCAGTACACTAAGGCGACTTGGTTCCCCAAATTTCGTTCTTCTATGTTGAAGCGTTCATTTCCAGTAACAGTTTGAATTTTTAGGTTTCACTCTGTTTTCTCCTATATTGATAGATGTATCTGGAACTCTAAATCCAACACGGTTTGTGCTAGCTTCTTGAAACTTGACACAGTAAAGTAGTTTCACGTTCTATCTCTATGTTTTGTTTCCTCTTGATGTAGCCCTAAGCAGTGAGTGGCGAGAAACACTTTCATGGAAAGGGGTTGCCAAGCTTCCAAAAATTACGAATCTCCAGAAATCTCAGCAAATACTTTTTCACCCAAACTGGATGATACTGTCAGGTAATGATCAGTACACTAAGGCGACTTGCTTCCCCAAATTTCGTTCTTCTATGTTGAAGCGTTCATTTCCAGTAACACTTTGAATTTTTAGGTATCACTCTGTTTTCTCCTATATTGATACATGTACTTGGAACTCTAAATCCAACACGGTTTGTGCTAGCTTCTTGAAACTTGACACAGTAAAGTAGTTTCACGTTCTATCTCTATGTTTTGTTTCCTCTTGATGTAGCCCTAAGCAGTGACTGGCGAGAAACACTTTCATGGAACGGGGTTTCCAAGCTTCCAAAAATTACGAATCTCCAGAAATCTCAGCAAATATTTTTTCACCCAAACTGGATGATACTTTCAGGTAATGATCAGTACACTAAGGCGACTTGGTTCCCCAAATTTCGTTCTTCTATGTTGAAGCATTCATTTCCAGTAACATTTTGAATTTTTAGGTTTCACTCTGTTTTCTCCTATATTGATACATGTACTTGGAACTCTAAATCCAACACGGTTTGTGCTAGCTTCTTGAAACTTGACACAGTAAAGTAGTTTCACGTTCTATCTCTATGTTTTGTTTCCTCTTGATATAGCCCTAATCAGTGACTGGCGAGAAACACTTTCATGGAAAGGGGTTGCCAAGCTTCCAAAAATTACGAATCTCCAGAAATCTCAGCAAATATTTTTTCACCCAAACTGGATGATACTTTCAGGTAATGATCAGTACACGAAGGCGACTTGGTTCCCCAAATTTCGTTCTTCTACGTTGAAGCGTTCATTTCCAGTAACAGTTTGAATTTTTAGGTTTCACTCTGTTTTCTCCTATATTGATACATGTACTTGGAACTCTAAATCCAACACGGTTTGTGCTAGCTTCTTGAAACTTGACACAGTAAAGTAGTTTCACGTTCTATCTCTATGTTTTGTTTCCTCTTGATGTAGCCCTAAGCACTGACTGGCGAGAAACACTTTCATGGAAAGGGGTTGCCAAGCTTCCAAAAATTACGAATCTCCAGAAATCTCAGCAAATACTTTTTCACCCAAACTGGATGATACTGTCAGGTAATGATCAGTACACTAAGGTGACTTGGTTCTCCAAATTTCGTTCTTCTATGTTGAAGCGTTCATTTCCAGGAACACTTTGAATTTTTAGGTATCACTCTGTTTTCTCCTATATTGATAGATGTATTTGGAACTCTAAATCCAACACGGTTTGTGCTAGCTTCTTGAAACTTGACACAGTAAAGTAGTTTCACGTTCTATCTCTATGTTTTGTTTCCTCTTGATGTAGCCCTAAGCAGTGACTAGCGAGAAACACTTTCATGGAACGGGGTTTCCAAGCTTCCAAAAATTACGAATCTCCAGAAATCTCAGCAAATATTTTTTCACCCAAACTGGATGATACTTTCAGGTAATGATCAGTACACTAAGGCGACTTGGTTCCCCAAATTTCGTTCTTCTATGTTGAAGCGTTCATTTCCAGTAACATTTTGAATTTTTAGGTATCACTCTGTTTTCTCCTATATTGATACATGTACTTGGAACTCTAAATCTGACACGGTTTGTGCTAGCTTCTTGAAACTTGACACAGTAAAGTAGTTTCACGTTCTATCTCTATGTTTTGTTTCCTCTTGATGTAGCCCTAAGCAGTGACTGGCGAGAAACACTTTCATGGAAAGGGGTTGCCAAGCTTCCAAAAATTACGAATCTCCAGAAATCTCAGCAAATACTTTTTCACCCAAACTGGATGATACTGTCAGGTAATGATCAGTACACTAAGGCGACTTGGTTCCCCAAATTTCGTTCTTCTATGTTGAAGCGTTCATTTCCAGTAACACTTTGAATTTTTAGGTATCACTCTGTTTTCTCCTATATTGATACATGTACTTGGAACTCTAAATCCAACACGGTTTGTGCTAGCTTCTTGAAACTTGACACAGTAAAGTAGTTTCACGTTCTATCTCTATGTTTTGTTTTCTCTTGATGTAGCCCTAAGCAGTGAGTGGCGAGAAACACTTTCATGGAAAGGGGTTTCCAAGCTTCCAAAAATTACGAATCTCCAGAAATCTCAGCCAATATTTTTTCACCCAAACTGGATGATACTTTCAGGTAATGATCAGTACACTAAGGCGAATTGGTTCCCCAAATTTCGTTCTTCTATGTTGAAGCGTTCATTTCCAGTAACACTTTGAATTTTTAGGTATCACTCTGTTTTCTCTTATATTGATACATGTACTTGGAACTCTAAATCCAACACGTTTTGTGCTAGCTTCTTGAAACTTGACACAGTAAAGTAGTTTCACGTTCTATCTCTATGGTTTGTTTCCTTTTGATGTAGCCTTAAGCACTGACTGGCGAGAAACAATTTCAGGGAAAGGGGTTGCCAAGCTTCCAAAAATTACGAATCTCCAGAAATCTCAGCCAATATTTTTTCACCCAAACTGGATGATACTTTCAGGTAATGATCAGTACACGAAGGCGACTTGGTTCCCCAAATTTCGTTCTTCTATGTTGAAGCGTTCATTTCCAGTAACACTTTGAATTTTTAGGTATCACTCTGTTTTCTCCTATATTGATAGATGTATTTGGAACTCTAAATCCAACACGGTTTGTGCTAGCTTCTTGAAACTTGACACAGTAAAGTAGTTTCACGTTCTATCTCTATGTTTTGTTTCCTCTTGATGTAGCCCTAAGCAGTGACTGGCGAGAAACACTTTCATGAAAAGGGGTTTCCAAGCTTCCAAAAATTACGAATCTCCAGAAATCTCAGCAAATATTTTTTCACCCAAACTGGATGATACTTTCAGGTAATGATCAGTACACTAAGGCGACTTGGTTCCCCAAATTGCGTTCTTCAATGTTGAAGCGTTCATTTCCAGTAACACTTTGAATTTTTAGGTATCACTCTGTTTTCTCCTATATTGATACATGTACTTGGAACTCTAAATCCAACACGGTTTGTGCTAGCTTCTTGAAACTTGACACAGTAAAGTAGTTTCACGTTCTATCTCTATGTTTTGTTTCCTCTTGATGTAGCCCTAAGCAGTGACTGGCGAGAAACACTTTCATGGAAGGGGTTGCCAAGCTTCCAAAAATTACGAATCTCCAGAAATCTCAGCAAATACTTTTTCACCCAAACTGGATGATACTGTCAGGTAATGATCAGTACACTAAGGCGACTTGGTTCCCCAAATTTCGTTCTTGTACGTTGAAGCGTTCATTTCCAGTAACACTTTGAATTTTTAGGTATCACTCTGTTTTCTCCTATATTGATACATGTACTTGGAACTCTAAATCCAACACGGTTTGTGCTAGCTTCTTGAAACTTGACACAGTAAAGTAGTTTCACGTTCTATCTCTATGGTTTGTTTCCTCTTGATGTAGCCCTAAGCAGTGACTGGCGAGAAACACTTTCATGGAAAGGGGTTGCCAAGCTTCCAAAAATTACGAATCTCCAGAAATCTCAGCAAATATTTTTTCACCCAAACTGGATGATACTTTCAGGTAATGATCAGTACACGAAGGCGACTTGGTTCCCCAAATTTCGTTCTTCTATGTTGAAGCGTTCATTTCCAGTAACAGTTTGAATTTTTAGGTTTCACTCTGTTTTCTCCTATATTGATAGATGTATCTGGAACTCTAAATCCAACACGGTTTGTGCTAGCTTCTTGAAACTTGACACAGTAAAGTAGTTTCACGTTCTATCTCTATGTTTTGTTTCCTCTTGATGTAGCCCTAAGCACAGACTGGCGAGAAACACTTCCATGGAAAGGGGTTGCCAAGCTTCCAAAAATTACGAATCTCCAGAAATCTCAGCAAATATTTTTTCACCCAAACTGGATGATACTTTCAGGTAATGATCAGTACACTAAGGCGACTTGGTTCCCCAAATTTCGTTCTTCTACGTTGAAGCGTTCATTTCCAGTAACAGTTTGAATTTTTAGGTTTCACTCTGTTTTCTCCTATATTGATAGATGTATTTGGAACTCTAAATCCAACACGGTTTGTGCTAGCTTCTTGAAACTTGACACAGTAAAGTAGTTTCACGTTCTATCTCTATGTTTTGTTTCCTCTTGATGTAGCCCTAAGCAGTGACTGGCGAGAAACACTTTCATGGAAAGGGGTTGCCAAGCTTCCAAAAATTACGAATCTCCAGAAATCTCAGCCAATATTTTTTCACCCAAACTGGATGATACTTTCAGGTAATGATCAGTACACTAAGGCGACTTGGTTCCCCAAATTTCGTTCTTCTATGTTGAAGCGTTCATTTCCAGTAAGAGTTTGAATATTTAGGTATCACTCTGTTTTCTCCTATATTGATACATGTACTTGGAACTCTAAATCCAACACAGTTTGTGCTAGCTTCTTGAAACTTGACACAGTAAAGTAGTTTCACGTTCTATCTCTATGGTTTGTTTCCTCTTGATGTAGCCCTAAGCACTGACTGGCGAGAAACACTTTCATGGAAAGGGGTTGCCAAGCTTCCAAAAATTACGAATCTCCAGAAATCTCAGCAAATATTTTTTCACCCAAACTGGATGATACTGTCAGGTAATGATCAGTATACTAAGGCGACTTGGTTCCCCAAATTTCGTTCTTCTATGTTGAAGCGTTCATTTCCAGTAACAGTTTGAATTTTTAGGTATCACTCTGTTTTCTCCTATATTGATACATGTACTTGGAACTCTAAATCCAACACGGTTTGTGCTAGCTTCTTGAAACTTGACACAGTAAAGTAGTTTCACGTTCTATCTCTATGTTTTGTTTCCTCTTGATGTAGCCCTAAGCACTGACTGGCGAGAAACACTTTCATGGAAAGGGGTTGCCAAGCTTCCAAAAATTACGAATCTCCAGAAATCTCAGCAAATATTTTTTCACCCAAACTGGATGATACTTTCAGATAATGATCAGTACACTAAGGCGACTTGGTTCCCCAAATTTCGTTCTTCTACGTTGAAGCGTTCATTTCCAGTAACAGTTTGAATTTTTAGGTTTCACTCTGTTTTCTCGTATATTGATAGATGTATCTGGAACTCTAAATCCAACACGGTTTGTGCTAGCTTCTTGAAACTTGATACAGTAAAGTAGTTTCACGTTCTATCTCTATGTTTTGTTTCCTCTTGATGTAGCCCTAAGCAGTGACTGGCGAGAAACACTTTCATGGAAAGGGGTTGCCAAGCTTCCAAAAATTACGAATCTCCAGATATCTCAGCAAATATTTTTTCACCCAAACTGCATGATACTTTCAGGTAATGATCAGTACACGAAGGCGACTTGGTTCCCCAAATTTCGTTTTTCTATGCTGAAGCGTTCATTTCCAGTAACAGTTTGAATTTTTAGGTTTCACTCTGTTTTCTCCTATATTGATAGATGTATTTGGAACTCTAAATCCAACACGGTTTGTGCTAGCTTCTTGAAACTTGACACAGTAAAGTAGTTTCACGTTCTATCTCTATGTTTTGTTTCCTCTTGATATAGCCCTAATCAGTGACTGGCGAGAAACACTTTCATGGAAAGGGGTTGCCAAGCTTCCAAAAATTACGAATCTCCAGAAATCTCAGCAAATATTTTTTCACCCAAACTGGATGATACTTTCAGGTAATGATCAGTACAATAAGGCGACTTGGTTCCCCAAATTTCGTTCTTCTATGATGAAGCGTTCATTTCCAGTAAAACTTTGAATTTTTAGGTATCACTCTGTTTTCTCCTATATTGATAGATGTACTTGGAACTCTAAATCCAACACGGTTTGTGCTAGCTTCTTGAAACTTGACACAGTAAAGTAGTTTCACGTTCTATCTCTATGTTTTGTTTCCTCTTGATGTAGCCCTAAACACTGACTGCCGAGAAACACTTTCATGGAAAGGGGTTGCCCAGCTTCCAAAAATTACGAATCTCCAGAAATCGCAGCCAATATTTTTTCACCCAAACTGGATGATACTGTCAGGTAATGACCAGTACACTAAGGGGACTTGGTTCCCCAAATTTCGTTCTTCTATGTTGAAGCGTTCATTTCCAGTAACACTTTGAATTTTTAGGTATCACTCTGTTTTCTCCTATATTGATACATGTACTTGGAACTCTAAATCCAACACGGTTTGTGCTAGCTTCTTGAAACTTGACACAGTAAAGTAGTTTCACCTTCTATCTCTATGTTTTGTTTCCTCTTGATGTAGCCCTAAGCACTGACTGGCGAGATACACTTCCATGGAAAGGGGTTGCCAAGCTTCCAAAAATTACGAATCTCCAGAAATCTCAGCAAATATTTTTTCACCCAAACTGGATGATACTTTCAGGTAATGATCAGTACACTAAGGCGACTTGGTTCCCCAAATTTCGTTCTTCTACGTTGAAGCGTTCATTTCCAGTAACAGTTTGAATTTTTAGGTTTCACTCTGTTTTCTCCTATATTGATAGATGTATTTGGAACTCTAAATCCAACACGGTTTGTGCTAGCTTCTTGAAACTTGACACAGTAAAGTAGTTTCACGTTCTATCTCTATGGTTTGTTTCCTCTTGATGTAGCCCTAAGCACTGACTGGCGAGAAACAATTTCATGGAAAGGGGTTGCCAAGCTTCCAAAAATTACGAATCTCCAGAAATCTCAGCAAATATTTTTTCACCCAAACTGGATGATACTGTCAGGTAATGATCAGTATACTAAGGCGACTTGGTTCCCCAAATTTCGTTCTTCTATGTTGAAGCGTTCATTTCCAGTAACAGTTTGAATTTTTAGGTATCACTCTGTTTTCTCCTATATTGATACATGTACTTGGAACTCTAAATCCAACACGGTTTGTGCTAGCTTCTTGAAACTTGACACAGTAAAGTAGTTTCACGTTCTATCTCTATGGTTTGTTTCCTCTTGATGTAGCCCTAAGCACTGACTGGCGAGAAACAATTTCATGGAAAGGGGTTGCCAAGCTTCCAAAAATTACGAATCTCCAGAAATCTCAGCAAATATTTTTTCACCCAAACTGGATGATACTGTCAGGTAATGATCAGTATACTAAGGCGACTTGGTTCCCCAAATTTCGTTCTTCTATGTTGAAGCGTTCATTTCCAGTAACAGTTTGAATTTTTAGGTATCACTCTGTTTTCTCCTATATTGATACATGTACTTGGAACTCTAAATCCAACACGGTTTGTGCTAGCTTCTTGAAACTTGACACAGTAAAGTAGTTTCACGTTCTATCTCTATGTTTTGTTTCCTCTTGATGTAGCCCTAAGCACTGACTGGCGAGAAACACTTTCATGGAAAGGGGTTGCCAAGCTTCCAAAAATTACGAATCTCCAGAAATCTCAGCAAATATTTTTTCACCCAAACTGGATGATACTTTCAGGTAATGATCAGTACACTAAGGCGACTTGGTTCCCCAAATTTCGTTCTTCTACGTTGAAGCGTTCATTTCCAGTAACAGTTTGAATTTTTAGGTTTCACTCTGTTTTCTCGTATATTGATAGATGTATCTGGAACTCTAAATCCAACACGGTTTGTGCTAGCTTCTTGAAACTTGACACAGTAAAGTAGTTTCACGTTCTATCTCTATGTTTTGTTTCCTCTTGATGTAGCCCTAAGCAGTGACTGGCGAGAAACACTTTCATGGAAAGGGGTTGCCAAGCTTCCAAAAATTACGAATCTCCAGATATCTCAGCAAATATTTTTTCACCCAAACTGTATGATACTTTCAGGTAATGATCAGTACACAAAGGCGACTTGGTTCCCCAAATTTCGTTTTTCTATGCTGAAGCGTTCATTTCCAGTAACAGTTTGAATTTTTAGGTTTCACTCTGTTTTCTCCTATATTGATAGATGTATTTGGAACTCTAAATCCAACACGGTTTGTGCTAGCTTCTTGAAACTTGACACAGTAAAGTAGTTTCACGTTCTATCTCGATGTTTTGTTTCCTCTTTATATAGCCCTAATCAGTGACTGGCGAGAAACACTTTCATGGAAAGGGGTTGCCAAGCTTCCAAAAATTACGAATCTCCAGAAATCTCAGCAAATATTTTTTCACCCAAACTGGATGATACTTTCAGGTAATGATCAGTACAATAAGGCGACTTGGTTCCCCAAATTTCGTTCTTCTATGTTGAAGCGTTCATTTCCAGTAAAACTTTGAATTTTTAGGTATCACTCTGTTTTCTCCTGTATTGATAGATGTACTTGGAACTCTAAATCCAACACGGTTTGTGCTAGCTTCTTGAAACTTGACACAGTAAAGTAGTTTCACGTTCTATCTCTATGGTTTGTTTCCTCTTGATTTAGCCCTAAGCACTGACTGGAGAGAAACACTTTCATGGAAAGGGGTTGCCAAGCTTCCAAAAATTACGAATCTCCAGAAATCTCAGCAAATACTTTTTCACCCAAACTGGATGATACTGTCAGGTAATGATCAGTACACTAAGGCGACTTGGTTCCCCAAATTTCGTTCTTCTATGTTGAAGCGTTCATTTCCAGTAACACTTTGAATTTTTAGGTATCACTCTGTTTTCTCCTATATTGATACATGTACTTGGAACTCTAAATCCAACACGGTTTGTGCTAGCTTCTTGAAACTTGACACAGTAAAGTAGTTTCACGTTCTATCTCTATGTTTTGTTTCCTCTTGATGTAGCCCTAAGCAGTGACTGGCGAGAAACACTTTCATGGAACGGAGTTTCCAAGCTTCCAAAAATTACGAATCTCCAGAAATCTCAGCAAATATTTTTTCACCCAAACTGGATGATACTGTCAGGTAATGATCAGTATACTAAGGCGACTTGGTTCCCCAAATTTCGTTCTTCTATGTTGAAGCGTTCATGTCCAGTAACAGTTTGAATTTTTAGGTATCACTCTGTTTTCTCCTATATTGATACATGTACTTGGAACTCTAAATCCAACACGGTTTGTGCTAGCTTCTTGAAACTTGACACAGTAAAGCAGTTTCACGTTCTATCTCTATGGTTTGTTTCCTCTTGATGTAGCCCTAAGCACTGACTGGCGAGAAACTCTTTCATGGAAAGGGGTGCCAAGCTTCCAAAAATTACGAATCTCCAGAAATATCAGCAAATACTTTTTCACCCAAACTGGATGATACTGTCAGGTAATGATCAATAAACTAAGGCGACTTGGTTCCCCAAATTTCGTTCTTCTATGTTGAAGCGTTCATTTCCAGTAACACTTTGAATTTTTAGGTATCACTCTGTTTTCTCCTATATTGATACATGTACGTGGAACTCTAAATCCAACACGATTTGTGCTAGCTTCTTGAAACTTGACACAGTAAAGTAGTTTCACGTTCTATCTCTATGTTTTGTTTCCTCTTGATGTAGCCCTAAGCAGTGACTGGCGAGAAACACTTTCATGGAACGGAGTTTCCAAGCTTCCAAAAATTACGAATCTCCAGTAATCGCAGCCAATATTTTTTCACCCAAACTGGTTGATACTTTCAGGTAATGATCAGTACACTAAGGCGACTTGGTTCCCCAAATTTCGTTCTTCTATGTTGAAGCGTTCATTTCCAGTAAAACTTTGAATTTTTAGGTATCACTCTGTTTTCTCCTATATTTATAGATGTATTTGGAACTCTAAATCCAACACGGTTTGTGCTAGCTTCTTGAAACTTGACACAGTAAAGTAGTTTCACGTTCTATCTCTATGTTTTGTTTCCTCTTGATGTAGCCCTAAGCAGTGACTGGCGAGAAACACTTTCATGGAAAGGGGTTTCCAAGCTTCCAAAAATTACGAATCTCCAGAAATCTCAGCAAATATTTTTTCACCCTAACTGGATGATACTTTCAGGTAATGATCAGTACACTAAGGCAACTTGGTTCCCCAAATTTCGTTCTTCTATGTTGAAGCGTTCATTTCCAGTAACAGTTTGAATTTTTAGGTATCACTCTGTTTTCTCCTATATTGATACATGTACTTGGAACTCTAAATCCAACACGGTTTGTGCTAGCTTCTTGAAACTTGACACAGTAAAGTAGTTTCACGTTCTATCTCTATGGTTTGTTTCCTCTTGATGTAGCCCTAAGCACTGACTGGCGAGAATCACTTTCATGGAAAGGGTGCCAAGCTTCCAAAAATTACGAATCTCCAGAAATCTCAGCAAATATTTTTTCACCCAAACTGGATGATACTGTCAGGTAATGATCAGTACACTAAGGCGACTTGGTTCCCCAAATTTCGTTCTTCTATGTTGAAGCGTTCATTTCCAGTAACAGTTTGAATTTTTAGGTTTCACTCTGTTTTCTCCTATATTGATAGATGTATCTGGAACTCTAAATCCAACACGGTTTGTGCTAGCTTCTTGAAACTTGACACAGTAAAGTAGTTTCACGTTCTATCTCTATGTTTTGTTTCCTCTTGATGTAGCCCTAAGCAGTGACTGGCGAAAAACACTTACATGGAAAGGGGTTGCCAAGCTTCCAAAAATTACGAATCTACAGAAATCTCAGCAAATACTTTTTCACCCAAACTGGATGATACTGTCAGGTAATGATCAGTACACTAAGGCGACTTGGTTCCCCAAATTTCGTTCTTCTATGTTGAAGCGTTCATTTCCAGTAACAGTTTGAATTTTTAGGTATCACTCTGTTTTCTCGTATATTGATACATGTACTTGGAACTCTAAATCCAACACGGTTTGTGCTAGCTTCTTGAAACTTGACACAGTAAACTAGTTTCACGTTCTATCTCTATGTTTTGTTTCCTCTTGATGTAGCCCTAAGCAGTGACTGGCGAGAAACACTTTCATGGTACGGGGTTTCCAAGGTTCCAAAAATTACGAATCTCCAGAAATCTCAGCAAATATTTTTTCACCCTAACTGGATGATACTTTCAGGTAATGATCAGTACACTAAGGCGACTTGGTTCCCCAAATTTCGTTCTTCTATGTTGAAGCGTTCATTTCCAGTAACATTTTGAATTTTTAGGTATCACTCTGTTTTCTCCTATATTGATACATGTACTTGGAACTCTAAATCCGACACGGTTTGTGCTAGCTTCTTGAAACTTGACACAGTAAAGTAGTTTCACGTTCTATCTCTATGGTTTGTTTCCTCTTGTTGTAGCCCTAAGCACTGACTGGCGAGAAACACTTTCATGGAAAGGGGTTGCCAAGCTTCCAAAAATTACGAATCTCCAGAAATCTCAGCAAATATTTTTTCACCCAAACTGGATGATACTTTCAGGTAATGATCAGTACACTAAGGCGACTTGGTTCCCCAAATTTCGTTCTTCTATGTTGAAGCGTTCATTTCCAGTAAAACTTTGAATTTTTAGGTATCACTCTGTTTTCTCCTATATTTATAGATGTATTTGGAACTCTAAATCCAACACGGTTTGTGCTAGCTTCTTGAAACTTGACACAGTGAAGTAGTTTCACGTTCTATCTCTATGTTTTGTTTCCTCTTGATGTAGCCCTAAGCAGTGACTGGCGAGAAACACTTTCATGGAAAGGGGTTTCCAAGCTTCCAAAAATTACGAATCTCCAGAAATCTCAGCAAATATATTTCACCCTAACTGGATGATACTTTCAGGTAATGATCAGTACACTAAGGCAACTTGGTTCCCCAAATTTCGTTCTTCTATGTTGAAGCGTTCATTTCCAGTAACAGTTTGAATTTTTAGGTATCACTCTGTTTTCTCCTATATTGATACATGTACTTGGAACTCTAAATCCAACACGGTTTGTGCTAGCTTCTTGAAACTTGACACAGTAAAGTAGTTTCACGTTCTATCTCTATGGTTTGTTTCCTCTTGATGTAGCCCTAAGCACTGACTGGCGAGAAACACTTTCATGGAAAGGGGTGCCAAGCTTCCAAAAATTACGAATCTCCAGAAATCTCAGCAAATATTTTTTCACCCAAACTGGATGATACTGTCAGGTAATGATCAGTACACTAAGGCGACTTGGTTCCCCAAATTTCGTTCTTCTATGTTGAAGCGTTCATTTCCAGTAACAGTTTGAATTTTTAGGTTTCACTCTGTTTTCTCCTATATTGATAGATGTATCTGGAACTCTAAATCCGACACGGTTTGTGCTAGCTTCTTGAAACTTGACACAGTAAAGTAGTTTCACGTTCTATCTCTATGTTTTGTTTCCTCTTGTTGTAGCCCTAAGCACTGACTGGCGAGAAACACTTTCATGGAAAGGGGTTGCCAAGCTTCCAAAAATTACGAATCTCCAGAAATCTCAGCCAATATTTTTTCACCCAAACTGGATGATACTGTCAGGTAATGATCAGTACACTAAGGCGACTTGGTTCCCCAAATTTCGTTCTTCTATGTTGAAGCGTTCATTTCCAGTAACAGTTTGAATTTTTAGGTTTCACTCTGTTTTCTCCTATATTGATAGATGTATCTGGAACTCTAAATCCAACACGGTTTGTGCTAGCTTCTTGAAACTTGACACAGTAAAGTAGTTTCACGTTCTATCTCTATGTTTTGTTTCCTCTTGATGTAGCCCTAAGCAGTGAGTGGCGAGAAACACTTTCATGGAAAGGGGTTGCCAAGCTTCCAAAAATTACGAATCTCCAGAAATCTCAGCAAATACTTTTTCACCCAAACTGGATGATACTGTCAGGTAATGATCAGTACACTAAGGCGACTTGGTTCCCCAAATTTCGTTCTTCTATGTTGAAGCGTTCATTTCCAGTAACACTTTGAATTTTTAGGTATCACTCTGTTTTCTCCTATATTGATACATGTACTTGGAACTCTAAATCCAACACGGTTTGTGCTAGCTTCTTGAAACTTGACACAGTAAAGTAGTTTCACGTTCTATCTCTATGTTTTGTTTCCTCTTGTTGTAGCCCTAAGCACTGACTGGCGAGAATCACTTTCATGGAAAGGGGTTGCCAAGCTTCCAAAAATTACGAATCTCCAGAAATCTCAGCAAATATTTTTTCACCCAAACTGGATGATACTTTCAGGTAATGATCAGTACACGAAGGCGACTTGGTTCCCCAAATTTCGTTTTTCTATGCTGAAGCGTTCATTTCCTGTAACAGTTTGAATTTTTAGGTTTCACTCTGTTTTCTCCTATATTGATAGATGTATTTGGAACTCTAAATCCAACACGGTTTGTGCTAGCTTCTTGAAACTTGACACAGTAAAGTAGTTTCACCTTCTATCTCTATGTTTTGTTTCCTCTTGATATAGCCCTAATCAGTGACTGGCGAGAAACACTTTCATGGAAAGGGGTTGCAAAGCTTCCAAAAATTACGAATCTCCAGAAATCTCAGCAAATATTTTTTCACCCAAACTGGATGATACTTTCAGGTAATGATCAGTACACTAAGGCGACTTGGTTCCCCAAATTTCGTTCTTCTATGTTGAAGCGTTCATTTCCAGTAAAACTTTGAATTTTTAGGTATCACTCTGTTTTCTCCTATATTGATAGATGTATTTGGAACTCTAAATCCAACACGGTTTGTGCTAGCTTCTTGAAACTTGACACAGTAAAGTAGTTTCACGTTCTGTCTCTATGTTTTGTTTCCTCTTGATGTAGCCCTAAGCAGTGACTGGCGAGAAACACTTTCATGGAAAGGGGTTTCCAAGCTTCCAAAAATTACGAATCTCCAGAAATCTCAGCAAATATTTTTTCACCCTAACTGGATGATACTTTCAGGTAATGATCAGTACACTAAGGCTACTTGGTTCCCCAAATTTCGTTCTTCTATGTTGAAGCGTTCATTTCCAGTAACAGTTTGAATTTTTAGGTATCACTCTGTTTTCTCCTATATTGATACATGTACTTGGAACTCTAAATCCAACACGGTTTGTGCTAGCTTCTTGAAACTTGACACAGTAAAGTAGTTTCACGTTCTATCTCTATGGTTTGTTTCCTCTTGATGTAGCCCTAAGCACTGACTGGCGAGAAACACTTTCATGGAAAGGGGTGCCAAGCTTCCAAAAATTACGAATCTCCAGAAATCTCAGCAAATATTTTTTCACCCAAACTGGATGATACTGTCAGGTAATGATCAGTACACTAAGGCGACTTGGTTCCCCAAATTTCGTTCTTCTATGTTGAAGCGTTCATTTCCAGTAACAGTTTGAATTTTTAGGTTTCACTCTGTTTTCTCCTATATTGATAGATGTATCTGGAACTCTAAATCCAACACGGTTTGTGCTAGCTTCTTGAAACTTGACACAGTAAAGTAGTTTCACGTTCTATCTCTATGTTTTGTTTCCTCTTGATGTAGCCCTAAGCAGTGAGTGGCGAGAAACACTTTCATGGAAAGGGGTTGCCAAGCTTCCAAAAATTACGAATCTCCAGAAATCTCAGCAAATACTTTTTCACCCAAATTGGATGATACTGTCAGGTAATGATCAGTACACTAAGGCGACTTGGTTCCCCAAATTTCGTTCTTCTATGTTGAAGCGTTCATTTCCAGTAACAGTTTGAATTTTTAGGTATCACTCTGTTTTCTCGTATATTGATACATGTACTTGGAACTCTAAATCCAACACGGTTTGTGCTAGCTTCTTGAAACTTGACACAGTAAAGTAGTTTCACGTTCTATCTCTATGTTTTGTTTCCTCTTGATGTAGCCCTAAGCAGTGACTGGCGAGAAACACTTTCATGGAAAGGGGTGCCAATCTTCCAAAAATTACGAATCTCCAGAAATCTCAGCAAATATTTTTTCACCCAAACTGGATGATACTGTCAGGTAATGATCAGTACACTAAGGCGACTTGGTTCCCCAAATTTCGTTCTTCTATGTTGAAGCGTTCATTTCCAGTAACAGTTTGAATTTTTAGGTATCACTCTGTTTTCTCCTATATTGATACATGTACTTGGAACTCTAAATCCAACACGGTTTGTGCTAGCTTCTTGAAACTTGACACAGTAAAGTAGTTTCACGTTCTATCTCTATGGTTTGTTTCCTCTTGATGTAGCCCTAAGCACTGACTGGCGAGAAACACTTTCATGGAAAGGGGTGCCAATCTTCCAAAAATTACGAATCTCCAGAAATCTCAGCAAATATTTTTTCACCCAAACTGGATGATACTGTCAGGTAATGATCAGTACACTAAGGCAACTTGGTTCCCCAAATTTCGTTCTTCTATGTTGAAGCGTTCATTTCCAGTAACAGTTTGAATTTTTAGGTTTCACTCTGTTTTCTCCTATATTGATAGATGTATCTGGAACTCTAAATCCAACACGGTTTGTGCTAGCTTCTTGAAACTTGACACAGTAAAGTAGTTTCACGTTCTATCTCTATGTTTTGTTTCCTCTTGATGTAGCCCTAAGCAGTGAGTGGCGAGAAACACTTTCATGGAAAGGGGTTGCCAAGCTTCCAAAAATTACGAATCTCCAGAAATCTCAGCAAATACTTTTTCACCCAAACTGGATGATACTGTCAGGTAATGATCAGTACACTAAGGCGACTTGGTTCCCCAAATTTCGTTCTTCTATGTTGAAGCGTTCATTTCCAGTAACACTTTGAATTTTTAGGTATCACTCTGTTTTCTCCTATATTGATACATGTACTTGGAACTCTAAATCCAACACGGTTTGTGCTAGCTTCTTGAAACTTGACACAGTAAAGTAGTTTCACGTTCTATCTCTATGTTTTGTTTCCTCTTGATGTAGCCCTAAGCAGTGACTGGCGAGAAACACTTTCATGGAACGGGGTTTCCAAGCTTCCAAAAATTACGAATCTCCAGAAATCTCAGCAAATATTTTTTCACCCAAACTGGATGATACTTTCAGGTAATGATCAGTACACTAAGGCGACTTGGTTCCCCAAATTTCGTTCTTCTATGTTGAAGCATTCATTTCCAGTAACATTTTGAATTTTTAGGTATCACTCTGTTTTCTCCTATATTGATACATGTACTTGGAACTCTAAATCCAACACGGTTTGTGCTAGCTTCTTGAAACTTGACACAGTAAAGTAGTTTCACGTTCTATCTCTATGTTTTGTTTCCTCTTGATATAGCCCTAATCAGTGACTGGCGAGAAACACTTTCATGGAAAGGGGTTGCCAAGCTTCCAAAAATTACGAATCTCCAGAAATCTCAGCAAATATTTTTTCACCCAAACTGGATGATACTTTCAGGTAATGATCAGTACACTAAGGCGACTTGGTTCCCCAAATTTCGTTCTTCTATGTTGAAGCGTTCATTTCCAGTAAAACTTTGAATTTTTAGGTATCACTCTGTTTTCTCCTATATTGATAGATGTATTTGGAACTCTAAATCCAACACGGTTTGTGCTAGCTTCTTGAAACTTGACACAGTAAAGTAGTTTCACGTTCTATCTCTATGTTTTGTTTCCTCTTGATGTAGCCCTAAGCAGTGACTGGCGAGAAACACTTTCATGGAAAGGGGTTGCCAAGCTTCCAAAAATTACGAATCTCCAGAAATCTCAGCAAATATTTTTTCACCCTAACTGGATGATACTTTCAGGTAATGATCAGTACACTAACGCGACTTGGTTCCCCAAATTTCGTTCTTCTATGTTGAAGCGTTCATTTCCAGTAACAGTTTGAATTTTTAGGTATCACTCTGTTTTCTCCTATATTGATACATGTACTTGGAACTCTAAATCCAACACGGTTTGTGCTAGCTTCTTGAAACTTGACACAGTAAAGTAGTTTCACGTTCTATCTCTATGGTTTGTTTCCTCTTCATGTAGCCCTAAGCACTGACTGGCGAGAAACACTTTCATGGAAAGGGGTGCCAAGCTTCCAAAAATTACGAATCTCCAGAAATCTCAGCAAATATTTTTTCACCCAAACTGGATGATACTGTCAGGTAATGATCAGTACACTAAGGCGACTTGGTTCCCCAAATTTCGTTCTTCTATGTTGAAGCGTTCATTTCCAGTAACAGTTTGAATTTTTAGGTTTCACTCTGTTTTCTCCTATATTGATAGATGTATCTGGAACTCTAAATCCAACACGGTTTGTGCTAGCTTCTTGAAACTTGACACAGTAAAGTAGTTTCACGTTCTATCTCTATGTTTTGTTTCCTCTTGATGTAGCCCTAAGCAGTGACTGGCGAGAAACACTTTCATGGAAAGGGGTTGCCAAGCTTCCAAAAATTACGAATCTCCAGAAATCTCAGCAAATACTTTTTCACCCAAATTGGATGATACTGTCAGGTAATGATCAGTACACTAAGGCGACTTGGTTCCCCAAATTTCGTTCTTCTATGTTGAAGCGTTCATTTCCAGTAACAGTTTGAATTTTTAGGTATCACTCTGTTTTCTCGTATATTGATACATGTACTTGGAACTCTAAATCCAACACGGTTTGTGCTAGCTTCTTGAAACTTGACACAGTAAAGTAGTTTCACGTTCTATCTCTATGTTTTGTTTCCTCTTGATGTAGCCCTAAGCAGTGACTGGCGAGAAACCCTTTCATGGAAAGGGGTGCCAATCTTCCAAAAATTACGAATCTCCAGAAATCTCAGCAAATATTTTTTCACCCAAACTGGATGATACTGTCAGGTAATGATCAGTACACTAAGGCAACTTGGTTCCCCAAATTTCGTTCTTCTATGTTGAAGCGTTCATTTCCAGTAACAGTTTGAATTTTTAGGTATCACTCTGTTTTCTCCTATATTGATACATGTACTTGGAACTCTAAATCCAACACGGTTTGTGCTAGCTTCTTGAAACTTGACACAGTAAAGTAGTTTCACGTTCTATCTCTATGGTTTGTTTCCTCTTGATGTAGCCCTAAGCACTGACTGGCGAGAAACACTTTCATGGAAAGGGGTGCCAATCTTCCAAAAATTACGAATCTCCAGAAATCTCAGCAAATATTTTTTCACCCAAACTGGATGATACTGTCAGGTAATGATCAGTACACTAAGGCGACTTGGTTCCCCAAATTTCGTTCTTCTATGTTGAAGCGTTCATTTCCAGTAACAGTTTGAATTTTTAGGTTTCACTCTGTTTTCTCCTATATTGATAGATGTATCTGGAACTCTAAATCCAACACGGTTTGTGCTAGCTTTTTGAAACTTGACACAGTAAAGTAGTTTCACGTTCTATCTCTATGTTTTGTTTCCTCTTGATGTAGCCCTAAGCAGTGAGTGGCGAGAAACACTTTCATGGAAAGGGGTTGCCAAGCTTCCAAAAATTACGAATCTCCAGAAATCTCAGCAAATACTTTTTCACCCAAATTGGATGATACTGTCAGGTAATGATCAGTACACTAAGGCGACTTGGTTCCCCAAATTTCGTTCTTCTATGTTGAAGCGTTCATTTCCAGTAACACTTTGAATTTTTAGGTATCACTCTGTTTTCTCCTATATTGATACATGTACTTGGAACTCTAAATCCAACACGGTTTGTGCTAGCTTCTTGAAACTTGACACAGTAAAGTAGTTTCACGTTCTATCTCTATGGTTTGTTTCCTCTTTATGTAGCCCTAAGCACTGACTGGCGAGAAACACTTTCATGGAAAGGGGTGCCAAGCTTCCAAAAATTACGAATCTCCAGAAATCTCAGCAAATATTTTTTCACCCAAACTGGATGATACTGTCAGGTAATGATCAGTACACTAAGGCGACTTGGTTCCCCAAATTTCGTTCTTCTATGTTGAAGCGTTCATTTCCAGTAACAGTTTGAATTTTTAGGTTTCACTCTGTTTTCTCCTATATTGATAGATGTATCTGGAACTCTAAATCCAACACGGTTTGTGCTAGCTTCTTGAAACTTGACACAGTAAAGTAGTTGCACGTTCTATCTCTATGTTTTGTTTCCTCTTGATGTAGCCCTAAGCAGTGAGTGGCGAGAAACACTTTCATGGAAAGGGGTTGCCAAGCTTCCAAAAATTACGAATCTCCAGAAATCTCAGCAAATACTTTTTCACCCAAACTGGATGATACTGTCAGGTAATGATCAGTACACTAAGGCGACTTGCTTCCCCAAATTTCGTTCTTCTATGTTGAAGCGTTCATTTCCAGTAACACTTTGAATTATTAGGTATCACTCTGTTTTCTCCTATATTGATACATGTACTTGGAACTCTAAATCCAACACGGTTTGTGCTAGCTTCTTGAAACTTGACACAGTAAAGTAGTTTCACGTTCTATCTCTATGTTTTGTTTCCTCTTGATGTAGCCCTAAGCAGTGACTGGCGAGAAACACTTTCATGGAACGGGGTTTCCAAGCTTCCAAAAATTACGAATCTCCAGAAATCTCAGCAAATATTTTTTCACCCAAACTGGATGATACTTTCAGGTAATGATCAGTACACTAAGGCGACTTGGTTCCCCAAATTTCGTTCTTCTATGTTGAAGCATTCATTTCCAGTAACATTTTGAATTTTTAGGTATCACTCTGTTTTCTCCTATATTGATAGATGTATTTGGAACTCTAAATCCAACACGGTTTGTGCTAGCTTCTTGAAACTTGACACAGTAAAGTAGTTTCACGTTCTATCTCTATGTTTTGTTTCCTCTTGATGTAGCCCTAAGCAGTGACTGGCGAGAAACACTTTCATGGAAAGGGGTTTCCAAGCTTCCAAAAATTACGAATCCCCAGAAATCTCAGCCAATATTTTTTCACCCAAACTGGATGATACTTTCAGGTAATGATCAGTACACTAAGGCGACTTGGTTCCCCAAATTTTGTTCTTTTATGTTGAAGCGTTCATTTCCAGTAACAGTTTGAATTTTTAGGTATCACTCTCTTTTCCCCTATATTGATACATGTACTTGGAACTCTAAATCCAACACGGTTTGTGCTAGCTTCTTGAAACTTGACACAGTAAAGTAGTTTCACGTTCTATCTCTATGGTTTGTTTCCTTTTGATGTAGCCCTAAGCACTGACTGGCGAGAAACACATTAAGGGAAAGGGGTTGCCAAGCTTCCAAAAATTACGAATCTCCAGAAATCTCAGCCAATATTTTTTCACCCAAACTGGATGATACTTTCAGGTAATGATCAGTACACGAAGGCGACTTGGTTCCCCAAATTTCGTTCTTCTATGTTGAAGCGTTCATGTCCAGTAACACTTTGAATTTTTAGGTATCACTCTGTTTTCTCCTATATTGATACATGTATTTGGAACTCTAAATCCAACACGGTTTTTGCTAGCTTCTTGAAACTTGACAAAGTAAAGTAGTTTCACGTTCTATCTCTATGTTTTGTTTCCTCTTGATGTAGCCCTAAGCAGTGACTGGCGAGAAACACTTTCATGAAAAGGGGTTTCCAAGCTTCCAAAAATTACGAATCTCCAGAAATCTCAGCAAATATTTTTTCACCCAAACTGGATGATACTTTCAGGTAATGATCAGTACACTAAGGCGACTTGGTTCCCCAAATTTCGTTCTTCTATGTTGAAGCGTTCATTTCCAGTAACAGTTTGAATTTTTAGGTATCACTCTGTTTTCTCCTATATTGATACATGTACTTGGAACTCTAAATCCAACACGGTTTGTGCCAGCTTCTTGAAACTTGACACAGTAAAGTAGTTTCACGTTCTATCTCTATGTTTTGTTTCCTCTTGATGTAGCCCTAAGCACTGACTGGCGAGAAACACTTTCATGGAAAGGGGTTGCCAAGCTTCCAAAAATTACGAATCTCCAGAAATCTCAGCAAATATTTTTTCACCCAAACTGGATGATACTTTCAGGTAATGATCAGTACACTAAGGCGACTTGGTTCCCCAAATTTCGTTCTTCTACGTTGAAGCGTTCATTTCCAGTAACAGTTTGAATTTTTAGGTTTCACTCTGTTTTCTCCTATATTGATAGATGTATCTGGAACTCTAAATCCGACACGGTTTGTGCCAGCTTCTTGAAACTTGACACAGTAAAGTAGTTTCACGTTCTATCTCCATGTTTTGTTTCCTCTTGATGTAGCCCTAAGCAGTGACTGGCGAGAAACACTTTCTTGGAAAGGGGTTGCCAAGCTTCCAAAATTTACGAATCTCCAGAAATCTCAGCAAATATTTTTTCACCCTAACTGGATGATACTTTCAGGTAATGATCAGTACACTAAGGCGACTTGGTTCCCCAAATTTCGTTCTTCTATGTTTAAGCGTTCATTTCCAGTAACAGTTTGAATTTTTAGGTATCACTCTGTTTTCTCCTATATTGATACATGTACTTGGAACTCTAAATCCAACACGGTTTGTGCTAG
Source organism: Spermophilus citellus (assembly GCF_964194105.1). Classification (NCBI taxonomy): domain Eukaryota; kingdom Metazoa; phylum Chordata; class Mammalia; order Rodentia; family Sciuridae; genus Spermophilus; species Spermophilus citellus. The sequence goes on along the minus strand of NC_138187.1, from coordinate 49,060,254 downwards.
CTTCTTGAAACTTGACACAGTAAAGTAGTTTCACGTTCTATCTCTATGGTTTGTTTCCTCTTGATGTAGCCCTAAGCACTGACTGGCGAGAAACACTTTCATGGAAAGGGGTTGCCAAGCTTCCAAAAATTACGAATCTCCAGAAATCTCTGCAAATATTTTTTCACCCAAACTGGATGATACTTTCAGGTAATGATCAGTACACTAAGGCGACTTGGTTCCCCAAATTTCGTTCTTCTATGTTGAAGCGTTCATTTCCAGTAACACTTTGAATTTTTAGGTATCACTCTGTTTTCTCCTATATTGATACATGTACTTGGAACTCTAAATCCAACACGGTTTGTGCTAGCTTCTTGAAACTTGACACAGTAAAGTAGTTTCACGTTCTATCTCTATGTTTTGTTTCCTCTTGATGTAGCCCTAAGCACTGACTGGCGAGAAACACTTTCATGGAAAGGGGTTGCCAAGCTTCCAAAAATTACGAATCTCCAGAAATCTCAGCAAATATTTTTTCACCCAAACTGGATGATACTTTCAGGTAATGATCAGTACACTAAGGCGCCTTGGTTCCCCAAATTTCGTTCTTCTACGTTGAAGCGTTCATTTCCAGTAACAGTTTGAATTTTTAGGTTTCACTCTGTTTTCTCCTATATTGATAGATGTATCTGGAACTCTAAATCCAACACGGTTTGTGCTAGCTTCTTGAAACTTGACACAGTAAAGTAGTTTCACGTTCTATCTCTATGTTTTGTTTCCTCTTGATGTAGCCCTAAGCAGTGACTTTCGAGAAACACTTTCATGGAAAAAGGTTGCCAAGCTTCCAAAAATTACGAATCTCCAGAAATCTCAGCAAATACTTTTTCACCCAAACTGGATGATACTGTCAGGTAATGATCAGTACACTAAGGCGACTTGGTTCCCCAAATTTCATTCTTCTACGTTGAAGCGTTCATTTCCAGTAACAGTTTGAATTTTTAGGTTTCACTCTGTTTTCTCCTATATTGATAGAGGTATTTGGAACTCTAAATCCAACACGGTTTGTGCTAGCTTCTTGAAACTTGACACAGTAAAGTAGTTTCACGTTCTATCTCTATGGTTTGTTTCCTCTTGATGTAGCCCTAAGCACTGACTGGAGAGAAACACTTTCATGGAAAGGGGTTGCCAAGCTTCCAAAAATTACGAATCTCCAGAAATCTCTGCAAATATTTTTTCACCCAAACTGGATGATACTTTCAGGTAATGATCAGTACACTAAGGCGACTTGGTTCCCCAAATTGCGTTCTTCTATTTTGAAGCGTTCATTTCCAGTAACATTTTGAATTTTTAGGTATCACTCTGTTTTCTCCTATATTGATACATGTACTTGGAACTGTAAATCCGACACGGTTTGTGCTAGCTTCTTGAAACTTGACACAGTAAAGTAGTTTCACGTTCTATCTCTATGGTTTGTTTCCTCTTGATGTAGCCCTAAGCACTGACTGGCGAGAAACACTTTCATGGAAAGGGGTTGCCAAGCTTCCAAAAATTACGAATCTCCAGAAATCTCAGCAAATATTTTTTCACCCAAACTGGATGATACTGTCAGGTAATGATCAGTACACTAAGGCGACTTGGTTCCCCAAATTTCGTTCTTCTATGTTGAAGCGTTCATTTCCAGTAACAGTTTGAATTTTTAGGTATCACCCTGTTTTCTCCTATATTGATACATGTACTTGGAACTCTAAATCCAACACGGTTTGTGCTAGCTTCTTGAAACTTGACACAGTAAAGTAGTTTCACGTTCTATCTCTATGGTTTGTTTCCTTTTGATGTAGCCCTAAGCACTGACTGGCGAGAAACACATTCAGGGAAAGGGGTTGCCAAGCTTCCAAAAATTACGAATCTCCAGAAATCTCAGCCAATATTTTTTCACCCAAACTGGATGATACTTTCAGGTAATGATCAGTATACTAAGGCGACTTGGTTACCCAAATTGCGTTCTTCTACGTTGAAGCGTTCATGTCCAGTAACACTTTGAATTTTTAGGTATCACTCTGTTTTCTCCTATATTGATAGATGTATTTGGAACTCTAAATCCAACACGGTTTGTGCTAGCTTCTTGAAACTTGACACAGTGAAGTAGTTTCACGTTCTATCTCTATGGTTTGTTTCGTTTTGATGTAGCCCTAAGCACTGACTGGCGAGAAACACATTCAGGGAAAGGGGTTGCCAAGCTTCCAAAAATTACGAATCTCCAGAAATCTCAGCCAATATTTTTTCACCCAAACTGGATGATACTTTCAGGTAATGATCAGTACACGAAGGCGACTTGGTTCCCCAAATTTCGTTCTTCTATGTTGAAGCGTTCATGTCCAGTAACACTTTGAATTTTTAGGTATCACTCTGTTTTCTCCTATATTGATAGATGTATTTGGAACTCTAAATCCAACACGGTTTGTGCTAGCTTCTTGAAACTTGACAAAGTAAAGTAGTTTCACGTTCTATCTCTATGTTTTGTTTCCTCTTGATGTAGCCCTAAGCAGTGACTGGCGAGAAACACTTTCATGGAAAAAGGTTGCCAAGCTTCCAAAAATTACGAATCTCCAGAAATCTCAGCAAATACTTTTTCACCCAAACTGGATGATACTGTCAGGTAATGATCAGTACACGAAGGCGACTTGGTTCCCCAAATTTCGTTTTTCTATGCTGAAGCGTTCATTTCCAGTAACAGTTTGAATTTTTAGGTATCACTCTGTTTTCTCCTATATTGATAGATGTATCTGGAACTCTAAATCCAACACGGTTTGTGCTAGCTTCTTGAAACTTGACACAGTAAAGTAGTTTCACGTTCTATCTCTATGGTTTGTTTTCTCTTGATGTAGCCCTAAGCACTGACTGGCGAGAAACATTTTCATGGATAGGGGTTGCCCAGCTTCCAAAAATTATGAATCTCCAGAAATCGCAGCCAATATTTTTTCACCCAAACTGGATGATACTTTCAGGTAATGATCAGTACACTAAGGCGACTTGGTTCCCCAAATTTCGTTCTTCTATGTTGAAGCGTTCATTTCCAGTAACACTTTGAATTTTTAGTATCACTCTGTTTTCTCCTATATTGATACATGTACTTGGAACTCTAAATCCAACACGGTTTGTGCTAGCTTCTTGAAACTTGACACAGTAAAGTAGTTTCACGTTCTATCTCTATGGTTTGTTTCCTCTTGATGTAGCCCTAAGCACTGACTGGAGAGAAACACTTTCATGGAAAGGGGTTGCCAAGCTTCCAAAAATTACGAATCTCCAGAAATCTCTGCAAATATTTTTTCACCCAAACTGGATGATACTTTCAGGTAATGATCAGTACACTAAGGCGACTTGGTTCCCCAAATTTCGTTCTTCTATGTTGAAGCGTTCATTTCCAGTAACATTTTGAATTTTTAGGTATCACTCTGTTTTCTCCTATATTGATATATGTAATTGGAACTGTAAATCCGACACGGTTTGTGCTAGCTTCTTGAAACTTGACACAGTAAAGTAGTTTCACGTTCTATCTCTATGGTTTGTTTCCTCTTGATGTAGCCCTAAGCACTGACTGGCGAGAAACACTTTCATGGAAAGGGGTTGCCAAGCTTCCAAAAATTACGAATCTCCAGAAATCTCAGCAAAAATTTTTTCACCCAAACTGGATGATACTTTCAGGTAATGATCAGTACACTAAGGCGACTTGGTTCCCCAAATTGCGTTCTTCTATGTTGAAGCGTTCATTTCCAGTAACAGTTTGAATTTTTAGGTATCACTCTGTTTTCTCCTATATTGATACATGTACTTGGAACTCTAAATCCAACACGGTTTGTGCTAGCTTCTTGAAACTTGACACAGTAAAGTAGTTTCACGTTCTATCTCTATGGTTTGTTTCCTTTTGATGTAGCCCTAAGCACTGACTGGCGAGAAACACATTCAAGGAAAGGGGTTGCCAACCTTCCAAAAATTACGAATCTCCAGAAATCTCAGCCAATATTTTTTCACCCAAACTGGATGATACTTTCAGGTAATGATCAGTACACTAAGGCGACTTGGTTCCCCAAATTGCGTTCTTCTACGTTGAAGCGTTCATGTCCAGTAACACTTTGAATTTTTAGGTATCACTCTGTTTTCTCCTATATTGATAGATGTATTTGGAACTCTAAATCCAACACGGTTTGTGCTAGCTTCTTGAAACTTGACACAGTGAAGTAGTTTCACGATCTATCTCTATGGTTTGTTTCATCTTGTTGTAGCCCTAAGCACTGACTGGCGAGAAACACTTTCATGGAAAGGGGTTGCCAAGCTTCCAAAAATTACGAATCTCCAGAAATCTCAGCAAATATTTTTTCACCCAAACTGGATGATACTTTCAGGTAATGATCAGTACACTAAGGCGACTTGGTTCCCCAAATTTCGTTCTTCTATGTTGAAGCGTTCATTTCCAGTAACAGTTTGAATTTTTAGGTATCACTCTGTTTTCTCCTATATTGATACATGTACTTGGAACTCTAAATCCAACACGGTTTGTGCTAGCTTCTTGAAACTTGACACAGTAAAGTAGTTTCACGTTCTATCTCTATGGTTTGTTTCCTTTTGATGTAGCCCTAAGCACTGACTGGCGAGAAACACATTCAGGGAAAGGGGTTGCCAAGCTTCCAAAAATTACGAATCTCCAGAAATCTCAGCCAATATTTTTTTACCCAAACTGGATGATACTTTCAGGTAATGATCAGTACACTAAGGCGACTTGGTTCCCCAAATTGCGTTCTTCTACGTTGAAGCGTTCATGTCCAGTAACACTTTGAATTTTTAGGTATCACTCTGTTTTCTCCTATATTGATAGATGTATTTGGAACTCTAAATCCAACACGGTTTGTGCTAGCTTCTTGAAACTTGACACAGTGAAGTAGTTTCACGTTCTATCTCTATGGTTTGTTTCCTCTTGTTGTAGCCCTAAGCACTGACTGGCGAGAAACACTTTCATGGAAAGGGGTTGCCAAGCTTCCAAAAATTACGAATCTCCAGAAATCTCAGCCAATATTTTTTCACCCAAACTGGATGATACTTTCAGGTAATGATCAGTACACTAAGGCGACTTGGTTCCCCAAATTTCGTTCTTCTATGTTGAAGCGTTCATTTCCAGTAACAGTTTGAATTTTTAGGTATCACTCTGTTTTCTCCTATATTGATACATGTACTTGGAACTCTAAATCCAACACGGTTTGTGCTAGCTTCTTGAAACTTGACACAGTAAAGTAGTTTCACGTTCTATCTCTATGGTTTGTTTCCTTTTGATGTAGCCCTAAGCACTGACTGGCGAGAAACACATTCAGGGAAAGGGGTTGCCAAGCTTCCAAAAATTACGAATCTCCAGAAATCTCAGCCAATATTTTTTCACCCAAACTGGATGATACTTTCAGGTAATGATCAGTACACGAAGGCGACTTGGTTCCCCAAATTTCGTTCTTCTATGTTGAAGCGTTCATGTCCAGTAACACTTTGAATTTTTAGGTATCACTCTGTTTTCTCCTATATTGATACATGTACTTGGAACTCTAAATCCAACACGGTTTGTGCTAGCTTCTTGAAACTTGACACAGTAAAGTAGTTTCACGTTCTATCTCTATGTTTTGTTTCCTCTTGATGTAGCCCTAAGCACTGACTGGCGAGAAACACTTTCATGGAAAGGGGTTGCCAAGCTTCCAAAAATTACGAATCTCCAGAAATCTCAGCAAATATTTTTTCACCCAAACTGGATGATACTTTCAGGTAATGATCAGTACACTAAGGCGCCTTGGTTCCCCAAATTTCGTTCTTCTACGTTGAAGCGTTCATTTCCAGTAACAGTTTGAATTTTTAGGTTTCACTCTGTTTTCTCCTATATTGATAGATGTATCTGGAACTCTAAATCCAACACGGTTTGTGCTAGCTTCTTGAAACTTGACACAGTAAAGTAGTTTCACGTTCTATCTCTATGTTTTGTTTCCTCTTGATGTAGCCCTAAGCAGTGACTTTCGAGAAACACTTTCATGGAAAAAGGTTGCCAAGCTTCCAAAAATTACGAATCTCCAGAAATCTCAGCAAATACTTTTTCACCCAAACTGGATGATACTGTCAGGTAATGATCAGTACACTAAGGCGACTTGGTTCCCCAAATTTCATTCTTCTACGTTGAAGCGTTCATTTCCAGTAACAGTTTGAATTTTTAGGTTTCACTCTGTTTTCTCCTATATTGATAGAGGTATTTGGAACTCTAAATCCAACACGGTTTGTGCTAGCTTCTTGAAACTTGACACAGTAAAGTAGTTTCACGTTCTATCTCTATGGTTTGTTTCCTCTTGATGTAGCCCTAAGCACTGACTGGAGAGAAACACTTTCATGGAAAGGGGTTGCCAAGCTTCCAAAAATTACGAATCTCCAGAAATCTCTGCAAATATTTTTTCACCCAAACTGGATGATACTTTCAGGTAATGATCAGTACACTAAGGCGACTTGGTTCCCCAAATTGCGTTCTTCTATTTTGAAGCGTTCATTTCCAGTAACATTTTGAATTTTTAGGTATCACTCTGTTTTCTCCTATATTGATACATGTACTTGGAACTGTAAATCCGACACGGTTTGTGCTAGCTTCTTGAAACTTGACACAGTAAAGTAGTTTCACGTTCTATCTCTATGGTTTGTTTCCTCTTGATGTAGCCCTAAGCACTGACTGGCGAGAAACACTTTCATGGAAAGGGGTTGCCAAGCTTCCAAAAATTACGAATCTCCAGAAATCTCAGCAAATATTTTTTCACCCAAACTGGATGATACTGTCAGGTAATGATCAGTACACTAAGGCGACTTGGTTCCCCAAATTTCGTTCTTCTATGTTGAAGCGTTCATTTCCAGTAACAGTTTGAATTTTTAGGTATCACCCTGTTTTCTCCTATATTGATACATGTACTTGGAACTCTAAATCCAACACGGTTTGTGCTAGCTTCTTGAAACTTGACACAGTAAAGTAGTTTCACGTTCTATCTCTATGGTTTGTTTCCTTTTGATGTAGCCCTAAGCACTGACTGGCGAGAAACACATTCAGGGAAAGGGGTTGCCAAGCTTCCAAAAATTACGAATCTCCAGAAATCTCAGCCAATATTTTTTCACCCAAACTGGATGATACTTTCAGGTAATGATCAGTATACTAAGGCGACTTGGTTACCCAAATTGCGTTCTTCTACGTTGAAGCGTTCATGTCCAGTAACACTTTGAATTTTTAGGTATCACTCTGTTTTCTCCTATATTGATAGATGTATTTGGAACTCTAAATCCAACACGGTTTGTGCTAGCTTCTTGAAACTTGACACAGTGAAGTAGTTTCACGTTCTATCTCTATGGTTTGTTTCGTTTTGATGTAGCCCTAAGCACTGACTGGCGAGAAACACATTCAGGGAAAGGGGTTGCCAAGCTTCCAAAAATTACGAATCTCCAGAAATCTCAGCCAATATTTTTTCACCCAAACTGGATGATACTTTCAGGTAATGATCAGTACACGAAGGCGACTTGGTTCCCCAAATTTCGTTCTTCTATGTTGAAGCGTTCATGTCCAGTAACACTTTGAATTTTTAGGTATCACTCTGTTTTCTCCTATATTGATAGATGTATTTGGAACTCTAAATCCAACACGGTTTGTGCTAGCTTCTTGAAACTTGACACAGTAAAGTAGTTTCACGTTCTATCTCTATGTTTTGTTTCCTCTTGATGTAGCCCTAAGCAGTGACTGGCGAGAAACACTTTCATGGAAAAAGGTTGCCAAGCTTCCAAAAATTACGAATCTCCAGAAATCTCAGCAAATACTTTTTCACCCAAACTGGATGATACTGTCAGGTAATGATCAGTACACGAAGGCGACTTGGTTCCCCAAATTTCGTTTTTCTATGCTGAAGCGTTCATTTCCAGTAACAGTTTGAATTTTTAGGTATCACTCTGTTTTCTCCTATATTGATAGATGTATCTGGAACTCTAAATCCAACACGGTTTGTGCTAGCTTCTTGAAACTTGACACAGTAAAGTAGTTTCACGTTCTATCTCTATGGTTTGTTTTCTCTTGATGTAGCCCTAAGCACTGACTGGCGAGAAACATTTTCATGGATAGGGGTTGCCCAGCTTCCAAAAATTATGAATCTCCAGAAATCGCAGCCAATATTTTTTCACCCAAACTGGATGATACTTTCAGGTAATGATCAGTACACTAAGGCGACTTGGTTCCCCAAATTTCGTTCTTCTATGTTGAAGCGTTCATTTCCAGTAACACTTTGAATTTTTAGTATCACTCTGTTTTCTCCTATATTGATACATGTACTTGGAACTCTAAATCCAACACGGTTTGTGCTAGCTTCTTGAAACTTGACACAGTAAAGTAGTTTCACGTTCTATCTCTATGGTTTGTTTCCTCTTGATGTAGCCCTAAGCACTGACTGGAGAGAAACACTTTCATGGAAAGGGGTTGCCAAGCTTCCAAAAATTACGAATCTCCAGAAATCTCTGCAAATATTTTTTCACCCAAACTGGATGATACTTTCAGGTAATGATCAGTACACTAAGGCGACTTGGTTCCCCAAATTTCGTTCTTCTATGTTGAAGCGTTCATTTCCAGTAACATTTTGAATTTTTAGGTATCACTCTGTTTTCTCCTATATTGATATATGTAATTGGAACTGTAAATCCGACACGGTTTGTGCTAGCTTCTTGAAACTTGACACAGTAAAGTAGTTTCACGTTCTATCTCTATGGTTTGTTTCCTCTTGATGTAGCCCTAAGCACTGACTGGCGAGAAACACTTTCATGGAAAGGGGTTGCCAAGCTTCCAAAAATTACGAATCTCCAGAAATCTCAGCAAAAATTTTTTCACCCAAACTGGATGATACTTTCAGGTAATGATCAGTACACTAAGGCGACTTGGTTCCCCAAATTGCGTTCTTCTATGTTGAAGCGTTCATTTCCAGTAACAGTTTGAATTTTTAGGTATCACTCTGTTTTCTCCTATATTGATACATGTACTTGGAACTCTAAATCCAACACGGTTTGTGCTAGCTTCTTGAAACTTGACACAGTAAAGTAGTTTCACGTTCTATCTCTATGGTTTGTTTCCTTTTGATGTAGCCCTAAGCACTGACTGGCGAGAAACACATTCAAGGAAAGGGGTTGCCAACCTTCCAAAAATTACGAATCTCCAGAAATCTCAGCCAATATTTTTTCACCCAAACTGGATGATACTTTCAGGTAATGATCAGTACACTAAGGCGACTTGGTTCCCCAAATTGCGTTCTTCTACGTTGAAGCGTTCATGTCCAGTAACACTTTGAATTTTTAGGTATCACTCTGTTTTCTCCTATATTGATAGATGTATTTGGAACTCTAAATCCAACACGGTTTGTGCTAGCTTCTTGAAACTTGACACAGTGAAGTAGTTTCACGATCTATCTCTATGGTTTGTTTCATCTTGTTGTAGCCCTAAGCACTGACTGGCGAGAAACACTTTCATGGAAAGGGGTTGCCAAGCTTCCAAAAATTACGAATCTCCAGAAATCTCAGCAAATATTTTTTCACCCAAACTGGATGATACTTTCAGGTAATGATCAGTACACTAAGGCGACTTGGTTCCCCAAATTTCGTTCTTCTATGTTGAAGCGTTCATTTCCAGTAACAGTTTGAATTTTTAGGTATCACTCTGTTTTCTCCTATATTGATACATGTACTTGGAACTCTAAATCCAACACGGTTTGTGCTAGCTTCTTGAAACTTGACACAGTAAAGTAGTTTCACGTTCTATCTCTATGGTTTGTTTCCTTTTGATGTAGCCCTAAGCACTGACTGGCGAGAAACACATTCAGGGAAAGGGGTTGCCAAGCTTCCAAAAATTACGAATCTCCAGAAATCTCAGCCAATATTTTTTTACCCAAACTGGATGATACTTTCAGGTAATGATCAGTACACTAAGGCGACTTGGTTCCCCAAATTGCGTTCTTCTACGTTGAAGCGTTCATGTCCAGTAACACTTTGAATTTTTAGGTATCACTCTGTTTTCTCCTATATTGATAGATGTATTTGGAACTCTAAATCCAACACGGTTTGTGCTAGCTTCTTGAAACTTGACACAGTGAAGTAGTTTCACGTTCTATCTCTATGGTTTGTTTCCTCTTGTTGTAGCCCTAAGCACTGACTGGCGAGAAACACTTTCATGGAAAGGGGTTGCCAAGCTTCCAAAAATTACGAATCTCCAGAAATCTCAGCCAATATTTTTTCACCCAAACTGGATGATACTTTCAGGTAATGATCAGTACACTAAGGCGACTTGGTTCCCCAAATTTCGTTCTTCTATGTTGAAGCGTTCATTTCCAGTAACAGTTTGAATTTTTAGGTATCACTCTGTTTTCTCCTATATTGATACATGTACTTGGAACTCTAAATCCAACACGGTTTGTGCTAGCTTCTTGAAACTTGACACAGTAAAGTAGTTTCACGTTCTATCTCTATGGTTTGTTTCCTTTTGATGTAGCCCTAAGCACTGACTGGCGAGAAACACATTCAGGGAAAGGGGTTGCCAAGCTTCCAAAAATTACGAATCTCCAGAAATCTCAGCCAATATTTTTTCACCCAAACTGGATGATACTTTCAGGTAATGATCAGTACACGAAGGCGACTTGGTTCCCCAAATTTCGTTCTTCTATGTTGAAGCGTTCATGTCCAGTAACACTTTGAATTTTTAGGTATCACTCTGTTTTCTCCTATATTGATACATGTACTTGGAACTCTAAATCCAACACGGTTTGTGCTAGCTTCTTGAAACTTGACACAGTAAAGTAGTTTCACGTTCTATCTCTATGGTTTGTTTCCTTTTGATGTAGCCGTAAGCACTGACTGGCGAGAAACACATTCAGGGAAAGGGGTTGCCAAGCTTCCAAAAATTACGAATCTCCAGAAATCTCAGCCAATATTTTTTCACCCAAACTGGATGATACTTTCAGGTAATGATCAGTACACGAAGGCGACTTGGTTCCCCAAATTTCGTTCTTCTATGTTGAAGCGTTCATGTCCAGTAACACTTTGAATTTTTAGGTATCACTCTGTTTTCTCCTATATTGATGGATGTATTTGGAACTCTAAATCCAACACGGTTTGTGCTAGCTTCTTGAAACTTGACAAAGTAAAGTAGTTTCACGTTCTATCTCTATGTTTTGTTTCCTCTTGATGTAGCCCTAAGCAGTGACTGGCGAGAAACACTTTCATGAAAAGGGGTTTCCAAGCTTCCAAAAATTACGAATCTCCAGAAATCTCAGCCAATATTTTTTTACCCAAACTGGATGATACTTTCAGGTAATGATCAGTACACTAAGGCGACTTGGTTCCCCAAATTGCGTTCTTCTACGTTGAAGCGTTCATGTCCAGTAACACTTTGAATTTTTAGGTATCACTCTGTTTTCTCCTATATTGATAGATGTATTTGGAACTCTAAATCCAACACGGTTTGTGCTAGCTTCTTGAAACTTGACACAGTGAAGTAGTTTCACGTTCTATCTCTATGGTTTGTTTCCTCTTGTTGTAGCCCTAAGCACTGACTGGCGAGAAACACTTTCATGGAAAGGGGTTGCCAAGCTTCCAAAAATTACGAATCTCCAGAAATCTCAGCAAATATTTTTTCACCCAAACTGGATGATACTTTCAGGTAATGATCAGTACACTAAGGCGACTTGGTTCCCCAAATTTCGTTCTTCTATGTTGAAGCGTTCATTTCCAGTAACAGTTTGAATTTTTAGGTATCACTCTGTTTTCTCCTATATTGATACATGTACTTGGAACTCTAAATCCAACACGGTTTGTGCTAGCTTCTTGAAACTTGACACAGTAAAGTAGTTTCACGTTCTATCTCTATGGTTTGTTTCCTTTTGATGTAGCCCTAAGCACTGACTGGCGAGAAACACATTCAGGGAAAGGGGTTGCCAAGCTTCCAACAATTACGAATCTCCAGAAATCTCAGCCAATATTTTTTCACCCAAAATGGATGATACTTTCAGGTAATGATCAGTACACGAAGGCGACTTGGTTCCCCAAATTTCGTTCTTCTATGTTGAAGCGTTCATGTCCAGTAACACTTTGAATTTTTAGGTATCACTCTGTTTTCTCCTATATTGATACATGTACTTGGAACTCTAAATCCAACACGGTTTGTGCTAGCTTCTTGAAACTTGACACAGTAAAGTAGTTTCACGTTCTATCTCTATGGTTTGTTTCCTTTTGATGTAGCCGTAAGCACTGACTGGCGAGAAACACATTCAGGGAAAGGGGTTGCCAAGCTTCCAAAAATTACGAATCTCCAGAAATCTCAGCCAATATTTTTTCACCCAAACTGGATGATACTTTCAGGTAATGATCAGTACACGAAGGCGACTTGGTTCCCCAAATTTCGTTCTTCTATGTTGAAGCGTTCATGTCCAGTAACACTTTGAATTTTTAGGTATCACTCTGTTTTCTCCTATATTGATGGATGTATTTGGAACTCTAAATCCAACACGGTTTGTGCTAGCTTCTTGAAACTTGACAAAGTAAAGTAGTTTCACGTTCTATCTCTATGTTTTGTTTCCTCTTGATGTAGCCCTAAGCAGTGACTGGCGAGAAACACTTTCATGAAAAGGGGTTTCCAAGCTTCCAAAAATTACGAATCTCCAGAAATCTCAGCAAATATTTTTTCACCCAAACTGGATGATACTTTCAGGTAATGATCAGTACACTAAGGCGACTTGGTTCCCCAAATTTCCTTCTTCTATGTTGAAGCGTTCATTTCCAGTAACAGTTTGAATTTTTAGGTATCACTCTGTTTTCTCCTATATTGATACATGTACTTGGAACTCTAAATCCAACACGGTTTGTGCCAGCTTCTTGAAACTTGACATAGTAAAGTAGTTTCACGTTCTATCTCTATGGTTTGTTTCCTCTTGATGTAGCCCTAAGCACTGACTGGCGAGAAACACTTTCATGGAAAGGGGTTGCCAAGCTTCCAAAAATTACGAATCTCCAGAAATCTCAGCAAATATTTTTTCACCCAAACTGGATGATACTTTCAGGTAATGATCAGTACACTAAGGCGACTTGGTTCCCCAAATTTCGTTCTTCTACGTTGAAGCGTTCATTTCCAGTAACAGTTTGAATTTTTAGGTTTCACTCTGTTTTCTCCTATATTGATAGAGGTATTTGGAACTCTAAATCCAACACGGTTTGTGCTAGCTTCTTGAAACTTGACACAGTAAAGTAGTTTCACGTTCTATCTCTATGGTTTGTTTCCTCTTGATGTAGCCCTAAGCACTGACTGGAGAGAAACACTTTCATGGAAAGGGGTTGCCAAGCTTCCAAAAATTACGAATCTCCAGAAATCTCAGCAAATATTTTTTCACACAAACTGGATGATACTTTCAGGTAATGATCAGTACACTAAGGCGACTTGGTTCCCCAAATTTCGTTCTTCTATGTTGAAGCGTTCATTTCCAGTAACATTTTGAATTTTTAGGTATCACTCTGTTTTCTCCTATATTGATACATGTACTTGGAACTCTAAATCCGACACGGTTTGTGCTAGCTTCTTGAAACTTGACACAGTAAAGTAGTTTCAGGTTCTATCTCTATGGTTTGTTTCCTCTTGTTGTAGCCCTAAGCACTGACTGGCGAGAAACACTTTCATGGAAAGGGGTTGCCAAGCTTCCAAAAATTACGAATCTCCAGAAATCTCAGCAAATATTTTTTCACCCAAACTGGATGATACTGTCAGGTAATGATCAGTACACTAAGGCGACTTGGTTCCCCAAATTTCGTTCTTCTATGTTGAAGCGTTCATTTCCAGTAACAGTTTGAATTTTTAGGTATCACTCTGTTTTCTCCTATATTGATACATGTACTTGGAACTCTAAATCCAACACGGTTTGTGCTAGCTTCTTGAAACTTGACACAGTAAAGTAGTTTCACGTTCTATCTCTATGGTTTGTTTCCTTTTGATGTAGCCCTAAGCACTGACTGGCGAGAAACACATTCAGGGAAAGGGGTTGCCAAGCTTCCAAAAATTACGAATCTCCAGAAATCTCAGCCAATATTTTTTCACCCAAACTGGATGATACTTTCAGGTAATGATCAGTACACGAAGGCGACTTGGTTCCCCAAATTTCGTTCTTCTATGTTGAAGCGTTCATGTCCAGTAACACTTTGAAATTTTAGGTATCACTCTGTTTTCTCCTATATTGATAGATGTATTTGGACCTCTAAATCCAACACGGTTTGTGCTAGCTTCTTGAAACTTGACACAGTGAAGTAGTTTCACGTTCTATCTCTATGGTTTGTTTCCTCTTGTTGTAGCCCTAAGCACTGACTGGCGAGAAACACTTTCATGGAAAGGGGTTGCCAAGCTTCCAAAAATTACGAATCTCCAGAAATCTCAGCAAATATTTTTTCACCCAAGCTGGATGATACTTTCAGGTAATGATCAGTACACTAAGGCGACTTGGTTCCCCAAATTTCGTTCTTCTATGTTGAAGCGTTCATTTCCAGTAAAACTTTGAATTTTTAGGTATCCCTCTGTTTTCTCCTATATTGATAGATGTATTTGGAACTCTAAATCCAACACGGTTTGTGCTAGCTTCTTGAAACTTGACACAGTAAAGTAGTTTCACGTTCTATCTCTATGTTCTGTTTCCTCTTGATGTAGCCCTAAGCAGTGACTGGCGAGAAACACTTTCATGGAAAGGGGTTTCCAAGCTTCCAAAAATTACGAATCTCCAGAAATCTCAGCAAATATTTTTTCACCCTAACTGGATGATACTTTCAGGTAATGATCAATACACTAAGGCGACTTGGTTCCCCAAATTTCGTTCTTCTATGTTGAAGCGTTCATTTCCAGTAACAGTTTGAATTTTTAGGTATCACTCTGTTTTCTCCTATATTGATACATGTACTTGGAACTCTAAATCCAACACGGTTTGTGCTAGCTTCTTGAAACTTGACACAGTAAAGCAGTTTCACGTTCTATCTCTATGGTTTGTTTCCTCTTGATGTACCCTAAGCACTGACTGGCGAGAAACACTTTCATGGAAAGGGGTGCCAAGCTTCCAAAAATTACGAATCTCCAGAAATCTCGGCAAATATTTTTTCACCCAAACTGGATGATACTGTCAGGTAATGATCAGTACACTAAGGCGACTTGGTTCCCCAAATTTCGTTCTTCTATGTTGAAGCGTTTATTTCCAGTAACAGTTTGAATTTTTAGGTTTCACTCTGTTTTCTCCTATATTGATAGATGTATCTGGAACTCTAAATCCGACACGGTTTGTGCTAGCTTCTTGAAACTTGACACAGTAAAGTAGTTTCACGTTCTTTCTCTATGTTTTGTTTCCTCTTGATGTAGCCCTAAGCAGTGACTGGCGAGAAACACTTTCATGGAACGGAGTTTCCAAGCTTCCAAAAATTACGAATCTCCAGAAATCTCAGCAAATACTTTTTCACCCAAACTAGTTGATACTGTCAGGTAATGATCAGTACACTAAGGCGACTTGGTTCCCCAAATTTCGTTCTTCTATGTTGAAGCGTTCATTTCCAGTAACACTTTGAATTTTTAGGTATCACTCTGTATTCTCCTATATTGATACATGTACTTGGAACTCTAAATCCAACACGGTTTGTGCTAGCTTCTTGAAACTTGACACAGTAAAGTAGTTTCACGTTCTATCTCTATGTTTTGTTTCCTCTTGATGTAGCCCTAAGCAGTGACTGGCGAGAAACACTTTCATGGAACGGAGTTTCCAAGCTTCCAAAAATTACGAATCTCGAGAAATCTCAGCAAATATTTTTTCACCCAAACTGGATGATACTTTCAGGTAATGATCAGTACACTAAGGCGACTTGGTTCCCCAAATTTCGTTCTTCTATGTTGAAGCGTTCATTTCCAGTAACAGTTTGAATTTTTAGGTATCACTCTGTTTTCTCCTATATTGATACATGTACTTGGAACTCTAAATCCAACACGGTTTGTGCCAGCTTCTTGAAACTTGACACAGTAAAGTAGTTTCATGTTCTATCTCTATGGTTTGTTTCCTCTTGATGTAGCCCTAAGCAGTGACTGGCGAGAAACACTTTCATGGAAAGGGGTTTCCAAGCTTCCAAAAATTACGAATCTCCAGAAATCTCAGCAAATATTTTTTCACCCAAACTGGATGATACTTTCAGGTAATGATCAGTACACTAAGGCGACTTGGTTCCCCAAATTTCCTTCTTCTATGTTGAAGCGTTCATTTCCAGTAACAGTTTGAATTTTTAGGTATCACTCTGTTTTCTCCTATATTGATACATGTACTTGGAACTCTAAATCCAACACGGTTTGTGCCAGCTTCTTGAAACTTGACACAGTAAAGTAGTTTCACGTTCTATCTCTATGGTTTGTTTCCTCTTGATGTAGCCCTAAGCACTGACTGGCGAGAAACACTTTCATGGAAAGGGGTTGCCAAGCTTCCAAAAATTACGAATCTCCAGAAATCTCAGCAAATATTTTTTCACCCAAACTGGATGATACTTTCTGGTAATGATCAGTACACTAAGGCGACTTGGTTCCCCAAATTTCGTTCTTCTATGTTGAAGCGTTCATTTCCAGTAACAGTTTGAATTTTTAGGTTTCACTCTGTTTTCTCCTATATTGATAGAGGTATTTGGAACTCTAAATCCAACACGGTTTGTGCTAGCTTCTTGAAACTTGACACAGTAAAGTAGTTTCACGTTCTATCTCTATGGTTTGTTTCCTCTTGATGTAGCCCTAAGCACTGACTGGAGAGAAACACTTTCATGGAAAGGGGTGCCAAGCTTCCAAAAATTACGAATCTCCAGAAATCTCAGCAAATATTTTTTCACCCAAACTGGATGATACTTTCAGGTAATGATCAGTACACTAAGGCGACTTGGTTCCCCAAATTTTGTTCTTCTATGTTGAAGCGTTCATTTCCAGTAACATTTTGAATTTTTAGGTATCACTCTGTTTTCTCCTATATTGATACATGTACTTGGAACTCTAAATCCGACACGGTTTGTGCTAGCTTCTTGAAACTTGACACAGTAAAGTAGTTTCACGTTCTATCTCTATGGTTTGTTTCCTCTTGTTGTAGCCCTAAGCACTGACTGGCGAGAAACACTTTCATGGAAAGGGGTTGCCAAGCTTCCAAAAATTACGAATCTCCAGAAATCTCAGCAAATATTTTTTCACCCAAACTGGATGATACTGTCAGGTAATGATCAGTACACTAAGGCGACTTGGTTCCCCAAATTTCGTTCTTCTATGTTGAAGCGTTCATTTCCAGTAACAGTTTGAATTTTTAGGTATCACTCTGTTTTCTCCTATATTGATACATGTACTTGGAACTCTAAATCCAACACGGTTTGTGCTAGCTTCTTGAAACTTGACACAGTAGTTTCACGTTCTATCTCTATGGTTTGTTTCCTTTTGATGTAGCCCTAAGCACTGACTGGCGAGAAACACATTCAGGGAAAGGGGTTGCCAAGCTTCCAAAAATTACGAATCTCCAGAAATCTCAGCCAATATTTTTTCACCCAAACTGGATGATACTTTCAGGTAATGATCAGTACACGAAGGCGACTTGGTTCCCCAAATTTCGTTCTTCTATGTTGAAGCGTTCATGTCCAGTAACACTTTGAATTTTTAGGTATCACTCTGTTTTCTCCTATATTGATAGATGTATTTGGAACTCTAAATCCAACACGGTTTGTGCTAGCTTCTTGAAAGTTGACACAGTGAAGTGGTTTCACGTTCTATCTCTATGGTTTGTTTCCTCTTGTTGTAGCCCTAAGCACTGACTGGCGAGAAACACTTTCATGGAAAGGGGTTGCCAAGCTTCCAAAAATTACGAATCTCCAGAAATCTCAGCAAATATTTTTTCACCCAAGCTGGATGATACTTTCAGGTAATGATCAGTACACTAAGGCGACTTGGTTCCCCAAATTTCGTTCTTCTACGTTGAAGCGTTCATTTCCAGTAACAGTTTGAATTTTTAGGTTTCACTCTGTTTTCTCCTATATTGATAGAGGTATTTGGAACTCTAAATCCAACACGGTTTGTGCTAGCTTCTTGAAACTTGACACAGTAAAGTAGTTTCATGTTCTATCTCTATGTTTTGTTTCGTCTTGATATAGCCCTAATCAGTGACTGGCGAGAAACACTTTCATGGAAAGGGGTTGCCAAGCTTCCAAAAATTACGAATCTCCAGAAATCTCAGCAAATATTTTTTCACCCAAACTGGATGATACTTTCAGGTAATGATCAGTACACTAAGGCGACTTGGTTCCCCAAATTTCGTTCTTCTATGTTGAAGCGTTCATTTCCAGTAAAACTTTGAATTTTTAGGTATCACTCTGTTTTCTCCTATATTGATAGATGTATTTGGAACTCTAAATCCAACACGGTTTGTGCTAGCTTCTTGAAACTTGACACAGTAAAGTAGTTTCACGTTCTATCTCTATGTTCTGTTTCCTCTTGATGTAGCCCTAAGCAGTGACTGGCGAGAAACACTTTCATGGAAAGGGGTTTCCAAGCTTCCAAAAATTACGAATCTCCAGAAATCTCAGCAAATATTTTTTCACCCTAACTGGATGATACTTTCAGGTAATGATCAATACACTAAGGCGACTTGGTTCCCCAAATTTCGTTCTTCTATGTTGAAGCGTTCATTTCCAGTAACAGTTTGAATTTTTAGGTATCACTCTGTTTTCTCCTATATTGATACATGTACTTGGAACTCTAAATCCAACACGGTTTGTGCTAGCTTCTTGAAACTTGACACAGTAAAGCAGTTTCACGTTCTATCTCTATGGTTTGTTTCCTTTGATGTAGCCCTAAGCACTGACTGGCGAGAAACACTTTCATGGAAAGGGGTGCCAAGCTTCCAAAAATTACGAATCTCCAGAAATCTCGGCAAATATTTTTTCACCCAAACTGGATGATACTGTCAGGTAATGATCAGTACACTAAGGCGACTTGGTTCCCCAAATTTCGTTCTTCTATGTTGAAGCGTTCATTTCCAGTAACAGTTTGAATTTTTAGGTTTCACTCTGTTTTCTCCTATATTGATAGATGTATCTGGAACTCTAAATCCAACAGGGTTTGTGCTAGCTTCTTGAAACTTGACACAGTAAAGTAGTTTCACGTTCTTTCTCTATGTTTTGTTTCCTCTTGATGTAGCCCTAAGCAGTGACTGGCGAGAAACACTTTCATGGAACGGAGTTTCCAAGCTTCCAAAAATTACGAATCTCCAGAAATCTCAGCAAATACTTTTTCACCCAAACTGGATGATACTGTCAGGTAATGATCAGTACACTAAGGCGACTTGGTTCCCCAAATTTCGTTCTTCTATGTTGAAGCGTTCATTTCCAGTAACACTTTGAATTTTTAGGTATCACTCTGTTTTCTCCTATATTGATACATGTACTTGGAACTCTAAATCCAACACGGTTTGTGCTAGCTTCTTGAAACTTGACACAGTAAAGTAGTTTCACGTTCTATCTCTATGTTTTGTTTCCTCTTGATGTAGCCCTAAGCAGTGACTGGCGAGAAACACTTTCATGGAACGGAGTTTCCAAGCTTCCAAAAATTACGAATCTCGAGAAATCTCAGCAAATATTTTTTCACCCAAACTGGTTGATACTTTCAGGTAATGATCAGTACACTAAGGCGACTTGGTTCCCCAAATTTCGTTCTTCTATGTTGAAGCGTTCATTTCCAGTAACATTTTGAATTTTTAGGTATCACTCTGTTTTCTCCTATATTGATAGATGTATCTGGAACTCTAAATCCAACACGGTTTGTGCTAGCTTCTTGAAACTTGACACAGTAAAGTAGTTTCACGTTCTATCTCTATGTTTTGTTTCCTCTTGATGTAGCCCTAAGCAGTGACTGGCGAGAAACACTTTCATGGAAAGGGGTTGCCAAGCTTCCAAAAATTACGAATCTCCAGAAATCTCAGCAAATATTTTTTCACCCAAACTGTATGATACTTTCAGATAATGATCAGTACACGAAGGCGACTTGGTTCCCCAAATTTCGTTTTTCTATGCTGAACCGTTCATTTCCAGTAACAGTTTGAATTTTTAGGTTTCACTCTGTTTTCTCCTATATTGATACATGTATTTGGAACTCTAAATCCAACACGGTTTGTGCTAGCTTCTTGAAACTTGACACAGTAAAGTAGTTTCACGTTCTATCTCTATGTTTTGTTTCGTCTTGATATAGCCCTAATCAGTGACTGGCGAGAAACACTTTCATGGAAAGGGGTTGCCAAGCTTCCAAAAATTACGAATCTCCAGAAATCTCAGCAAATATTTTTTCACCCAAACTGGATGATACTTTCAGGTAATGATCAGTACACTAAGGCGACTTGGTTCCCCAAATTTCGTTCTTCTATGTTGAAGCGTTCATTTCCAGTAAAACTTTGAATTTTTAGGTATCACTCTGTTTTCTCCTATATTGATAGATGTATTTGGAACTCTAAATCCAACACGGTTTGTGCTAGCTTCTTGAAACTTGACACAGTAAAGTAGTTTCAGGTTCTATCTCTATGTTTTGTTTCCTCTTGATGTAGCCCTAAGCAGTGACTGGCGAGAAACACTTTCATGGAAAGGGGTTTCCAAGCTTCCAAAAATTACGAATCTCCAGAAATCTCAGCAAATATTTTTTCACCCAAACTGGATGATACTTTCAGGTAATGATCAGTACACTAAGGCAACTTGGTTCCCCAAATTTCGTTCTTCTATGTTGAAGCGTTCATTTCCAGTAACATTTTGAATTTTTAGGTATCACTCTGTTTTCTCCTATATTGATACATGTACTTGGAACTCTAAATCCGACACGGTTTGTGCTAGCTTCTTGAAACTTGACACAGTAAAGTAGTTTCACGTTCTATCTCTATGGTTTGTTTCCTCTTGATGTAGCCCTAAGCACTGACTGGCGAGAAACACTTTCATGGAAAGGGGTTGCCAAGCTTCCAAAAATTACGAATCTCCAGAAATCTCAGCAAATATTTTTTCACCCAAACTGGATGATACTGTCAGGTAATGATCAGTACACTAAGGCGACTTGGTTCCCCAAATTTCGTTCTTCTATGTTGAAGCGTTCATTTCCAGTAACAGTTTGAATTTTTAGGTATCACTCTGTTTTCTCCTATATTGATACATGTACTTGGAACTCTAAATCCGACACGGTTTGTGCTAGCTTCTTGAAACTTGACACAGTAAAGTAGTTTCACGTTCTATCTCTATGGTTTGTTTCCTCTTGTTGTAGCCCTAAGCACTGACTGGCGAGAAACACTTTCATGGAAAGGGGTTGCCAAGCTTCCAAAAATTACGAATCTCCAGAAATCTCAGCAAATATTTTTTCACCCAAACTGGATGATACTGTCAGGTAATGATCAGTACACTAAGGCGACTTGGTTCCCCAAATTTCGTTCTTCTATGTTGAAGCGTTCATTTCCAGTAACAGTTTGAATTTTTAGGTATCACTCTGTTTTCTCCTATATTGATACATGTACTTGGAACTCTAAATCCAACACGGTTTGTGCTAGCTTCTTGAAACTTCACACAGTAATGTAGTTTCACGTTCTATCTCTATGGTTTGTTTCCTTTTGATGTAGCCCTAAGCACTGACTGGCGAGAAACACATTCAGGGAAAGGGGTTGCCAAGCTTCCAAAAATTACGAATCTCCAGAAATCTCAGCCAATATTTTTTCACCCAAACTGGATGATACTTTCAGGTAATGATCAGTACACGAAGGCGACTTGGTTCCCCAAATTTCGTTCTTCTATGTTGAAGCGTTCATGTCCAGTAACACTTTGAATTTTTAGGTATCACTCTGTTTTCTCCTATATTGATACATGTATTTGGAACTCTAAATCCAACACGGTTTGTGCTAGCTTCTTGAAACTTGACACAGTGAAGTAGTTTCACGTTCTATCTCTATGGTTTGTTTCCTCTTGTTGTAGCCCTAAGCACTGACTGGCGAGAAACACTTTCATGGAAAGGGGTTGCCAAGCTTCCAAAAATTACGAATCTCCAGAAATCTCAGCAAATATTTTTTCACCCAAGCTGGATGATACTTTCAGGTAATGATCAGTACACTAAGGCGACTTGGTTCCCCAAATTTCGTTCTTCTACGTTGAAGCGTTCATTTCCAGTAACAGTTTGAATTTTTAGGTTTCACTCTGTTTTCTCCTATATTGATAGAGGTATTTGGAACTCTAAATCCAACACGGTTTGTGCTAGCTTCTTAAAACTTGACACAGTAAAGTAGTTTCACGTTCTATCTCTATGTTTTGTTTCGTCTTGATATAGCCCTAATCAGTGACTGGCGAGAAACACTTTCATGGAAAGGGGTTGCCAAGCTTCCAAAAATTACGAATCTCCAGAAATCTCAGCAAATATTTTTTCACCCAAACTGGATGATACTTTCAGGTAATGATCAGTACACTAAGGCGACTTGGTTCCCCAAATTTCGTTCTTCTATGTTGAAGCGTTCATTTCCAGTAAAACTTTGAATTTTTAGGTATCACTCTGTTTTCTCCTATATTGATAGATGTATTTGGAACTCTAAATCCAACACGCTTTGTGCTAGCTTCTTGAAACTTGACACAGTAAAGTAGTTTCACGTTCTATCTCTATGTTCTGTTTCCTCTTGATGTAGCCCTAAGCAGTGACTGGCGAGAAACACTTTCATGGAAAGGGGTTTCCAAGCTTCCAAAAATTACGAATCTCCAGAAATCTCAGCAAATATTTTTTCACCCTAACTGGATGATACTTTCAGGTAATGATCAATAAACTAAGGCGACTTGGTTCCCCAAATTTCGTTCTTCTATGTTGAAGCGTTCATTTCCAGTAACAGTTTGAATTTTTAGGTATCACTCTGTTTTCTCCTATATTGATACATGTACTTGGAACTCTAAATCCAACACGGTTTGTGCTAGCTTCTTGAAACTTGACACAGTAAAGCAGTTTCACGTTCTATCTCTATGGTTTGTTTCCTCTTGATGTAGCCCTAAGCACTGACTGGCGAGAAACACTTTCATGGAAAGGGGTGCCAAGCTTCCAAAAATTACGAATCTCCAGAAATCTCGGCAAATATTTTTTCACCCAAACTGGATGATACTGTCAGGTAATGATCAGTACACTAAGGCGACTTGGTTCCCCAAATTTCGTTCTTCTATGTTGAAGCGTTCATTTCCAGTAACAGTTTGAATTTTTAGGTTTCACTCTGTTTTCTCCTATATTGATAGATGTATCTGGAACTCTAAATCCAACACGGTTTGTGCTAGCTTCTTGAAACTTGACACAGTAAAGTAGTTTCACGTTCTTTCTCTATGTTTTGTTTCCTCTTGATGTAGCCCTAAGCAGTGACTGGCGAGAAACACTTTCATGGAACGGAGTTTCCAAGCTTCCAAAAATTACGAATCTCCAGAAATCTCAGCAAATACTTTTTCACCCAAACTGGATGATACTGTCAGGTAATGATCAGTACACTAAGGCGACTTGGTTCCCCAAATTTCGTTCTTCTATGTTGAAGCGTTCATTTCCAGTAACACTTTGAATTTTTAGGTATCACTCTGTTTTCTCCTATATTGATACATGTACTTGGAACTCTAAATCCAACACGGTTTGTGCTAGCTTCTTGAAACTTGACACAGTAAAGTAGTTTCACGTTCTATCTCTATGTTTTGTTTCCTCTTGATGTAGCCCTAAGCAGTGACTGGCGAGAAACACTTTCATGGAACGGAGTTTCCAAGCTTCCAAAAATTACGAATCTCGAGAAATCTCAGCAAATATTTTTTCACCCAAACTGGATGATACTTTCAGGTAATGATCAGTACACTAAGGCGACTTGGTTCCCCAAATTTCGTTCTTCTATGTTGAAGCGTTCATTTCCAGTAACAGTTTGAATTTTTAGGTATCACTCTGTTTTCTCCTATATTGATACATGTACTTGGAACTCTAAATCCAACACGGTTTGTGCCAGCTTCTTGAAACTTGACACAGTAAAGTAGTTTCACGTTCTATCTCTATGGTTTGTTTCCTCTTGATGTAGCCCTAAGCAGTGACTGGCGAGAAACACTTTCATGGAAAGGGGTTTCCAAGCTTCCAAAAATTACGAATCTCCAGAAATCTCAGCAAATATTTTTTCACCCAAACTGGATGATACTTTCAGGTAATGATCAGTACACTAAGGCGACTTGGTTCCCCAAATTTCCTTCTTCTATGTTGAAGCGTTCATTTCCAGTAACAGTTTGAATTTTTAGGTATCACTCTGTTTTCTCCTATATTGATACATGTACTTGGAACTCTAAATCCAACACGGTTTGTGCCAGCTTCTTGAAACTTGACACAGTAAAGTAGTTTCACGTTCTATCTCTATGGTTTGTTTCCTCTTGATGTAGCCCTAAGCACTGACTGGCGAGAAACACTTTCATGGAAAGGGGTTGCCAAGCTTCCAAAAATTACGAATCTCCAGAAATCTCAGCAAATATTTTTTCACCCAAACTGGATGATACTTTCAGGTAATGATCAGTACACTAAGGCGACTTGGTTCCCCAAATTTCGTTCTTCTACGTTGAAGCGTTCATTTCCAGTAACAGTTTGAATTTTTAGGTTTCACTCTGTTTTCTCCTATATTGATAGAGGTATTTGGAACTCTAAATCCAACACGGTTTGTGCTAGCTTCTTGAAACTTGACACAGTAAAGTAGTTTCACGTTCTATCTCTATGGTTTGTTTCCTCTTGATGTAGCCCTAAGCACTGACTGGAGAGAAACACTTTCATGGAAAGGGGTTGCCAAGCTTCCAAAAATTACGAATCTCCAGAAATCTCAGCAAATATTTTTTCACCCAAACTGGATGATACTTTCAGGTAATGATCAGTACACTAAGGCGACTTGGTTCCCCAAATTTCGTTCTTCTATGTTGAAGCGTTCATTTCCAGTAACATTTTGAATTTTTAGGTATCACTCTGTTTTCTCCTATATTGATACATGTACTTGGAACTCTAAATCCGACACGGTTTGTGCTAGCTTCTTGAAACTTGACACAGTAAAGTAGTTTCACGTTCTATCTCTATGGTTTGTTTCCTCTTGTTGTAGCCCTAAGCACTGACTGGCGAGAAACACTTTCATGGAAAGGGGTTGCCAAGCTTCCAAAAATTACGAATCTCCAGAAATCTCAGCAAATATTTTTTCACCCAAACTGGATGATACTGTCAGGTAATGATCAGTACACTAAGGCGACTTGGTTCCCCAAATTTCGTTCTTCTATGTTGAAGCGTTCATTTCCAGTAACAGTTTGAATTTTTAGGTATCACTCTGTTTTCTCCTATATTGATACATGTACTTGGAACTCTAAATCCAACACGGTTTGTGCTAGCTTCTTGAAACTTGACACAGTAAAGTAGTTTCACGTTCTATCTCTATGGTTTGTTTCCTTTTGATGTAGCCCTAAGCACTGACTGGCGAGAAACACATTCAGGGAAAGGGGTTGCCAAGCTTCCAAAAATTACGAATCTCCAGAAATCTCAGCCAATATTTTTTCACCCAAACTGGATGATACTTTCAGGTAATGATCAGTACACGAAGGCGACTTGGTTCCCCAAATTTCGTTCTTCTATGTTGAAGCGTTCATGTCCAGTAACACTTTGAATTTTTAGGTATCACTCTGTTTTCTCCTATATTGATAGATGTATTTGGAACTCTAAATCCAACACGGTTTGTGCTAGCTTCTTGAAACTTGACACAGTGAAGTAGTTTCACGTTCTATCTCTATGGTTTGTTTCCTCTTGTTGTAGCCCTAAGCACTGACTGGCGAGAAGCACTTTCATGGAAAGGGGTTGCCAAGCTTCCAAAAATTACGAATCTCCAGAAATCTCAGCAAATATTTTTTCACCCAAGCTGGATGATACTTTCAGGTAATGATCAGTACACTAAGGCGACTTGGTTCCCCAAATTTCGTTCTTCTACGTTGAAGCGTTCATTTCCAGTAACAGTTTGAATTTTTAGGTTTCACTCTGTTTTCTCCTATATTGATAGAGGTATTTGGAACTCTAAATCCAACACGGTTTGTGCTAGCTTCTTGAAACTTGACACAGTAAAGTAGTTTCACGTTCTATCTCTATGTTTTGTTTCGTCTTGATATAGCCCTAATCAGTGACTGTCGAGAAACACTTTCATGGAAAGGGGTTGCCAAGCTTCCAAAAATTACGAATCTCCAGAAATCTCAGCAAATATTTTTTCACCCAAACTGGATGATACTTTCAGGTAATGATCAGTACACTAAGGCGACTTGGTTCCCCAAATTTCGTTCTTCTATGTTGAAGCGTTCATTTCCAGTAAAACTTTGAATTTTTAGGTATCACTCTGTTTTCTCCTATATTGATAGATGTATTTGGAACTCTAAATCCAACACGGTTTGTGCTAGCTTCTTGAAACTTGACACAGTAAAGTAGTTTCACGTTCTATCTCTATGTTCTGTTTCCTCTTGATGTAGCCCTAAGCAGTGACTGGCGAGAAACACTTTCATGGAAAGGGGTTTCCAAGCTTCCAAAAATTACGAATCTCCAGAAATCTCAGCAAATATTTTTTCACCCTAACTGGATGATACTTTCAGGTAATGATCAATACACTAAGGCGACTTGGTTCCCCAAATTTCGTTCTTCTATGTTGAAGCGTTCATTTCCAGTAACAGTTTGAATTTTTAGGTATCACTCTGTTTTCTCCTATATTGATACATGTACTTGGAACTCTAAATCCAACACGGTTTGTGCTAGCTTCTTGAAACTTGACACAGTAAAGCAGTTTCACGTTCTCTCTCTATGGTTTGTTTCCTCTTGATGTAGCCCTAAGCACTGACTGCCGAGAAACACTTTCATGGAAAGGGGTGCCAAGCTTCCAAAAATTACGAATCTCCAGAAATCTCGGCAAATATTTTTTCACCCAAACTGGATGATACTGTCAGGTAATGATCAGTACACTAAGGCGACTTGGTTCCCCAAATTTCGTTCTTCTATGTTGAAGCGTTCATTTCCAGTAACAGTTTGAATTTTTAGGTTTCACTCTGTTTTCTCCTATATTGATAGATGTATCTGGAACTCTAAATCCAACACGGTTTGTGCTAGCTTCTTGAAACTTGACACAGTAAAGTAGTTTCACGTTCTTTCTCTATGTTTTGTTTCCTCTTGATGTAGCCCTAAGCAGTGACTGGCGAGAAACACTTTCATGGAACGGGGTTTCCAAGCTTCCAAAAATTACGAATCTCCAGAAATCTCAGCAAATACTTTTTCACCCAAACTGGATGATACTGTCAGGTAATGATCAGTACACTAAGGCGACTTGGTTCCCCAAATTTCGTTCTTCTATGTTGAAGCGTTCATTTCCAGTAACACTTTGAATTTTTAGGTATCACTCTGTTTTCTCCTATATTGATACATGTACTTGGAACTCTAAATCCAACACGGTTTGTGCTAGCTTCTTGAAACTTGACACAGTAAAGTAGTTTCACGTTCTATCTCTATGTTTTGTTTCCTCTTGATGTAGCCCTAAGCAGTGACTGGCGAGAAACACTTTCATGGAACGGAGTTTCCAAGCTTCCAAAAATTACGAATCTCGAGAAATCTCAGCAAATATTTTTTCACCCAAACTGGTTGATACTTTCAGGTAATGATCAGTACACTAAGGCGACTTGGTTCCCCAAATTTCGTTCTTCTATGTTGAAGCGTTCATTTCCAGTAACATTTTGAATTTTTAGGTATCACTCTGTTTTCTCCTATATTGATAGATGTATCTGGAACTCTAAATCCAACACGGTTTGTGCTAGCTTCTTGAAACTTGACACAGTAAAGTAGTTTCACGTTCTATCTCTATGTTT
The DNA here is from genome assembly GCF_964194105.1 of Spermophilus citellus. Classification (NCBI taxonomy): domain Eukaryota; kingdom Metazoa; phylum Chordata; class Mammalia; order Rodentia; family Sciuridae; genus Spermophilus; species Spermophilus citellus. The sequence goes on along the minus strand of NC_138187.1, from coordinate 49,032,297 downwards.
TGTTTCCTCTTGATGTAGCCCTAAGCAGTGACTGGCGAGAAACACTTTCATGGAAAGGGGTTGCCAAGCTTCCAAAAATTACGAATCTCCAGAAATCCCAGCAAATATTTTTTCACCCAAACTGTATGATACTTTCAGATAATGATCAGTACACGAAGGCGACTTGGTTCCCCAAATTTCGTTTTTCTATGCTGAAGCGTTCATTTCCAGTAACAGTTTGAATTTTTAGGTTTCACTCTGTTTTCTCCTATATTGATACATGTATTTGGAACTCTAAATCCAACACGGTTTGTGCTAGCTTCTTGAAACTTGACACAGTAAAGTAGTTTCACGTTCTATCTCTATGTTTTGTTTCGTCTTGATATAGCCCTAATCAGTGACTGGCGAGAAACACTTTCATGGAAAGGGGTTGCCAAGCTTCCAAAAATTACGAATCTCCAGAAATCTCAGCAAATATTTTTTCACCCAAACTGGATGATACTTTCAGGTAATGATCAGTACACTAAGGCGACTTGGTTCCCCAAATTTCGTTCTTCTATGTTGAAGCGTTCATTTCCAGTAAAACTTTGAATTTTTAGGTATCACTCTGTTTTCTCCTATATTGATAGATGTATTTGGAACTCTAAATCCAACACGGTATGTGCTAGCTTCTTGAAACTTGACACAGTAAAGTAGTTTCACGTTCTATCTCTATGTTTTGTTTCCTCTTGATGTAGCCCTAAGCAGTGACTGGCGAGAAACACTTTCATGGAAAGGGGTTTCCAAGCTTCCAAAAATTACGAATCTCCAGAAATCTCAGCAAATATTTTTTCACCCTAACTGGATGATACTTTCAGGTAATGATCAGTACACTAAGGCAACTTGGTTCCCCAAATTTCGTTCTTCTATGTTGAAGCGTTCATTTCCAGTAACAGTTTGAATTTTTAGGTATCACTCTGTTTTCTCCTATATTGATACATGTACTTGGAACTCTAAATCCAACACGGTTTGTGCTAGCTTCTTGAAACTTGACACAGTAAAGTAGTTTCACATTCTATCTCTATGGTTTGTTTCCTCTTGATGTAGCCCTAAGCACTGACTGGCGAGAAACACTTTCATGGAAAGGGGTGCCAAGCTTCCAAAAATTACGAATCTCCAGAAATCTCAGCAAATATTTTTTCACCCAAACTGGATGATACTTTCAGGTAATGATCAGTACACTAAGGCGACTTGGTTCCCCAAATTTCGTTCTTCTACGTTGAAGCGTTCATTTCCAGTAACAGTTTGAATTTTTAGGTTTCACTCTGTTTTCTCCTATATTGATAGAGGTATTTGGAACTCTAAATCCAACACGGTTTGTGCTAGCTTCTTGAAACTTGACACAGTAAAGTAGTTTCACGTTCTATCTCTATGGTTTGTTTCCTCTTGATGTAGCCCTAAGCACTGACTGGAGAGAAACACTTTCATGGAAAGGGGTTGCCAAGCTTCCAAAAATTACGAATCTCCAGAAATCTCAGCAAATATTTTTTCACCCAAACTGGATGATACTTTCAGGTAATGATCAGTACACTAAGGCGACTTGGTTCCCCAAATTTCGTTCTTCTATGTTGAAGCGTTCATTTGCAGTAACATTTTGAATTTTTAGGTATCACTCTGTTTTCTCCTATATTGATACATGTACTTGGAACTCTAAATCCGACACGGTTTGTGCTAGCTTCTTGAAACTTGACACAGTAAAGTAGTTTCACGTTCTATCTCTATGGTTTGTTTCCTCTTGATGTAGCCCTAAGCACTGACTGGCGAGAAACACTTTCATGGAAAGGGGTTGCCAAGCTTCCAAAAATTACGAATCTCCAGAAATCTCAGCAAATATTTTTTCACCCAAACTGGATGATACTGTCAGGTAATGATCAGTACACTAAGGCGACTTGGTTCCCCAAATTTCGTTCTTCTATGTTGAAGCGTTCATTTCCAGTAACAGTTTGAATTTTTAGGTATCACTCTGTTTTCTCCTATATTGATACATGTACTTGGAACTCTAAATCCGACACGGTTTGTGCTAGCTTCTTGAAACTTGACACAGTAAAGTAGTTTCACGTTCTATCTCTATGTTTTGTTTCCTCTTGATATAGCCCTAATCAGTGACTGGCGAGAAACACTTTCATGGAAAGGGGTTGCCAAGCTTCCAAAAATTACGAATCTCCAGAAATCTCAGCAAATATTTTTTCACCCAAACTGGATGATACTGTCAGGTAATGATCAGTACACTAAGTCGACTTGGTTCCCCAAATTTCGTTCTTCTATGTTGAAGCGTTCATTTCCAGTAACAGTTTGAATTTTTAGGTATCACTCTGTTTTCTCCTATATTGATACATGTACTTGGAACTCTAAATCCAACACGGTTTGTGCTAGCTTCTTGAAACTTGACACAGTAAAGTAGTTTCACGTTCTATCTCTATGGTTTGTTTCCTTTTGATGTAGCCCTAAGCACTGACTGGCGAGAAACACATTCAGGGAAAGGGGTTGCCAAGCTTCCAAAAATTACGAATCTCCAGAAATCTCAGCCAATATTTTTTCACCCAAACTGGATGATACTTTCAGGTAATGATCAGTACACGAAGGCGACTTGGTTCCCCAAATTTCGTTCTTCTATGTTGAAGCGTTCATGTCCAGTAACACTTTGAATTTTTAGGTATCACTCTGTTTTCTCCTATATTGATAGATGTATTTGGAACTCTAAATCCAACACGGTTTGTGCTAGCTTCTTGAAACTTGACACAGTGAAGTACTTTCACGTTCTATCTCTATGGTTTGTTTCCTCTTGTTGTAGCCCTAAGCACTGACTGGCGAGAAACACTTTCATGGAAAGGGGTTGCCAAGCTTCCAAAAATTACGAATCTCCAGAAATCTCAGCAAATATTTTTTCACCCAAGCTGGATGATACTTTCAGGTAATGATCAGTACACTAAGGCGACTTGGTTCCCCAAATTTCGTTCTTCTATGTTGAAGCGTTCATTTCCAGTAAAACTTTGAATTTTTAGGTATCACTCTGTTTTCTCCTATATTGATAGATGTATTTGGAACTCTAAATCCAACACGGTTTGTGCTAGCTTCTTGAAACTTGACACAGTAAAGTAGTTTCACGTTCTATCTCTATGTTCTGTTTCCTCTTGATGTAGCCCTAAGCAGTGACTGGCGAGAAACACTTTCATGGAAAGGGGTTTCCAAGCTTCCAAAAATTACGAATCTCCAGAAATCTCAGCAAATATTTTTTCACCCTAACTGGATGATACTTTCAGGTAATGATCAATACACTAAGGCGACTTGGTTCCCCAAATTTCGTTCTTCTATGTTGAAGCGTTCATTTCCAGTAACAGTTTGAATTTTTAGGTATCACTCTGTTTTCTCCTATATTGATACATGTACTTGGAACTCTAAATCCAACACGGTTTGTGCTAGCTTCTTGAAACTTGACACAGTAAAGCAGTTTCACGTTCTATCTCTATGGTTTGTTTCCTCTTGATGTAGCCCTAAGCAGTGACTGGCGAGAAACACTTTCATGGAAAGGGGTTGCCAAGCTTCCAAAAATTACGAATCTCCAGAAATCTCAGCAAATATTTTTTCACCCAAACTGTATGATACTTTCAGGTAATGATCAGTACACGAAGGCGACTTGGTTCCCCAAATTTCGTTTTTCTATGCTGAAGCGTTCATTTAAAGTAACAGTTTGAATTTTTAGGTTTCACTCTGTTTTCTCCTATATTGATAGATGTATTTGGAACTCTAAATCCAACACGGTTTGTGCTAGCTTCTTGAAACTTGACACAGTAAAGTAGTTTCAAGTTCTATCTCTATGTTTTGTTTCGTCTTGATATAGCCCTAATCAGTGACTGGCGAGAAACACTTTCATGGAAAGGGGTTGCAAGCTTCCAAAAATTACGAATCTCCAGAAATCTCAGAAAATATTTTTTCACCCAAACTGGATGATACAGTCAGGTAATGATCAGTACACTAAGGCGACTTGGTTCCCCAAATTTCGTTCTTCTATGTTGAAGCGTTCATTTCCAGTAACAGTTTGAATTTTTAGGTATCACTCTGTTTTCTCCTATATTGATACATGTACTTGGAACTCTAAATCCAACACGGTTTGTGCTAGCTTCTTGAAACTTGACACAGTAAAGTAGTTTCACGTTCTATCTCTATGGTTTGTTTCCTTTTGATGTAGCCCTAAGCACTGACTGGCGAGAAACACATTCAGGGAAAGGGGTTGCCAAGCTTCCAAAAATTACGAATCTCCAGAAATCTCAGCAAATATTTTTTCACCCAAACTGGATGATACTTTCAGGTAATGATCAGTACACGAAGGCGACTTGGTTCCCCAAATTTCGTTCTTCTATGTTGAAGCGTTCATGTCCAGTAACACTTTGAATTTTTAGGTATCACTCTGTTTTCTCCTATATTGATAGATGTATTTGGAACTCTAAATCCAACACGGTTTGTGCTAGCTTCTTGAAACTTGACACAGTGAAGTAGTTTCACGTTCTATCTCTATGGCTTGTTTCCTCTTGTTGTAGCCCTAAGCACTGACTGGCGAGAAACACTTTCATGGAAAGGGGTTGCCAAGCTTCCAAAAATTACGAATCTCCAGAAATCTCAGCAAATATTTTTTCACCCAAGCTGGATGATACTTTCAGGTAATGATCAGTACACTAAGGCGACTTGGTTCCCCAAATTTCGTTCTTCTACGTTGAAGCGTTCATTTCCAGTAACAGTTTGAATTTTTAGGTTTCACTCTGTTTTCTCCTATATTGATAGAGGTATTTGGAACTCTAAATCCAACACGGTTTGTGCTAGCTTCTTGAAACTTGACACAGTAAAGTAGTTTCACGTTCTATCTCTATGTTTTGTTTCGTCTTGTTGTAGCCCTAATCAGTGACTGGCGAGAAACACTTTCATGGAAAGGGGTTGCCAAGCTTCCAAAAATTACGAATCTCCAGAAATCTCAGCAAATATTTTTTCACCCAAACTGGATGATACTTTCAGGTAATGATCAGTACACTAAGGCGACTTGGTTCCCCAAATTTTGCTCTTCTATGTTGAAGCGTTCATTTCCAGTAAAACTTTGAATTTTTAGGTATCACTCTGTTTTCTCCTATATTGATAGATGTATTTGGAACTCTAAATCCAACACGGTTTGTGCTAGCTTCTTGAAACTTGACACAGTAAAGTAGTTTCACGTTCTCTCTCTATGTTCTGTTTCCTCTTGATGTAGCCCTAAGCAGTGACTGGCGAGAAACACTTTCATGGAAAGGGGTTTCCAAGCTTCCAAAAATTACGAATCTCCAGAAATCTCAGCAAATATTTTTTCACCCTAACTGGATGATACTTTCAGGTAATGATCAATACACTAAGGCGACTTGGTTCCCCAAATTTCGTTCTTCTATGTTGAAGCGTTGATTTCCAGTAACAGTTTGAATTTTTAGGTATCACTCTGTTTTCTCCTATATTGATACATGTACTTGGAACTCTAAATCCAACACGGTTTGTGCTAGCTTCTTGAAATTTGACACAGTAAAGCAGTTTCACGTTCTATCTCTATGGTTTTTTTCCTCTTGGTGTAGCCCTAAGCACTGACTGGCAAGAAACACTTTCATGGAAAGGGGTGCCAAGCTTCCAAAAATTACGAATCTCCAGAAATCTCAGCAAATATTTTTTCACCCAAACTGGATGATACTGTCAGGTAATGATCAGTACACTAAGGCGACTTGGTTCCCCAAATTTCGTTCTTCTATGTTGAAGCGTTCATTTCCAGTAACAGTTTGAATTTTTAGGTTTCACTCTGTTTTCTCCTATATTGATAGATGTATCTGGAACTCTAAATCCAACACGGTTTGTGCTAGCTTCTTGAAACTTGACACAGTAAAGTAGTTTCACGTTCTTTCTCTATGTTTTGTTTCCTCTTGATGTAGCCCTAAGCAGTGACTGGCGAGAAACACTTTCATGGAACGGAGTTTCCAAGCTTCCAAAAATTACGAATCTCCAGAAATCTCAGCAAATACTTTTTCACCCAAACTGGATGATACTGTCAGGTAACGATCAGTACACTAAGGCGACTTGGTTCCCCAAATTTCGTTCTTCTATGTTGAAGCATTCATTTCCAGTAACACTTTGAATTTTTAGGTATCACTCTGTTTTCTCCTATATTGATACATGTACTTGGAACTCTAAATCCAACACGGTTTGTGCTAGCTTCTTGAAACTTGACACAGTAAAGTAGTTTCACGTTCTATCTCTATGTTTTGTTTCCTCTTGATGTAGCCCTAAGCAGTGACTGGCGAGAAACACTTTCATGGAACGGAGTTTCCAAGCTTCCAAAAATTACGAATCTCGAGAAATCTCAGCAAATATTTTTTCACCCAAACTGGTTGATACTTTCAGGTAATGATCAGTACACTAAGGCGACTTGGTTCCCCAAATTTCGTTCTTCTATGATGAAGCGTTCATTTCCAGTAACATTTTGAATTTTTAGGTATCACTCTGTTTTCTCCTATATTGATAGATGTATCTGGAACTCTAAATCCAACACGGTTTGTGCTAGCTTCTTGAAACTTGACACAGTAAAGTAGTTTCACGTTCTATCTCTATGTTTTGTTTCCTCTTGATGTAGCCCTAAGCAGTGACTGGCGAGAAACACTTTCATGGAAAGGGGTTGCCAAGCTTCCAAAAATTACGAATCTCCAGAAATCTCAGCAAATATTTTTTCACCCAAACTGGTTGATACTTTCAGGTAATGATCAGTACACGAAGGCGACTTGGTTCCCCAAATTTCGTTTTTCTATGCTGAAGCGTTCATTTCCAGTAACAGTTTGAATTTTTAGGTTTCACTCTGTTTTCTCCTATATTGATAGATGTATTTGGAACTCTAAATCCAACACGGTTTGTGCTAGCTTCTTGAAACTTGACACAGTAAAGTAGTTTCACGTTCTATCTCTATGTTTTGTTTCGTCTTGATGTAGCCCTAATCAGTGACTGGCGAGAAACTCTTTCATGGAAAGGGGTTGCCAAGCTTCCAAAAATTACGAATCTCCAGAAATCTCAGCAAATATTTTTTCACCCAAACTAGATGATACTTTCAGGTAATGATCAGTACACTAAGGCGACTTGGTTCCCCAAATTTCGTTCTTCTATGTTGAAGCGTTCATTTCCAGTAAAACTTTGAATTTTTAGGTATCACTCTGTTTTCTCCTATATTGATAGATGTATTTGGAACTCTAAATCCAACACGGTTTGTGCTAGCTTCTTGAAACTTGACACAGTAAAGTAGTTTCACGTTCTCTCTCTATGTTCTGTTTCCTCTTGATGTAGCCCTAAGCAGTGACTGGCGAGAAACACTTTCATGGAAAGGGGTTTCCAAGCTTCCAAAAATTACGAATCTCCAGAAATCTCAGCAAATATTTTTTCACCCTAACTGGATGATACTTTCAGGTAATGATCAATACACTAAGGCGACTTGGTTCCCCAAATTTCGTTCTTCTATGTTGAAGCGTTGATTTCCAGTAACAGTTTGAATTTTTAGGTATCACTCTGTTTTCTCCTATATTGATACATGTACTTGGAACTCTAAATCCAACACGGTTTGTGCTAGCTTCTTGAAATTTGACACAGTAAAGCAGTTTCACGTTCTATCTCTATGGTTTTTTTCCTCTTGGTGTAGCCCTAAGCACTGACTGGCAAGAAACACTTTCATGGAAAGGGGTGCCAAGCTTCCAAAAATTACGAATCTCCAGAAATCTCAGCAAATATTTTTTCACCCAAACTGGATGATACTGTCAGGTAATGATCAGTACACTAAGGCGACTTGGTTCCCCAAATTTCGTTCTTCTATGTTGAAGCGTTCATTTCCAGTAACAGTTTGAATTTTTAGGTTTCACTCTGTTTTCTCCTATATTGATAGATGTATCTGGAACTCTAAATCCAACACGGTTTGTGCTAGCTTCTTGAAACTTGACACAGTAAAGTAGTTTCACGTTCTTTCTCTATGTTTTGTTTCCTCTTGATGTAGCCCTAAGCAGTGACTGGCGAGAAACACTTTCATGGAACGGAGTTTCCAAGCTTCCAAAAATTACGAATCTCCAGAAATCTCAGCAAATACTTTTTCACCCAAACTGGATGATACTGTCAGGTAACGATCAGTACACTAAGGCGACTTGGTTCCCCAAATTTCGTTCTTCTATGTTGAAGCATTCATTTCCAGTAACACTTTGAATTTTTAGGTATCACTCTGTTTTCTCCTATATTGATACATGTACTTGGAACTCTAAATCCAACACGGTTTGTGCTAGCTTCTTGAAACTTGACACAGTAAAGTAGTTTCACGTTCTATCTCTATGTTTTGTTTCCTCTTGATGTAGCCCTAAGCAGTGACTGGCGAGAAACACTTTCATGGAACGGAGTTTCCAAGCTTCCAAAAATTACGAATCTCGAGAAATCTCAGCAAATATTTTTTCACCCAAACTGGTTGATACTTTCAGGTAATGATCAGTACACTAAGGCGACTTGGTTCCCCAAATTTCGTTCTTCTATGATGAAGCGTTCATTTCCAGTAACATTTTGAATTTTTAGGTATCACTCTGTTTTCTCCTATATTGATAGATGTATCTGGAACTCTAAATCCAACACGGTTTGTGCTAGCTTCTTGAAACTTGACACAGTAAAGTAGTTTCACGTTCTATCTCTATGTTTTGTTTCCTCTTGATGTAGCCCTAAGCAGTGACTGGCGAGAAACACTTTCATGGAAAGGGGTTGCCAAGCTTCCAAAAATTACGAATCTCCAGAAATCTCAGCAAATATTTTTTCACCCAAACTGGTTGATACTTTCAGGTAATGATCAGTACACGAAGGCGACTTGGTTCCCCAAATTTCGTTTTTCTATGCTGAAGCGTTCATTTCCAGTAACAGTTTGAATTTTTAGGTTTCACTCTGTTTTCTCCTATATTGATAGATGTATTTGGAACTCTAAATCCAACACGGTTTGTGCTAGCTTCTTGAAACTTGACACAGTAAAGTAGTTTCACGTTCTATCTCTATGTTTTGTTTCGTCTTGATGTAGCCCTAATCAGTGACTGGCGAGAAACTCTTTCATGGAAAGGGGTTGCCAAGCTTCCAAAAATTACGAATCTCCAGAAATCTCAGCAAATATTTTTTCACCCAAACTAGATGATACTTTCAGGTAATGATCAGTACACTAAGGCGACTTGGTTCCCCAAATTTCGTTCTTCTATGTTGAAGCGTTCATTTCCAGTAACAGTTTGAATTTTTAGGTATCACTCTGTTTTCTCCTATATTGATAGATGTATTTGGAACTCTAAATCCAACACGGTTTGTGCTAGCTTCTTGAAACTTGACACAGTAAAGTAGTTTCACGTTCTATCTCTATGTTTTGTTTCCTCTTGATGTAGCCCTAAGCAGTGACTGGCGAGAAACACTTTCATGGAAAGGGGTTTCCAAGCTTCCAAAAATTACGAATCTCCAGAAATCTCAGCAAATATTTTTTCACACTAACTGGATGATACTTTCAGGTAATGATCAGTACACTAAGGCAACTTGGTTCCCCAAATTTCGTTCTTCTATGTTGAAGCGTTCATTTCCAGTAACAGTTTGAATTTTTAGGTATCACTCTGTTTTCTCCTATATTGATACATGTACTTGGAACTCTAAATCCAACACGGTTTGTGCTAGCTTCTTGAAACTTGACACAGTAAAGTAGTTTCACGTTCTATCTCTATGTTTTGTTTCCTCTTGATGTAGCCCTAAGCAGTGACTGGCGAGAAACACTTTCATGGAAAGGGGTTTCCAAGCTTCCAAAAATTACGAATCTCCAGAAATCTCAGCAAATATTTTTTCACCCTAACTGGATGATACTTTCAGGTAATGGTCAGTACACTAAGTGACTTGGTTCCCCAAATTTCGTTCTTCTATGTTGAAGCGTTCATTTCCAGTAACATTTTGAATTTTTAGGTATCACTCTGTTTTCTCCTATATTGATAGATGTATTTGGAACTCTAAATCCAACACGGTTTGTGCTAGCTTCTTGAAACTTGACACAGTAAAGTAGTTTCACGTTCTATCTCTATGTTTTGTTTCCTCTTGATGTAGCCCTAAGCAGTGACTGGCGAGAAACACTTTCATGGAAAGGGGTTTCCAAGCTTCCAAAAATTACGAATCTCCAGAAATCTCAGCAAATACTTTTTCACCCATACTGGATGATACTGTCAGGTAATGATCAGTACACTAAGGCGACTTGGTTCCCCAAATTTCGTTCTTCTATGTTGAAGCGTTCATTTCCAGTAACAGTTTGAATTTTTACGTATCACTTGTTTTCTCCTATATTGATACATGTACTTGGAACTCTAAATCCAACACGGTTTGTGCTAGCTTCTTGAAACTTGACACAGTAAAGTAGTTTCACGTTCTATCTCTATGTTTTGTTTTCTCTTGATGTAGCCCTAAGCACTGACTGGCGAGAAACACTTTCATGGAAAGGGGTTGCCAAGCTTCCAAAAATTACGAATCTCCAGAAATCTCAGCAAATATTTTTTCACCCAAACTGGATGATACTTTCAGGTAATGATCAGTACACTAAGGCGACTTGGTTCCCCAAATTTCGTTCTTCTACGTTGAAGCGTTCATTTCCAGTAACAGTTTGAATTTTTAGGTTTCACTCTGTTTTCTCCTATATTGATAGATATATTTGGAACTCTAAATCCAACACGGTTTGTGCTAGCTTCTTGAAACTTGACACAGTAAAGTAGTTTCACGTTCTATCTCTATGGTTTGTTTCCTCTTGATGTAGCCCTAAGCACTGACTGGAGAGAAACACTTTCATGGAAAGGGGTTGCCAAGCTTCCAAAAATTACGAATCTCCAGAAATCTCAGCAAATATTTTTTCACCCAAACTGGATGATACTTTCAGGTAATGATCAGTACACGAAGGCGACTTGGTTCCCCAAATTTCGTTCTTCTATGTTGAAGCGTTCATTTCCAGTAACAGTTTGAATTTTTAGGTTTCACTCTGTTTTCTCCTATATTGATAGATGTGTCTGGAACTCTAAATCCAACACGGTTTGTGCTAGCTTCTTGAAACTTGACACAGTAAAGTAGTTTCACGTTCTATCTCTATGTTTTGTTTCCTCTTGATGTAGCCCTAAGCAGTGACTGGCGAGAAACACTTTCATGGAAAGGGGTTGCCAAGCTTCCAAAAATTACGAATCTCCAGACATCTCAGCAAATATTTTTTCACCCAAACTGGATGATACTTTCAGGTAATGATCAGTACACGAAGGCGACTTGGTTCCCCAAATTTCGTTTTTCTATGCTGAAGCGTTCATTTCCAGTAACAGTTTGAATTTTTAGGTTTCACTCTGTTTTCTCCTATATTGATAGATGTATTTGGAACTCTAAATCCAACACGGTTTGTGCTAGCTTCTTGAAACTTGACACAGTAAAGTAGTTTCACGTTCTATCTCTATGTTTTGTTTCCTCTTGATATAGCCCTAATCAGTGACTGGCGAGAAACACTTTCATGGAAAGGGGTTGCCAAGCTTCCAAAAATTACGAATCTCCAGAAATCTCAGCAAATATTTTTTCACCCAAACTGGATGATACTTTCAGGTAATGATCAGTACACTAAGGCGACTTGGTTCCCCAAATTTCGTTCTTCTATGTTGAAGCGTTCATTTCCAGTAAAACTTTGAATTTTTAGGTATCACTCTGTTTTCTCCTATATTGATAGATGTATTTGGAACTCTAAATCCAACACGGTTTGTGCTAGCTTCTTGAAACTTGACACAGTAAAGTAGTTTCACGTTCTATTTCTATGTTTTGTTTCCTCTTGATGTAGCCCTAAGCAGTGACTGGCGAGAAACACTTTCATGGAAAGGGGTTTCCAAGCTTCCAAAAATTACGAATCTCCAGAAATCTCAGCAAATATTTTTTCACCCTAACTGGATGATACTTTCAGGTAATGATCAGTACACTAAGGCGACTTGGTTCCCCAAATTTCGTTCTTCTATGTTGAAGCATTCATTTCCAGTAACAGTTTGAATTTTTAGGTATCACTCTGTTTTCTCCTATATTGATACATGTACTTGGAACTCTAAATCCAACACGGTTTGTGCTAGCTTCTTGAAACTTGACACAGTAAAGTAGTTTCACGTTCTATCTCTATGGTTTGTTTCCTCTTGATGTAGCCCTAAGCACTGACTGGAGAGAAACACTTTCATGGAAAGGGGTTGCCAAGCTTCCAAAAATTACGAATCTCCAGAAATCTCAGCAAATATTTTTTCACCCAAACTGGATGATACTTTCAGGTAATGATCAGTACACGAAGGCGACTTGGTTCCCCAAATTTCATTCTTCTATGTTGAAGCGTTCATTTCCAGTAACAGTTTGAATTTTTAGGTTTCACTCTGTTTTCTCCTATATTGATAGATGTGTCTGGAACTCTAAATCCAACACGGTTTGTGCTAGCTTCTTGAAACTTGACACAGTAAAGTAGTTTCACGTTCTATCTCTATGTTTTGTTTCCTCTTGATGTAGCCCTAAGCAGTGACTGGCGAGAAACACTTTCATGGAAAGGGGTTGCCAAGCTTCCAAAAATTACGAATCTCCAGAAATCTCAGCAAATATTTTTTCACCCAAACTGGATGATACTTTCAGGTAATGATCAGTACACGAAGGCGACTTGGTTCCCCAAATTTCGTTTTTCTATGCTGAAGCGTTCATTTCCAGTAACAGTTTGAATTTTTAGGTTTCACTCTGTTTTCTCCTATATTGATAGATGTATTTGGAACTCTAAATCCAACACGGTTTGTGCTAGCTTCTTGAAACTTGACACAGTAAAGTAGTTTCACGTTCTATCTCTATGTTTTGTTTCCTCTTGATATAGCCCTAATCAGTGACTGGCGAGAAACACTTTCATGGAAAGGGGTTGCCAAGCTTCCAAAAATTACGAATCTCCAGAAATCTCAGCAAATATTTTTTCACCCAAACTGGATGATACTTTCAGGTAATGATCAGTACACTAAGGCGACTTGGTTCCCCAAATTTCGTTCTTCTATGTTGAAGCGTTCATTTCCAGTAAAACTTTGAATTTTTAGGTATCACTCTGTTTTCTCCTATATTGATAGATGTATTTGGAACTCTAAATCCAACACGGTTTGTGCTAGCTTCTTGAAACTTGACACAGTAAAGTAGTTTCACGTTCTATCTCTATGTTTTGTTTCCTCTTGATGTAGCCCTAAGCAGTGACTGGCGAGAAACACTTTCATGGAAAGGGGTTTCCAAGCTTCCAAAAATTACGAATCTCCAGAAATCTCAGCAAATATTTTTTCACCCTAACTGGATGATACTTTCAGGTAATGATCAGTACACTAAGGCGACTTGGTTCCCCAAATTTCGTTCTTCTATGTTGAAGCGTTCATTTCCAGTAACAGTTTGAATTTTTAGGTATCACTCTGTTTTCTCCTATATTGATACATGTACTTGGAACTCTAAATCCAACACGGTTTGTGCTAGCTTCTTGAAACTTGACACAGTAAAGTAGTTTCACGTTCTATCTCTATGGTTTGTTTCCTCTTGATGTAGCCCTAAGCACTGACTGGCGAGAAACACTTTCATGGAAAGGGGTGCCAAGCTTCCAAAAATTACGAATCTCCAGAAATCTCAGCAAATATTTTTTCACCCAAACTGGATGATACTGTCAGGTAATGATCAGTACACTAAGGCGACTTGGTTCCCCAAATTTCGTTCTTCTATGTTGAAGCGTTCATTTCCAGTAACAGTTTGAATTTTTAGGTTTCACTCTGTTTTCTCCTATATTGATAGATGTATCTGGAACTCTAAATCCAACACGGTTTGTGCTAGCTTCTTGAAACTTGACACAGTAAAGTAGTTTCACGTTCTATCTCTATGTTTTGTTTCCTCTTGATGTAGCCCTAAGCAGTGACTGGCGAGAAACACTTTCATGGAAAGGGGTTGCCAAGCTTCCAAAAATTACGAATCTCCAGAAATCTCAGCAAATACTTTTTCACCCAAACTGGATGATACTGTCAGGTAATGATCAGTACACTAAGGCGACTTGGTTCCCCAAATTTCGTTCTTCTATGTTGAAGCGTTCATTTCCAGTAACACTTTGAATTTTTAGGTATCACTCTGTTTTCTCCTATATTGATACATGTACTTGGAACTCTAAATCCAACACGGTTTGTGCTAGCTTCTTGAAACTTGACACAGTAAAGTAGTTTCACTTTCTATCTCTATGTTTTGTTTCCTCTTGATGTAGCCCTAAGCAGTGACTGGCGAGAAACACTTTCATGGAACGGGGTTTCCAAGCTTCCAAAAATTACGAATCTCCAGAAATCTCAGCAAATATTTTTTCACCCAAACTGGATGATACTTTCAGGTAATGATCAGTACACTAAGGCGACATGGTTCCCCAAATTTCGTTCTTCTATGTTGAAGCGTTCATTTCCAGTAACATTTTGAATTTTTAGGTATCACTCTGTTTTCTCCTATATTGATACATGTACTTGGAACTCTAAATCCGACACGGTTTGTGCTAGCTTCTTGAAACTTGACACAGTAAAGTAGTTTCACGTTCTATCACTATGGTTTGTTTCCTCTTGTTGTAGCCCTAAGCACTGACTGGCGAGAAACACTTTCATGGAAAGGGGTTGCCAAGCTTCCAAAAATTACGAATCTCCAGAAATCTCAGCAAATATTTTTTCACCCAAACTGGATGATACTTTCAGGTAATGATCAGTACACGAAGGCGACTTGGTTCCCCAAATTTCGTTCTTCTATGTTGAAGCGTTCATTTCCAGTAACAGTTTGAATTTTTAGGTTTCACTCTGTTTTCTCCTATATTGATAGATGTGTCTGGAACTCTAAATCCAACACGGTTTGTGCTAGCTTCTTGAAACTTGACACAGTAAAGTAGTTTCACGTTCTGTCTCTATGTTTTGTTTCCTCTTGATGTAGCCCTAAGCAGTGACTGGCGAGAAACACTTTCATGGAAAGGGGTTGCCAAGCTTCCAAAAATTACGAATCTCCAGAAATCTCAGCAAATATTTTTTCACCCAAACTGGATGATACTTTCAGGTAATGATCAGTACACGAAGGCGACTTGGTTCCCCAAATTTCGTTTTTCTATGCTGAAGCGTTCATTTCCAGTAACAGTTTGAATTTTTAGGTTTCACTCTGTTTTCTCCTATATTGATAGATGTATTTGGAACTCTAAATCCAACACGGTTTGTGCTAGCTTCTTGAAACTTGACACAGTAAAGTAGTTTCACGTTCTATCTCTATGTTTTGTTTCCTCTTGATATAGCCCTAATCAGTGACTGGCGAGAAACACTTTCATGGAAAGGGGTTGCCAAGCTTCCAAAAATTACGAATCTCCAGAAATCTCAGCAAATATTTTTTCACCCAAACTGGATGATACTTTCAGGTAATGATCAGTACACTAAGGCGACTTGGTTCCCCAAATTTCGTTCTTCTATGTTGAAGCGTTCATTTCCAGTAAAACTTTGAATTTTTAGGTATCACTCTGTTTTCTCCTATATTGATAGATGTATTTGGAACTCTAAATCCAACACGGTTTGTGCTAGCTTCTTGAAACTTGACACAGTAAAGTAGTTTCACGTTCTATCTCTATGTTTTGTTTCCTCTTGATGTAGCCCTAAGCAGTGACTGGCGAGAAACACTTTCATGGAAAGGGGTTTCCAAGCTTCCAAAAATTACGAATCTCCAGAAATCACAGCAAATATTTTACACCCTAACTGGATGATACTTTCAGGTAATGATCAGTACACTAAGGCGACTTGGTTCCCCAAATTTCGTTCTTCTATGTTGAAGCGTTCATTTCCAGTAACAGTTTGAATTTTTAGGTATCACTCTGTTTTCTCCTATATTGATACATGTACTTGGAACTCTAAATCCAACACGGTTTGTGCTAGCTTCTTGAAACTTGACACAGTAAAGTAGTTTCACGTTCTATCTCTATGGTTTGTTTCCTCTTGATGTAGCCCTAAGCACTGACTGGCGAGAAACACTTTCATGGAAAGGGGTGCCAAGCTTCCAAAAATTACGAATCTCCAGAAATCTCAGCAAATATTTTTTCACCCAAACTGGATGATACTGTCAGGTAATGATCAGTACACTAAGGCGACTTGGTTCCCCAAATTTCGTTCTTCTATGTTGAAGCGTTCATTTCCAGTAACAGTTTGAATTTTTAGGTTTCACTCTGTTTTCTCCTATATTGATAGATGTATCTGGAACTCTAAATCCAACACGGTTTGTGCTAGCTTCTTGAAACTTGACACAGTAAAGTAGTTTCACGTTCTATCTCTATGTTTTGTTTCCTCTTGATGTAGCCCTAAGCAGTGACTGGCGAGAAACACTTTCATGGAAAGGGGTTGCCAAGCTTCCAAAAATTACGAATCTCCAGAAATCTCAGCAAATACTTTTTTACCCAAACTGGATGATACTGTCAGGTAATGATCAGTACACTAAGGCGACTTGGTTCCCCAAATTTCGTTCTTCTATGTTGAAGCGTTCATTTCCAGTAACACTTTGAATTTTTAGGTATCACTCTGTTTTCTCCTATATTGATACATGTACTTGGAACTCTAAATCCAACACGGTTTGTGCTAGCTTCTTGAAACTTGACACAGTAAAGTAGTTTCACTTTCTATCTCTATGTTTTGTTTCCTCTTGATGTAGCCCTAAGCAGTGACTGGCGAGAAACACTTTCATGGAACGGGGTTTCCAAGCTTCCAAAAATTACGAATCTCCAGAAATCTCAGCAAATATTTTTTCACCCAAACTGGATGATACTTTCAGGTAATGATCAGTACACTAAGGCGACATGGTTCCCCAAATTTCGTTCTTCTATGTTGAAGCGTTCATTTCCAGTAACATTTTGAATTTTTAACTATCACTCTGTTTTCTCCTATATTGATACATGTACTTGGAACTCTAAATCCGACACGGTTTGTGCTAGCTTCTTGAAACTTGACACAGTAAAGTAGTTTCACGTTCTATCACTATGGTTTGTTTCCTCTTGTTGTAGCCCTAAGCACTGACTGGCGAGAAACACTTTCATGGAAAGGGGTTGCCAAGCTTCCAAAAATTACGAATCTCCAGAAATCTCAGAAATATTTTTTCACCCAAACTGGATGATACTTTCAGGTAATGATCAGTACACGAAGGCGACTTGGTTCCCCAAATTTCGTTTTTCTATGCTGAAGCGTTCATTTCCAGTAACAGTTTGAATTTTTAGGTTTCACTCTGTTTTCTCCTATATTAATATATGTATTTGGAACTCTAAATCCAACACGGTTTGTGCTAGCTTCTTGAAACTTGACACAGTAAAGTAGTTTCACGTTCTATCTCTATGTTTTGTTTCCTCTTGATATAGCCCTAATCAGTGACTGGCGAGAAACACTTTCATGGAAAGGGGTTGCCAAGCTTCCAAAAATTACGAATCTCCAGAAATCTCAGCAAATATTTTTTCACCCAAACTGGATGATACTTTCAGGTAATGATCAGTACACTAAGGCGACTTGGTTCCCCAAATTTCGTTCTTCTATGTTGAAGCGTTCATTTCCAGTAAAACTTTGAATTTTTAGGTATCACTCTGTTTTTTCCTATATTGATAGATGTATTTGGAACTCTAAATCCAACACGGTTTGTGCTAGCTTCTTGAAACTTGACACAGTAAAGTAGTTTCACGTTCTATCTCTATGTTTTGTTTCCTCTTGATGTAGCCCTAAGCAGTGACTGGCGAGAAACACTTTCATGGAAAGGGGTTTCCAAGCTTCCAAAAATTACGAATCTCCAGAAATCTCAGCAAATATTTTTTCACCCAAACTGGATGATACTTTCAGGTAATGATCAGTACACGAAGGCGACTTGGTTCCCCAAATTTCGTTCTTCTATGTTGAAGCGTTCATTTCCAGTAACAGTTTGAATTTTTAGGTTTCACTCTGTTTTCTCCTATATTGATAGATGTGTCTGGAACTCTAAATCCAACACGGTTTGTGCTAGCTTCTTGAAACTTGACACAGTAAAGTAGTTTCACGTTCTATCTCTATGTTTTGTTTCCTCTTGATGTAGCCCTAAGCAGTGACTGGCGAGAAACACTTTCATGGAAAGGGGTTGCCAAGCTTCCAAAAATTACGAATCTCCAGAAATCTCAGCAAATATTTTTTCACCCAAACTGGATGATACTTTCAGGTAATGATCAGTACACGAAGGCGACTTGGTTCCCCAAATTTCGTTCTTCTATGTTGAAGCGTTCATTTCCAGTAACAGTTTGAATTTTTAGGTATCACTCTGTTTTCTCCTATATTGATAGATGTATTTGGAACTCTAAATCCAACACGGTTTGTGCTAGCTTCTTGAAACTTGACACAGTAAAGTAGTTTCACGTTCTATCTCTATGTTTTGTTTCCTCTTGATGTAGCCCTAAGCAGTGACTGGCGAGAAACACTTTCATGGAAAGGGGTTTCCAAGCTTCCAAAAATTACGAATCTCCAGAAATCTCAGCAAATATTTTTTCACCCTAACTGGATGATACTTTCAGGTAATGATCAGTACACTAAGGCGACTTGGTTCCCCAAATTTCGTTCTTCTATGTTGAAGCGTTCATTTCCAGTAACAGTTTGAATTTTTAGGTATCACTCTGTTTTCTCCTATATTGATACATGTACTTGGAACTCTAAATCCAACACGGTTTGTGCTAGCTTCTTGAAACTTGACACAGTAAAGTAGTTTCACGTTCTATCTCTATGGTTTGTTTCCTCTTGATGTAGCCCTAAGCACTGACTGGCGAGAAACACTTTCATGGAAAGGGGTGCCAAGCTTCCAAAAATTACGAATCTCCAGAAATCTCAGCAAATATTTTTTCACCCAAACTGGATGATACTGTCAGGTAATGATCAGTACACTAAGGCGACTTGGTTCCCCAAATTTCGTTCTTCTATGTTGAAGCGTTCATTTCCAGTAACAGTTTGAATTTTTAGGTTTCACTCTGTTTTCTCCTATATTGATAGATGTATCTGGAACTCTAAATCCAACACGGTTTGTGCTAGCTTCTTGAAACTTGACACAGTAAAGTAGTTTCACGTTCTATCTCTATGTTTTGTTTCCTCTTGATGTAGCCCTAAGCAGTGACTGGCGAGAAACACTTTCATGGAAAGGGGTTGCCAAGCTTCCAAAAATTACGAATCTCCAGAAATCTCAGCAAATACTTTTTCACCCAAACTGGATGATACTGTCAGGTAATGATCAGTACACTAAGGCGACTTGGTTCCCCAAATTTCGTTCTTCTATGTTGAAGCGTTCATTTCCAGTAACACTTTGAATTTTTAGGTATCACTCTGTTTTCTCCTATATTGATACATGTACTTGGAACTCTAAATCCAACACGGTTTGTGCTAGCTTCTTGAAACTTGACACAGTAAAGTAGTTTCACTTTCTATCTCTATGTTTTGTTTCCTCTTGATGTAGCCCTAAGCAGTGACTGGCGAGAAACACTTTCATGGAACGGGGTTTCCAAGCTTCCAAAAATTACGAATCTCCAGAAATCTCAGCAAATATTTTTTCACCCAAACTGGATGATACTTTCAGGTAATGATCAGTACACTAAGGCGACTTGGTTCCCCAAATTAGTTCTTCTATGTTGAAGTGTTCATTTCCAGTAACAGTTTGAATTTTTAGGTATCACTCTGTTTTCTCCTATATTGATACATGTACTTGGAACTCTAAATCCGACACGGTTTGTGCTAGCTTCTTGAAACTTGACACAGTAAAGTAGTTTCACGTTCTATCACTATGGTTTGTTTCCTCTTGTTGTAGCCCTAAGCACTGACTGGCGAGAAACACTTTCATGGAAAGGGGTTGCCAAGCTTCCAAAAATTACGAATCTCCAGAAATCTCAGCAAATATTTTTTCACCCAAACTGGATGATACTTTCAGGTAATGATCAGTACACGAAGGCGACTTGGTTCCCCAAATTTCGTTTTTCTATGCTGAAGCGTTCATTTCCAGTAACAGTTTGAATTTTTAGGTTTCACTCTGTTTTCTCCTATATTGATAGATGTATTTGGAACTCTAAATCCAACACGGTTTGTGCTAGCTTCTTGAAACTTGACACAGTAAAGTAGTTTCAGGTTCTATCTCTATGTTTTGTTTCCTCTTGATATAGCCCTAATCAGTGACTGGCGAGAAACACTTTCATGGAAAGGGGTTTCCAAGCTTCCAAAAATTACGAATCTCCAGAAATCTCAGCAAATATTTTTTCACCCAAACTGGATGATACTTTCAGGTAATGATCAGTACACTAAGGCGACTTGGTTCCCCAAATTTCGTTCTTCTATGTTGAAGCGTTCATTTCCAGTAAAACTTTGAATTTTTAGGTATCACTCTGTTTTCTCCTATATTGATAGATGTATTTGGAACTCTAAATCCAACACGGTTTGTGCTAGCTTCTTGAAACTTGACACAGTAAAGTAGTTTCACGTTCTATCTCTATGTTTTGTTTCCTCTTGATGTAGCCCTAAGCAGTGACTGGCGAGAAACACTTTCATGGAAAGGGGTTTCCAAGCTTCCAAAAATTACGAATCTCCAGAAATCTCAGCAAATATTTTTTCACCCTAACTGGATGATACTTTCAGGTAATGATCAGTACACTAAGGCGACTTGGTTTCCCAAATTTCGTTCTTCTATGTTGAAGCGTTCATTTCCAGTAACAGTTTGAATTTTTAGGTATCACTCTGTTTTCTCCTATATTGATACATGTACTTGGAACTCTAAATCCAACACGGTTTGTGCTAGCTTCTTGAAACTTGACACAGTAAAGTAGTCTCACGTTCTATCTCTATGGTTTCTTTCCTCTTGATGTAGCCCTAAGCACTGACTGGCGAGAAACACTTTCATGGAAAGGGGTGCCAAGCTTCCAAAAATTACGAATCTCCAGAAATCTCAGCAAATATTTTTTCACCCAAACTGGATGATACTGTCAGGTAATGATCAGTACACTAAGGCGACTTGGTTCCCCAAATTTCGTTCTTCTATGTTGAAGCGTTCATTTCCAGTAACAGTTTGAATTTTTAGGTTTCACTCTGTTTTCTCCTATATTGATAGATGTATCTGGAACTCTAAATCCAACACGGTTTGTGCTAGCTTCTTGAAACTTGACACAGTAAAGTAGTTTCACGTTCTATCTCTATGTTTTGTTTCCTCTTGATGTAGCCCTAAGCAGTGACTGGCGAGAAACACTTTCATGGAAAGGGGTTGCCAAGCTTCCAAAAATTACGAATCTCCAGAAATCTCAGCAAATACTTTTTCACCCAAACTGGATGATACTGTCAGGTAATGATCAGTACACTAAGGCGACTTGGTTCCCCAAATTTCGTTCTTCTATGTTGAAGCGTTCATTTCCAGTAACACTTTGAATTTTTAGGTATCACTCTGTTTTCTCCTATATTGATACATGTACTTGGAACTCTAAATCCAACACGGTTTGTGCTAGCTTCTTGAAACTTGACACAGTAAAGTAGTTTCACTTTCTATCTCTATGTTTTGTTTCCTCTTGATGTAGCCCTAAGCAGTGACTGGCGAGAAACACTTTCATGGAACGGGGTTGCCAAGCTTCCAAAAATTACGAATCTCCAGAAATCTCAGCAAATATTTTTTCACCCAAACTGGATGATACTTTCAGGTAATGATCAGTACACTAAGGCGACTTGGTTCCCCAAATTTCGTTCCTCTATGTTGAAGCGTTCATTTCCAGTAACATTTTGAATTTTTAGGTATCACTCTGTTTTCTCCTATATTGATACATGTACTTGGAACTCTAAATCCGACACGGTTTGTGCTAGCTTCTTGAAACTTGACACAGTAAAGTAGTTTCACGTTCTATCACTATGGTTTGTTTCCTCTTGTTGTAGCCCTAAGCACTGACTGGCGAGAAACACTTTCATGGAAAGGGGTTGCCAAGCTTCCAAAAATTACGAATCTCCAGAAATCTCAGCAAATATTTTTTCACCCAAACTGGATGATACTTTCAGGTAATGATCAGTACACGAAGGCGACTTGGTTCCCCAAATTTCGTTTTTCTATGCTGAAGCGTTCATTTCCAGTAACAGTTTGAATTTTTAGGTTTCACTCTGTTTTCTCCTATATTAATATATGTATTTGGAACTCTAAATCCAACACGGTTTGTGCTAGCTTCTTGAAACTTGACACAGTAAAGTAGTTTCACGTTCTATCTCTATGTTTTGTTTCCTCTTGATATAGCCCTAATCAGTGACTGGCGAGAAACACTTTCATGGAAAGGGGTTGCCAAGCTTCCAAAAATTACGAATCTCCAGAAATCTCAGCAAATATTTTTTCACCCAAACTGGATGATACTTTCAGGTAATGATCAGTACACTAAGGCGACTTGGTTCCCCAAATTTCGTTCTTCTATGTTGAAGCGTTCATTTCCAGTAAAACTTTGAATTTTTAGGTATCACTCTGTTTTTTCCTATATTGATAGATGTATTTGGAACTCTAAATCCAACACGGTTTGTGCTAGCTTCTTGAAACTTGACACAGTAAAGTAGTTTCACGTTCTATCTCTATGTTTTGTTTCCTCTTGATGTAGCCCTAAGCAGTGACTGGCGAGAAACACTTTCATGGAAAGGGGTTTCCAAGCTTCCAAAAATTACGAATCTCCAGAAATCTCAGCAAATATTTTTTCACCCTAACTGGATGATACTTTCAGGTAATGATCAGTACACTAAGGCGACTTGGTTCCCCAAATTTCGTTCTTCTATGTTGAAGCGTTCATTTCCAGTAACAGTTTGAATTTTTAGGTATCACTCTGTTTTCTCCTATATTGATACATGTACTTGGAACTCTAAATCCAACACGGTTTGTGCTAGCTTCTTGAAACTTGACACAGTAAAGTAGTTTCACGTTCTATCTCTATGGTTTGTTCCCTCTTGATGTAGCCCTAAGCACTGACTGGCGAGAAACACTTTCATGGAAAGGGGTGCCAAGCTTCCAAAAATTACGAATCTCCAGAAATCTCAGCAAATATTTTTTCACCCAAACTGGATGATACTGTCAGGTAA
Organism: Spermophilus citellus; assembly: GCF_964194105.1. NCBI lineage: Eukaryota > Metazoa > Chordata > Mammalia > Rodentia > Sciuridae > Spermophilus > Spermophilus citellus. Next base: position 49,009,135 of record NC_138187.1, on the reverse strand, counting down.
TGATCAGTACACTAAGGCGACTTGGTTCCCCAAATTTCGTTCTTCTATGTTGAAGCGTTCATTTCCAGTAACAGTTTGAATTTTTAGGTTTCACTCTGTTTTCTCCTATATTGATAGATGTATCTGGAACTCTAAATCCAACACGGTTTGTGCTAGCTTCTTGAAACTTGACACAGTAAAGTAGTTTCACGTTCTATCTCTATGTTTTGTTTCCTCTTGATGTAGCCCTAAGCAGTGACTGGCGAGAAACACTTTCATGGAAAGGGGTTGCCAAGCTTCCAAAAATTACGAATCTCCAGAAATCTCAGCAAATATTTTTTCACCCAAACTGGATGATACTTTCAGGTAATGATCAGTACACTAAGGCGACTTGGTTCCCCAAATTTCGTTCTTCTACGTTGAAGCGTTCATTTCCAGTAACAGTTTGAATTTTTAGGTATCACTCTGTTTTCTCCTATATTGATACATGTACTTGGAACTCTAAATCCGACACGGTTTGTGCTAGCTTCTTGAAACTTGACACAGTAAAGTAGTTTCACGTTCTATCTCTATGGTTTGTTTCCTCTTGATGTAGCCCTAAGCACTGACTGGAGAGAAACACTTTCATGGAAAGGGGTTGCCAAGCTTCCAAAAATTACGAATCTCCAGAAATCTCAGCAAATATTTTTTCACCCAAACTGGATGATACTTTCAGGTAATGATCAGTACACGAAGGCGACTTGGTTCCCCAAATTTCGTTCTTCTATGTTGAAGCGTTCATTTCCAGTAACAGTTTGAATTTTTAGGTTTCACTCTGTTTTCTCCTATATTGATAGATGTGTCTGGAACTCTAAATCCAACACGGTTTGTGCTAGCTTCTTGAAACTTGACACAGTAAAGTAGTTTCACGTTCTATCTCTATGTTTTGTTTCCTCTTGATGTAGCCCTAAGCAGTGACTGGCGAGAAACACTTTCATGGAAAGGGGTTGCCAAGCTTCCAAAAATTACGAATCTCCAGAAATCTCAGCAAATATTTTTTCACCCAAACTGGATGATACTTTCAGGTAATGATCAGTACACGAAGGCGACTTGGTTCCCCAAATTTCGTTTTTCTATGCTGAAGCGTTCATTTCCAGTAACAGTTTGAATTTTTAGGTTTCACTCTGTTTTCTCCTATATTGATAGATGTATTTGGAACTCTAAATCCAACACGGTTTGTGCTAGCTTCTTGAAACTTGACACAGTAAAGTAGTTTCAGGTTCTATCTCTATGTTTTGTTTCCTCTTGATATAGCCCTAATCAGTGACTGGCGAGAAACACTTTCATGGAAAGGGGTTGCCAAGCTTCCAAAAATTACGAATCTCCAGAAATCTCAGCAAATATTTTTTCACCCAAACTGGATGATACTTTCAGGTAATGATCAGTACACTAAGGCGACTTGGTTCCCCAAATTTCGTTCTTCTATGTTGAAGCGTTCATTTCCAGTAAAACTTTGAATTTTTAGGTATCACTCTGTTTTCTCCTATATTGATAGATGTATTTGGAACTCTAAATCCAACACGGTTTGTGCTAGCTTCTTGAAACTTGACACAGTAAAGTAGTTTCACGTTCTATCTCTATGTTATGTTTCCTCTTGATGTAGCCCTAAGCAGTGACTGGCGAGAAACACTTTCATGGAAAGGGGTTTCCAAGCTTCCAAAAATTACGAATCTCCAGAAATCTCAGCAAATATTTTTTCACCCTAACTGGATGATACTTTCAGGTAATGATCAGTACACTAAGCCGACTTGGTTCCCCAAATTTCGTTCTTCTATGTTGAAGCGTTCATTTCCAGTAACAGTTTGAATTTTTAGGTATCACTCTGTTTTCTCCTATATTGATACATGTACTTGGAACTCTAAATCCAACACGGTTTGTGCTAGCTTCTTGAAACTTGACACAGTAAAGTAGTTTCACGTTCTATCTCTATGGTTTCTTTCCTCTTGATGTAGCCCTAAGCACTGACTGGCGAGAAACACTTTCATGGAAAGGGGTGCCAAGCTTCCAAAAATTACGAATCTCCAGAAATCTCAGCAAATATTTTTTCACCCAAACTGGATGATACTGTCAGGTAATGATCAGTACACTAAGGCGACTTGGTTCCTCAAATTTCGTTCTTCTATGTTGAAGCGTTCATTTCCAGTAACAGTTTGAATTTTTAGGTTTCACTCTGTTTTCTCCTATATTGATAGATGTATCTGGAACTCTAAATCCAACACGGTTTGTGCTAGCTTCTTGAAACTTGACACAGTAAAGTAGTTTCACGTTCTATCTCTATGTTTTGTTTCCTCTTGATGTAGCCCTAAGCAGTGACTGGCGAGAAACACTTTCATGGAAAGGGGTTGCCAAGCTTCCAAAAATTACGAATCTCCAGAAATCTCAGCAAATACTTTTTCACCCAAACTGGATGATACTGTCAGGTAATGATCAGTACACTAAGGCGACTTGGTTCCCCAAATTTCGTTCTTCTATGTTGAAGCGTTCATTTCCAGTAACACTTTGAATTTTTAGGTATCACTCTGTTTTCTCCTATATTGATACATGTACTTGGAACTCTAAATCCAACACGGTTTGTGCTAGCTTCTTGAAACTTGACACAGTAAAGTAGTTTCACTTTCTATCTCTATGTTTTGTTTCCTCTTGATGTAGCCCTAAGCAGTGACTGGCGAGAAACACTTTCATGGAACGGGGTTTCCAAGCTTCCAAAAATTACGAATCTCCAGAAATCTCAGCAAATATTTTTTCACCCAAACTGGATGATACTTTCAGGTAATGATCAGTACACTAAGGCGACTTGGTTCCCCAAATTTCGTTCTTCTATGTTGAAGCGTTCATTTCCAGTAATAGTTTGAATTTTTAGGTATCACTCTGTTTTCTCCTATATTGATACATGTACTTGGAACTCTAAATCCGACACGGTTTGTGCTAGCTTCTTGAAACTTGACACAGTAAAGTAGTTTCACGTTCTATCACTATGGTTTGTTTCCTCTTGTTGTAGCCCTAAGCACTGACTGGAGAGAAACACTTTCATGGAAAGGGGTTGCCAAGCTTCCAAAAATTACGAATCTCCAGAAATCTCAGCAAATATTTTTTCACCCAAACTGGATGATACTTTCAGGTAATGATCAGTACACGAAGGCGACTTGGTTCCCCCAATTTCGTTTTTCTATGCTGAAGCGTTCATTTCCAGTAACAGTTTGAATTTTTAGGTTTCACTCTGTTTTCTCCTATATTGATAGATGTATCTGGAACTCTAAATCCAACACGGTTTGTGCTAGCTTCTTGAAACTTGACACAGTAAAGTAGTTTCACGTTCTATCTCTATGTTTTGTTTCCTCTTGATATAGCCCTAATCAGTGACTGGCGAGAAACACTTTCATGGAAAGGGGTTGCCAAGCTTCCAAAAATTACGAATCTCCAGAAATCTCAGCAAATATTTTTTCACCCAAACTGGATGATACTTTCAGGTAATGATCAGTACACTAAGGCGACTTGGTTCCCCAAATTTCGTTCTTCTATGTTGAAGCGTTCATTTCCAGTAAAACTTTGAATTTTTAGGTATCACTCTGTTTTTTCCTATATTGATAGATGTATTTGGAACTCTAAATCCAACACGGTTTGTGCTAGCTTCTTGAAACTTGACACAGTAAAGTAGTTTCACGTTCTATCTCTATGGTTTGTTCCCTCTTGATGTAGCCCTAAGCACTGACTGGCGAGAAACACTTTCATGGAAAGGGGTGCCAAGCTTCCAAAAATTACGAATCTCCAGAAATCTCAGCAAATATTTTTTCACCCAAACTGGATGATACTGTCAGGTAATGATCAGTACACTAAGGCGACTTGGTTCCCCAAATTTCGTTCTTCTATGTTGAAGCGTTCATTTCCAGTAACAGTTTGAATTTTTAGGTTTCACTCTGTTTTCTCCTATATTGATAGATGTATCTGGAACTCTAAATCCAACACGGTTTGTGCTAGCTTCTTGAAACTTGACACAGTAAAGTAGTTTCACGTTCTATCTCTATGTTTTGTTTCCTCTTGATGTAGCCCTAAGCAGTGACTGGCGAGAAACACTTTCATGGAAAGGGGTTGCCAAGCTTCCAAAAATTACGAATCTCCAGAAATCTCAGCAAATATTTTTTCACCCAAACTGGATGATACTTTCAGGTAATGATCAGTACACTAAGGCGACTTGGTTCCCCAAATTTCGTTCTTCTACGTTGAAGCGTTCATTTCCAGTAACAGTTTGAATTTTTAGGTATCACTCTGTTTTCTCCTATATTGATACATGTACTTGGAACTCTAAATCCGACACGGTTTGTGCTAGCTTCTTGAAACTTGACACAGTAAAGTAGTTTCACGTTCTATCTCTATGGATTGTTTCCTCTTGTTGTAGCCCTAAGCACTGACTGGCGAGAAACACTTTCATGGAAAGGGGTTGCCAAGCTTCCAAAAATTACGAATCTCCAGAAATCTCAGCAAATATTTTTTCACCCAAACTGGATGATACTTTCAGGTAATGATCAGTACACTAAGGCGACTTGATTCCCCAAATTTCGTTCTTCTATGTTGAAGCGTTCATTTCCAGTAACACTTTGAATTTTTAGGTTTCACTCTGTTTTCTCCTATATTGATAGATGTATCTGGAACTCTAAATCCAACACGGTTTGTGCTAGCTTCTTGAAACTTGACACAGTAAAGTAGTTTCACGTTCTATCTCTATGTTTTGTTTCCTCTTGATGTAGCCCTAAGCAGTGAGTGGCGAGAAACACTTTCATGGAAAGGGGTTGCCAAGCTTCCAAAAATTACGAATCTCCAGAAATCTCAGCAAATACTTTTTCACCCAAACTGGATGATACTGTCAGGTAATGATCAGTACACTAAGGCGACTTGGTTCCCCAAATTTCGTTCTTCTATGTTGAAGCGTTCATTTCCAGTAACACTTTGAATTTTTAGGTATCACTCTGTTTTCTTCTATATTGATACATGTACTTGGAACTCTAAATCCAACACGGTTTGTGCTAGCTTCTTGAAACTTGACACAGTAAAGTAGTTTCAGGTTCTATCTCTATGGTTTGTTTCCTCTTGATGTAGCCCTAAGCACTGACTGGCGAGAAACACTTTCATGGAAAGGGGTGCCAAGCTTCCAAAAATTACGAATCTCCAGAAATCTCAGCAAATATTTTTTCACCCAAACTGGATGATACTGTCAGGTAATGATCAGTACACTAAGGCGACTTGGTTCCCCAAATTTCGTTCTTCTATATTGAAGCGTTCATTTCCAGTAACAGTTTGAATTTTTAGGTTTCACTCTGTTTTCTCCTATATTGATAGATGTATCTGGAACTCTAAATCCAACACGGTTTGTGCTAGCTTCTTGAAACTTGACACAGTAAAGTAGTTTCACTTTCTATCTCTATGGTTTGTTTCCTTTTGATGTAGCCCTAAGCACTGACTGGCGAGAAACACATTCAGGGAAAGGGGTTGCCAAGCTTCCAAAAATTACGAATCTCCAGAAATCTCAGCCAATATTTTTTCACCCAAACTGGATGATACTTTCAGGTAATGATCAGTACACGAAGGCGACTTGGTTCCCCAAATTTCGTTCTTCTATGTTGAAGCCTTCATGTCCAGTAACACTTTGAATTTTTAGGTATCACTCTGTTTTCTCCTATATTGATAGATGTATTTGGAACTCTAAATCCAACACGGTTTGTGCTAGCTTCTTGAAACTTGACAAAGTAAAGTAGTTTCACGTTCTATCTCTATGTTTTGTTTCCTCTTGATGTAGCCCTAAGCAGTGACTGGCGAGAAACACTTTCATGAAAAGGGGTTTCCAAGCTTCCAAAAATTACGAATCTCCAGAAATCTCAGCAAATATTTTTTCACCCAAACTGGATGATACTTTCAGGTAATGATCAGTACACTAAGGCGACTTGGTTCCCCAAATTTCGTTCTTCTATGTTGAAGCGTTCATTTGCAGTAACATTTTGAATTTTTAGGTATCACTCTGTTTTCTCCTATATTGATACATGTACTTGGAACTCTAAATCCGACACGGTTTGTGCTAGCTTCTTGAAACTTGACACAGTAAAGTAGTTTCACGTTCTATCTCTATGGTTTGTTTCCTCTTGATGTAGCCCTAAGCACTGACTGGCGAGAAACACTTTCATGGAAAGGGGTTGCCAAGCTTCCAAAAATTACGAATCTCCAGAAATCTCAGCAAATATTTTTTCACCCAAACTGGATGATACTGTCAGGTAATGATCAGTACACTAAGGCGACTTGGTTCCCCAAATTTCGTTCTTCTATGTTGAAGCGTTCATTTCCAGTAACAGTTTGAATTTTTAGGTATCACTCTGTTTTCTCCTATATTGATACATGTACTTGGAACTCTAAATCCGACACGGTTTGTGCTAGCTTCTTGAAACTTGACACAGTAAAGTAGTTTCACGTTCTATCTCTATGTTTTGTTTCCTCTTGATATAGCCCTAATCAGTGACTGGCGAGAAACACTTTCATGGAAAGGGGTTGCCAAGCTTCCAAAAATTACGAATCTCCAGAAATCTCAGCAAATATTTTTTCACCCAAACTGGATGATACTGTCAGGTAATGATCAGTACACTAAGTCGACTTGGTTCCCCAAATTTCGTTCTTCTATGTTGAAGCGTTCATTTCCAGTAACAGTTTGAATTTTTAGGTATCACTCTGTTTTCTCCTATATTGATACATGTACTTGGAACTCTAAATCCAACACGGTTTGTGCTAGCTTCTTGAAACTTGACACAGTAAAGTAGTTTCACGTTCTATCTCTATGGTTTGTTTCCTTTTGATGTAGCCCTAAGCACTGACTGGCGAGAAACACATTCAGGGAAAGGGGTTGCCAAGCTTCCAAAAATTACGAATCTCCAGAAATCTCAGCCAATATTTTTTCACCCAAACTGGATGATACTTTCAGGTAATGATCAGTACACGAAGGCGACTTGGTTCCCCAAATTTCGTTCTTCTATGTTGAAGCGTTCATGTCCAGTAACACTTTGAATTTTTAGGTATCACTCTGTTTTCTCCTATATTGATAGATGTATTTGGAACTCTAAATCCAACACGGTTTGTGCTAGCTTCTTGAAACTTGACACAGTGAAGTACTTTCACGTTCTATCTCTATGGTTTGTTTCCTCTTGTTGTAGCCCTAAGCACTGACTGGCGAGAAACACTTTCATGGAAAGGGGTTGCCAAGCTTCCAAAAATTACGAATCTCCAGAAATCTCAGCAAATATTTTTTCACCCAAGCTGGATGATACTTTCAGGTAATGATCAGTACACTAAGGCGACTTGGTTCCCCAAATTTCGTTCTTCTATGTTGAAGCGTTCATTTCCAGTAAAACTTTGAATTTTTAGGTATCACTCTGTTTTCTCCTATATTGATAGATGTATTTGGAACTCTAAATCCAACACGGTTTGTGCTAGCTTCTTGAAACTTGACACAGTAAAGTAGTTTCACGTTCTATCTCTATGTTCTGTTTCCTCTTGATGTAGCCCTAAGCAGTGACTGGCGAGAAACACTTTCATGGAAAGGGGTTTCCAAGCTTCCAAAAATTACGAATCTCCAGAAATCTCAGCAAATATTTTTTCACCCTAACTGGATGATACTTTCAGGTAATGATCAATACACTAAGGCGACTTGGTTCCCCAAATTTCGTTCTTCTATGTTGAAGCGTTCATTTCCAGTAACAGTTTGAATTTTTAGGTATCACTCTGTTTTCTCCTATATTGATACATGTACTTGGAACTCTAAATCCAACACGGTTTGTGCTAGCTTCTTGAAACTTGACACAGTAAAGCAGTTTCACGTTCTATCTCTATGGTTTGTTTCCTCTTGATGTAGCCCTAAGCAGTGACTGGCGAGAAACACTTTCATGGAAAGGGGTTGCCAAGCTTCCAAAAATTACGAATCTCCAGAAATCTCAGCAAATATTTTTTCACCCAAACTGTATGATACTTTCAGGTAATGATCAGTACACGAAGGCGACTTGGTTCCCCAAATTTCGTTTTTCTATGCTGAAGCGTTCATTTAAAGTAACAGTTTGAATTTTTAGGTTTCACTCTGTTTTCTCCTATATTGATAGATGTATTTGGAACTCTAAATCCAACACGGTTTGTGCTAGCTTCTTGAAACTTGACACAGTAAAGTAGTTTCAAGTTCTATCTCTATGTTTTGTTTCGTCTTGATATAGCCCTAATCAGTGACTGGCGAGAAACACTTTCATGGAAAGGGGTTGCAAGCTTCCAAAAATTACGAATCTCCAGAAATCTCAGAAAATATTTTTTCACCCAAACTGGATGATACTGTCAGGTAATGATCAGTACACTAAGGCGACTTGGTTCCCCAAATTTCGTTCTTCTATGTTGAAGCGTTCATTTCCAGTAACAGTTTGAATTTTTAGGTATCACTCTGTTTTCTCCTATATTGATACATGTACTTGGAACTCTAAATCCAACACGGTTTGTGCTAGCTTCTTGAAACTTGACACAGTAAAGTAGTTTCACGTTCTATCTCTATGGTTTGTTTCCTTTTGATGTAGCCCTAAGCACTGACTGGCGAGAAACACATTCAGGGAAAGGGGTTGCCAAGCTTCCAAAAATTACGAATCTCCAGAAATCTCAGCAAATATTTTTTCACCCAAACTGGATGATACTTTCAGGTAATGATCAGTACACGAAGGCGACTTGGTTCCCCAAATTTCGTTCTTCTATGTTGAAGCGTTCATGTCCAGTAACACTTTGAATTTTTAGGTATCACTCTGTTTTCTCCTATATTGATAGATGTATTTGGAACTCTAAATCCAACACGGTTTGTGCTAGCTTCTTGAAACTTGACACAGTGAAGTAGTTTCACGTTCTATCTCTATGGCTTGTTTCCTCTTGTTGTAGCCCTAAGCACTGACTGGCGAGAAACACTTTCATGGAAAGGGGTTGCCAAGCTTCCAAAAATTACGAATCTCCAGAAATCTCAGCAAATATTTTTTCACCCAAGCTGGATGATACTTTCAGGTAATGATCAGTACACTAAGGCGACTTGGTTCCCCAAATTTCGTTCTTCTACGTTGAAGCGTTCATTTCCAGTAACAGTTTGAATTTTTAGGTTTCACTCTGTTTTCTCCTATATTGATAGAGGTATTTGGAACTCTAAATCCAACACGGTTTGTGCTAGCTTCTTGAAACTTGACACAGTAAAGTAGTTTCACGTTCTATCTCTATGTTTTGTTTCGTCTTGTTGTAGCCCTAATCAGTGACTGGCGAGAAACACTTTCATGGAAAGGGGTTGCCAAGCTTCCAAAAATTACGAATCTCCAGAAATCTCAGCAAATATTTTTTCACCCAAACTGGATGATACTTTCAGGTAATGATCAGTACACTAAGGCGACTTGGTTCCCCAAATTTTGCTCTTCTATGTTGAAGCGTTCATTTCCAGTAAAACTTTGAATTTTTAGGTATCACTCTGTTTTCTCCTATATTGATAGATGTATTTGGAACTCTAAATCCAACACGGTTTGTGCTAGCTTCTTGAAACTTGACACAGTAAAGTAGTTTCACGTTCTCTCTCTATGTTCTGTTTCCTCTTGATGTAGCCCTAAGCAGTGACTGGCGAGAAACACTTTCATGGAAAGGGGTTTCCAAGCTTCCAAAAATTACGAATCTCCAGAAATCTCAGCAAATATTTTTTCACCCTAACTGGATGATACTTTCAGGTAATGATCAATACACTAAGGCGACTTGGTTCCCCAAATTTCGTTCTTCTATGTTGAAGCGTTGATTTCCAGTAACAGTTTGAATTTTTAGGTATCACTCTGTTTTCTCCTATATTGATACATGTACTTGGAACTCTAAATCCAACACGGTTTGTGCTAGCTTCTTGAAATTTGACACAGTAAAGCAGTTTCACGTTCTATCTCTATGGTTTTTTTCCTCTTGGTGTAGCCCTAAGCACTGACTGGCAAGAAACACTTTCATGGAAAGGGGTGCCAAGCTTCCAAAAATTACGAATCTCCAGAAATCTCAGCAAATATTTTTTCACCCAAACTGGATGATACTGTCAGGTAATGATCAGTACACTAAGGCGACTTGGTTCCCCAAATTTCGTTCTTCTATGTTGAAGCGTTCATTTCCAGTAACAGTTTGAATTTTTAGGTTTCACTCTGTTTTCTCCTATATTGATAGATGTATCTGGAACTCTAAATCCAACACGGTTTGTGCTAGCTTCTTGAAACTTGACACAGTAAAGTAGTTTCACGTTCTTTCTCTATGTTTTGTTTCCTCTTGATGTAGCCCTAAGCAGTGACTGGCGAGAAACACTTTCATGGAACGGAGTTTCCAAGCTTCCAAAAATTACGAATCTCCAGAAATCTCAGCAAATACTTTTTCACCCAAACTGGATGATACTGTCAGGTAACGATCAGTACACTAAGGCGACTTGGTTCCCCAAATTTCGTTCTTCTATGTTGAAGCATTCATTTCCAGTAACACTTTGAATTTTTAGGTATCACTCTGTTTTCTCCTATATTGATACATGTACTTGGAACTCTAAATCCAACACGGTTTGTGCTAGCTTCTTGAAACTTGACACAGTAAAGTAGTTTCACGTTCTATCTCTATGTTTTGTTTCCTCTTGATGTAGCCCTAAGCAGTGACTGGCGAGAAACACTTTCATGGAACGGAGTTTCCAAGCTTCCAAAAATTACGAATCTCGAGAAATCTCAGCAAATATTTTTTCACCCAAACTGGTTGATACTTTCAGGTAATGATCAGTACACTAAGGCGACTTGGTTCCCCAAATTTCGTTCTTCTATGATGAAGCGTTCATTTCCAGTAACATTTTGAATTTTTAGGTATCACTCTGTTTTCTCCTATATTGATAGATGTATCTGGAACTCTAAATCCAACACGGTTTGTGCTAGCTTCTTGAAACTTGACACAGTAAAGTAGTTTCACGTTCTATCTCTATGTTTTGTTTCCTCTTGATGTAGCCCTAAGCAGTGACTGGCGAGAAACACTTTCATGGAAAGGGGTTGCCAAGCTTCCAAAAATTACGAATCTCCAGAAATCTCAGCAAATATTTTTTCACCCAAACTGGTTGATACTTTCAGGTAATGATCAGTACACGAAGGCGACTTGGTTCCCCAAATTTCGTTTTTCTATGCTGAAGCGTTCATTTCCAGTAACAGTTTGAATTTTTAGGTTTCACTCTGTTTTCTCCTATATTGATAGATGTATTTGGAACTCTAAATCCAACACGGTTTGTGCTAGCTTCTTGAAACTTGACACAGTAAAGTAGTTTCACGTTCTATCTCTATGTTTTGTTTCGTCTTGATGTAGCCCTAATCAGTGACTGGCGAGAAACTCTTTCATGGAAAGGGGTTGCCAAGCTTCCAAAAATTACGAATCTCCAGAAATCTCAGCAAATATTTTTTCACCCAAACTAGATGATACTTTCAGGTAATGATCAGTACACTAAGGCGACTTGGTTCCCCAAATTTCGTTCTTCTATGTTGAAGCGTTCATTTCCAGTAAAACTTTGAATTTTTAGGTATCACTCTGTTTTCTCCTATATTGATAGATGTATTTGGAACTCTAAATCCAACACGGTTTGTGCTAGCTTCTTGAAACTTGACACAGTAAAGTAGTTTCACGTTCTCTCTCTATGTTCTGTTTCCTCTTGATGTAGCCCTAAGCAGTGACTGGCGAGAAACACTTTCATGGAAAGGGGTTTCCAAGCTTCCAAAAATTACGAATCTCCAGAAATCTCAGCAAATATTTTTTCACCCTAACTGGATGATACTTTCAGGTAATGATCAATACACTAAGGCGACTTGGTTCCCCAAATTTCGTTCTTCTATGTTGAAGCGTTGATTTCCAGTAACAGTTTGAATTTTTAGGTATCACTCTGTTTTCTCCTATATTGATACATGTACTTGGAACTCTAAATCCAACACGGTTTGTGCTAGCTTCTTGAAATTTGACACAGTAAAGCAGTTTCACGTTCTATCTCTATGGTTTTTTTCCTCTTGGTGTAGCCCTAAGCACTGACTGGCAAGAAACACTTTCATGGAAAGGGGTGCCAAGCTTCCAAAAATTACGAATCTCCAGAAATCTCAGCAAATATTTTTTCACCCAAACTGGATGATACTGTCAGGTAATGATCAGTACACTAAGGCGACTTGGTTCCCCAAATTTCGTTCTTCTATGTTGAAGCGTTCATTTCCAGTAACAGTTTGAATTTTTAGGTTTCACTCTGTTTTCTCCTATATTGATAGATGTATCTGGAACTCTAAATCCAACACGGTTTGTGCTAGCTTCTTGAAACTTGACACAGTAAAGTAGTTTCACGTTCTTTCTCTATGTTTTGTTTCCTCTTGATGTAGCCCTAAGCAGTGACTGGCGAGAAACACTTTCATGGAACGGAGTTTCCAAGCTTCCAAAAATTACGAATCTCCAGAAATCTCAGCAAATACTTTTTCACCCAAACTGGATGATACTGTCAGGTAACGATCAGTACACTAAGGCGACTTGGTTCCCCAAATTTCGTTCTTCTATGTTGAAGCATTCATTTCCAGTAACACTTTGAATTTTTAGGTATCACTCTGTTTTCTCCTATATTGATACATGTACTTGGAACTCTAAATCCAACACGGTTTGTGCTAGCTTCTTGAAACTTGACACAGTAAAGTAGTTTCACGTTCTATCTCTATGTTTTGTTTCCTCTTGATGTAGCCCTAAGCAGTGACTGGCGAGAAACACTTTCATGGAACGGAGTTTCCAAGCTTCCAAAAATTACGAATCTCGAGAAATCTCAGCAAATATTTTTTCACCCAAACTGGTTGATACTTTCAGGTAATGATCAGTACACTAAGGCGACTTGGTTCCCCAAATTTCGTTCTTCTATGATGAAGCGTTCATTTCCAGTAACATTTTGAATTTTTAGGTATCACTCTGTTTTCTCCTATATTGATAGATGTATCTGGAACTCTAAATCCAACACGGTTTGTGCTAGCTTCTTGAAACTTGACACAGTAAAGTAGTTTCACGTTCTATCTCTATGTTTTGTTTCCTCTTGATGTAGCCCTAAGCAGTGACTGGCGAGAAACACTTTCATGGAAAGGGGTTGCCAAGCTTCCAAAAATTACGAATCTCCAGAAATCTCAGCAAATATTTTTTCACCCAAACTGGTTGATACTTTCAGGTAATGATCAGTACACGAAGGCGACTTGGTTCCCCAAATTTCGTTTTTCTATGCTGAAGCGTTCATTTCCAGTAACAGTTTGAATTTTTAGGTTTCACTCTGTTTTCTCCTATATTGATAGATGTATTTGGAACTCTAAATCCAACACGGTTTGTGCTAGCTTCTTGAAACTTGACACAGTAAAGTAGTTTCACGTTCTATCTCTATGTTTTGTTTCGTCTTGATGTAGCCCTAATCAGTGACTGGCGAGAAACTCTTTCATGGAAAGGGGTTGCCAAGCTTCCAAAAATTACGAATCTCCAGAAATCTCAGCAAATATTTTTTCACCCAAACTAGATGATACTTTCAGGTAATGATCAGTACACTAAGGCGACTTGGTTCCCCAAATTTCGTTCTTCTATGTTGAAGCGTTCATTTCCAGTAACAGTTTGAATTTTTAGGTATCACTCTGTTTTCTCCTATATTGATAGATGTATTTGGAACTCTAAATCCAACACGGTTTGTGCTAGCTTCTTGAAACTTGACACAGTAAAGTAGTTTCACGTTCTATCTCTATGTTTTGTTTCCTCTTGATGTAGCCCTAAGCAGTGACTGGCGAGAAACACTTTCATGGAAAGGGGTTTCCAAGCTTCCAAAAATTACGAATCTCCAGAAATCTCAGCAAATATTTTTTCACACTAACTGGATGATACTTTCAGGTAATGATCAGTACACTAAGGCAACTTGGTTCCCCAAATTTCGTTCTTCTATGTTGAAGCGTTCATTTCCAGTAACAGTTTGAATTTTTAGGTATCACTCTGTTTTCTCCTATATTGATACATGTACTTGGAACTCTAAATCCAACACGGTTTGTGCTAGCTTCTTGAAACTTGACACAGTAAAGTAGTTTCACGTTCTATCTCTATGTTTTGTTTCCTCTTGATGTAGCCCTAAGCAGTGACTGGCGAGAAACACTTTCATGGAAAGGGGTTTCCAAGCTTCCAAAAATTACGAATCTCCAGAAATCTCAGCAAATATTTTTTCACCCTAACTGGATGATACTTTCAGGTAATGGTCAGTACACTAAGTGACTTGGTTCCCCAAATTTCGTTCTTCTATGTTGAAGCGTTCATTTCCAGTAACATTTTGAATTTTTAGGTATCACTCTGTTTTCTCCTATATTGATAGATGTATTTGGAACTCTAAATCCAACACGGTTTGTGCTAGCTTCTTGAAACTTGACACAGTAAAGTAGTTTCACGTTCTATCTCTATGTTTTGTTTCCTCTTGATGTAGCCCTAAGCAGTGACTGGCGAGAAACACTTTCATGGAAAGGGGTTTCCAAGCTTCCAAAAATTACGAATCTCCAGAAATCTCAGCAAATACTTTTTCACCCATACTGGATGATACTGTCAGGTAATGATCAGTACACTAAGGCGACTTGGTTCCCCAAATTTCGTTCTTCTATGTTGAAGCGTTCATTTCCAGTAACAGTTTGAATTTTTACGTATCACTTGTTTTCTCCTATATTGATACATGTACTTGGAACTCTAAATCCAACACGGTTTGTGCTAGCTTCTTGAAACTTGACACAGTAAAGTAGTTTCACGTTCTATCTCTATGTTTTGTTTTCTCTTGATGTAGCCCTAAGCACTGACTGGCGAGAAACACTTTCATGGAAAGGGGTTGCCAAGCTTCCAAAAATTACGAATCTCCAGAAATCTCAGCAAATATTTTTTCACCCAAACTGGATGATACTTTCAGGTAATGATCAGTACACTAAGGCGACTTGGTTCCCCAAATTTCGTTCTTCTACGTTGAAGCGTTCATTTCCAGTAACAGTTTGAATTTTTAGGTTTCACTCTGTTTTCTCCTATATTGATAGATATATTTGGAACTCTAAATCCAACACGGTTTGTGCTAGCTTCTTGAAACTTGACACAGTAAAGTAGTTTCACGTTCTATCTCTATGGTTTGTTTCCTCTTGATGTAGCCCTAAGCACTGACTGGAGAGAAACACTTTCATGGAAAGGGGTTGCCAAGCTTCCAAAAATTACGAATCTCCAGAAATCTCAGCAAATATTTTTTCACCCAAACTGGATGATACTTTCAGGTAATGATCAGTACACGAAGGCGACTTGGTTCCCCAAATTTCGTTCTTCTATGTTGAAGCGTTCATTTCCAGTAACAGTTTGAATTTTTAGGTTTCACTCTGTTTTCTCCTATATTGATAGATGTGTCTGGAACTCTAAATCCAACACGGTTTGTGCTAGCTTCTTGAAACTTGACACAGTAAAGTAGTTTCACGTTCTATCTCTATGTTTTGTTTCCTCTTGATGTAGCCCTAAGCAGTGACTGGCGAGAAACACTTTCATGGAAAGGGGTTGCCAAGCTTCCAAAAATTACGAATCTCCAGACATCTCAGCAAATATTTTTTCACCCAAACTGGATGATACTTTCAGGTAATGATCAGTACACGAAGGCGACTTGGTTCCCCAAATTTCGTTTTTCTATGCTGAAGCGTTCATTTCCAGTAACAGTTTGAATTTTTAGGTTTCACTCTGTTTTCTCCTATATTGATAGATGTATTTGGAACTCTAAATCCAACACGGTTTGTGCTAGCTTCTTGAAACTTGACACAGTAAAGTAGTTTCACGTTCTATCTCTATGTTTTGTTTCCTCTTGATATAGCCCTAATCAGTGACTGGCGAGAAACACTTTCATGGAAAGGGGTTGCCAAGCTTCCAAAAATTACGAATCTCCAGAAATCTCAGCAAATATTTTTTCACCCAAACTGGATGATACTTTCAGGTAATGATCAGTACACTAAGGCGACTTGGTTCCCCAAATTTCGTTCTTCTATGTTGAAGCGTTCATTTCCAGTAAAACTTTGAATTTTTAGGTATCACTCTGTTTTCTCCTATATTGATAGATGTATTTGGAACTCTAAATCCAACACGGTTTGTGCTAGCTTCTTGAAACTTGACACAGTAAAGTAGTTTCACGTTCTATTTCTATGTTTTGTTTCCTCTTGATGTAGCCCTAAGCAGTGACTGGCGAGAAACACTTTCATGGAAAGGGGTTTCCAAGCTTCCAAAAATTACGAATCTCCAGAAATCTCAGCAAATATTTTTTCACCCTAACTGGATGATACTTTCAGGTAATGATCAGTACACTAAGGCGACTTGGTTCCCCAAATTTCGTTCTTCTATGTTGAAGCATTCATTTCCAGTAACAGTTTGAATTTTTAGGTATCACTCTGTTTTCTCCTATATTGATACATGTACTTGGAACTCTAAATCCAACACGGTTTGTGCTAGCTTCTTGAAACTTGACACAGTAAAGTAGTTTCACGTTCTATCTCTATGGTTTGTTTCCTCTTGATGTAGCCCTAAGCACTGACTGGAGAGAAACACTTTCATGGAAAGGGGTTGCCAAGCTTCCAAAAATTACGAATCTCCAGAAATCTCAGCAAATATTTTTTCACCCAAACTGGATGATACTTTCAGGTAATGATCAGTACACGAAGGCGACTTGGTTCCCCAAATTTCATTCTTCTATGTTGAAGCGTTCATTTCCAGTAACAGTTTGAATTTTTAGGTTTCACTCTGTTTTCTCCTATATTGATAGATGTGTCTGGAACTCTAAATCCAACACGGTTTGTGCTAGCTTCTTGAAACTTGACACAGTAAAGTAGTTTCACGTTCTATCTCTATGTTTTGTTTCCTCTTGATGTAGCCCTAAGCAGTGACTGGCGAGAAACACTTTCATGGAAAGGGGTTGCCAAGCTTCCAAAAATTACGAATCTCCAGAAATCTCAGCAAATATTTTTTCACCCAAACTGGATGATACTTTCAGGTAATGATCAGTACACGAAGGCGACTTGGTTCCCCAAATTTCGTTTTTCTATGCTGAAGCGTTCATTTCCAGTAACAGTTTGAATTTTTAGGTTTCACTCTGTTTTCTCCTATATTGATAGATGTATTTGGAACTCTAAATCCAACACGGTTTGTGCTAGCTTCTTGAAACTTGACACAGTAAAGTAGTTTCACGTTCTATCTCTATGTTTTGTTTCCTCTTGATATAGCCCTAATCAGTGACTGGCGAGAAACACTTTCATGGAAAGGGGTTGCCAAGCTTCCAAAAATTACGAATCTCCAGAAATCTCAGCAAATATTTTTTCACCCAAACTGGATGATACTTTCAGGTAATGATCAGTACACTAAGGCGACTTGGTTCCCCAAATTTCGTTCTTCTATGTTGAAGCGTTCATTTCCAGTAAAACTTTGAATTTTTAGGTATCACTCTGTTTTCTCCTATATTGATAGATGTATTTGGAACTCTAAATCCAACACGGTTTGTGCTAGCTTCTTGAAACTTGACACAGTAAAGTAGTTTCACGTTCTATCTCTATGTTTTGTTTCCTCTTGATGTAGCCCTAAGCAGTGACTGGCGAGAAACACTTTCATGGAAAGGGGTTTCCAAGCTTCCAAAAATTACGAATCTCCAGAAATCTCAGCAAATATTTTTTCACCCTAACTGGATGATACTTTCAGGTAATGATCAGTACACTAAGGCGACTTGGTTCCCCAAATTTCGTTCTTCTATGTTGAAGCGTTCATTTCCAGTAACAGTTTGAATTTTTAGGTATCACTCTGTTTTCTCCTATATTGATACATGTACTTGGAACTCTAAATCCAACACGGTTTGTGCTAGCTTCTTGAAACTTGACACAGTAAAGTAGTTTCACGTTCTATCTCTATGGTTTGTTTCCTCTTGATGTAGCCCTAAGCACTGACTGGCGAGAAACACTTTCATGGAAAGGGGTGCCAAGCTTCCAAAAATTACGAATCTCCAGAAATCTCAGCAAATATTTTTTCACCCAAACTGGATGATACTGTCAGGTAATGATCAGTACACTAAGGCGACTTGGTTCCCCAAATTTCGTTCTTCTATGTTGAAGCGTTCATTTCCAGTAACAGTTTGAATTTTTAGGTTTCACTCTGTTTTCTCCTATATTGATAGATGTATCTGGAACTCTAAATCCAACACGGTTTGTGCTAGCTTCTTGAAACTTGACACAGTAAAGTAGTTTCACGTTCTATCTCTATGTTTTGTTTCCTCTTGATGTAGCCCTAAGCAGTGACTGGCGAGAAACACTTTCATGGAAAGGGGTTGCCAAGCTTCCAAAAATTACGAATCTCCAGAAATCTCAGCAAATACTTTTTCACCCAAACTGGATGATACTGTCAGGTAATGATCAGTACACTAAGGCGACTTGGTTCCCCAAATTTCGTTCTTCTATGTTGAAGCGTTCATTTCCAGTAACACTTTGAATTTTTAGGTATCACTCTGTTTTCTCCTATATTGATACATGTACTTGGAACTCTAAATCCAACACGGTTTGTGCTAGCTTCTTGAAACTTGACACAGTAAAGTAGTTTCACTTTCTATCTCTATGTTTTGTTTCCTCTTGATGTAGCCCTAAGCAGTGACTGGCGAGAAACACTTTCATGGAACGGGGTTTCCAAGCTTCCAAAAATTACGAATCTCCAGAAATCTCAGCAAATATTTTTTCACCCAAACTGGATGATACTTTCAGGTAATGATCAGTACACTAAGGCGACATGGTTCCCCAAATTTCGTTCTTCTATGTTGAAGCGTTCATTTCCAGTAACATTTTGAATTTTTAGGTATCACTCTGTTTTCTCCTATATTGATACATGTACTTGGAACTCTAAATCCGACACGGTTTGTGCTAGCTTCTTGAAACTTGACACAGTAAAGTAGTTTCACGTTCTATCACTATGGTTTGTTTCCTCTTGTTGTAGCCCTAAGCACTGACTGGCGAGAAACACTTTCATGGAAAGGGGTTGCCAAGCTTCCAAAAATTACGAATCTCCAGAAATCTCAGCAAATATTTTTTCACCCAAACTGGATGATACTTTCAGGTAATGATCAGTACACGAAGGCGACTTGGTTCCCCAAATTTCGTTCTTCTATGTTGAAGCGTTCATTTCCAGTAACAGTTTGAATTTTTAGGTTTCACTCTGTTTTCTCCTATATTGATAGATGTGTCTGGAACTCTAAATCCAACACGGTTTGTGCTAGCTTCTTGAAACTTGACACAGTAAAGTAGTTTCACGTTCTGTCTCTATGTTTTGTTTCCTCTTGATGTAGCCCTAAGCAGTGACTGGCGAGAAACACTTTCATGGAAAGGGGTTGCCAAGCTTCCAAAAATTACGAATCTCCAGAAATCTCAGCAAATATTTTTTCACCCAAACTGGATGATACTTTCAGGTAATGATCAGTACACGAAGGCGACTTGGTTCCCCAAATTTCGTTTTTCTATGCTGAAGCGTTCATTTCCAGTAACAGTTTGAATTTTTAGGTTTCACTCTGTTTTCTCCTATATTGATAGATGTATTTGGAACTCTAAATCCAACACGGTTTGTGCTAGCTTCTTGAAACTTGACACAGTAAAGTAGTTTCACGTTCTATCTCTATGTTTTGTTTCCTCTTGATATAGCCCTAATCAGTGACTGGCGAGAAACACTTTCATGGAAAGGGGTTGCCAAGCTTCCAAAAATTACGAATCTCCAGAAATCTCAGCAAATATTTTTTCACCCAAACTGGATGATACTTTCAGGTAATGATCAGTACACTAAGGCGACTTGGTTCCCCAAATTTCGTTCTTCTATGTTGAAGCGTTCATTTCCAGTAAAACTTTGAATTTTTAGGTATCACTCTGTTTTCTCCTATATTGATAGATGTATTTGGAACTCTAAATCCAACACGGTTTGTGCTAGCTTCTTGAAACTTGACACAGTAAAGTAGTTTCACGTTCTATCTCTATGTTTTGTTTCCTCTTGATGTAGCCCTAAGCAGTGACTGGCGAGAAACACTTTCATGGAAAGGGGTTTCCAAGCTTCCAAAAATTACGAATCTCCAGAAATCACAGCAAATATTTTACACCCTAACTGGATGATACTTTCAGGTAATGATCAGTACACTAAGGCGACTTGGTTCCCCAAATTTCGTTCTTCTATGTTGAAGCGTTCATTTCCAGTAACAGTTTGAATTTTTAGGTATCACTCTGTTTTCTCCTATATTGATACATGTACTTGGAACTCTAAATCCAACACGGTTTGTGCTAGCTTCTTGAAACTTGACACAGTAAAGTAGTTTCACGTTCTATCTCTATGGTTTGTTTCCTCTTGATGTAGCCCTAAGCACTGACTGGCGAGAAACACTTTCATGGAAAGGGGTGCCAAGCTTCCAAAAATTACGAATCTCCAGAAATCTCAGCAAATATTTTTTCACCCAAACTGGATGATACTGTCAGGTAATGATCAGTACACTAAGGCGACTTGGTTCCCCAAATTTCGTTCTTCTATGTTGAAGCGTTCATTTCCAGTAACAGTTTGAATTTTTAGGTTTCACTCTGTTTTCTCCTATATTGATAGATGTATCTGGAACTCTAAATCCAACACGGTTTGTGCTAGCTTCTTGAAACTTGACACAGTAAAGTAGTTTCACGTTCTATCTCTATGTTTTGTTTCCTCTTGATGTAGCCCTAAGCAGTGACTGGCGAGAAACACTTTCATGGAAAGGGGTTGCCAAGCTTCCAAAAATTACGAATCTCCAGAAATCTCAGCAAATACTTTTTTACCCAAACTGGATGATACTGTCAGGTAATGATCAGTACACTAAGGCGACTTGGTTCCCCAAATTTCGTTCTTCTATGTTGAAGCGTTCATTTCCAGTAACACTTTGAATTTTTAGGTATCACTCTGTTTTCTCCTATATTGATACATGTACTTGGAACTCTAAATCCAACACGGTTTGTGCTAGCTTCTTGAAACTTGACACAGTAAAGTAGTTTCACTTTCTATCTCTATGTTTTGTTTCCTCTTGATGTAGCCCTAAGCAGTGACTGGCGAGAAACACTTTCATGGAACGGGGTTTCCAAGCTTCCAAAAATTACGAATCTCCAGAAATCTCAGCAAATATTTTTTCACCCAAACTGGATGATACTTTCAGGTAATGATCAGTACACTAAGGCGACATGGTTCCCCAAATTTCGTTCTTCTATGTTGAAGCGTTCATTTCCAGTAACATTTTGAATTTTTAACTATCACTCTGTTTTCTCCTATATTGATACATGTACTTGGAACTCTAAATCCGACACGGTTTGTGCTAGCTTCTTGAAACTTGACACAGTAAAGTAGTTTCACGTTCTATCACTATGGTTTGTTTCCTCTTGTTGTAGCCCTAAGCACTGACTGGCGAGAAACACTTTCATGGAAAGGGGTTGCCAAGCTTCCAAAAATTACGAATCTCCAGAAATCTCAGAAATATTTTTTCACCCAAACTGGATGATACTTTCAGGTAATGATCAGTACACGAAGGCGACTTGGTTCCCCAAATTTCGTTTTTCTATGCTGAAGCGTTCATTTCCAGTAACAGTTTGAATTTTTAGGTTTCACTCTGTTTTCTCCTATATTAATATATGTATTTGGAACTCTAAATCCAACACGGTTTGTGCTAGCTTCTTGAAACTTGACACAGTAAAGTAGTTTCACGTTCTATCTCTATGTTTTGTTTCCTCTTGATATAGCCCTAATCAGTGACTGGCGAGAAACACTTTCATGGAAAGGGGTTGCCAAGCTTCCAAAAATTACGAATCTCCAGAAATCTCAGCAAATATTTTTTCACCCAAACTGGATGATACTTTCAGGTAATGATCAGTACACTAAGGCGACTTGGTTCCCCAAATTTCGTTCTTCTATGTTGAAGCGTTCATTTCCAGTAAAACTTTGAATTTTTAGGTATCACTCTGTTTTTTCCTATATTGATAGATGTATTTGGAACTCTAAATCCAACACGGTTTGTGCTAGCTTCTTGAAACTTGACACAGTAAAGTAGTTTCACGTTCTATCTCTATGTTTTGTTTCCTCTTGATGTAGCCCTAAGCAGTGACTGGCGAGAAACACTTTCATGGAAAGGGGTTTCCAAGCTTCCAAAAATTACGAATCTCCAGAAATCTCAGCAAATATTTTTTCACCCAAACTGGATGATACTTTCAGGTAATGATCAGTACACGAAGGCGACTTGGTTCCCCAAATTTCGTTCTTCTATGTTGAAGCGTTCATTTCCAGTAACAGTTTGAATTTTTAGGTTTCACTCTGTTTTCTCCTATATTGATAGATGTGTCTGGAACTCTAAATCCAACACGGTTTGTGCTAGCTTCTTGAAACTTGACACAGTAAAGTAGTTTCACGTTCTATCTCTATGTTTTGTTTCCTCTTGATGTAGCCCTAAGCAGTGACTGGCGAGAAACACTTTCATGGAAAGGGGTTGCCAAGCTTCCAAAAATTACGAATCTCCAGAAATCTCAGCAAATATTTTTTCACCCAAACTGGATGATACTTTCAGGTAATGATCAGTACACGAAGGCGACTTGGTTCCCCAAATTTCGTTCTTCTATGTTGAAGCGTTCATTTCCAGTAACAGTTTGAATTTTTAGGTATCACTCTGTTTTCTCCTATATTGATAGATGTATTTGGAACTCTAAATCCAACACGGTTTGTGCTAGCTTCTTGAAACTTGACACAGTAAAGTAGTTTCACGTTCTATCTCTATGTTTTGTTTCCTCTTGATGTAGCCCTAAGCAGTGACTGGCGAGAAACACTTTCATGGAAAGGGGTTTCCAAGCTTCCAAAAATTACGAATCTCCAGAAATCTCAGCAAATATTTTTTCACCCTAACTGGATGATACTTTCAGGTAATGATCAGTACACTAAGGCGACTTGGTTCCCCAAATTTCGTTCTTCTATGTTGAAGCGTTCATTTCCAGTAACAGTTTGAATTTTTAGGTATCACTCTGTTTTCTCCTATATTGATACATGTACTTGGAACTCTAAATCCAACACGGTTTGTGCTAGCTTCTTGAAACTTGACACAGTAAAGTAGTTTCACGTTCTATCTCTATGGTTTGTTTCCTCTTGATGTAGCCCTAAGCACTGACTGGCGAGAAACACTTTCATGGAAAGGGGTGCCAAGCTTCCAAAAATTACGAATCTCCAGAAATCTCAGCAAATATTTTTTCACCCAAACTGGATGATACTGTCAGGTAATGATCAGTACACTAAGGCGACTTGGTTCCCCAAATTTCGTTCTTCTATGTTGAAGCGTTCATTTCCAGTAACAGTTTGAATTTTTAGGTTTCACTCTGTTTTCTCCTATATTGATAGATGTATCTGGAACTCTAAATCCAACACGGTTTGTGCTAGCTTCTTGAAACTTGACACAGTAAAGTAGTTTCACGTTCTATCTCTATGTTTTGTTTCCTCTTGATGTAGCCCTAAGCAGTGACTGGCGAGAAACACTTTCATGGAAAGGGGTTGCCAAGCTTCCAAAAATTACGAATCTCCAGAAATCTCAGCAAATACTTTTTCACCCAAACTGGATGATACTGTCAGGTAATGATCAGTACACTAAGGCGACTTGGTTCCCCAAATTTCGTTCTTCTATGTTGAAGCGTTCATTTCCAGTAACACTTTGAATTTTTAGGTATCACTCTGTTTTCTCCTATATTGATACATGTACTTGGAACTCTAAATCCAACACGGTTTGTGCTAGCTTCTTGAAACTTGACACAGTAAAGTAGTTTCACTTTCTATCTCTATGTTTTGTTTCCTCTTGATGTAGCCCTAAGCAGTGACTGGCGAGAAACACTTTCATGGAACGGGGTTTCCAAGCTTCCAAAAATTACGAATCTCCAGAAATCTCAGCAAATATTTTTTCACCCAAACTGGATGATACTTTCAGGTAATGATCAGTACACTAAGGCGACTTGGTTCCCCAAATTAGTTCTTCTATGTTGAAGTGTTCATTTCCAGTAACAGTTTGAATTTTTAGGTATCACTCTGTTTTCTCCTATATTGATACATGTACTTGGAACTCTAAATCCGACACGGTTTGTGCTAGCTTCTTGAAACTTGACACAGTAAAGTAGTTTCACGTTCTATCACTATGGTTTGTTTCCTCTTGTTGTAGCCCTAAGCACTGACTGGCGAGAAACACTTTCATGGAAAGGGGTTGCCAAGCTTCCAAAAATTACGAATCTCCAGAAATCTCAGCAAATATTTTTTCACCCAAACTGGATGATACTTTCAGGTAATGATCAGTACACGAAGGCGACTTGGTTCCCCAAATTTCGTTTTTCTATGCTGAAGCGTTCATTTCCAGTAACAGTTTGAATTTTTAGGTTTCACTCTGTTTTCTCCTATATTGATAGATGTATTTGGAACTCTAAATCCAACACGGTTTGTGCTAGCTTCTTGAAACTTGACACAGTAAAGTAGTTTCAGGTTCTATCTCTATGTTTTGTTTCCTCTTGATATAGCCCTAATCAGTGACTGGCGAGAAACACTTTCATGGAAAGGGGTTTCCAAGCTTCCAAAAATTACGAATCTCCAGAAATCTCAGCAAATATTTTTTCACCCAAACTGGATGATACTTTCAGGTAATGATCAGTACACTAAGGCGACTTGGTTCCCCAAATTTCGTTCTTCTATGTTGAAGCGTTCATTTCCAGTAAAACTTTGAATTTTTAGGTATCACTCTGTTTTCTCCTATATTGATAGATGTATTTGGAACTCTAAATCCAACACGGTTTGTGCTAGCTTCTTGAAACTTGACACAGTAAAGTAGTTTCACGTTCTATCTCTATGTTTTGTTTCCTCTTGATGTAGCCCTAAGCAGTGACTGGCGAGAAACACTTTCATGGAAAGGGGTTTCCAAGCTTCCAAAAATTACGAATCTCCAGAAATCTCAGCAAATATTTTTTCACCCTAACTGGATGATACTTTCAGGTAATGATCAGTACACTAAGGCGACTTGGTTTCCCAAATTTCGTTCTTCTATGTTGAAGCGTTCATTTCCAGTAACAGTTTGAATTTTTAGGTATCACTCTGTTTTCTCCTATATTGATACATGTACTTGGAACTCTAAATCCAACACGGTTTGTGCTAGCTTCTTGAAACTTGACACAGTAAAGTAGTCTCACGTTCTATCTCTATGGTTTCTTTCCTCTTGATGTAGCCCTAAGCACTGACTGGCGAGAAACACTTTCATGGAAAGGGGTGCCAAGCTTCCAAAAATTACGAATCTCCAGAAATCTCAGCAAATATTTTTTCACCCAAACTGGATGATACTGTCAGGTAATGATCAGTACACTAAGGCGACTTGGTTCCCCAAATTTCGTTCTTCTATGTTGAAGCGTTCATTTCCAGTAACAGTTTGAATTTTTAGGTTTCACTCTGTTTTCTCCTATATTGATAGATGTATCTGGAACTCTAAATCCAACACGGTTTGTGCTAGCTTCTTGAAACTTGACACAGTAAAGTAGTTTCACGTTCTATCTCTATGTTTTGTTTCCTCTTGATGTAGCCCTAAGCAGTGACTGGCGAGAAACACTTTCATGGAAAGGGGTTGCCAAGCTTCCAAAAATTACGAATCTCCAGAAATCTCAGCAAATACTTTTTCACCCAAACTGGATGATACTGTCAGGTAATGATCAGTACACTAAGGCGACTTGGTTCCCCAAATTTCGTTCTTCTATGTTGAAGCGTTCATTTCCAGTAACACTTTGAATTTTTAGGTATCACTCTGTTTTCTCCTATATTGATACATGTACTTGGAACTCTAAATCCAACACGGTTTGTGCTAGCTTCTTGAAACTTGACACAGTAAAGTAGTTTCACTTTCTATCTCTATGTTTTGTTTCCTCTTGATGTAGCCCTAAGCAGTGACTGGCGAGAAACACTTTCATGGAACGGGGTTGCCAAGCTTCCAAAAATTACGAATCTCCAGAAATCTCAGCAAATATTTTTTCACCCAAACTGGATGATACTTTCAGGTAATGATCAGTACACTAAGGCGACTTGGTTCCCCAAATTTCGTTCCTCTATGTTGAAGCGTTCATTTCCAGTAACATTTTGAATTTTTAGGTATCACTCTGTTTTCTCCTATATTGATACATGTACTTGGAACTCTAAATCCGACACGGTTTGTGCTAGCTTCTTGAAACTTGACACAGTAAAGTAGTTTCACGTTCTATCACTATGGTTTGTTTCCTCTTGTTGTAGCCCTAAGCACTGACTGGCGAGAAACACTTTCATGGAAAGGGGTTGCCAAGCTTCCAAAAATTACGAATCTCCAGAAATCTCAGCAAATATTTTTTCACCCAAACTGGATGATACTTTCAGGTAATGATCAGTACACGAAGGCGACTTGGTTCCCCAAATTTCGTTTTTCTATGCTGAAGCGTTCATTTCCAGTAACAGTTTGAATTTTTAGGTTTCACTCTGTTTTCTCCTATATTAATATATGTATTTGGAACTCTAAATCCAACACGGTTTGTGCTAGCTTCTTGAAACTTGACACAGTAAAGTAGTTTCACGTTCTATCTCTATGTTTTGTTTCCTCTTGATATAGCCCTAATCAGTGACTGGCGAGAAACACTTTCATGGAAAGGGGTTGCCAAGCTTCCAAAAATTACGAATCTCCAGAAATCTCAGCAAATATTTTTTCACCCAAACTGGATGATACTTTCAGGTAATGATCAGTACACTAAGGCGACTTGGTTCCCCAAATTTCGTTCTTCTATGTTGAAGCGTTCATTTCCAGTAAAACTTTGAATTTTTAGGTATCACTCTGTTTTTTCCTATATTGATAGATGTATTTGGAACTCTAAATCCAACACGGTTTGTGCTAGCTTCTTGAAACTTGACACAGTAAAGTAGTTTCACGTTCTATCTCTATGTTTTGTTTCCTCTTGATGTAGCCCTAAGCAGTGACTGGCGAGAAACACTTTCATGGAAAGGGGTTTCCAAGCTTCCAAAAATTACGAATCTCCAGAAATCTCAGCAAATATTTTTTCACCCTAACTGGATGATACTTTCAGGTAATGATCAGTACACTAAGGCGACTTGGTTCCCCAAATTTCGTTCTTCTATGTTGAAGCGTTCATTTCCAGTAACAGTTTGAATTTTTAGGTATCACTCTGTTTTCTCCTATATTGATACATGTACTTGGAACTCTAAATCCAACACGGTTTGTGCTAGCTTCTTGAAACTTGACACAGTAAAGTAGTTTCACGTTCTATCTCTATGGTTTGTTCCCTCTTGATGTAGCCCTAAGCACTGACTGGCGAGAAACACTTTCATGGAAAGGGGTGCCAAGCTTCCAAAAATTACGAATCTCCAGAAATCTCAGCAAATATTTTTTCACCCAAACTGGATGATACTGTCAGGTAATGATCAGTACACTAAGGCGACTTGGTTCCCCAAATTTCGTTCTTCTATGTTGAAGCGTTCATTTCCAGTAACAGTTTGAATTTTTAGGTTTCACTCTGTTTTCTCCTATATTGATAGATGTATCTGGAACTCTAAATCCAACACGGTTTGTGCTAGCTTCTTGAAACTTGACACAGTAAAGTAGTTTCACGTTCTATCTCTATGTTTTGTTTCCTCTTGATGTAGCCCTAAGCAGTGACTGGCGAGAAACACTTTCATGGAAAGGGGTTGCCAAGCTTCCAAAAATTACGAATCTCCAGAAATCTCAGCAAATATTTTTTCACCCAAACTGGATGATACTTTCAGGTAATGATCAGTACACTAAGGCGACTTGGTTCCCCAAATTTCGTTCTTCTACGTTGAAGCGTTCATTTCCAGTAACAGTTTGAATTTTTAGGTATCACTCTGTTTTCTCCTATATTGATACATGTACTTGGAACTCTAAATCCGACACGGTTTGTGCTAGCTTCTTGAAACTTGACACAGTAAAGTAGTTTCACGTTCTATCTCTATGGTTTGTTTCCTCTTGATGTAGCCCTAAGCACTGACTGGAGAGAAACACTTTCATGGAAAGGGGTTGCCAAGCTTCCAAAAATTACGAATCTCCAGAAATCTCAGCAAATATTTTTTCACCCAAACTGGATGATACTTTCAGGTAATGATCAGTACACGAAGGCGACTTGGTTCCCCAAATTTCGTTCTTCTATGTTGAAGCGTTCATTTCCAGTAACAGTTTGAATTTTTAGGTTTCACTCTGTTTTCTCCTATATTGATAGATGTGTCTGGAACTCTAAATCCAACACGGTTTGTGCTAGCTTCTTGAAACTTGACACAGTAAAGTAGTTTCACGTTCTATCTCTATGTTTTGTTTCCTCTTGATGTAGCCCTAAGCAGTGACTGGCGAGAAACACTTTCATGGAAAGGGGTTGCCAAGCTTCCAAAAATTACGAATCTCCAGAAATCTCAGCAAATATTTTTTCACCCAAACTGGATGATACTTTCAGGTAATGATCAGTACACGAAGGCGACTTGGTTCCCCAAATTTCGTTTTTCTATGCTGAAGCGTTCATTTCCAGTAACAGTTTGAATTTTTAGGTTTCACTCTGTTTTCTCCTATATTGATAGATGTATTTGGAACTCTAAATCCAACACGGTTTGTGCTAGCTTCTTGAAACTTGACACAGTAAAGTAGTTTCAGGTTCTATCTCTATGTTTTGTTTCCTCTTGATATAGCCCTAATCAGTGACTGGCGAGAAACACTTTCATGGAAAGGGGTTGCCAAGCTTCCAAAAATTACGAATCTCCAGAAATCTCAGCAAATATTTTTTCACCCAAACTGGATGATACTTTCAGGTAATGATCAGTACACTAAGGCGACTTGGTTCCCCAAATTTCGTTCTTCTATGTTGAAGCGTTCATTTCCAGTAAAACTTTGAATTTTTAGGTATCACTCTGTTTTCTCCTATATTGATAGATGTATTTGGAACTCTAAATCCAACACGGTTTGTGCTAGCTTCTTGAAACTTGACACAGTAAAGTAGTTTCACGTTCTATCTCTATGTTATGTTTCCTCTTGATGTAGCCCTAAGCAGTGACTGGCGAGAAACACTTTCATGGAAAGGGGTTTCCAAGCTTCCAAAAATTACGAATCTCCAGAAATCTCAGCAAATATTTTTTCACCCTAACTGGATGATACTTTCAGGTAATGATCAGTACACTAAGCCGACTTGGTTCCCCAAATTTCGTTCTTCTATGTTGAAGCGTTCATTTCCAGTAACAGTTTGAATTTTTAGGTATCACTCTGTTTTCTCCTATATTGATACATGTACTTGGAACTCTAAATCCAACACGGTTTGTGCTAGCTTCTTGAAACTTGACACAGTAAAGTAGTTTCACGTTCTATCTCTATGGTTTCTTTCCTCTTGATGTAGCCCTAAGCACTGACTGGCGAGAAACACTTTCATGGAAAGGGGTGCCAAGCTTCCAAAAATTACGAATCTCCAGAAATCTCAGCAAATATTTTTTCACCCAAACTGGATGATACTGTCAGGTAATGATCAGTACACTAAGGCGACTTGGTTCCTCAAATTTCGTTCTTCTATGTTGAAGCGTTCATTTCCAGTAACAGTTTGAATTTTTAGGTTTCACTCTGTTTTCTCCTATATTGATAGATGTATCTGGAACTCTAAATCCAACACGGTTTGTGCTAGCTTCTTGAAACTTGACACAGTAAAGTAGTTTCACGTTCTATCTCTATGTTTTGTTTCCTCTTGATGTAGCCCTAAGCAGTGACTGGCGAGAAACACTTTCATGGAAAGGGGTTGCCAAGCTTCCAAAAATTACGAATCTCCAGAAATCTCAGCAAATACTTTTTCACCCAAACTGGATGATACTGTCAGGTAATGATCAGTACACTAAGGCGACTTGGTTCCCCAAATTTCGTTCTTCTATGTTGAAGCGTTCATTTCCAGTAACACTTTGAATTTTTAGGTATCACTCTGTTTTCTCCTATATTGATACATGTACTTGGAACTCTAAATCCAACACGGTTTGTGCTAGCTTCTTGAAACTTGACACAGTAAAGTAGTTTCACTTTCTATCTCTATGTTTTGTTTCCTCTTGATGTAGCCCTAAGCAGTGACTGGCGAGAAACACTTTCATGGAACGGGGTTTCCAAGCTTCCAAAAATTACGAATCTCCAGAAATCTCAGCAAATATTTTTTCACCCAAACTGGATGATACTTTCAGGTAATGATCAGTACACTAAGGCGACTTGGTTCCCCAAATTTCGTTCTTCTATGTTGAAGCGTTCATTTCCAGTAATAGTTTGAATTTTTAGGTATCACTCTGTTTTCTCCTATATTGATACATGTACTTGGAACTCTAAATCCGACACGGTTTGTGCTAGCTTCTTGAAACTTGACACAGTAAAGTAGTTTCACGTTCTATCACTATGGTTTGTTTCCTCTTGTTGTAGCCCTAAGCACTGACTGGAGAGAAACACTTTCATGGAAAGGGGTTGCCAAGCTTCCAAAAATTACGAATCTCCAGAAATCTCAGCAAATATTTTTTCACCCAAACTGGATGATACTTTCAGGTAATGATCAGTACACGAAGGCGACTTGGTTCCCCCAATTTCGTTTTTCTATGCTGAAGCGTTCATTTCCAGTAACAGTTTGAATTTTTAGGTTTCACTCTGTTTTCTCCTATATTGATAGATGTATCTGGAACTCTAAATCCAACACGGTTTGTGCTAGCTTCTTGAAACTTGACACAGTAAAGTAGTTTCACGTTCTATCTCTATGTTTTGTTTCCTCTTGATATAGCCCTAATCAGTGACTGGCGAGAAACACTTTCATGGAAAGGGGTTGCCAAGCTTCCAAAAATTACGAATCTCCAGAAATCTCAGCAAATATTTTTTCACCCAAACTGGATGATACTTTCAGGTAATGATCAGTACACTAAGGCGACTTGGTTCCCCAAATTTCGTTCTTCTATGTTGAAGCGTTCATTTCCAGTAAAACTTTGAATTTTTAGGTATCACTCTGTTTTTTCCTATATTGATAGATGTATTTGGAACTCTAAATCCAACACGGTTTGTGCTAGCTTCTTGAAACTTGACACAGTAAAGTAGTTTCACGTTCTATCTCTATGGTTTGTTCCCTCTTGATGTAGCCCTAAGCACTGACTGGCGAGAAACACTTTCATGGAAAGGGGTGCCAAGCTTCCAAAAATTACGAATCTCCAGAAATCTCAGCAAATATTTTTTCACCCAAACTGGATGATACTGTCAGGTAATGATCAGTACACTAAGGCGACTTGGTTCCCCAAATTTCGTTCTTCTATGTTGAAGCGTTCATTTCCAGTAACAGTTTGAATTTTTAGGTTTCACTCTGTTTTCTCCTATATTGATAGATGTATCTGGAACTCTAAATCCAACACGGTTTGTGCTAGCTTCTTGAAACTTGACACAGTAAAGTAGTTTCACGTTCTATCTCTATGTTTTGTTTCCTCTTGATGTAGCCCTAAGCAGTGACTGGCGAGAAACACTTTCATGGAAAGGGGTTGCCAAGCTTCCAAAAATTACGAATCTCCAGAAATCTCAGCAAATATTTTTTCACCCAAACTGGATGATACTTTCAGGTAATGATCAGTACACTAAGGCGACTTGGTTCCCCAAATTTCGTTCTTCTACGTTGAAGCGTTCATTTCCAGTAACAGTTTGAATTTTTAGGTATCACTCTGTTTTCTCCTATATTGATACATGTACTTGGAACTCTAAATCCGACACGGTTTGTGCTAGCTTCTTGAAACTTGACACAGTAAAGTAGTTTCACGTTCTATCTCTATGGATTGTTTCCTCTTGTTGTAGCCCTAAGCACTGACTGGCGAGAAACACTTTCATGGAAAGGGGTTGCCAAGCTTCCAAAAATTACGAATCTCCAGAAATCTCAGCAAATATTTTTTCACCCAAACTGGATGATACTTTCAGGTAATGATCAGTACACTAAGGCGACTTGATTCCCCAAATTTCGTTCTTCTATGTTGAAGCGTTCATTTCCAGTAACACTTTGAATTTTTAGGTTTCACTCTGTTTTCTCCTATATTGATAGATGTATCTGGAACTCTAAATCCAACACGGTTTGTGCTAGCTTCTTGAAACTTGACACAGTAAAGTAGTTTCACGTTCTATCTCTATGTTTTGTTTCCTCTTGATGTAGCCCTAAGCAGTGAGTGGCGAGAAACACTTTCATGGAAAGGGGTTGCCAAGCTTCCAAAAATTACGAATCTCCAGAAATCTCAGCAAATACTTTTTCACCCAAACTGGATGATACTGTCAGGTAATGATCAGTACACTAAGGCGACTTGGTTCCCCAAATTTCGTTCTTCTATGTTGAAGCGTTCATTTCCAGTAACACTTTGAATTTTTAGGTATCACTCTGTTTTCTTCTATATTGATACATGTACTTGGAACTCTAAATCCAACACGGTTTGTGCTAGCTTCTTGAAACTTGACACAGTAAAGTAGTTTCAGGTTCTATCTCTATGGTTTGTTTCCTCTTGATGTAGCCCTAAGCACTGACTGGCGAGAAACACTTTCATGGAAAGGGGTGCCAAGCTTCCAAAAATTACGAATCTCCAGAAATCTCAGCAAATATTTTTTCACCCAAACTGGATGATACTGTCAGGTAATGATCAGTACACTAAGGCGACTTGGTTCCCCAAATTTCGTTCTTCTATATTGAAGCGTTCATTTCCAGTAACAGTTTGAATTTTTAGGTTTCACTCTGTTTTCTCCTATATTGATAGATGTATCTGGAACTCTAAATCCAACACGGTTTGTGCTAGCTTCTTGAAACTTGACACAGTAAAGTAGTTTCACTTTCTATCTCTATGGTTTGTTTCCTTTTGATGTAGCCCTAAGCACTGACTGGCGAGAAACACATTCAGGGAAAGGGGTTGCCAAGCTTCCAAAAATTACGAATCTCCAGAAATCTCAGCCAATATTTTTTCACCCAAACTGGATGATACTTTCAGGTAATGATCAGTACACGAAGGCGACTTGGTTCCCCAAATTTCGTTCTTCTATGTTGAAGCCTTCATGTCCAGTAACACTTTGAATTTTTAGGTATCACTCTGTTTTCTCCTATATTGATAGATGTATTTGGAACTCTAAATCCAACACGGTTTGTGCTAGCTTCTTGAAACTTGACAAAGTAAAGTAGTTTCACGTTCTATCTCTATGTTTTGTTTCCTCTTGATGTAGCCCTAAGCAGTGACTGGCGAGAAACACTTTCATGAAAAGGGGTTTCCAAGCTTCCAAAAATTACGAATCTCCAGAAATCTCAGCAAATATTTTTTCACCCAACCTGGATGATACTTTCAGGTAATGATCAGTACACTAAGGCGACTTGGTTCCCCAAATTTCGTTCTTCTATGTTGAAGCGTTCATTTCCAGTAACAGTTTGAATTTTTAGGTATCACTCTGTTTTCTCCTATATTGATACATGTACTTGGAACTCTAAATCCAACACGGTTTGTGCCAGCTTCTTGAAACTTGACACAGTAAAGTAGTTTCACGTTCTATCTCTATGTTTTGTTTCCTCTTGATGTAGCCCTAAGCAGTGACTGCCGAGAAACACTTTCATGGAAAGGGGTTGCCAAGCTTCCAAAATTTACGAATCTCCAGAAATCTCAGCAAATATTTTTTCACCCTAACTGGATGATACTTTCAGGTAATGATCAGTACACTAAGGCGACTTGGTTCCCCAAATTTCGTTCTTCTATGTTGAAGCGTTCATTTCCAGTAACAGTTTGAATTTTTAGGTATCACTCTGTTTTCTCCTATATTGATACATGTACTTGGAACTCTAAATCCAACACGGTTTGTGCTAGCTTCTTGAAACTTGACACAGTAAAGTAGTTTCACGTTCTATCTCTATGGTTTGTTTCCTCTTGATGTAGCCCTAAGCACTGACTGGCGAGAAACACTTTCATGGAAAGGGGTTGCCAAGCTTCCAAAAATTACGAATCTCCAGAAATCTCAGCAAATATTTTTTCACCCACACTGGATGATACTGTCAGGTAATGATCAGTACACTAAGGCGACTTGGTTCCCCAAATTTCGTTCTTCTATGTTGAAGCGTTCATTTCCAGTAACAGTTTGAATTTTTAGGTATCACTCTGTTTTCTCCTATATTGATACATGTACTTGGAACTCTAAATCCAACACGGTTTGTGCTAGCTTCTTGAAACTTGACACAGTAAAGTAGTTTCACGTTCTATCTCTATGTTTTGTTTCCTCTTGATGTAGCCCTAAGCACTGACTGGCGAGAAACACTTTCATGGAAAGGGGTTGCCAAGCTTCCAAAAATTACGAATCTCCAGAAATCTCAGCAAATATTTTTTCACCCAAACTGGATGATACTTTCAGGTAATGATCAGTACACTAAGGCGACTTGGTTCCCCAAATTTCGTTCTTCTACGTTGAAGCGTTCATTTCCAGTAACAGTTTGAATTTTTAGGTTTCACTCTGTTTTCTCCTATATTGATAGATGTATCTGGAACTCTAAATCCAACACGGTTTGTGCTAGCTTCTTGAAACTTGACACAGTAAAGTAGTTTCACGTTCTATCTCTATGTTTTGTTTCCTCTTGATGTAGCCCTAAGCAGTGACTGGCGAGAAACACTTTCATGGAAAAAGGTTGCCAAGCTTCCAAAAATTACGAATCTCCAGAAATCTCAGCAAATACTTTTTCACCCAAACTGGATGATACTTTCAGGTAATGATCAGTACACGAAGGCGACTTGGTTCCCCAAATTTCGTTTTTCTATGCTGAAGCGTTCATTTCCAGTAACAGTTTGAACTTTTAGGTATCACTCTGTTTTCTCCTATATTGATAGATGTATCTGGAACTCTAAATCCAACACGGTTTGTGCTAGCTTCTTGAAACTTGACACAGTAAAGTAGTTTCACGTTCTATCTCTATGTTTTGTTTCCTCTTGATGTAGCCCTAAGCAGTGACTGGCGAGAAACACTTTCATGGAAAAAGGTTGCCAAGCTTCCAAAAATTACGAATCTCCAGAAATCTCAGCAAATACTTTTTCACCCAAACTGGATGATACTGTCAGGTAATGATCAGTACACGAAGGCAACTTGGTTCCCCAAATTTCGTTTTTCTATGCTGAAGCGTTCATTTCCAGTAACAGTTTGAATTTTTAGGTATCACTCTGTTTTCTCCTATATTGATAGATGTATCTGGAACTCTAAATCCAACATGGTTTGTGCTAGCTTCTTGAAACTTGACACAGTAAAGTAGTTTCACGTTCTATCTCTATGGTTTGTTTCCTCTTGATGTAGCCCTAAGCACTGACTGGCGAGAAACATTTTCATGGAAAGGGGTTGCCCAGCTTCCAAAAATTATGAATCTCCAGAAATCGCAGCCAATATTTTTTCACCCAAACTGGATGATACTTTCAGGTAATGATCAGTACACTAAGGCGACTTGGTTCCCCAAATTTCGTTCTTCTATGTTGAAGCGTTCATTTCCAGTAACACTTTGAATTTTTAGGTATCACTCTGTTTTCTCCTATATTGATACATGTACTTGGAACTCTAAATCCAACACGGTTTGTGCTAGCTTCTTGAAACTTGACACAGTAAAGTAGTTTCACGTTCTATCTCTATGTTTTGTTTCCTCTTGATGTAGCCCTAAGCAGTGACTGGCGAGAAACACTTTCATGGAAAGGGGTTGCCCAGCTTCCAAAAATTACGAATCTCCAGAAATCTCAGCAAATATTTTTTCACCCAAACTGGATGATACTTTCAGGTAATGATCAGTACACTAAGGCGACTTGGTTCCCCAAATTTCGTTCTTCTATGTTGAAGCGTTCATTTCCAGTAACATTTTGAATTTTTAGGTATCACTCTGTTTTCTCCTATATTGATACATGTACTTGGAACTCTAAATCCGACACGGTTTGTGCTAGCTTCTTGAAACTTGACACAGTAAAGTAGTTTCACGTTCTATCTCTATGGATTGTTTCCTCTTGTTGTAGCCCTAAGCACTGACTGGAGAGAAACACTTTCATGGAAAGGGGTTGCCAAGCTTCCAAAAATTACGAATCTCCAGAAATCTCAGCAAACATTTTTTCACCCAAACTGGATGATACTTTCAGGTAATGATCAGTACACGAAGGCGACTTGGTTCCCCAAATTTCATTCTTCTATGTTGAAGCGTTCATGTCCAGTAACAGTTTGAATTTTTAGGTATCACTCTGTTTTCTCCTATATTGATACATGTACTTGGAACTCTAAATCCAACCCGGTTTGTGCCAGCTTCTTGAAACTTGACACAGTAAAGTAGTTTCACGTTCTATCTCTATGTTTTGTTTCCTCTTGATGTAGCCCTAAGCACTGACTGGCGAGAAACACTTTCATGGAAAGGGGTTGCCAAGCTTCCAAAAATTACGAATCTCCAGAAATCTCAGCAAATATTTTTTCACCCAAACTGGATGATACTTTCAGGTAATGATCAG
The DNA here is from genome assembly GCF_964194105.1 of Spermophilus citellus. Classification (NCBI taxonomy): domain Eukaryota; kingdom Metazoa; phylum Chordata; class Mammalia; order Rodentia; family Sciuridae; genus Spermophilus; species Spermophilus citellus. The sequence continues at coordinate 48,972,502 of NC_138187.1, read as the reverse complement.
TACACTAAGGCGACTTGGTTCCCCAAATTTCGTTCTTCTACGTTGAAGCGTTCATTTCCAGTAACAGTTTGAATTTTTAGGTTTCACTCTGTTTTCTCCTATATTGATAGATGTATCTGGAACTCTAAATCCGACACGGTTTGTGCTAGCTTCTTGAAACTTGACACAGTAAAGTAGTTTCACGTTCTATCTCTATGTTTTGTTTCCTCTTGATGTAGCCCTAAGCAGTGACTGCCGAGAAACACTTTCATGAAAAGGGGTTGCCAAGCTTCCAAAAATTACGAATCTCCAGAAATCTCAGCAAATATTTTTTCACCCTAACTGGATGATACTTTCAGGTAATGATCAGTACACTAAGGCGACTTGGTTCCCCAAATTTCGTTCTTCTATGTTGAAGCGTTCATTTCCAGTAACAGTTTGAATTTTTAGGTATCACTCTGTTTTCTCCTATATTGATACATGTACTTGGAACTCTAAATCCAACACGGTTTGTGCTAGCTTCTTGAAACTTGACACAGTAAAGTAGTTTCACGTTCTATCTCTATGGTTTGTTTCCTCTTGATGTTGCCCTAAGCACTGACTGGCGAGAAACACTTTCATGGAAAGGGGTTGCCAAGCTTCCAAAAATTACGAATCTCCAGAAATCTCAGCCAATATTTTTTCACCCACACTGGATGATACTGTCAGGTAATGATCAGTACACTAAGGCGACTTGGTTCCCCAAATTTCGTTCTTCTATGTTGAAGCGTTCATTTCCAGTAACAGTTTGAATTTTTAGGTATCACTCTGTTTATTCCTATATTGATACATGTACTTGGAACTCTAAATCCAACACGGTTTGTGCTAGCTTCTTGAAACTTGACACAGTAAAGTAGTTTCACGTTCTATCTCTATGTTTTGTTTCCTCTTGATGTAGCCCTAAGCACTGACTGGCGAGAAACACTTTCATGGAAAGTGGTTGCCCAGCTTCCAAAAATTACGAATCTCCAGAAATCGCAGCCAATATTTTTTCACCCAAACTGGATGTACTGTCAGGTAATGACCAGTACACTAAGGCGACTTGGTTCCCCAAATTTCGTTCTTCTATGTTGAAGCGTTCATTTCCAGTAACACTTTGAATTTTTAGGTATCACTCTGTTTTCTCCTATATTGATACATGTACTTGGAACTCTAAATCCAACACGGTTTGTGCTAGCTTCTTGAAACTTGACACAGTAAAGTAGTTTCACATTCTATCTCTATGTTTTGTTTCCTCTTGATGTAGCCCTAAGCACTGACTGGCGAGAAACACTTTCATGGAAAGGGGTTGCCAAGCTTCCAAAAATTACGAATCTCCAGAAATCTCAGCAAATATTTTTTCACCCAAAATGGATGATACTTTCAGGTAATGATCAGTACACTAAGGCGACTTGGTTCCCCAAATTTCGTTCTTCTACGTTGAAGCGTTCATTTCCAGTAACAGTTTGAATTTTTAGGTTTCACTCTGTTTTCTCCTATATTGATAGATGTATTTGGAACTCTAAATCCAACACGGTTTGTGCTAGCTTCTTGAAACTTGACACAGTAAAGTAGTTTCAGGTTCTATCTCTATGGTTTGTTTCCTCTTGATGTAGCCCTAAGCACTGACTGGAGAGAAACACTTTCATGGAAAGGGGTTGCCAAGCTTCCAAAAATTACGAATCTCCAGAAATCTCTGCAAATATTTTTTCACCCAAACTGGATGATACTTTCAGGTAATGATCAGTACACGAAGGCGACTTGGTTCCCCAAATTTCGTTCTTCTATGTTGAAGCGTTCATATCCAGTAACAGTTTGAATTTTTAGGTTTCACTCTGTTTTCTCCTATATTGATAGATGTATCTGGAACTCTAAATCCAACACGGTTTGTGCTAGCTTCTTGAAACTTGACACAGTAAAGTAGTTTCACGTTCTATCTCTATGTTTTGTTTCCTCTTGATGTAGCCCTAAGCACTGACTGGAGAGAAACACTTTCATGGAAAGGGGTTGCCAAGCTTCCAAAAATTACGAATCTCCAGAAATCTCAGCAAATACTTTTTCACCCAAACTGGATGATACTTTCAGGTAATGATCAGTACACTAAGGCGACTTGGTTCCCCAAATTTCGTTCTTCTATGTTGAAGCGTTCATTTCCAGTAACAGTTTGAATTTTTAGGTATCACTCTGTTTTCTCCTATATTGATACATGTACTTGGAACTCTAAATCCAACACGGTTTGTGCTAGCTTCTTGAAACTTGACACAGTAAAGTAGTTTCACGTTCTATCTCTATGGTTTGTTTCCTCTTGATGTAGCCCTAAGCACTGACTGGCGAGAAACACTTTCATGAAAAGGGGTTGCCAAGCTTCCAAAAATTACGAATCTCCAGAAATCTCAGCAAATATTTTTTCACCCAAACTGGATGATACTGTCAGGTAATGATCAGTACACTAAGGCGACTTGGTTCCCCAAATTTCGTTCTTCTATGTTGAAGCGTTCATTTCCAGTAACAGTTTGAATTTTTAGGTATCACTCTGTTTTCTCCTATATTGATACATGTACTTGGAACTCTAAATCCAACACGGTTTGTGCTAGCTTCTTGAAACTTGACACAGTAAAGTAGTTTCACGTTCTATCTCTATGTTTTGTTTCCTCTTGATGTAGCCCTAAGCACTGACTGGCGAGAAACACTCTCATGGAAAGGGGTTGCCAAGCTTCCAAAAATTACGAATCTCCAGAAATCTCAGCAAATATTTTTTCACCCAAACTGGATGATACTTTCAGGTAATGATCAGTACACTAAGGCGACTTGGTTCCCCAAATTTCGTTCTTCTACGTTGAAGCGTTCATTTCCAGTAACAGTTTGAATTTTTAGGTTTCACTCTGTTTTCTCCTATATTGATAGAGGTATTTGGAACTCTAAATCCAACACGGTTTGTGCTAGCTTCTTGAAACTTGACACAGTAAAGTAGTTTCACGTTCTATCTCTATGGTTTGTTTCCTCTTGATGTAGCCCTAAGCACTGACTGGAGAGAAACACTTTCATGGAAAGGGGTTGCCAAGCTTCCAAAAATTACGAATCTCCAGAAATCTCAGCAAATATTTTTTCACCCAAACTGGATGATACTTTCAGGTAATGATCAGTACACTAAGGCGACTTGGTTCCCCAAATTTCGTTCTTCTATGTTGAAGCGTTCATTTCCAGTAACAGTTTGAATTTTTAGGTATCACTCTGTTTTCTCCTATATTGATACATGTACTTGGAACTCTAAATCCAACACGGTTTGTGCTAGCTTCTTGAAACTTGACACAGTAAAGTAGTTTCACGTTCTATCTCTATGGTTTGTTTCCTCTTGATGTTGCCCTAAGCACTGACTGGCGAGAAACACTTTCATGGAAAGGGGTTGCCAAGCTTCCAAAAATTACGAATCTCCAGAAATCTCAGCCAATATTTTTTCACCCACACTGGATGATACTGTCAGGTAATGATCAGTACACTAAGGCGACTTGGTTCCCCAAATTTCGTTCTTCTATGTTGAAGCGTTCATTTCCAGTAACAGTTTGAATTTTTAGGTATCACTCTGTTTATTCCTATATTGATACATGTACTTGGAACTCTAAATCCAACACGGTTTGTGCTAGCTTCTTGAAACTTGACACAGTAAAGTAGTTTCACGTTCTATCTCTATGTTTTGTTTCCTCTTGATGTAGCCCTAAGCACTGACTGGCGAGAAACACTTTCATGGAAAGGGGTTGCCCAGCTTCCAAAAATTACGAATCTCCAGAAATCGCAGCCAATATTTTTTCACCCAAACTGGATGTACTGTCAGGTAATGACCAGTACACTAAGGCGACTTGGTTCCCCAAATTTCGTTCTTCTATGTTGAAGCGTTCATTTCCAGTAACACTTTGAATTTTTAGGTATCACTCTGTTTTCTCCTATATTGATACATGTACTTGGAACTCTAAATCCAACACGGTTTGTGCTAGCTTCTTGAAACTTGACACAGTAAAGTAGTTTCACATTCTATCTCTATGTTTTGTTTCCTCTTGATGTAGCCCTAAGCACTGACTGGCGAGAAACACTTTCATGGAAAGGGGTTGCCAAGCTTCCAAAAATTACGAATCTCCAGAAATCTCAGCAAATATTTTTTCACCCAAAATGGATGATACTTTCAGGTAATGATCAGTACACTAAGGTGACTTGGTTCCCCAAATTTCGTTCTTCTACGTTGAAGCGTTCATTTCCAGTAACAGTTTGAATTTTTAGGTTTCACTCTGTTTTCTCCTATATTGATAGATGTATTTGGAACTCTAAATCCAACACGGTTTGTGCTAGCTTCTTGAAACTTGACACAGTAAAGTAGTTTCAGGTTCTATCTCTATGGTTTGTTTCCTCTTGATGTAGCCCTAAGCACTGACTGGAGAGAAACACTTTCATGGAAAGGGGTTGCCAAGCTTCCAAAAATTACGAATCTCCAGAAATCTCTGCAAATATTTTTTCACCCAAACTGGATGATACTTTCAGGTAATGATCAGTACACGAAGGCGACTTGGTTCCCCAAATTTCGTTCTTCTATGTTGAAGCGTTCATATCCAGTAACAGTTTGAATTTTTAGGTTTCACTCTGTTTTCTCCTATATTGATAGATGTATCTGGAACTCTAAATCCAACACGGTTTGTGCTAGCTTCTTGAAACTTGACACAGTAAAGTAGTTTCACGTTCTATCTCTATGTTTTGTTTCCTCTTGATGTAGCCCTAAGCACTGACTGGAGAGAAACACTTTCATGGAAAGGGGTTGCCAAGCTTCCAAAAATTACGAATCTCCAGAAATCTCAGCAAATACTTTTTCACCCAAACTGGATGATACTTTCAGGTAATGATCAGTACACTAAGGCGACTTGGTTCCCCAAATTTCGTTCTTCTATGTTGAAGCGTTCATTTCCAGTAACAGTTTGAATTTTTAGGTATCACTCTGTTTTCTCCTATATTGATACATGTACTTGGAACTCTAAATCCAACACGGTTTGTGCTAGCTTCTTGAAACTTGACACAGTAAAGTAGTTTCACGTTCTATCTCTATGGTTTGTTTCCTCTTGATGTAGCCCTAAGCACTGACTGGCGAGAAACACTTTCATGAAAAGGGGTTGCCAAGCCTCCAAAAATTACGAATCTCCAGAAATCTCAGCAAATATTTTTTCACCCAAACTGGATGATACTGTCAGGTAATGATCAGTACACTAAGGCGACTTGGTTCCCCAAATTTCGTTCTTCTATGTTGAAGCGTTCATTTCCAGTAACAGTTTGAATTTTTAGGTATCACTCTGTTTTCTCCTATATTGATACATGTACTTGGAACTCTAAATCCAACACGGTTTGTGCTAGCTTCTTGAAACTTGACACAGTAAAGTAGTTTCACGTTCTATCTCTATGGTTTGTTTCCTTTTGATGTAGCCCTAAGCACTGACTGGCGAGAAACACATTCAGGGAAAGGGGTTGCCAAGCTTCCAAAAATTACGAATCTCCAGAAATCTCTGCAAATATTTTTTCACCCAAACTGGATGATACTTTCAGGTAATGATCAGTACACTAAGGCGACTTGGTTCCCCAAATTGCGTTCTTCTACGTTGAAGCGTTCATGTCCAGTAACACTTTGAATTTTTAGGTATCACTCTGTTTTCTCCTATATTGATAGATGTATTTGGAACTCTAAATCCAACACGGTTTGTGCTAGCTTCTTGAAACTTGACACAGTGAAGTAGTTTCACGTTCTATCTCTATGGTTTGTTTCCTCTTGTTGTAGCCGTAAGCACTGACTGGCGAGAAACACTTTCATGGAAAGGGGTTGCCATGCTTCCAAAAATTACGAATCTCCAGAAATCTCAGCAAATATTTTTTCACCCAAACTGGATGATACTTTCAGGTAATGATCAGTACACTAAGGCGACTTGGTTCCCCAAATTTCGTTCTTCTATGTTGAAGCGTTCATTTCCAGTAACAGTTTGAATTTTTAGGTATCACTCTGTTTTCTCCTATATTGATACATGTACTTGGAACTCTAAGTCCAACACGGTTTGTGCTAGCTTCTTGAAACTTGACACAGTAAAGTAGTTTCACGTTCTATCTCTATGGTTTGTTTCCTTTTGATGTAGCCCTAAGCACTGACTGGCGAGAAACACATTCAGGGAAAGGTGTTGCCAAGCTTCCAAAAATTACGAATCTCCAGAAATCTCAGCCAATATTTTTTCACCCAAACTGGATGATACTTTCAGGTAATGATCAGTACACGAAGGCGACTTGGTTCCCCAAATTTCGTTCTTCTATGTTGAAGCGTTCATGTCCAGTAACACTTTGGATTTTTAGGTATCACTCTGTTTTCTCCTATATTGATAGATGTATTTGGAACTCTAAATCCAACACGGTTTGTGCTAGCCTCTTGAAACTTGACACAGTAAAGTAGTTTCAGGTTCTATCTCTATGGTTTGTTTCCTCTTGATGTAGCCCTAAGCACTGACTGGAGAGAAACACTTTCATGGAAAGGGGTTGCCAAGCTTCCAAAAATTACGAATCTCCAGAAATCTCTGCAAATATTTTTTCACCCAAACTGGATGATACTTTCAGATAATGATCAGTACACGAAGGCGACTTGGTTCCCCAAATTTCGTTCTTCTGTGTTGAAGCGTTCATATCCAGTAACAGTTTGAATTTTTAGGTTTCACTCTGTTTTCTCCTATATTGATAGATGTATCTGGAACTCTAAATCCAACACGGTTTGTGCTAGCTTCTTGAAACTTGACACAGTAAAGTAGTTTCACGTTCTATCTCTATGTTTTGTTTCCTCTTGATGTAGCCCTAAGCACTGACTGGAGAGAAACACTTTCATGGAAAGGGGTTGCCAAGCTTCCAAAAATTACGAATCTCCAGAAATCTCAGCAAATACTTTTTCACCCAAACTGGATGATACTTTCAGGTAATGATCAGTACACTAAGGCGACTTGGTTCCCCAAATTTCGTTCTTCTATGTTGAAGCGTTCATTTCCAGTAACAGTTTGAATTTTTAGGTATCACTCTGTTTTCTCCTATATTGATACATGTACTTGGAACTCTAAATCCAACACGGTTTGTGCTAGCTTCTTGAAACTTGACACAGTAAAGTAGTTTCACGTTCTATCTCTATGGTTTGTTTCCTCTTGATGTAGCCCTAAGCACTGACTGGCGAGAAACACTTTCATGAAAAGGGGTTGCCAAGCCTCCAAAAATTACGAATCTCCAGAAATCTCAGCAAATATTTTTTCACCCAAACTGGATGATACTGTCAGGTAATGATCAGTACACTAAGGCGACTTGGTTCCCCAAATTTCGTTCTTCTATGTTGAAGCGTTCATTTCCAGTAACAGTTTGAATTTTTAGGTATCACTCTGTTTTCTCCTATATTGATACATGTACTTGGAACTCTAAATCCAACACGGTTTGTGCTAGCTTCTTGAAACTTGACACAGTAAAGTAGTTTCACGTTCTATCTCTATGTTTTGTTTCCTCTTGATGTAGCCCTAAGCACTGACTGGCGAGAAACACTCTCATGGAAAGGGGTTGCCAAGCTTCCAAAAATTACGAATCTCCAGAAATCTCAGCAAATATTTTTTCACCCAAACTGGATGATACTTTCAGGTAATGATCAGTACACTAAGGCGACTTGGTTCCCCAAATTTCGTTCTTCTACGTTGAAGCGTTCATTTCCAGTAACAGTTTGAATTTTTAGGTTTCACTCTGTTTTCTCCTATATTGATAGATGTATCTGGAACTCTAAATCCAACACGGTTTGTGCTAGCTTCTTGAAACTTGACACAGTAAAGTAGTTTCACGTTCTATCTCTATGTTTTGTTTCCTCTTGATGTAGCCCTAAGCAGTGACTGGCGAGAAACACTTTCATGGAAAAAGGTTGCCAAGCTTCCAAAAATTACGAATCTCCAGAAATCTCAGCAAATACTTTTTCACCCAAACTGGATGATACTGTCAGGTAATGATCAGTACACGAAGGCGACTTGGTTCCCCAAATTTCGTTTTTCTATGCTGAAGCGTTCATTTCCAGTAACAGTTTGAATTTTTAGGTATCACTCTGTTTTCTCCTATATTGATAGATGTATCTGGAACTCTAAATCCAACACGGTTTGTGCTAGCTTCTTGAAACTTGACACAGTAAAGTAGTTTCACGTTCTATCTCTATGTTTTGTTTCCTCTTGATGTAGCCCTAAGCAGTGACTGGCGAGAAACACTTTCATGGAAAAAGGTTGCCAAGCTTCCAAAAATTACGAATCTCCAGAAATCTCAGCAAATACTTTTTCACCCAAACTGGATGATACTGTCAGGTAATGATCAGTACACGAAGGCAACTTGGTTCCCCAAATTTCGTTTTTCTATGCTGAAGCGTTCATTTCCAGTAACAGTTTGAATTTTTAGGTATCACTCTGTTTTCTCCTATATTGATAGATGTATCTGGAACTCTAAATCCAACATGGTTTGTGCTAGCTTCTTGAAACTTGACACAGTAAAGTAGTTTCACGTTCTATCTCTATGGTTTGTTTCCTCTTGATGTAGCCCTAAGCACTGACTGGCGAGAAACATTTTCATGGAAAGGGGTTGCCCAGCTTCCAAAAATTATGAATCTCCAGAAATCGCAGCCAATATTTTTTCACCCAAACTGGATGATACTTTCAGGTAATGATCAGTACACTAAGGCGACTTGGTTCCCCAAATTTCGTTCTTCTATGTTGAAGCGTTCATTTCCAGTAACACTTTGAATTTTTAGGTATCACTCTGTTTTCTCCTATATTGATACATGTACTTGGAACTCTAAATCCAACACGGTTTGTGCTAGCTTCTTGAAACTTGACACAGTAAAGTAGTTTCACGTTCTATCTCTATGTTTTGTTTCCTCTTGATGTAGCCCTAAGCAGTGACTGGCGAGAAACACTTTCATGGAAAGGGGTTGCCCAGCTTCCAAAAATTACGAATCTCCAGAAATCTCAGCAAATATTTTTTCACCCAAACTGGATGATACTTTCAGGTAATGATCAGTACACTAAGGCGACTTGGTTCCCCAAATTTCGTTCTTCTATGTTGAAGCGTTCATTTCCAGTAACATTTTGAATTTTTAGGTATCACTCTGTTTTCTCCTATATTGATACATGTACTTGGAACTCTAAATCCGACACGGTTTGTGCTAGCTTCTTGAAACTTGACACAGTAAAGTAGTTTCACGTTCTATCTCTATGGATTGTTTCCTCTTGTTGTAGCCCTAAGCACTGACTGGAGAGAAACACTTTCATGGAAAGGGGTTGCCAAGCTTCCAAAAATTACGAATCTCCAGAAATCTCAGCAAACATTTTTTCACCCAAACTGGATGATACTTTCAGGTAATGATCAGTACACGAAGGCGACTTGGTTCCCCAAATTTCATTCTTCTATGTTGAAGCGTTCATGTCCAGTAACAGTTTGAATTTTTAGGTATCACTCTGTTTTCTCCTATATTGATACATGTACTTGGAACTCTAAATCCAACCCGGTTTGTGCCAGCTTCTTGAAACTTGACACAGTAAAGTAGTTTCACGTTCTATCTCTATGTTTTGTTTCCTCTTGATGTAGCCCTAAGCACTGACTGGCGAGAAACACTTTCATGGAAAGGGGTTGCCAAGCTTCCAAAAATTACGAATCTCCAGAAATCTCAGCAAATATTTTTTCACCCAAACTGGATGATACTTTCAGGTAATGATCAGTACACTAAGGCGACTTGGTTCCCCAAATTTCGTTCTTCTACGTTGAAGCGTTCATTTCCAGTAACAGTTTGAATTTTTAGGTTTCACTCTGTTTTCTCCTATATTGATAGATGTATCTGGAACTCTAAATCCGACACGGTTTGTGCTAGCTTCTTGAAACTTGACACAGTAAAGTAGTTTCACGTTCTATCTCTATGTTTTGTTTCCTCTTGATGTAGCCCTAAGCAGTGACTGCCGAGAAACACTTTCATGAAAAGGGGTTGCCAAGCTTCCAAAAATTACGAATCTCCAGAAATCTCAGCAAATATTTTTTCACCCTAACTGGATGATACTTTCAGGTAATGATCAGTACACTAAGGCGACTTGGTTCCCCAAATTTCGTTCTTCTATGTTGAAGCGTTCATTTCCAGTAACAGTTTGAATTTTTAGGTATCACTCTGTTTTCTCCTATATTGATACATGTACTTGGAACTCTAAATCCAACACGGTTTGTGCTAGCTTCTTGAAACTTGACACAGTAAAGTAGTTTCACGTTCTATCTCTATGGTTTGTTTCCTCTTGATGTTGCCCTAAGCACTGACTGGCGAGAAACACTTTCATGGAAAGGGGTTGCCAAGCTTCCAAAAATTACGAATCTCCAGAAATCTCAGCCAATATTTTTTCACCCACACTGGATGATACTGTCAGGTAATGATCAGTACACTAAGGCGACTTGGTTCCCCAAATTTCATTCTTCTATGTTGAAGCGTTCATTTCCAGTAACAGTTTGAATTTTTAGGTATCACTCTGTTTATTCCTATATTGATACATGTACTTGGAACTCTAAATCCAACACGGTTTGTGCTAGCTTCTTGAAACTTGACACAGTAAAGTAGTTTCACGTTCTATCTCTATGTTTTGTTTCCTCTTGATGTAGCCCTAAGCACTGACTGGCGAGAAACACTTTCATGGAAAGTGGTTGCCCAGCTTCCAAAAATTACGAATCTCCAGAAATCGCAGCCAATATTTTTTCACCCAAACTGGATGTACTGTCAGGTAATGACCAGTACACTAAGGCGACTTGGTTCCCCAAATTTCGTTCTTCTATGTTGAAGCGTTCATTTCCAGTAACACTTTGAATTTTTAGGTATCACTCTGTTTTCTCCTATATTGATACATGTACTTGGAACTCTAAATCCAACACGGTTTGTGCTAGCTTCTTGAAACTTGACACAGTAAAGTAGTTTCACATTCTATCTCTATGTTTTGTTTCCTCTTGATGTAGCCCTAAGCACTGACTGGCGAGAAACACTTTCATGGAAAGGGGTTGCCAAGCTTCCAAAAATTACGAATCTCCAGAAATCTCAGCAAATATTTTTTCACCCAAAATGGATGATACTTTCAGGTAATGATCAGTACACTAAGGCGACTTGGTTCCCCAAATTTCGTTCTTCTACGTTGAAGCGTTCATTTCCAGTAACAGTTTGAATTTTTAGGTTTCACTCTGTTTTCTCCTATATTGATAGATGTATTTGGAACTCTAAATCCAACACGGTTTGTGCTAGCTTCTTGAAACTTGACACAGTAAAGTAGTTTCAGGTTCTATCTCTATGGTTTGTTTCCTCTTGATGTAGCCCTAAGCACTGACTGGAGAGAAACACTTTCATGGAAAGGGGTTGCCAAGCTTCCAAAAATTACGAATCTCCAGAAATCTCTGCAAATATTTTTTCACCCAAACTGGATGATACTTTCAGGTAATGATCAGTACACGAAGGCGACTTGGTTCCCCAAATTTCGTTCTTCTATGTTGAAGCGTTCATATCCAGTAACAGTTTGAATTTTTAGGTTTCACTCTGTTTTCTCCTATATTGATAGATGTATCTGGAACTCTAAATCCAACACGGTTTGTGCTAGCTTCTTGAAACTTGACACAGTAAAGTAGTTTCACGTTCTATCTCTATGTTTTGTTTCCTCTTGATGTAGCCCTAAGCACTGACTGGAGAGAAACACTTTCATGGAAAGGGGTTGCCAAGCTTCCAAAAATTACGAATCTCCAGAAATCTCAGCAAATACTTTTTCACCCAAACTGGATGATACTTTCAGGTAATGATCAGTACACTAAGGCGACTTGGTTCCCCAAATTTCGTTCTTCTATGTTGAAGCGTTCATTTCCAGTAACAGTTTGAATTTTTAGGTATCACTCTGTTTATTCCTATATTGATACATGTACTTGGAACTCTAAATCCAACACGGTTTGTGCTAGCTTCTTGAAACTTGACACAGTAAAGTAGTTTCACGTTCTATCTCTATGTTTTGTTTCCTCTTGATGTAGCCCTAAGCACTGACTGGCGAGAAACACTTTCATGGAAAGTGGTTGCCCAGCTTCCAAAAATTACGAATCTCCAGAAATCGCAGCCAATATTTTTTCACCCAAACTGGATGTACTGTCAGGTAATGACCAGTACACTAAGGCGACTTGGTTCCCCAAATTTCGTTCTTCTATGTTGAAGCGTTCATTTCCAGTAACACTTTGAATTTTTAGGTATCACTCTGTTTTCTCCTATATTGATACATGTACTTGGAACTCTAAATCCAACACGGTTTGTGCTAGCTTCTTGAAACTTGACACAGTAAAGTAGTTTCACATTCTATCTCTATGTTTTGTTTCCTCTTGATGTAGCCCTAAGCACTGACTGGCGAGAAACACTTTCATGGAAAGGGGTTGCCAAGCTTCCAAAAATTACGAATCTCCAGAAATCTCAGCAAATATTTTTTCACCCAAAATGGATGATACTTTCAGGTAATGATCAGTACACTAAGGCGACTTGGTTCCCCAAATTTCGTTCTTCTACGTTGAAGCGTTCATTTCCAGTAACAGTTTGAATTTTTAGGTTTCACTCTGTTTTCTCCTATATTGATAGATGTATTTGGAACTCTAAATCCAACACGGTTTGTGCTAGCTTCTTGAAACTTGACACAGTAAAGTAGTTTCAGGTTCTATCTCTATGGTTTGTTTCCTCTTGATGTAGCCCTAAGCACTGACTGGAGAGAAACACTTTCATGGAAAGGGGTTGCCAAGCTTCCAAAAATTACGAATCTCCAGAAATCTCTGCAAATATTTTTTCACCCAAACTGGATGATACTTTCAGGTAATGATCAGTACACGAAGGCGACTTGGTTCCCCAAATTTCGTTCTTCTATGTTGAAGCGTTCATATCCAGTAACAGTTTGAATTTTTAGGTTTCACTCTGTTTTCTCCTATATTGATAGATGTATCTGGAACTCTAAATCCAACACGGTTTGTGCTAGCTTCTTGAAACTTGACACAGTAAAGTAGTTTCACGTTCTATCTCTATGTTTTGTTTCCTCTTGATGTAGCCCTAAGCACTGACTGGAGAGAAACACTTTCATGGAAAGGGGTTGCCAAGCTTCCAAAAATTACGAATCTCCAGAAATCTCAGCAAATACTTTTTCACCCAAACTGGATGATACTTTCAGGTAATGATCAGTACACTAAGGCGACTTGGTTCCCCAAATTTCGTTCTTCTATGTTGAAGCGTTCATTTCCAGTAACAGTTTGAATTTTTAGGTATCACTCTGTTTTCTCCTATATTGATACATGTACTTGGAACTCTAAATCCAACACGGTTTGTGCTAGCTTCTTGAAACTTGACACAGTAAAGTAGTTTCACGTTCTATCTCTATGGTTTGTTTCCTCTTGATGTAGCCCTAAGCACTGACTGGCGAGAAACACTTTCATGAAAAGGGGTTGCCAAGCTTCCAAAAATTACGAATCTCCAGAAATCTCAGCAAATATTTTTTCACCCAAACTGGATGATACTGTCAGGTAATGATCAGTACACTAAGGCGACTTGGTTCCCCAAATTTCGTTCTTCTATGTTGAAGCGTTCATTTCCAGTAACAGTTTGAATTTTTAGGTATCACTCTGTTTTCTCCTATATTGATACATGTACTTGGAACTCTAAATCCAACACGGTTTGTGCTAGCTTCTTGAAACTTGACACAGTAAAGTAGTTTCACGTTCTATCTCTATGTTTTGTTTCCTCTTGATGTAGCCCTAAGCACTGACTGGCGAGAAACACTCTCATGGAAAGGGGTTGCCAAGCTTCCAAAAATTACGAATCTCCAGAAATCTCAGCAAATATTTTTTCACCCAAACTGGATGATACTTTCAGGTAATGATCAGTACACTAAGGCGACTTGGTTCCCCAAATTTCGTTCTTCTACGTTGAAGCGTTCATTTCCAGTAACAGTTTGAATTTTTAGGTTTCACTCTGTTTTCTCCTATATTGATAGAGGTATTTGGAACTCTAAATCCAACACGGTTTGTGCTAGCTTCTTGAAACTTGACACAGTAAAGTAGTTTCACGTTCTATCTCTATGGTTTGTTTCCTCTTGATGTAGCCCTAAGCACTGACTGGAGAGAAACACTTTCATGGAAAGGGGTTGCCAAGCTTCCAAAAATTACGAATCTCCAGAAATCTCAGCAAATATTTTTTCACCCAAACTGGATGATACTTTCAGGTAATGATCAGTACACTAAGGCGACTTGGTTCCCCAAATTTCGTTCTTCTATGTTGAAGCGTTCATTTCCAGTAACAGTTTGAATTTTTAGGTATCACTCTGTTTTCTCCTATATTGATACATGTACTTGGAACTCTAAATCCAACACGGTTTGTGCTAGCTTCTTGAAACTTGACACAGTAAAGTAGTTTCACGTTCTATCTCTATGGTTTGTTTCCTCTTGATGTTGCCCTAAGCACTGACTGGCGAGAAACACTTTCATGGAAAGGGGTTGCCAAGCTTCCAAAAATTACGAATCTCCAGAAATCTCAGCCAATATTTTTTCACCCACACTGGATGATACTGTCAGGTAATGATCAGTACACTAAGGCGACTTGGTTCCCCAAATTTCGTTCTTCTATGTTGAAGCGTTCATTTCCAGTAACAGTTTGAATTTTTAGGTATCACTCTGTTTATTCCTATATTGATACATGTACTTGGAACTCTAAATCCAACACGGTTTGTGCTAGCTTCTTGAAACTTGACACAGTAAAGTAGTTTCACGTTCTATCTCTATGTTTTGTTTCCTCTTGATGTAGCCCTAAGCACTGACTGGCGAGAAACACTTTCATGGAAAGGGGTTGCCCAGCTTCCAAAAATTACGAATCTCCAGAAATCGCAGCCAATATTTTTTCACCCAAACTGGATGTACTGTCAGGTAATGACCAGTACACTAAGGCGACTTGGTTCCCCAAATTTCGTTCTTCTATGTTGAAGCGTTCATTTCCAGTAACACTTTGAATTTTTAGGTATCACTCTGTTTTCTCCTATATTGATACATGTACTTGGAACTCTAAATCCAACACGGTTTGTGCTAGCTTCTTGAAACTTGACACAGTAAAGTAGTTTCACATTCTATCTCTATGTTTTGTTTCCTCTTGATGTAGCCCTAAGCACTGACTGGCGAGAAACACTTTCATGGAAAGGGGTTGCCAAGCTTCCAAAAATTACGAATCTCCAGAAATCTCAGCAAATATTTTTTCACCCAAAATGGATGATACTTTCAGGTAATGATCAGTACACTAAGGCGACTTGGTTCCCCAAATTTCGTTCTTCTACGTTGAAGCGTTCATTTCCAGTAACAGTTTGAATTTTTAGGTTTCACTCTGTTTTCTCCTATATTGATAGATGTATTTGGAACTCTAAATCCAACACGGTTTGTGCTAGCTTCTTGAAACTTGACACAGTAAAGTAGTTTCAGGTTCTATCTCTATGGTTTGTTTCCTCTTGATGTAGCCCTAAGCACTGACTGGAGAGAAACACTTTCATGGAAAGGGGTTGCCAAGCTTCCAAAAATTACGAATCTCCAGAAATCTCTGCAAATATTTTTTCACCCAAACTGGATGATACTTTCAGGTAATGATCAGTACACGAAGGCGACTTGGTTCCCCAAATTTCGTTCTTCTATGTTGAAGCGTTCATATCCAGTAACAGTTTGAATTTTTAGGTTTCACTCTGTTTTCTCCTATATTGATAGATGTATCTGGAACTCTAAATCCAACACGGTTTGTGCTAGCTTCTTGAAACTTGACACAGTAAAGTAGTTTCACGTTCTATCTCTATGTTTTGTTTCCTCTTGATGTAGCCCTAAGCACTGACTGGAGAGAAACACTTTCATGGAAAGGGGTTGCCAAGCTTCCAAAAATTACGAATCTCCAGAAATCTCAGCAAATACTTTTTCACCCAAACTGGATGATACTTTCAGGTAATGATCAGTACACTAAGGCGACTTGTTTCCCCAAATTTCGTTCTTCTATGTTGAAGCGTTCATTTCCAGTAACAGTTTGAATTTTTAGGTATCACTCTGTTTTCTCCTATATTGATACATGTACTTGGAACTCTAAATCCAACACGGTTTGTGCTAGCTTCTTGAAACTTGACACAGTAAAGTAGTTTCACGTTCTATCTCTATGGTTTGTTTCCTCTTGATGTAGCCCTAAGCACTGACTGGCGAGAAACACTTTCATGAAAAGGGGTTGCCAAGCCTCCAAAAATTACGAATCTCCAGAAATCTCAGCAAATATTTTTTCACCCAAACTGGATGATACTGTCAGGTAATGATCAGTACACTAAGGCGACTTGGTTCCCCAAATTTCGTTCTTCTATGTTGAAGCGTTCATTTCCAGTAACAGTTTGAATTTTTAGGTATCACTCTGTTTTCTCCTATATTGATACATGTACTTGGAACTCTAAATCCAACACGGTTTGTGCTAGCTTCTTGAAACTTGACACAGTAAAGTAGTTTCACGTTCTATCTCTATGTTTTGTTTCCTCTTGATGTAGCCCTAAGCACTGACTGGCGAGAAACACTCTCATGGAAAGGGGTTGCCAAGCTTCCAAAAATTACGAATCTCCAGAAATCTCAGCAAATATTTTTTCACCCAAACTGGATGATACTTTCAGGTAATGATCAGTACACTAAGGCGACTTGGTTCCCCAAATTTCGTTCTTCTACGTTGAAGCGTTCATTTCCAGTAACAGTTTGAATTTTTAGGTTTCACTCTGTTTTCTCCTATATTGATAGAGGTATTTGGAACTCTAAATCCAACACGGTTTGTGCTAGCTTCTTGAAACTTGACACAGTAAAGTAGTTTCACGTTCTATCTCTATGGTTTGTTTCCTCTTGATGTAGCCCTAAGCACTGACTGGAGAGAAACACTTTCATGGAAAGGGGTTGCCAAGCTTCCAAAAATTACGAATCTCCAGAAATCTCAGCAAATACTTTTTCACCCAAACTGGATGATACTTTCAGGTAATGATCAGTACACTAAGGCGACTTGGTTCCCCAAATTTCGTTCTTCTATGTTGAAGCGTTCATTTCCAGTAACATTTTGAATTTTTAGGTATCACTCTGTTTTCTCCTATAATGATACATGTACTTGGAACTGTAAATCCGACACGGTTTGTGCTAGCTTCTTGAAACTTGACACAGTAAAGTAGTTTCACGTTCTATCTCTATGGTTTGTTTCCTCTTGATGTAGCCCTAAGCACTGACTGGCGAGAAACACTTTCATGGAAAGGGGTTGCCAAGCTTCCAAAAATTACGAATCTCCAGAAATCTCAGCAAATATTTTTTCACCCAAACTGGATGATACTGTCAGGTAATGATCAGTACACTAAGGCGACTTGGTTCCCCAAATTTCGTTCTTCTATGTTGAAGCGTTCATTTCCAGTAACAGTTTGAATTTTTAGGTATCACTCTGTTTTCTCCTATATTGATACATGTACTTGGAACTCTAAATCCAACACGGTTTGTGCTAGCTTCTTGAAACTTGACACAGTAAAGTAGTTTCACGTTCTATCTCTATGGTTTGTTTCCTTTTGATGTAGCCCTAAGCACTGACTGGCGAGAAACACATTCAGGGAAAGGGGTTGCCAAGCTTCCAAAAATTACGAATCTCCAGAAATCTCTGCAAATATTTTTTCACCCAAACTGGATGATACTTTCAGGTAATGATCAGTACACTAAGGCGACTTGGTTCCCCAAATTGCGTTCTTCTACGTTGAAGCGTTCATGTCCAGTAACACTTTGAATTTTTAGGTATCACTCTGTTTTCTCCTATATTGATAGATGTATTTGGAACTCTAAATCCAACACGGTTTGTGCTAGCTTCTTGAAACTTGACACAGTGAAGTAGTTTCACGTTCTATCTCTATGGTTTGTTTCCTCTTGTTGTAGCCGTAAGCACTGACTGGCGAGAAACACTTTCATGGAAAGGGGTTGCCATGCTTCCAAAAATTACGAATCTCCAGAAATCTCAGCAAATATTTTTTCACCCAAACTGGATGATACTTTCAGGTAATGATCAGTACACTAAGGCGACTTGGTTCCCCAAATTTCGTTCTTCTATGTTGAAGCGTTCATTTCCAGTAACAGTTTGAATTTTTAGGTATCACTCTGTTTTCTCCTATATTGATACATGTACTTGGAACTCTAAGTCCAACACGGTTTGTGCTAGCTTCTTGAAACTTGACACAGTAAAGTAGTTTCACGTTCTATCTCTATGGTTTGTTTCCTTTTGATGTAGCCCTAAGCACTGACTGGCGAGAAACACATTCAGGGAAAGGTGTTGCCAAGCTTCCAAAAATTACGAATCTCCAGAAATCTCAGCCAATATTTTTTCACCCAAACTGGATGATACTTTCAGGTAATGATCAGTACACGAAGGCGACTTGGTTCCCCAAATTTCGTTCTTCTATGTTGAAGCGTTCATGTCCAGTAACACTTTGGATTTTTAGGTATCACTCTGTTTTCTCCTATATTGATAGATGTATTTGGAACTCTAAATCCAACACGGTTTGTGCTAGCTTCTTGAAACTTGACACAGTAAAGTAGTTTCAGGTTCTATCTCTATGGTTTGTTTCCTCTTGATGTAGCCCTAAGCACTGACTGGAGAGAAACACTTTCATGGAAAGGGGTTGCCAAGCTTCCAAAAATTACGAATCTCCAGAAATCTCTGCAAATATTTTTTCACCCAAACTGGATGATACTTTCAGGTAATGATCAGTACACGAAGGCGACTTGGTTCCCCAAATTTCGTTCTTCTATGTTGAAGCGTTCATATCCAGTAACAGTTTGAATTTTTAGGTTTCACTCTGTTTTCTCCTATATTGATAGATGTATCTGGAACTCTAAATCCAACACGGTTTGTGCTAGCTTCTTGAAACTTGACACAGTAAAGTAGTTTCACGTTCTATCTCTATGTTTTGTTTCCTCTTGATGTAGCCCTAAGCACTGACTGGAGAGAAACACTTTCATGGAAAGGGGTTGCCAAGCTTCCAAAAATTACGAATCTCCAGAAATCTCAGCAAATACTTTTTCACCCAAACTGGATGATACTTTCAGGTAATGATCAGTACACTAAGGCGACTTGGTTCCCCAAATTTCGTTCTTCTATGTTGAAGCGTTCATTTCCAGTAACAGTTTGAATTTTTAGGTATCACTCTGTTTTCTCCTATATTGATACATGTACTTGGAACTCTAAATCCAACACGGTTTGTGCTAGCTTCTTGAAACTTGACACAGTAAAGTAGTTTCACGTTCTATCTCTATGGTTTGTTTCCTCTTGATGTAGCCCTAAGCACTGACTGGCGAGAATCACTTTCATGAAAAGGGGTTGCCAAGCCTCCAAAAATTACGAATCTCCAGAAATCTCAGCAAATATTTTTTCACCCAAACTGGATGATACTGTCAGGTAATGATCAGTACACTAAGGCGACTTGGTTCCCCAAATTTCGTTCTTCTATGTTGAAGCGTTCATTTCCAGTAACAGTTTGAATTTTTAGGTATCACTCTGTTTTCTCCTATATTGATACATGTACTTGGAACTCTAAATCCAACACGGTTTGTGCTAGCTTCTTGAAACTTGACACAGTAAAGTAGTTTCACGTTCTATCTCTATGTTTTGTTTCCTCTTGATGTAGCCCTAAGCACTGACTGGCGAGAAACACTCTCATGGAAAGGGGTTGCCAAGCTTCCAAAAATTACGAATCTCCAGAAATCTCAGCAAATATTTTTTCACCCAAACTGGATGATACTTTCAGGTAATGATCAGTACACTAAGGCGACTTGGTTCCCCAAATTTCGTTCTTCTACGTTGAAGCGTTCATTTCCAGTAACAGTTTGAATTTTTAGGTTTCACTCTGTTTTCTCCTATATTGATAGAGGTATTTGGAACTCTAAATCCAACACGGTTTGTGCTAGCTTCTTGAAACTTGACACAGTAAAGTAGTTTCACGTTCTATCTCTATGGTTTGTTTCCTCTTGATGTAGCCCTAAGCACTGACTGGAGAGAAACACTTTCATGGAAAGGGGTTGCCAAGCTTCCAAAAATTACGAAACTCCAGAAATCTCAGCAAATACTTTTTCACCCAAACTGGATGATACTTTCAGGTAATGATCAGTACACTAAGGCGACTTGGTTCCCCAAATTTCGTTCTTCTATGTTGAAGCGTTCATTTCCAGTAACATTTTGAATTTTTAGGTATTACTCTGTTTTCTCCTATAATGATACATGTACTTGGAACTGTAAATCCGACACGGTTTGTGCTAGCTTCTTAAAACTTGACACAGTAAAGAAGTTTCACGTTCTATCTCTATGGTTTGTTTCCTCTTGATGTAGCCCTAAGCACTGACTGGCGAGAAACACTTTCATGGAAAGGGGTTGCCAAGCTTCCAAAAATTACGAATCTCCAGAAATCTCAGCAAATATTTTTTCACCCAAACTGGATGATACTGTCAGGTAATGATCAGTACACTAAGGCGACTTGGTTCCCCAAATTTCGTTCTTCTATGTTGAAGCGTTCATTTCCAGTAACAGTTTGAATTTTTAGGTATCACTCTGTTTTCTCCTATATTGATACATGTACTTGGAACTCTAAATCCAACACGGTTTGTGCTAGCTTCTTGAAACTTGACACAGTAAAGTAGTTTCACGTTCTATCTCTATGGTTTGTTTCCTTTTGATGTAGCCCTAAGCACTGACTGGCGAGAAACACATTCAGGGAAAGGGGTTGCCAAGCTTCCAAAAATTACGAATCTCCAGAAATCTCTGCAAATATTTTTTCACCCAAACTGGATGATACTTTCAGGTAATGATCAGTACACTAAGGCGACTTGGTTCCCCAAATTGCGTTCTTCTACGTTGAAGCGTTCATGTCCAGTAACACTTTGAATTTTTAGGTATCACTCTGTTTTCTCCTATATTGATAGATGTATTTGGAACTCTAAATCCAACACGGTTTGTGCTAGCTTCTTGAAACTTGACACAGTGAAGTAGTTTCACGTTCTATCTCTATGGTTTGTTTCCTCTTGTTGTAGCCCTAAGCACTGACTGGCGAGAAACACTTTCATGGAAAGGGGTTGCCATGCTTCCAAAAATTACGAATCTCCAGAAATCTCAGCAAATATTTTTTCACCCAAACTGGATGATACTTTCAGGTAATGATCAGTACACTAAGGCGACTTGGTTCCCCAAATTTCGTTCTTCTATGTTGAAGCGTTCATTTCCAGTAACAGTTTGAATTTTTAGGTATCACTCTGTTTTCTCCTATATTGATACATGTACTTGGAACTCTAAGTCCAACACGGTTTGTGCTAGCTTCTTGAAACTTGACACAGTAAAGTAGTTTCACGTTCTATCTCTATGGTTTGTTTCCTTTTGATGTAGCCCTAAGCACTGACTGGCGAGAAACACATTCAGGGAAAGGTGTTGCCAAGCTTCCAAAAATTACGAATCTCCAGAAATCTCAGCCAATATTTTTTCACCCAAACTGGATGATACTTTCAGGTAATGATCAGTACACTAAGGCGACTTGGTTCCCCAAATTTCGTTCTTCTACGTTGAAGCGTTCATTTCCAGTAACAGTTTGAATTTTTAGGTTTCACTCTGTTTTCTCCTATATTGATAGATGTATTTGGAACTCTAAATCCAACACGGTTTGTGCTAGCTTCTTGAAACTTGACACAGTAAAGTAGTTTCAGGTTCTATCTCTATGGTTTGTTTCCTCTTGATGTAGCCCTAAGCACTGACTGGAGAGAAACACTTTCATGGAAAGGGGTTGCCAAGCTTCCAAAAATTACGAATCTCCAGAAATCTCTGCAAATATTTTTTCACCCAAACTGGATGATACTTTCAGGTAATGATCAGTACACGAAGGCGACTTGGTTCCCCAAATTTCGTTCTTCTATGTTGAAGCGTTCATATCCAGTAACAGTTTGAATTTTTAGGTTTCACTCTGTTTTCTCCTATATTGATAGATGTATCTGGAACTCTAAATCCAACACGGTTTGTGCTAGCTTCTTGAAACTTGACACAGTAAAGTAGTTTCACGTTCTATCTCTATGTTTTGTTTCCTCTTGATGTAGCCCTAAGCACTGACTGGCGAGAAACACTTTCATGGAAAGGGGTTGCCAAGCTTCCAAAAATTACGAATCTCCAGAAATCTCAGCAAATACTTTTTCACCCAAACTGGATGATACTTTCAGGTAATGATCAGTACACTAAGGCGACTTGGTTCCCCAAATTTCGTTCTTCTATGTTGAAGCGTTCATTTCCAGTAACAGTTTGAATTTTTAGGTATCACTCTGTTTTCTCCTATATTGATACATGTACTTGGAACTCTAAATCCAACACGGTTTGTGCTAGCTTCTTGAAACTTGACACAGTAAAGTAGTTTCACGTTCTATCTCTATGGTTTGTTTCCTCTTGATGTAGCCCTAAGCACTGACTGGCGAGAAACACTTTCATGAAAAGGGGTTGCCAAGCCTCCAAAAATTACGAATCTCCAGAAATCTCAGCAAATATTTTTTCACCCAAACTGGATGATACTGTCAGGTAATGATCAGTACACTAAGGCGACTTGGTTCCCCAAATTTCGTTCTTCTATGTTGAAGCGTTCATTTCCAGTAACAGTTTGAATTTTTAGGTATCACTCTGTTTTCTCCTATATTGATACATGTACTTGGAACTCTAAATCCAACACGGTTTGTGCTAGCTTCTTGAAACTTGACACAGTAAAGTAGTTTCACGTTCTATCTCTATGTTTTGTTTCCTCTTGATGTAGCCCTAAGCACTGACTGGCGAGAAACACTCTCATGGAAAGGGGTTGCCAAGCTTCCAAAAATTACGAATCTCCAGAAATCTCAGCAAATATTTTTTCACCCAAACTGGATGATACTTTCAGGTAATGATCAGTACACTAAGGCGACTTGGTTCCCCAAATTTCGTTCTTCTACGTTGAAGCGTTCATTTCCAGTAACAGTTTGAATTTTTAGGTTTCACTCTGTTTTCTCCTATATTGATAGAGGTATTTGGAACTCTAAATCCAACACGGTTTGTGCTAGCTTCTTGAAACTTGACACAGTAAAGTAGTTTCACGTTCTATCTCTATGGTTTGTTTCCTCTTGATGTAGCCCTAAGCACTGACTGGAGAGAAACACTTTCATGGAAAGGGGTTGCCAAGCTTCCAAAAATTACGAATCTCCAGAAATCTCAGCAAATACTTTTTCACCCAAACTGGATGATACTTTCAGGTAATGATCAGTACACTAAGGCGACTTGGTTCCCCAAATTTCGTTCTTCTATGTTGAAGCGTTCATTTCCAGTAACATTTTGAATTTTTAGGTATCACTCTGTTTTCTCCTATAATGATACATGTACTTGGAACTGTAAATCCGACACGGTTTGTGCTAGCTTCTTGAACCTTGACACAGTAAAGTAGTTTCACGTTCTATCTCTATGGTTTGTTTCCTCTTGATGTAGCCCTAAGCACTGACTGGCGAGAAACACTTTCATGGAAAGAGGTTGCCAAGCTTCCAAAAATTACGAATCTCCAGAAATCTCAGCAAATATTTTTTCACCCAAACTGGATGATACTGTCAGGTAATGATCAGTACACTAAGGCGACTTGGTTCCCCAAATTTCGTTCTTCTATGTTGAAGCGTTCATTTCCAGTAACAGTTTGAATTTTTAGGTATCACTCTGTTTTCTCCTATATTGATACATGTACTTGGAACTCTAAATCCAACACGGTTTGTGCTAGCTTCTTGAAACTTGACACAGTAAAGTAGTTTCACGTTCTATCTCTATGGTTTGTTTCCTTTTGATGTAGCCCTAAGCACTGACTGGCGAGAAACACATTCAGGGAAAGGGGTTGCCAAGCTTCCAAAAATTACGAATCTCCAGAAATCTCTGCAAATATTTTTTCACCCAAACTGGATGATACTTTCAGGTAATGATCAGTACACTAAGGCGACTTGGTTCCCCAAATTGCGTTCTTCTACGTTGAAGCGTTCATGTCCAGTAACACTTTGAATTTTTAGGTATCACTCTGTTTTCTCCTATATTGATAGATGTATTTGGAACTCTAAATCCAACACGGTTTGTGCTAGCTTCTTGAAACTTGACACAGTGAAGTAGTTTCACGTTCTATCTCTATGGTTTGTTTCCTCTTGTTGTAGCCCTAAGCACTGACTGGCGAGAAACACTTTCATGGAAAGGGGTTGCCATGCTTCCAAAAATTACGAATCTCCAGAAATCTCAGCAAATATTTTTTCACCCAAACTGGATGATACTTTCAGGTAATGATCAGTACACTAAGGCGACTTGGTTCCCCAAATTTCGTTCTTCTATGTTGAAGCGTTCATTTCCAGTAACAGTTTGAATTTTTAGGTATCACTCTGTTTTCTCCTATATTGATACATGTACTTGGAACTCTAAGTCCAACACGGTTTGTGGTAGCTTCTTGAAACTTGACACAGTAAAGTAGTTTCACGTTCTATCTCTATGGTTTGTTTCCTTTTGATGTAGCCCTAAGCACTGACTGGCGAGAAACACATTCAGGGAAAGGTGTTGCCAAGCTTCCAAAAATTACGAATCTCCAGAAATCTCAGCCAATATTTTTTCACCCAAACTGGATGATACTTTCAGGTAATGATCAGTACACGAAGGCGACTTGGTTCCCCAAATTTCGTTCTTCTATGTTGAAGCGTTCATGTCCAGTAACACTTTGGATTTTTAGGTATCACTCTGTTTTCTCCTATATTGATAGATGTATTTGGAACTCTAAATCCAACACGGTTTGTGCTAGCTTCTTGAAACTTGACAAAGTAAAGTAGTTTCACGTTCTATCTCTATGTTTTGTTTCCTCTTGATGTACCCCTAAGCAGTGACTGGCGAGAAACACTTTCATGAAAAGGGGTTTCCAAGCTTCCAAAAATTACGAATCTCCAGAAATCTCAGCAAATATTTTTTCACCCAAACTGGATGATACTTTCAGGTAATGATCAGTACACTAAGGCGACTTGGTTCCCCAAATTTCGTTCTTCTATGTTGAAGCGTTCATTTCCAGTAACAGTTTGAATATTTAGGTATCACTCTGTTTTCTCCTATATTGATACATGTACTTGGAACTCTAAATCCAACACGGTTTGTGCCAGCTTCTTGAAACTTGACACAGTAAAGTAGTTTCACGTTCTATCTCTATGGTTTGTTTCCTCTTGATGTAGCCCTAAGCACTGACTGGCGAGAAACACTTTCATGGAAAGGGGTTGCCAAGCTTCCAAAAATTACGAATCTCCAGAAATCTCAGCAAATATTTTTTCACCCAAACTGGATGATACTTTCAGGTAATGATCAGTACACTAAGGTGACTTGGTTCCCCAAATTTCGTTCTTCTACGTTGAAGCGTTCATTTCCAGTAACAGTTTGAATTTTTAGGTTTCACTCTGTTTTGTCCTATATTGATAGAGGTATTTGGAACTCTAAATCCAACACGGTTTGTGCTAGCTTCTTGAAACTTGACACAGTAAAGTAGTTTCACGTTCTATCTCTATGGTTTGTTTCCTCTTGATGTAGCCCTAAGCACTGACTGGAGAGAAACACTTTCATGGAAAGGGGTTGCCAAGCTTCCAAAAATTACGAATCTCCAGAAATCTCAGCAAATATTTTTTCACCCAAACTGGATGATACTTTCAGGTAATGATCAGTACACTAAGGCGACTTGGTTCCCCAAATTTCGTTCTTCTATGTTGAAGCGTTCATTTCCAGTAACATTTTGAATTTTTAGGTATCACTCTGTTTTCTCCTATATTGATACATGTACTTGGAACTCTAAATCCGACATGGTTTGTGCTAGCTTCTTGAAACTTGACACAGTAAAGTAGTTTCAAGTTCTATCTCTATGGTTTGTTTCCTCTTGTTGTAGCCCTAAGCACTGACTGGCGAGAAACACTTTCATGGAAAGGGGTTGCCAAGCTTCCAAAAATTACGAATCTCCAGAAATCTCAGCAAATATTTTTTCACCCAAACTGGATGATACTGTCAGGTAATGATCAGTACACTAACGCGACTTGGTTCCCCAAATTTCGTTCTTCTATGTTGAAGCGTTCATTTCCAGTAACAGTTTGAATTTTTAGGTATCACTCTGTTTTCTCCTATATTGATACATGTACTTGGAACTCTAAATCCAACACGGTTTGTGCTAGCTTCTTGAAACTTGACACAGTAAAGTAGTTTCACGTTCTATCTCTATGGTTTGTTTCCTTTTGATGTAGCCCTAAGCACTGACTGGCGAGAAACACATTCAGGGAAAGGGGTTGCCAAGCTTCCAAAAATTACGAATCTCCAGAAATCTCAGCCAATATTTTTTCACCCAAACTGGATGATACTTTCAGGTAATGATCAGTACACGAAGGCGACTTGGTTCCCCAAATTTCGTTCTTCTATGTTGAAGCGTTCATTTCCAGTAACAGTTTGAATTTTTAGGTATCACTCTGTTTTCTCCTATATTGATACATGTACTTGGAACTCTAAATCCAACACGGTTTGTGCCAGCTTCTTGAAACTTGACACAGTAAAGTAGTTTCATGTTCTATCTCTATGGTTTGTTTCCTCTTGATGTAGCCCTAAGCACTGACTGGCGAGAAACACTTTCATGGAAAGGGGTTGCCAAGCTTTCAAAAATTACGAATCTCCAGAAATCTCAGCAAATATTTTTTCACCCACACTGGATGATACTGTCAGGTAATGATCAGTACACTAAGGCGACTTGGTTCCCCAAATTTCGTTCTTCTACGTTGAAGCGTTCATTTCCAGTAACAGTTTGAATTTTTAGGTTTCACTCTGTTTTCTCCTATATTGATAGATGTATTTGGAACTCTAAATCCAACACGGTTTGTGCTAGCTTCTTGAAACTTGACACAGTAAAGTAGTTTCACGTTCTATCTCTATGTTTTGTTTCCTCTTGATGTAGCCCTAAGCAGTGACTGGCGAGAAACACTTTCATGGAAAGGGGTTGCCAAGCTTCCAAAAATTACGAATCTCCAGAAATCTCAGCAAATACTTTTTCACCCAAACTGGATGATACTGTCAGGTAATGATCAGTACACGAAGGCGACTTGGTTCCCCAAATTTCGTTTTTCTATGCTGAAGCGTTCATTTCCAGTAACAGTTTGAATTTTTAGGTATCACTCTGTTTTCTCCTATATTGATACATGTACTTGGAACTCTAAATCCAACACGGTTTGTGCTAGCTTCTTGAAACTTGACACAGTAAAGTAGTTTCACGTTCTATCTCTTTCGTTTCTTTCCTCTTGATGTAGCCCTAAGCACTGACTGGCGAGAAACACTTTCATGGAAAGGGGTTGCCCAGCTTCCAAAAATTACGAATCTCCAGAAATCGCAGCCAATATTTTTTCACCCAAACTGGATGATACTGTCAGGTAATGACCAGTACACTAAGGCGACTTGGTCCCCCAAATTTCGTTCTTCTATGTTGAAGCGTTCATTTCCAGTGACACTTTGAATATTTAGGTATCACTCTGTTTTCTCCTATATTGATACATGTACTTGGAACTCTAAATCCAACACGGTTTGTGCCAGCTTCTTGAAACTTGACACAGTAAAGTAGTTTCACGTTCTATCTCTATGGTTTGTTTCCTCTTGATGTAGCCCTAAGCACTGACTGGCGAGAAACACTTTCATGGAAAGGGGTTGCCAAGCTTCCAAAAATTACGAATCTCCAGAAATCTCAGCAAATATTTTTTCACCCAAACTGGATGATACTTTCAGGTAATGATCAGTACACTAAGGTGACTTGGTTCCCCAAATTTCGTTCTTCTACGTTGAAGCGTTCATTTCCAGTAACAGTTTGAATTTTTAGGTTTCACTCTGTTTTGTCCTATATTGATAGAGGTATTTGGAACTCTAAATCCAACACGGTTTGTGCTAGCTTCTTGAAACTTGACACAGTAAAGTAGTTTCACGTTCTATCTCTATGGTTTGTTTCCTCTTGATGTAGCCCTAAGCACTGACTGGAGAGAAACACTTTCATGGAAAGGGGTTGCCAAGCTTCCAAAAATTACGAATCTCCAGAAATCTCAGCAAATATTTTTTCACCCAAACTGGATGATACTTTCAGGTAATGATCAGTACACTAAGGCGACTTGGTTCCCCAAATTTCGTTCTTCTATGTTGAAGCGTTCATTTCCAGTAACATTTTGAATTTTTAGGTATCACTCTGTTTTCTCCTATATTGATACATGTACTTGGAACTCTAAATCCGACATGGTTTGTGCTAGCTTCTTGAAACTTGACACAGTAAAGTAGTTTCAAGTTCTATCTCTATGGTTTGTTTCCTCTTGTTGTAGCCCTAAGCACTGACTGGCGAGAAACACTTTCATGGAAAGGGGTTGCCAAGCTTCCAAAAATTACGAATCTCCAGAAATCTCAGCAAATATTTTTTCACCCAAACTGGATGATACTGTCAGGTAATGATCAGTACACTAACGCGACTTGGTTCCCCAAATTTCGTTCTTCTATGTTGAAGCGTTCATTTCCAGTAACAGTTTGAATTTTTAGGTATCACTCTGTTTTCTCCTATATTGATACATGTACTTGGAACTCTAAATCCAACACGGTTTGTGCTAGCTTCTTGAAACTTGACACAGTAAAGTAGTTTCACGTTCTATCTCTATGGTTTGTTTCCTTTTGATGTAGCCCTAAGCACTGACTGGCGAGAAACACATTCAGGGAAAGGGGTTGCCAAGCTTCCAAAAATTACGAATCTCCAGAAATCTCAGCCAATATTTTTTCACCCAAACTGGATGATACTTTCAGGTAATGATCAGTACACGAAGGCGACTTGGTTCCCCAAATTTCGTTCTTCTATGTTGAAGCGTTCATGTCCAGTAACACTTTGAATTTTTAGGTATCACTCTGTTTTCTCCTATATTGATAGATGTATTTGGAACTCTAAATCCAACACGGTTTGTGCTAGCTTCTTGAAACTTGACACAGTAAAGTAGTTTCACGTTCTATCTCTATGTTTTGTTTCCTCTTGATGTAGCCCAAAGCAGTGACTGGCGAGAAACACTTTCATGAAAAGGGGTTTCCAAGCTTCCAAAAATTACGAATCTCCAGAAATCTCAGCAAATATTTTTTCACCCAAACTGGATGATACTTTCAGGTAATGATCAGTACACTAAGGCGACTTGGTTCCCCAAATTTCGTTCTTCTATGTTGAAGCGTTCATTTCCAGTAACAGTTTGAATTTTTAGGTATCACTCTGTTTTCTCCTATATTGATACATGTACTTGGAACTCTAAATCCAACACGGTTTGTGCCAGCTTCTTGAAACTTGACACAGTAAAGTAGTTTCATGTTCTATCTCTATGGTTTGTTTCCTCTTGATGTAGCCCTAAGCACTGACTGGCGAGAAACACTTTCATGGAAAGGGGTTGCCAAGCTTTCAAAAATTACGAATCTCCAGAAATCTCAGCAAATATTTTTTCACCCACACTGGATGATACTGTCAGGTAATGATCAGTACACTAAGGCGACTTGGTTCCCCAAATTTCGTTCTTCTACGTTGAAGCGTTCATTTCCAGTAACAGTTTGAATTTTTAGGTTTCACTCTGTTTTCTCCTATATTGATAGATGTAATTGGAACTCTAAATCCAACACGGTTTGTGCTAGCTTCTTGAAACTTGACACAGTAAAGTAGTTTCACGTTCTATCTCTATGTTTTGTTTCCTCTTGATGTAGCCCTAAGCAGTGACTGGCGAGAAACACTTTCATGGAAAGGGGTTGCCAAGCTTCCAAAAATTACGAATCTCCAGAAATCTCAGCAAATACTTTTTCACCCAAACTGGATGATACTGTCAGGTAATGATCAGTACACGAAGGCGACTTGGTTCCCCAAATTTCGTTTTTCTATGCTGAAGCGTTCATTTCCAGTAACAGTTTGAATTTTTAGGTATCACTCTGTTTTCTCCTATATTGATACATGTACTTGGAACTCTAAATCCAACACGGTTTGTGCTAGCTTCTTGAAACTTGACACAGTAAAGTAGTTTCACGTTCTATCTCTTTCGTTTCTTTCCTCTTGATGTAGCCCTAAGCACTGACTGGCGAGAAACACTTTCATGGAAAGGGGTTGCCCAGCTTCCAAAAATTAGGAATCTCCAGAAATCGCAGCCAATATTTTTTCACCCAAACTGGATGATACTGTCAGGTAATAACCAGTACACTAAGGCAACTTGGTCCCCCAAATTTCGTTCTTCTATGTTGAAGCGTTCATTTCCAGTGACACTTTGAATTTTTAGGTATCACTCTGTTTTCTCCTATATTGATACATGTACTTGGAACTCTAAATCCAACACGGTTTGTGCTAGCTTCTTGAAACTTGACACAGTAAAGTAGTTTCACGTTCTATCTCTATGTTTTGTTTCCTCTTGATGTAGCCCTAAGCACTGACTGGCGAGAAACACTTTCATGGAAAGGGGTTGCCAAGCTTCCAAAAATTACGAATCTCCAGAAATCTCAGCAAATATTTTTTCACCCAAACTGGATGATACTTTCAGGTAATGATCAGTACACTAAGGCGACTTGGTTCCCCAAATTGCGTTCTTCTACGTTGAAGCGTTCATTTCCAGTAACAGTTTGAATTTTTAGGTTTCACTCTGTTTTCTCCTATATTGATAGATGTATTTGGAACTCTAAATCCAACACGGTTTGTGCTAGCTTCTTGAAACTTGACACAGTAAAGTAGTTTCACGTTCTATCTCTATGGTTTGTTTCCTCTTGATGTAGCCCTAAGCACTGACTGGAGAGAAACACTTTCATGGAAAGGGGTTGCCAAGCTTCCAAAAATTACGAATCTCCAGAAATCTCAGCAAATATTTTTTCACCCAAACTGGATGATACTTTCAGGTAATGATCAGTACACGAAGGCGACTTGGTTCCCCAAATTTCGTTCTTCTATGTTGAAGCGTTCATTTCCAGTAACAGTTTGAATTTTTAGGTTTCACTCTGTTTTCTCCTATATTGATAGATGTATCTGGAACTCTAAATCCAACACGGTTTGTGCTAGCTTCTTGAAACTTGACACAGTAAAGTAGTTTCACGTTCTATCTCTATGTTTTGTTTCCTTTTGATGTAGCCCTAAGCAGTGACTGGCGAGAAACACTTTCATGGAAAGGGGTTGCCAAGCTTCCAAAAATTACGAATCTCTAGAAATCTCAGCAAATACATTTTCACCCAAACTGGATGATACTGTCAGGTAATGATCAGTACACTAAGGCGACTTGGTTCCCCAAATTTCGTTCTTCTATGTTGAAGCGTTCATTTCCAGTAACACTTTGAATTTTTAGGTATCACTCTGTTTTCTCCTATATTGATACATGTACTTGGAACTCTAAATCCAACACGGTTTGTGCTAGCTTCTTGAAACTTGACACAGTAAAGTAGTTTCACGTTCTATCTCTATGTTTTGTTTCCTCTTGATGTAGCCCTAAGCACTGACTGGCGAGAAACACTTTCATGGAAAGGGGTTGCCAAGCTTCCAAAAATTATGAATCTCCAGAAATCTCAGCAAATATTTTTTCACCCAAACTGGATGATACTTTCAGGTAATGATCAGTACACTAAGGCGACTTGGTTCCCCAAATTTCGTTCTTCTATGTTGAAGCGTTCATTTCCAGTAACATTTTGAATTTTTAGGTATCACTCTGTTTTCTCCTAAATTGATACATGTACTTGGAACTCTAAATCCGACACGGTTTGTGCTAGCTTCTTGAAACTTGACACAGTAAAGTAGTTTCACGTTCTATCTCTATGTTTTGTTTCCTCTTGATGTAGCCCTAAGCAGTGACTGGCGAGAAACACTTTCATGGAAAGGGGTTGCCAAGCTTCCAAAAATTACGAATCTCCAGAAATCTCAGCAAATACATTTTCACCCAAACTGGATGATACTGTCAGGTAATGATCAGTACACTAAGGCGACTTGGTTCCCCAAATTTCGTTCTTCTATGTTGAAGCGTTCATTTCCAGTAACACTTTGAATTTTTAGGTATCACTCTGTTTTCTCCTATATTGATACATGTACTTGGAACTCTAAATCCAACACGGTTTGTGCTAGCTTCTTGAAACTTGACCCAGTAAAGTAGTTTCACGTTCTATCTCTATGTTTTGTTTCCTCTTGATGTAGCCCTAAGCAGTGACTGGCGAGAAACACTTTCATGGAACGGGGTTTCCAATCTTCCAAAAATTACGAATCTCCAGAAATCTCAGCAAATATTTTTTTCACCCAAACTGGATGATACTTTCAGGTAATGATCAGTACACTAAGGCGACTTGGTTCCCCAAATTTCGTTCTTCTATGTTGAAGCGTTCATTTCCAGTAACATTTTGAATTTTTAGGTATCACTCTGTTTTCTCCTATATTGATACATGTACTTGGAACTCTAAATCCGACACGGTTTGTGCTAGCTTCTTGAAACTTGACACAGTAAAGTAGTTTCACGTTCTATCTCTATGGTTTGTTTCCTCTTGTTGTAGCCCTAAGCACTGACTGGCGAGAAACACTTTCATGGAAAGGGGTTGCCAAGCTTCCAAAAATTACGAATCTCCAGAAATCTCAGCCAATATTTTTTCACCCAAACTGGATGATACTTTCAGGTAATGATCAGTACACTAAGGCGACTTGGTTCCCCAAATTTCGTTCTTCTACGTTGAAGCGTTCATTTCCAGTAACAGTTTGAATTTTTAGGTTTCACTCTGTTTTCTCCTATATTGATAGAGGTATTTGGAACTCTAAATCCAACACGGTTTGTGCTAGCATCTTGAAACTTGACACAGTAAAGTAGTTTCACGTTCTATCTCTATGGTTTGTTTCCTCTTGATGTAGCCCTAAGCACTGACTGGAGAGAAACACTTTCATGCAAAGGTGTTGCCAAGCTTCCAAAATTACGAATCTCCAGAAATCTCAGCAAATATTTTTTCACCCAAACTGGATGATACTTTCAGGTAATGATCAGTACACTAAGGCGACTTGGTTCCCCAAATTTCGTTCTTCTATGTTGAAGCGTTCATTTCCAGTAACATTTTGAATTTTTAGGTATCACTCTGTTTTCTCCTATATTGATACATGTACTTGGAACTCTAAATCCGACACGGTTTGTGCTAGCTTCTTGAAACTTGACACAGTAAAGTAGTTTCACGTTCTATCTCTATGGTTTGTTTCCTCTTGTTGTAGCCCTAAGCACTGACTGGCGAGAAACACTTTCATGGAAAGGGGTTGCCAAGCTTCCAAAAATTACGAATCTCCAGAAATCTCAGCAACTACTTTTTCACCCAAACTGGATGATACTGTCAGGTAATGATCAGTACACTAAGGCGACTTGGTTCCCCAAATTTCGTTCTTCTATGTTGAAGCGTTCATTTCCAGTAACAGTTTATATTTTTAGGTATCACTGTTTTCTCCTATATTGATACATGTACTTGGAACTCTAAATCCAACACGGTTTGTGCTAGCTTCTTGAAACTTGACACAGTAAAGTAGTTTCACGTTCTATCTCTATGGTTTGTTTCCTTTTGATGTAGCCCTAAGCACTGACTGGCGAGAAACACATTCAGGGAAAGGGGTTGCCAAGCTTCCAAAAATTACGAATCTCCAGAAATCTCAGCCAATATTTTTTCACCCAAACTGGATGATACTTTCAGGTAATGATCAGTACACTAAGGCGACTTGGTTCCCCAAATTTCGTTCTTCTACGTT
Organism: Spermophilus citellus; assembly: GCF_964194105.1. Classification (NCBI taxonomy): domain Eukaryota; kingdom Metazoa; phylum Chordata; class Mammalia; order Rodentia; family Sciuridae; genus Spermophilus; species Spermophilus citellus. The sequence goes on along the minus strand of NC_138187.1, from coordinate 48,938,612 downwards.
GAAGCGTTCATTTCCAGTAACAGTTTGAATTTTTAGGTTTCACTCTGTTTTCTCCTATATTGATAGAGGTATTTGGAACTCTAAATCCAACACGGTTTGTGCTAGCTTCTTGAAACTTGACACAGTAAAGTAGTTTCACGTTCTATCTCTATGGTTTGTTTCCTCTTGATGTAGCCCTAAGCACTGACTGGAGAGAAACACTTTCATGCAAAGGGGTTGCCAAGCTTCCAAAATTACGAATCTCCAGAAATCTCAGCAAATATTTTTTCACCCAAACTGGATGATACTTTCAGGTAATGATCAGTACACTAAGGCGACTTGGTTCCCCAAATTTCGTTCTTCTATGTTGAAGCGTTCATTTCCAGTAACATTTTGAATTTTTAGGTATCACTCTGTTTTCTCCTATATTGATACATGTACTTGGAACTCTAAATCCGACACGGTTTGTGCTAGCTTCTTGAAACTTGACACAGTAAAGTAGTTTCACGTTCTATCTCTATGGTTTGTTTCCTCTTGTTGTAGCCCTAAGCACTGACTGGCGAGAAACACTTTCATGGAAAGGGGTTGCCAAGCTTCCAAAAATTACGAATCTCCAGAAATCTCAGCAAATATTTTTTCACCCAAACTGGATGATACTGTCAGGTAATGATCAGTACACTAAGGCGACTTGGTTCCCCAAATTTCGTTCTTCTATGTTGAAGCGTTCATTTCCAGTAACAGTTTGAATTTTTAGGTATCACTGTTTTCTCCTATATTGATACATGTACTTGGAACTCTAAATCCAACACGGTTTGTGCTAGCTTCTTGAAACTTGACACAGTAAAGTAGTTTCACGTTCTATTTCTATGGTTTGTTTCCTTTTGATGTAGCCCTAAGCACTGACTGGCGAGAAACACATTCAGGGAAAGGGGTTGCCAAGCTTCCAAAAATTACGAATCTCCAGAAATCTCAGCAAATATTTTTTCACCCAAACTGGATGATACTTTCAGGTAATGATCAGTACACGAAGGCGACTTGGTTCCCCAAATTTCGTTCTTCTATGTTGAAGCGTTCATGTCCAGTAACACTTTGAATTTTTAGGTATCACTCTGTTTTCTCCTATATTGATAGATGTATTTGGAACTCTAAATCCAACACGGTTTGTGCTAGCTTCTTTAAACTTGACACAGTAAAGTAGTTTCACGTTCTATCTCTATGTTTTGTTTCCTCTTGATGTAGCCCTAAGCACTGACTGGCGAGAAACACTTTCATGGAAAGGGGTTGCCAAGCGTCCAAAAATTACGAATCTCCAGAAATCTCAGCAAATATTTTTTCACCCAAACTGGATGATACTTTCAGGTAATGATCAGTACACTAAGGCGACTTGGTTCCCCAAATTTCGTTCTTCTACGTTGAAGCGTTCATTTCCAGTAACACTTTGAATTTTTAGGTTTCACTCTGTTTTCTTCTATATTGATAGATGTATTTGGAACTCTAAATCCAACACGGTTTGTGCTAGCTTCTTGAAACTTGACACAGTAAAGTAGTTTCACGTTCTATCTCTATGGTTTGTTTCCTCTTGATGTAGCCCTAAGCACTGACTGGATTGAAACACTTTCATGGAAAGGGGTTGCCAAGCTTCCAAAAATTACGAATCTCCAGAAATCTCAGCAAATATTTTTTCACCCAAACTGGATGATACTTTCAGGTAATGATCAGTACACGAAGGCGACTTGGTTCCCCAAATTTCGTTCTTCTATGTTGAAGCGTTCATTTCCAGTAACAGTTTGAATTTTTAGGTTTCACTCTGTTTTCTCCTATATTGATAGATGTATCTGGAACTCTAAATCCAACACGGTTTGTGCTAGCTTCTTGAAACTTGACACAGTAAAGTAGTTTCACGTTCTATCTCTATGTTTTGTTTCCTCTTGATGTAGCCCTAAGCAGTGACTGGCGAGAAACACTTTCATGGAAAGGGGTTGCCAAGCTTCCAAAAATTACGAATCTCCAGAAATCTCAGCAAATACATTTTCACCCAAACTGGATGATACTGTCAGGTAATGATCAGTACACTAAGGCGACTTGGTTCCCCAAATTTCGTTCTTCTATGTTGAAGCGTTCATTTCCAGTAACATTTTGAATTTTTAGGTATCACTCTGTTTTCTCCTATATTGATACATGTACTTGGAACTCTAAATCCGACACGGTTTGTGCTAGCTTCTTGAAACTTGACACAGTAAAGTAGTTTCACGTTCTATCTCTATGGTTTGTTTCCTCTTGTTGTAGCCCTAAGCACTGACTGGCGAGAAACACTTTCATGGAAAGGGGTTGCCAAGCTTCCAAAAATTACGAATCTCCAGAAATCTCAGCAAATATTTTTTCACCCAAACTGGATGATACTTTCAGGTAATGATCAGTACACTAAGGCGACTTGGTTCCCCAAATTTCGTTCTTCTATGTTGAAGCGTTCATTTCCAGTAAAACTTTGAATTTTTAGGTATCACTCTGTTTTCTCCTATATTGATAGATGTATTTGGAACTCTAAATCCAACACGGTTTGTGCTAGCTTCTTGAAACTTGACACAGTGAAGTAGTTTCACGTTCTATCTCTATGTTTTGTTTCCTCTTGATGTAGCCCTAAGCACTGACTGGCGAGAAACACTTTCATGGAAAGGGGTTGCCAAGCTTCCAAAAATTACGAATCTCCAGAAATCTCAGCAAATACTTTTTCACCCAAACTGGATGATACTTTCAGGTAATGATCAGTACACTACGGCGACTTGGTTCCCCAAATTTCGTTCTTCTATGTTGAAGCGTTCATTTCCAGTAACACTTTGAATTTTTAGGTATCACTCTGTTTTCTCCTATATTGATACATGTACTTGGAACTCTAAATCCAACACGGTTTGTGCTAGCTTCTTGAAACTTGACACAGTAAAGTAGTTTCACGTTCTATCTCTATGTTTTGTTTCCTCTTGATGTAGCCCTAAGCAGTGACTGGCGAGGAACACTTTCATGGAACGGGGTTTCCAATCTTCCAAAAATTACGAATCTCCAGAAATCTCAGCAAATATTTTTTCACCCAAACTGGATGATACTTTCAGGTAATGATCAGTACACTAAGGCGACTTGGTTCCCCAAATTTCGTTCTTCTATGTTGAAGCGTTCATTTCCAGTAACATTTTGAATTTTTAGGTATCACTCTGTTTTCTCCTATATTGATACATGTACTTGGAACTCTAAATCCGACACGGTTTGTGCTAGCTTCTTGAAACTTCACACAGTGAAGTAGTTTCACGTTCTATCTCTATGTTTTGTTTCCTCTTGATGTAGCCCTAAGCACTGACTGGCGAGAAACACTTTCATGGAAAGGGGTTGCCAAGCTTCCAAAAATTACGAATCTCCAGAAATCTCAGCAAATACTTTTTCACCCAAACTGGATGATACTTTCAGGTAATGATCAGTACACTAAGGCGACTTTGTTCCCCAAATTTCGTTCTTCTATGTTGAAGCGTTCATTTCCAGTAACAGTTTGAATTTTTAGGTATCACTCTGTTTTCTCCTATATTGATACATGTACTTGGAACTCTAAATCCAACACGGTTTGTGCTAGCTTCTTGAAACTTGACACAGTAAAGTAGTTTCACGTTCTATCTCTATGGTTTGTTTCCTCTTGATGTAGCCCTAAGCACTGACTGGCGAGAAACACTTTCATGGAAAGGGGTTGCCAAGCTTCCAAAAATTACGAATCTCCAGAAATCTCAGAAAATATTTTTTCACCCAAACTGGATGATACTTTCAGGTAATGATCAGTACACTAAGGCGACTTGGTTCCCCAAATTTCGTTCTTCTACGTTGAAGCGTTCATTTCCAGTAACAGTTTGAATTTTTAGGTATCACTCTGTTTTCTCCTATATTGATACATGTACTTGGAACTCTAAATCCAACACGGTTTGTGCTAGCTTCTTGAAACTTGACACAGTAAAGTAGTTTCACCTTCTATCTCTATGGTTTGTTTCCTCTTGACGTAGCCCTAAGCACTGACTGGAGAGAAACACTTTCATGCAAAGGGGTTGCCAAGCTTCCAAAAATTACGAATCTCCAGAAATCTCAGCAAATATTTTTTCACCCAAACTGGATGATACTTTCAGGTAATGATCAGTACACGAAGGCGACTTGGTTCCCCAAATTTCGTTCTTCTATGTTGAAGCGTTCATTTCCAGTAACAGTTTGAATTTTTAGGTTTCACTCTGTTTTCTCCTATATTGATAGATGTATCTGGAACTCTAAATCCAACACGGTTTGTGCTAGCTTCTTGAAACTTGACACAGTAAAGTAGTTTCACGTTCTATCTCTATGTTTTGTTTCCTCTTGATGTAGCCCTAAGCAGTGACTGGCGAGAAACACTTTCATGGAAATGGGTTGCCAAGCTTCCAAGAATTACGAATCTCCAGAAATCTCAGCAAATACTTTTTCACCCAAACTGGATGATACTGTCAGGTAATGATCAGTACACGAAGGCGACTTGGTTCGCCAAATTTCGTTTTTCTATGCTGAAGCGTTCATTTCCAGTAACAGTTTGAATTTTTAGGTTTCACTCTGTTTTCTCCTATATTGATAGATGTATTTGGAACTCTAAATCCAACACGGTTTGTGCTAGCTTCTTGAAACTTGACACAGTAAAGTAGTTTCACGTTCTATCTCTATGTTTTGTTTCCTCTTGATGTAGCCCTAAGCAGTGACTGGCGAGAAACACTTTCATGGAAAGGGGTTGCCAAGCTTCCAAGAATTACGAATCTCCAGAAATCTCAGCAAATACTTTTTCACCCAAACTGGATGATACTGTCAGGTAATGATCAGTACACGAAGGCGACTTGGTTCCCCAAATTTCGTTTTTCTATGCTGAAGCGTTCATTTGCAGTAACAGTTTGAATTTTTAGGTATCACTCTGTTTTCTCCTATATTGATACATGTACTTGGAACTCTAAATCCAACACGGTTTGTGCTAGCTTCTTGAAACTTGACACAGTAAAGTAGTTTCACGTTCTATCTCTATGGTTTGTTTCCTCTTGATGTAGCCCTAAGCACTGACTGGCGAGAAACACTTTCATGGAAAGGGGTTGCCCAGCTTCCAAAAATTACGAATCTCCAGAAATCGCAGCCAATATTTTTTCACCCAAACTGGATGATACTGTCAGGTAATGACCAGTACACTAAGGCAACTTGGTTCCCCAAATTTCGTTCTTCTATGTTGAAGCGTTCATTTCCAGTAACACTTTGAATTTTTAGGTATCACTCTGTTTTCTCCTATATTGATACATGTACTTGGAACTCTAAATCCAACATGGTTTGGGCTAGCTTCTTGAAACTTGACACAGTAAAGTAGTTTCACGTTCTATCTCTATGTTTTGTTTCCTCTTGATGTAGCCCTAAGCACTGACTGGCGAGAAACACTTTCATGGAAAGGGGTTGCCAAGCTTCCAAAAATTACGAATCTCCAGAAATCTCAGCAAATATTTTTTCACCCAAACTGGATGATACTTTCAGGTAATGATCAGTACACTAAGGCGACTTGGTTCCCCAAATTTCGTTCTTCTATGTTGAAGCGTTCATTTCCAGTAACAGTTTGAATTTTTAGGTTTCACTCTGTTTTCTCCTATATTGATAGATGTATCTGGAACTCTAAATCCAACACGGTTTGTGCTAGCTTCTTGCAACTTGACACAGTAAAGTAGTTTCACGTTCTATCTCTATGTTTTGTTTCCTCTTGATGTAGCCCTAAGCACTGACTGGCGAGAAACACTTTCATGGAAAGGGGTTGCCAAGCTTCCAAAAATTACGAATCTCCAGAAATCTCAGCAAATACTTTTTCACCCAAACTGGATGATACTTTCAGGTAATGATCAGTACACTAAGGCGACTTGGTTCCCCAAATTTCGTTCTTCTATGTTGAAGCGTTCATTTCCAGTAACAGTTTGAATTTTTAGGTATCACTCTGTTTTCTCCTATATTGATACATGTACTTGGAACTCTAAATCCAACACGGTTTGTGCTAGCTTCTTGAAACTTGACACAGTAAAGTAGTTTCACGTTCTATCTCTATGTTTTGTTTCCTCTTGATGTAGCCCTAAGCACTGACTGGCGAGAAACACTTTCATGGAAAGGGGTTGCCAAGCTTCCAAAAATTACGAATCTCCAGAAATCTCAGCAAAAACTTTTTCACCCAAACTGGATGATACTTTCAGGTAATGATCAGTACACTAAGGCGACTTGGTTCCCCAAATTTCGTTCTTCTATGTTGAAGCGTTCATTTCCAGTAACAGTTTGAATTTTTAGGTATCACTCTGTTTTCTCCTATATTGATACTTGTACTTGGAACTCTAAATCCAACACGGTTTGTGCTAGCTTCTTGAAACTTGACACAGTAAAGTAGTTTCACGTTCTATCTCTAAGTTTTGTTTCCTCTTGTTGTAGCCCTAAGCACTGACTGGCGAGAAACACTTTCATGGAAAGGGGTTGCCCAGCTTCCAAAAATTACGAATCTCCAGAAATCGCAGCCAATATTTTTTCACCCAAACTGGATGATACTGTCAGGTAATGACCAGTACACTAAGGCGACTTGGTTCCCCAAATTTCATTCTTCTATTTTGAAGCGTTCATTTCCAGTAACACTTTGAAATTTTAGGTATCACTCTGTTTTCTCCTATATTGATACATGTACTTGGAACACTAATTCCAACACGGTTTGTGCTAGCTTCTTGAAACTTGACACAGTAAAGTAGTTTCACGTTCTATCTCTATGTTTTGTTTCCTCTTGATGTAGCCCTAAGCACTGACTGGCGAGAAACACTTTCATGGAAAGGGGTTGCCAAGCTTCCAAGAATTACGAATCTCCAGATATCTCAGCAAATACTTTTTCACCCAAACTGGATGATACTGTCAGGTAATGATGAGTACACGAAGGCGACTTGGTTCCCCAAATTTCGTTTTTCTATGCTGAAGCGTTCATTTGCAGTAACAGTTTGAATTTTTAGGTATCACTCTGTTTTCTCCTATATTGATACATGTACTTGGAACTCTAAATCCAACACGGTTTGTGCTAGCTTCTTGAAACTTGACACAGTAAAGTAGTTTCACGTTCTATCTCTATGGTGTGTTTCCTCTTGATGTAGCCCTAAGCACTGACTGGCGAGAAACACTTTCATGGAAAGGGGTTGCCCAGCTTCCAAAAATTACGAATCTCCAGATATCGCAGCCAATATTTTTTCACCCAAACTGGATGATACTGTCAGGTAATGACCAGTACACTAAGGCGACTTGGTTCCCCAAATTTCGTTCTTCTATGTTGAAGCGTTCATTTCCAGTAACACTTTGAATTTTTAGGTATCACTCTGTTTTCTCCTATATTGATACATGTACTTGGAACTCTAAATCCAACATGGTTTGGGCTAGCTTCTTGAAACTTGACACAGTAAAGTAGTTTCACGTTCTATCTCTATGTTTTGTTTCCTCTTGATGTAGCCCTAAGCACTGACTGGCGAGAAACACTTTCATGGAAAGGGGTTGCCAAGCTTCCAAAAATTACGAATCTCCAGAAATCTCAGCAAATACTTTTTCACCCAAACTGGATGATACTTTCAGGTAATGATCAGTACACTAAGGCGACTTGGTTCCCCAAATTTCGTTCTTCTATGTTGAAGCGTTCATTTCCAGTAAAACTTTGAATTTTTAGGTATCACTCTGTTTTCTCCTATATTGATAGATGTATTTGGAACTCTAAATCCAACACGGTTTGTGCTAGCTTCTTGAAACTTGACACAGTGAAGTAGTTTCACGTTCTATCTCTATGTTTTGTTTCCTCTTGATGTAGCCCTAAGCACTGACTGGCGAGAAACACTTTCATGGAAAGGGGTTGCCAAGCTTCCAAAAATTACGAATCTCCAGAAATCTCAGCAAATACTTTTTCACCCAAACTGGATGATACTTTCAGGTAAAGATCAGTACACTACGGCGACTTGGTTCCCCAAATTTCGTTCTTCTATGTTGAAGCGTTCATTTCCAGTAACACTTTGAATTTTTAGGTATCACTCTGTTTTCTCCTATATTGATACATGTACTTGGAACTCTAAATCCAACACGGTTTGTGCTAGCTTCTTGAAACTTGACACAGTAAAGTAGTTTCACGTTCTATCTCTATGTTTTGTTTCCTCTTGATGTAGCCCTAAGCACTGACTGGCGAGAAACACTTTCATGGAAAGGGGTTGCCAAGCTTCCAAAAATTACGAATCTCCAGAAATCTCAGCAAATATTTTTTCACCCAAACTGGATGATACTTTCAGGTAATGATCAGTACACTAAGGCGACTTGGTTCCCCAAATTTCGTTCTTCTATGTTGAAGCGTTCATTTCCAGTAACACTTTGAATTTTTAGGTATCACTCTGTTTTCTCCTATATTGATACATGTACTTGGAACTCTAAATCCAACACGGTTTGTGCTAGCTTCTTGAAACTTGACACAGTAAAGTAGTTTCACGTTCTATCTCTATGTTTTGTTTCCTCTTGATGTAGCCCTAAGCAGTGACTGGCGAGGAACACTTTCATGGAACGGGGTTTCCAATCTTCCAAAAATTACGAATCTCCAGAAATCTCAGCAAATATTTTTTCACCCAAACTGGATGATACTTTCAGGTAATGATCAGTACACTAAGGCGACTTGGTTCCCCAAATTTCGTTCTTCTATGTTGAAGCGTTCATTTCCAGTAACATTTTGAATTTTTAGGTATCACTCTGTTTTCTCCTATATTGATACATGTACTTGGAACTCTAAATCCGACACGGTTTGTGCTAGCTTCTTGAAACTTCACACAGTGAAGTAGTTTCACGTTCTATCTCTATGTTTTGTTTCCTCTTGATGTAGCCCTAAGCACTGACTGGCGAGAAACACTTTCATGGAAAGGGGTTGCCAAGCTTCCAAAAATTACGAATCTCCAGAAATCTCAGCAAATACTTTTTCACCCAAACTGGATGATACTTTCAGGTAATGATCAGTACACTAAGGCGACTTTGTTCCCCAAATTTCGTTCTTCTATGTTGAAGCGTTCATTTCCAGTAACAGTTTGAATTTTTAGGTATCACTCTGTTTTCTCCTATATTGATACATGTACTTGGAACTCTAAATCCAACACGGTTTGTGCTAGCTTCTTGAAACTTGACACAGTAAAGTAGTTTCACGTTCTATCTCTATGGTTTGTTTCCTCTTGATGTAGCCCTAAGCACTGACTGGCGAGAAACACTTTCATGGAAAGGGGTTGCCAAGCTTCCAAAAATTACGAATCTCCAGAAATCTCAGAAAATATTTTTTCACCCAAACTGGATGATACTTTCAGGTAATGATCAGTACACTAAGGCGACTTGGTTCCCCAAATTTCGTTCTTCTACGTTGAAGCGTTCATTTCCAGTAACAGTTTGAATTTTTAGGTATCACTCTGTTTTCTCCTATATTGATACATGTACTTGGAACTCTAAATCCAACACGGTTTGTGCTAGCTTCTTGAAACTTGACACAGTAAAGTAGTTTCACCTTCTATCTCTATGGTTTGTTTCCTCTTGACGTAGCCCTAAGCACTGACTGGAGAGAAACACTTTCATGCAAAGGGGTTGCCAAGCTTCCAAAAATTACGAATCTCCAGAAATCTCAGCAAATATTTTTTCACCCAAACTGGATGATACTTTCAGGTAATGATCAGTACACGAAGGCGACTTGGTTCCCCAAATTTCGTTCTTCTATGTTGAAGCGTTCATTTCCAGTAACAGTTTGAATTTTTAGGTTTCACTCTGTTTTCTCCTATATTGATAGATGTATCTGGAACTCTAAATCCAACACGGTTTGTGCTAGCTTCTTGAAACTTGACACAGTAAAGTAGTTTCACGTTCTATCTCTATGTTTTGTTTCCTCTTGATGTAGCCCTAAGCAGTGACTGGCGAGAAACACTTTCATGGAAATGGGTTGCCAAGCTTCCAAGAATTACGAATCTCCAGAAATCTCAGCAAATACTTTTTCACCCAAACTGGATGATACTGTCAGGTAATGATCAGTACACGAAGGCGACTTGGTTCGCCAAATTTCGTTTTTCTATGCTGAAGCATTCATTTCCAGTAACAGTTTGAATTTTTAGGTTTCACTCTGTTTTCTCCTATATTGATAGATGTATTTGGAACTCTAAATCCAACACGGTTTGTGCTAGCTTCTTGAAACTTGACACAGTAAAGTAGTTTCACGTTCTATCTCTATGTTTTGTTTCCTCTTGATGTAGCCCTAAGCAGTGACTGGCGAGAAACACTTTCATGGAAAGGGGTTGCCAAGCTTCCAAGAATTACGAATCTCCAGAAATCTCAGCAAATACTTTTTCACCCAAACTGGATGATACTGTCAGGTAATGATCAGTACACGAAGGCGACTTGGTTCCCCAAATTTCGTTTTTCTATGCTGAAGCGTTCATTTGCAGTAACAGTTTGAATTTTTAGGTATCACTCTGTTTTCTCCTATATTGATACATGTACTTGGAACTCTAAATCCAACACGGTTTGTGCTAGCTTCTTGAAACTTGACACAGTAAAGTAGTTTCACGTTCTGTCTCTATGGTTTGTTTCCTCTTGATGTAGCCCTAAGCACTGACTGGCGAGAAACACTTTCATGGAAAGGGGTTGCCAAGCTTCCAAAAATTACGAATCTCCAGAAATCTCAGCAAAAACTTTTTCACCCAAACTGGATGATACTTTCAGGTAATGATCAGTACACTAAGGCGACTTGGTTCCCCAAATTTCGTTCTTCTATGTTGAAGCGTTCATTTCCAGTAACAGTTTGAATTTTTAGGTATCACTCTGTTTTCTCCTATATTGATACTTGTACTTGGAACTCTAAATCCAACACGGTTTGTGCTAGCTTCTTGAAACTTGACACAGTAAAGTAGTTTCACGTTCTATCTCTAAGTTTTGTTTCCTCTTGTTGTAGCCCTAAGCACTGACTGGCGAGAAACACTTTCATGGAAAGGGGTTGCCCAGCTTCCAAAAATTACGAATCTCCAGAAATCGCAGCCAATATTTTTTCACCCAAACTGGATGATACTGTCAGGTAATGACCAGTACACTAAGGCGACTTGGTTCCCCAAATTTCATTCTTCTATTTTGAAGCGTTCATTTCCAGTAACACTTTGAAATTTTAGGTATCACTCTGTTTTCTCCTATATTGATACATGTACTTGGAACACTAATTCCAACACGGTTTGTGCTAGCTTCTTGAAACTTGACACAGTAAAGTAGTTTCACGTTCTATCTCTATGTTTTGTTTCCTCTTGATGTAGCCCTAAGCACTGACTGGCGAGAAACACTTTCATGGAAAGGGGTTGCCAAGCTTCCAAGAATTACGAATCTCCAGATATCTCAGCAAATACTTTTTCACCCAAACTGGATGATACTGTCAGGTAATGATGAGTACACGAAGGCGACTTGGTTCCCCAAATTTCGTTTTTCTATGCTGAAGCGTTCATTTGCAGTAACAGTTTGAATTTTTAGGTATCACTCTGTTTTCTCCTATATTGATACATGTACTTGGAACTCTAAATCCAACACGGTTTGTGCTAGCTTCTTGAAACTTGACACAGTAAAGTAGTTTCACGTTCTATCTCTATGGTGTGTTTCCTCTTGATGTAGCCCTAAGCACTGACTGGCGAGAAACACTTTCATGGAAAGGGGTTGCCCAGCTTCCAAAAATTACGAATCTCCAGAAATCGCAGCCAATATTTTTTCACCCAAACTGGATGATACTGTCAGGTAATGACCAGTACACTAAGGCGACTTGGTTCCCCAAATTTCGTTCTTCTATGTTGAAGCGTTCATTTCCAGTAACACTTTGAATTTTTAGGTATCACTCTGTTTTCTCCTATATTGATACATGTACTTGGAACTCTAAATCCAACATGGTTTGGGCTAGCTTCTTGAAACTTGACACAGTAAAGTAGTTTCACGTTCTATCTCTATGTTTTGTTTCCTCTTGATGTAGCCCTAAGCACTGACTGGCGAGAAACACTTTCATGGAAAGGGGTTGCCAAGCTTCCAAAAATTACGAATCTCCAGAAATCTCAGCAAACATTTTTTCACCCAAACTGGATGATACTTTCAGGTAATGATCAGTACACGAAGGCGACTTGGTTCCCCAAATTTCGTTCTTCTATGTTGAAGCGTTCATTTCCAGTAACAGTTTGAATTTTTAGGTTTCACTCTGTTTTCTCCTATATTGATAGATGTATCTGGAACTCTAAATCCAACACGGTTTGTGCTAGCTTCTTGCAACTTGACACAGTAAAGTAGTTTCACGTTCTATCTCTATGTTTTGTTTCCTCTTGATGTAGCCCTAAGCACTGACTGGCGAGAAACACTTTCATGGAAAGGGGTTGCCAAGCTTCCAAAAATTACGAATCTCCAGAAATCTCAGCAAATACTTTTTCACCCAAACTGGATGATACTTTCAGGTAATGATCAGTACACTAAGGCGACTTGGTTCCCCAAATTTCGTTCTTCTATGTTGAATCGTTCATTTCCAGTAACAGTTTGAATTTTTAGGTATCACTCTGTTTTCTCCTATATTGATACATGTACTTGGAACTCTAAATCCAACACGGTTTGTGCTAGCTTCTTGAAACTTGACACAGTAAAGTAGTTTCACGTTCTATCTCTAAGTTTTGTTTCCTCTTGTTGTAGCCCTAAGCACTGACTGGCGAGAAACACTTTCATGGAAAGGGGTTGCCAAGCTTCCAAAAATTACGAATCTCCAGAAATCTCAGCAAATATTTTTTCACCCAAACTGGATGATACTTTCAGGTAATGATCAGTACACTAAGGCGACTTGGTTCCCCAAATTTCGTTCTTCTATGTTGAAGCGTTCATTTCCAGTAACAGTTTGAATTTTTAGGTTTCACTCTGTTTTCTCCTATATTGATAGATGTATTTGGAACTCTAAATCCAACACGGTTTGTGCTAGCTTCTTGAAACTTGACACAGTAAAGTAGTTTCACGTTCTATCTCTAAGTTTTGTTTCCTCTTGTTGTAGCCCTAAGCACTGACTGGCGAGAAACACTTTCATGGAAAGGGGTTGCCCAGCTTCCAAAAATTACGAATCTCCAGAAATCGCAGCCAATATTTTTTCACCCAAACTGGATGATACTGTCAGGTAATGACCAGTACACTAAGGCGACTTGGTTCCCCAAATTTCATTCTTCTATTTTGAAGCGTTCATTTCCAGTAACACTTTGAAATTTTAGGTATCACTCTGTTTTCTCCTATATTGATACATGTACTTGGAACACTAATTCCAACACGGTTTGTGCTAGCTTCTTGAAACTTGACACAGTAAAGTAGTTTCACGTTCTATCTCTATGTTTTGTTTCCTCTTGATGTAGCCCTAAGCACTGACTGGCGAGAAACACTTTCATGGAAAGGGGTTGCCAAGCTTCCAAGAATTACGAATCTCCAGATATCTCAGCAAATACTTTTTCACCCAAACTGGATGATACTGTCAGGTAATGATGAGTACACGAAGGCGACTTGGTTCCCCAAATTTCGTTTTTCTATGCTGAAGCGTTCATTTGCAGTAACAGTTTGAATTTTTAGGTATCACTCTGTTTTCTCCTATATTGATACATGTACTTGGAACTCTAAATCCAACACGGTTTGTGCTAGCTTCTTGAAACTTGACACAGTAAAGTAGTTTCACGTTCTATCTCTATGGTGTGTTTCCTCTTGATGTAGCCCTAAGCACTGACTGGCGAGAAACACTTTCATGGAAAGGGGTTGCCCAGCTTCCAAAAATTACGAATCTCCAGAAATCGCAGCCAATATTTTTTCACCCAAACTGGATGATACTGTCAGGTAATGACCAGTACACTAAGGCGACTTGGTTCCCCAAATTTCGTTCTTCTATGTTGAAGCGTTCATTTCCAGTAACACTTTGAATTTTTAGGTATCACTCTGTTTTCTCCTATATTGATACATGTACTTGGAACTCTAAATCCAACATGGTTTGGGCTAGCTTCTTGAAACTTGACACAGTAAAGTAGTTTCACGTTCTATCTCTATGGTTTGTTTCCTCTTGATGTAGCCCTAAGCAGTGACTGGCGAGAAACACTTTCATGGAAAGGGGTTGCCAAGCTTCCAAGAATTACGAATCTCCAGAAATCTCAGCAAATACTTTTTCACCCAAACTGGATGATACTGTCAGGTAATGATCAGTACACGAAGGCGACTTGGTTCGCCAAATTTCGTTTTTCTATGCTGAAGCGTTCATTTCCAGTAACAGTTTGAATTTTTAGGTTTCACTCTGTTTTCTCCTATATTGATAGATGTATTTGGAACTCTAAATCCAACACGGTTTGTGCTAGCTTCTTGAAACTTGACACAGTAAAGTAGTTTCACGTTCTATCTCTATGTTTTGTTTCCTCTTGATGTAGCCCTAAGCAGTGACTGGCGAGAAACACTTTCATGGAAAGGGGTTGCCAAGCTTCCAAGAATTACGAATCTCCAGAAATCTCAGCAAATACTTTTTCACCCAAACTGGATGATACTGTCAGGTAATGATCAGTACACGAAGGCGACTTGGTTCCCCAAATTTCGTTTTTCTATGCTGAAGCGTTCATTTGCAGTAACAGTTTGAATTTTTAGGTATCACTCTGTTTTCTCCTATATTGATACATGTACTTGGAACTCTAAATCCAACACGGTTTGTGCTAGCTTCTTGAAACTTGACACAGTAAAGTAGTTTCACGTTCTATCTCTATGTTTTGTTTCCTCTTGATGTAGCCCTAAGCAGTGACTTGCGAGAAACACTTTCATGGAACGGGGTTTCCAAGCTTCCAAAAATTATGAATCTCCAGAAATCTCAGCAAATATTTTTTCACCCAAACTGGATGATACTTTCAGGTAATGATCAGTACACTAAGGCGACTTGGTTCCCCAAATTTCGTTCTATGTTGAAGCGTTCATTTCCAGTAACATTTTGAATTTTTAGGTATCACTCTGTTTTCTCTTATATTGATACATGTACTTGGAACTCTAAATCCGACACGGTTTGTGCTAGCTTCTTGAAACTTGACACAGTAAAGTAGTTTCACGTTCTATCTCTATGTTTTGTTTCCTCTTGATGTAGCCCTAAGCAGTGACTGGCGAGAAACACTTTCATGGAAAGGGGTTGCCAAGCTTCCAAGAATTACGAATCTCCAGAAATCTCAGCAAATACTTTTTCACCCAAACTGGATGATACTGTCAGGTAATGATCAGTACACGAAGGCGACTTGGTTCCCCAAATTTCGTTCTTCTATGCTGAAGCGTTCATTTGCAGTAACAGTTTGAATTTTTAGGTATCACTCTGTTTTCTCCTATATTGATACATGTACTTGGAACTCTAAATCCAACACGGTTTGTGCTAGCTTCTTGAAACTTGACACAGTAAAGTAGTTTCACGTTCTATCTCTATGGTTTGTTTCCTCTTGATGTAGCCCTAAGCACTGACTGGCGAGAAACACTTTCATGGAAAGGGGTTGCCCAGCTTCCAAAAATTACGAATCTCCAGAAATCGCAGCCAATATTTTTTCACCCAAACTGGATGATACTGTCAGGTAATGACCAGTACACTAAGGCGACTTGGTTCCCCAAATTTCGTTCTTCTATGTTGAAGCGTTCATTTCCAGTAACACTTTGAATTTTTAGGTATCACTCTGTTTTCTCCTATATTGATACATGTACTTGGAACTCTAAATCCAACATGGTTTGGGCTAGCTTCTTGAAACTTGACACAGTAAAGTAGTTTCACGTTCTATCTCTATGTTTTGTTTCCTCTTGATGTAGCCCTAAGCACTGACTGGCGAGAAACACTTTCATGGAAAGGGGTTGCCAAGCTTCCAAAAATTACGAATCTCCAGAAATCTCAGCAAATATTTTTTCACCCAAACTGGATGATACTTTCAGGTAATGATCAGTACACGAAGGCGACTTGGTTCCCCAAATTTCGTTCTTCTATGTTGAAGCGTTCATTTCCAGTAACAGTTTGAATTTTTAGGTTTCACTCTGTTTTCTCCTATATTGATAGATGTATCTGGAACTCTAAATCCAACACGGTTTGTGCTAGCTTCTTGCAACTTGACACAGTAAAGTAGTTTCACGTTCTATCTCTATGTTTTGTTTCCTCTTGATGTAGCCCTAAGCACTGACTGGCGAGAAACACTTTCATGGAAAGGGGTTGCCAAGCTTCCAAAAATTACGAATCTCCAGAAATCTCAGCAAATACTTTTTCACCCAAACTGGATGATACATTCAGGTAATGATCAGTACACTAAGGCGACTTGGTTCCCCAAATTTCGTTCTTCTATGTTGAAGCGTTCATTTCCAGTAACAGTTTGAATTTTTAGGTATCACTCTGTTTTCTCCTATATTGATACATGTACTTGGAACTCTAAATCCAACACGGTTTGTGCTAGCTTCTTGAAACTTGACACAGTAAAGTAGTTTCACGTTCTATCTCTATGTTTTGTTTCCTCTTGATGTAGCCCTAAGCACTGACTGGCGAGAAACACTTTCATGGAAAGGGGTTGCCAAGCTTCCAAAAATTACGAATCTCCAGAAATCTCAGCAAATACTTTTTCACCCAAACTGGATGATACTTTCAGGTAATGATCAGTACACTAAGGCGACTTGGTTCCCCAAATTTCGTTTTTCTATGTTGAAGCGTTCATTTCCAGTAACAGTTTGAATTTTTAGGTATCACTCTGTTTTCTCCTATATTGATACATGTACTTGGAACTCTAAATCCAACACGGTTTGTGCTAGCTTCTTGAAACTTGACACAGTAAAGTAGTTTCACGTTCTATCTCTAAGTTTTGTTTCCTCTTGTTGTAGCCCTAAGCACTGACTGGCGAGAAACACTTTCATGGAAAGGGGTTGCCCAGCTTCCAAAAATTACGAATCTCCAGAAATTGCAGCCAATATTTTTTCACCCAAACTGGATGATACTGTCAGGTAATGACCAGTACACTAAGGCGACTTGGTTCCCCAAATTTCATTCTTCTATTTTGAAGCGTTCATTTCCAGTAACACTTTGAAATTTTAGGTATCACTTTGTTTTCTCCTATATTGATACATGTACTTGGAACACTAATTCCAACACGGTTTGTGCTAGCTTCTTGAAACTTGACACAGTAAAGTAGTTTCACGTTCTATCTCTATGTTTTGTTTCCTCTTGATGTAGCCCTAAGCACTGACTGGCGAGAAACACTTTCATGGAAAGGGGTTGCCAAGCTTCCAAAAATTACGAATCTCCAGAAATCTCAGCAAATATTTTTTCACCCAAACTGGATGATACTTTCAGGTAATGATCAGTACACGAAGGCGACTTGGTTCCCCAAATTTCGTTCTTCTACGTTGAAGCGTTCATTTCCAGTAACAGTTTGAATTTTTAGGTTTCACTCTGTTTTCTCCTATATTGATAGATGTATTTGGAACTCTAAATCCAACACGGTTTGTGCTAGCTTCTTGAAACTTGACACAGTAAAGTAGTTTCACGTTCTATCTCTATGGTTTGTTTCCTCTTGATGTAGCCCTAAGCACTGACTGGAGAGAAACACTTTCATGGAAAGGGGTTGCCAAGCTTCCAAAAATTACGAATCTCCAGAAATCTCAGCAAATATTTTTTCACCCAAACTGGATGATACTTTCAGGTAATGATCAGTACACGAAGGCGACTTGGTTCCCCAAATTTCGTTCTTCTATGTTGAAGCGTTCATTTCCAGTAACAGTTTGAATTTTTAGGTTTCACTCTGTTTTCTCCTATATTGATAGATGTATCTGGAACTCTAAATCCAACACGGTTTGTGCTAGCTTCTTGAAACTTGACACAGTAAAGTAGTTTCACGTTCTATCTCTATGTTTTGTTTCCTCTTGATGTAGCCCTAAGCACTGACTGGCGAGAAACACTTTCATGGAAAGGGGTTGCCAAGCTTCCAAAAATTACGAATCTCCAGAAATCTCAGCAAATATTTTTTCACCCAAACTGGATGATACTTTCAGGTAATGATCAGTACACGAAGGCGACTTGGTTCCCCAAATTTCGTTCTTCTACGTTGAAGCGTTCATTTCCAGTAACAGTTTGAATTTTTAGGTTTCACTCTGTTTTCTCCTATATTGATAGATGTATTTGGAACTCTAAATCCAACACGGTTTGTGCTAGCTTCTTGAAACTTGACACAGTAAAGTAGTTTCACGTTCTATCTCTATGGTTTGTTTCCTCTTGATGTAGCCCTAAGCACTGACTGGAGAGAAACACTTTCATGGAAAGGGGTTGCCAAGCTTCCAAAAATTACGAATCTCCAGAAATCTCAGCAAATATTTTTTCACCCAAACTGGATGATACTTTCAGGTAATGATCAGTACACGAAGGCGACTTGGTTCCCCAAATTTCGTTCTTCTATGTTGAAGCGTTCATTTCCAGTAACAGTTTGAATTTTTAGGTTTCACTCTGTTTTCTCCTATATTGATAGATGTATCTGGAACTCTAAATCCAACACGGTTTGTGCTAGCTTCTTGAAACTTGACACAGTAAAGTAGTTTCACGTTCTATCTCTATGTTTTGTTTCCTCTTGATGTAGCCCTAAGCACTGACTGGCGAGAAACACTTTCATGGAAAGGGGTTGCCAAGCTTCCAAAAATTACGAATCTCCAGAAATCTCAGCAAATACTTTTTCACCCAAACTGGATGATACTTTCAGGTAATGATCAGTACACTAAGGCGACTTGGTTCCCCAAATTTCGTTCTTCTATGTTGAAGCGTTCATTTCCAGTAACAGTTTGAATTTTTAGGTATCACTCTGTTTTCTCCTATATTGATACATGTACTTGGAACTCTAAATCCAACACGGTTTGTGCTAGCTTCTTGAAACTTGACACAGTAAAGTAGTTTCACGTTCTATCTCTAAGTTTTGTTTCCTCTTGATGTAGCCCTAAGCACTGACTGGCGAGAAACACTTTCATGGAAAGGGGTTGCCAAGCTTCCAAAAATTACGAATCTCCAGAAATCTCAGCAAATATTTTTTCACCCAAACTGGATGATACTTTCAGGTAATGATCAGTACACTAAGGCGACTTGGTTCCCCAAATTTCGTTCTTCTACGTTGAAGCGTTCATTTCCAGTAACAGTTTGAATTTTTAGGTTTCACTCTGTTTTCTCCTATATTGATAGATGTATTTGGAACTCTAAATCCAACACGGTTTGTGCTAGCTTCTTGAAACTTGACACAGTAAAGTAGTTTCACGTTCTATCTCTATGTTTTGTTTCCTCTTGAGGTAGCCCTAAGCAGTGACTGGCGAGAAACACTTTCATGGAAAGGGGTTGCCAAGCTTCCAAAAATTACGAATCTCCAGAAATCTCAGCAAATACTTTTTCACCCAAACTGGATGATACTGTCAGGAAATGATCAGTACACGAAGGCGACTTGGTTCCCCAAATTTCGTTTTTCTATGCTGAAGCGTTCATTTCCAGTAACAGTTTGAATTTTTAGGTTTCACTCTGTTTTCTCCTATATTGATAGATGTATTTGGAACTCTAAATCCAACACGGTTTGTGCTAGCTTCTTGAAACTTGACACAGTAAAGTAGTTTCACGTTCTATCTCTATGGTTTGTTTCCTCTTGATGTAGCCCTAAGCACTGACTGGCGAGAAACACTTTCATGGAAAGGGGTTGCCCAGCTTCCAAAAATTACGAATCTCCAGAAATCTCAGCAAATATTTTTTCACCCAAACTGGGTGATACTTTCAGGTAATGACCAGTACACTAAGGCGACTTGGTTCCCCAAATTTCGTTGTTCTATGTTGAAGCGTTCATTTCCAGTAACACTTTGAATTTTTAGGTATCACTCTGTTTTCTCCTATATTGATACATGTACTTGGAACTCTAAATCCAACACGGTTTGTGCTAGCTTCTTGAAACTTGACACAGTAAAGTAGTTTCATGTTCTATCTCTATGCTTTGTTTCCTCTTGATGTAGCCCTAAGCACTGACTGGCGAGAAACACTTTCATGGAAAGGGGTTGCCAAGCTTCCAAAAATTACGAATCTCCAGAAATCTCAGCAAATATTTTTTCACCCAAACTGGAAGATACTGTCAGGTAATGATCAGTACACTAAGGCGACTTGGTTCCCCAAATTTCGTTTTTCTACGTTGAAGCGTTCATTTCCAGTAACAGTTTGAATTTTTAGGTTTCACTCTGTTTTCTCCTATATTGATAGATGTATTTGGAACTCTAAATCCAACACGGTTTGTGCTAGCTTCTTGAAACTTGACACAGTAAAGTAGTTTCACGTTCTATCTCTATGTTTTGTTTCCTCTTGATGTAGCCCTAAGCACTGACTGGCGAGAAACACTTTCATGGAAAGGGGTGCCAAGCTTCCAAAAATTATGAATCTCCAGAAATCTCAGCAAATATTTTTTCACCCAAACTGGATGATACTGTCAGGTAATGATCAGTACACTAAGGCGACTTGGTTCCCCAAATTTCGTTCTTCTATGTTGAAGCGTTCATTTCCAGTAACAGTTTGAATTTTTAGGTTTCACTCTGTTTTCTCCTATATTGATAGATGTATCTGGAACTCTAAATCCAACACGGTTTGTGCTAGCTTCCTGAAACTAGACACAGTAAAGTAGTTTCACGTTCTATCTCCATGTTTTGTTTCCTCTTGATGTAGCCCTAAGCAGTGACTGGCAAGAAACACTTTCATGGAAAGGGGTTGCCAAGCTTCCAAAAATTACGAATCTCCAGAAATCTCAGCAAATACTTTTTCACCCAAACTGGATGATACTTTCAGGTAATGATCAGTACACTAAGGCGACTTGGTTCCCCAAATTTCGTTCTTCTATGTTGAAGCGTTCATTTCCAGTAACAGTTTGAATTTTTAGGTATCACTCTGTTTTCTCCTATATTGATACATGTACTTGGAACTCTAAATCCAACACGGTTTGTGCTAGCTTCTTGAAACTTGACACAGTAAAGTAGTTTCATGTTCTATCTCTATGGTTTGTTTCCTCTTGATGTAGCCCTAAGCACTGACTGGCGAGAAACACTTTCATGGAAAGGGGTTGCCCAGCTTCCAAAAATTACGAATCTCCAGAAATCGCAACCAATATTTTTTCACCCAAACTGGATGATACTGTCAGGTAATGACCAGTACACTAAGGCGACTTGGTTCCCCAAATTTCGTTCTTCTATGTTGAAGCGTTCATTTCCAGTAACACTTTGAATTTTTAGGTATCACTCTGTTTTCTCCTATATTGATACATGTACTTGGAACTCTAAATCCAACACGGTTTGTGCTAGCTTCTTGAAACTTGACACAGTAAAGTAGTTTCACGTTCTATCTCTATGTTTTGTTTCCTCTTGATGTAGCCCTAAGCACTGACTGGCGAGAAACACTTTCATGGAAAGGGGTTGCCAAGATTCCAAAAATTACGAATCTCCAGAAATCTCAGCAAATATTTTTTCACCCAAACTGGATGATACTTTCAGGTAATGATCAGTACACTAAGGCGACTTGGTTCCCCAAATTCCGTTCTTCTACGTTGAAGCGTTCATTTCCAGTAACAGTTTCAATTTTTAGGTTTCACTCTGTTTTCTCCTATATTGATAGATGTATTTGGAACTCTAAATCCAACACGGTTTGTGCTAGTTTCTTGAAACTTGACACAGTAAAGTAGTTTCACGTTCTATCTCTATGGTTTGTTTCCTCTTGATGTAGCCCTAAGCACTGACTGGAGAGAAACACTTTCATGGAAAGGGGTTACAAAGCTTCCAAAAATTACGAATCTCCAGAAATCTCAGCAAATATTTTTTCACCCAAACTGGATGATACTTTCAGGTAATGATCAGTACACGAAGGCGACTTGGTTCCCCAAATTTCGTTCTTCTATGTTGAAGCGTTCATTTCCAGTAACAGTTTGAATTTTTAGGTTTCACTCTGTTTTCTCCTATATTGATAGATGTATCTGGAACTCTAAATCCAACACGGTTTGTGCTAGCTTCTTGAAACTTGACACAGTAAAGTAGTTTCACGTTCTATCTCTATGTTTTGTTTCCTCTTGATGTAGCCCTAAGCAGTGACTGGCGAGAAACACTTTCATGGAAAGGGGTTGCCAAGCTTCCAAAAATTACGAATCTCCAGAAATCTCAGCAAATACTTTTTCACCCAAACTGGATGATACTGTCAGGTAATGATCAGTACACGAAGGCGACTTGGTTCCCCAAATTTCGTTTTTCTATGCTGAAGCGTTCATTTCCAGTAACAGTTTGAATTTTTAGGTTTCACTCTGTTTTCTCCTATATTGATAGATGTATTTGGAACTCTAAATCCAACACGGTTTGTGCTAGCTTCTTGAAACTTGACACAGTAAAGTAGTTTCACGTTCTATCTCTATGGTTTGTTTCCTCTTGATGTAGCCCTAAGCACTGACTGGAGAGAAACACTTTCATGGAAAGGGGTTGCCAAGCTTCCAAAAATTACGAATCTCCAGAAATCTCAGCAAATATTTTTTCACCCAAACTGGATGATACTTTCAGGTAATGATCAGTACACGAAGGCGACTTGGTTCCCCAAATTTCGTTCTTCTATGTTGAAGCGTTCATTTCCAGTAACAGTTTGAATTTTTAGGTTTCACTCTGTTTTCTCCTATATTGATAGATGTATCTGGAACTCTAAATCCAACACGGTTTGTGCTAGCTTCTTGAAACTTGACACAGTAAAGTAGTTTCACGTTCTATCTCTATGTTTTGTTTCCTCTTGATGTAGCCCTAAGCACTGACTGGCGAGAAACACTTTCATGGAAAGGGGTTGCCAAGCTTCCAAAAATTACGAATCTCCAGAAATCTCAGCAAATACTTTTTCACCCAAACTGGATGATACTTTCAGGTAATGATCAGTACACTAAGGCGACTTGGTTCCCCAAATTTCGTTCTTCTATGTTGAAGCGTTCATTTCCAGTAACAGTTTGAATTTTTAGGTATCACTCTGTTTTCTCCTATATTGATACATGTACTTGGAACTCTAAATCCAACACGGTTTGTGCTAGCTTCTTGAAACTTGACACAGTAAAGTAGTTTCACGTTCTATCTCTAAGTTTTGTTTCCTCTTGATGTAGCCCTAAGCACTGACTGGCGAGAAACACTTTCATGGAAAGGGGTTGCCAAGCTTCCAAAAATTACGAATCTCCAGAAATCTCAGCAAATATTTTTTCACCCAAACTGGATGATACTTTCAGGTAATGATCAGTACACTAAGGCGACTTGGTTCCCCAAATTTCGTTCTTCTACGTTGAAGCGTTCATTTCCAGTAACAGTTTGAATTTTTAGGTTTCACTCTGTTTTCTCCTATATTGATAGATGTATTTGGAACTCTAAATCCAACACGGTTTGTGCTAGCTTCTTGAAACTTGACACAGTAAAGTAGTTTCACGTTCTATCTCTATGTTTTGTTTCCTCTTGAGGTAGCCCTAAGCAGTGACTGGCGAGAAACACTTTCATGGAAAGGGGTTGCCAAGCTTCCAAAAATTACGAATCTCCAGAAATCTCAGCAAATACTTTTTCACCCAAACTGGATGATACTGTCAGGAAATGATCAGTACACGAAGGCGACTTGGTTCCCCAAATTTCGTTTTTCTATGCTGAAGCGTTCATTTCCTGTAACAGTTTGAATTTTTAGGTTTCACTCTGTTTTCTCCTATATTGATAGATGTATTTGGAACTCTAAATCCAACACGGTTTGTGCTAGCTTCTTGAAACTTGACACAGTAAAGTAGTTTCACGTTCTATCTCTATGGTTTGTTTCCTCTTGATGTAGCCCTAAGCACTGACTGGCGAGAAACACTTTCATGGAAAGGGGTTGCCCAGCTTCCAAAAATTACGAATCTCCAGAAATCTCAGCAAATATTTTTTCACCCAAACTGGGTGATACTTTCAGGTAATGACCAGTACACTAAGGCGACTTGGTTCCCCAAATTTCGTTGTTCTATGTTGAAGCGTTCATTTCCAGTAACACTTTGAATTTTTAGGTATCACTCTGTTTTCTCCTATATTGATACATGTACTTGGAACTCTAAATCCAACACGGTTTGTGCTAGCTTCTTGAAACTTGACACAGTAAAGTAGTTTCATGTTCTATCTCTATGCTTTGTTTCCTCTTGATGTAGCCCTAAGCACTGACTGGCGAGAAACACTTTCATGGAAAGGGGTTGCCAAGCTTCCAAAAATTACGAATCTCCAGAAATCTCAGCAAATATTTTTTCACCCAAACTGGAAGATACTGTCAGGTAATGATCAGTACACTAAGGCGACTTGGTTCCCCAAATTTCGTTTTTCTACGTTGAAGCGTTCATTTCCAGTAACAGTTTGAATTTTTAGGTTTCACTCTGTTTTCTCCTATATTGATAGATGTATTTGGAACTCTAAATCCAACACGGTTTGTGCTAGCTTCTTGAAACTTGACACAGTAAAGTAGTTTCACGTTCTATCTCTATGTTTTGTTTCCTCTTGATGTAGCCCTAAGCACTGACTGGCGAGAAACACTTTCATGGAAAGGGGTGCCAAGCTTCCAAAAATTATGAATCTCCAGAAATCTCAGCAAATATTTTTTCACCCAAACTGGATGATACTGTCAGGTAATGATCAGTACACTAAGGCGACTTGGTTCCCCAAATTTCGTTCTTCTATGTTGAAGCGTTCATTTCCAGTAACAGTTTGAATTTTTAGGTTTCACTCTGTTTTCTCCTATATTGATAGATGTATCTGGAACTCTAAATCCAACACGGTTTGTGCTAGCTTCCTGAAACTAGACACAGTAAAGTAGTTTCACGTTCTATCTCCATGTTTTGTTTCCTCTTGATGTAGCCCTAAGCAGTGACTGGCAAGAAACACTTTCATGGAAAGGGGTTGCCAAGCTTCCAAAAATTACGAATCTCCAGAAATCTCAGCAAATACTTTTTCACCCAAACTGGATGATACTTTCAGGTAATGATCAGTACACGAAGGCGACTTGGTTCCCCAAATTTCGTTCTTCTATGTTGAAGCGTTCATTTCCAGTAACAGTTTGAATTTTTAGGTATCACTCTGTTTTCTCCTATATTGATACATGTACTTGGAACTCTAAATCCAACACGGTTTGTGCTAGCTTCTTGAAACTTGACACAGTAAAGAAGTTTCACGTTCTATCTCTATGGTTTGTTTCCTCTTGATGTAGCCCTAAGCACTGACTGGCGAGAAACACTTTCATGGAAAGGGGTTGCCCAGCTTCCAAAAATTACGAATCTCCAGAAATCGCAACCAATATTTTTTCACCCAAACTGGATGATACTGTCAGGTAATGACCAGTACACTAAGGCGACTTGGTTCCCCAAATTTCGTTCTTCTATGTTGAAGCGTTCATTTCCAGTAACACTTTGAATTTTTAGGTATCACTCTGTTTTCTCCTATATTGATACATGTACTTGGAACTCTAAATCCAACACGGTTTGTGCTAGCTTCTTGAAACTTGACACAGTAAAGTAGTTTCACGTTCTATCTCTATGTTTTGTTTCCTCTTGATGTAGCCCTAAGCACTGACTGGCGAGAAACACTTTCATGGAAAGGGGTTGCCAAGATTCCAAAAATTACGAATCTCCAGAAATCTCAGCAAATATTTTTTCACCCAAACTGGATGATACTTTCAGGTAATGATCAGTACACTAAGGCGACTTGGTTCCCCAAATTCCGTTCTTCTACGTTGAAGCGTTCATTTCCAGTAACAGTTTCAATTTTTAGGTTTCACTCTGTTTTCTCCTATATTGATAGATGTATTTGGAACTCTAAATCCAACACGGTTTGTGCTAGTTTCTTGAAACTTGACACAGTAAAGTAGTTTCACGTTCTATCTCTATGGTTTGTTTCCTCTTGATGTAGCCCTAAGCACTGACTGGAGAGAAACACTTTCATGGAAAGGGGTTACAAAGCTTCCAAAAATTACGAATCTCCAGAAATCTCAGCAAATATTTTTTCACCCAAACTGGATGATACTTTCAGGTAATGATCAGTACACGAAGGCGACTTGGTTCCCCAAATTTCTTTCTTCTATGTTGAAGCGTTCATTTCCAGTAACAGTTTGAATTTTTAGGTTTCACTCTGTTTTCTCCTATATTGATAGATGTATCTGGAACTCTAAATCCAACACGGTTTGTGCTAGCTTCTTGAAACTTGACACAGTAAAGTAGTTTCACGTTCTATCTCTATGTTTTGTTTCCTCTTGATGTAGCCCTAAGCAGTGACTGGCGAGAAACACTTTCATGGAAAGGGGTTGCCAAGCTTCCAAAAATTACGAATCTCCAGAAATCTCAGCAAATATTTTTTCACCCAAACTGGATGATACTTTCAGGTAATGATCAGTACACGAAGGCGACTTGGTTCCCCAAATTTCGTTCTTCTATGTTGAAGCGTTCATTTCCAGTAACAGTTTGAATTTTTAGGTTTCACTCTGTTTTCTCCTATATTGATAGATGTATCTGGAACTCTAAATCCAACACGGTTTGTGCTAGCTTCTTGAAACTTGACACAGTAAAGTAGTTTCACGTTCTATCTCTATGTTTTGTTTCCTCTTGATGTAGCCCTAAGCACTGACTGGCGAGAAACACTTTCATGGAAAGGGGTTGCCAAGCTTCCAAAAATTACGAATCTCCAGAAATCTCAGCAAATACTTTTTCACCCAAACTGGATGATACTTTCAGGTAATGATCAGTACACTAAGGCGACTTGGTTCCCCAAATTTCGTTCTTCTATGTTGAAGCGTTCATTTCCAGTAACAGTTTGAATTTTTAGGTATCACTCTGTTTTCTCCTATATTGATACATGTACTTGGAACTCTAAATCCAACACGGTTTGTGCTAGCTTCTTGAAACTTGACACAGTAAAGTAGTTTCACGTTCTATCTCTAAGTTTTGTTTCCTCTTGATGTAGCCCTAAGCACTGACTGGCGAGAAACACTTTCATGGAAAGGGGTTGCCAAGCTTCCAAAAATTACGAATCTCCAGAAATCTCAGCAAATATTTTTTCACCCAAACTGGATGATACTTTCAGGTAATGATCAGTACACTAAGGCGACTTGGTTCCCCAAATTTCGTTCTTCTACGTTGAAGCGTTCATTTCCAGTAACAGTTTGAATTTTTAGGTTTCACTCTGTTTTCTCCTATATTGATAGATGTATTTGGAACTCTAAATCCAACACGGTTTGTGCTAGCTTCTTGAAACTTGACACAGTAAAGTAGTTTCACGTTCTATCTCTATGTTTTGTTTCCTCTTGAGGTAGCCCTAAGCAGTGACTGGCGAGAAACACTTTCATGGAAAGGGGTTGCCAAGCTTCCAAAAATTACGAATCTCCAGAAATCTCAGCAAATACTTTTTCACCCAAACTGGATGATACTGTCAGGAAATGATCAGTACACGAAGGCGACTTGGTTCCCCAAATTTCGTTTTTCTATGCTGAAGCGTTCATTTCCTGTAACAGTTTGAATTTTTAGGTTTCACTCTGTTTTCTCCTATATTGATAGATGTATTTGGAACTCTAAATCCAACACGGTTTGTGCTAGCTTCTTGAAACTTGACACAGTAAAGTAGTTTCACGTTCTATCTCTATGGTTTGTTTCCTCTTGATGTAGCCCTAAGCACTGACTGGCGAGAAACACTTTCATGGAAAGGGGTTGCCCAGCTTCCAAAAATTACGAATCTCCAGAAATCTCAGCAAATATTTTTTCACCCAAACTGGGTGATACTTTCAGGTAATGACCAGTACACTAAGGCGACTTGGTTCCCCAAATTTCGTTGTTCTATGTTGAAGCGTTCATTTCCAGTAACACTTTGAATTTTTAGGTATCACTCTGTTTTCTCCTATATTGATACATGTACTTGGAACTCTAAATCCAACACGGTTTGTGCTAGCTTCTTGAAACTTGACACAGTAAAGTAGTTTCATGTTCTATCTCTATGCTTTGTTTCCTCTTGATGTAGCCCTAAGCACTGACTGGCGAGAAACACTTTCATGGAAAGGGGTTGCCAAGCTTCCAAAAATTACGAATCTCCAGAAATCTCAGCAAATATTTTTTCACCCAAACTGGAAGATACTGTCAGGTAATGATCAGTACACTAAGGCGACTTGGTTCCCCAAATTTCGTTTTTCTACGTTGAAGCGTTCATTTCCAGTAACAGTTTGAATTTTTAGGTTTCACTCTGTTTTCTCCTATATTGATAGATGTATTTGGAACTCTAAATCCAACACGGTTTGTGCTAGCTTCTTGAAACTTGACACAGTAAAGTAGTTTCACGTTCTATCTCTATGTTTTGTTTCCTCTTGATGTAGCCCTAAGCACTGACTGGCGAGAAACACTTTCATGGAAAGGGGTGCCAAGCTTCCAAAAATTATGAATCTCCAGAAATCTCAGCAAATATTTTTTCACCCAAACTGGATGATACTGTCAGGTAATGATCAGTACACTAAGGCGACTTGGTTCCCCAAATTTCGTTCTTCTATGTTGAAGCGTTCATTTCCAGTAACAGTTTGAATTTTTAGGTTTCACTCTGTTTTCTCCTATATTGATAGATGTATCTGGAACTCTAAATCCAACACGGTTTGTGCTAGCTTCCTGAAACTAGACACAGTAAAGTAGTTTCACGTTCTATCTCCATGTTTTGTTTCCTCTTGATGTAGCCCTAAGCAGTGACTGGCAAGAAACACTTTCATGGAAAGGGGTTGCCAAGCTTCCAAAAATTACGAATCTCCAGAAATCTCAGCAAATACTTTTTCACCCAAACTGGATGATACTTTCAGGTAATGATCAGTACACGAAGGCGACTTGGTTCCCCAAATTTCGTTCTTCTATGTTGAAGCGTTCATTTCCAGTAACAGTTTGAATTTTTAGGTATCACTCTGTTTTCTCCTATATTGATACATGTACTTGGAACTCTAAATCCAACACGGTTTGTGCTAGCTTCTTGAAACTTGACACAGTAAAGAAGTTTCACGTTCTATCTCTATGGTTTGTTTCCTCTTGATGTAGCCCTAAGCACTGACTGGCGAGAAACACTTTCATGGAAAGGGGTTGCCCAGCTTCCAAAAATTACGAATCTCCAGAAATCGCAACCAATATTTTTTCACCCAAACTGGATGATACTGTCAGGTAATGACCAGTACACTAAGGCGACTTGGTTCCCCAAATTTCGTTCTTCTATGTTGAAGCGTTCATTTCCAGTAACACTTTGAATTTTTAGGTATCACTCTGTTTTCTCCTATATTGATACATGTACTTGGAACTCTAAATCCAACACGGTTTGTGCTAGCTTCTTGAAACTTGACACAGTAAAGTAGTTTCACGTTCTATCTCTATGTTTTGTTTCCTCTTGATGTAGCCCTAAGCACTGACTGGCGAGAAACACTTTCATGGAAAGGGGTTGCCAAGATTCCAAAAATTACGAATCTCCAGAAATCTCAGCAAATATTTTTTCACCCAAACTGGATGATACTTTCAGGTAATGATCAGTACACTAAGGCGACTTGGTTCCCCAAATTCCGTTCTTCTACGTTGAAGCGTTCATTTCCAGTAACAGTTTCAATTTTTAGGTTTCACTCTGTTTTCTCCTATATTGATAGATGTATTTGGAACTCTAAATCCAACACGGTTTGTGCTAGTTTCTTGAAACTTGACACAGTAAAGTAGTTTCACGTTCTATCTCTATGGTTTGTTTCCTCTTGATGTAGCCCTAAGCACTGACTGGAGAGAAACACTTTCATGGAAAGGGGTTACAAAGCTTCCAAAAATTACGAATCTCCAGAAATCTCAGCAAATATTTTTTCACCCAAACTGGATGATACTTTCAGGTAATGATCAGTACACGAAGGCGACTTGGTTCCCCAAATTTCTTTCTTCTATGTTGAAGCGTTCATTTCCAGTAACAGTTTGAATTTTTAGGTTTCACTCTGTTTTCTCCTATATTGATAGATGTATCTGGAACTCTAAATCCAACACGGTTTGTGCTAGCTTCTTGAAACTTGACACAGTAAAGTAGTTTCACGTTCTATCTCTATGTTTTGTTTCCTCTTGATGTAGCCCTAAGCAGTGACTGGCGAGAAACACTTTCATGGAAAGGGGTTGCCAAGCTTCCAAAAATTACGAATCTCCAGAAATCTCAGCAAATACTTTTTCACCCAAACTGGATGATACTGTCAGGTAATGATCAGTACACGAAGGCGACTTGGTTCCCCAAATTTCGTTTTTCTATGCTGAAGCGTTCATTTCCAGTAACAGTTTGAATTTTTAGGTTTCACTCTGTTTTCTCCTATATTGATAGATGTATTTGGAACTCTAAATCCAACACGGTTTGTGCTAGCTTCTTGAAACTTGACACAGTAAAGTAGTTTCAGGTTCTATCTCTATGTTTTGTTTCCTCTTGATATAGCCCTAAGCACTGACTGGCGAGAAACACTTTCATGGAAAGGGGTTGCCAAGCTTCCAAAAATTACGAATCTCCAGAAATCTCAGCAAATATTTTTTCACCCAAACTGGATGATACTTTCAGGTAATGATCAGTACACGAAGGCGACTTGGTTCCACAAATTTCGTTCTTCTATGTTGAAGCGTTCATTTCCAGTAACAGTTTGAATTTTTAGGTTTCACTCTGTTTTCTCCTATATTGATAGATGTATCTGGAACTCTAAATCCAACACGGTTTGTGCTAGCTTCTTGAAACTTGACACAGTAAAGTAGTTTCACGTTCTATCTCTATGTTTTGTTTCCTCTTGATGTAGCCCTAAGCAGTGACTGGCGAGAAACAATTTCATTGAAAGGGGTTGCCAAGCTTCCAAAAATTACGAATCTCCAGAAATCTCAGCAAATACTTTTTCACCCAAATTGGATGATACTGTCAGGTAATGATCAGTACACGAAGGCGACTTGGTTCCCGAAATTTCGTTTTTCTATGCTGAAGCGTTCATTTCCAGTAACACTTTGAATTTTTAGGTATCACTCTGTTTTCTCCTATATTGATACATTTACTTGGAACTCTAATTCCAACACGGTTTGTGCTAGCTTCTTGAAACTTGACACAGTAAAGTAGTTTCACGTTCTATCTCTTTCGTTTCTTTCCTCTTGATATAGCCCTAAGCACTGACTGGCGAGAAACACTTTCATGGAAAGGGGTTGCCCAGCTTCCAAAAATTACGAATCTCCAGAAATCGCAGCCAATATTTCTTCACCCAAACTGGATGATACTGTCAGGTAATGACCAGTACACTAAGGCGACTTGGTTCCCCAAATTTCGTTCTTCTATGTTGAAGCGTTCATTTCCAGTAACACTTTGAATTTTTAGGTATCACTCTGTTTTCTCCTATATTGATACATGTACTTGGAACTCTAAATCCAACACGGTTTGTGCTAGCTTCTTGAAACTTGACACAGTAAAGTAGTTTCACGTTCTATCTCTATGTTTTGTTTCCTCTTGATGTAGCCCTAAGCAGTGACTGGCGAGAAACACTTTCATGGAAAGGGGTTTCCAAGCTTCCAAAAATTACGAATCCCCAGAAATCTCAGCCAATATTTTTTCACCCAAACTGGATGATACTTTCAGGTAATGATCAGTACACTAAGGCGACTTGGTTCCCCAAATTTCGTTCTTCTATGTTGAAGCGTTCATTTCCAGTAACAGTTTGAATTTTTAGGTTTCACTCTGTTTTCTCCTATATTGATAGATGTATTTGGAACTCTAAATCCAACACGGTTTGTGCTAGCTTCTTGAAACTTGACACAGTAAAGTAGTTTCACGTTCTATCTCTATGTTTTGTTTCCTCTTGATGTAGCCCTAAGCACTGACTGGCGAGAAACACTTTCATGGAAAGGGGTGCCAAGCTTCCAAAAATTATGAATCTCCAGAAATCTCAGCAAATATTTTTTCACCCAAACTGGATGATACTGTCAGGTAATGATCAGTACACTAAGGCGACTTGGTTCCCCAAATTTCGTTCTTCTATGTTGAAGCGTTCATTTCCAGTAACAGTTTGAATTTTTAGGTTTCACTCTGTTTTCTCCTATATTGATAGATGTATCTGGAACTCTAAATCCAACACGGTTTGTGCTAGCTTCCTGAAACTAGACACAGTAAAGTAGTTTCACGTTCTATCTCCATGTTTTGTTTCCTCTTGATGTAGCCCTAAGCAGTGACTGGCAAGAAACACTTTCATGGAAAGGGGTTGCCAAGCTTCCAAAAATTACGAATCTCCAGAAATCTCAGCAAATACTTTTTCACCCAAACTGGATGATACTTTCAGGTAATGATCAGTACACTAAGGCGACTTGGTTCCCCAAATTTCGTTCTTCTATGTTGAAGCGTTCATTTCCAGTAACAGTTTGAATTTTTAGGTATCACTCTGTTTTCTCCTATATTGATACATGTACTTGGAACTCTAAATCCAACACGGTTTTTGCTAGCTTCTTGAAACTTGACACAGTAAAGTAGTTTCACGTTCTATCTCTATGGTTTGTTTCCTCTTGATGTAGCCCTAAGCACTGACTGGCGAGAAACACTTTCATGGAAAGGGGTTGCCAAGCTTCCAAAAATTACGAATCTCCAGAAATCGCAACCAATATTTTTTCACCCAAACTGGATGATACTGTCAGGTAATGACCAGTACACTAAGGCGACTTGGTTCCCCAAATTTCGTTCTTCTATGTTGAAGCGTTCATTTCCAGTAACACTTTGAATTTTTAGGTATCACTCTGTTTTCTCCTATATTGATACATGTACTTGGAACTCTAAATCCAACACGGTTTGTGCTAGCTTCTTGAAACTTGACACAGTAAAGTAGTTTCACGTTCTATCTCTATGTTTTGTTTCCTCTTGATGTAGCCCTAAGCACTGACTGGCGAGAAACACTTTCATGGAAAGGGGTTGCCAAGCTTCCAAAAATTACGAATCTCCAGAAATCTCAGCAAATATTTTTTCACCCAAACTGGATGATACTTTCAGGTAATGATCAGTACACTAAGGCGACTTGGTTCCCCAAATTCCGTTCTTCTACGTTGAAGCGTTCATTTCCAGTAACAGTTTCAATTTTTAGGTTTCACTCTGTTTTCTCCTATATTGATAGATGTATTTGGAACTCTAAATCCAACACGGTTTGTGCTAGTTTCTTGAAACTTGACACAGTAAAGTAGTTTCACGTTCTATCTCTATGGTTTGTTTCCTCTTGATGTAGCCCTAAGCACTGACTGGAGAGAAACACTTTCATGGAAAGGGGTTGCAAAGCTTCCAAAAATTACGAATCTCCAGAAATCTCAGCAAATATTTTTTCACCCAAACTGGATGATACTTTCAGGTAATGATCAGTACACGAAGGCGACTTGGTTCCCCAAATTTCTTTCTTCTATGTTGAAGCGTTCATTTCCAGTAACAGTTTGAATTTATAGGTTTCACTCTGTTTTCTCCTATATTGTTAGATGTATCTGGAACTCTAAATCCAACACGGTTTGTGCTAGCTTCTTGAAACTTGACACAGTAAAGTAGTTTCACGTTCTATCTCTATGTTTTGTTTCCTCTTGATGTAGCCCTAAGCAGTGACTGGCAAGAAACACTTTCATGGAAAGGGGTTGCCAAGCTTCCAAAAATTACGAATCTCCAGAAATCTCAGCAAATACTTTTTCACCCAAACTGGATGATACTGTCAGGTAATGATCAGTACACGAAGGCGACTTGGTTCCCCAAATTTCGTTTTTCTATGCTGAAGCGTTCATTTCCAGTAACAGTTTGAATTTTTAGGTTTCACTCTGTTTTCTCCTATATTGATAGATGTATTTGGAACTCTAAATCCAACACGGTTTGTGCTAGCTTCTTGAAACTTGACACAGTAAAGTAGTTTCACGTTCTATCTCTATGTTTTGTTTCCTCTTGATATAGCCCTAAGCACTGACTGGCGAGAAACACTTTCATGGAAAGGGGTTGCCAAGCTTCCAAAAATTACGAATCTCCAGAAATCTCAGCAAATATTTTTTCACCCAAACTGGATGATACTTTCAGGTAATGATCAGTACACGAAGGCGACTTGGTTCCACAAATTTCGTTCTTCTATGTTGAAGCGTTCATTTCCAGTAACAGTTTGAATTTTTAGGTTTCACTCTGTTTTCTCCTATATTGATAGATGTATCTGGAACTCTAAATCCAACACGGTTTGTGCTAGCTTCTTGAAACTTGACACAGTAAAGTAGTTTCACGTTCTATCTCTATGTTTTGTTTCCTCTTGATGTAGCCCTAAGCAGTGACTGGCGAGAAACAATTTCATTGAAAGGGGTTGCCAAGCTTCCAAAAATTACGAATCTCCAGAAATCTCAGCAAATACTTTTTCACCCAAATTGGATGATACTGTCAGGTAATGATCAGTACACGAAGGCGACTTGGTTCCCGAAATTTCGTTTTTCTATGCTGAAGCGTTCATTTCCAGTAACACTTTGAATTTTTAGGTATCACTCTGTTTTCTCCTATATTGATACATTTACTTGGAACTCTAATTCCAACACGGTTTGTGCTAGCTTCTTGAAACTTGACACAGTAAAGTAGTTTCACGTTCTATCTCTTTCGTTTCTTTCCTCTTGATATAGCCCTAAGCACTGACTGGCGAGAAACACTTTCATGGAAAGG
Source organism: Spermophilus citellus (assembly GCF_964194105.1). Lineage (NCBI taxonomy): Eukaryota > Metazoa > Chordata > Mammalia > Rodentia > Sciuridae > Spermophilus > Spermophilus citellus. The sequence goes on along the minus strand of NC_138187.1, from coordinate 48,903,857 downwards.
GGTTGCCCAGCTTCCAAAAATTACGAATCTCCAGAAATCGCAGCCAATATTTCTTCACCCAAACTGGATGATACTGTCAGGTAATGACCAGTACACTAAGGCGACTTGGTTCCCCAAATTTCGTTCTTCTATGTTGAAGCGTTCATTTCCAGTAACACTTTGAATTTTTAGGTATCACTCTGTTTTCTCCTATATTGATACATGTACTTGGAACTCTAAATCCAACACGGTTTGTGCTAGCTTCTTGAAACTTGACACAGTAAAGTAGTTTCACGTTCTATCTCTATGTTTTGTTTCCTCTTGATGTAGCCCTAAGCAGTGACTGGCGAGAAACACTTTCATGGAAAGGGGTTTCCAAGCTTCCAAAAATTACGAATCCCCAGAAATCTCAGCCAATATTTTTTCACCCAAACTGGATGATACTTTCAGGTAATGATCAGTACACTAAGGCGACTTGGTTCCCCAAATTTCGTTCTTCTATGTTGAAGCGTTCATTTCCAGTAACAGTTTGAATTTTTAGGTTTCACTCTGTTTTCTCCTATATTGATAGATGTATTTGGAACTCTAAATCCAACACGGTTTGTGCTAGCTTCTTGAAACTTGACACAGTAAAGTAGTTTCACGTTCTATCTCTATGTTTTATTTCCTCTTGATGTAGCCCTAAGCACTGACTGGCGAGAAACACTTTCATGGAAAGGGGTGCCAAGCTTCCAAAAATTATGAATCTCCAGAAATCTCAGCAAATATTTTTTCACCCAAACTGGATGATACTGTCAGGTAATGATCAGTACACTAAGGCGACTTGGTTCCCCAAATTTCGTTCTTCTATGTTGAAGCGTTCATTTCCAGTAACAGTTTGAATTTTTAGGTTTCACTCTGTTTTCTCCTATATTGATAGATGTATCTGGAACTCTAAATCCAACACGGTTTGTGCTAGCTTCCTGAAACTAGACACAGTAAAGTAGTTTCACGTTCTATCTCCATGTTTTGTTTCCTCTTGATGTAGCCCTAAGCAGTGACTGGCAAGAAACACTTTCATGGAAAGGGGTTGCCAAGCTTCCAAAAATTACGAATCTCCAGAAATCTCAGCAAATACTTTTTCACCCAAACTGGATGATACTTTCAGGTAATGATCAGTACACTAAGGCGACTTGGTTCCCCAAATTTCGTTCTTCTATGTTGAAGCGTTCATTTCCAGTAACAGTTTGAATTTTTAGGTATCACTCTGTTTTCTCCTATATTGATACATGTACTTGGAACTCTAAATCCAACACGGTTTTTGCTAGCTTCTTGAAACTTGACACAGTAAAGTAGTTTCACGTTCTATCTCTATGGTTTGTTTCCTCTTGATGTAGCCCTAAGCACTGACTGGCGAGAAACACTTTCATGGAAAGGGGTTGCCCAGCTTCCAAAAATTACGAATCTCCAGAAATCTCAGCAAATATTTTTTCACCCAAACTGGATGATACTTTCAGGTAATGATCAGTACACGAAGGCGACTTGGTTCCACAAATTTCGTTCTTCTATGTTGAAGCGTTCATTTCCAGTAACAGTTTGAATTTTTAGGTTTCACTCTGTTTTCTCCTATATTGATAGATGTATCTGGAACTCTAAATCCAACACGGTTTGTGCTAGCTTCTTGAAACTTGACACAGTAAAGTAGTTTCACGTTCTATCTCTATGTTTTGTTTCCTCTTGATGTAGCCCTAAGCAGTGACTGGCGAGAAACACTTTCATTGAAAGGGGTTGCCAAGCTTCCAAAAATTACGAATCTCCAGAAATCTCAGCAAATACTTTTTCACCCAAATTGGATGATACTGTCAGGTAATGATCAGTACACTAAGGCGACTTGGTTCCCGAAATTTCGTTTTTCTATGCTGAAGCGTTCATTTCCAGTAACACTTTGAATTTTTAGGTATCACTCTGTTTTCTCCTATATTGATACATGTACTTGGAACTCTAAATCCAACACGGTTTGTGCTAGCTTCTTGAAACTTGACACAGTAAAGTAGTTTCACGTTCTATCTCTATGTTTTGTTTCCTCTTGATGTAGCCCTAAGCAGTGACTGGCGAGAAACACTTTCATGGAACGGGGTTTCCAAGCTTCCAAAAATTACGAATCTCCAGAAATCTCAGCAAATATTTTTTCACCCAAACTGGATGATACTTTCAGGTAATGATCAGTACACTAAGGCGACTTGGTTCCCCAAATTTCGTTCTTCTATGTTGAAGCGTTCATTTCCAGTAACATTTTGAATTTTTAGGTATCACTCTGTTTTCTCCTATATTGACACATGTACTTGGAACTCTAAATCCGACACGGTTTGTGCTAGCTTCTTGAAACTTGACACAGTAAAGTAGTTTCACGTTCTATCTCTATGGTTTGTTTCATCTTGTTGTAGCCCTAAGCACTGACTGGCGAGAAACACTTTCATGGAAAGGGGTTGCCAAGCTTCCAAAAACTACGAATCTCCAGAAATCTCAGCAAATATTTTTTCACCCAAACTGGATGATACTTTCAGGTAATGATCAGTACACGAAGGCGACTTGGTTCCCCAAATTTCGTTTTTCTATGCTGAAGCGTTCATTTCCAGTAACAGTTTGAATTTTTAGGTTTCACTCTGTTTTCTCCTATATTGATAGATGTATTTGGAACTCTAAATCCAACACGGTTTGTGCTAGCTTCTTGAAACTTGACACAGTAAGTAGTTTCACGTTCTATCTCTATGTTTTGTTTCCTCTTGATATAGCCCTAATCAGTGACTGGCGAGAAACACTTTCATGGAAAGGGGTTGCCAAGCTTCCAAAAATTACGAATCTCCAGAAATCTCAGCAAATATTTTTTCACCCAAACTGGATGATACTTTCAGGTAATGATCAGTACACTAAGGCGACTTGGTTCCCCAAATTTCCTTCTTCTATGTTGAAGCGTTCATTTCCAGTAACAGTTTGAATTTTTAGGTTTCACTCTGTTTTCTCCTATATTGATAGATGTATTTGGAACTCTAAATCCAACACGGTTTGTGCTAGCTTCTTGAAACTTGACACAGTGAAGTAGTTTCACGTTCTATCTCTATGGTTTCTTTCCTCTTGATGTAGCCCTAAGCACTGACTGGCGAGAAACACTTACATGGAAAGGGGTTGCCAAGCTTCCAAAAATTACGAATCTCCAGAAATCTCAGCCAATATTTTTTCACCCAAACTGGATGATACATTCAGGTAATGATCAGTACACTAAGGCGACTTGGTTCCCCAAATTTCGTTCATCTATGTTGAAGCGTTCATTTCCAGTAACACTTTGAATTTTTAGGTATCACTCTGTTTTCTCCTATATTGATAGATGTATTTGGAACTCTAAATCCAACACGGTTTGTGCTAGCTTCTTGAAACTTGACACAGTAAAGTAGTTTCACGTTCTATCTCTATGTTTTGTTTCCTCTTGATGTAGCCCTAAGCAGTGACTGGCGAGAAACACTTTCATGGAAAGGGGTTTCCAAGCTTCCAAAAATTACGAATCTCCAGAAATCTCAGCCAATATTTTTTCACCCAAACTGGATGATACTTTCAGGTAATGATCAGTACACTAAGGCGACTTGGTTCCCCAAATTTCGTTCTTCTATGTTGAAGCGTTCATTTCCAGTAACAGTTTGAATTTTTAGGTTTCACTCTGTTTTCTCCTATATTGATAGATGTATCTGGAACTCTAAATCCAACACGGTTTGTGCTAGCTTCCTGAAACTTGACACAGTAAAGTAGTTTCACGTTCTATCTCTATGTTTTGTTTCCTCTTGATGTAGCCCTAAGCAGTGACTGGCGAGAAACACTTTCATGGAAAGGGGTTGCCAAGCTTCCAAAAATTACGAATCTCCAGAAATCTCAGCAAATACTTTTTCACCCAAACTGGATGATACTTTCAGGTAATGATCAGTACACTAAGGCGACTTGGTTCCCCAAATTTCGTTCTTCTATGTTGAAGCGTTCATTTCCAGTAACAGTTTGAATTTTTAGGTATCACTCTGTTTTCTCCTATATTGATACATGTACTTGGAACTCTAAATCCAACACGGTTTGTGCTAGCTTCTTGAAACTTGACACAGTAAAGTAGTTTCACGTTCTATCTCTATGTTTTGTTTCCTCTTGATGTAGCCCTAAGCACTGACTGGCGAGAAACACTTTCATGGAAAGGGGTTGCCCAGCTTCCAAAAATTACGAATCTCCAGAAATCGCAGCCAATATTTTTTCACCCAAACTGGATGATACTGTCAGGTAATGACCAGTACACTAAGGCGACTTGGTTCCCCAAATTTCGTTCTTCTATGTTGAAGCGTTCATTTCCAGTAACACTGAATTTTTAGGTATCACTCTGTTTTCTCCTGTATTGATACATGTACTTGGAACTCTAAATCCAACACGGTTTGTGCTAGCTTCTTGAAACTTGACACAGTAAAGTAGTTTCACGTTCTATCTCTATGTTTTGTTTCCTCTTGATGTAGCCCTAAGCACTGACTGGCGAGAAACACTTTCATGGAAAGGGGTTGCCAAGCTTCCAAAAATTACGAATCTCCTGAAATCTCAGCAAATATTTTTTCACCCAAACTGGATGATACTTTCAGGTAATGATCAGTACACTAAGGCGACTTGGTTCCCCAAATTTCGTTCTTCTACGTTGAAGCGTTCATTTCCAGTAACAGTTTCAATTTTTAGGTTTCACTCTGTTTTCTCCTATATTGATAGATGTATTTGGAACTCTAAATCCAACACGGTTTGTGCTAGCTTCTTGAAACTTGACACAGTAAAGTAGTTTCACGTTCTATCTCTATGGTTTGTTTCCTCTTGATGTAGCCCTAAGCACTGACTGGAGAGAAACACTTTCATGGAAAGGGGTTGCCAAGCTTCCAAAAATTACGAATCTCCAGAAATCTCAGCAAATATTTTTTCACCCAAACTGGATGATACTTTCAGGTAATGATCAGTACACGAAGGCGACTTGGTTCCCCAAATTTCGTTCTTCTATGTTGAAGCGTTCATTTCCAGTAACAGTTTGAATTTTTAGGTTTCACTCTGTTTTCTCCTATATTGATAGATGTATCTGGAACTCTAAATCCAACACGGTTTGTGCTAGCTTCTTGAAACTTGACACAGTAAAGTAGTTTCACGTTCTATCTCTATGTTTTGTTTCCTCTTGATGTAGCCCTAAGCAGTGACTGGCGAGAAACACTTTCATGGAAAGGGGTTGCCAAGCTTCCAAAAATTACGAATCTCCAGAAATCTCAGCAAATACATTTTCACCCAAACTGGATGATACTGTCAGGTAATGATCAGTACACTAAGGCGACTTGGTTCCCCAAATTTCGTTCTTCTATGTTGAAGCGTTCATTTCCAGTAACAGTTTGAATTTTTAGGTATCACTCTGTTTTCTCCTATATTGATACATGTACTTGGAACTCTAAATCCAACACGGTTTGTGCTAGCTTCTTGAAACTTGACACAGTAAAGTAGTTTCACGTTCTATCTCTATGTTTTGTTTCCTCTTGATGTAGCCCTAAGCACTGACTGGCGAGAAACACTTTCATGGAAAGGGGTTGCCAAGCTTCCAAAAATTACGAATCTGCAGAAATCTCAGCAAATACTTTTTCACCCAAACTGGATGATACTTTCAGGTAATGATCAGTACACTAAGGCGACTTGGTTCCCCAAATTTCGTTCTTCTATGTTGAAGCGTTCATTTCCAGTAACAGTTTGAATTTTTAGGTATCACTCTGTTTTCTCCTATATTGATACATGTACTTGGAACTCTAAATCCAACACGGTTTGTGCTAGCTTCTTGAAACTTGACACAGTAAAGTAGTTTCACGTTCTATCTCTATGTTTTGTTTCCTCTTGATGTAGCCCTAAGCACTGACTGGCGAGAAACACTTTCATGGAAAGGGGTTGCCAAGCTTCCAAAAATTACGAATCTCCAGAAATCTCAGCAAATATTTTTTCACCCAAACTGGATGATACTTTCAGGTAATGATCAGTACACTAAGGCGACTTGGTTCCCCAAATTTCGTTCTTCTACGTTGAAGCGTTCATTTCCAGTAACAGTTTGAATTTTTAGGTTTCACTCTGTTTTCTCCTATATTGATAGATGTATTTGGAACTCTAAATCCAACACGGTTTGTGCTAGCTTCTTGAAACTTGACACAGTAAAGTAGTTTCACGTTCTATCTCTATGTTTTGTTTCCTCTTGATATAGCCCTAAGCACTGACTGGCGAGAAACACTTTCATGGAAAGGGGTTGCCAAGCTTCCAAAAATTACGAATCTCCAGAAATCTCAGCAAATATTTTTTCACCCAAACTGGATGATACTTTCAGGTAATGATCAGTACACGAAGGCGACTTGGTTCCCCAAATTTCGTTCTTCTATGTTGAAGCGTTCATTTCCAGTAACAGTTTGAATTTTTAGGTTTCACTCTGTTTTCTCCTATATTGATAGATGTATCTGGAACTCTAAATCCAACACGGTTTGTGCTAGCTTCTTGAAACTTGACACAGTAAAGTAGTTTCACGTTCTATCTCTATGTTTTGTTTCCTCTTGATGTAGCCCTAAGCAGTGACTGGCGAGAAACACTTTCATGGAAAGGGGTTGCCAAGCTTCCAAAAATTACGAATCTCCAGAAATCTCAGCAAATACTTTTTCACCCAAACTGGATGATACTGTCAGGTAATGATCAGTACACGAAGGTGACTTGGTTCCCCAAATTTCGTTTTTCTATGCTGAAGCGTTCATTTCCAGTAACAGTTTGAATTTTTAGGTTTCACTCTGTTTTCTCCTATATTGATAGATGTACTTGGAACTCTAAATCCAACACGGTTTGTGCTAGCTTCTTGAAACTTGACACAGTAAAGTAGTTTCACGTTCTATCTCTATGTTTTGTTTCCTCTTGATATAGCCCTAAGCACTGACTGGCGAGAAACACTTTCATGGAAAGGGGTTGCCAAGCTTCCAAAAATTACGAATCTCCAGAAATCTCAGCAAATATTTTTTCACCCAAACTGGATGATACTTTCAGGTAATGATCAGTACACGAAGGTGACTTGGTTCCCCAAATTTCGTTCTTCTATGTTGAAGCGTTCATTTCCAGTAACAGTTTGAATTTTAGGTTTCACTCTGTTTTCTCCTATATTGATAGATGTATCTGGAACTCTAAATCCAACACGGTTTGTGCTAGCTTCTTTAAACTTGACACAGTAAAGTAGTTTCACGTTCTCTCTCTATGTTTTGTTTCCTCTTGATGTAGCCCTAAGCAGTGACTGGCGAGAAACACTTTCATGGAAAGGGGTTGCCAAGCTTCCAAAAATTACGAATCTCCAGAAATCTCAGCAAATACTTTTTCACCCAAACTGGATGATACTGTCAGGTAATGATCAGTACACGAAGGCGACTTGGTTCCCGAAATTTCGTTTTTCTATGCTGAAGCGTTCATTTCCAGTAACACTTTGAATTTTTAGGTATCACTCTGTTTTCTCCTATATTGATACATGTACTTGGAACTCTAAATCCAACACGGTTTGTGCTAGCTTCTTGAAACTTGACACAGTAAAGTAGTTTCACGTTCTATCTCTATGTTTTGTTTCCTCTTGATGTAGCCCTAAGCACTGACTGGCGAGAAACACTTTCATGGAAAGGGGTTGGCAAGCTTCCAAAAATTACGAATCTCCAGAAATCTCAGCAAATATTTTTTCACCCAAACTGGATGATACTTTCAGGTAATGATCAGTACACTAAGGCGACTTGGTTCCCCAAATTTCGTTCTTCTACGTTGAAGCGTTCATTTCCAGTAACAGTTTGAATTTTTAGGTTTCACTCTGTTTTCTCCTATATTGATAGATGTATTTGGAACTCTAAATCCAACCTGGTTTGTGCTAGCTTCTTGAAACTTGACACAGTAAAGTAGTTTCACGTTCTATCTCTATGGTTTGTTTCCTCTTGATGTAGCCCTAAGCACTGACTGGAGAGAAACACTTTCATGGAAAGGGGTTGCCAAGCTTCCAAAAATTACGAATCTCCAGAAATCTCAGCAAATATTTTTTCACCCAAACTGGATGATACTTTCAGGTAATGATCAGTACACGAAGGCGACTTGGTTCCCCAAATTTCGTTCTTCTATGTTGAAGCGTTCATTTCCAGTAACAGTTTGAATTTTTAGGTTTCACTCTGTTTTCTCCTATATTGATAGATGTATCTGGAACTCTAAATCCAACACGGTTTGTGCTAGCTTCTTGAAACTTGACACAGTAAAGTAGTTTCACGTTCTATCTCTATGTTTTGTTTCCTCTTGATGTAGCCCTAAGCACTGACTGGCGAGAAACACTTTCATGGAAAGGGGTTGCCAAGCTTCCAAAAATTACGAATCTCCAGAAATCTCAGCAAATACTTTTTCACCCAAACTGGATGATACTGTCAGGTAGTGATCAGTACACGAAGGCGACTTGGTTCCCCAAATTTCGTTTTTCTATGCTGAAGCGTTCATTTCCAGTAACAGTTTGAATTTTTAGGTATGACTCTGTTTTCTCCTATATTGATACATGTACTTGGAACTCTAAATCCAACACGGTTTGTGCTAGCTTCTTGAAACTTGACACAGTAAAGTAGTTTCACGTTCTATCTCTATGGTTTGTTTCCTCTTGATGTAGCCCTAAGCACTGACTGGAGAGAAACACTTTCATGGAAAGGGGTTGCCCAGCTTCCAAAAATTACGAATCTCCAGAAATCGCAGCCAATATTTTTTCACCCAAACTGGATGATACTGTCAGGTAATGACCAGTACACTAAGGCGACTTGGTTCCCCAAATTTCGTTCTTCTATGTTGAAGCATTCATTTCCAGTAACACTTTGAATTTTTAGGTATCACTCTGTTTTCTCCTATAATGATACATGTACTTGGAACTCTAAATCCAACACGGTTTGTGCTAGCTTCTTGAAACTTGACACAGTAAAGTAGTTTCACGTTCTATCTCTATGTTTTGTTTCCTCTTGATGTAGCCCTAAGCAGTGACTGGCGAGAAACACTTTCATGGAAAGGGGTTTCCAAGCTTCCAAAAATTACGAATCTCCAGAAATCTCAGCCAATATTTTTTCACCCAAACTGGATGATACTTTCAGGTAATGATCAGTACACTAAGGCGACTTGGTTCCCCAAATTTCGTTCTTCTATGTTGAAGCGTTCATTTCCAGTAACAGTTTGAATTTTTAGGTTTCACTCTGTTTTCTCCTATATTGATAGATGTATCTGGAACTCTAAATCCAACACGGTTTGTGCTAGCTTCCTGAAACTTGACACAGTAAAGTAGTTTCACGTTCTATCTCTATGTTTTGTTTCCTCTTGATGTAGCCCTAAGCAGTGACTGGCGAGAAACACTTTCATGGAAAGGGGTTGCCAAGCTTCCAAAAATTACGAATCTCCAGAAATCTCAGCAAATACTTTTTCACCCAAACTGGATGATACTTTCAGGTAATGATCAGTACACTAAGGCGACTTGGTTCCCCAAATTTCGTTCTTCTATGTTGAAGCGTTCATTTCCAGTAACAGTTTGAATTTTTAGGTATCACTCTGTTTTCTCCTATATTGATACATGTACTTGGAACTCTAAATCCAACACGGTTTGTACTAGCTTCTTGAAACTTGACACAGTAAAGTAGTTTCACGTTCTATCTCTATGTTTTGTTTCCTCTTGATGTAGCCCTAAGCACTGACTGGCGAGAAACACTTTCATGGAAAGGGGTTGCCCAGCTTCCAAAAATTACGAATCTCCAGAAATCGCAGCCAATATTTTTTCACGCAAACTGGATGATACTGTCAGGTAATGACCAGTACACTAAGGCGACTTGGTTCCCCAAATTTCGTTCTTCTATGTTGAAGCGTTCATTTCCAGTAACACTTTGAATTTTTAGGTATCACTCTGTTTTCTCCTGTATTGATACATGTACTTGGAACTCTAAATCCAACACGGTTTGTGCTAGCTTCTTGAAACTTGACACAGTAAAGTAGTTTCACGTTCTATCTCTATGTTTTGTTTCCTCTTGATGTAGCCCTAAGCACTGACTGGCGAGAAACACTTTCATGGAAAGGGGTTGCCAAGCTTCCAAAAATTACGAATCTCCTGAAATCTCAGCAAATATTTTTTCACCCAAACTGGATGATACTTTCAGGTAATGATCAGTACACTAAGGCGACTTGGTTCCCCAAATTTCGTTCTTCTACGTTGAAGCGTTCATTTCCAGTAACAGTTTCAATTTTTAGGTTTCACTCTGTTTTCTCCTATATTGATAGATGTATTTGGAACTCTAAATCCAACCTGGTTTGTGCTAGCTTCTTGAAACTTGACACAGTAAAGTAGTTTCACGTTCTATCTCTATGGTTTGTTTCCTCTTGATGTAGCCCTAAGCACTGACTGGAGAGAAACACTTTCATGGAAAGGGGTTGCCAAGCTTCCAAAAATTACGAATCTCCAGAAATCTCAGCAAATATTTTTTCACCCAAACTGGATGATACTTTCAGGTAATGATCAGTACACGAAGGCAACTTGGTTCCCCAAATTTCGTTCTTCTATGTTGAAGCGTTCATTTCCAGTAACAGTTTGAATTTTTAGGTTTCACTCTGTTTTCTCCTATATTGATAGATGTATCTGGAACTCTAAATCCAACACGGTTTGTGCTAGCTTCTTGAAACTTGACACAGTAAAGTAGTTTCACGTTCTATCTCTATGTTTTGTTTCCTCTTGATGTAGCCCTAAGCAGTGACTGGCGAGAAACACTTTCATGGAAAGGGGTTGCCAAGCTTCCAAAAATTACGAATCTCCAGAAATCTCAGCAAATACATTTTCACCCAAACTGGATGATACTGTCAGGTAATGATCAGTACACTAAGGCGACTTGGTTCCCCAAATTTCGTTCTTCTATGTTGAAGCGTTCATTTCCAGTAACAGTTTGAATTTTTAGGTATCACTCTGTTTTCTCCTATATTGATACATGTACTTGGAACTCTAAATCCAACACGGTTTGTGCTAGCTTCTTGAAACTTGACACAGTAAAGTAGTTTCACGTTCTATCTCTATGTTTTGTTTCCTCTTGATGTAGCCCTAAGCACTGACTGGCGAGAAACACTTTCATGGAAAGGGGTTGCCAAGCTTCCAAAAATTACGAATCTGCAGAAATCTCAGCAAATACTTTTTCACCCAAACTGGATGATACTTTCAGGTAATGATCAGTACACTAAGGCGACTTGGTTCCCCAAATTTCGTTCTTCTATGTTGAAGCGTTCATTTCCAGTAACAGTTTGAATTTTTAGGTATCACTCTGTTTTCTCCTATATTGATACATGTACTTGGAACTCTAAATCCAACACGGTTTGTGCTAGCTTCTTGAAACTTGACACAGTAAAGTAGTTTCACGTTCTATCTCTATGTTTTGTTTCCTCTTGATGTAGCCCTAAGCACTGACTGGCGAGAAACACTTTCATGGAAAGGGGTTGCCAAGCTTCCAAAAATTACGAATCTCCAGAAATCTCAGCAAATATTTTTTCACCCAAACTGGATGATACTTTCAGGTAATGATCAGTACACTAAGGCGACTTGGTTCCCCAAATTTCGTTCTTCTACGTTGAAGCGTTCATTTCCAGTAACAGTTTGAATTTTTAGGTTTCACTCTGTTTTCTCCTATATTGATAGATGTATTTGGAACTCTAAATCCAACACGGTTTGTGCTAGCTTCTTGAAACTTGACACAGTAAAGTAGTTTCACGTTCTATCTCTATGTTTTGTTTCCTCTTGATATAGCCCTAAGCACTGACTGGCGAGAAACACTTTCATGGAAAGGGGTTGCCAAGCTTCCAAAAATTACGAATCTCCAGAAATCTCAGCAAATATTTTTTCACCCAAACTGGATGATACTTTCAGGTAATGATCAGTACACGAAGGCGACTTGGTTCCCCAAATTTCGTTCTTCTATGTTGAAGCGTTCATTTCCAGTAACAGTTTGAATTTTTAGGTTTCACTCTGTTTTCTCCTATATTGATAGATGTATCTGGAACTCTAAATCCAACACGGTTTGTGCTAGCTTCTTGAAACTTGACACAGTAAAGTAGTTTCACGTTCTATCTCTATGTTTTGTTTCCTCTTGATGTAGCCCTAAGCAGTGACTGGCGAGAAACACTTTCATGGAAAGGGGTTGCCAAGCTTCCAAAAATTACGAATCTCCAGAAATCTCAGCAAATACTTTTTCACCCAAACTGGATGATACTGTCAGGTAATGATCAGTACACGAAGGTGACTTGGTTCCCCAAATTTCGTTTTTCTATGCTGAAGCGTTCATTTCCAGTAACAGTTTGAATTTTTAGGTTTCACTCTGTTTTCTCCTATATTGATAGATGTACTTGGAACTCTAAATCCAACACGGTTTGTGCTAGCTTCTTGAAACTTGACACAGTAAAGTAGTTTCACGTTCTATCTCTATGTTTTGTTTCCTCTTGATATAGCCCTAAGCACTGACTGGCGAGAAACACTTTCATGGAAAGGGGTTGCCAAGCTTCCAAAAATTACGAATCTCCAGAAATCTCAGCAAATATTTTTTCACCCAAACTGGATGATACTTTCAGGTAATGATCAGTACACGAAGGTGACTTGGTTCCCCAAATTTCGTTCTTCTATGTTGAAGCGTTCATTTCCAGTAACAGTTTGAATTTTAGGTTTCACTCTGTTTTCTCCTATATTGATAGATGTATCTGGAACTCTAAATCCAACACGGTTTGTGCTAGCTTCTTTAAACTTGACACAGTAAAGTAGTTTCACGTTCTCTCTCTATGTTTTGTTTCCTCTTGATGTAGCCCTAAGCAGTGACTGGCGAGAAACACTTTCATGGAAAGGGGTTGCCAAGCTTCCAAAAATTACGAATCTCCAGAAATCTCAGCAAATACTTTTTCACCCAAACTGGATGATACTGTCAGGTAATGATCAGTACACGAAGGCGACTTGGTTCCCGAAATTTCGTTTTTCTATGCTGAAGCGTTCATTTCCAGTAACACTTTGAATTTTTAGGTATCACTCTGTTTTCTCCTATATTGATACATGTACTTGGAACTCTAATTCCAACACGGTTTGTGCTAGCTTCTTGAAACTTGACACAGTAAAGTAGTTTCACGTTCTATCTCTATGTTTTGTTTCCTCTTGATATAGCCCTAAGCACTGACTGGCGAGAAACACTTTCATGGAAAGGGGTTGCCCAGCTTCCAAAAATTACGAATCTCCAGAAATCGCAGCCAATATTTTTTCACCCAAACTGGATGATACTGTCAGGTAATGACCAGTACACTAAGGCGACTTGGTTCCCCAAATTTCGTTCTTCTATGTTGAAGCGTTCATTTCCAGTAACACTTTGAATTTTTAGGTATCACTCTGTTTTCTCCTATATTGATACATGTACTTGGAACTCTAAATCCAACACGGTTTGTGCTAGCTTCTTGAAACTTGACACAGTAAAGTAGTTTCACGTTCTATCTCTATGTTTTGTTTCCTCTTGATGTAGCCCTAAGCACTGACTGGCGAGAAACACTTTCATGGAAAGGGGTTGCCAAGCTTCCAAAAATTACGAATCTCCAGAAATCTCAGCAAATATTTTTTCACCCAAACTGGATGATACTTTCAGGTAATGATCAGTACACGAAGGCGACTTGGTTCCCCAAATTTCGTTCTTCTATGTTGAAGCGTTCATTTCCAGTAACAGTTTGAATTTTTAGGTTTCACTCTGTTTTCTCCTATATTGATAGATGTATCTGGAACTCTAAATCCAACACGGTTTGTGCTAGCTTCTTGAAACTTGACACAGTAAAGTAGTTTCACGTTCTATCTCTATGTTTTGTTTCCTCTTGATGTAGCCCTAAGCACTGACTGGCGAGAAACACTTTCATGGAAAGGGGTTGCCAAGCTTCCAAAAATTACGAATCTCCAGAAATCTCAGCAAATACTTTTTCACCCAAACTGGATGATACTTTCAGGTAATGATCAGTACACTAAGGCGACTTGGTTCCCCAAATTTCATTCTTCTATGTTGAAGCGTTCATTTCCAGTAACAGTTTGAATTTTTAGGTATCACTATGTTTTCTCCTATATTGATACATGTACTTGGAACTCTAAATCCAACACGGTTTGTGCTAGCTTCTTGAAACTTGACACAGTAAAGTAGTTTCACGTTCTATCTCTATGTTTTGTTTCCTCTTGATGTAGCCCTAAGCACTGACTGGCGAGAAACACTTTCATGGAAAGGGGTTGCCAAGCTTCCAAAAATTACGAATCTCCAGAAATCTCAGCACATATTTTTTCACCCAAACTGGATGATACTTTCAGGTAATGATCAGTACACTAAGGCGACTTGGTTCCCCAAATTTCGTTCTTCTACGTTGAAGCGTTCATTTCCAGTAACAGTTTGAATTTTTAGGTTTCACTCTGTTTTCTCCTATATTGATAGATGTATTTGGAACTCTAAATCCAACCTGGTTTGTGCTAGCTTCTTGAAACTTGACACAGTAAAGTAGTTTCACGTTCTATCTCTATGGTTTGTTTCCTCTTGATGTAGCCCTAAGCACTGACTGGAGAGAAACACTTTCATGGAAAGGGGTTGCCAAGCTTCCAAAAATTACGAATCTCCAGAAATCTCAGCAAATATTTTTTCACCCAAACTGGATGATACTTTCAGGTAATGATCAGTACACGAAGGCGACTTGGTTCCCCAAATTTCGTTCTTCTATGTTGAAGCGTTCATTTCCAGTAACAGTTTGAATTTTTAGGTTTCACTCTGTTTTCTCCTATATTGATAGATGTATCTGGAACTCTAAATCCAACACGGTTTGTGCTAGCTTCTTGAAACTTGACACAGTAAAGTAGTTTCACGTTCTATCTCTATGTTTTGTTTCCTCTTGATGTAGCCCTAAGCACTGACTGGCGAGAAACACTTTCATGGAAAGGGGTTGCCAAGCTTCCAAAAATTACGAATCTCCAGAAATCTCAGCAAATACTTTTTCACCCAAACTGGATGATACTGTCAGGTAGTGATCAGTACACGAAGGCGACTTGGTTCCCCAAATTTCGTTTTTCTATGCTGAAGCGTTCATTTCCAGTAACAGTTTGAATTTTTAGGTATGACTCTGTTTTCTCCTATATTGATACATGTACTTGGAACTCTAAATCCAACACGGTTTGTGCTAGCTTCTTGAAACTTGACACAGTAAAGTAGTTTCACGTTCTATCTCTATGGTTTGTTTCCTCTTGATGTAGCCCTAAGCACTGACTGGAGAGAAACACTTTCATGGAAAGGGGTTGCCCAGCTTCCAAAAATTACGAATCTCCAGAAATCGCAGCCAATATTTTTTCACCCAAACTGGATGATACTGTCAGGTAATGACCAGTACACTAAGGCGACTTGGTTCCCCAAATTTCGTTCTTCTATGTTGAAGCATTCATTTCCAGTAACACTTTGAATTTTTAGGTATCACTCTGTTTTCTCCTATATTGATACATGTACTTGGAACTCTAAATCCAACACGGTTTGTGCTAGCTTCTTGAAACTTGACACAGTAAAGTAGTTTCACGTTCTATCTCTATGTTTTGTTTCCTCTTGATGTAGCCCTAAGCACTGACTGGCGAGAAACACTTTCATGGAAAGGGGTTGCCAAGCTTCGAAAAATTACGAATCTCCAGAAATCTCAGCAAATACTTTTTCATCCAAACTGGATGATACTTTCAGGTAATGATCAGTACACTAAGGCGACTTGGTTCCCCAAATTTCGTTCTTTTATGTTGAAGCGTTCATTTCCAGTAACACTTTGAATTTTTAGGTATCACTCTGTTTTCTCCTATATTGATACATGTACTTGGAAATCTAATTCCAACACGGTTTGTGCTAGCTTCTTGAAACTTGACACAGTAAAGTAGTTTCACGTTCTATCTCTATGGTTTGTTTCCTCTTGATGTAGCCCTAAGCACTGACTGGCGAGAAACACTTTCATGGAAAGGGGTTGCCCAGCTTCCAAAAATTACGAATCTCCAGAAATCGCAGCCAATATTTTTTCACCCAAACTGGATGATACTGTCAGGTAATGACCAGTACACTAAGGCGACTTCGTTCCCCAAATTTCGTTCTTGTATTTTGAAGCGTTCATTTCCAGTAACACTTTGAATTTTTAGGTATCACTCTGTTTTCTCCTATATTGATACATGTACTTGGAACTCTAATTCCAACACGGTTTGTGCTAGCTTCTTGAAACTTCACACAGTAAAGTAGTTTCAAGTTCTATCTCTATGTTTTGTTTCCTCTTGATGTAGCCCTAAGCAGTGACTGGCGAGAAACACTTTCATGGAAAGGGGTTGCCAAGCTTCCAAAAATTACGAATCTCCAGAAATCTCAGCAAATATTTTTTCACCCAAACTGGATGATACTTTAAGGTAATGATCAGTACACGAAGGCGACTTGGTTCCCCAAATTTCGTTCTTCTACGTTGAAGCGTTCATTTCCAGTAACAGTTTGAATTTTTAGGTTTCACTCTGTTTTCTCCTATATTGATAGATGTATTTGGAACTCTAAATCCAACACGGTTTGTGCTAGCTTCTTGAAACTTCACACAGTAAAGTAGTTTCACGTTCTATCTCTATGGTTTGTTTCCTCTTGATGTAGCCCTAAGCACTGACTGGAGAGAAACACTTTCATGGAAAGGGGTTGCCAAGCTTCTAAAAATTACGAATCTCCAGAAATCTCAGCCAATATTTTTTCACCCAAACTGGATGATACTTTCAGGTAATGATCAGCACACGAATGCGACTTGGTTCCCCAAATTTCGTTCTTCTATGTTGAAGCGTTCATTTCCAGTAACAGTTTGAATTTTTAGGTTTCACTCTGTTTTCTCCTATATTGATAGATGTATCTGGAACTCTAAATCCAACACGGTTTGTGCTAGCTTCTTGAAACTTGACACAGTAAAGTAGTTTCACGTTCTATCTCTATGTTTTGTTTCCTCTTGATGTAGCCCTAAGCACTGACTGGCGAGAAACACTTTCATGGAAAGGGGTTGCCAAGCTTCCAAAAATTACGAATCTCCAGAAATCTCAGCAAATACTTTTTCACCCAAACTGGATGATACTTTCAGGTAATGATCAGTACACTAAGGCGACTTGGTTCCCCAAATTTCGTTCTTGTTTTTTGAAGCGTTCATTTCCAGTAACACTTTGAATTTTTAGGTATCACTCTGTTTTCTCCTATATTGATACATGTACTTGGAACTCTAATTCCAACACGGTTTGTGCTAGCTTCTTGAAACTTCACACAGTAAAGTAGTTTCACGTTCTATCTCTATGTTTTGTTTCCTCTTGATGTAGCCCTAAGCAGTGACTGGCGAGAAACACTTTCATGGAAAGGGGTTGCCAAGCTTCCAAAAATTACGAATCTCCAGAAATCTCAGCAAATATTTTTTCACCCAAACTGGATGATACTTTAAGGTAATGATCAGTACACGAAGGCGACTTGGTTCCCCAAATTTCGTTCTTCTACGTTGAAGCGTTCATTTCCAGTAACAGTTTGAATTTTTAGGTTTCACTCTGTTTTCTCCTATATTGATAGATGTATTTGGAACTCTAAATCCAACACGGTTTGTGCTAGCTTCTTGAAACTTGACACAGTAAAGTAGTTTCACGTTCTATCTCTATGGTTTGTTTCCTCTTGATGTAGCCCTAAGCACTGACTGGAGAGAAACACTTTCATGGAAAGGGGTTGCCAAGCTTCTAAAAATTACGAATCTCCAGAAATCTCAGCAAATATTTTTTCACCCAAACTGGATGATACTTTCAGGTAATGATCAGTACACGAAGGCGACTTGGTTCCCCAAATTTCGTTCTTCTATGTTGAAGCGTTCATTTCCAGTAACAGTTTGAATTTTTAGGTTTCACTCTGTTTTCTCCTATATTGATAGATGTATCTGGAACTCTAAATCCAACACGGTTTGTGCTAGCTTCTTGAAACTTGACACAGTAAAGTAGTTTCACGTTCTATCTCTATGTTTTGTTTCCTCTTGATGTAGCCCTAAGCACTGACTGGCGAGAAACACTTTCATGGAAAGGGGTTGCCAAGCTTCCTAAAATTACGAATCTCCAGAAATCTCAGCAAATATTTTTTCACCCAAACTGGATGATACTTTCAGGTAATGATCAGTACACTAAGGCGACTTGGTTCCCCAAATTTCGTTCTTCTACGTTGAAGCGTTCATTTCCAGTAACAGTTTGAATTTTTAGGTTTCACTCTGTTTTCTCCTATATTGATAGATGTATTTGGAACTCTAAATCCAACACGGTTTGTGCTAGCTTCTTGAAACTTGACACAGTAAAGTAGTTTCACGTTCTATCTCTATGGTTTGTTTCCTCTTGATGTAGCCCTAAGCACTGACTGGAGAGAAACACTTTCATGGAAAGGGGTTGCCAAGCTTCCAAAAATTACGAATCTCCAGAAATCTCAGCAAATATTTTTTCACCCAAACTGGATGATACTTTCAGGTAATGATCAGTACACGAAGGCGACTTGGTTCCCCAAATTTCGTTCTTCTATGTTGAAGCGTTCATTTCCAGTAACAGTTTGAATTTTTAGGTTTCACTCTGTTTTCTCCTATATTGATAGATGTATCTGGAACTCTAAATCCAACACGTTTTGTGCTATCTTCTTGAAACTTGACACAGTAAAGTAGTTTCACGTTCTATCTCTATGTTTTGTTTCCTCTTGATGTAGCCCTAAGCAGTGACTGGCGAGAAACACTTTCATGGAAAGGGGTTGCCAAGCTTCCAAAAATTACGAATCTCCAGAAATCTCAGCAAATACTTTTTCACCCAAACTGGATGATACTGTCAGGTAATGATCAGTACACGAAGGCGACTTGGTTCCCCAAATTTCGTTTTTCTATGCTGAAGCGTTCATTTCCAGTAACAGTTTGAATTTTTAGGTTTCACTCTGTTTTCTCCTATATTGATACATGTACTTGGAACTCTAAATCCGACACGGTTTGTGCTAGCTTCTTGAAACTTGACACAGTAAAGTAGTTTCACGTTCTATCTCTATGTTTTGTTTCCTCTTGATGTAGCCCTAAGCACTGACTGGCGAGAAACACTTTCATGGAAAGGGGTTGCCCAGCTTCCAAAAATTACGAATCTCCAGAAATCGCAGCCAATATTTTTTCACCCAAACTGGATGATACTGTCAGGTAATGACCAGGACACTAAGGCGACTTGGTTCCCCAAATTTCGTTCTTCTATGTTGAAGCATTCATTTCCAGTAACACTTTGAATTTTTAGGTATCACTCTGTTTTCTCCTATATTGATACATGTACTTGGAACTCTAAATCCAACACGGTTTGTGCTAGCTTCTTGAAACTTGACACAGTAAAGTAGTTTCACGTTCTATCTCTATGTTTTTTTTCCTCTTGATGTAGCCCTAAGCACTGACTGGCGAGAAACACTTTCATGGAAAGGGGTTGCCAAGCTTCCAAAAATTACGAATCTCCAGAAATCTCAGCAAATACTTTTTCATCCAAACTGGATGATACTTTCAGGTAATGATCAGTACACTAAGGCGACTTGCTTCCCCAAATTTCGTTCTTCTATGTTGAAGCGTTCATTTCCAGTAACACTTTGAATTTTTAGGTATCACTCTGTTTTCTCCTATATTGATACATGTACTTGGAACTCTAAATCCAACACGGTTTGTGCTAGATTCTTGAAACTTGACACAGTAAAGTAGTTTCACGTTCTATCTCTATGGTTTGTTTCCTCTTGATGTAGCCCTAAGCACTGACTGGCGAGAAACACTTTCATGGAAAGGGGTTGCCCAGCTTCCAAAAATTACGAATCTCCAGAAATCGCAGCCAATATTTTTTCACCCAAACTGGATGATACTGTCAGGTAATGACCAGTACACTAAGGCGACTTGGTTCCCCAAATTTCGTTCTTGTATTTTGAAGCGTTCATTTCCAGTAACACTTTGAATTTTTAGGTATCACTCTGTTTTCTCCTATATTGATACATGTACTTGGAACTCTAATTCCAACACGGTTTGTGCTAGCTTCTTGAAACTTGACACAGTAAAGTAGTTTCACGTTCTATCTCTATGTTTTGTTTCCTCTTGATGTAGCCCTAAGCACTGACTGGCGAGAAACACTTTCATGGAAAGGGGTTGCCAAGCTTCCAAAAATTACGAATCTCCAGAAATCTCAGCAAATATTTTTTCACCCAAACTGGATGATACTTTAAGGTAATGATCAGTACACGAAGGCGACTTGGTTCCCCATATTTCGTTCTTCTACTTTGAAGCATTCATTTCCAGTAACAGTTTGAATTTTTAGGTTTCACTCTGTTTTCTCCTATATTGATAGATGTATTTGGAACTCTAAATCCAACACGGTTTGTGCTAGCTTCTTGAAACTTGACACAGTAAAGTAGTTTCACGTTCTATCTCTTTCGTTTGTTTCCTCTTGATGTAGCCCTAAGCACTGACTGGCGAGAAACACTTTCATGGAAAGGGGTTGCCCAGGTTCCAAAAATTACGAATCTCCAGAAATCGCAGCCAATATTTTTTCACCCAAACTAGATGATACTGTCAGGTAATGACCAGTACACTAAGGCGACTTGGTTCCCCAAATTCCGTTCTTCTATGTTGAAGCGTTCATTTCCAGTAACACTTTGAATTTTTAGGTATCACTCTGTTTTCTCCTATATTGATACATGTACTTGGAACTCTAAATCCAACACGGTTTGTGCTAGCTTCTTGAAACTTGACACAGTAAAGTAGTTTCACGTTCTATCTCTATGTTTTGTTTCCTCTTGATGTAGCCCTAAGCACTGACTGGCGAGAACACTTTCATGGAAAGGGGTTTCCAAGCTTCCAAAAATTACGAATCTCCAGAAATCTCAGCAAATATTTTTTCACCCAAACTGGATGATACTTTCAGGTAATAATCAGTACACTAAGGCGACTTGGTTCCCCAAATTTCGTTCTTCTACGTTGAAGCGTTCATTTCCAGTAACAGTTTGAATTTTTAGGTATCACTCTGTTTTCTCCTATATTGATACATGTACTTGGAACTCTAAATCCGACACGGTTTGTGCAAGCTTCTTGAAACTTGACACAGTAAAGTAGTTTCACGTTCTATCTCTATGGATTGTTTCCTCTTGTTGTAGCCCTAAGCACTGACTGGCGAGAAACACTTTCATGGAAAGGGGTTTCCAAGCTTCCAAAAATTACGAATCTCCAGAAATCTCAGCAAATATTTTTTCACCCAAACTGGATGATACTTTCAGGTAATGATCAGTACACTAAGGCGACTTGGTTCCCCAAATTTCGTTCTTCTATGTTGAAGCGTTCATTTCCAGTAACACTTTGAATTTTTAGGTATCACTCTGTTTTCTCCTATATTGATAGATGTATTTGGAACTCTAAATCCAACACGGTTTGTGCTAGCTTCTTGAAACTTGACACAGTAAAGTAGTTTCACGTTCTATCTCTATGTTTTGTTTCCTCTTGATGTAGCCCTAAGCAGTGACTGGCGAGAAACACTTTCATGGAAAGGGGTTTCCAAGCTTCCAAAAATTACGAATCCCCAGAAATCTCAGCCAATATTTTTTCACCCAAACTGGATGATACTTTCAGGTAATGATCAGTACACTAAGTCGACTTGGTTCCCCAAATTTCGTTCTTCTATGTTGAAGCGTTCATGTCCAGTAACACTTTGAATTTTTAGGTATCACTCTGTTTTCTCCTATATTGATAGATGTACTTGGAACTCTAAATCCAACACGGTTTGTGCTAGCTTCTTGAAACTTGACACAGTAAAGTAGTTTCACGTTCTATCTCTATGTTTTGTTTCCTCTTGATGTAGCCCTAAGCACTGACTGGCGAGAACACTTTCATGGAAAGGGGTTTCCAAGCTTCCAAAAATTACGAATCTCCAGAAATCTCAGCAAATATTTTTTCACCCAAACTGGATGATACTGTCAGGTAATGATCAGTACACTAAGGCGACTTGGTTCCCCAAATTTCGTTCTTCTATGTTGAAGCGTTCATTTCCAGTAACACTTTGAATTTTTAGGTAGCACTCTGTTTTGTCCTATATTGATAGATGTATTTGGAACTCTAAATCCAACACGGTTTGTGCTAGCTTCTTGAAACTTGACACAGTAAAGTAGTTTCACGTTCTATCTCTATGTTTTGTTTCCTCTTGATGTAGCCCTAAGCAGTGACTGGCGAGAAACACTTTCATG
The DNA here is from genome assembly GCF_964194105.1 of Spermophilus citellus. Lineage (NCBI taxonomy): Eukaryota > Metazoa > Chordata > Mammalia > Rodentia > Sciuridae > Spermophilus > Spermophilus citellus. The sequence goes on along the minus strand of NC_138187.1, from coordinate 48,881,535 downwards.
GAAAGGGGTTGCCAAGCTTCCAAAAAATTACGAATCTCCAGAAATCTCAGCAAATATTTTTTCACCCAAACTGGATGATACTTTCAGGTAATGATCAGTACACTAAGGCGACTTGGTTCCCCAAATTTCGTTCTTCTACGTTGAAGCGTTCATTTCCAGTAACAGTTTGAATTTTTAGGTATCACTCTGTTTTCTCCTATATTGATACATGTACTTGGAACTCTAAATCCGACACGGTTTGTGCAAGCTTCTTGAAACTTGACACAGTAAAGTAGTTTCACGTTCTATCTCTATGGATTGTTTCCTCTTGTTGTAGCCCTAAGCACTGACTGGCGAGAAACACTTTCATGGAAAGGGGTTTCCAAGCTTCCAAAAATTACGAATCTCCAGAAATCTCAGCAAATATTTTTTCACCCAAACTGGATGATACTTTCAGGTAATGATCAGTACACTAAGGCGACTTGGTTCCCCAAATTTCGTTCTTCTATGTTGAAGCGTTCATTTCCAGTAACACTTTGAATTTTTAGGTATCACTCTGTTTTCTCCTATATTGATAGATGTATTTGGAACTCTAAATCCAACACGGTTTGTGCTAGCTTCTTGAAACTTGACACAGTAAAGTAGTTTCACGTTCTATCTCTATGTTTTGTTTCCTCTTGATGTAGCCCTAAGCACTGACTGGCGAGAAACACTTTCATGGAAAGGGGTTTCCAAGCTTCCAAAAATTACGAATCCCCAGAAATCTCAGCCAATATTTTTTCACCCAAACTGGATGATACTTTCAGGTAATGATCAGTACACTAAGTCGACTTGGTTCCCCAAATTTCGTTCTTCTATGTTGAAGCGTTCATGTCCAGTAACACTTTGAATTTTTAGGTATCACTCTGTTTTCTCCTATATTGATAGATGTATTTGGAACTCTAAATCCAACACGGTTTGTGCTAGCTTCTTGAAACTTGACAAAGTAAAGTAGTTTCACGTTCTATCTCTATGTTTTGTTTCCTCTTGATGTAGCCCTAAGCAGTGACTGGCGAGAAACACTTTCATGAAAAGGGGTTTCCAAGCTTCCAAAAATTACGAATCTCCAGAAATCTCAGCCAATATTTTTTCACCCAAACTGGATGATACTTTCAGGTAATGATCAGTACACTAAGGCGACTTGGTTCCCCAAATTTCGTTCTTCTATGTTGAAGCGTTCATTTCCAGTAACAGTTTGAATTTTTAGGTATCACTCTGTTTTCTCCTATATTGATACATGTACTTGGAACTCTAAATCCAACACGGTTTGTGCCAGCTTCTTGAAACTTGACACAGTAAAGTAGTTTCACGTTCTATCTCTATGTTTTGTTTCCTCTTGATGTAGCCCTAAGCACTGACTGGCGAGAAACACTTTCATGGAAAGGGGTTGCCAAGCTTCCAAAAATTACGAATCTCCAGAAATCTCAGCAAATATTTTTTCACCCAAACTGGATGATACTTTCAGGTATGATCAGTACACTAAGGCGACTTGGTTCCCCAAATTTCGTTCTTCTACGTTGAAGCGTTCATTTCCAGTAACAGTTTGAATTTTTAGGTTTCACTCTGTTTTCTCCTATATTGATAGATGTATCTGGAACTCTAAATCCGACACGGTTTGTGCTAGCTTCTTGAAACTTGACACAGTAAAGTAGTTTCACGTTCTATCTCTATGTTTTGTTTCCTCTTGATGTAGCCCTAAGCAGTGACTGCCGAGAAACACTTTCATGGAAAGGGGTTGCCAAGCTTCCAAAATTTACGAATCTCCAGAAATCTCAGCAAATATTTTTTCACCCTAACAGGATGATACTTTCAGGTAATGATCAGTACACTAAGGCGACTTGGTTCCCCAAATTTCGTTCTTCTATGTTGAAGCGTTCATTTCCAGTAACAGTTTGAATTTTTAGGTATCACTCTGTTTTCTCCTATATTGATACATGTACTTGGAACTCTAAATCCGACAGGGTTTGTGCTAGCTTCTTGAAACTTGACACAGTAAAGTAGTTTCACGTTCTATCACTATGGATTGTTTCCTCTTGTTGTAGCCCTAAGCACTGACTGGCGAGAAACACTTTCATGGAAAGGGGTTGCCAAGCTTCCAAAAATTACGAATCTCCAGAAATCTCAGCAAATATTTTTTCACCCAAACTGGATGATACTTTCAGGTAATGATCAGTACACGAAGGCGACTTGGTTCCCCAAATTTCGTTTTTCTATGCTGAAGCGTTCATTTCCAGTAACAGTTTGAATTTTTAGGTTTCACTCTGTTTTCTCCTATATTGATAGATGTATTTGGAACTCTAAATCCAACACGGTTTGTGCTAGCTTCTTGAAACTTGACACAGTGAAGTAGTTTCACGTTCTATCTCTATGGTTTGTTTCCTCTTGATGTAGCCCTAAGCACTGACTGGCGAGAAACACTTTCATGGAAAGGGGTTGCCAAGCTTCCAAAAATTACGAATCTCCAGTAATCTCAGCAAATATTTTTTCACCCAAACTGGATGATACTTTCAGGTAATGATCAGTACACTAAGGCGACTTGGTTCCCCAAATTTCGTTCTTCTATGTTGAAGCGTTCATTTCCAGTAACACTTTGAATTTTTAGGTATCACTCTGTTTTCTCCTATATTGATAGATGTATTTGGAACTCTAAATCCAACACGGTTTGTGCTAGCTTCTTGAAACTTGACACAGTAAAGTAGTTTCACGTTCTATCTCTATGTTTTGTTTCCTCTTGATGTAGCCCTAAGCAGTGACTGGCGAGAAACACTTTCATGGAAAGGGGTTTCCAAGCTTCCAAAAATTACGAATCCCCAGAAATCTCAGCCAATATTTTTTCACCCAAACTGGATGATACTTTCAGGTAATGATCAGTACACTAAGGCGACTTGGTTCCCCAAATTTCGTTCTTCTACGTTGAAGCGTTCATTTCCAGTAACAGATTGAATTTTTAGGTTTCACTCTGTTTTCTCCTATATTGATAGATGTATTTGGAACTCTAAATCCAACACGGTTTGTGCTAGCTTCTTGAAACTTGACACAGTGAAGTAGTTTCACGTTCTATCTCTATGGTTTGTTTCCTCTTGATGTAGCCCTAAGCACTGACTGGCGAGAAACACTTTCATGGAAAGGGGTTGCCAATCTTCCAAAAATTACGAATCTCCAGTAATCTCAGCAAATATTTTTTCACCCAAACCGGATGATACTTTCAGGTAATGATCAGTACACTAAGGCGACTTGGTTCCCCAAATTTCGTTCTTCTATGTTGAAGCGTTCATTTCCAGTAACACTTTGAATTTTTAGGTATCACTCTGTTTTCTCCTATATTGATAGATGTATTTGGAACTCTAAATCCGACACGGTTTGTGCTAGCTTCTTGAAACTTGACACAGTAAAGTAGTTTCACGTTCTATCTCTATGTTTTGTTTCCTCTTGATGTAGCCCTAAGCAGTGACTGGCGAGAAACACTTTCATGGAAAGGGGTTGCCAAGCTTCCAAAAATTACGAATCTCCAGAAATCTCAGCAAATATTTTTTCACCCTAACTGGATGATACTTTCAGGTAATGATCAGTACACTAAGGCGACTTGGTTCCCCAAATTTCGTTCTTCTATGTTGAAGCGTTCATTTCCAGTAACAGTTTGAATTTTTAGGTATCACTCTGTTTTCTCCTATATTGATACATGTACTTGGAACTCTAAATCCAACACGGTTTGTGCTAGCTTCTTGAAACTTCACATAGTAAAGTAGTTTCACGTTCTATCTCTATGGTTTGTTTCCTCTTGATGTAGCCCTAAGCACTGACTGGCGAGAAACACTTTCATGGAAAGGGGTTGCCAAGCTTCCAAAAATTACGAATCTCCAGAAATCTCAGCAAATATTTTTTCACCCACACTTGATGATACTGTCAGGTAATGATCAGTACACTAAGGCGACTTGGTTCCCCAAATTTCGTTCTTCTATGTTGAAGCGTTCATTTCCAGTAACAGTTTGAATTTTTAGGTATCACTCTGTTTTCTCCTATATTGATACATGTACTTGGAACTCTAAATCCAACACGGTTTGTGCCAGCTTCTTGAAACTTGACACAGTAAAGTAGTTTCACGTTCTATCTCTATGTTTTGTTTCCTCTTGATGTAGCCCTAAGCACTGACTGGCGAGAAACACTTTCATGGAAAGGGGTTGCCAAGCTTCCAAAAATTACGAATCCCCAGAAATCTCAGCAAATATTTTTTCACCCAAACTGGATGATACTTTCAGGTAATGATCAGTACACTAAGGCGACTTGGTTCCCCAAATTTCGTTCTTCTACGTTGAAGCGTTCATTTCCAGTAACAGTTTGAATTTTTAGGTTTCACTCTGTTTTCTCCTATATTGATAGATGTATCTGGAACTCTAAATCCGACACGGTTTGTGCTAGCTTCTTGAAACTTGACACAGTAAAGTAGTTTCACGTTCTATCTCTATGTTTTGTTTCCTCTTGATGTAGCCCTAAGCAGTGACTGCCGAGAAACACTTTCATGGAAAGGGGTTGCCAAGCTTCCAAAAATTACGAATCTCCAGAAATCTCAGCAAATATTTTTTAACCCTAACTGGATGATACTTTCAGGTAATGATAAGTACACTAAGGCGACTTGGTTCCCCAAATTTCGTTCTTCTATGTTGAAGCGTTCATTTCCAGTAACAGTTTGAATTTTTAGGTATCACTCTGTTTTCTCCTATATTGATACATGTACTTGGAACTCTAAATCCAACACGGTTTGTGCTAGCTTCTTGAAACTTGACACAGTAAAGTAGTTTCACGTTCTATCTCTATGTTTTGTTTCCTCTTGATGTAGCCCTAAGCAGTGACTGGCGAGAAACACTTTCATGGAAAGGGGTTGCCAAGCTTCCAAAAATTACGAATCTCCAGAAATCTCAGCAAATATTTTTTCACCCAAACTGGATGATACTTTCAGGTAATGATCAGTACACTAAGGCGACTTGGTTCCCCAAATTTCGTTCTTCTATGTTGAAGCGTTCATTTCCAGTAACACTTTGAATTTTTAGGTATCACTCTGTTTTCTCCTATATTGATACATGTACTTGGAACTCTAAATCCGACACGGTTTGTGCTAGCTTCTTGAAACTTGACACAGTAAAGTAGTTTCACGTTCTATCACTATGGATTGTTTCCTCTTGTTGTAGCCCTAAGCACTGACTGGCGAGAAACACTTTCATGGAAAGGGGTTGCCAAGCTTCCAAAAATTACGAATCTCCAGAAATCTCAGCAAATATTTTTTCACCCAAACTGGATGATACTTTCAGGTAATGATCAGTACACGAAGGCGACTTGGTTCCCCAAATTTCGTTTTTCTAAGCTGAAGCGTTCATTTCCAGTAACAGTTTGAATTTTTAGATTTCACTCTGTTTTCTCCTATATTGATAGATGTATTTGGAACTCTAAATCCAACACGGTTTGTGCTAGCTTCTTGAAACTTGACACAGTGAAGTAGTTTCACGTTCTATCTCTATGGTTTGTTTCCTCTTGATGTAGCCCTAAGCACTGACTGGCGAGAAACACTTTCATGGAAAGGGGTTGCCAAGCTTCCAAAAATTACGAATCTCCAGTAATCTCAGCAAATATTTTTTCACCCAAACTGGATGATACTTTCAGGTAATGATCAGTACACTAAGGCGACTTGGTTCCCCAAATTTCGTTCTTCTATGTTGAAGCGTTCATTTCCAGTAACACTTTGAATTTTTAGGTATCACTCTGTTTTCTCCTATATTGATAGATGTATTTGGAACTCTAAATCCAACACGGTTTGTGCTAGCTTCTTGAAACTTGACACAGTAAAGTAGTTTCACGTTCTATCTCTATGTTTTGTTTCCTCTTGATGTAGCCCTAAGCAGTGAATGGCGAGAAACACTTTCATGGAAAGGGGTTTCCAAGCTTCCAAAAATTACGAATCCCCAGAAATCTCAGCAAATATTTTTTCACCCAAACTGGATGATACTTTCAGGTAATGATCAGTACACGAAGGCGACTTGGTTCCCCAAATTTCGTTCTTCTACGTTGAAGCGTTCATTTCCAGTAACAGTTTGAATTTTTAGGTTTCACTCTGTTTTCTCCTATTTTGATAGATGTATTTGGAACTCTAAATCCAACACGGTTTGTGCTAGCTTCTTGAAACTTGACACAGTAAAGTAGTTTCACGTTCTATCTCTATGGTTTGTTTCCTCTTGATGTAGCCCTAAGCACTGACTGGAGAGAAACACTTTCATGGAAAGGGGTTGCCAAGCTTCTAAAAATTACGAATCTCCAGAAATCTCAGCAAATATTTTTTCACCCAAACTGGATGATACTTTCAGGTAATGATCAGTACACGAAGGCGACTTGGTTCCCCAAATTTCGTTCTTCTATGTTGAAGCGTTCATTTCCAGTAACAGTTTGAATTTTTAGGTTTCACTCTGTTTTCTCCTATATTGATAGATGTATCTGGAACTCTAAATCCAACACGGTTTGTGCTAGCTTCTTGAAACTTGACACAGTAAAGTAGTTTCACGTTCTATCTCTATGTTTTGTTTCCTCTTGATGTAGCCCTAAGCACTGACTGGCGAGAAACACTTTCATGGAAAGGGGTTGCCAAGCTTCCAAAAATTACGAATCTCCAGAAATCTCAGCAAATACTTTTTCACCCAAACTGGATGATACTTTCAGGTAATGATCAGTACACTAAGGCGACTTGGTTCCCCAAATTTCGTTCTTCTATGTTGAAGCGTTCATTTCCAGTAACAGTTTGAATTTTTAGGTATCACTCTGTTTTCTCCTATATTGATACATGTACTTGGAACTCTAAATCCAACACGGATTGTGCTAGCTTCTTGAAACTTGACACAGTAAAGTAGTTTCACGTTCTATCTCTATGTTTTGTTTCCTCTTGATGTAGCCCTAAGCACTGACTGGCGAGAAACACTTTCATGGAAAGGGGTTGCCAAGCTTCCAAAAATTACGAATCTCCAGTAATCTCAGCAAATATTTTTTCACCCAAACTGGATGATACTTTCAGGTAATGATCAGTACACTAAGGCGACTTGGTTCCCCAAATTTCGTTCTTCTATGTTGAAGCGTTCATTTCCAGTAACAGTTTGAATTTTTAGGTTTCACTCTGTTTTCTCCTATATTGATAGATGTATCTGGAACTCTAAATCCAACACGTTTTGTGCTATCTTCTTGAAACTTGACACAGTAAAGTAGTTTCACGTTCTATCTCTATGTTTTGTTTCCTCTTGATGTAGCCCTAAGCAGTGACTGGCGAGAAACACTTTCATGGAAAGGGGTTGCCAAGCTTCCAAAAATTACGAATCTCCAGATATCTCAGCAAATACTTTTTCACCCAAACTGGATGATACTGTCAGGTAATGAACAGTACACGAAGGCGACTTGGTTCCCCAAATTTCGTTTTTCTATGCTGAAGCGTTCATTTCCAGTAACAGTTTGAATTTTTAGGTTTCACTCTGTTTTCTCCTATATTGATAGATGTATTTGGAACTCTAAATCCAACACGGTTTGTGCTAGCTTCTTGAAACTTGACACAGTAAAGTAGTTTCACGTTCTATCTCTATGTTTTTTTTCCTCTTGATATAGCCCTAATCAGTGACTGGCGAGAAACACTTTCATGGAAAGGGGTTGCCAAGCTTCCAAAAATTACGAATCTCCAGAAATCTCAGCAAATATTTTTTCACCCAAACTGGATGATACTTTCAGGTAATGATCAGTACACGAAGGCGACTTGGTTCCCCAAATTTCGTTCTTCTATGTTGAAGCGTTCTTTTCCAGTAACACTTTGAATTTTTAGGTATCACTCTGTTTTCTCCTATATTGATACATGTACTTGGAACTCTAAATCCAACACGGTTTGTGCTAGCTTCTTGAAACTTGACACAGTAAAGTAGTTTCACGTTCTATCTCTATGTTTTGTTTCCTCTTGATGTAGCCCTAAGCACTGACTGGCGAAAACACTTTCATGGAAAGGGGTTTCCAAGCTTCCAAAAATTACGAATCTCCAGAAATCTCAGCAAATATTTTTTCACCCAAACTGGATGATACTGTCAGGTAATGATCAGTACACTAAGGCGACTTGGTTCCCCAAATTTCGTTCTTCTATGTTGAAGCGTTCATTTCCAGTAACACTTTGAATTTTTAGGTATCACTCTGTTTTCTCCTATATTGATAGATGTATTTGGAACTCTAAATCCAACACGGTTTGTGCTAGCTTCTTGAAACTTGACAAAGTAAAGTAGTTTCACGTTCTATCTCTATGTTTTGTTTCCTCTTGATGTAGCCCTAAGCACTGACTGGCGAGAAACACTTTCATGGAAAGGGGTTGCCAAGCTTCCAAAAATTACGAATCTCCAGAAATCTCAGCAAATATTTTTTCACCCAAACTGGATGATACTTTCAGGTAATGATCAGTACACGAAGGCGACTTGGTTCCCCAAATTTCGTTTTTCTATGCTGAAGCGTTCATTTCCAGTAACAGTTTGAATTTTTAGGTTTCACTCTGTTTTCTCCTATATTGATAGATGTATTTGGAACTCTAAATCCAACATGGTTTGTGCTAGCTTCTTGAAACTTGACACAGTGAAGTAGTTTCACGTTCTATCTCTATGGTTTGTTTCCTCTTGATGTAGCCCTAAGCACTGACTGGCGAGAAACACTTTCATGGAAAGGGGTTGCCAATCTTCCAAAAATTACGAATCTCCAGTAATCTCAGCAAATATTTTTTCACCCAAACTGGATGATACTTTCAGGTAATGATCAGTACACTAAGGCGACTTGGTTCCCCAAATTTCGTTCTTCTATGTTGAAGCGTTCATTTCCAGTAACACTTTGAATTTTTAGGTATCACTCTGTTTTCTCCTATATTGATAGATGTATTTGGAACTCTAAATCCGACACGGTTTGTGCTAGCTTCTTGAAACTTGACACAGTAAAGTAGTTTCACGTTCTATCTCTATGTTTTGTTTCCTCTTGATGTAGCCCTAAGCAGTGACTGGCGAGAAACACTTTCATGGAAAGGGGTTGCCAAGCTTCCAAAAATTACGAATCTCCAGAAATCTCAGCAAATATTTTTTCACCCTAACTGGATGATACTTTCAGGTAATGATCAGTACACTAAGGCGACTTGGTTCCCCAAATTTCGTTCTTCTATGTTGAAGCGTTCATTTCCAGTAACAGTTTGAATTTTTAGGTATCACTCTGTATTCTCCTATATTGATACATGTACTTGGAACTCTAAATCCAACACGGTTTGTGCTAGCTTCTTGAAACTTCACATAGTAAAGTAGTTTCACGTTCTATCTCTATGGTTTGTTTCCTCTTGATGTAGCCCTAAGCACTGACTGGCGAGAAACACTTTCATGGAAAGGGGTTGCCAAGCTTCCAAAAATTACGAATCTCCAGAAATCTCAGCAAATATTTTTTCACCCACACTTGATGATACTGTCAGGTAATGATCAGTACACTAAGGCGACTTGGTTCCCCAAATTTCGTTCTTCTATGTTGAAGCGTTCATTTCCAGTAACAGTTTGAATTTTTAGGTATCACTCTGTTTTCTCCTATATTGATACATGTACTTGGAACTCTAAATCCAACACGGTTTGTGCCAGCTTCTTGAAACTTGACACAGTAAAGTAGTTTCACGTTCTATCTCTATGTTTTGTTTCCTCTTGATGTAGCCCTAAGCACTGACTGGCGAGAAACACTTTCATGGAAAGGGGTTGCCAAGCTTCCAAAAATTACGAATCCCCAGAAATCTCAGCAAATATTTTTTCACCCAAACTGGATGATACTTTCAGGTAATGATCAGTACACTAAGGCGACTTGGTTCCCCAAATTTCGTTCTTCTACGTTGAAGCGTTCATTTCCAGTAACAGTTTGAATTTTTAGGTTTCACTCTGTTTTCTCCTATATTGATAGATGTATCTGGAACTCTAAATCCGACACGGTTTGTGCTAGCTTCTTGAAACTTGACACAGTAAAGTAGTTTCACGTTCTATCTCTATGTTTTGTTTCCTCTTGATGTAGCCCTAAGCAGTGACTGCCGAGAAACACTTTCATGGAAAGGGGTTGCCAAGCTTCCAAAAATTACGAATCTCCAGAAATCTCAGCAAATATTTTTTAACCCTAACTGGATGATACTTTCAGGTAATGATCAGTACACTAAGGCGACTTGGTTCCCCAAATTTCGTTCTTCTATGTTGAAGCGTTCATTTCCAGTAACAGTTTGAATTTTTAGGTATCACTCTGTTTTCTCCTATATTGATACATGTACTTGGAACTCTAAATCCAACACGGTTTGTGCTAGCTTCTTGAAACTTGACACAGTAAAGTAGTTTCACGTTCTATCTCTATGTTTTGTTTCCTCTTGATGTAGCCCTAAGCAGTGACTGGCGAGAAACACTTTCATGGAAAGGGGTTGCCAAGCTTCCAAAAATTACGAATCTCCAGAAATCTCAGCAAATATTTTTTCACCCAAACTGGATGATACTTTCAGGTAATGATCAGTACACTAAGGCGACTTGGTTCCCCAAATTTCGTTCTTCTATGTTGAAGCGTTCATTTCCAGTAACACTTTGAATTTTTAGGTATCACTCTGTTTTCTCCTATATTGATACATGTACTTGGAACTCTAAATCCGACACGGTTTGTGCTAGCTTCTTGAAACTTGACACAGTAAAGTAGTTTCACGTTCTATCACTATGGATTGTTTCCTCTTGTTGTAGCCCTAAGCACTGACTGGCGAGAAACACTTTCATGGAAAGGGGTTGCCAAGCTTCCAAAAATTACGAATCTCCAGAAATCTCAGCAAATATTTTTTCACCCAAACTGGATGATACTTTCAGGTAATGATCAGTACACGAAGGCGACTTGGTTCCCCAAATTTCGTTTTTCTAAGCTGAAGCGTTCATTTCCAGTAACAGTTTGAATTTTTAGATTTCACTCTGTTTTCTCCTATATTGATAGATGTATTTGGAACTCTAAATCCAACACGGTTTGTGCTAGCTTTTTGAAACTTGACACAGTGAAGTAGTTTCACGTTCTATCTCTATGGTTTGTTTCCTCTTGATGTAGCCCTAAGCACTGACTGGCGAGAAACACTTTCATGGAAAGGGGTTGCCAAGCTTCCAAAAATTACGAATCTCCAGTAATCTCAGCAAATATTTTTTCACCCAAACTGGATGATACTTTCAGGTAATGATCAGTACACTAAGGCGACTTGGTTCCCCAAATTTCGTTCTTCTATGTTGAAGCGTTCATTTCCAGTAACACTTTGAATTTTTAGGTATCACTCTGTTTTCTCCTATATTGATAGATGTATTTGGAACTCTAAATCCAACACGGTTTGTGCTAGCTTCTTGAAACTTGACACAGTAAAGTAGTTTCACGTTCTATCTCTATGTTTTGTTTCCTCTTGATGTAGCCCTAAGCAGTGACTGGCGAGAAACACTTTCATGGAAAGGGGTTTTTAAGCTTCCAAAAATTACGAATCCCCAGAAATCTCAGCAAATATTTTTTCACCCAAACTGGATGATACTTTCAGGTAATGATCAGTACACGAAGGCGACTTGGTTCCCCAAATTTCGTTCTTCTACGTTGAAGCGTTCATTTCCAGTAACAGTTTGAATTTTTAGGTTTCACTCTGTTTTCTCCTATTTTGATAGATGTATTTGGAACTCTAAATCCAACACGGTTTGTGCTAGCTTCTTGAAACTTGACACAGTAAAGTAGTTTCACGTTCTATCTCTATGGTTTGTTTCCTCTTGATGTAGCCCTAAGCACTGACTGGAGAGAAACACTTTCATGGAAAGGGGTTGCCAAGCTTCTAAAAATTACGAATCTCCAGAAATCTCAGCAAATATTTTTTCACCCAAACTGGATGATACTTTCAGGTAATGATCAGTACACGAAGGCGACTTGGTTCCCCAAATTTCGTTCTTCTATGTTGAAGCGTTCATTTCCAGTAACAGTTTGAATTTTTAGGTTTCACTCTGTTTTCTCCTATATTGATAGATGTATCTGGAACTCTAAATCCAACACGGTTTGTGCTAGCTTCTTGAAACTTGACACAGTAAAGTAGTTTCACGTTCTATCTCTATGTTTTGTTTCCTCTTGATGTAGCCCTAAGCACTGACTGGCGAGAAACACTTTTATGGAAAGGGGTTGCCAAGCTTCCAAAAATTACGAATCTCCAGAAATCTCAGCAAATACTTTTTCACCCAAACTGGATGATACTTTCAGGTAATGATCAGTACACTAAGGCGACTTGGTTCCCCAAATTTCGTTCTTCTATGTTGAAGCGTTCATTTCCAGTAACAGTTTGAATTTTTAGGTATCACTCTGTTTTCTCCTATATTGATACATGTACTTGGAACTCTAAATCCAACACGGATTGTGCTAGCTTCTTGAAACTTGACACAGTAAAGTAGTTTCACGTTCTATCTCTATGTTTTGTTTCCTCTTGATGTAGCCCTAAGCACTGACTGGCGAGAAACACTTTCATGGAAAGGGGTTGCCAAGCTTCCAAAAATTACGAATCTCCAGTAATCTCAGCAAATATTTTTTCACCCAAACTGGATGATACTTTCAGGTAATGATCAGTACACTAAGGCGACTTGGTTCCCCAAATTTCGTTCTTCTATGTTGAAGCGTTCATTTCCAGTAACAGTTTGAATTTTTAGGTTTCACTCTGTTTTCTCCTATATTGATAGATGTATCTGGAACTCTAAATCCAACACGTTTTGTGCTATCTTCTTGAAACTTGACACAGTAAAGTAGTTTCACGTTCTATCTCTATGTTTTGTTTCCTCTTGATGTAGCCCTAAGCAGTGACTGGCGAGAAACACTTTCATGGAAAGGGGTTGCCAAGCTTCCAAAAATTACGAATCTCCAGATATCTCAGCAAATACTTTTTCACCCAAACTGGATGATACTGTCAGGTAATGAACAGTACACGAAGGCGACTTGGTTCCCCAAATTTCGTTTTTCTATGCTGAAGCGTTCATTTCCAGTAACAGTTTGAATTTTTAGGTTTCACTCTGTTTTCTCCTATATTGATAGATGTATTTGGAACTCTAAATCCAACACGGTTTGTGCTAGCTTCTTGAAACTTGACACAGTAAAGTAGTTTCACGTTCTATCTCTATGTTTTTTTTCCTCTTGATATAGCCCTAATCAGTGACTGGCGAGAAACACTTTCATGGAAAGGGGTTGCCAAGCTTCCAAAAATTACGAATCTCCAGAAATCTCAGCAAATATTTTTTCACCCAAACTGGATGATACTTTCAGGTAATGATCAGTACACGAAGGCGACTTGGTTCCCCAAATTTCGTTCTTCTATGTTGAAGCGTTCTTTTCCAGTAACACTTTGAATTTTTAGGTATCACTCTGTTTTCTCCTATATTGATACATGTACTTGGAACTCTAAATCCAACACGGTTTGTGCTAGCTTCTTGAAACTTGACACAGTAAAGTAGTTTCACGTTCTATCTCTATGTTTTGTTTCCTCTTGATGTAGCCCTAAGCACTGACTGGCGAAAACACTTTCATGGAAAGGGGTTTCCAAGCTTCCAAAAATTACGAATCTCCAGAAATCTCAGCAAATATTTTTTCACCCAAACTGGATGATACTGTCAGGTAATGATCAGTACACTAAGGCGACTTGGTTCCCCAAATTTCGTTCTTCTATGTTGAAGCGTTCATTTCCAGTAACACTTTGAATTTTTAGGTATCACTCTGTTTTGTCCTATATTGATAGATGTATTTGGAACTCTAAATCCAACACGGTTTGTGCTAGCTTCTTGAAACTTGACACAGTAAAGTAGTTTCACGTTCTATCTCTATGTTTTGTTTCCTCTTGATGTAGCCCTAAGCAGTGACTGGCGAGAAACACTTTCATGGAAAGGGGTTGCCAAGCTTCCAAAAAATTACGAATCTCCAGAAATCTCAGCAAATATTTTTTCACCCAAACTGGATGATACTTTCAGGTAATGATCAGTACACTAAGGCGACTTGGTTCCCCAAATTTCGTTCTTCTATGTTGAAGCGTTCATGTCCAGTAACACTTTGAATTTTTAGGTATCACTCTGTTTTCTCCTATATTGATAGATGTATTTGGAACTCTAAATCCAACACGGTTTGTGCTAGCTTCTTGAAACTTGACAAAGTAAAGTAGTTTCACGTTCTATCTCTATGTTTTGTTTCCTCTTGATGTAGCCCTAAGCAGTGACTGGCGAGAAACACTTTCATGAAAAGGGGTTTCCAAGCTTCCAAAAATTACGAATCTCCAGTAATCTCAGCCAATATTTTTTCAACCAAACTGGATGATACTTTCAGGTAATGATCAGTACACTAAGGCGACTTGGTTCCCCAAATTTCGTTCTTCTATGTTGAAGCGTTCATTTCCAGTAACAGTTTGAATTTTTAGGTATCACTCTGTTTTCTCCTATATTGATACATGTACTTGGAACTCTAAATCCAACACGGTTTGTGCCAGCTTCTTGAAACTTGACACAGTAAAGTAGTTTCACGTTCTATCTCTATGTTTTGTTTCCTCTTGATGTAGCCCTAAGCACTGACTGGCGAGAAACACTTTCATGGAAAGGGGTTGCCAAGCTTCCAAAAATTACGAATCTCCAGAAATCTCAGCAAATATTTTTTCACCCAAACTGGATGATACTTTCAGGTATGATCAGTACACTAAGGCGACTTGGTTCCCCAAATTTCGTTCTTCTACGTTGAAGCGTTCATTTCCAGTAACAGTTTGAATTTTTAGGTTTCACTCTGTTTTCTCCTATATTGATAGATGTATCTGGAACTCTAAATCCGACACGGTTTGTGCTAGCTTCTTGAAACTTGACACAGTAAAGTAGTTTCACGTTCTATCTCTATGTTTTGTTTCCTCTTGATGTAGCCCTAAGCAGTGACTGCCGAGAAACACTTTCATGGAAAGGGGTTGCCAAGCTTCCAAAATTTACGAATCTCCAGAAATCTCAGCAAATATTTTTTCACCCTAACTGGATGATACTTTCAGGTAATGATCAGTACACTAAGGCGACTTGGTTCCCCAAATTTCGTTCTTCTATGTTGAAGCGTTCATTTCCAGTAACAGTTTGAATTTTTAGGTATCACTCTGATTTCTCCTATATTGATACATGTACTTGGAACTCTAAATCCGACACGGTTTGTGCTAGCTTCTTGAAACTTGACACAGTAAAGTAGTTTCACGTTCTATCACTATGGATTGTTTCCTCTTGTTGTAGCCCTAAGCACTGACTGGCGAGAAACACTTTCATGGAAAGGGGTTGCCAAGCTTCCAAAAATTACGAATCTCCAGAAATCTCAGCAAATATTTTTTCACCCAAACTGGATGATACTTTCAGGTAATGATCAGTACACGAAGGCGACTTGGTTCCCCAAATTTCGTTTTTCTATGCTGAAGCGTTCATTTCCAGTAACAGTTTGAATTTTTAGGTTTCACTCTGTTTTCTCCTATATTGATAGATGTATTTGGAACTCTTAATCCAACACGGTTTGTGCTAGCTTCTTGAAACTTGACACAGTGAAGTAGTTTCACGTTCTATCTCTATGGTTTGTTTCCTCTTGATGTAGCCCTAAGCACTGACTGGCGAGAAACACTTTCATGGAAAGGGGTTGCCAAGCTTCCAAAAATTACGAATCTCCAGTAATCTCAGCAAATATTTTTTCACCCAAACTGGATGATACTTTCAGGTAATGATCAGTACACTAAGGCGACTTGGTTCCCCAAATTTCGTTCTTCTATGTTGAAGCGTTCATTTCCAGTAACACTTTGAATTTTTAGGTATCACTCTGTTTTCTCCTATATTGATAGATGTATTTGGAACTCTAAATCCAACACGGTTTGTGCTAGCTTCTTGAAACTTGACACAGTAAAGTAGTTTCACGTTCTATCTCTATGTTTTGTTTCCTCTTGATGTAGCCCTAAGCAGTGACTGGCGAGAAACACTTTCATGGAAAGGGGTTTCCAAGCTTCCAAAAATTACGAATTCCCAGAAATCTCAGCCAATATTTTTTCACCCAAACTGGATGATACTTTCAGGTAATGATCAGTACACTAAGGCGACTTGGTTCCCCAAATTTCGTTCTTCTATGTTGAAGCGTTCATTTCCAGTAACAGTTTGAATTTTTAGGTATCACTCTGTTTTCTCCTATATTGATACATGTACTTGGAACTCTAAATCCAACACGGTTTGTGCCAGCTTCTTGAAACCTGACACAGTAAAGTAGTTTCACGTTCTATCTCTATGTTTTGTTTCCTCTTGATGTAGCCCTAAGCACTGACTGGCGAGAAACACTTTCATGGAAAGGGGTTGCCAAGCTTCCAAAAATTACGAATCTCCAGAAATCTCAGCAAATATTTTTTCACCCAAACTGGATGATACTTTCAGGTATGATCAGTACACTAAGGCGACTTGGTTCCCCAAATTTCGTTCTTCTACGTTGAAGCGTTCATTTCCAGTAACAGTTTGAATTTTTAGGTTTCACTCTGTTTTCTCCTATATTGATAGATGTATCTGGAACTCTAAATCCGACACGGTTTGTGCTAGCTTCTTGAAACTTGACACAGTAAAGTAGTTTCACGTTCTATCTCTATGTTTTGTTTCCTCTTGATGTAGCCCTAAGCAGTGACTGCCGAGAAACACTTTCATGGAAAGGGGTTTTTAAGCTTCCAAAAATTACGAATCTCCAGAAATCTCAGCAAATATTTTTTCACCCTAACTGGATGATACTTTCAGGTAATGATCAGTACACTAAGGCGACTTGGTTCCCCAAATTTCGTTCTTCTATGTTGAAGCGTTCATTTCCAGTAACAGTTTGAATTTTTAGGTATCACTCTGATTTCTCCTATATTGATACATGTACTTGGAACTCTAAATCCGACACGGTTTGTGCTAGCTTCTTGAAACTTGACACAGTAAAGTAGTTTCACGTTCTATCACTATGGATTGTTTCCTCTTGTTGTAGCCCTAAGCACTGACTGGCGAGAAACACTTTCATGGAAAGGGGTTGCCAAGCTTCCAAAAATTACGAATCTCCAGAAATCTCAGCAAATATTTTTTCACCCAAACTGGATGATACTTTCAGGTAATGATCAGTACACGAAGGCGACTTGGTTCCCCAAATTTCGTTTTTCTATGCTGAAGCGTTCATTTCCAGTAACAGTTTGAATTTTTAGGTTTCACTCTGTTTTCTCCTATATTGATAGATGTATTTGGAACTCTTAATCCAACACGGTTTGTGCTAGCTTCTTGAAACTTGACACAGTGAAGTAGTTTCACGTTCTATCTCTATGGTTTGTTTCCTCTTGATGTAGCCCTAAGCACTGACTGGCGAGAAACACTTTCATGGAAAGGGGTTGCCAAGCTTCCAAAAATTACGAATCTCCAGTAATCTCAGCAAATATTTTTTCACCCAAACTGGATGATACTTTCAGGTAATGATCAGTACACTAAGGCGACTTGGTTCCCCAAATTTCGTTCTTCTATGTTGAAGCGTTCATTTCCAGTAACACTTTGAATTTTTAGGTATCACTCTGTTTTCTCCTATATTGATAGATGTATTTGGAACTCTAAATCCAACACGGTTTGTGCTAGCTTCTTGAAACTTGACACAGTAAAGTAGTTTCACGTTCTATCTCTATGTTTTGTTTCCTCTTGATGTAGCCCTAAGCAGTGACTGGCGAGAAACACTTTCATGGAAAGGGGTTTCCAAGCTTCCAAAAATTACGAATTCCCAGAAATCTCAGCCAATATTTTTTCACCCAAACTGGATGATACTTTCAGGTAATGATCAGTACACTAAGGCGACTTGGTTCCCCAAATTTCGTTCTTCTATGTTGAAGCGTTCATTTCCAGTAACAGTTTGAATTTTTAGGTATCACTCTGTTTTCTCCTATATTGATACATGTACTTGGAACTCTAAATCCAACACGGTTTGTGCTAGCTTCTTGAAACTTGACACAGTAAAGTAGTTTCACGTTCTATCTCTATGGTTTGTTTCCTTTTGATGTAGCCCTAAGCACTGACTGGCGAGAAACACATTCATGGAAAGGGGTTGCCAAGCTTCCAAAAATTACGAATCTCCAGAAATCTCAGCCAATATTTTTTCACCCAAACTGGATGATACTTTCAGGTAATGATCAGTACACGAAGGCGACTTGGTTCCCCAAATTTCCTTCTTCTATGTTGAAGCGTTCATGTCCAGTAACACTTTGAATTTTTAGGTATCACTCTGTTTTCTCCTATATTGATAGATGTATATGGAACTCTAAATCCAACACGGTTTGTGCTAGCTTCTTGAAACTTGACAAAGTAAAGTAGTTTCACGTTCTATCTCTATGTTTTGTTTCCTCTTGATGTAGCCCTAAGCAGTGACTGGCGAGAAACACTTTCATGAAAAGGGGTTTCCAAGCTTCCAAAAATTACGAATCTCCAGAAATCTCAGCAAATATTTTTTCACCCAAACTGGATGATACTTTCAGGTAATGATCAGTACACTAAGGCGACTTGGTTCCCCAAATTTCGTTCTTCTATGTTGAAGCGTTCATTTCCAGTAACAGTTTGAATTTTTAGGTATCACTCTGTTTTCTCCTATATTGATACATGTACTTGGAACTCTAAATCCAACACGGTTTGTGCCAGCTTCTTGAAACTTGACACAGTAAAGTAGTTTCACGTTCTATCTCTATGTTTTGTTTCCTCTTGATGTAGCCCTAAGCACTGACTGGCGAGAAACACTTTCATGGAAAGGGGTTGCCAAGCTTCCAAAAATTACGAATCCCCAGAAATCTCAGCAAATATTTTTTCACCCAAACTGGATGATACTTTCAGGTAATGATCAGTACACTAAGGCGACTTGGTTCCCCAAATTTCGTTCTTCTACGTTGAAGCGTTCATTTCCAGTAACAGTTTGAATTTTTAGGTTTCACTCTGTTTTCTCCTATATTGATAGATGTATCTGGAACTCTAAATCCAACACGGTTTGTGCTAGCTTCTTGAAACTTGACACAGTAAAGTAGTTTCACGTTCTATCTCTATGTTTTGTTTCCTCTTGATGTAGCCCTAAGCAGTGACTGGCGAGAAACACTTTCATGGAAAGGGGTTGCCAAGCTTCCAAAAATTACGAATCTCCAGAAATCTCAGCAAATATTTTTTCACCCTAACTGGATGATACTTTCAGGTAATGATCAGTACACTAAGGCGACTTGGTTCCCCAAATTTCGTTCTTCTATGTTGAAGCGTTCATTTCCAGTAACAGTTTGAATTTTTAGGTATCACTCTGTTTTCTCCTATATTGATACATGTACTTGGAACTCTAAATCCAACACGGTTTGTGCTAGCTTCTTGAAACTTCACATAGTAAAGTAGTTTCACGTTCTATCTCTATGGTTTGTTTCCTCTTGATGTAGCCCTAAGCACTGACTGGCGAGAAACACTTTCATGGAAAGGGGTTGCCAAGCTTCCAAAAATTACGAATCTCCAGAAATCTCAGCAAATATTTTTTCACCCACACTTGATGATACTGTCAGGTAATGATCAGTACACTAAGGCGACTTGGTTCCCCAAATTTCGTTCTTCTATGTTGAAGCGTTCATTTCCAGTAACAGTTTGAATTTTTAGGTATCACTCTGTTTTCTCCTATATTGATACATGTACTTGGAACTCTAAATCCAACACGGTTTGTGCCAGCTTCTTGAAACTTGACACAGTAAAGTAGTTTCACGTTCTATCTCTATGTTTTGTTTCCTCTTGATGTAGCCCTAAGCACTGACTGGCGAGAAACACTTTCATGGAAAGGGGTTGCCAAGCTTCCAAAAATTACGAATCCCCAGAAATCTCAGCAAATATTTTTTCACCCAAACTGGATGATACTTTCAGGTAATGATCAGTACACTAAGGCGACTTGGTTCCCCAAATTTCGTTCTTCTACGTTGAAGCGTTCATTTCCAGTAACAGTTTGAATTTTTAGGTTTCACTCTGTTTTCTCCTATATTGATAGATGTATCTGGAACTCTAAATCCGACACGGTTTGTGCTAGCTTCTTGAAACATGACACAGTAAAGTAGTTTCACGTTCTATCTCTATGTTTTGTTTCCTCTTGATGTAGCCCTAAGCAGTGACTGCCGAGAAACACTTTCATGGAAAGGGGTTGCCAAGCTTCCAAAAATTACGAATCTCCAGAAATCTCAGCAAATATTTTTTCACCCTAACTGGATGATACTTTCAGGTAATGATCAGTACACTAAGGCGACTTGGTTCCCCAAATTTCGTTCTTCTATGTTGAAGCGTTCATTTCCAGTAACAGTTTGAATTTTTAGGTATCACTCTGTTTTCTCCTATATTGATACATGTACTTGGAACTCTAAATCCAACACGGTTTGTGCTAGCTTCTTGAAACTTGACACAGTAAAGTAGTTTCACGTTCTATCTCTATGTTTTGTTTCCTCTTGATGTAGCCCTAAGCAGTGACTGGCGAGAAACAATTTCATGGAAAGGGGTTGCCAAGCTTCCAAAAATTACGAATCTCCAGAAATCTCAGCAAATATTTTTTCACCCAAACTGGATGATACTTTCAGGTAATGATCAGTACACTAAGGTGACTTGGTTCCCCAAATTTCGTTCTTCTATGTTGAAGCGTTCATTTCCAGTAACACTTTGAATTTTTAGGTATCACTCTGTTTTCTCCTATATTGATACATGTACTTGGAACTCTAAATCCGACACGGTTTGTGCTAGCTTCTTGAAACTTGACACAGTAAAGTAGTTTCACGTTCTATCGCTATGGATTGTTTCCTCTTGTTGTAGCCCTAAGCACTGACTGGCGAGAAACACTTACATGGAAAGGGGTTGCCAAGCTTCCAAAAATTACGAATCTCCAGAAATCTCAGCAAATATTTTTTCACCCAAACTGGATGATACTTTCAGGTAATGATCAGTACACGAAGGCGACTTGGTTCCCCAAATTTCGTTTTTCTATGCTGAAGCGTTCATTTCCAGTAACAGTTTGAATTTTTAGGTTTCACTCTGTTTTCTCCTATATTGATAGATGTATTTGGAACTCTAAATCCAACACGGTTTGTGCTAGCTTCTTGAAACTTGACACAGTGAAGTAGTTTCACGTTCTATCTCTATGGTTTGTTTCCTCTTGATGTAGCCCTAAGCACTGACTGGCGAGAAACACTTTCATGGAAAGGGGTTGCCAAGCTTCCAAAAATTACGAATCTCCAGTAATCTCAGCAAATATTTTTTCACCCAAACTGGATGATACTTTCAGGTAATGATCAGTACACTAAGGCGACTTGGTTCCCCAAATTTCGTTCTTCTATGTTGAAGCGTTCATTTCCAGTAACACTTTGAATTTTTAGGTATCACTCTGTTTTCTCCTATATTGATACATGTACTTGGAACTCTAAATCCAACACGGTTTGTGCTAGCTTCTTGAAACTTGACACAGTAAAGTAGTTTCACGTTCTATCTCTATGTTTTGTTTCCTCTTGATGTAGCCCTAAGCAGTGACTGGCGAGAAACACTTTCATGGAAAGGGGTTTCCAAGCTTCCAAAAATTACGAATCCCCAGAAATCTCAGCCAATATTTTTTCACCCAAACTGGATGATACTTTCAGGTAATGATCAGTACACTAAGGCGACTTGGTTCCCCAAATTTCGTTCTTCTATGTTGAAGTGTTCATTTCCAGTAACAGTTTGAATTTTTAGGTATCACTCTGTTTTCTCCTATATTGATACATGTACTTGGAACTCTAAATCCAACACGGTTTGTGCTAGCTTCTTGAAACTTGACACAGTAAAGTAGTTTCACGTTCTATCTCTATGGTTTGTTTCCTTTTGATGCAGCCCTAAGCACTGACTGGCGAGAAACACATTCAGGGAAAGGGGTTGCCAAGCTTCCAAAAATTACGAATCTCCAGAAATCTCAGCCAATATTTTTTCACCCAAACTGGATGATACTTTCAGGTAATGATCAGTACACGAAGGCGACTTGGTTCCCCAAATTTCCTTCTTCTATGTTGAAGCGTTCATGTCCAGTAACACTTTGAATTTTTAGGTATCACTCTGTTTTCTCCTATATTGATAGATGTATATGGAACTCTAAATCCAACACGGTTTGTGCTAGCTTCTTGAAACTTGACAAAGTAAAGTAGTTTCACGTTCTATCTCTATGTTTTGTTTCCTCTTGATGTAGCCCTAAGCAGTGACTGGCGAGAAACACTTTCATGAAAAGGGGTTTCCAAGCTTCCAAAAATTACGAATCTCCAGAAATCTCAGCAAATATTTTTTCACCCAAACTGGATGATACTTTCAGGTAATGATCAGTACACTAAGGCGACTTGGTTCCCCAAATTTCGTTCTTCTATGTTGAAGCGTTCATTTCCAGTAACAGTTTGAATTTTTAGGTATCACTCTGTTTTCTCCTATATTGATACATGTACTTGGAACTCTAAATCCAACATGGTTTGTGCCAGCTTCTTGAAACTTGACACAGTAAAGTAGTTTCACGTTCTATCTCTATGTTTTGTTTCCTCTTGATGTAGCCCTAAGCACTGACTGGCGAGAAACACTTTCATGGAAAGGGGTTGCCAAGCTTCCAAAAATTACGAATCCCCAGAAATCTCAGCAAATATTTTTTCACCCAAACTGGATGATACTTTCAGGTAATGATCAGTACACTAAGGCGACTTGGTTCCCCAAATTTCGTTCTTCTACGTTGAAGCGTTCATTTCCAGTAACAGTTTGAATTTTTAGGTTTCACTCTGTTTTCTCCTATATTGATAGATGTATCTGGAACTCTAAATCCAACACGGTTTGTGCTAGCTTCTTGAAACTTGACACAGTAAAGTAGTTTCACGTTCTATCTCTATGTTTTGTTTCCTCTTGATGTAGCCCTAAGCAGTGACTGGCGAGAAACACTTTCATGGAAAGGGGTTGCCAAGCTTCCAAAAATTACGAATCTCCAGAAATCTCAGCAAATATTTTTTCACCCTAACTGGATGATACTTTCAGGTAATGATCAGTACACTAAGGCGACTTGGTTCCCCAAATTTCGTTCTTCTATGTTGAAGCGTTCATTTCCAGTAACAGTTTGAATTTTTAGGTATCACTCTGTTTTCTCCTATATTGATACATGTACTTGGAACTCTAAATCCAACACGGTTTGTGCTAGCTTCTTGAAACTTCACATAGTAAAGTAGTTTCACGTTCTATCTCTATGGTTTGTTTCCTCTTGATGTAGCCCTAAGCAGTGACTGGCGAGAAACACTTTCATGGAAAGGGGTTGCCAAGCTTCCAAAAATTACGAATCTCCAGAAATCTCAGCAAATATTTTTTCACACACACTTGATGATACTGTCAGGTAATGATCAGTACACTAAGGCGACTTGGTTCCCCAAATTTCGTTCTTCTATGTTGAAGCGTTCATTTCCAGTAACAGTTTGAATTTTTAGGTATCACTCTGTTTTCTCCAATATTGATACATGTACTTGGAACTCTAAATCCAACACGGTTTGTGCCAGCTTCTTGAAACTTGACACAGTAAAGTAGTTTCACGTTCTATCTCTATGTTTTGTTTCCTCTTGATGTAGCCCTAAGCACTGACTGGCGAGAAACACTTTCATGGAAAGGGGTTGCCAAGCTTCCAAAAATTACGAATCCCCAGAAATCTCAGCAAATATTTTTTCACCCAAACTGGATGATACTTTCAGGTAATGATCAGTACACTAAGGCGACTTGGTTCCCCAAATTTCGTTCTTCTACGTTGAAGCGTTCATTTCCAGTAACAGTTTGAATTTTTAGGTTTCACTCTGTTTTCTCCTATATTGATAGATGTATCTGGAACTCTAAATCCGACACGGTTTGTGCTAGCTTCTTGAAACTTGACACAGTAAAGTAGTTTCACGTTCTATCTCTATGTTTTGTTTCCTCTTGATGTAGCCCTAAGCAGTGACTGCCGAGAAACACTTTCATGGAAAGGGGTTGCCAAGCTTCCAAAAATTACGAATCTCCAGAAATCTCAGCAAATATTTTTTCACCCTAACTGGATGATACTTTCAGGTAATGATCAGTACACTAAGGCGACTTGGTTCCCCAAATTTCGTTCTTCTATGTTGAAGCGTTCATTTCCAGTAACAGTTTGAATTTTTAGGTATCACTCTGTTTTCTCCTATATTGATACATGTACTTGGAACTCTAAATCCAACACGGTTTGTGCTAGCTTCTTGAAACTTGACACAGTAAAGTAGTTTCACGTTCTATCTCTATGTTTTGTTTCCTCTTGATGTAGCCCTAAGCAGTGACTGGCGAGAAACACTTTCATGGAAAGGGGTTGCCAAGCTTCCAAAAATTACGAATCTCCAGAAATCTCAGCAAATATTTTTTCACCCAAACTGGATGATACTTTCAGGTAATGATCAGTACACTAAGGCGACTTGGTTCCCCAAATTTCGTTCTTCTATGTTGAAGCGTTCATTTCCAGTAACACTTTGAATTTTTAGGTATCACTCTGTTTTCTCCTATATTGATACATGTACTTGGAACTCTAAATCCGACACGGTTTGTGCTAGCTTCTTGAAACTTGACACAGTAAAGTAGTTTCACGTTCTATCGCTATGGATTGTTTCCTCTTGTTGTAGCCCTAAGCACTGACTGGCGAGAAACACTTACATTGAAAGGGGTTGCCAAGCTTCCAAAAATTACGAATCCCCAGAAATCTCAGCAAATATTTTTTCACCCAAACTGGATGATACTTTCAGGTAATGATCAGTACACGAAGGCGACTTGGTTCCCCAAATTTCGTTTTTCTATGCTGAAGCGTTCATTTCCAGTAACAGTTTGAATTTTTAGGTTTCACTCTGTTTTCTCCTATATTGATAGATGTATTTGGAACTCTAAATCCAACACGGTTTGTGCTAGCTTCTTGAAACTTGACACAGTGAAGTAGTTTCACGTTCTATCTTTATGGTTTGTTTCCTCTTGATGTAGCCCTAAGCACTGACTGGCGAGAAACACTCTCATGGAAAGGGGTTGCCAAGCTTCCAAAAATTACGAATCTCCAGTAATCTCAGCAAATATTTTTTCACCCAAACTGGATGATACTTTCAGGTAATGATCAGTACACTAAGGCGACTTGGTTCCCCAAATTTCGTTCTTCTATGTTGAAGCGTTCATTTCCAGTAACACTTTGAATTTTTAGGTATCACTCTGTTTTCTCCTATATTGATAGATGTATTTGGAACTCTAAATCCAACACGGTTTGTGCTAGCTTCTTGAAACTTGACACAGTAAAGTAGTTTCACGTTCTATCTCTATGTTTTGTTTCCTCTTGATGTAGCCCTAAGCAGTGACTGGCGAGAAACACTTTCATGGAAAGGGGTTTCCAAGCTTCCAAAAATTACGAATCCCCAGAAATCTCAGCCAATATTTTTTCACCCAAACTGGATGATACTTTCAGGTAATGATCAGTACACTAAGGCGACTTGGTTCCCCAAATTTCGTTCTTCTATGTTGAAGGGTTCATTTCCAGTAACAGTTTGAATTTTTAGGTATCACTCTGTTTTCTCCTATATTGATACATGTACTTGGAACTCTAAATCCAACACGGTTTGTGCTAGCTTCTTGAAACTTGACACAGTAAAGTAGTTTCACGTTCTATCTCTATGTTTTGTTTCCTCTTGATGTAGCCCTAAGCAGTGACTGCCGAGAAACACTTTCATGGAAAGGGGTTGCCAAGCTTCCAAAAATTACGAATCTCCAGAAATCTCAGCAAATATTTTTTCACCCTAACTGGATGATACTTTCAGGTAATGATCAGTACACTAAGGCGACTTGGTTCCCCAAATTTCGTTCTTCTATGTTGAAGTTCATTTCCAGTAACAGTTTGAATTTTTAGGTATCAATCTGTTTTCTCCTATATTGATACATGTACTTGGAACTCTAAATCCAACACGGTTTGTGCTAGCTTCTTGAAACTTCACATAGTAAATTAGTTTCACGTTCTATCTCTATGGTTTGTTTCCTCTTGATGTAGCCCTAAGCACTGACTGGCGAGAAACACTTTCATGGAAAGGGGTTGCCAAGCTTCCAAAAATTACGAATCTCCAGAAATCTCAGCAAATATTTTTTCACCCACACTTGATGATACTGTCAGGTAATGATCAGTACACTAAGGCGACTTGGTTCCCCAAATTTCGTTCTTCTATGTTGAAGCGTTCATTTCCAGTAACAGTTTGAATTTTTAGGTATCACTCTGTTTTCTCCTATATTGATACATGTACTTGGAACTCTAAATCCAACACGGTTTGTGCCAGCTTCTTGAAACTTGACACAGTAAAGTAGTTTCACGTTCTATCTCTATGTTTTGTTTCCTCTTGATGTAGCCCTAAGCACTGACTGGCGAGAAACACTTTCATGGAAAGGGGTTGCCAAGCTTCCAAAAATTACGAATCCCCAGAAATCTCAGCAAATATTTTTTCACCCAAACTGGATGATACTTTCAGGTAATGATCAGTACACTAAGGCGACTTGGTTCCAAAAATTTCGTTCTTCTACGTTGAAGCGTTCATTTCCAGTAACAGTTTGAATTTTTAGGTTTCACTCTGTTTTCTCCTATATTGATAGATGTATCTGGAACTCTAAATCCGACACGGTTTGTGCTAGCTTCTTGAAACTTGACACAGTAAAGTAGTTTCACGTTCTATCTCTATGTTTTGTTTCCTCTTGATGTAGCCCTAAGCAGTGACTGCCGAGAAACACTTTCATGGAAAGGGGTTGCCAAGCTTCCAAAAATTACGAATCTCCAGAAATCTCAGCAAATATTTTTTCACCCTAACTGGATGATACTTTCAGGTAATGATCAGTACACTAAGGCGACTTGGTTCCCCAAATTTCGTTCTTCTATGTTGAAGCGTTCATTTCCAGTAACACTTTGAATTTTTAGGTATCACTCTGTTTTCTCCTATATTGATACATGTACTTGGAACTCTAAATCCAACACGGTTTGTGCTAGCTTCTTGAAACTTGACACAGTAAAGTAGTTTCACGTTCTATCTCTATGTTTTGTTTCCTCTTGATGTAGCCCTAAGCACTGACTGGCGAGAAACACTTTCATGGAAAGGGGTTGCCAAGCTTCCAAAAATTACGAATCTCCAGAAATCTCAGCAAATATTTTTTCACCCAAACTGGATGATACTTTCAGGTAATGATCAGTACACTAAGGCGACTTGGTTCAACAAATTTCGTTCTTCTACGTTGAAGCGTTCATTTCCAGTAACAGTTTGAATTTTTAGGTTTCACTCTGTTTTCTCCTATATTGATAGATGTATTTGGAACTCTAAATCCAACACGGTTTGTGCTAGCTTCTTGAAACTTGACACAGTAAAGTAGTTTCACGTTCTATCTCTATGGTTTGTTTCCTTTTGATGTAGCCCTAAGCACTGACTGGAGAGTAACACTTTCATTGAAAGGGGTTGCCAAGCTTCCAAAAATTACGAATCTCCAGAAATCTCTGCAAATATTTTTTCACCCAAACTGGATGATACTTTCAGGTAATGATCAGTACACGAAGGCGACTTGGTTCCCCAAATTTCGTTCTTCTATGTTGAAGCGTTCATTTCCAGTAACAGTTTGAATTTTTAGGTTTCACTCTGTTTTCTCCTATATTGATAGATGTATCTGGAACTCTAAATCCAACACGGTTTGTGCTAGCTTCTTGAAACTTGACACAGTAAAGTAGTTTCACGTTCTATCTCTATGTTTTGTTTCCTCTTGATGTAGCCCTAAGCACTGACTGGCGAGAAACACTTTCATGGAAAGGGGTTGCCAAGCTTCCAAAAATTACGAATCTCCAGAAATCTCAGCAAATACTTTTTCACCCAAACTGGATGATACTTTCAGGTAATGATCAGTACACTAAGGCGACTTGGTTCCCCAAATTTCGTTCTTCTATGTTGAAGCGTTCATTTCCAGTAACAGTTTGAATTTTTAGGTATCACTCTGTTTTCTCCTATATTGATACATGTACTTGGAACTCTAAATCCAACACGGTTTGTGCTAGCTTCTTGAAACTTGACACAGTAAAGTAGTTTCACGTTCTATCTCTATGGTTTGTTTCCTCTTGATGTAGCCCTAAGCACTGACTGGCGAGAAACACTTTCATGGAAAGGGGTTGCCAAGCTTCCAAAAATTACGAATCTCCAGAAATCTCAGCAAATATTTTTTCACCCAAACTGGATGATACTGTCAGGTAATGATCAGTACACTAAGGCGACTTGGTTCCCCAAATTTCGTTCTTCTATGTTGAAGCGTTCATTTCCAGTAACAGTTTGAATTTTTAGGTATCACTCTGTTTTCTCCTATATTGATACATGTACTTGGAACTCTAAATCCAACACGGTTTGTGCTAGCTTCTTGAAACTTGACACAGTAAAGTAGTTTCACGTTCTATCTCTATGTTTTGTTTCCTCTTGATGTAGCCCTAAGCACTGACTGGCGAGAAACACTTTCATGGAAAGGGGTTGCCAAGCTTCCAAAAATTACGAATCTCCAGAAATCTCAGCAAATATTTTTTCACCCAAACTGGATGATACTTTCAGGTAATGATCAGTACACTAAGGCGACTTGGTTCCCCAAATTTCGTTCTTCTACGTTGAAGCGTTCATTTCCAGTAACAGTTTGAATTTTTAGGTTTCACTCTGTTTTCTCCTATATTGATAGAGGTATTTGGAACTCTAAATCCAACACAGTTTGTGCTAGCTTCTTGAAACTTGACACAGTAAAGTAGTTTCACGTTCTATCTCTATGGTTTGTTTCCTCTTGATGTAGCCCTAAGCACTGACTGGAGAGAAACACTTTCATGGAAAGGGGTTGCCAAGCTTCCAAAAATTACGAATCTCCAGAAATCTCAGCAAATACTTTTTCACCCAAACTGGATGATACTGTCAGGTAATGATCAGTAAACTAAGGCGACTTGGTTCCCCAAATTTCGTTCTTCTATGTTGAAGCGTTCATTTCCAGTAACAGTTTGAATTTTTAGGAATCACTCTGTTTTCTCCTATGTTGATACATGTACTTGGAACTCTAAATCCAACACGGTTTGTGCTAGCTTCTTGAAACTTGACACAGTAAAGTAGTTTCACGTTCTATCTCTATGGTTTGTTTCCTCTTGTTGTAGCCCTAAGCACTGACTGGCGAGAAACACATTCAGGGAAAGGGGTTGCCAAGCTTCCAAAAATTACGAATCTCCAGAAATCTCAGCCAATATTTTTTCACCCAAACTGGATGATACTTTCAGGTAATGATCAGTACACCAAGGCGACTTGGTTCCCCAAATTTCTTTCTTCTATGTTGAAGCGTTCATGTCCAGTAACACTTTGAATTTTTAGGTATCACTCTGTTTTCTCCTATATTGATAGATGTATTTGGAACTCTAAATCCACCACGGTTTGTGCTAGCTTCTTGAAACTTGACACAGTAAAGTAGTTTCACGTTCTATCTCTATGTTTTGTTTCCTCTTGATGTAGCCCTAAGCAGTGACTGGCGAGAAACACTTTCATGGAAAGGGGTTGCCAAGCTTCCAAAAATTACGAATCTCCAGAAATCTCAGCAAATACTTTTTCACCCAAACTGGATGATACTGTCAGGTAATGATCAGTACACTAAGGCGACTTGGTTCCCCAAATTTCGTTTTTCTATGCTGAAGCGTTCATTTCCAGTAACAGTTTGAATTTTTAGGTATCACTCTGTTTTCTCCTATATTGATACATGTACTTGGAACTCTAAATCCAACACGGTTTGTGCTAGCTTCTTGAAACTTGACACAGTAAAGTAGTTTCACGTTCTATCTCTTTCGTTTGTTTCCTCTTGATGTAGTCCTAAGCACTGACTGGCGAGAAACACTTTCATGGAAAGGGGTTGCCCAGCTTCCAAAAATTACGAATCTCCAGAAATCACAGCCAATATTTTTTCACCCAAACTGGATGATACTGTCAGGTAATGACCAGTACACTAAGGCGACTTGGTTCCCCAAATTTCGTTCTTCTATGTTGAAGCGTTCATTTCCAGTAACACTTTGAATTTTTAGGTATCACTCTGTTTTCTCCTATATTGATACATGTACTTGGAACTCTAAATCCAACACGGTTTGTGCTAGCTTCTTGAAACTTGACACAGTAAAGTAGTTTCACGTTCTATCTCTATGTTTTGTTTCCTCTTGATGTAGCCCTAAGCACTGACTGGCGAGAAACACTTACATGGAAAGGGGTTGCCAAGCTTCCAAAAATTACGAATCTCCAGAAATCTCAGCAAATATTTTTTCACCCAAACTGGATGATACTTTCAGGTAATGATCAGTACACTAAGGCGACTTGGTTCTCCAAATTTCGTTCTTCTACGTTGAAGCGTTCATTTCCAGTAACAGTTTGAATTTTTAGGTTTCACTCTGTTTTCTCCTATATTGATAGTTGTATTTGGAACTCTAAATCCAACACGGTTTGTGCTAGCTACTTGAAACTTGACACAGTAAAGTAGTTTCACGTTCTATCTCTATGGTTTGTTTCCTCTTGATGTAGCCCTAAGCACTGACTGGAGAGAAACACTTTCATGGAAAGGGGTTGCCAAGCTTCCAAAAATTACGAATCTCCAGAAATCTCAGCAAATATTTTTTCACCCAAACTGGATGATACTTTCAGGTAATGATCAGTACACGAAGGTGACTTGGTTCCCCAAATTTCGTTCTTCTATGTTGAAGCATTCATTTCCAGTAACAGTTTGAATTTTTAGGTTTCACTCTGTTTTCTCCTATATTGATAGATGTATCTGGAACTCTAAATCCAACACGGTTTGTGCTAGCTTCTTGAAACTTGACACAGTAAAGTAGTTTCACGTTCTATCTCTATGTTTTGTTTCCTCTTGATGTAGCCCTAAGCAGTGACTGGCGAGAAACACTTTCATGGAAAGTGGTTGCCAAGCTTCCAAAAATTACGAATCTCCAGTAATCTCAGCAAATACATTTTCACCCAAACTGGATGATACTGTAAGGTAATGATCAGTACACTAAGGCGACTTGGTTCCCCAAATTTCGTTCTTCTATGTTGAAGCGTTCATTTCCAGTAACACTTTGAATTTTTAGGTATCACTCTGTTTTCTCCTATATTGATACATGTACTTGGAACTCTAAATCCAACACGGTTTGTGCTAGCTTCTTGAAACTTGACACAGTAAAGTAGTTTCACGTTCTATCTCTATGTTTTGTTTCCTCTTGATGTAGCCCTAAGCACTGACTGGCGAGAAACACTTTCATGGAAAGGGGTTGCCAAGCTTCCAAAAATTACGAATCTCCAGAAATCTCAGCAAATATTTTTTCACCCAAACTGGATGATACTTTCAGGTAATGATCAGTACACTAAGGCGACTTGGTTCCCCAAATTTCGTTCTTCTATGTTGAAGCGTTCATTTCCAGTAACAGTTTGAATTTTTAGGTATCACTCTGTTTTCTCCTATATTGATACATGTACTTGGAACTCTAAATCCGACACGGTTTGTGCTAGCTTCTTGAAACTTGACACAGTAAAGTAGTTTCACATTCTATCTCTATGGTTTGTTTCCTCTTGTTGTAGCCCTAAGCACTGACTGGCGAGAAACACTTTCATGGAAAGGGGTTGCCAAGCTTCCAAAAATTACGAATCTCCAGAAATCTCAGCAAATATTTTTTCACCCAAACTGGATGATACTTTCAGGTAATGATCAGTACACTAAGGCGACTTGGTTCCCCAAATTTCGTTCTTCTATGTTGAAGCGTTCATTTCCAGTAAAACTTTGAATTTTTAGTTATCACTCTGTTTTCTCCTATATTGATAGATGTATTTGGAACTCTAAATCCAACACGGTTTGTGCTAGCTTCTTGAAACTTGACACAGTGAAGTAGTTTCACGTTCTATCTCTATGTTTTGTTTCCTCTTGATGTAGCCCTAAGCACTGACTGGCGAGAAACACTTTCATGGAAAGGGGTTGCCAAGCTTCCAAATATTACGAATCTCCAGAAATCTCAGCAAATACTTTTTCACCCAAACTGGATGATACTTTCAGTTTATGATCAGTACACTAAGGCGACTTGGTTCCCCAAATTTCGTTCTTCTATGTTGAAGCGTTCATTTCCAGTAACAGTTTGAATTTTTAGGTATCACTCTGTTTTCTCCTATATTGATACATGTACTTGGAACTCTAAATCCAACACGGTTTGTGCTATCTTCTTGAAACTTGACACAGTAAAGTAGTTTCACATTCTATCTCTATGGTTTGTTTCCTCTTGATGTAGCCCTAAGCACTGACTGGCGAGAAACACTTTCATGGAAAGGTGTTGCCAAGCTTCCAAAAATTACGAATCTCCAGAAATCTCAGCAAATATTTTTTCACCCAAACTGGATGATACTGTCAGGTAATGATCAGTACACTAAGGCGACTTGGTTCCCCAAATTAGTTCTTCTATGTTGAAGTGTTCATTTCCAGTAACAGTTTGAATTTTTAGGTATCACTCTGTTTTCTCCTATATTGATACATGTACTTGGAACTCTAAATCCAACACGGTTTGTGCTAGCTTCTTGAAACTTGACACAGTAAAGTAGTTTCACGTTCTATCTCTATGTTTTGTTTCCTCTTGATGTAGCCCTAAGCACTGACTGGCGAGTAACACTTTCATGGAAAGGGGTTGCCAAGCTTCCAAAAATTACGAATCTCCAGAAATCTCAGCAAATATTTTTTCACCCAAACTGGATGATACTGTCAGGTAATGATCAGTACACTAAGGCGACTTGGTTCCCCAAATTTCGTTCTTCTATGTTGAAGCGTTCATTTCCAGTAACAGTTTGAATTTTTAGGTATCACTCTGTTTTCTCCTATATTGATACATGTACTTGGAACTCTAAATCCAACACGGTTTGTGCTAGCTTCTTGAAACTTGACACAGTAAAGTAGTTTCACGTTCTATCTCTATGGTTTGATTCCTTTTGATGTAGCCCTAAGCACTGACTGGCGAGAAACACATTCAGGGAAAGGGGTTGCCAAGCTTCCAATAATTACGAATCTCCAGAAATCTCAGCCAATATTTTTTCACCCAAACTGGATGATACTTTCAGGTAATGATCAGTACACGAAGGTGACTTGGTTCCCCAAATTTCGTTCTTCTATGTTGAAGCGTTCATGTCCAGTAACACTTTGAATTTTTAGGTATCACTCTGTTTTCTCCTATATTGATAGATGTATTTGGAACTCTAAATCCAACACGGTTTGTGCTAGCTTCTTGAAACTTGACACAGTAAAGTAGTTTCACGTTCTATCTCTATGTTTTGTTTCCTCTTTATGTAGCCCTAAGCACTGACTGGCGAGAAACACTTTCATGGAAAGGTGTTGCCAAGCTTCCAAAAATTACGAATCTCCAGAAATCTCAGCAAATATTTTTTCACCCAAACTGGATGATACTGTCAGGTAATGATCAGTACACTAAGGCGACTTGGTTCCCCAAATTAGTTCTTCTATGTTGAAGTGTTCATTTCCAGTAACAGTTTGAATTTTTAGGTATCACTCTGTTTTCTCCTATATTGATACATGTACTTGGAACTCTAAATCCAACACGGTTTGTGCTAGCTTCTTGAAACTTGACACAGTAAAGTAGTTTCACGTTCTATCTCTATGTTTTGTTTCCCCTTGATGTAGCCCTAAGCACTGACTGGCGAGTAACACTTTCATGGAAAGGGGTTGCCAAGCTTCCAAAAATTACGAATCTTCAGAAATCTCAGCAAATATTTTTTCACCCAAACTGGATGATACTTTCAGGTAATGATCAGTACACTAAGGCGACTTGGTTCCCCAAATTTCGTTCTTCTACGTTGAAGCGTTCATTTCCAGTAACAGTTTGAATTTTTAGGTTTCACTCTGTTTTCTCCTATATTGATACATGTATTTGGAACTCTAAATCCAACACGGTTTGTGCTAGCTTCTTGAAACTTGACACAGTAAAGTAGTTTCACGTTCTATCTCTATGGTTTGTTTCCTCTTGATGTAGCCCTAAGCACTGACTGGAGAGAAACACTTTCATGGAAAGGGGTTGCCAAGCTTCCAAAAATTACGAATCTCCAGAAATCTCAGCAAATATTTTTTCACCCTAACTGGATGATACTTTCAGGTAATGATCAGTACACTAAGGCGACTTGGTTCCCCAAATTTCGTTCTTCTATGTTGAAGCGTTCATTTCCAGTAACATTTTGAATTTTTAGGTATCACTCTGTTTTCTCCTATATTGATACATGTACTTGGAACTCTAAATCCGACACGGTTTGTGCTAGCTTCTTGAAACTTGACACAGTAAAGTAGTTTCATGTTCTATCTCTATGGTTTGTTTCCTCTTGTTGTAGCCCTAAGCACTGACTGGCGAGAAACACTTTCATGGAAAGGGGTTGCCAAGCTTCCAAAAATTACGAATCTCCAGAAATCTCAGCAAATATTTTTTCACCCAAACTGGATGATACTGTCAGGTAATGATCAGTACACTAAGGCGACTTGGTTCCCCAAATTTCGTTCTTCTATGTTGAAGCGTTCATTTCCAGTAACAGTTTGAATTTTTAGGTATCACTCTGTTTTCTCCTATATTGATACATGTACTTGGAACTCTAAATCCAACACGGTTTGTGCTAGCTTCTTGAAACTTGACACAGTAAAGTAGTTTCACGTTCTATCTCTATGGTTTGATTCCTTTTGATGTAGCCCTAAGCACTGACTGGCGAGAAACACATTCAGGGAAAGGGGTTGCCAAGCTTCCAAAAATTACGAATCTCCAGAAATCTCAGCCAATATTTTTTCACCCAAACTGGATGATACTTTCAGGTAATGATCAGTACACGAAGGCGACTTGGTTCCCCAAATTTCGTTCTTCTATGTTGAAGCGTTCATGTCCAGTAACACTTTGAATTTTTAGGTATCACTCTGTTTTCTCCTATATTGATAGATGTATTTGGAACTCTAAATCCAACACGGTTTGTGCTAGCTTCTTGAAACTTGACACAGTAAAGTAGTTTCACGTTCTATCTCTATGTTTTGTTTCCTCTTTATGTAGCCCTAAGCACTGACTGGAGAGAAACACTTTCATGGAAAGGGGTTGCCAAGCTTCCAAAAATTACGAATCTCCAGAAATCTCAGCAAATATTTTTTCACCCAAACTGGATGATACTTTCAGGTAATGATCAGTACACTAAGGCAACTTGGTTCCCCAAATTTCGTTCTTCTATGTTGAAGCGTTCATTTCCAGTAACACTTTGAATTTTTAGGTATCACTCTGTTTTCTCCTATATTGATACATGTACTTGGAACTCTAAATCCGACACGGTTTGTGCTAGCTTCTTGAAACTTGACACAGTAAAGTAGTTTCACGTTCTATCTCTATGGTTTGTTTCCTATTGTTGTAGCCCTAAGCACTGACTAGCGAGAAACACTTTCATGGAAAGGGGTTGCCAAGCTTCCAAAAATTACGAATCTCCAGAAATCTCAGCAAATATTTTTTCACCCAAACTGGATGATACTGTCAGGTAATGATCAGTACACTAAGGCGACTTGGTTCCCCAAATTTCGTTCTTCTATGTTGAAGCGTTCATTTCCAGTAACAGTTTGAATTTTGAGGTATCACTCTGTTTTCTCCTATATTGATACATGTACTTGGAACTCTAAATCCAACACGGTTTGTGCTAGCTTCTTGAAACTTGACACAGTAAAGTAGTTTCACGTTCTATCTCTATGGTTTGTTTCCTTTTGATGTAGCCCTAAGCACTGACTGGCGAGAAACACATTCAGGGAAAGGGGTTGCCAAGCTTCCAAAAATTACGAATCTCCAGAAATCTCAGCCAATATTTTTTCACCCAAACTGGATGATACTTTCAGGTAATGATCAGTACACGAAGGCGACTTCGTTCCCCAAATTTCGTTCTTCTATGTTGAAGCGTTCATGTCCAGTAACACTTTGAATTTTTAGGTATCACTCTGTTTTCTCCTATATTGATAGATGTATTTGGAACTCTAAATCCAACACGGTTTGTGCTAGCTTCTTGAAACTTGACAAAGTAAAGTAGTTTCACGTTCTATCTCTATGTTTTGTTTCCTCTTGATGTAGCCCTAAGCAGTGACTGGCGAGAAACACTTTCATGAAAAGGGGTTTCCAAGCTTCCAAAAATTACGAATCTCCAGAAATCTCAGCAAATATTTTTTCACCCAAACTGGATGATACTTTCAGGTAATGATCAGTACACTAAGGCGACTTGTTTCCCCAAATTTCGTTCTTCTATGTTGAAGCGTTCATTTCCAGTAACAGTTTGAATTTTTAGGTATCACTCTGTTTTCTCCTATATTGATACATGTACTTGGAACTCTAAATCCAACACGGTTTGTGCCAGCTTCTTGAAACTTGACACAGTAAAGTAGTTTCACGTTCTATCTCTATGGTTTGTTTCCTCTTGATGTAGCCCTAAGCACTGACTGGCGAGAAACACTTTCATGGAAAGGGGTTGCCAAGCTTCCAAAAATTACGAATCTCCAGAAATCTCAGCAAATATTTTTTCACCCACACTGGATGATACTGTCAGGTAATGATCAGTACACTAAGGCGACTTGGTTCCCCAAATTTCGTTCTTCTATGTTGAAGCGTTCATTTCCAGTAACAGTTTGAATTTTTAGGTTTCACTCTTTTTCTCCTATATTGATAGATATATCTGGAACTCTAAATCCAACACGGTTTGTGCTAGCTTCTTGAAACTTGACACAGTAAAGTAGTTTCACGTTCTATCTCTTTCGTTTGTTTCCTCTTGATGTAGCCCTAAGCAGTGACTGGCGAGAAACACTTTCATGGAAAGGGGTTGCCAAGCTTCCAAAAATTACGAATCTCCAGAAATCTCAGCAAATACTTCTTCACCCAAACTGGATGATACTGTCAGGTAATGATCAGTACACGAAGGCGACTTGGTTCCCCAAAATTTGGTTTTTCTATGCTGAAGCGTTCATTTCCAGTAACAGTTTGAATTTTTAGGTATCACTCTGTTTTCTCCTATATTGATACATGTACTTGGAACTCTAAATCCAACACGGTTTGTGCTAGCTTCTTGAAACTTGACACAGTAAAGTAGTTTCACGTTCTATCTCTTTCGTTTGTTTCCTCTGGATGTAGCCCTAAGCACTGACTGGCGAGAAACACTTTCATGGAAAGGGGTTGCCCAGCTTCCAAAAATTACGAATCTCCAGAAATCGCAGCCAATATTTTTTCACCCAAACTGGATGATACTGTCAGGTAATGACCAGTACACTAAGGCGACTTGGTTCCCCAAATTTCGTTCTTCTATGTTGAAGCGTTCATTTCCAGTAACACTTTGAATTTTTAGGTATCACTCTGTTTTCTCCTATATTGATACATGTACTTGGAACTCTAAATCCAACACGGTTTGTGCTAGCTTCTTGAAACTTGACACAGTAAAGTAGTTTCACGTTCTATCTCTATGTTTTGTTTCCTCTTGATGTAGCCCTAAGCACTGACTGGCGAGAAACACTTACATGGAAAGGGGTTGCCAAGCTTCCAAAAATTACGAATCTCCAGAAATCTCAGCAAATATTTTTTCACCCAAACTGGATGATACTTTCAGGTAATGATCAGTACACTAAGGCGACTTGGTTCTCCAAATTTCGTTCTTCTACGTTGAAGCGTTCATTTCCAGTAACAGTTTGAATTTTTATTTTTCACTCTGTTTTCTCCTATATTGATAGTTGTATTTGGAACTCTAAATCCAACACGGTTTGTGCTAGCTACTTGAAACTTGACACAGTAAAGTAGTTTCACGTTCTATCTCTATGGTTTGTTTCCTCTTGATGTAGCCCTAAGCACTGACTGGAGAGAAACACTTTCATGGAAAGGGGTTGCCAAGCTTCCAAAAATTACGAATCTCCAGAAATCTCAGCAAATATTTTTTCACCCAAACTGGATGATACTGTCAGGTAATGATCAGTACACGAAGGCGACTTGGTTCCCCAAATTTCGTTCTTCTATGTTGAAGCGTTCATTTCCAGTAACAGTTTGAATTTTTAGGTATCACTCTGTTTTCTCCTATATTGATACATGTACTTGGAACTCTAAATCCAACACGGTTTGTGCTAGCTTCTTGAAACTTGACACAGTAAAGTAGTTTCACGTTCTATCTCTATGGTTTGATTCCTTTTGATGTAGCCCTAAGCACTGACTGGCGAGAAACACATTCAGGGAAAGGGGTTGCCAAGCTTCCAATAATTACGAATCTCCAGAAATCTCAGCCAATATTTTTTCACCCAAACTGGATGATACTTTCAGGTAATGATCAGTACACGAAGGTGACTTGGTTCCCCAAATTTCGTTCTTCTATGTTGAAGCGTTCATGTCCAGTAACACTTTGAATTTTTAGGTATCACTCTGTTTTCTCCTATATTGATAGATGTATTTGGAACTCTAAATCCAACACGGTTTGTGCTAGCTTCTTGAAACTTGACACAGTAAAGTAGTTTCACGTTCTATCTCTATGTTTTGTTTCCTCTTTATGTAGCCCTAAGCACTGACTGGCGAGAAACACTTTCATGGAAAGGTGTTGCCAAGCTTCCAAAAATTACGAATCTCCAGAAATCTCAGCAAATATTTTTTCACCCAAACTGGATGATACTGTCAGGTAATGATCAGTACACTAAGGCGACTTGGTTCCCCAAATTAGTTCTTCTATGTTGAAGTGTTCATTTCCAGTAACAGTTTGAATTTTTAGGTATCACTCTGTTTTCTCCTATATTGATACATGTACTTGGAACTCTAAATCCAACACGGTTTGTGCTAGCTTCTTGAAACTTGACACAGTAAAGTAGTTTCACGTTCTATCTCTATGTTTTGTTTCCCCTTGATGTAGCCCTAAGCACTGACTGGCGAGTAACACTTTCATGGAAAGGGGTTGCCAAGCTTCCAAAAATTACGAATCTTCAGAAATCTCAGCAAATATTTTTTCACCCAAACTGGATGATACTTTCAGGTAATGATCAGTACACTAAGGCGACTTGGTTCCCCAAATTTCGTTCTTCTACGTTGAAGCGTTCATTTCCAGTAACAGTTTGAATTTTTAGGTTTCACTCTGTTTTCTCCTATATTGATACATGTATTTGGAACTCTAAATCCAACACGGTTTGTGCTAGCTTCTTGAAACTTGACACAGTAAAGTAGTTTCACGTTCTATCTCTATGGTTTGTTTCCTCTTGATGTAGCCCTAAGCACTGACTGGAGAGAAACACTTTCATGGAAAGGGGTTGCCAAGCTTCCAAAAATTACGAATCTCCAGAAATCTCAGCAAATATTTTTTCACCCTAACTGGATGATACTTTCAGGTAATGATCAGTACACTAAGGCGACTTGGTTCCCCAAATTTCGTTCTTCTATGTTGAAGCGTTCATTTCCAGTAACATTTTGAATTTTTAGGTATCACTCTGTTTTCTCCTATATTGATACATGTACTTGGAACTCTAAATCCGACACGGTTTGTGCTAGCTTCTTGAAACTTGACACAGTAAAGTAGTTTCATGTTCTATCTCTATGGTTTGTTTCCTCTTGTTGTAGCCCTAAGCACTGACTGGCGAGAAACACTTTCATGGAAAGGGGTTGCCAAGCTTCCAAAAATTACGAATCTCCAGAAATCTCAGCAAATATTTTTTCACCCAAACTGGATGATACTGTCAGGTAATGATCAGTACACTAAGGCGACTTGGTTCCCCAAATTTCGTTCTTCTATGTTGAAGCGTTCATTTCCAGTAACAGTTTGAATTTTTAGGTATCACTCTGTTTTCTCCTATATTGATACATGTACTTGGAACTCTAAATCCAACACGGTTTGTGCTAGCTTCTTGAAACTTGACACAGTAAAGTAGTTTCACGTTCTATCTCTATGGTTTGATTCCTTTTGATGTAGCCCTAAGCACTGACTGGCGAGAAACACATTCAGGGAAAGGGGTTGCCAAGCTTCCAAAAATTACGAATCTCCAGAAATCTCAGCCAATATTTTTTCACCCAAACTGGATGATACTTTCAGGTAATGATCAGTACACGAAGGCGACTTGGTTCCCCAAATTTCGTTCTTCTATGTTGAAGCGTTCATGTCCAGTAACACTTTGAATTTTTAGGTATCACTCTGTTTTCTCCTATATTGATAGATGTATTTGGAACTCTAAATCCAACACGGTTTGTGCTAGCTTCTTGAAACTTGACACAGTAAAGTAGTTTCACGTTCTATCTCTATGTTTTGTTTCCTCTTTATGTAGCCCTAAGCACTGACTGGAGAGAAACACTTTCATGGAAAGGGGTTGCCAAGCTTCCAAAAATTACGAATCTCCAGAAATCTCAGCAAATATTTTTTCACCCAAACTGGATGATACTTTCAGGTAATGATCAGTACACTAAGGCAACTTGGTTCCCCAAATTTCGTTCTTCTATGTTGAAGCGTTCATTTCCAGTAACACTTTGAATTTTTAGGTATCACTCTGTTTTCTCCTATATTGATACATGTACTTGGAACTCTAAATCCGACACGGTTTGTGCTAGCTTCTTGAAACTTGACACAGTAAAGTAGTTTCACGTTCTATCTCTATGGTTTGTTTCCTATTGTTGTAGCCCTAAGCACTGACTAGCGAGAAACACTTTCATGGAAAGGGGTTGCCAAGCTTCCAAAAATTACGAATCTCCAGAAATCTCAGCAAATATTTTTTCACCCAAACTGGATGATACTGTCAGGTAATGATCAGTACACTAAGGCGACTTGGTTCCCCAAATTTCGTTCTTCTATGTTGAAGCGTTCATTTCCAGTAACAGTTTGAATTTTGAGGTATCACTCTGTTTTCTCCTATATTGATACATGTACTTGGAACTCTAAATCCAACACGGTTTGTGCTAGCTTCTTGAAACTTGACACAGTAAAGTAGTTTCACGTTCTATCTCTATGGTTTGTTTCCTTTTGATGTAGCCCTAAGCACTGACTGGCGAGAAACACATTCAGGGAAAGGGGTTGCCAAGCTTCCAAAAATTACGAATCTCCAGAAATCTCAGCCAATATTTTTTCACCCAAACTGGATGATACTTTCAGGTAATGATCAGTACACGAAGGCGACTTCGTTCCCCAAATTTCGTTCTTCTATGTTGAAGCGTTCATGTCCAGTAACACTTTGAATTTTTAGGTATCACTCTGTTTTCTCCTATATTGATAGATGTATTTGGAACTCTAAATCCAACACGGTTTGTGCTAGCTTCTTGAAACTTGACAAAGTAAAGTAGTTTCACGTTCTATCTCTATGTTTTGTTTCCTCTTGATGTAGCCCTAAGCAGTGACTGGCGAGAAACACTTTCATGAAAAGGGGTTTCCAAGCTTCCAAAAATTACGAATCTCCAGAAATCTCAGCAAATATTTTTTCACCCAAACTGGATGATACTTTCAGGTAATGATCAGTACACTAAGGCGACTTGTTTCCCCAAATTTCGTTCTTCTATGTTGAAGCGTTCATTTCCAGTAACAGTTTGAATTTTTAGGTATCACTCTGTTTTCTCCTATATTGATACATGTACTTGGAACTCTAAATCCAACACGGTTTGTGCCAGCTTCTTGAAACTTGACACAGTAAAGTAGTTTCACGTTCTATCTCTATGGTTTGTTTCCTCTTGATGTAGCCCTAAGCACTGACTGGCGAGAAACACTTTCATGGAAAGGGGTTGCCAAGCTTCCAAAAATTACGAATCTCCAGAAATCTCAGCAAATATTTTTTCACCCACACTGGATGATACTGTCAGGTAATGATCAGTACACTAAGGCGACTTGGTTCCCCAAATTTCGTTCTTCTATGTTGAAGCGTTCATTTCCAGTAACAGTTTGAATTTTTAGGTTTCACTCTTTTTCTCCTATATTGATAGATATATCTGGAACTCTAAATCCAACACGGTTTGTGCTAGCTTCTTGAAACTTGACACAGTAAAGTAGTTTCACGTTCTATCTCTTTCGTTTGTTTCCTCTTGATGTAGCCCTAAGCAGTGACTGGCGAGAAACACTTTCATGGAAAGGGGTTGCCAAGCTTCCAAAAATTACGAATCTCCAGAAATCTCAGCAAATACTTCTTCACCCAAACTGGATGATACTGTCAGGTAATGATCAGTACACGAAGGCGACTTGGTTCCCCAAAATTTGGTTTTTCTATGCTGAAGCGTTCATTTCCAGTAACAGTTTGAATTTTTAGGTATCACTCTGTTTTCTCCTATATTGATACATGTACTTGGAACTCTAAATCCAACACGGTTTGTGCTAGCTTCTTGAAACTTGACACAGTAAAGTAGTTTCACGTTCTATCTCTTTCGTTTGTTTCCTCTGGATGTAGCCCTAAGCACTGACTGGCGAGAAACACTTTCATGGAAAGGGGTTGCCCAGCTTCCAAAAATTACGAATCTCCAGAAATCGCAGCCAATATTTTTTCACCCAAACTGGATGATACTGTCAGGTAATGACCAGTACACTAAGGCGACTTGGTTCCCCAAATTTCGTTCTTCTATGTTGAAGCGTTCATTTCCAGTAACACTTTGAATTTTTAGGTATCACTCTGTTTTCTCCTATATTGATACATGTACTTGGAACTCTAAATCCAACACGGTTTGTGCTAGCTTCTTGAAACTTGACACAGTAAAGTAGTTTCACGTTCTATCTCTATGTTTTGTTTCCTCTTGATGTAGCCCTAAGCACTGACTGGCGAGAAACACTTACATGGAAAGGGGTTGCCAAGCTTCCAAAAATTACGAATCTCCAGAAATCTCAGCAAATATTTTTTCACCCAAACTGGATGATACTTTCAGGTAATGATCAGTACACTAAGGCGACTTGGTTCTCCAAATTTCGTTCTTCTACGTT
This sequence comes from Spermophilus citellus, assembly GCF_964194105.1. NCBI lineage: Eukaryota > Metazoa > Chordata > Mammalia > Rodentia > Sciuridae > Spermophilus > Spermophilus citellus. The sequence continues at coordinate 48,838,475 of NC_138187.1, read as the reverse complement.
GAAGCGTTCATTTCCAGTAACAGTTTGAATTTTTATTTTTCACTCTGTTTTCTCCTATATTGATAGTTGTATTTGGAACTCTAAATCCAACACGGTTTGTGCTAGCTACTTGAAACTTGACACAGTAAAGTAGTTTCACGTTCTATCTCTATGGTTTGTTTCCTCTTGATGTAGCCCTAAGCACTGACTGGAGAGAAACACTTTCATGGAAAGGGGTTGCCAAGCTTCCAAAAATTACGAATCTCCAGAAATCTCAGCAAATATTTTTTCACCCAAACTGGATGATACTTTCAGGTAATGATCAGTACACGAAGGCGACTTGGTTCCCCAAATTTCGTTCTTCTATGTTGAAGCTTTCATTTCCAGTAACAGTTTGAATTTTTAGGTTTCACTCTGTTTTCTCCTATATTGATAGATGTATCTGGAACTCTAAATCCAACACGGTTTGTGCTAGCTTCTTGAAACTTGACACAGTAAAGTAGTTTCACGTTCTATCTCTATGTTTTGTTTCCTCTTGATGTAGCCCTAAGCAGTGACTGGCGAGAAACACTTTCATGGAAAGGGGTTGCCAAGCTTCCAAAAATTACGAATCTCCAGTAATCTCAGCAAATACATTTTCACCCAAACTGGATGATACTGTAAGGTAATGATCAGTACACTAAGGCGACTTGGTTCCCCAAATTTCGTTCTTCTATGTTGAAGCGTTCATTTCCAGTAACACTTTGAATTTTTAGGTATCACTCTGTTTTCTCCTATATTGATACATGTACTTGGAACTCTAAATCCAACACGGTTTGTGCTAGCTTCTTGAAACTTGACACAGTAAAGTAGTTTCACGTTCTATCTCTATGTTTTGTTTCCTCTTGATGTAGCCCTAAGCACTGACTGGCGAGAAACACTTTCATGAAAAGGGGTTGCCAAGCTTCCAAAAATTACGAATCTCCAGAAATCTCAGCAAATATTTTTTCACCCAAACTGGATGATACTTTCAGGTAATGATCAGTACACTAAGGCAACTTGGTTCCCCAAATTTCGTTCTTCTATGTTGAAGCGTTCATTTCCAGTAACAGTTTGAATTTTTAGGTATCACTCTGTTTTCTCCTATATTGATACATGTACTTGGAACTCTAAATCCGACACGGTTTGTGCTAGCTTCTTGAAACTTGACACAGTAAAGTAGTTTCACGTTCTATCTCTATGGTTTGTTTCCTCTTGTTGTAGCCCTAAGCACTGACTGGCGAGAAACACTTTCATGGAAAGGGGTTGCCAAGCTTCCAAAAATTACGAATCTCCAGAAATCTCAGCAAATATTTTTTCACCCAAACTGGATGATACTTTCAGGTAATGATCAGTACACTAAGGCGACTTGGTTCCCCAAATTTCGTTCTTCTATGTTGAAGCGTTCATTTCCAGTAAAACTTTGAATTTTTAGGTATCACTCTGTTTTCTCCTATATTGATAGATGTATTTGGAACTCTAAATCCAACACGGTTTGTGCTAGCTTCTTGAAACTTGACACAGTGAAGTAGTTTCACGTTCTATCTCTATGTTTTGTTTCCTCTTGATGTAGCCCTAAGCACTGACTGGCGAGAAACACTTTCATGGAAAGGGGTTGCCAAGCTTCCAAATATTACGAATCTCCAGAAATCTCAGCAAATACTTTTTCACCCAAACTGGATGATACTTTCAGTTTATGATCAGTACACTAAGGCGACTTGGTTCCCCAAATTTCGTTCTTCTATGTTGAAGCGTTCATTTCCAGTAACAGTTTGAATTTTTAGGTTTCACTCTGTTTTCTCCTATATTGATACATGTACTTGGAACTCTAAATCCAACACGGTTTGTGCTAGCTTCTTGAAACTTGACACAGTAAAGTAGTTTCACGTTCTATCTCTATGGTTTGATTCCTTTTGATGTAGCCCTAAGCACTGACTGGCGAGAAACACATTCAGGGAAAGGGGTTGCCAAGCTTCCAAAAATTACGAATCTCCAGAAATCTCAGCCAATATTTTTTCACCCAAACTGGATGATACTTTCAGGTAATGATCAGTACACGAAGGCGACTTGGTTCCCCAAATTTCGTTCTTCTATGTTGAAGCGTTCATGTCCAGTAACACTTTGAATTTTTAGGTATCACTCTGTTTTCTCCTATATTGATAGATGTATTTGGAACTCTAAATCCAACACGGTTTGTGCTAGCTTCTTGAAACTTGACACAGTAAAGTAGTTTCACGTTCTATCTCTATGTTTTGTTTCCTCTTTATGTAGCCCTAAGCACTGACTGGCGAGAAACACTTTCATGGAAAGGTGTTGCCAAGCTTCCAAAAATTACGAATCTCCAGAAATCTCAGCAAATATTTTTTCACCCAAACTGGATGATACTGTCAGGTAATGATCAGTACACTAAGGCGACTTGGTTCCCCAAATTAGTTCTTCTATGTTGAAGTGTTCATTTCCAGTAACAGTTTGAATTTTTAGGTATCACTCTGTTTTCTCCTATATTGATACATGTACTTGGAACTCTAAATCCAACACGGTTTGTGCTAGCTTCTTGAAACTTGACACAGTAAAGTAGTTTCACGTTCTATCTCTATGTTTTGTTTCCCCTTGATGTAGCCCTAAGCACTGACTGGCGAGTAACACTTTCATGGAAAGGGGTTGCCAAGCTTCCAAAAATTACGAATCTTCAGAAATCTCAGCAAATATTTTTTCACCCAAACTGGATGATACTTTCAGGTAATGATCAGTACACTAAGGCGACTTGGTTCCCCAAATTTCGTTCTTCTACGTTGAAGCGTTCATTTCCAGTAACAGTTTGAATTTTTAGGTTTCACTCTGTTTTCTCCTATATTGATACATGTATTTGGAACTCTAAATCCAACACGGTTTGTGCTAGCTTCTTGAAACTTGACACAGTAAAGTAGTTTCACGTTCTATCTCTATGGTTTGTTTCCTCTTGATGTAGCCCTAAGCACTGACTGGAGAGAAACACTTTCATGGAAAGGGGTTGCCAAGCTTCCAAAAATTACGAATCTCCAGAAATCTCAGCAAATATTTTTTCACCCTAACTGGATGATACTTTCAGGTAATGATCAGTACACTAAGGCGACTTGGTTCCCCAAATTTCGTTCTTCTATGTTGAAGCGTTCATTTCCAGTAACATTTTGAATTTTTAGGTATCACTCTGTTTTCTCCTATATTGATACATGTACTTGGAACTCTAAATCCGACACGGTTTGTGCTAGCTTCTTGAAACTTGACACAGTAAAGTAGTTTCATGTTCTATCTCTATGGTTTGTTTCCTCTTGTTGTAGCCCTAAGCACTGACTGGCGAGAAACACTTTCATGGAAAGGGGTTGCCAAGCTTCCAAAAATTACGAATCTCCAGAAATCTCAGCAAATATTTTTTCACCCAAACTGGATGATACTGTCAGGTAATGATCAGTACACTAAGGCGACTTGGTTCCCCAAATTTCGTTCTTCTATGTTGAAGCGTTCATTTCCAGTAACAGTTTGAATTTTTAGGTATCACTCTGTTTTCTCCTATATTGATACATGTACTTGGAACTCTAAATCCAACACGGTTTGTGCTAGCTTCTTGAAACTTGACACAGTAAAGTAGTTTCACGTTCTATCTCTATGGTTTGATTCCTTTTGATGTAGCCCTAAGCACTGACTGGCGAGAAACACATTCAGGGAAAGGGGTTGCCAAGCTTCCAAAAATTACGAATCTCCAGAAATCTCAGCCAATATTTTTTCACCCAAACTGGATGATACTTTCAGGTAATGATCAGTACACGAAGGCGACTTGGTTCCCCAAATTTCGTTCTTCTATGTTGAAGCGTTCATGTCCAGTAACACTTTGAATTTTTAGGTATCACTCTGTTTTCTCCTATATTGATACATGTACTTGGAACTCTAAATCCGACACGGTTTGTGCTAGCTTCTTGAAACTTGACACAGTAAAGTAGTTTCACGTTCTATCTCTATGGTTTGTTTCCTATTGTTGTAGCCCTAAGCACTGACTAGCGAGAAACACTTTCATGGAAAGGGGTTGCCAAGCTTCCAAAAATTACGAATCTCCAGAAATCTCAGCAAATATTTTTTCACCCAAACTGGATGATACTGTCAGGTAATGATCAGTACACTAAGGCGACTTGGTTCCCCAAATTTCGTTCTTCTATGTTGAAGCGTTCATTTCCAGTAACAGTTTGAATTTTTAGGTATCACTCTGTTTTCTCCTATATTGATACATGTACTTGGAACTCTAAATCCAACACGGTTTGTGCTAGCTTCTTGAAACTTGACACAGTAAAGTAGTTTCACGTTCTATCTCTATGGTTTGTTTCCTTTTGATGTAGCCCTAAGCACTGACTGGCGAGAAACACATTCAGGGAAAGGGGTTGCCAAGCTTCCAAAAATTACGAATCTCCAGAAATCTCAGCCAATATTTTTTCACCCAAACTGGATGATACTTTCAGGTAATGATCAGTACACGAAGGCGACTTCGTTCCCCAAATTTCGTTCTTCTATGTTGAAGCGTTCATGTCCAGTAACACTTTGAATTTTTAGGTATCACTCTGTTTTCTCCTATATTGATAGATGTATTTGGAACTCTAAATCCAACACGGTTTGTGCTAGCTTCTTGAAACTTGACAAAGTAAAGTAGTTTCACGTTCTATCTCTATGTTTTGTTTCCTCTTGATGTAGCCCTAAGCAGTGACTGGCGAGAAACACTTTCATGAAAAGGGGTTTCCAAGCTTCCAAAAATTACGAATCTCCAGAAATCTCAGCAAATATTTTTTCACCCAAACTGGATGATACTTTCAGGTAATGATCAGTACACTAAGGCGACTTGTTTCCCCAAATTTCGTTCTTCTATGTTGAAGCGTTCATTTCCAGTAACAGTTTGAATTTTTAGGTATCACTCTGTTTTCTCCTATATTGATACATGTACTTGGAACTCTAAATCCAACACGGTTTGTGCCAGCTTCTTGAAACTTGACACAGTAAAGTAGTTTCACGTTCTATCTCTATGGTTTGTTTCCTCTTGATGTAGCCCTAAGCACTGACTGGCGAGAAACACTTTCATGGAAAGGGGTTGCCAAGCTTCCAAAAATTACGAATCTCCAGAAATCTCAGCAAATATTTTTTCACCCACACTGGATGATACTGTCAGGTAATGATCAGTACACTAAGGCGACTTGGTTCCCCAAATTTCGTTCTTCTATGTTGAAGCGTTCATTTCCAGTAACAGTTTGAATTTTTAGGTATCACTCTGTTTTCTCCTATATTGATACATGTACTTGGAACTCTAAATCCAACACGGTTTGTGCTAGCTTCTTGAAACTTGACACAGTAAAGTAGTTTCACGTTCTATCTCTATGGTTTGTTTCCTCTTGATGTAGCCCTAAGCACTGACTGGCGAGAAACACTTTCATGGAAAGGGGTTGCCAAGCTTCCAAAAATTACGAATCTCCACAAATCTCAGCAAATATTTTTTCACCCAAACTGGATGATACTTTCAGGTAATGATCAGTACACGAAGGCGACTTGGTTCCCCAAATTTCGTTCTTCTACGTTGAAGCGTTCATTTCCAGTAACAGTTTGAATTTTGAGGTTTCACTCTGTTTTCTCCTATACTGATAGATGTATCTGGAACTCTAAATCCAACACGGTTTGTGCTAGCTTCTTGAAACTTGACACAGTAAAGTAGTTTCACGTTCTATCTCTTTCGTTTGTTTCCTTTTGATGTAGCCCTAAGCAGTGACTGGCGAGAAACACTTTCATGGAAAGGGGTTGCCAAGCTTCCAAAAATTACGAATCTCCAGAAATCTCAGCAAATACTTCTTCACCCAAACTGGATGATACTGTCAGGTAATGATCAGTACACGAAGGCGACTTGGTTCCCCAAAATTTGGTTTTTCTATGCTGAAGCGTTCATTTCCAGTAACAGTTTGAATTTTTAGGTATCACTCTGTTTTCTCCTATATTGATACATGTACTTGGAACTCTAAATCCAACACGGTTTGTGCTAGCTTCTTGAAACTTGACACAGTAAAGTAGTTTCACGTTCTATCTCTTTCGTTTGTTTCCTCTTGATGTAGCCCTAAGCACTGACTGGCGAGAAACACTTTCATGGAAAGGGGTTGCCCAGCTTCCAAAAATTACGAATCTCCAGAAATCGCAGCCAATATTTTTTTCACCCAAACTGGATGATACTGTCAGGTAATGACCAGTACACTAAGGCGACTTGGTTCCCCAAATTTCGTTCTTCTATGTTGAAGCGTTCATTTCCAGTAACAGTTTGAATTTTTAGGTATCACTCTGTTTTCTCCTATATTGATACATGTACTTGGAACTCTAAATCCAACACGGTTTGTGCTAGCTTCTTGAAACTTGACACAGTAAAGTAGTTTCACGTTCTATCTCTATGTTTTGTTTCCTCTTGATGTAGCCCTAAGCAGTGACTGGCGAGAAACACTTTCATGGAAAGGGGTTGCCAAGCTTCCAAAAATTACGAATCTCCAGAAATCTCAGCAAATACATTTTCACCCAAACTGGATGATACTGTCAGGTAATGATCAGTACACTAAGGCGACTTGGTTCCCCAAATTTCGTTCTTCTATATTGAAGCGTTCATTTCCAGTAACACTTTGAATTTTTAGGTATCACTCTGTTTTCTCCTATATTGATACATGTACTTGGAACTCTAAATCCAACACGGTTTGTGCTAGCTTCTTGAAACTTGACACAGTAAAGTAGTTTCACGTTCTATCTCTATGTTTTGTTTCCTCTTGATGTAGCCCTAAGCAGTGACTGGCGAGAAACACTTTCATGGAACGGGGTTTCCAAGCTTCCAAAAATTACGAATCTCCAGAAATCTCAGCAAATATTTTTTCACCCAAACTGGATGATACTTTCAGGTAATGATCAGTACACTAAGGCGACTTGGTTCCCCAAATTTCGTTCTTCTATGTTGAAGCGTTCATTTCCAGTAACATTTTGAATTTTTAGGTATCACTCTGTTTTCTCCTATATTGATACATGTACTTGGAACTCTAAATCCGACACGGTTTGTGCTAGCTTCTTGAAACTTGACACAGTAAAGTAGTTTCACGTTCTATCTCTATGTTTTGTTTCCTCTTGATGTCGCCCTAAGCACTGACTGGCGAGAAACACTTTCATGGAAAGGGGTTGCCAAGCTTCCAAAAATTACGAATCTCCAGAAATCTCAGCAAATATTTTTTCACCCAAACTAGATGATACTTTCAGGTAATGATCAGTACACTAAGGCGACTTGGTTCCCCAAATTTCGTTCTTCTATGTTGAAGCGTTCATTTCCAGTAACAGTTTGAATTTTTAGGTATCACTCTGTTTTCTCCTATATTGATACATGTACTTGGAACTCTAAATCCAACACGGTTTGTGCTAGCTTCTTGAAACTTGACACAGTAAAGTAGTTTCACGTTCTATCTCTATGTTTTGTTTCCTCTTGATGTAGCCCTAAGCACTGACTGGCGAGAAACACTTTCATGGAAAGGGGTTGCCAAGCTTCCAAAAATTACGAATCTCCAGAAATCTCAGCAAATATTTTTTCACCCAAACTGGATGATACTTTCAGGTAATGATCAGTACACGAAGGCGACTTGGTTCCCCAAATTTCGTTCTTCTATGTTGAAGCGTTCATTTCCAGTAACAGTTTGAATTTTTAGGTTTCACTCTGTTTTCTCCTATATTGATAGATGTATCTGGAACTCTAAATCCAACACGGTTTGTGCTAGCTTCTTGAAACTTGACACAGTAAAGTAGTTTTACGTTCTATCTCTATGTTTTGTTTCCTCTTGATGTAGCCCTAAGCACTGACTGGCGAGAAACACTTTCATGGAAAGGGGTTGCCAAGCTTCCAAAAATTACGATTCTCCAGAAATCTCAGCAAATACTTTTTCACCCAAACTGGATGATACATTCAGGTAATGATCAGTACACTAAGGCGACTTGGTTCCCCAAATTTCGTTCTTCTATGTTGAAGCGTTCATTTCCAGTAACAGTTTGAATTTTTAGGTATCACTCTGTTTTCTCCTATATTGATACATGTACTTGGAACTCTAAATCCAACACGGTTTGTGCTAGCTTCTTGAAACTTGACACAGTAAAGTAGTTTCACGTTCTATCTCTATGTTTTGTTTCCTCTTGATGTAGCCCTAAGCACTGACTGGCGAGAAACACTTTCATGGAAAGGGGTTGCCAAGCTTCCAAAAATTACGATTCTCCAGAAATCTCAGCAAATACTTTTTCACCCAAACTGGATGATACTTTCAGGTAATGATCAGTACACTAAGGCGACTTGGTTCCCCAAATTTCGTTCTTCTATGTTGAAGCGTTCATTTCCAGTAACAGTTTGAATTTTTAGGTATCACTCTGTTTTCTCCTATATTGATACATGTACTTGGAACTCTAAATCCAACACGGTTTGTGCTAGCTTCTTGAAACTTGACACAGTAAAGTAGTTTCACGTTCTATCTCTATGTTTTGTTTCCTCTTGATGTAGCCCTAAGCACTGACTGGCGAAAAACACTTTCATGGAAAGGGGTTGCCAAGCTTCTAAAAATTACGAATCTCCAGAAATCTCAGCAAATATTTTTTCACCCAAACTGGATGATACTTTCAGGTAATGATCAGTACACGAAGGCGACTTGGTTCCCCAAATTTCGTTCTTCTACGTTGAAGCGTTCATTTCCAGTAACAGTTTGAATTTTGAGGTTTCACTCTGTTTTCTCCTATACTGATAGATGTATCTGGAACTCTAAATCCAACACGGTTTGTGCTAGCTTCTTGAAACTTGACACAGTAAAGTAGTTTCACGTTCTATCTCTATGTTTTGTTTCCTCTTGATGTAGCCCTAAGCACTGACTGGCGAGAAACACTTTCATGGAAAGGGGTTGCCAAGCTTCCAAAAATTACGATTCTCCAGAAATCTCAGCAAATACTTTTTCACCCAAACTGGATGATACTTTCAGGTAATGATCAGTACACGAAGGCGACTTGGTTCCCCAAATTTCGTTCTTCTATGTTGAAGCGTTCATTTCCAGTAACAGTTTGAATTTTTAGGTATCACTCTGTTTTCTCCTATATTGATACATGTACTTGGAACTCTAAATCCAACACGGTTTGTGCTAGCTTCTTGAAACTTGACACAGTAAAGTAGTTTCACGTTCTATCTCTATGTTTTGTTTCCTCTTGATGTAGCCCTAAGCACTGACTGGCGAGAAACACTTTCATGGAAAGGGGTTGCCAAGCTTCCAAAAATTACGAATCTCCAGAAATCTCAGCAAATACTTTTTCACCCAAACTGGATGATACTTTCAGGTAATGATCAGTACACTAAGGCGACTTGGTTCCCCAAATTTCGTTCTTCTATGTTGAAGCGTTCATTTCCAGTAACAGTTTGAATTTTTAGGTATCACTCTGTTTTCTCCTATATTGATACATGTACTTGGAACTCTAAATCCAACACGGTTTGTGCTAGCTTCTTGAAACTTGACACAGTAAAGTAGTTTCACGTTCTATCTCTATGTTTTGTTTCCTCTTGATGTAGCCCTAAGCACTGACTGGCGAGAAACACTTTCATGGAAAGGGGTTGCCCAGCTTCCAAAAATTACGAATCTCCAGAAATCGCAGCCAATATTTTTTCACCCAAACTGGATGATACTGTCAGGTAATGACCAGTACACTAAGGCGACTTGGTTCCCCAAATTTCGTTCTTCTATTTTGAAGCGTTCATTGCCAGTAACACTTTGAATTTTTAGGTATCACTCTGTTTTCTCCTATATTGATACATGTACTTGGAACTCTAATTCCAACACGGTTTGTGCTAGCTTCTTGAAACTTGACACAGTAAAGTAGTTTCACGTTCTGTCTCTATGTTTTGTTTCCTCTTGATGTAGCCCTAAGCACTGACTGGCGAGAAACACTTTCATGGAAAGGGGTTGCCAAGCTTCCAAAAATTACGAATCTCCAGAAATCTCAGCAAATATTTTTTCACCCAAACTTGATGATACTTTCAGGTAATGATCAGTACACGAAGGCGACTTGGTTCCCCAAATTTCGTTCTTCTACGTTGAAGCGTTCATTTCCAGTAACAGTTTGAATTTTTAGGTTTCACTCTGTTTTCTCCTATATTGATAGATGTATCTGGAACTCTAAATCCAACACGGTTTGTGCTAGCTTCTTGAAACTTGACACAGTAAAGTAGTTTTACGTTCTATCTCTATGTTTTGTTTCCTCTTGATGTAGCCCTAAGCACTGACTGGAGAGAAACACTTTCATGGAAAGGGGTTGCCCAGCTTCCAAAAATTACGATTCTCCAGAAATTGCAGCCAATACTTTTTCACCCAAACTGGATGATACTTTCAGGTAATGATCACTACACTAAGGCGACTTGGTTCCCCAAATTTCGTTCTTCTATGTTGAAGCGTTCATTTCCAGTAACAGTTTGAATTTTTAGGTATCACTCTGTTTTCTCCTATATTGATACATGTACTTGGAACTCTAAATCCAACACGGTTTGTGCTAGCTTCTTGAAACTTGACACAGTAAAGTAGTTTCACGTTCTATCTCTATGTTTTGTTTCCTCTTGATGTAGCCCTAAGCAGTGACTGGCGAGAAACACTTTCATGGAAAGGGGTTGCCAAGCTTCCAAAAATTACGAATCTCCAGAAATCTCAGCAAATACTTTTTCACCCAAACTGGATGATACTTTCAGGTAGTGATCAGTACACGAAGGCGACTTGGTTCCCCAAATTTCGTTTTTCTATGCTGAAGCGTTCATTTCCAGTAACAGTTTGAATTTTTAGGTTTCACTCTGTTTTCTCCTATATTGATAGATGTATTTGGAACTCTAAATCCAACACGGTTTGTGCTAGCTTCTTGAAACTTGACACAGTAAAGTAGTTTCACGTTCTATCTCTATGTTTTTTTTTCCTCTTGATATAGCCCTAAGCACTGACTGGCGAGAAACACTTTCATGGAAAGGGGTTGCCAAGCTTCCAAAAATTACGAATCTCCAGAAATCTCAGCAAATATTTTTTCACCCAAACTGGATGATACTTTCAGGTAATGATCAGTACACGAAGGCGACTTGGTTCCCCAAATTTCGTTTTTCTATGCTGAAGCGTTCATTTCCAGTAACAGTTTGAATTTTTAGGTATCACTCTGTTTTCTCCTATATTGATACATGTACTTGGAACTCTAAATCCAACACGGTTTGTGCTAGCTTCTTGAAACTTGACACAGTAAAGTAGTTTCACGTTCTATCTCTTTCGTTTGTTTCCTCTTGATGTAGCCCTAAGCACTGACTGGCGAGAAACACTTTCATGGAAAGGGGTTGCCCAGCTTCCAAAAATTACGAATCTCCAGAAATCGCAGCCAATATTTTTTCACCCAAACTGGATGATACTTTCAGGTAATGATCAGTACACTAAGGCGACTTGGTTCCCCAAATTTCGTTCTTCTATGTTGAAGCGTTCATTTCCAGTAACACTTTGAATTTTTAGGTATCACTCTGTTTTCTCCTATATTGATAGATGTATTTGGAACTCTAAATCCAACACGGTTTGTGCTAGCTTCTTGAAACTTGACACAGTAAAGTAGTTTCACGTTCTATCTCTATGTTTTGTTTCCTCTTGATGTAGACCTAAGCACTGACTGGCGAGAAACACTTTCATGGAAAGGGGTTGCCAAGCTTCCAAAAATTACGAATCTCCAGAAATCTCAGCAAATATTTTTTCACCCAAACTGGATGATACTTTCAGGTAATGATCAGTACACTAAGGCGACTTGGTTCCCCAAATTTCGTTCTTCTATGTTGAAGCGTTCATTTCCAGTAACACTTTGAATTTTTAGGTATCACTCTGTTTTCTCCTATATTGATAGATGTATTTGGAACTCTAAATCCAACACGGTTTGTGCTAGCTTCTTGAAACTTGACACAGTAAAGTAGTTTCACGTTCTATCTCTATGTTTTGTTTCCTCTTGATGTAGCCCTAAGCAGTGACTGGCGAGAAACACTTTCATGGAAAGGGGTTGCAAAGCTTCCAAAAATTACGAATCTCCAGAAATCTCAGCAAATACTTTTTCACCCGAACTGGATGATACTGTCAGGTAATGATCAGTACACGAAGGCGACTTGGTTCCCCAAATTTCGTTCTTCTATGTTGAAGCGTTCATTTCCAGTAACAGTTTGAATTTTTAGGTTTCACTCTGTTTTCTCCTATATTGATAGATGTAGTTGGAACTCTAAATCCAACACGGTTTGTGCTAGCTTCTTGAAACTTGACACAGTAAAGTAGTTTCACGTTCTATCTCAATGTTTTGTTTCCTCTTGATGTAGCCCTAAGCAGTGACTGGCGAGAAACACTTTCATGGAAAGGGGTTGCCAAGCTTCCAAAAATTACGAATCTCCAGAAATCTCAGCAAATACTTTTTCACCGAAACTGGATGATACTTTCAGGTAATGATCAGTACACGAAGGCGACTTGGTTCCCCAAATTTCGTTCTTCTATGTTGAAGCGTTCATTTCCAGTAACAGTTTGAATTTTTAGGTATCACTCTGTTTTCTCCTATATTGATACATGTACTTGGAACTCTAAATCCAACACGGTTTGTGCTAGCTTCTTGAAACTTGACACAGTAAAGTAGTTTCACGTTCTATCTCTATGGTTTGTTTCCTCTTGAAGTAGCCCTAAGCACTGACTGGCGAGAAACACTTTCATGGAAAGGGGTTGCCCAGCTTCCAAAAATTACACATCTCCAGAAATCGCAGCCAATATTTTTTCACCCAAACTGGATGATACTTTCAGGTAATGATCAGTACACGAAGGCGACTTGGTTCCCCAAATTTCGTTTTTCTATGCTGAAGCGTTCATTTCCAGTAACAGTTTGAATTTTTAGGTATCACTCTGTTTTCTCCTATATTGATACATGTATTTGGAACTCTAAATCCAACACGGTTTGTGCTAGCTTCTTGAAACTTGACACAGTAAAGTAGTTTCACGTTCTCTCTCTATGTTTTGTTTCCTCTTGATATAGCCCTAATCAGTGACTGGCGAGAAACACTTTCATGGAAAGGGGTTGCCAAGCTTCCAAAAATTACGAATCTCCAGAAATGTCAGCAAATATTTTTTCACCCAAACTGGATGATACTTTCAGGTAATGATCAGTACACTAAGGCGACTTGGTTCCCCAAATTTCGTTCTTCTATGTTGAAGCGTTCATTTCCAGTAAAACTTTGAATTTTTAGGTATCACTCTGTTTTCTCCTATATTGATAGATGTATTTGGAACTCTAAATCCAACACGGTTTGTGCTAGCTTCTTGAAACTTGACACAGTAAAGTAGTTTCACGTTCTATCTCTATGGTTTGTTTCCTCTTGATGTAGCCCTAAGCACTGACTGGCGAGAAACACTTTCATGGAAAGGGGTGCCAAGCTTCCAAAAATTACGAATCTCCAGAAATCTCAGGAAATATTTTTTCACCGAAACTGGATGATACTGTCAGGTAATGATCAGTACACTAAGGCGACTTGGTTCCCCAAATTTCGTTCTTCTATGTTGAAGCTTTCATTTCCAGTAACACTTTGAATTTTTAGGTATCACTCTGTTTTCTCCTATATTGATAGATGTATTTGGAACTCTAAATCCAACACGGTTTGTGCTAGCTTCTTGAAACTTGACACAGTAAAGTAGTTTCACGTTCTATCTCTATGTTTTGTTTCCTCTTGATGTAGCCCTAAGCAGTGACTGGCGAGAAACACTTTCATGGAAAGGGGTTGCCAAGCTTCCAAAAATTACGAATCTCCAGAAATCTCAGCCAATATTTTTTCACCCAAACTGGATGACACTTTCAGGTAATGATCAGTACACTAAGGCGACTTGGTTCCCCAAATTTCGTTCTTCTATGTTGAAGCGTTCATTTCCAGTAACACTTTGAATTTTTAGGTATCACTCTGTTTTCTCCTATATTGATAGATGTATTTGGAACTCTAAATCCAACACGATTTGTGCTAGCTTCTTGAAACTTGACACAGTAAAGTAGTTTCACGTTGTATCTCTATGTTTTGTTTCCTCTTCATGTAGCCCTAAGCAGTGACTGGCGAGAAACACTTTCATGGAAAGGGGTTGCCAAGCTTCCAAAAATTACGAATCTCCAGAAATCTCAGCAAATATTTTTTCACCCAAACTGGATGATACTTTCAGGTAATGATCAGTACACTAAGGCGACTTGGTTCCCCAAATTTCGTTCTTCTATGTTGAAGCGTTCATTTCCAGTAACACTTTGAATTTTTAGGTATCACTCTGTTTTCTCCTATATTGATAGATGTATTTGGAACTCTAAATCCAACACGGTTTGTGCTAGCTTCTTGAAACTTGACACAGTAAAGTAGTTTCACGTTCTATCTCTATGTTTTGTTTCCTCTTGATGTAGCCCTAAGCAGTGACTGGCGAGAAACACTTTCATGGAAAGGGGTTGCCAAGCTTCCAAAAATTACGAATCTCCAGAAATCTCAGCAAATATTTTTTCACCCAAACTGGATGATACTTTCAGGTAATGATCAGTACACTAAGGCGACTTGGTTCCCCAAATTTCCTTCTTCTATGTTGAAGCGTTCATTTCCAGTAACACTTTGAATTTTTAGGTTTCACTCTGTTTTCTCCTATATTGATAGATGTATCTGGAACTCTAAATCCAACACGGTTTGTGCTAGCTTCTTGAAACTTGACACAGTAAAGTAGTTTCACGTTCTATCTCTATGTTTTGTTTCCTCTTGATGTAGCCCTAAGCAGTGACTGGCGAGAAACACTTTCATGGAAAGGGGTTGCCAAGCTTCCAAAAATTACGAATCTCCAGAAATCTCAGCAAATACTTTTTCACCCAAACTGGATGATACTTTCAGGTAATGATCAGTACACGAAGGCGACTTGGTTCCCCAAATTTCGTTTTTCTATGTTGAAGCGTTCATTTCCAGTAACAGTTTGAATTTTTAGGTATCACTCTGTTTTCTCCTATATTGATACATGTACTTGGAACTCTAAATCCAACATGGTTTGTGCTAGCTTCTTGAAACTTGACACAGTAAAGTAGTTTCATGTTCTATCTCTATGGTTTGTTTCCTCTTGATGTAGCCCTAAGCACTGACTGGCGAGAAACATTTTCATGGAAAGGGGTTGCCCAGCTTCCAAAAATTATGAATCTCCAGAAATCGCAGCCAATATTTTTTCACCCAAACTGGATGATACTTTCAGGTAATGATCAGTACACTAAGGCGACTTGGTTCCCCAAATTTCGTTCTTCTATGTTGAAGCGTTCATTTCCAGTAACACTTTGAATTTTTAGGTATCACTCTGTTTTCTCCTATATTGATACATGTACTTGGAACTCTAAATCCAACACGGTTTGTGCTAGCTTCTTGAAACTTGACACAGTAAAGTAGTTTCACGTTCTATCTCTATGTTTTGTTTCCTCTTGATGTAGCCCTAAGCAGTGACTGGCGAGAAACACTTTCATGGAACGGGGTTTCCAAGCTTCCAAAAATTACGAATCTCCAGAAATCTCAGCAAATACTTTTTCACCCAAACTGGATGATGCTTTCAGGTAATGATCAGTACACTAAGGCGACTTGGTTCCCCAAATTTCGTTCTTCTATTTTGAAGCGTTCATTTCCAGTAACATTTTGAATTTTTAGGTATCACTCTGTTTTCTCCTATATTGATACATGTACTTGGAACTCTAAATCCGACACGGTTTGTGCTAGCTTCTTGAAACTTGACACAGTAAAGTAGTTTCACGTTCTATCTCTATGGATTGTTTCCTCTTGTTGTAGCCCTAAGCACTGACTGGCGAGAAACACTTTCATGGAAAGGGGTTGCCAAGCTTCCAAAAATTACGAATCTCCAGAAATCTCAGCAAATATTTTTTCACCCAAACTGGATGATACTTTCAGGTAATGATCAGTACACGAAGGCGACTTGGTTCCCCAAATTTCGTTCTTCTATGCTGAAGCGTTCATTTCCAGTAACAGTTTGAATTTTTAGGTATCACTCTGTTTTCTCCTATATTGATACATGTACTTGGAACTCTAAATCCAACACGGTTTGTGCTAGCTTCTTGAAACTTGACACAGTAAAGTAGTTTCACGTTCTATCTCTATGGTTTGTTTCCTTTTGATGTAGCCCTAAGCACTGACTGGCGAGAAACACATTCAGGGAAAGGGGTTGCCAAGCTTCCAAAAATTACGAATCTCCAGAAATCTCAGCCAATATTTTTTCACCCTAACTGGATGATACTTTCAGGTAATGATCAGTACACGAAGGCGACTTGGTTCCCCAAATTTCGTTCTTCTATGTTGAAGCGTTCATTTCCAGTAACACTTTGAATTTTTAGGTATCACTCTGTTTTCTCCTATATTGATAGATGTATTTGGAACTCTAAATCCAACACGGTTTGTGCTAGCTTCTTGAAACTTGACAAAGTAAAGTAGTTTCACGTTCTATCTCTATGTTTTGTTTCCTCTTGATGTAGCCCTAAGCAGTGACTGGCGAGAAACACTTTCATGAAAAGGGGTTTCCAAGCTTCCAAAAATTACGAATCTCCAGAATTCTCAGCAAATATTTTTTCACCCAAACTGGATGATACTTTCAGGTAATGATCAGTACACTAAGGCGACTTGGTTCCCCAAATTTCGTTCTTCTATGTTGAAGCGTTCATTTCCAGTAACAGTTTGAATTTTTAGGTATCACTCTGTTTTCTCCTATATTGATACATGTACTTGGAACTCTAAATCCAACACGGTTTGTGCCAGCTTCTTGAAACTTGACACAGTAAAGTAGTTTCACGTTCTATCTCTATGTTTTGTTTCCTCTTGATGTAGCCCTAAGCAC
Organism: Spermophilus citellus; assembly: GCF_964194105.1. Taxonomy (NCBI): domain Eukaryota; kingdom Metazoa; phylum Chordata; class Mammalia; order Rodentia; family Sciuridae; genus Spermophilus; species Spermophilus citellus. The sequence goes on along the minus strand of NC_138187.1, from coordinate 48,821,538 downwards.
TGACTGGCGAGAAACACTTTCATGGAAAGGGGTTGCCAAGCTTCCAAAAATTACGAATCTCCAGAAATCTCAGCAAATATTTTTTCACCCAAACTGGATGATACTTTCAGGTAATGATCAGTACACTAAGGCGACTTGGTTCCCCAAATTTCGTTCTTCTACGTTGAAGTGTTCATTTCCAGTAATATTTTGAATTTTTAGGTTTCACTCTGTTTTCTCCTATATTGATAGATGTATCTGGAACTCTAAATCCGACACGGTTTGTGCTAGCTTCTTGAAACTTGACACAGTAAAGTAGTTTCACGTTCTATCTCTATGTTTTGTTTCCTCTTGATGTAGCCCTAAGCAGTGACTGCCGAGAAACACTTTCATGGAAAGGGGTTGCCAAGCTTCCAAAAATTACGAATCTCCAGAAATCTCAGCAAATATTTTTTCACCCAAACTTGATGATACTTTCAGGTAATGATCAGTACACGAAGGCGACTTGGTTCCCCAAATTTCGTTCTTCTACGTTGAAGCGTTCATTTCCAGTAACAGTTTGAATTTTTAGGTTTCACTCTGTTTTCTCCTATATTGATAGATGTATCTGGAACTCTAAATCCAACACGGTTTGTGCTAGCTTCTTGAAACTTGACACAGTAAAGTAGTTTTACGTTCTATCTCTATGTTTTGTTTCCTCTTGATGTAGCCCTAAGCACTGACTGGAGAGAAACACTTTCATGGAAAGGGGTTGCCCAGCTTCCAAAAATTACGATTCTCCAGAAATTGCAGCCAATACTTTTTCACCCAAACTGGATGATACTTTCAGGTAATGATCACTACACTAAGGCGACTTGGTTCCCCAAATTTCGTTCTTCTATGTTGAAGCGTTCATTTCCAGTAACAGTTTGAATTTTTAGGTATCACTCTGTTTTCTCCTATATTGATACATGTACTTGGAACTCTAAATCCAACACGGTTTGTGCTAGCTTCTTGAAACTTGACACAGTAAAGTAGTTTCACGTTCTATCTCTATGTTTTGTTTCCTCTTGATGTAGCCCTAAGCAGTGACTGGCGAGAAACACTTTCATGGAAAGGGGTTGCCAAGCTTCCAAAAATTACGAATCTCCAGAAATCTCAGCAAATACTTTTTCACCCAAACTGGATGATACTTTCAGGTAGTGATCAGTACACGAAGGCGACTTGGTTCCCCAAATTTCGTTTTTCTATGCTGAAGCGTTCATTTCCAGTAACAGTTTGAATTTTTAGGTTTCACTCTGTTTTCTCCTATATTGATAGATGTATTTGGAACTCTAAATCCAACACGGTTTGTGCTAGCTTCTTGAAACTTGACACAGTAAAGTAGTTTCACGTTCTATCTCTATGTTTTTTTTTCCTCTTGATATAGCCCTAAGCACTGACTGGCGAGAAACACTTTCATGGAAAGGGGTTGCCAAGCTTCCAAAAATTACGAATCTCCAGAAATCTCAGCAAATATTTTTTCACCCAAACTGGATGATACTTTCAGGTAATGATCAGTACACGAAGGCGACTTGGTTCCCCAAATTTCGTTTTTCTATGCTGAAGCGTTCATTTCCAGTAACAGTTTGAATTTTTAGGTATCACTCTGTTTTCTCCTATATTGATACATGTACTTGGAACTCTAAATCCAACACGGTTTGTGCTAGCTTCTTGAAACTTGACACAGTAAAGTAGTTTCACGTTCTATCTCTTTCGTTTGTTTCCTCTTGATGTAGCCCTAAGCACTGACTGGCGAGAAACACTTTCATGGAAAGGGGTTGCCCAGCTTCCAAAAATTACGAATCTCCAGAAATCGCAGCCAATATTTTTTCACCCAAACTGGATGATACTTTCAGGTAATGATCAGTACACTAAGGCGACTTGGTTCCCCAAATTTCGTTCTTCTATGTTGAAGCGTTCATTTCCAGTAACACTTTGAATTTTTAGGTATCACTCTGTTTTCTCCTATATTGATAGATGTATTTGGAACTCTAAATCCAACACGGTTTGTGCTAGCTTCTTGAAACTTGACACAGTAAAGTAGTTTCACGTTCTATCTCTATGTTTTGTTTCCTCTTGATGTAGACCTAAGCACTGACTGGCGAGAAACACTTTCATGGAAAGGGGTTGCCAAGCTTCCAAAAATTACGAATCTCCAGAAATCTCAGCAAATATTTTTTCACCCAAACTGGATGATACTTTCAGGTAATGATCAGTACACTAAGGCGACTTGGTTCCCCAAATTTCGTTCTTCTATGTTGAAGCGTTCATTTCCAGTAACACTTTGAATTTTTAGGTATCACTCTGTTTTCTCCTATATTGATAGATGTATTTGGAACTCTAAATCCAACACGGTTTGTGCTAGCTTCTTGAAACTTGACACAGTAAAGTAGTTTCACGTTCTATCTCTATGTTTTGTTTCCTCTTGATGTAGCCCTAAGCAGTGACTGGCGAGAAACACTTTCATGGAAAGGGGTTGCAAAGCTTCCAAAAATTACGAATCTCCAGAAATCTCAGCAAATACTTTTTCACCCGAACTGGATGATACTGTCAGGTAATGATCAGTACACGAAGGCGACTTGGTTCCCCAAATTTCGTTCTTCTATGTTGAAGCGTTCATTTCCAGTAACAGTTTGAATTTTTAGGTTTCACTCTGTTTTCTCCTATATTGATAGATGTAGTTGGAACTCTAAATCCAACACGGTTTGTGCTAGCTTCTTGAAACTTGACACAGTAAAGTAGTTTCACGTTCTATCTCAATGTTTTGTTTCCTCTTGATGTAGCCCTAAGCAGTGACTGGCGAGAAACACTTTCATGGAAAGGGGTTGCCAAGCTTCCAAAAATTACGAATCTCCAGAAATCTCAGCAAATACTTTTTCACCGAAACTGGATGATACTTTCAGGTAATGATCAGTACACGAAGGCGACTTGGTTCCCCAAATTTCGTTCTTCTATGTTGAAGCGTTCATTTCCAGTAACAGTTTGAATTTTTAGGTATCACTCTGTTTTCTCCTATATTGATACATGTACTTGGAACTCTAAATCCAACACGGTTTGTGCTAGCTTCTTGAAACTTGACACAGTAAAGTAGTTTCACGTTCTATCTCTATGGTTTGTTTCCTCTTGAAGTAGCCCTAAGCACTGACTGGCGAGAAACACTTTCATGGAAAGGGGTTGCCCAGCTTCCAAAAATTACACATCTCCAGAAATCGCAGCCAATATTTTTTCACCCAAACTGGATGATACTTTCAGGTAATGATCAGTACACGAAGGCGACTTGGTTCCCCAAATTTCGTTTTTCTATGCTGAAGCGTTCATTTCCAGTAACAGTTTGAATTTTTAGGTATCACTCTGTTTTCTCCTATATTGATACATGTATTTGGAACTCTAAATCCAACACGGTTTGTGCTAGCTTCTTGAAACTTGACACAGTAAAGTAGTTTCACGTTCTCTCTCTATGTTTTGTTTCCTCTTGATATAGCCCTAATCAGTGACTGGCGAGAAACACTTTCATGGAAAGGGGTTGCCAAGCTTCCAAAAATTACGAATCTCCAGAAATGTCAGCAAATATTTTTTCACCCAAACTGGATGATACTTTCAGGTAATGATCAGTACACTAAGGCGACTTGGTTCCCCAAATTTCGTTCTTCTATGTTGAAGCGTTCATTTCCAGTAAAACTTTGAATTTTTAGGTATCACTCTGTTTTCTCCTATATTGATAGATGTATTTGGAACTCTAAATCCAACACGGTTTGTGCTAGCTTCTTGAAACTTGACACAGTAAAGTAGTTTCACGTTCTATCTCTATGGTTTGTTTCCTCTTGATGTAGCCCTAAGCACTGACTGGCGAGAAACACTTTCATGGAAAGGGGTGCCAAGCTTCCAAAAATTACGAATCTCCAGAAATCTCAGGAAATATTTTTTCACCGAAACTGGATGATACTGTCAGGTAATGATCAGTACACTAAGGCGACTTGGTTCCCCAAATTTCGTTCTTCTATGTTGAAGCGTTCATTTCCAGTAACACTTTGAATTTTTAGGTATCACTCTGTTTTCTCCTATATTGATAGATGTATTTGGAACTCTAAATCCAACACGGTTTGTGCTAGCTTCTTGAAACTTGACACAGTAAAGTAGTTTCACGTTCTATCTCTATGTTTTGTTTCCTCTTGATGTAGCCCTAAGCAGTGACTGGCGAGAAACACTTTCATGGAAAGGGGTTGCCAAGCTTCCAAAAATTACGAATCTCCAGAAATCTCAGCAAATATTTTTTCACCCAAACTGGATGATACTTTCAGGTAATGATCAGTACACTAAGGCGACTTGGTTCCCCAAATTTCCTTCTTCTATGTTGAAGCGTTCATTTCCAGTAACACTTTGAATTTTTAGGTTTCACTCTGTTTTCTCCTATATTGATAGATGTATCTGGAACTCTAAATCCAACACGGTTTGTGCTAGCTTCTTGAAACTTGACACAGTAAAGTAGTTTCACGTTCTATCTCTATGTTTTGTTTCCTCTTGATGTAGCCCTAAGCAGTGACTGGCGAGAAACACTTTCATGGAAAGGGGTTGCCAAGCTTCCAAAAATTACGAATCTCCAGAAATCTCAGCAAATACTTTTTCACCCAAACTGGATGATACTTTCAGGTAATGATCAGTACACGAAGGCGACTTGGTTCCCCAAATTTCGTTTTTCTATGTTGAAGCGTTCATTTCCAGTAACAGTTTGAATTTTTAGGTATCACTCTGTTTTCTCCTATATTGATACATGTACTTGGAACTCTAAATCCAACATGGTTTGTGCTAGCTTCTTGAAACTTGACACAGTAAAGTAGTTTCATGTTCTATCTCTATGGTTTGTTTCCTCTTGATGTAGCCCTAAGCACTGACTGGCGAGAAACATTTTCATGGAAAGGGGTTGCCCAGCTTCCAAAAATTATGAATCTCCAGAAATCGCAGCCAATATTTTTTCACCCAAACTGGATGATACTTTCAGGTAATGATCAGTACACTAAGGCGACTTGGTTCCCCAAATTTCGTTCTTCTATGTTGAAGCGTTCATTTCCAGTAACACTTTGAATTTTTAGGTATCACTCTGTTTTCTCCTATATTGATACATGTACTTGGAACTCTAAATCCAACACGGTTTGTGCTAGCTTCTTGAAACTTGACACAGTAAAGTAGTTTCACGTTCTATCTCTATGTTTTGTTTCCTCTTGATGTAGCCCTAAGCAGTGACTGGCGAGAAACACTTTCATGGAACGGGGTTTCCAAGCTTCCAAAAATTACGAATCTCCAGAAATCTCAGCAAATACTTTTTCACCCAAACTGGATGATGCTTTCAGGTAATGATCAGTACACTAAGGCGACTTGGTTCCCCAAATTTCGTTCTTCTATTTTGAAGCGTTCATTTCCAGTAACATTTTGAATTTTTAGGTATCACTCTGTTTTCTCCTATATTGATACATGTACTTGGAACTCTAAATCCGACACGGTTTGTGCTAGCTTCTTGAAACTTGACACAGTAAAGTAGTTTCACGTTCTATCTCTATGGATTGTTTCCTCTTGTTGTAGCCCTAAGCACTGACTGGCGAGAAACACTTTCATGGAAAGGGGTTGCCAAGCTTCCAAAAATTACGAATCTCCAGAAATCTCAGCAAATATTTTTTCACCCAAACTGGATGATACTTTCAGGTAATGATCAGTACACGAAGGCGACTTGGTTCCCCAAATTTCGTTCTTCTATGCTGAAGCGTTCATTTCCAGTAACAGTTTGAATTTTTAGGTATCACTCTGTTTTCTCCTATATTGATACATGTACTTGGAACTCTAAATCCAACACGGTTTGTGCTAGCTTCTTGAAACTTGACACAGTAAAGTAGTTTCACGTTCTATCTCTATGGTTTGTTTCCTTTTGATGTAGCCCTAAGCACTGACTGGCGAGAAACACATTCAGGGAAAGGGGTTGCCAAGCTTCCAAAAATTACGAATCTCCAGAAATCTCAGCCAATATTTTTTCACCCTAACTGGATGATACTTTCAGGTAATGATCAGTACACGAAGGCGACTTGGTTCCCCAAATTTCGTTCTTCTATGTTGAAGCGTTCATTTCCAGTAACACTTTGAATTTTTAGGTATCACTCTGTTTTCTCCTATATTGATAGATGTATTTGGAACTCTAAATCCAACACGGTTTGTGCTAGCTTCTTGAAACTTGACAAAGTAAAGTAGTTTCACGTTCTATCTCTATGTTTTGTTTCCTCTTGATGTAGCCCTAAGCAGTGACTGGCGAGAAACACTTTCATGAAAAGGGGTTTCCAAGCTTCCAAAAATTACGAATCTCCAGAATTCTCAGCAAATATTTTTTCACCCAAACTGGATGATACTTTCAGGTAATGATCAGTACACTAAGGCGACTTGGTTCCCCAAATTTCGTTCTTCTATGTTGAAGCGTTCATTTCCAGTAACAGTTTGAATTTTTAGGTATCACTCTGTTTTCTCCTATATTGATACATGTACTTGGAACTCTAAATCCAACACGGTTTGTGCCAGCTTCTTGAAACTTGACACAGTAAAGTAGTTTCACGTTCTATCTCTATGTTTTGTTTCCTCTTGATGTAGCCCTAAGCACTGACTGGCGAGAAACACTTTCATGGAAAGGGGTTGCCAAGCTTCCAAAAATTACGAATCTCCAGAAATCTCAGCAAATATTTTTTCACCCAAACTGGATGATACTTTCAGGTAATGATCAGTACACTAAGGCGACTTGGTTCCCCAAATTTCGTTCTTCTACGTTGAAGTGTTCATTTCCAGTAATATTTTGAATTTTTAGGTTTCACTCTGTTTTCTCCTATATTGATAGATGTATCTGGAACTCTAAATCCGACACGGTTTGTGCTAGCTTCTTGAAACTTGACACAGTAAAGTAGTTTCACGTTCTATCTCTATGTTTTGTTTCCTCTTGATGTAGCCCTAAGCAGTGACTGCCGAGAAACACTTTCATGGAAAGGGGTTGCCAAGCTTCCAAAATTTACGAATCTCCAGAAATCTCAGCAAATATTTTTTCACCCTAACTGGATGATACTTTCAGGTAATGATCAGTACACTAAGGCGACTTGGTTCCCCAAATTTCGTTCTTCTATGTTGAAGCGTTCATTTCCAGTAACAGTTTGAATTTTTAGGTATCACTCTGTTTTCTCCTATATTGATACATGTACTTGGAACTCTAAATCCAACACGGTTTGTGCTAGCTTCTTGAAACTTGACACAGTAAAGTAGTTTCACGTTCTATCTCTATGGTTTGTTTCCTCTTGATGTAGCCCTAAGCACTGACTGGCGAGAAACACTTTCATGGAAAGGGGTTGCCAAGCTTCCAAAAATTACGAATCTCCAGAAATCTCAGCAAATATTTTTTCACCCAAACTGGATGATACTGTCAGGTAATGATCAGTACACTAAGGCGACTTGGTTCCCCAAATTTCGTTCTTCTATGTTGAAGCGTTCATTTCCAGTAACAGTTTGAATTTTTAGGTATCACTCTGTTTTCTCCTATATTGATACATGTACTTGGAACTCTAAATCCAACACGGTTTGTGCTAGCTTCTTGAAACTTGACACAGTAAAGTAGTTTCACGTTCTATCTCTATGGTTTGATTCCTCTTGATGTAGCCCTAAGCACTGACTCGCGAGAAACACATTCAGGGAAAGGGGTTGCCAAGCTTCCAAAAATTACGAATCTCCAGAAATCTCAGCAAATATTTTTTCACCCAAACTGGATGATACTGTCAGGTAATGATCAGTACACTAAGGCGACTTGGTTCCCCAAATTTCGTTCTTCTACGTTGAAGCGTTCATTTCCAGTAACAGTTTGAATTTTTAGGTTTCACTCTGTTTTCTCCTATATTGATAGATGTATCTGGAACTCTAAATCCAACACGGTTTGTGCTAGCTTCTTGAAACTTGACACAGTAAAGTAGTTTCACGTTCTATCTCTATGTTTTGTTTCCTCTTGATGTAGCCCTAAGCACTGACTGGCGAGAAACACTTTCATGGAAAGGGGTTGCCAAGCTTCCAAAAATTACGAATCTCCAGAAATCTCAGCAAATACTTTTTCACCCAAACTGGATGATACTGTCAGGTAATGATCAGTACACGAAGGCGACTTGGTTCCCCAAATTTCGTTTTTCTATGCTGAAGCGTTCATTTCCAGTAACAGTTTGAATTTTTAGGTATCACTCTGTTTTCTCCTATATTGATAGATGTATCTGGAACTCTAAATCCAACACGGTTTGTGCTAGCTTCTTGAAACTTGACACAGTAAAGTAGTTTCACGTTCTATCTCTTTCGTTTGTTTCCTCTTGATGTAGCCCTAAGCACTGACTGGCGAGAAACATTTTCATGGAAAGGGGTTGCCCAGCTTCCAAAAATTATGAATCTCCAGAAATCGCAGCCAATATTTTTTCACCCAAACTGGATGATACTTTCAGGTAATGATCAGTACACTAAGGCGACTTGGTTCCCCAAATTTCGTTCTTCTATGTTGAAGCGTTCATTTCCAGTAACACTTTGAATTTTTAGGTATCACTCTGTTTTCTCCTATATTGATACATGTACTTGGAACTCTAAATCCAACACGGTTTGTGCTAGCTTCTTGAAACTTGACACAGTGAAGTAGTTTCACGTTCTATCTCTATGGTTTGTTTCCTCTTGATGTAGCCCTAAGCACTGACTGGCGAGAAACACTTTCATGGAAAGGGGTTGCCAAGCTTCCAAAAATTACGAATCTCCAGAAATCTCAGCAAATATTTTTTCACCCAAACTGGATGATACTTTCAGGTAATGATCAGTACACTAAGGCGACTTGGTTCCCCAAATTTCGTTCTTCTATGTTGAAGCGTTCATTTCCAGTAACACTTTGAATTTTTAGGTATCACTCTGTTTTCTCCTATATTGATAGATGTATTTGGAACTCTAAATCCAACACGGTTTGTGCTAGCTTCTTGAAACTTGACAAAGTAAAGTAGTTTCACGTTCTATCTCTATGTTTTGTTTCCTCTTGATGTAGCCCTAAGCAGTGACTGGCGAGAAACACTTTCATGGAAAGGGGTTTCCAAGCTTCCAAAAATTACGAATCCCCAGAAATCTCAGCCAATATTTTTTCACCCAAACTGGATGATACTTTCAGGTAATGATCGGTACACTAAGGCGACTTGGTTCCCCAAATTTCGTTCTTCTATGTTGAAGCGTTCATTTCCAGTAACAGTTTGAATTTTTAGGTATCACTCTGTTTTCTCCTATATTGATACATGTACTTGGAACTCTAATTCCAACACGGTTTGTGCTAGCTTCTTGAAACTTGACACAGTAAAGTAGTTTCACGTTCTGTCTCTATGTTTTGTTTCCTCTTGATGTAGCCCTAAGCACTGACTGGCGAGAAACACTTTCATGGAAAGGGGTTGCCAAGCTTCCAAAAATTACGAATCTCCAGAAATCTCAGCAAATATTTTTTCACCCAAACTGGATGATACTTTCAGGTAATGATCAGTACACGAAGGCGACTTGGTTCCCCAAATTTCGTTCTTCTACGTTGAAGCGTTCATTTCCAGTAACAGTTTGAATTTTTAGGTTTCACTCTGTTTTCTCCTATATTGATAGATGTATCTGGAACTCTAAATCCAACACGGTTTGTGCTAGCTTCTTGAAACTTGACACAGTAAAGTAGTTTTACGTTCTATCTCTATGTTTTGTTTCCTCTTGATGTAGCCCTAAGCACTGACTGGAGAGAAACACTTTCATGGAAAGGGGTTGCCCAGCTTCCAAAAATTACGATTCTCCAGAAATTGCAGCCAATACTTTTTCACCCAAACTGGATGATACTTTCAGGTAATGATCAGTACACGAAGGCGACTTGGTTCCCCAAATTTCGTTTTTCTATGTTGAAGCGTTCATTTCCAGTAACAGTTTGAATTTTTAGGTATCACTCTGTTTTCTCCTATATTGATACATGTACTTGGAACTCTAAATCCAACACGGTTTGTGCTAGCTTCTTGAAACTTGACACAGTAAAGTAGTTTCAGGTTCTATCTCTATGTTTTGTTTCCTCTTGATGTAGCCCTAAGCACTGACTGGCGAGAAACACTTTCATGGAAAGGGGTTGCCAAGCTTCCAAAAATTACGAATCTCCAGAAATCTCAGCAAATATTTTTTCACCCAAACTGGATGATACTTTCAGATAATGATCAGTACACTAAGGCGACTTGGTTCCCCAAATTTCGTTCTTCTACTTTGAAGCGTTCATTTCCAGTAACAGTTTGAATTTTGAGGTTTCACTCTGTTTTCTCCTATACTGATAGATGTATTTGGAACTCTAAATCCAACACGGTTTGTGCTAGCTTCTTGAAACTTGACACAGTAAAGTAGTTTCACGTTCTATCTCTATGGTTTGTTTCCTCTTGATGTAGCCCTAAGCACTGACTGGAGAGAAACACTTTCATGGAAAGGGGTTGCCAAGCTTCCAAAAATTACGAATCTCCAGAAATCTCAGCAAATATTTTTTCACCCAAACTGGATGATACTTTCAGGTAATGATCAGTACACGAAGGCGACTTGGTTCCCCAAATTTCGTTCTTCTATGTTGAAGCGTTCATTTCCAGTAACTGTTTGAATTTTTAGGTTTCACTCTGTTTTCTCCTATATTGATAGATGTATCTGGAACTCTAAATCCAACACGGTTTGTGGTAGCTTCTTGAAACTTGACACAGTAAAGTAGTTTCACGTTCTATCTCTATGTTTTGTTTCCTCTTGATGTAGCCCTAAGCAGTGACTGGCGAGAAACACTTTCATGGAAAGGGGTTGCCAAGCTTCCAAAAATTACGAATCTCCAGAAATCTCAGCAAATACTTTTTCACCCAAACTGGATGATACTTTCAGGTAGTGATCAGTACACGAAGGCGACTTGGTTCCCCAAATTTCGTTTTTCTATGCTGAAGCGTTCATTTCCAGTAACAGTTTGAATTTTTAGGTTTCACTCTGTTTTCTCCTATATTGATAGATGTATTTGGAACTCTAAATCCAACACGGTTTGTGCTAGCTTCTTGAAACTTGACACAGTAAAGTAGTTTCACGTTCTATCTCTATGTTTTTTTTTCCTCTTGATATAGCCCTAAGCACTGACTGGCGAGAAACACTTTCATGGAAAGGGGTTGCCAAGCTTCCAAAAATTACGAATCTCCAGAAATCTCAGCAAATATTTTTTCACCCAAACTGGATGATACTTTCAGGTAATGATAAGTACACGAAGGCGACTTGGTTCCCCAAATTTCGTTTTTCTATGCTGAAGCGTTCATTTCCAGTAACAGTTTGAATTTTTAGGTATCACTCTGTTTTCTCCTATATTGATACATGTACTTGGAACTCTAAATCCAACACGGTTTGTGCTAGCTTCTTGAAACTTGACACAGTAAAGTAGTTTCACGTTCTATCTCTTTCGTTTGTTTCCTCTTGATGTAGCCCTAAGCACTGACTGGCGAGAAACACTTTCATGGAAAGGGGTTGCCCAGCTTCCAAAAATTACGAATCTCCAGAAATCGCAGCCAATATTTTTTCACCCAAACTGGATGATACTGTCAGGTAATGACCAGTACACTAAGGCGACTTGGTTCCCCAAATTTCGTTCTTCTATGTTGAAGCGTTCATTTCCAGTAACACTTTGAATTTTTAGGTATCACTCTGTTTTCTCCTATATTGATACATGTACTTGGAACTCTAAATCCAACACGGTTTGTGCTAGCTTTTTGAAACTTGACACAGTAAAGTAGTTTCACGTTCTATCTCTATGTTTTGTTTCCTCTTGATGTAGCCCTAAGCACTGACTGGCGAGAAACACTTTCATGGAAAGGGGTTTCCAAGCTTCCAAAAATTACGAATCTCCAGAAATCTCAGCAAATATTTTTTCACCCAAACTGGATGATACTGTCAGGTAATGATCAGTACACTAAGGCGACTTGGTTCCCCAAATTTCGTTCTTCTATGTTGAAGCGTTCATTTCCAGTAACAGTTTGAATTTTTAGGTTTCACTCTGTTTTCTCCTATATTGATAGATGTATTTGGAACTCTAAATCCAACACGGTTTGTGCTAGCTTCTTGAAACTTGACACAGTAAAGTAGTTTCACGTTCTATCTCTATGGTTTGTTTCCTCTTGATGTAGCCCTAAGCACTGACTGGAGAGAAACACTTTCATGGAAAGGGGTTGCCAAGCTTCCAAAAATTATGAATTTCCAGAAATCTCAGCAAATACTTTTTCACCCAAACTGGATGATACTTTCAGGTAATGATCAGTACACTAAGGCGACTTGGTTCCCCAAATTTCGTTCTTCTATGTTGAAGCGTTCATTTCCAGTAACAGTTTGAATTTTTAGGTATCACTCTGTTTTCTCCTATATTGATACATGTACTTGGAACTCTAAATCCAACACGGTTTGTGCTAGCTTCTTGAAACTTGACACAGTAAAGTAGTTTCACGTTCTATCTCTATGTTTTGTTTCCTCTTGATGTAGACCTAAGCACTGACTGGCGAGAAACACTTTCATGGAAAGGGGTTGCCAAGCTTCCAAAAATTACGAATCTCCAGAAATCTCAGCAAATATTTTTTCACCCAAACTGGATGATACTTTCAGGTAATGATCAGTACACTAAGGCGACTTGGTTCCCCAAATTTCGTTCTTCTATGTTGAAGCGTTCATTTCCAGTAACACTTTGAATTTTTAGGTATCACTCTGTTTTCTCCTATATTGATAGATGTATTTGGAACTCTAAATCCAACACGGTTTGTGCTAGCTTCTTGAAACTTGACACAGTAAAGTAGTTTCACGTTCTATCTCTATGTTTTGTTTCCTCTTGATGTAGCCCTAAGCAGTGACTGGCGAGAAACACTTTCATGGAAAGGGGTTGCAAAGCTTCCAAAAATTACGAATCTCCAGAAATCTCAGCAAATACTTTTTCACCCGAACTGGATGATACTGTCAGGTAATGATCAGTACACTAAGGCGACTTGGTTCCAAAATTTCGTTCTTCTATGTTGAAGCGTTCATTTCCAGTAACAGTTTGAATTTTTAGGTTTCACTCTGTTTTCTCCTATATTGATAGATGTAGTTGGAACTCTAAATCCAACACGGTTTGTGCTAGCTTCTTGAAACTTGACACAGTAAAGTAGTTTCACGTTCTATCTCTATGTTTTGTTTCCTCTTGATGTAGCCCTAAGCAGTGACTGGCGAGAAACACTTTCATGGAAAGGGGTTGCCAAGCTTCCAAAAATTACGAATCTCCAGAAATCTCAGCAAATACTTTTTCACCGAAACTGGATGATACTTTCAGGTAATGATCAGTACACGAAGGCGACTTGGTTCCCCAAATTTCGTTCTTCTATGTTGAAGCGTTCATTTCCAGTAACAGTTTGAATTTTTAGGTATCACTCTGTTTTCTCCTATATTGATACATGTACTTGGAACTCTAAATCCAACACGGTTTGTGCTAGCTTCTTGAAACTTGACACAGTAAAGTAGTTTCACGTTCTATCTCTATGGTTTGTTTCCTCTTGAAGTAGCCCTAAGCACTGACTGGCGAGAAACACTTTCATGGAAAGGGGTTGCCCAGCTTCCAAAAATTACACATCTCCAGAAATCGCAGCCAATATTTTTTCACCCAAACTGGATGATACTTTCAGGTAATGATCAGTACACGAAGGCGACTTGGTTCCCCAAATTTCGTTTTTCTATGCTGAAGCGTTCATTTCCAGTAACAGTTTGAATTTTTAGGTATCACTCTGTTTTCTCCTATATTGATACATGTATTTGGAACTCTAAATCCAACACGGTTTGTGCTAGCTTCTTGAAACTTGACACAGTAAAGTAGTTTCACGTTCTATCTCTATGTTTTGTTTCCTCTTGATATAGCCCTAATCAGTGACTGGCGAGAAACACTTTCATGGAAAGGGGTTGCCAAGCTTCCAAAAATTACGAATCTCCAGAAATGTCAGCAAATATTTTTTCACCCAAACTGGATGATACTTTCAGGTAATGATCAGTACACTAAGGCGACTTGGTTCCCCAAATTTCGTTCTTCTATGTTGAAGCGTTCATTTCCAGTAAAACTTTGAATTTTTAGGTATCACTCTGTTTTCTCCTATATTGATAGATGTATTTGGAACTCTAAATCCAACACGGTTTGTGCTAGCTTCTTGAAACTTGACACAGTAAAGTAGTTTCACGTTCTATCTCTATGTTTTGTTTCCTCTTGATGTAGCCCTAAGCAGTGACTGGCGAGAAACACTTTCATGGAAAGGGGTTTCCAAGCTTCCAAAAATTACGAATCTCCAGAAATCTCAGCCAATATTTTTTCACCCTAACTGGATGATACTTTCAGGTAATGATCAATACACTAAGGCGACTTGGTTCCCCAAATTTCGTTCTTCTATGTTGAAGCGTTCATTTCCAGTAACAGTTTGAGTTTTTAGGTATCACTCTGTTTTCTCCTATATTGATACATGTACTTGGAACTCTAAATCCAACACGGTTTGTGCTAGCTTCTTGAAACTTGACACAGTAAAGTAGTTTCACGTTCTATCTCTATGGTTTGTTTCCTCTTGATGTAGCCCTAAGCACTGACTGGCGAGAAACACTTTCATGGAAAGGGGTGCCAAGCTTCCAAAAATTACGAATCTCCAGAAATCTCAGGAAATATTTTTTCACCCAAACTGGATGATACTGTCAGGTAATGATCAGTACACTAAGGCGACTTGGTTCCCCAAATTTCGTTCTTCTATGTTGAAGCTTTCATTTCCAGTAACACTTTGAATTTTTAGGTATCACTCTGTTTTCTCCTATACTGATAGATGTATTTGGAACTCTAAATCCAACACGGTTTGTGCTAGCTTCTTGAAACTTGACACAGTAAAGTAGTTTCACGTTCTATCTCTATGGTTTGTTTCCTCTTGATGTAGCCCTAAGCAGTGACTGGGGAGAAACACTTTCATGGAAAGGGGTGGCCAAGCTTCCAAAAATTACGAATCTCCAGAAATCTCAGCCAATATTTTTTCACCCAAACTGGATGATACTTTCAGGTAATGATCAGTACACGAAGGCGACTTGGTTCCCCAAATTTCGTTCTTCTATGTTGAAGCGTTCATTTCCAGTAACAGTTTGAATTTTTAGGTTTCACTCTGTTTTCTCCTATATTGATAGATGTATCTGGAACTCTAAATCCAACACGGTTTGTGGTAGCTTCTTGAAACTTGACACAGTAAAGTAGTTTCACGTTCTATCTCTATGTTTTGTTTCCTCTTGATGTAGCCCTAAGCAGTGACTGGCGAGAAACACTTTCATGGAAAGGGGTTGCCAAGCTTCCAAAAATTACGAATCTCCAGAAATCTCAGCAAATACTTTTTCACCCAAACTGGATGATACTTTCAGGTAGTGATCAGTACACGAAGGCGACTTGGTTCCCCAAATTTCGTTTTTCTATGCTGAAGCGTTCATTTCCAGTAACAGTTTGAATTTTTAGGTTTCACTCTGTTTTCTCCTATATTGATAGATGTATTTGGAACTCTAAATCCAACACGGTTTGTGTTAGCTTCTTGAAACTTGACACAGTAAAGTAGTTTCACGTTCTATCTCTATGTTTTTTTTTCCTCTTGATATAGCCCTAAGCACTGACTGGCGAGAAACACTTTCATGGAAAGGGGTTGCCAAGCTTCCAAAAATTACGAATCTCCAGAAATCTCAGCAAATATTTTTTCACCCAAACTGGATGATACTTTCATGTAATGATCAGTACACGAAGGCGACTTGGTTCCCCAAATTTCGTTTTTCTATGCTGAAGCGTTCATTTCCAGTAACAGTTTGAATTTTTAGGTATCACTCTGTTTTCTCCTATATTGATACATGTACTTGGAACTCTAAATCCAACACGGTTTGTGCTAGCTTCTTGAAACTTGACACAGTAAAGTAGTTTCACGTTCTATCTCTTTCGTTTGTTTCCTCTTGATGTAGCCCTAAGCACTGACTGGCGAGAAACACTTTCATGGAAAGGGGTTGCCCAGCTTCCAAAAATTACGAATCTCCAGAAATCGCAGCCAATATTTTTTCACCCAAACTGGATGATACTGTCAGGTAATGACCAGTACACTAAGGCGACTTGGTTCCCCAAATTTCGTTCTTCTATGTTGAAGCGTTCATTTCCAGTAACACTTTGAATTTTTAGGTATCACTCTGTTTTCTCCTATATTGATACATGTACTTGGAACTCTAAATCCAACACGGTTTGTGCTAGCTTCTTGAAACTTGACACAGTAAAGTAGTTTCACGTTCTATCTCTATGTTTTGTTTCCTCTTGATGTAGCGCTAAGCACTGACTGGCGAGAAACACTTTCATGGAAAGGGGTTTCCAAGCTTCCAAAAATTACGAATCTCCAGAAATCTCAGCAAATATTTTTTCACCCAAACTGGATGATACTGTCAGGTAATGATCAGTACACTAAGGCGACTTGGTTCCCCAAATTTCGTTCTTCTATGTTGAAGCGTTCATTTCCAGTAACAGTTTGAATTTTTAGGTTTCACTCTGTTTTCTCCTATATTGATAGATGTATTTGGAACTCTAAATCCAACACGGTTTGTGCTAGCTTCTTGAAACTTGACACAGTAAAGTAGTTTCACGTTCTATCTCTATGGTTTGTTTCCTCTTGATGTAGCCCTAAGCACTGACTGGAGAGAAACACTTTCATGGAAAGGGGTTGCCAAGCTTCCAAAAATTATGAATTTCCAGAAATCTCAGCAAATACTTTTTCACCCAAACTGGATGATACTTTCAGGTAATGATCAGTACACTAAGGCGACTTGGTTCCCCAAATTTCGTTCTTCTATGTTGAAGCGTTCATTTCCAGTAACAGTTTGAATTTTTAGGTATCACTCTGTTTTCTCCTATATTGATACATGTACTTGGAACTCTAAATCCAACACGGTTTGTGCTAGCTTCTTGAAACTTGACACAGTAAAGTAGTTTCACGTTCTATCTCTATGTTTTGTTTCCTCTTGATGTAGACCTAAGCACTGACTGGCGAGAAACACTTTCATGGAAAGGGGTTGCCAAGCTTCCAAAAATTACGAATCTCCAGAAATCTCAGCAAATATTTTTTCACCCAAACTGGATGATACTTTCAGGTAATGATCAGTACACTAAGGCGACTTGGTTCCCCAAATTTCGTTCTTCTATGTTGAAGCGTTCATTTCCAGTAACACTTTGAATTTTTAGGTATCACTCTGTTTTCTCCTATATTGATAGATGTATTTGGAACTCTAAATCCAACACGGTTTGTGCTAGCTTCTTGAAACTTGACACAGTAAAGTAGTTTCACGTTCTATCTCTATGTTTTGTTTCCTCTTGATGTAGCCCTAAGCAGTGACTGGCGAGAAACACTTTCATGGAAAGGGGTTGCAAAGCTTCCAAAAATTACGAATCTCCAGAAATCTCAGCAAATACTTTTTCACCCGAACTGGATGATACTGTCAGGTAATGATCAGTACACGAAGGCGACTTGGTTCCCCAAATTTCATTCTTCTATGTTGAAGCGTTCATTTCCAGTAACAGTTTGAATTTTTAGGTTTCACTCTGTTTTCTCCTATATTGATAGATGTATTTGGAACTCTAAATCCAACACGGTTTGTGCTAGCTTCTTGAAACTTGACACAGTAAAGTAGTTTCACGTTCTATCTCTATGTTTTGTTTCCTCTTGATGTAGCCCTAAGCAGTGACTGGCGAGAAACACTTTCATGGAAAGGGGTTGCCAAGCTTCCAAAAATTACGAATCTCCAGAAATCTCAGCAAATACTTTTTCACCGAAACTGGATGATACTTTCAGGTAATGATCAGTACACGAAGGCGACTTGGTTCCCCAAATTTCGTTCTTCTATGTTGAAGCGTTCATTTCCAGTAACAGTTTGAATTTTTAGGTATCACTCTGTTTTCTCCTATATTGATACATGTACTTGGAACTCTAAATCCAACACGGTTTGTGCTAGCTTCTTGAAACTTGCCACAGTAAAGTAGTTTCACGTTCTATCTCTATGGTTTGTTTCCTCTTGAAGTAGCCCTAAGCACTGACTGGCGAGAAACACTTTCATGGAAAGGGGTTGCCCAGCTTCCAAAAATTACACATCTCCAGAAATCGCAGCCAATATTTTTTCACCCAAACTGGATGATACTTTCAGGTAATGATCAGTACACGAAGGCGACTTGGTTCCCCAAATTTCGTTTTTCTATGCTGAAGCGTTCATTTCCAGTAACAGTTTGAATTTTTAGGTATCACTCTGTTTTCTCCTATATTGATACATGTATTTGGAACTCTAAATCCAACACGGTTTGTGCTAGCTTCTTGAAACTTGACACAGTAAAGTAGTTTCACGTTCTATCTCTATGTTTTGTTTCCTCTTGATATAGCCCTAATCAGTGAATGGCGAGAAACACTTTCATGGAAAGGGGTTGCCAAGCTTCCAAAAATTACGAATCTCCAGAAATGTCAGCAAATATTTTTTCACCCAAACTGGATGATACTTTCAGGTAATGATCAGTACACTAAGGCGACTTGGTTCCCCAAATTTCGTTCTTCTATGTTGAAGCGTTCATTTCCAGTAAAACTTTGAATTTTTAGGTATCACTCTGTTTTCTCCTATATTGATAGATGTATTTGCAACTCTAAATCCAACACGGTTTGTGCTAGCTTCTTGAAACTTGACACAGTAAAGTAGTTTCACGTTCTATCTCTATGGTTTGTTTCCTCTTGATGTAGCCCTAAGCACTGACTGGCGAGAAACACTTTCATGGAAAGGGGTGCCAAGCTTCCAAAAATTACGAATCTCCAGAAATCTCAGGAAATATTTTTTCACCCAAACTGGATGATACTGTCAGGTAATGATCAGTACACTAAGGCGACTTGGTTCCCCAAATTTCGTTCTTCTATGTTGAAGCTTTCATTTCCAGTAACACTTTGAATTTTTAGGTTTCACTCTGTTTTCTCCTATATTGATAGATGTATTTGGAACTCTAAATCCAACACGGTTTGTGCTAGCTTCTTGAAACTTGACACAGTAAAGTAGTTTCACGTTCTATCTCTATGTTTTGTTGCCTCTTGATGTAGCCCTAAGCAGTGACTGGCGAGAAACACTTTCATGGAAAGGGGTTGCCAAGCTTCCAAAAATTACGAATCTCCAGAAATCTCAGCCAATATTTTTTCACCCAAACTGGATGACACTTTCAGGTAATGATCAGTACACTAAGGCGACTTGGTTCCCCAAATTTCGTTCTTCTATGTTGAAGCGTTCATTTCCAGTAACACTTTGAATTTTTAGGTATCACTCTGTTTTCTCCTATATTGATAGATGTATTTGGAACTCTAAATCCAACACGATTTGTGCTAGCTTCTTGAAACTTGACACAGTAAAGTAGTTTCACGTTGTATCTCTATGTTTTGTTTCCTCTTCATGTAGCCCTAAGCAGTGACTGGCGAGAAACACTTTCATGGAAAGGGGTTGCCAAGCTTCCAAAAATTACGAATCTCCAGAAATCTCAGCAAATATTTTTTCACCCAAACTGGATGATACTTTCAGGTAATGATCAGTACACTAAGGCGACTTGGTTCCCCAAATTTCGTTCTTCTATGTTGAAGCGTTCATTTCCAGTAACACTTTGAATTTTTAGGTATCACTCTGTTTTCTCCTATATTGATAGATGTATTTGGAACTCTAAATCCAACACGGTTTGTGCTAGCTTCTTGAAACTTGACACAGTAAAGTAGTTTCACGTTCTATCTCTATGTTTTGTTTCCTCTTGATGTAGCCCTAAGCAGTGACTGGCGAGAAACACTTTCATGGAAAGGGGTTGCCAAGCTTCCAAAAATTACGAATCTCCAGAAATCTCAGCAAATATTTTTTCACCCAAACTGGATGATACTTTCAGGTAATGATCAGTACACTAAGGCGACTTGGTTCCCCAAATTTCCTTCTTCTATGTTGAAGCGTTCATTTCCAGTAACACTTTGAATTTTTAGGTTTCACTCTGTTTTCTCCTATATTGATAGATGTATCTGGAACTCTAAATCCAACACGGTTTGTGCTAGCTTCTTGAAACTTGACACAGTAAAGTAGTTTCACGTTCTATCTCTATGTTTTGTTTCCTCTTGATGTAGCCCTAAGCAGTGACTGGCGAGAAACACTTTCATGGAAAGGGGTTGCCAAGCTTCCAAAAATTACGAATCTCCAGAAATCTCAGCAAATACTTTTTCACCCAAACTGGATGATACTTTCAGGTAATGATCAGTACACGAAGGCGACTTGGTTCCCCAAATTTCGTTCTTCTATGTTGAAGCGTTCATTTCCAGTAACAGTTTGAATTTTTAGGTATCACTCTGTTTTCTCCTATATTGATACATGTACTTGGAACTCTAAATCCAACATGGTTTGTGCTAGCTTCTTGAAACTTGACACAGTAAAGTAGTTTCATGTTCTATCTCTATGGTTTGTTTCCTCTTGATGTAGCCCTAAGCACTGACAGGCGAGAAACATTTTCATGGAAAGGGGTTGCCCAGCTTCCAAAAATTATGAATCTCCAGAAATCGCAGCCAATATTTTTTCACCCAAACTGGATGATACTTTCAGGTAATGATCAGTACACTAAGGCGACTTGGTTCCCCAAATTTCGTTCTTCTATGTTGAAGCGTTCATTTCCAGTAACACTTTGAATTTTTAGGTATCACTCTGTTTTCTCCTATATTGATACATGTACTTGGAACTCTAAATCCAACACGGTTTGTGCTAGCTTCTTGAAACTTGACACAGTAAAGTAGTTTCACGTTCTATCTCTATGTTTTGTTTCCTCTTGATGTAGCCCTAAGCAGTGACTGGCGAGAAAAACTTTCATGGAACGGGGTTTCCAAGCTTCCAAAAATTACGAATCTCCAGAAATCTCAGCAAATATTTTTTCACCCAAACTGGATGATGCTTTCAGGTAATGATCAGTACACTAAGGCGACTTGGTTCCCCAAATTTCGTTCTTCTATGTTGAAGCGTTCATTTCCAGTAACAGTTTGAATTTTTAGGTATCACTCTGTTTTCTCCTATATTGATACATGTATTTGGAACTCTAAATCCAACACGGTTTGTGCTAGCTTCTTGAAACTTGACACAGTAAAGTAGTTTCACGTTCTATCTCTATGTTTTGTTTCCTCTTGATATAGCCCTAATCAGTGACTGGCGAGAAACACTTTCATGGAAAGGGGTTGCCAAGCTTCCAAAAATTACGAATCTCCAGAAATGTCAGCAAATATTTTTTCACCCAAACTGGATGATACTTTCAGGTAATGATCAGTACACTAAGGCGACTTGGTTCCCCAAATTTCGTTCTTCTATGTTGAAGCGTTCATTTCCAGTAAAACTTTGAATTTTTAGGTATCACTCTGTTTTCTCCTATATTGATAGATGTATTTGGAACTCTAAATCCAACACGGTTTGTGCTAGCTTCTTGAAACTTGACACAGTAAAGTAGTTTCACGTTCTATCTCTATGTTTTGTTTCCTCTTGATGTAGCCCTAAGCAGTGACTGGCGAGAAACACTTTCATGGAAAGGGGTTTCCAAGCTTCCAAAAATTACGAATCTCCAGAAATCTCAGCCAATATTTTTTCACCCTAACTGGATGATACTTTCAGGTAATGATCAATACACTAAAGCGACTTGGTTCCCCAAATTTCGTTCTTCTATGTTGAAGCGTTCATTTCCAGTAACAGTTTGAGTTTTTAGGTATCACTCTGTTTTCTCCTATATTGATACATGTACTTGGAACTCTAAATCCAACACGGTTTGTGCTAGCTTCTTGAAACTTGACACAGTAAAGTAGTTTCACGTTCTATCTCTATGGTTTGTTTCCTCTTGATGTAGCCCTAAGCACTGACTGGCGAGAAACACTTTCATGGAAAGGGGTGCCAAGCTTCCAAAAATTACGAATCTCCAGAAATCTCAGGAAATATTTTTTCACCCAAACTGGATGATACTGTCAGGTAATGATCAGTACACTAAGGCGACTTGGTTCCCCAAATTTCGTTCTTCTATGTTGAAGCGTTCATTTCCAGTAACACTTTGAATTTTTAGGTATCACTCTGTTTTCTCCTATATTGATACATGTACTTGGAACTCTAAATCCAACACGGTTTGTGCTAGCTTCTTGAAATTGACACAGTAAAGTAGTTTCACGTTCTATCTCTATGTTTTGTTTCCTCTTGATGTAGCCCTAAGCAGTGACTGGCGAGAAACACTTTCATGGAACGGGGTTTCCAAGCTTCCAAAAATTACGAATCTCCAGAAATCTCAGCAAATATTTTTTCACCCAAACTGGATGATGCTTTCAGGTAATGATCAGTACACTAAGGCGACTTGGTTCCCCAAATTTCGTTCTTCTATGTTGAAGCGTTCATTTCCAGTAACATTTTGAATTTTTAGGTATCACTCTGTTTTCTCCTATATTGATACATGTACTTGGAACTCTAAATCCGACACGGTTTGTGCTAGCTTCTTGAAACTTGACACAGTAAAGTAGTTTCACGTTCTATCTCTATGGATTGTTTCCTCTTGTTGTAGCCCTAAGCACTGACTGGCGAGAAACACTTTCATGGAAAGGGGTTGCCAAGCTTCCAAAAATTACGAATCTCCAGAAATCTCAGCAAATATTTTTTCACCCAAACTGGATGATACTTTCAGGTAATGATCAGTACACGAAGGCGACTTGGTTCCCCAAATTTCGTTCTTCTATGCTGAAGCGTTCATTTCCAGTAACAGTTTGAATTTTTAGGTATCACTCTGTTTTCTCCTATATTGATACATGTACTTGGAACTCTAAATCCAACACGGTTTGTGCTAGCTTCTTGAAACTTGACACAGTAAAGTAGTTTCACGTTCTATCTCTATGGTTTGTTTCCTTTTGATGTAGCCCTAAGCACTGACTGGCGAGAAACACATTCAGGGAAAGGGGTTGCCAAGCTTCCAAAAATTACGAATCTCCAGAAATCTCAGCCAATATTTTTTCACCCTAACTGGATGATACTTTCAGGTAATGATCAGTACACGAAGGCGACTTGGTTCCCCAAATTTCGTTCTTCTATGTTGAAGCGTTCATTTCCAGTAACACTTTGAATTTTTAGGTATCACTCTGTTTTCTCCTATATTGATAGATGTATTTGGAACTCTAAATCCAACACGGTTTGTGCTAGCTTCTTGAAACTTGACAAAGTAAAGTAGTTTCACGTTCTATCTCTATGTTTTGTTTCCTCTTGATGTAGCCCTAAGCAGTGACTGGCGAGAAACACTTTCATGAAAAGGGGTTTCCAAGCTTCCAAAAATTACGAATCTCCAGAAATCTCAGCAAATATTTTTTCACCCAAACTGGATGATACTTTGAGGTAATGATCAGTACACTAAGGCGACTTGGTTCCCCAAATTTCGTTCTTCTATGTTGAAGCGTTCATTTCCAGTAACAGATTGAATTTTTAGGTATCACTCTGTTTTCTCCTATATTGATACATGTATTTGGAACTCTAAATCCAACACGGTTTGTGCTAGCTTCTTGAAACTTGACACAGTAAAGTAGTTTCACGTTCTATCTCTATGTTTTGTTTCCTCTTGATATAGCCCTAATCAGTGACTGGCGAGAAACACTTTCATGGAAAGGGGTTGCCAAGCTTCCAAAAATTACGAATCTCCAGAAATGTCAGCAAATATTTTTTCACCCAAACTGGATGATACTTTCAGGTAATGATCAGTACACTAAGGCGACTTGGTTCCCCAAATTTCGTTCTTCTATGTTGAAGCGTTCATTTCCAGTAAAACTTTGAATTTTTAGGTATCACTCTGTTTTCTCCTATATTGATAGATGTATTTGGAACTCTAAATCCAACACGGTTTGTGCTAGCTTCTTGAAACTTGACACAGTAAAGTAGTTTCACGTTCTATCTCTATGTTTTGTTTCCTCTTGATGTAGCCCTAAGCAGTGACTGGCGAGAAACACTTTCATGGAAAGGGGTTTCCAAGCTTCCAAAAATTACGAATCTCCAGAAATCTCAGCCAATATTTTTTCACCCTAACTGGATGATACTTTCAGGTAATGATCAATACACTAAAGCGACTTGGTTCCCCAAATTTCGTTCTTCTATGTTGAAGCGTTCATTTCCAGTAACAGTTTGAGTTTTTAGGTATCACTCTGTTTTCTCCTATATTGATACATGTACTTGGAACTCTAAATCCAACACGGTTTGTGCTAGCTTCTTGAAACTTGACACAGTAAAGTAGTTTCACGTTCTATCTCTATGGTTTGTTTCCTCTTGATGTAGCCCTAAGCACTGACTGGCGAGAAACACTTTCATGGAAAGGGGTGCCAAGCTTCCAAAAATTACGAATCTCCAGAAATCTCAGGAAATATTTTTTCACCCAAACTGGGTGATATTGTCAGGTAATGATCAGTACACTAAGGCGACTTGGTTCCCCAAATTTCGTTCTTCTATGTTGAAGCGTTCATTTCCAGTAACACTTTGAATTTTTAGGTATCACTCTGTTTTCTCCTATATTGATACATGTACTTGGAACTCTAAATCCAACACGGTTTGTGCTAGCTTCTTGAAATTGACACAGTAAAGTAGTTTCACGTTCTATCTCTATGTTTTGTTTCCTCTTGATGTAGCCCTAAGCAGTGACTGGCGAGAAACACTTTCATGGAACGGGGTTTCCAAGCTTCCAAAAATTACGAATCTCCAGAAATCTCAGCAAATATTTTTTCACCCAAACTGGATGATGCTTTCAGGTAATGATCAGTACACTAAGGCGACTTGGTTCCCCAAATTTCGTTCTTCTATGTTGAAGCGTTCATTTCCAGTAACATTTTGAATTTTTAGGTATCACTCTGTTTTCTCCTATATTGATACATGTACTTGGAACTCTAAATCCGACACGGTTTGTGCTAGCTTCTTGAAACTTGACACAGTAAAGTAGTTTCACGTTCTATCTCTATGGATTGTTTCCTCTTGTTGTAGCCCTAAGCACTGACTGGCGAGAAACACTTTCATGGAAAGGGGTTGCCAAGCTTCCAAAAATTACGAATCTCCAGAAATCTCAGCAAATATTTTTTCACCCAAACTGGATGATACTTTCAGGTAATGATCAGTACACGAAGGCGACTTGGTTCCCCAAATTTCGTTCTTCTATGCTGAAGCGTTCATTTCCAGTAACAGTTTGAATTTTTAGGTATCACTCTGTTTTCTCCTATATTGATACATGTACTTGGAACTCTAAATCCAACACGGTTTGTGCTAGCTTCTTGAAACTTGACACAGTAAAGTAGTTTCACGTTCTATCTCTATGGTTTGTTTCCTTTTGATGTAGCCCTAAGCACTGACTGGCGAGAAACACATTCAGGGAAAGGGGTTGCCAAGCTTCCAAAAATTACGAATCTCCAGAAATCTCAGCCAATATTTTTTCACCCTAACTGGATGATACTTTCAGGTAATGATCAGTACACGAAGGCGACTTGGTTCCCCAAATTTCGTTCTTCTATGTTGAAGCGTTCATTTCCAGTAACACTTTGAATTTTTAGGTATCACTCTGTTTTCTCCTATATTGATAGATGTATTTGGAACTCTAAATCCAACACGGTTTGTGCTAGCTTCTTGAAACTTGACAAAGTAAAGTAGTTTCACGTTCTATCTCTATGTTTTGTTTCCTCTTGATGTAGCCCTAAGCAGTGACTGGCGAGAAACACTTTCATGAAAAGGGGTTTCCAAGCTTCCAAAAATTACGAATCTCCAGAAATCTCAGCAAATATTTTTTCACCCAAACTGGATGATACTTTGAGGTAATGATCAGTACACTAAGGCGACTTGGTTCCCCAAATTTCGTTCTTCTATGTTGAAGCGTTCATTTCCAGTAACAGATTGAATTTTTAGGTATCACTCTGTTTTCTCCTATATTGATACATGTACTTGGAACTCTAAATCCAACACGGTTTGTGCCATCTTCTTGAAACTTGACACAGTAAAGTAGTTTCACGTTCTATCTCTATGTTTTGTTTCCTATTGATGTAGCCCTAAGCACTGACTGGCGAGAAACACTTTCATGGAAAGGGGTTGCCAAGCTTCCAAAAATTACGAATCTCCAGAAATCTCAGCAAATATTTTTTCACCCAAACTGGATGATACTTTCAGGTAATGATCAGTACACTAAGGCGACTTGGTTCCCCAAATTTCGTTCTTCTATGTTGAAGGGTTCATTTCCAGTAACAGTTTGAATTTTTAGGTATCACTCTGTTTTCTCCTATATTGATACATGTACTTGGAACTCTAAATCCAACACGGTTTGTGCTAGCTTCTTGAAACTTGACACAGTAAAGTAGTTTCACGTTCTATCTCTATGGTTTGTTTCCTCTTGATGTAGCCCTAAGCACTGACTGGCGAGAAACACTTTCATGGAAAGGGGTTGCCAAGCTTCCAAAAATTACGAATCTCCAGAAATCTCAGCAAATATTTTTTCACCCAAACTGGATGATACTGTCAGGTAATGATCAGTACACTAAGGCGACTTGGTTCCCCAAATTTCGTTCTTCTATGTTGAAGCGTTCATTTCCAGTAACAGTTTGAATTTTTAGGTATCACTCTGTTTTCTCCTATATTGATACATGTACTTGGAACTCTAAATCCAACACGGTTTGTGCTAGCTTCTTGAAACTTGACACAGTAAAGTAGTTTCATGTTCTATCTCTATGGTTTGATTCCTCTTGATGTAGCCCTAAGCACTGACTCGCGAGAAACACATTCAGGGAAAGGGGTTGCCAAGCTTCCAAAAATTACGAATCTCCAGAAATCTCAGCAAATATTTTTTCACCCAAACTGGATGATACTGTCAGGTAATGATCAGTACACTAAGGCGACTTGGTTCCCCAAATTTCGTTCTTCTACGTTGAAGCGTTCATTTCCAGTAACAGTTTGAATTTTTAGGTTTCACTCTGTTTTCTCCTATATTGATAGATGTATCTGGAACTCTAAATCCAACACGGTTTGTGCTAGCTTCTTGAAACTTGACACAGTAAAGTAGTTTCACGTTCTATCTCTATGTTTTGTTTCCTCTTGATGTAGCCCTAAGCACTGACTGGCGAGAAACACTTTCATGGAAAGGGGTTGCCAAGCTTCCAAAAATTACGAATCTCCAGAAATCTCAGCAAATACTTTTTCACCCAAACTGGATGATACTGTCAGGTAATGATCAGTACACGAAGGCGACTTGGTTCCCCAAATTTCGTTTTTCTATGCTGAAGCGTTCATTTCCAGTAACAGTTTGAATTTTTAGGTATCACTCTGTTTTCTCCTATATTGATAGATGTATCTGGAACTCTAAATCCAACACGGTTTGTGCTAGCTTCTTGAAACTTGACACAGTAAAGTAGTTTCACGTTCTATCTCTATGGTTTGTTTCCTCTTGATGTAGCCCTAAGCACTGACTGGCGAGAAACATTTTCATGGAAAGGGGTTGCCCAGCTTCCAAAAATTATGAATCTCCAGAAATCGCAGCCAATATTTTTTCACCCAAACTGGATGATACTTTCAGGTAATGATCAGTACACTAAGGCGACTTGGTTCCCCAAATTTCGTTCTTCTATGTTGAAGCGTTCATTTCCAGTAACACTTTGAATTTTTAGGTATCACTCTGTTTTCTCCTATATTGATACATGTACTTGGAACTCTAAATCCAACACGGTTTGTGCTAGCTTCTTGAAACTTGACACAGTAAAGTAGTTTCACGTTCTCTCTCTATGTTTTGTTTCCTCTTGATGTAGCCCTAAGCAGTGACTGGCGAGAAAGACTTTCATAGAACGGGGTTTCCAAGCTTCCAAAAATTACGAATCTCCAGAAATCTCAGCAAATATTTTTTCACCCAAACTGGATGATACTTTCAGGTAATGATCAGTACACTAAGGCGACTTGGTTCCCCAAATTTCGTTTTTCTATGCTGAAGCGTTCATTTCCAGTAACAGTTTGAATTTTTAGGTTTCACTCTGTTTTCTCCTATATTGATAGATGTATTTGGAACTCTAAATCCAACACGGTTTGTGCTAGCTTCTTGAAACTTGACACAGTGAAGTAGTTTCACGTTCTATCTCTATGGTTTGTTTCCTCTTGATGTAGCCCTAAGCACTGACTGGCGAGAAACACTTTCATGGAAAGGGGTTGCCAAGCTTCCAAAAATTACGAATCTCCAGAAATCTCAGCAAATATTTTTTCACCCAAACTGGATGATACTTTCAGGTAATGATCAGTACACTAAGGCGACTTGGTTCCCCAAATTTCGTTCTTCTATGTTGAAGCGTTCATTTCCAGTAACACTTTGAATTTTTAGGTATCACTCTGTTTTCTCCTATATTGATAGATGTATTTGGAACTCTAAATCCAACACGGTTTGTGCTAGCTTCTTGAAACTTGACACAGTAAAGTAGTTTCACGTTCTATCTCTATGTTTTGTTTCCTCTTGATGTAGCCCTAAGCAGTGACTGGCGAGAAACACTTTCATGGAAAGGGGTTGCCAAGCTTCCAAAAATTACGAATCCCCAGAAATCTCAGCCAATATTTTTTCACCCAAACTGGATGATACTTTCAGGTAATGATCAGTACACGAAGGCGACTTGGTTCCCCAAATTTCGTTTTTCTATGCTGAAGCGTTCATTTCCAGTAACAGTTTGAATTTTTAGGTATCACTCTGTTTTCTCCTATATTGATACATGTACTTGGAACTCTAAATCCAACACGGTTTGTGCTAGCTTCTTGAAACTTGACACAGTAAAGTAGTTTCACGTTCTATCTCTTTCGTTTGTTTCCTCTTGATGTAGCCCTAAGCACTGACTGGCGAGAAACACTTTCATGGAAAGGGGTTGCGCAGCTTCCAAAAATTACGAATCTCCAGAAATCGCAGCCAATATTTTTTCACCCAAACTGGATGATACTGTCAGGTAATGACCAGTACACTAAGGCGACTTGGTTCCCCAAATTTCGTTCTTCTATGTTGAAGCGTTCATTTCCAGTAACACTTTGAATTTTTAGGTATCACTCTGTTTTCTCCTATATTGATACATGTACTTGGAACTCTAAATCCAACAGGGTTTGTGCTAGCTTCTTGAAACTTGACACAGTAAAGTAGTTTCACGTTCTATCTCTATGTTTTGTTTCCTCTTGATGTAGCCCTAAGCACTGACTGGCGAGAAACACTTTCATGGAAAGGGGTTTCCAAGCTTCCAAAAATTACGAATCTCCAGAAATCTCAGCAAATATTTTTTCACCCGAACTGGATGATACTGTCAGGTAATGATCAGTACACGAAGGCGACTTGGTTCCCCAAATTTCGTTCTTCTATGTTGAAGCGTTCATTTCCAGTAACAGTTTGAATTTTTAGGTTTCACTCTGTTTTCTCCTATATTGATAGATGTAGTTGGAACTCTAAATCCAACACGGTTTGTGCTAGCTTCTTGAAACTTGACACAGTAAAGTAGTTTCACGTTCTATCTCTATGTTTTGTTTCCTCTTGAAGTAGCCCTAAGCAGTGACTGGCGAGAAAGACTTTCATGGAAAGGGGTTGCCAAGCTTCCAAAAATTACGAATCTCCAGAAATCTCAGCAAATACTTTTTCACCGAAACTGGATGATACTTTCAGGTAATGATCAGTACACGAAGGCGACTTGGTTCCCCAAATTTCGTTCTTCTATGTTGAAGCGTTCATTTCCAGTAACAGTTTGAATTTTTAGGTATCACTCTGTTTTCTCCTATATTGATACATGTACTTGGAACTCTAAATCCAACACGGTTTGTGCTAGCTTCTTGAAACTTGACAAAGTAAAGTAGTTTCACGTTCTATCTCTATGGTTTGTTTCCTTTTGATGTAGCCCTAAGCACTGACTGGCGAGAAACACATTCAGGGAAAGGGGTTGCCAAGCTTCCAAAAATTACGAATCTCCAGAAATCGCAGCCAATATTTTTTCACCCAAACTGGATGATACTTTCAGGTAATGATCAGTACACTAAGGCGACTTGGTTCCCCAAATTTCGTTCTTCTATGTTGAAGCGTTCATTTCCAGTAACAGTTTGAATTTTTAGGTATCACTCTGTTTTCTCCTATATTGATACATGTACTTGGAACTCTAAATCCAACACGGTTTGTGCTAGCTTCTTGAAACTTGACACAGTAAAGTAGTTTCACGTTCTATCTCTATGGTTTGTTTCCTCTTGATGTAGCCCTAAGCACTGACTGGCGAGAAACATTTTCATGGAAAGGGGTTGCCCAGCTTCCAAAAATTATGAATCTCCAGAAATCGCAGCCAATATTTTTTCACCCAAACTGGATGATACTTTCAGGTAATGATCAGTACACTAAGGCGACTTGGTTCCCCAAATTTCGTTCTTCTATGTTGAAGCGTTCATTTCCAGTAACACTTTGAATTTTTAGGTATCACTCTGTTTTCTCCTATATTGATACATGTACTTGGAACTCTAAATCCAACACGGTTTGTGCTAGCTTCTTGAAACTTGACACAGTAAAGTAGTTTCACGTTCTATCTCTATGTTTTGTTTCCTCTTGATGTAGCCCTAAGCAGTGACTGGCGAGAAACACTTTCATGGAACGGGGTTTCCAAGCTTCCAAAAATTACGAATCTCCAGAAATCTCAGCAAATATTTTTTCACCCAAACTGGATGATGCTTTCAGGTAATGATCAGTACACTAAGGCGACTTGGTTCCCCAAATTTCGTTCTTCTATGTTGAAGCGTTCATTTCCAGTAACATTTTGAATTTTTAGGTATCACTCTGTTTTCTCCTATATTGATACATGTACTTGGAACTCTAAATCCAACACGCTTTGTGCTAGCTTCTTGAAACTTGACACAGTAAAGTAGTTTCACGTTCTATCTCTATGGTTTGTTTCCTTTTGATGTAGCCCTAAGCACTGACTGGCGAGAAACACATTCAGGGAAAGGGGTTGCCAAGCTTCCAAAAATTACGAATCTCCAGAAATCTCAGCCAATATTTTTTCACCCAAACTGGATGATACTTTCAGGTAATGATCAGTACACGAAGGCGACTTGGTTCCCCAAATTTCGTTCTTCTATGTTGAAGCGTTCATGTCCAGTAACACTTTGAATTTTTAGGTATCACTCTGTTTTCTCCTATATTGATAGATGTATTTGGAACTCTAAATCCAACACGGTTTGTGCTAGCTTCTTGAAACTTGACAAAGTACAGTAGTTTCACGTTCTATCTCTATGTTTTGTTTCCTCTTCATGTAGCCCTAAGCAGTGACTGGCGAGAAACACTTTCATGAAAAGGGGTTTCCAAGCTTCCAAAAATTACGAATCTCCAGAAATCTCAGCAAATATTTTTTCACCCAAACTGGATGATACTTTCAGGTAATGATCAGTACACTAAGGCGACTTGGTTCCCCAAATTTCGTTCTTCTATGTTGAAGCGTTCATTTCCAGTAACAGTTTGAATTTTTAGGTATCACTCTGTTTTCTCCTATATTGATACATGTACTTGGAACTCTAAATCCAACACGGTTTGTGCCAGCTTCTTGAAACTTGACACAGTAAAGTAGTTTCACGTTCTATCTCTATGTTTTGTTTCCTCTTGATGTAGCCCTAAGCACTGACTGGAGAGAAACACTTTCATGGAAAGGGGTTGCCAAGCTTCCAAAAATTACGAATCTCCAGAAATCTCAGCAAATATTTTTTCACCCAAACTGGATGATACTTTCAGGTAATGATCAGTACACTAAGGCGACTTGGTTCCCCAAATTTCGTTCTTCTACGTTGAAGCGTTCATTTCCAGTAATATTTTGAATTTTTAGGTTTCACTCTGTTTTCTCCTATATTGATAGATGTATCTGGAACTCTAAATCCGACACGGTTTGTGCTAGCTTCTTGAAACTTGACACAGTAAAGTAGTTTCACGTTCTATCTCTATGTTTTGTTTCCTCTTGATGTAGCCCTAAGCAGTGACTGCCGAGAAACACTTTCATGGAAAGGGGTTGCCAAGCTTCCAAAATTTACGAATCTCCAGAAATCTCAGCAAATATTTTTTCACCCTAACTGGATGATACTTTCAGGTAATGATCAGTACACTAAGGCGACTTGGTTCCCCAAATTTCGTTCTTCTACGTTGAAGCGTTCATTTCCAGTAACAGTTTGAATTTTTAGGTATCACTCTGTTTTCTCCTATATTGATACATGTACTTGGAACTCTAAATCCAACACGGTTTGTGCTAGCTTCTTGAAACTTGACACAGTAAAGTAGTTTCACGTTCTATCTCTATGGTTTGATTCCTCTTGATGTAGCCCTAAGCAATGACTGGCGAGAAACACATTCAGGGAAAGGGGTTGCCAAGCTTCCAAAAATTACGAATCTCCAGAAATCTCAGCAAATATTTTTTCACCCAAACTGGATGATACTGTCAGGTAATGATCAGTACACTAAGGCAACTTGGTTCCCCAAATTTCGTTCTTCTACGTTGAAGCGTTCATTTCCAGTAACAGTTTGAATTTTTAGGTTTCACTCTGTTTTCTCCTATATTGATAGATGTATCTGGAACTCTAAATCCAACACGGTTTGTGCTAGCTTCTTGAAACTTGACACAGTAAAGTAGTTTCACGTTCTATCTCTATGTTTTGTTTCCTCTTGATGTAGCCCTAAGCAGTGACTGGCGAGAAACACTTTCATGGAAAGGGGTTGCCAAGCTTCCAAAAATTACGAATCTCCATAAATCTCAGCAAATACTTTTTCACCCAAACTGGATGATACTGTCAGGTAATGATCAGTACACGAAGGCGACTTGGTTCCCCAAATTTCGTTTTTCTATGCTGAAGCGTTCATTTCCAGTAACAGTTTGAATTTTTAGGTATCACTCTGTTTTCTCCTATATTGATAGATGTATCTGGAACTCTAAATCCAACACGGTTTGTGCTAGCTTCTTGAAACTTGACACAGTAAAGTAGTTTCACGTTCTATCTCTATGGTTTGTTTCCTCTTGATGTAGCCCTAAGCACTGACTGGCGAGAAACATTTTCATGGAAAGGGGTTGCCCAGCTTCCAAAAATTATGAATCTCCAGAAATCGCAGCCAATATTTTTTCACCCAAACTGGATGATACTTTCAGGTAATGATCAGTACACGAAGGCGACTTGGTTCCCCAAATTTCGTTCTTCTATGTTGAAGCGTTCATTTCCAGTAACACTTTGAATTTTTAGGTATCACTCTGTTTTCTCCTATATTGATACATGTACTTGGAACTATAAATCCAACACGGTTTGTGCTAGCTTCTTGAAACTTGACACAGTAAAGTAGTTTCACGTTCTCTCTCTATGTTTTGTTTCCTCTTGATGTAGCCCTAAGCAGTGACTGGCGAAAAACACTTTCATAGAACGGGGTTTCCAAGCTTCCAAAAATTACGAATCTCCAGAAATCTCAGCAAATATTTTTTCACCCAAACTGGATGATACTTTCAGGTAATGATCAGTACACTAAGGCGACTTGGTTCCCCAAATTTCGTTTTTCTATGCTGAAGCGTTCATTTCCAGTAACAGTTTGAATTTTTAGGTTTCACTCTGTTTTCTCCTATATTGATAGATGTATTTGGAACTCTAAATCCAACACGGTTTGTGCTAGCTTCTTGAAACTTGACACAGTGAAGTAGTTTCACGTTCTATCTCTATGGTTTGTTTCCTCTTGATGTAGCCCTAAGCACTGACTGGCGAGAAACACATTCAGGGAAAGGGGTTGCCAAGCTTCCAAAAATTACGAATCTCCAGAAATCTCAGCCAATATTTTTTCACCCAAACTGGATGATACTTTCAGGTAATGATCAGTACACGAAGGCGACTTGGTTCCCCAAATTTCGTTCTTCTATGTTGAAGCGTTCATGTCCAGTAACACTTTGAATTTTTAGGTATCACTCTGTTTTCTCCTATATTGATAGATGTATTTGGAACTCTAAATCCAACACGGTTTGTGCTAGCTTCTTGAAACTTGACAAAGTAAAGTAGTTTCACGTTCTATCTCTATGTTTTGTTTCCTCTTGATGTAGCCCTAAGCAGTGACTGGCGAGAAACACTTTCATGAAAAGGGGTTTCCAAGCTTCCAAAAATTACGAATCTCCAGAAATCTCAGCAAATATTTTTTCATCCAAACTGGATGATACTTTCAGGTAATGATCAGTACACTAAGGCGACTTGGTTCCCCAAATTTCGTTCTTCTATGTTGAAGCGTTCATTTCCAGTAACAGTTTGAATTTTTAGGTATCACTCTGTTTTCTCCTATATTGATACATGTACTTGGAACTCTAAATCCAACACGGTTTGTGCCAGCTTCTTGAAACTTGACACAGTAAAGTAGTTTCACGTTCTATCTCTATGTTTTGTTTCCTCTTGATGTAGCCCTAAGCACTGACTGGCGAGAAACACTTTCATGGAAAGGGGTTGCCAAGCTTCCAAAAATTACGAATCTCCAGAAATCTCAGCAAATATTTTTTCACCCAAACTGGATGATACATTCAGGTAATGATCAGTACACTAAGGCGACTTGGTTCCCCAAATTTCGTTCTTCTATGTTGAAGCGTTCATTTCCAGTAACAGTTTGAATTTTTAGGTATCACTCTGTTTTCTCCTATATTGATACATGTACTTGGAACTCTAAATCCAACACGGTTTGTGCTAGCTTCTTGAAACTTGACACAGTAAAGTAGTTTCACGTTCTATCTCTATGGTTTGTTTCCTCTTGATGTAGCCCTAAGCACTGACTGGCGAGAAACACTTTCATGGAAAGGGGTTGCCAAGCTTCCAAAAATTACGAATCTCCAGAAATCTCAGCAAATATTTTTTCACCCAAACTGGATGATACTGTCAGGTAATGATCAGTACACTAAGGCGACTTGGTTCCCCAAATTTCGTTCTTCTATGTTGAAGCGTTCATTTCCAGTAACAGTTTGAATTTTTAGGTATCACTCTGTTTTCTCCTATATTGATACATGTACTTGGAACTCTAAATCCAACACGGTTTGTGCTAGCTTCTTGAAACTTGACACAGTAAAGTAGTTTCATGTTCTATCTCTATGTTTTGTTTCCTCTTGATGTAGCCCTAAGCACTGACTGGCGAGAAACACTTTCATGGAAAGGGGTTGCCAAGCTTCCAAAAATTACGAATCTCCAGAAATCTCAGCAAATATTTTTTCACCCAAACTGGATGATACTTTCAGGTAATGATCAGTACACTAAGGCGACTTGGTTCCCCAAATTTCGTTCTTCTACGTTGAAGCGTTCATTTCCAGTAACAGTTTGAATTTTTAGGTTTCACTCTGTTTTCTCCTATATTGATAGAGGTATCTGGAACTCTAAATCCAACACGGTTTGTGCTAGCTTCTTGAAACTTGACACAGTAAAGTAGTTTCACGTTCTATCTCTATGTTTTGTTTCCTCTTGATGTAGCCCTAAGCAGTGACTGGCGAGAAACACTTTCATGGAAAGGGGTTGCCAAGCTTCCAAAAATTACGAATCTCCAGAAATCTCAGCAAATACTTTTTCACCCAAACTGGATGATACTGTCAGGTAATGATCAGTACACGAAGGCGACTTGGTTCCCCAAATTTCGTTTTTCTATGCTGAAGCGTTCATTTCCAGTAACAGTTTGAATTTTTAGGTATCACTCTGTTTTCTCCTATATTGATAGATGTATCTGGAACTCTAAATCCAACACGGTTTGTGCTAGCTTCTTGAAACTTGACACAGTAAAGTAGTTTCACGTTCTATCTCTATGGTTTGTTTCCTCTTGATGTAGCCCTAAGCACTGACTGGCGAGAAACATTTTCATGGAAAGGGGTTGCCCAGCTTCCAAAAATTATGAATCTCCAGAAATCGCAGCCAATATTTTTTCACCCAAACTGGATGATACTTTCAGGTAATGATCAGTACACTAAGGCGACTTGGTTCCCCAAATT
The DNA here is from genome assembly GCF_964194105.1 of Spermophilus citellus. Taxonomy (NCBI): domain Eukaryota; kingdom Metazoa; phylum Chordata; class Mammalia; order Rodentia; family Sciuridae; genus Spermophilus; species Spermophilus citellus. The sequence goes on along the minus strand of NC_138187.1, from coordinate 48,785,446 downwards.
TCGTTCTTCTATGTTGAAGCGTTCATTTCCAGTAACACTTTGAATTTTTAGGTATCACTCTGTTTTCTCCTATATTGATACATGTACTTGGAACTCTAAATCCAACATGGTTTGTGCTAGCTTCTTGAAACTTGACACAGTGAAGTAGTTTCACGTTCTATCTCTATGGTTTGTTTCCTCTTGATGTAGCCCTAAGCACTGACTGGAGAGAAACACTTTCATGGAAAGGGGTTGCCAAGCTTCCAAAAATTACGAATCTCCAGAAATCTCAGCAAATATTTTTTCACCCAAACTGGATGATACTTTCAGGTAATGATCAGTACACTAAGGCGACTTGGTTCTCCAAATTTCGTTATTCTATGTTGAAGCGTTCATTTCCAGTAACACTTTGAATTTTTAGGTATCACTCTGTTTTCTCCTATATTGATAGATGTATTTGGAACTCTAAATCCAACACGGTTTGTGCTAGCTTCTTGAAACTTGACACAGTAAAGTAGTTTCACGTTCTATCTCTATGTTTTGTTTCCTCTTGATGTAGCCCTAAGCAGTGACTGGCGAGAAACACTTTCATGGAAAGGGGTTTCCAAGCTTCCAAAAATTACGAATCCCCAGAAATCTCAGCCAATATTTTTTCACCCAAACTGGATGATACTTTCAGGTAATGATCGGTACACTAAGGCGACTTGGTTCCCCAAATTTCGTTCTTCTATGTTGAAGCGTTCATTTCCAGTAACAGTTTGAATTTTTAGGTATCACTCTGTTTTCTCCTATATTGATACATGTACTTGGAACTCTAAATCCAACACGGTTTGTGCTAGCTTCTTGAAACTTGACACAGTAAAGTAGTTTCACGTTCTATCTCTATGGTTTGTTTCCTTTTGATGTAGCCCTAAGCACTGACTGGCGAGAAACACATTCATGGAAAGGGGTTGCCAAGCTTCCAAAAATTACGAATCTCCAGAAATCTCAGCCAATATTTTTTCACCCAAACTGGATGATACTTTCAGGTAATGATCAGTACACGAAGGCGACTTGGTTCCCCAAATTTCGTTCTTCTATGTTGAAGCGTTCATGTCCAGTAACACTTTGAATTTTTAGGTATCACTCTGTTTTCTCCTATATTGATAGATGTATTTGGAACTCTAAATCCAACACGGTTTGTGCTAGCTTCTTGAAACTTGACAAAGTAAAGTAGTTTCACGTTCTATCTCTATGTTTTGTTTCCTCTTGATGTAGCCCTAAGCAGTGACTGGCGAGAAACACTTTCATGAAAAGGGGTTTCCAAGCTTCCAAAAATTACGAATCTCCAGAAATCTCAGCAAATATTTTTTCATCCAAACTGGATGATACTTTCAGGTAATGATCAGTACACTAAGGCGACTTGGTTCCCCAAATTTCGTTCTTCTATGTTGAAGCGTTCATTTCCAGTAACAGTTTGAATTTTTAGGTATCACTCTGTTTTCTCCTATATTGATACATGTACTTGGAACTCTAAATCCAACACGGTTTGTGCCAGCTTCTTGAAACTTGACACAGTAAAGTAGTTTCACGTTCTATCTCTATGTTTTGTTTCCTCTTGATGTAGCCCTAAGCACTGACTGGCGAGAAACACTTTCATGGAAAGGGGTTGCCAAGCTTCCAAAAATTACGAATCTCCAGAAATCTCAGCAAATATTTTTTCACCCAAACTGGATGATACTTTCAGGTAATGATCAGTACACTAAGGCGACTTGGTTCCCCAAATTTCGTTCTTCTATGTTGAAGCGTTCATTTCCAGTAACAGTTTGAATTTTTAGGTATCACTCTGTTTTCTCCTATATTGATACATGTACTTGGAACTCTAAATCCAACACGGTTTGTGCTAGCTTCTTGAAACTTGACACAGTAAAGTAGTTTCACGTTCTATCTCTATGTTTTGTTTCCTCTTGATGTAGCCCTAAGCAGTGACTGGCGAGAAACACTTTCATGGAAAGGGGTTGCCAAGCTTCCAAAAATTACGAATCTCCAGAAATCTCAGCAAATACTTTTTCACCCAAACTGGATGATACTGTCAGGTAATGATCAGTACACGAAGGCGACTTGGTTCCCCAAATTTCGTTTTTCTATGCTGAAGCGTTCATTTCCAGTAACAGTTTGAATTTTTAGGTATCACTCTGTTTTCTCCTATATTGATAGATATATCTGGAACTCTAAATCCAACACGGTTTGTGCTAGCTTCTTGAAACTTGACACAGTAAAGTAGTTTCACGTTCTATCTCTATGGTTTGTTTCCTCTTGATGTAGCCCTAAGCACTGACTGGCGAGAAACATTTTCATGGAAAGGGGTTGCCCAGCTTCCAAAAATTATGAATCTCCAGAAATCGCAGCCAATATTTTTTCACCCAAACTGGATGATACTTTCAGGTAATGATCAGTACACTAAGGCGACTTGGTTCCCCAAATTTCGTTCTTCTATGTTGAAGCGTTCATTTCCTGTAACACTTTGAATTTTTAGGTATCACTCTGTTTTCTCCGATATTGATACATGTACTTGGAACTCTAAATCCAACACGGTTTGTGCTAGCTTCTTGAAACTTGACACAGTAAAGTAGTTTCACGTTCTATCTCTATGGTTTGTTTCCTCTTGATGTAGCCCTAAGCAGTGACTGGCGAGAAACACTTTCATAGAACGGGGTTTCCAAGCTTCCAAAAATTACTAATCTCCAGAAATCTCAGCAAATATTTTTTCACCCAAACTGGATGATACTTTCAGGTAAAGATCAGTACACTAAGGCGACTTGGTTCCCCAAATTTCGTTTTTCTATGCTGAAGCGTTCATTTCCAGTAACAGTTTGAATTTTTAGGTTTCACTCTGTTTTCTCCTATATTGATAGATGTATTTGGAACTCTAAATCCAACACGGTTTGTGCTAGCTTCTTGAAACTTGACACAGTGAAGTAGTTTCACGTTCTATCTCTATGGTTTGTTTCCTCTTGATGTAGCCCTAAGCACTGACTGGCGAGAAACACTTTCATGGAAAGGGGTTGCCAAGCTTCCAAAAATTACGAATCTCCAGAAATCTCAGCAAATATTTTTTCACCCAAACTGGATGATACTTTCAGGTAATGATCAGTACACGAAGGCGACTTGGTTCCCCAAATTTCGTTCTTCTATGTTGAAGCGTTCATTTCCAGTAACACTTTGAATTTTTAGGTATCACTCTGTTTTCTCCTATATTGATAGATGTATTTGGAACTCTAAATCCAACACGGTTTGTGCTAGCTTCTTGAAACTTGACACAGTAAAGTAGTTTCACGTTCTATCTCTATGTTTTGTTTCCTCTTGATGTAGCCCTAAGCAGTGACTGGCGAGAAACACTTTCATGGAAAGGGGTTTCCAAGCTTCCAAAAATTACGAATCCCCAGAAATCTCAGCCAATATTTTTTCACCCAAACTGGATGATACTTTCAGGTAATGATCAGTACACTAAGGCGACTTGGTTCCCCAAATTTCGTTCTTCTATGTTGAAGCGTTCATTTCCAGTAACAGTTTGAATTTTTAGGTATCACTCTGTTTTCTCCTATATTGATACATGTACTTGGAACTCTAAATCCAACACGGTTTGTGCTAGCTTCTTGAAACTTGACACAGTAAAGTAGTTTCACGTTCTATCTCTATGGTTTGTTTCCTTTTGATGTAGCCCTAAGCACTGACTGGCGAGAAACACATTCAGGGAAAGGGGTTGCCAAGCTTCCAAAAATTACGAATCTCCAGAAATCTCAGCAAATATTTTTTCACCCAAACTGGATGATACTTTCAGGTAATGATCAGTACACTAAGGCGACTTGGTTCCCCAAATTTCGTTCTTCTATGTTGAAGCGTTCATGTCCAGTAACACTTTGAATTTTTAGGTATCACTCTGTTTTCTCCTATATTGATAGATGTATTTGGAACTCTAAATCCAATACGGTTTGTGCTAGCTTCTTGAAACTTGACAAAGTAAAGTAGTTTCACGTTGTATCTCTATGTTTTGTTTCCTCTTGATGTAGCCCTAAGCAGTGACTGCCGAGAAACACTTTCATGGAAAGGGGTTGCCAAGCTTCCAAAAATTACGAATCTCCAGAAATCTCAGCAAATATTTTTTCACCCTAACTGGATGATACTTTCAGGTAATGATCAGTACACTAAGGCGACTTGGTTCCCCAAATTTCGTTCTTCTATGTTGAAGCGTTCATTTCCAGTAACAGTTTGAATTTTTAGGTATCACTCTGTTTTCTCCTATATTGATACATGTACTTGGAACTCTAAATCCAACACGGTTTGTGCCAGCTTCTTGAAACTTGACACAGTAAAGTAGTTTCACGTTCTATCTCTATGTTTTGTTTCCTCTTGATGTAGCCCTAAGCACTGACTGGCGAGAAACACTTTCATGGAAAGGGGTTGCCAAGCTTCCAAAAATTACGAATCTCCAGAAATCGCAGCCAATATTTTTTCACCCAAACTGGATGATACTGTCAGGTAATGACCAGTACACTAAGGCGACTTGGTTCCCCAAATTTCGTTCTTCTACGTTGAAGCGTTCATTTCCAGTAACAGTTTGAATTTTTAGGTTTCACTCTGTTTTCTCCTATATTGATAGATGTATTTGGAACTCTAAATCCAACACGGTTTGTGCTAGCTTCTTGAAACTTGACACAGTAAAGTAGTTTCACGTTCTATCTCTATGGTTTGTTTCCTCTTGATGTAGCCCTAAGCACTGACTGGAGAGAAACACTTTCATGGAAAGGGGTTGCCAAGCTTCCAAAAATTATGAATTTCCAGAAATCTCAGCAAATACTTTTTCACCCAAACTGGATGATACTTTCAGGTAATGATCAGTACACTAAGGCGACTTGGTTCCCCAAATTTCGTTCTTCTATGTTGAAGCGTTCATTTCCAGTAACAGTTTGAATTTTTAGGTATCACTCTGTTTTCTCCTATATTGATACATGTACTTGGAACTCTAAATCCAACACGGTTTGTGCCAGCTTCTTGAAACTTGACACAGTAAAGTAGTTTCACGTTCTATCTCTATGTTTTGTTTCCTCTTGATGTAGCCCTAAGCACTGACTGGCGAGAAACACTTTCATGGAAAGGGGTTGCCAAGCTTCCAAAAATTACGAATCTCCAGAAATCTCAGCAAATATTTTTTCACCCAAACTGGATGATACTTTCAGGTAATGATCAGTACACTAAGGCGACTTGGTTCCCCAAATTTCGTTCTTCTACGTTGAAGCGTTCATTTCCAGTAACAGTTTGAATTTTTAGGTTTCACTCTGTTTTCTCCTATATTGATAGATGTATCTGGAACTCTAAATCCGACACGGTTTGTGCTAGCTTCTTGAAACTTGACACAGTAAAGTAGTTTCACGTTCTATCTCTATGTTTTGTTTCCTCTTGATGTAGCCCTAAGCAGTGACTGCCGAGAAACACTTTCATGGAAAGGGGTTGCCAAGCTTCCAAAAATTACGAATCTCCAGAAATCTCAGCAAATATTTTTTCACCCTAACTGGATGATACTTTCAGGTAATGATCAGTACACTAAGGCGACTTGGTTCCCCAAATTTCGTTCTTCTATGTTGAAGCGTTCATTTCCAGTAACAGTTTGAATTTTTAGGTATCACTCTGTTTTCTCCTATATTGATACATGTACTTGGAACTCTAAATCCAACATGGTTTGTGCTAGCTTCTTGAAACTTGACACAGTAAAGTAGTTTCACGTTCTATCTCTATGGTTTGTTTCCTCTTGATGTAGCCCTAAGCACTGACTGGCGAGAAACACTTTCATGGAAAGGGGTTGCCAAGCTTCCAAAAATTACGAATCTCCAGAAATCTCAGCAAATATTTTTTCACCCACACTGGATGATACTGTCAGGTAATGATCAGTACACTAAGGCGACTTGGTTCCCCAAATTTCGTTCTTCTACGTTGAAGCGTTCATTTCCAGTAACAGTTTGAATTTTTAGGTTTCACTCTGTTTTCTCCTATATTGATAGATGTATTTGGAACTCTAAATTCAACACGGTTTTTGCTAGCTTCTTGAAACTTGACACAGTAAAGTAGTTTCACGTTCTATCTCTATGGTTTGTTTCCTCTTGATGTAGCCCTAAGCACTGACTGGAGAGAAACACTTTCATGGAAAGGGGTTGCCAAGCTTCCAAAAATTACAAATCTCCAGAAATCTCAGCAAATATTTTTTCACCCAAACTGGATGATACTTTCAGGTAATGATCAGTACACGAAGGCGACTTGGTTCCCCAAATTTCGTTCTTCTATGTTGAAGCGTTCATTTCCAGTAACAGTTTGAATTTTTAGGTTTCACTCTGTTTTCTCCTATATTGATAGATGTATCTGGAACTCTAAATCCAACACGGTTTGTGCTAGCTTCTTGAAACTTGACACAGTAAAGTAGTTTCACGTTCTATCTCTATGTTTTGTTTCCTCTTGATGTAGCCCTAAGCACTGACTGGCGAGAAACACTTTCATGGAAAGGGGTTGCCAAGCTTCCAAAAATTACGAATCTCCAGAAATCTCAGCAAATACTTTTTCACCCAAACTGGATGATACTTTCAGGTAATGATCAGTACACTAAGGCGACTTGGTTCCCCAAATTTCGTTCTTCTATGTTGAAGCGTTCATTTCCAGTAACAGTTTGAATTTTTAGGTATCACTCTGTTTTCTCCTATATTGATACATGTACTTGGAACTCTAAATCCAACACGGTTTGTGCTAGCTTCTTGAAACTTGACACAGTAAAGTAGTTTCACGTTCTATCTCTATGTTTTGTTTCCTCTTGATGTAGCCCTAAGCACTGACTGGCGAGAAACACTTTCATGGAAAGGGGTTGCCCAGCTTCCAAAAATTACGAATCTCCAGAAATCGCAACCAATATTTTTTCACCCAAACTGGATGATACTGTCAGGTAATGACCAGTACACTAAGGCGACTTGGTTCCCCAAATTTCGTTCTTCTATGTTGAAGCGTTCATTTCCAGTAACACTTTGAATTTTTAGGTATCACTCTGTTTTCTCCAATATTGATACATGTACTTGGAACTCTAAATCCAACACGGTTTGTGCTAGCTTCTTGAAACTTGACACAGTAAAGTAGTTTCACGTTCTATCTCTATGTTTTGTTTCCTCTTGATGTAGCCCTAAGCACTGACTGGCGAGAAACACTTTCATGGAAAGGGGTTGCCAAGCTTCCAAAAATTACGAATCTCCAGAAATCTCAGCAAATATTTTTTCACCCAAACTGGATGATACTTTCAGGTAATGATCAGTACACTAAGGCGACTTGGTTCCCCAAATTTCGTTCTTCTACGTTGAAGCGTTCATTTCCAGTAACAGTTTCAATTTTTAGGTTTCACTCTGTTTTCTCCTATATTGATAGATGTATTTGGAACTCTAAATCCAACACGGTTTGTGCTAGCTTCTTGAAACTTGACACAGTAAAGTAGTTTCACGTTCTATCTCTATGGTTTGTTTCCTCTTGATGTAGCCCTAAGCACTGACTGGAGAGAAACACTTTCATGGAAAGGGGTTGCCAAGCTTCCAAAAATTACGAATCTCCAGAAATCTCAGCAAATATTTTTTCACCCAAACTGGATGATACTTTCAGGTAATGATGAGTACACGAAGGCGACTTGGTTCCCCAAATTTCGTTCTTCTATGTTGAAGCGTTCATTTCCAGTAACAGTTTGAATTTTTAGGTTTCACTCTGTTTTCTCCTATATTGATAGATGTATCTGGAACTCTAAATCCAACACGGTTTGTGCTAGCTTCTTGAAACTTGACACAGTAAAGTAGTTTCACGTTCTATCTCTATGTTTTGTTTCCTCTTGATGTAGCCCTAAGCACTGACTGGAGAGAAACACTTTCATGGAAAGGGGTTGCCAAGCTTCCAAAAATTACGAATCTCCAGAAATCTCAGCAAATACATTTTCACCCAAACTGGATGATACTGTCAGGTAATGATCAGTACACTAAGGCGACTTGGTTCCCCAAATTTCGTTCTTCTATGTTGAAGCGTTCATTTCCAGTAACACTTTGAATTTTTAGGTATCACTCTGTTTTTTCCTATATTGATACATGTACTTGGAACTCTAAATCCAACACGGTTTGTGCTAGCTTCTTGAAACTTGACACAGTAAAGTAGTTTCACGTTCTATCTCTATGTTTTGTTTCCTCTTGATGTAGCCCTAAGCACTGACTGGCGAGAAACACTTTCATGGAAAGGGGTTGCCAAGCTTCCAAAAATTACGAATCTCCAGAAATCTCAGCAAATATTTTTTCACCCAAACTGGATGATACTTTCAGGTAATGATCAGTACACTAAGGCGACTTGGTTCCCCAAATTTCGTTCTTCTACGTTGAAGCGTTCATTTCCAGTAACAGTTTGAATTTTTAGGTTTCACTCTGTTTTCTCCTATATTGATAGATGTATTTGGAACTCTAAATCCAACACGGTTTGTGCTAGCTTCTTGAAACTTGACACAGTAAAGTAGTTTCACGTTCTATCTCTATGTTTTGTTTCCTCTTGATATAGCCCTAAGCACTGACTGGCGAGAAACACTTTCATGGAAAGGGGTTGCCAAGCTTCCAAAAATTACGAATCTCCAGAAATCTCAGCAAATATTTTTTCACCCAAACTGGATGATACTTTCAGGTAATGATCAGTACACGAAGGCGACTTGGTTCCCCAAATTTCGTTCTTCTATGTTGAAGCGTTCATTTCCAGTAACAGTTTGAATTTTTAGGTTTCACTCTGTTTTCTCCTATATAGATAGATGTATCTGGAACTCTAAATCCAACACGGTTTGTGCTAGCTTCTTGAAACTTGACACAGTAAAGTAGTTTCACGTTCTATCTCTATGTTTTGTTTCCTCTTGATGTAGCCCTAAGCAGTGACTGGCGAGAAACACTTTCATGGAAAGGGGTTGCCAAGCTTCCAAAAATTACGAATCTCCAGAAATAGCAGCAAATACTTTTTCACCCAAACTGGATGATACTGTCAGGTAATGATCAGTACACGAAGGCGACTTGGTTCCCCAAATTTCGTTTTTCTATGCTGAAGCGTTCATTTCCAGTAACAGTTTGAATTTTTAGGTTTCACTCTGTTTTCTCCTATATTGATAGATGTATTTGCAACTCTAAATCCAACACGGTTTGTGCTAGCTTCTTGAAACTTGACACAGTAAAGTAGTTTCACGTTCTATCTCTATGATTTGTTTCCTCTTGATATAGCCCTAAGCACTGACTGGCGAGAAACACTTTCATGGAAAGGGGTTGCCAAGCTTCCAAAAATTACGAATCTCCAGAAATCTCAGCAAATACTTTTTCACCCAAACTGGATGATACTTTCAGGTAATGATCAGTACACTAAGGCAACTTGGTTCCCCAAATTTCGTTCTTCTATGTTGAAGCGTTCATTTCCAGTAACAGTTTGAATTTTTAGGTATCACTCTGTTTTCTCCTATATTGATACATGTACTTGGAACTCTAAATCCAACACGGTTTGTGCTAGCTTCTTGAAACTTGACACAGTAAAGTAGTTTCACGTTCTATCTCTATGTTTTGTTTCCTCTTGATGTAGCCCTAAGCACTGACTGGCGAGAAACACTTTCATGGAAAGGGGTTGCCAAGCTTCCAAAAATTACGAATCTCCAGAAATCTCAGCAAATATTTTTTCACCCAAACTGGATGATACTTTCAGGTAATGATCAGTACACTAAGGCGACTTGGTTCCCCAAATTTCGTTCTTCTACGTTGAAGCGTTCATTTCCAGTAACAGTATGAATTTTTAGGTTTCACTCTGTTTTCTCCTATATTGATAGATGTATTTGGAACTCTAAATCCAACACGGTTTGTGCTAGCTTCTTGAAACTTGACACAGTAAAGTAGTTTCACGTTCTATCTCTATGTTTTGTTTCCTCTTGATATAGCCCTAAGCACTGACTGGCGAGAAACACTTTCATGGAAAGGGGTTGCCAAGCTTCCAAAAATTACGAATCTCCAGAAATCTCAGCAAATATTTTTTCACCCAAACTGGATGATACTTTCAGGTAATGATCAGTACACGAAGGCGACTTGGTTCCCCAAATTTCGTTCTTCTATGTTGAAGCGTTCATTTCCAGTAACAGTTTGAATTTTTAGGTTTCACTCTGTTTTCTCCTATATTGATAGATGTATCTGGAACTCTAAATCCAACACGGTTTGTGCTAGCTTCTTGAAACTTGACACAGTAAAGTAGTTTCACGTTCTATCTCTATGTTTTGTTTCCTCTTGATGTAGCCCTAAGCAGTGACTGGCGAGAAACACTTTCATGGAAAGGGGTTGCCAAGCTTCCAAAAATTACGAATCTCCAGAAATCTCAGCAAATACTTTTTCACCCAAACTGGATGATACTGTCAGGTAATGATCAGTACACGAAGGCGACTTGGTTCCCCAAATTTCGTTTTTCTATGCTGAAGCGTTCATTTCCAGTAACAGTTTGAATTTTTAGGTTTCACTCTGTTTTCTCCTATATTGATAGATGTATTTGCAACTCTAAATCCAACACGGTTTGTGCTAGCTTCTTGAAACTTGGCACAGTAAAGTAGTTTCACGTTCTATCTCTATGTTTTGTTTCCTCTTGATATAGCCCTAAGCAATGACTGGCGAGAAACACTTTCATGGAAAGGGGTTGAAAAGCTTCCAAAAATTACGAATCTCCAGAAATCTCAGCAAATATTTTTTCACCCAAACTGGATGATACTTTCAGGTAATGATCAGTACACGAAGGCGACTTGGTTCCACAAATTTCGTTCTTCTATGTTGAAGCATTCATTTCCAGTAACAGTTTGAATTTTTAGGTTTCACTCTGTTTTCTCCTATATTGATAGATGTATCTGGAACTCTAAATCCAACACGGTTTGTGCTAGCTTCTTGAAACTTGACACAGTAAAGTAGTTTCACGTTCTCTCTCTATGTTTTGTTTCCTCTTGATGTAGCCCTAAGCAGTGACTGGCGAGAAACACTTTCATGGAAAGGGGTTGCCAAGCTTCCAAAAATTACGAATCTCCAGAAATCTCAGCAAATACTTTTTCACCCAAACTGGATGATACTGTCAGGTAATGATCAGTACACGAAGGCAACTTGGTTCCCGAAATTTCGTTTTTCTATGCTGAAGCGTTCATTTCCAGTAAAACTTTGAATTTTTAGGTATCACTCTGTTTTCTCCTATATTGATACATGTACTTGGAACTCTAATTCCAACACGGTTTGTGCTAGCTTCTTGAAACTTGACACAGTAAAGTAGTTTCACGTTCTATCTCTATGTTTTGTTTCCTCTTCATATAGCCCTAAGCACTGACTGGCGAGAAACACTTTCATGGAAAGGGGTTGCCCAGCTTCCAAAAATTACGAATCTCCAGAAATCGCAGCCAATATTTTTTCACCCAAACTGGATGATACTGTCAGGTAATGACCAGTACACTAAGGCGACTTGGTTCCCCAAATTTCGTTCTTCTATGTTGAAGCGTTCATTTCCAGTAACACTTTGAATTTTTAGGTATCACTCTGTTTTCTCCTATATTGATACATGTACTTGGAACTCTAAATCCAACACGGTTTGTGCTAGCTTCTTGAAACTTGACACAGTAAAGTAGTTTCACGTTCTATCTCTATGTTTTGTTTCCTCTTGATGTAGCCCTAAGCACTGACTGGCGAGAAACACTTTCATGGAAAGGGGTTGCCAAGCTTCCAAAAATTACGAATCTCCAGAAATCTCAGCCAATATTTTTTCACCCAAACTGGATGATACTTTCAGGTAATGATCAGTACACGAAGGCGACTTGGTTCCCCAAATTTCGTTCTTCTACGTTGAAGCGTTCATTTCCAGTAACAGTTTGAATTTTTAGGTTTCACTCTGTTTTCTCCTATATTGATAGATGTATTTGGAACTCTAAATCCAACACGGTTTGTGCTAGCTTCTTGAAACTTGACACAGTAAAGTAGTTTCACGTTCTATCTCTATGGTTTGTTTCCTCTTGATGTAGCCCTAAGCACTGACTGGAGAGAAACACTTTCATGGAAAGGGGTTGCCAAGCTTCCAAAAATTACGAATCTCCAGAAATTTCAGCAAATACTTTTTCACCCAAACTGGATGATACTTTCAGATAATGATCAGTACACTAAGGCGACTTGGTTCCCCAAATTTCGTTCTTCTATGTTGAAGCGTTCATTTCCAGTAACAGTTTGAATTTTTAGGTATCACTCTGTTTTCTCCTATATTGATACATGTACTTGGAACTCTAAATCCAACACGGTTTGTGCTAGCTTCTTGAAACTTGACACAGTAAAGTAGTTTCACGTTCTATCTCTATGTTTTGTTTCCTCTTGATGTAGCCCTAAGCACTGACTGGCGAGAAACACTTTCATGGAAAGGGGTTGCCAAGCTTCCAAAAATTACGAATCTCCAGAAATCTCAGCAAATATTTTTTCACCCAAACTGGATGATACTTTCAGGTAATGATCAGTACACTAAGGCGACTTGGTTCCCCAAATTTCGTTCTTCTACGTTGAAGCGTTCATTTCCAGTAACAGTTTGAATTTTTAGGTTTCACTCTGTTTTCTCCTATATTGATAGATGTATTTGGAACTCTAAATCCAACACGGTTTGTGCTAGCTTCTTGAAACTTGACACAGTAAAGTAGTTTCACGTTCTATCTCTATGGTTTGTTTCCTCTTGATGTAGCCCTAAGCACTGACTGGAGAGAAACACTTTCATGGAAAGGGGTTGCCAAGCTTCCAAAAATTACGAATCTCCAGAAATCTCAGCAAATATTTTTTCACCCAAACTGGATGATACTGTCAGGTAATGATCAGTACACGAAGAAGACTTGGTTCCCCAAATTTCGTTCTTCTATGTTGAAGCGTTCATTTCCAGTAACAGTTTGAATTTTTAGGTTTCACTCTGTTTTCTCCTATATTGATAGATGTATCTGGAACTCTAAATCCAACACGGTTTGTGCTAGCTTCTTGAAACTAGACACAGTAAAGTAGTTTCACGTTCTATCTCTATGTTTTGTTTCCTCTTGATGTAGCCCTAAGCACTGACTGGCGAGAAACACTTTCATGGAAAGGGGTTGCCAAGCTTCCAAAAATTACGAATCTCCAGAAATCTCAGCAAATACTTTTTCACCCAAACTGGATGATACTGTCAGGTAATGATCAGTACACGAAGAAGACTTGGTTCCCCAAATTTCGTTCTTCTATGTTGAAGCGTTCATTTCCAGTAACAGTTTGAATTTTTAGGTTTCACTCTGTTTTCTCCTATATTGATAGATGTATCTGGAACTCTAAATCCAACACGGTTTGTGCTAGCTTCTTGAAACTAGACACAGTAAAGTAGTTTCACGTTCTATCTCTATGTTTTGTTTCCTCTTGATGTAGCCCTAAGCACTGACTGGCGAGAAACACTTTCATGGAAAGGGGTTGCCAAGCTTCCAAAAATTACGAATCTCCAGAAATCTCAGCAAATACTTTTTCACCCAAACTGGATGATACTGTCAGGTAATGATCAGTACACGAAGGCGACTTGGTTCCCCAAATTTCGTTTTTCTATGCTGAAGCGTTCATTTCCAGTAACAGTTTGAATTTTTAGGTTTCACTCTGTTTTCTCCTATATTGATAGATGTATTTGGAACTCTAAATCCAACACGGTTTGTGCTAGCTTCTTGAAACTTGACACAGTAAAGTAGTTTCACGTTCTATCTCTATGTTTTGTTTCCTCTTGATGTAGCCCTAAGCAGTGACTGGCGAGAAACACTTTCATGGAAAGGGGTTGCCAAGCTTCCAAAAATTACGAATCTCCTGAAATCTCAGCAAATACTTTTTCACCCAAACTGGATGATACTGTCAGGTAATGATCAGTACACGAAGGCGACTTGGTTCCCCAAATTTCGTTTTTCTATGCTGAAGCGTTCATTTCCAGTAACAGTTTGAATTTTTAGGTATGACTCTGTTTTCTCCTATATTGATACATGTACTTGGAACTCTAAATCCAACACGGTTTGTGCTAGCTTCTTGAAACTTGACACAGTAAAGTAGTTTCACGTTCTATCTCTATGGTTTGTTTCCTCTTGATGTAGCCCTAAGCACTGACTGGCGAGAAACACTTTCATGGAAAGGGGTTGCCCAGCTTCCAAAAATTACGAATCTCCAGAAATCGCAGCCAATATTTTTTCACCCAAACTGGATGATACTGTCAGGTAATGACCAGTACACTAAGGCGACTTGGTTCCCCAAATTTCGTTCTTCTATGTTGAAGCATTCATTTCCAGTAACACTTTGAATTTTTAGGTATCACTCTGTTTTCTCCTATATTGATACATGTACTTGGAACTCTAAATCCAACACGGTTTGTGCTAGCTTCTTGAAACTTGACACAGTAAAGTAGTTTCACGTTCTATCTCTATGTTTTGTTTCCTCTTGATGTAGCCCTAAGCACTGACTGGCGAGAAACACATTCAGGGAAAGGGGTTGCCAAGCTTCCAAAAATTACGAATCTCCAGAAATCTCAGCCAATATTTTTTCACCCAAACTGGATGATACTTTCAGGTAATGATCAGTACACTAAGGCGACTTGGTTCCCCAAATTTCGTTCTTCTATGTTGAAGCGTTCATGTCCAGTAACACTTTGAATTTTTAGGTATCACTCTGTTTTCTCCTATATTGATACATGTACTTGGAACTCTAAATCCAACACGGTTTGTGCTAGCTTCTTGAAACTTGACACAGTAAAGTAGTTTCACGTTCTATCTCTATGGTTTGTTTCCTCTTGATGTAGCCCTAAGCACTGACTGGCGAGAAACACTTTCATGGAAAGGGGTTGCCCAGCTTCCAAAAATTACGAATCTCCAGAAATCGCAGCCAATATTTTTTCACCCAAACTGGATGATACTGTCAGGTAATGACCAGTACACTAAGGCGACTTGGTTCCCCAAATTTCGTTCTTGTATTTTGAAGCGTTCATTTCCAGTAGCACTTTGAATTTTTAGGTATCACTCTGTTTTCTCCTATATTGATACATGTACTTGGAACTCTAATTCCAACACGGTTTGTGCTAGCTTCTTGAAACTTCACACAGTAAAGTAGTTTCACGTTCTGTCTCTATGTTTTGTTTCCTCTTGATGTAGCCCTAAGCAGTGACTGGCGAGAAACACTTTCATGGAAAGGGGTTGCCAAGCTTCCAAAAATTACGAATCTCCAGAAATCTCAGCAAATATTTTTTCACCCAAACTGGATGATACTTTCAGGTAATGATCAGTACACGAAGGCGACTTGGTTCCCCAAATTTCGTTCTTCTACGTTGAAGCGTTCATTTCCAGTAACAGTTTGAATTTTTAGGTTTCACTCTGTTTTCTCCTATATGGATAGATGTATTTGGAACTCTAAATCCAACACGGTTTGTGCTAGCTCCTTGAAACTTGACACAGTAAAGTAGTTTCACGTTCTATCTCTATGGTTTGTTTCCTCTTGATGTAGCCCTAAGCACTGACTGGAGAGAAACACTTTCATGGAAAGGGGTTGCCAAGCTTCCAAAAATTACGAATCTCCAGAAATCTCAGCAAATACTTTTTCACCCAAACTGGATGATACTTTCAGGTAATGATCAGTACACTAAGGCGACTTGGTTCCCCAAATTTCGTTCTTCTATGTTGAAGCGTTCATTTCCAGTAACAGTTTGAATTTTTAGGTATCACTCTGTTTTCTCCTATATTGATACATGTACTTGGAACTCTAAATCCAACACGGTTTGTGCTAGCTTCTTGAAACTTGACACAGTAAAGTAGTTTCACGTTCTATCTCTATGTTTTGTTTCCTCTTGATGTAGCCCTAAGCACTGACTGGCGAGAAACACTTTCATGGAAAGGGGTTGCCAAGCTTCCAAAAATTACGAATCTCCAGAAATCTCAGCAAATATTTTTTAACCCAAACTGGATGATAGTTTCAGGTAATGATCAGTACACGAAGGCGACTTGGTTCCCCAAATTTCGTTCTTCTACGTTGAAGCGTTCATTTCCAGTAACAGTTTGAATTTTTAGGTTTCACTCTGTTTTCTCCTATATTGATAGATGTATTTGGAACTCTAAATCCAACACGGTTCGTGCTAGCTTCTTGAAACTTGACACAGTAAAGTAGTTTCACGTTCTATCTCTATGGTTTGTTTCCTCTTGATGTAGCCCTAAGCACTGACTGGAGAGAAACACTTTCATGGAAAGGGGTTGCCAAGCTTCCAAAAATTACGAATCTCCAGAAATCTCAGCAAATATTTTTTCACCCAAACTGGATGATACTTTCAGGTAATGATCAGTACACGAAGGTGACTTGGTTCCCCAAATTTCGTTTTTCTATGCTGAAGCGTTCATTTCCAGTAACAGTTTGAATTTTTAGGTATCACTCTGTTTTCTCCTATATTGATACATGTACTTGGAACTCTAAATCCAACACGGTTTGTGCTAGCTTCTTGAAACTTGACACAGTCAAGTAGTTTCACGTTCTATCTCTTTCGTTTGTTTCCTCTTGATGTAGCCCTAAGCACTGACTGGCGAGAAACACTTTCATGGAAAGGGGTTGCCCAGCTTCCAAAAATTACGAATCTCCAGAAATCGCAGCCAATATTTTTTCACCCAAACTGGATGATACTGTCAGGTAATGACCAGTACACTAAGGCGACTTGGTTCCCCAAATTTCGTTCTTCTATGTTGAAGCATTCATTTCCAGTAACACTTTGAATTTTTAGGTATCACTCTGTTTTCTCCTATATTGATACATGTACTTGGAACTCTAAATCCAACACGGTTTGTGCTAGCTTCTTGAAACTTGACACAGTAAAGTAGTTTCACGTTCTCTCTCTATGTTTTGTTTCCTCTTGATGTAGCCCTAAGCAGTGACTGGCGAGAAACACTTTCATGGAAAGGGGTTGCCAAGCTTCCAAAAATTACGAATCTCCAGAAATCTCAGCAAATACTTTTTCACCCAAACTGGATGATACTGTCAGGTAATGATCAGTACACGAAGGCGACTTGGTTCCCGAAATTTCGTTTTTCTATGCTGAAGCGTTCATTTCCAGTAACACTTTGAATTTTTAGGTATCACTCTGTTTTCTCCTATATTGATACATGTACTTGGAACACTAATTCCAACACGGTTTGTGCTAGCTTCTTGAAACTTGACACAGTAAAGTAGTTTCACGTTCTATCTCTATGTTTTGTTTCCTCTTGATATAGCCCTAAGCACTGACTGGCGAGAAACACTTTCATGGAAAGGGGTTGCCCAGCTTCCAAAAATTACGAATCTCCAGAAATCGCAGCCAATATTTTTTCACCCAAACTGGATGATACTGTCAGGTAATGACCAGTACACTAAGGCGACTTGGTTCCCCAAATTTCGTTCTTCTATGTTGAAGCGTTCATTTCCAGTAACACTTTGAATTTTTAGGTATCACTCTGTTTTCTCCTATATTGATACATGTACTTGGAACTCTAAATCCAACACGGTTTGTGCTAGCTTCTTGAAACTTGACACAGTCAAGTAGTTTCACGTTCTATCTCTTTCGTTTGTTTCCTCTTGATGTAGCCCTAAGCACTGACTGGCGAGAAACACTTTCATGGAAAGGGGTTGCCCAGCTTCCAAAAATTACGAATCTCCAGAAATCGCAGCCAATATTTTTTCACCCAAACTGGATGATACTGTCAGGTAATGACCAGTACACTAAGGCGACTTGGTTCCCCAAATTTCGTTCTTCTATGTTGAAGCGTTCATTTCCAGTAACACTTTGAATTTTTAGGTATCACTCTGTTTTCTCCTATATTGATACATGTACTTGGAACTCTAAATCCAACACGGTTTGTGCTAGCTTCTTGAAACTTGACACAGTAAAGTAGTTTCACGTTCTCTCTCTATGTTTTGTTTCCTCTTGATGTAGCCCTAAGCAGTGACTGGCGAGAAACACTTTCATGGAAAGGGGTTGCCAAGCTTCCAAAAATTACGAATCTCCAGAAATCTCAGCAAATACTTTTTCACCCAAACTGGATGATACTGTCAGGTAATGATCAGTACACGAAGGCGACTTGGTTCCCGAAATTTCGTTTTTCTATGCTGAAGCGTTCATTTCCAGTAACACTTTGAATTTTTAGGTATCACTCTGTTTTCTCCTATATTGATACATGTACTTGGAACTCTAATTCCAACACGGTTTGTGCTAGCTTCTTGAAACTTGACACAGTAAAGTAGTTTCACGTTCTATCTCTATGTTTTGTTTCCTCTTGATATAGCCCTAAGCACTGACTGGCGAGAAACACTTTCATGGAAAGGGGTTGCCCAGCTTCCAAAAATTACGAATCTCCAGAAATCGCAGCCAATATTTTTTCACCCAAACTGGATGATACTGTCAGGTAATGACCAGTACACTAAGGCGACTTGGTTCCCCAAATTTCGTTCTTCTATGTTGAAGCGTTCATTTCCAGTAACACTTTGAATTTTTAGGTATCACTCTGTTTTCTCCTATATTGATACATGTACTTGGAACTCTAAATCCAACACGGTTTGTGCTAGCTTCTTGAAACTTGACACAGTAAAGTAGTTTCACGTTCTATCTCTATGTTTTGTTTCCTCTTGATGTAGCCCTAAGCACTGACTGGCGAGAAACACTTTCATGGAAAGGGGTTGCCAAGCTTCCAAAAATTACGAATCTCCAGAAATCTCAGCAAATATTTTTTCACCCAAACTGGATGATACTTTCAGGTAATGATCAGTACACGAAGGCGACTTGGTTCCCCAAATTTCGTTCTTCTATGTTGAAGCGTTCATTTCCAGTAACAGTTTGAATTTTTAGGTTTCACTCTGTTTTCTCCTATATTGATAGATGTATCTGGAACTCTAAATCCAACACGGTTTGTGCTAGCTTCTTGAAACTTGACACAGTAAAGTAGTTTCACGTTCTATCTCTATGTTTTGTTTCCTCTTGATGTAGCCCTAAGCACTGACTGGCGAGAAACACTTTCATGGAAAGGGGTTGCCAAGCTTCCAAAAATTACGAATCTCCAGAAATCTCAGCAAATACTTTTTCACCCAAACTGGATGATACTTTCAGGTAATGATCAGTACACTAAGGCGACTTGGTTCCCCAAATTTCGTTCTTCTATGTTGAAGCGTTCATTTCCAGTAACAGTTTGAATTTTTAGGTATCACTCTGTTTTCTCCTATATTGATACATGTACTTGGAACTCTAAATCCAACACGGTTTGTGCTAGCTTCTTGAAACTTGACACAGTAAAGTAGTTTCACGTTCTATCTCTATGGTTTCTTTCCTCTTGATGTAGCCCTAAGCACTGACTGGCGAGAAACACTTTCATGGAAAGGGGTTGCCCAGCTTCCAAAAATTACGAATCTCCAGAAATCGCAGCCAATATTTTTTCACCCAAACTGGATGATACTGTCAGGTAATGACCAGTACACTAAGGCGACTTGGTTCCCCAAATTTTGTTCTTCTATTTTGAAGCGTTCATTTCCAGTAACACTTTGAATTTTTAGGTATCACTCTGTTTTCTCCTATATTGATAGATGTATTTGGAACTCTAAATCCAACACGGTTTGTGCTAGCTTCTTGAAACTTGACACAGTAAAGTAGTTTCACGTTCTATCTCTATGGTTTGTTTCCTCTTGATGTAGCCCTAAGCACTGACTGGAGAGAAACACTTTCATGGAAAGGGGTTGCCAAGCTTCCAAAAATTACGAATCTCCAGAAATCTCAGCAAATATTTTTTCACCCAAACTGGATGATACTTTCAGGTAATGATGAGTACACGAAGGCGACTTGGTTCCCCAAATTTCGTTCTTCTATGTTGAAGCGTTCATTTCCAGTAACAGTTTGAATTTTTAGGTTTCACTCTGTTTTCTCCTATATTGATAGATGTATCTGGAACTCTAAATCCAACACGGTTTGTGCTAGCTTCTTGAAACTTGACACAGTAAAGTAGTTTCACGTTCTATCTCTATGTTTTGTTTCCTCTTGATGTAGCCCTAAGCAGTGACTGGCGAGAAACACTTTCATGGAAAGGGGTTGCCAAGCTTCCAAAAATTACGAATCTCCAGAAATCTCAGCAAATACATTTTCACCCAAACTGGATGATACTGTCAGGTAATGATCAGTACACTAAGGCGACTTGGTTCCCCAAATTTCGTTCTTCTATGTTGAAGCGTTCATTTCCAGTAACAGTTTGAATTTTTAGGTATCACTCTGTTTTCTCCTATATTGATACATGTACTTGGAACTCTAAATCCAACACGGTTTGTGCTAGCTTCTTGAAACTTGACACAGTAAAGTAGTTTCACGTTCTATCTCTATGTTTTGTTTCCTCTTGATGTAGCCCTAAGCACTGACTGGCGAGAAACACTTTCATGGAAAGGGGTTGCCAAGCTTCCAAAAATTACGAATCTCCAGAAATCTCAGCAAATACTTTTTCACCCAAACTGGATGATACTTTCAGGTAATGATCAGTACACTAAGGCAACTTGGTTCCCCAAATTTCGTTCTTCTATGTTGAAGCGTTCATTTCCAGTAACAGTTTGAATTTTTAGGTATCACTCTGTTTTCTCCTATATTGATACATGTACTTGGAACTCTAAATCCAACACGGTTTGTGCTAGCTTCTTGAAACTTGACACAGTAAAGTAGTTTCACGTTCTATCTCTATGTTTTGTTTCCTCTTGATGTAGCCCTAAGCACTGACTGGCGAGAAACACTTTCATGGAAAGGGGTTGCCAAGCTTCCAAAAATTACGAATCTCCAGAAATCTCAGCAAATATTTTTTCACCCAAACTGGATGATACTTTCAGGTAATGATCAGTACACTAAGGCGACTTGGTTCCCCAAATTTCGTTCTTCTACGTTGAAGCGTTCATTTCCAGTAACAGTTTGAATTTTTAGGTTTCACTCTGTTTTCTCCTATATTGATAGATGTATTTGGAACTCTAAATCCAACACGGTTTGTGCTAGCTTCTTGAAACTTGACACAGTAAAGTAGTTTCACGTTCTATCTCTATGTTTTGTTTCCTCTTGATATAGCCCTAAGCACTGACTGGCGAGAAACACTTTCATGGAAAGGGGTTGCCAAGCTTCCAAAAATTACGAATCTCCAGAAATCTCAGCAAATACTTTTTCACCCAAACTGGATGATACTTTCAGGTAATGATCAGTACACGAAGGCGACTTGGTTCCCCAAATTTCGTTCTTCTATGTTGAAGCGTTCATTTCCAGTAACAGTTTGAATTTTTAGGTTTCACTCTGTTTTCTCCTATATTGATAGATGTATCTGGAACTCTAAATCCAACACGGTTTGTGCTAGCTTCTTGAAACTTGACACAGTAAAGTAGTTTCACGTTCTATCTCTATGTTTTGTTTCCTCTTGATGTAGCCCTAAGCAGTGACTGGCGAGAAACACTTTCATGGAAAGGGGTTGCCAAGCTTCCAAAAATTACGAATCTCCAGAAATCGCAGCAAATACTTTTTCACCCAAACTGGATGATACTGTCAGGTAATGATCAGTACACGAAGGCGACTTGGTTCCCCAAATTTCGTTTTTCTATGCTGAAGCGTTCATTTCCAGTAACAGTTTGAATTTTTAGGTTTCACTCTGTTTTCTCCTATATTGATAGATGTATTTGCAACTCTAAATCCAACACGGTTTGTGCTAGCTTCTTGAAACTTGACACAGTAAAGTAGTTTCACGTTCTATCTCTATGTTTTGTTTCCTCTTGATGTAGCCCTAAGCAGTGACTGGCGAGAAACACTTTCATGGAAAGGGGTTGCCAAGCTTCCAAAAATTACGAATCTCCAGAAATCTCAGCAAATACATTTTCACCCAAACTGGATGATACTGTCAGGTAATGATCAGTACACTAAGGCGACTTGGTTCCCCAAATTTCGTTCTTCTATGTTGAAGCGTTCATTTCCAGTAACAGTTTGAATTTTTAGGTATCACTCTGTTTTCTCCTATATTGATACATGTACTTGGAACTCTAAATCCAACACGGTTTGTGCTAGCTTCTTGAAACTTGACACAGTAAAGTAGTTTCACGTTCTATCTCTATGTTTTGTTTCCTCTTGATGTAGCCCTAAGCACTGACTGGCGAGAAACACTTTCATGGAAAGGGGTTGCCAAGCTTCCAAAAATTACGAATCTCCAGAAATCTCAGCAAATACGTTTTCACCCAAACTGGATGATACTTTCAGGTAATGATCAGTACACTAAGGCAACTTGGTTCCCCAAATTTCGTTCTTCTATGTTGAAGCGTTCATTTCCAGTAACAGTTTGAATTTTTAGGTATCACTCTGTTTTCTCCTATATTGATACATGTACTTGGAACTCTAAATCCAACACGGTTTGTGCTAGCTTCTTGAAACTTGACACAGTAAAGTAGTTTCACGTTCTATCTCTATGTTTTGTTTCCTCTTGATGTAGCCCTAAGCACTGACTGGCGAGAAACACTTTCATGGAAAGGGGTTGCCAAGCTTCCAAAAATTACGAATCTCCAGAAATCTCAGCAAATATTTTTTCACCCAAACTGGATGATACTTTCAGGTAATGATCAGTACACTAAGGCGACTTGGTTCCCCAAATTTCGTTCTTCTACGTTGAAGCGTTCATTTCCAGTAACAGTTTGAATTTTTAGGTTTCACTCTGTTTTCTCCTATATTGATAGATGTATTTGGAACTCTAAATCCAACACGGTTTGTGCTAGCTTCTTGAAACTTGACACAGTAAAGTAGTTTCACGTTCTATCTCTATGTTTTGTTTCCTCTTGATATAGCCCTAAGCACTGACTGGCGAGAAACACTTTCATGGAAAGGGGTTGCCAAGCTTCCAAAAATTACGAATCTCCAGAAATCTCAGCAAATACTTTTTCACCCAAACTGGATGATACTTTCAGGTAATGATCAGTACACGAAGGCGACTTGGTTCCCCAAATTTCGTTCTTCTATGTTGAAGCGTTCATTTCCAGTAACAGTTTGAATTTTTAGGTTTCACTCTGTTTTCTCCTATATTGATAGATGTATCTGGAACTCTAAATCCAACACGGTTTGTGCTAGCTTCTTGAAACTTGACACAGTAAAGTAGTTTCACGTTCTATCTCTATGTTTTGTTTCCTCTTGATGTAGCCCTAAGCAGTGACTGGCGAGAAACACTTTCATGGAAAGGGGTTGCCAAGCTTCCAAAAATTACGAATCTCCAGAAATCGCAGCAAATACTTTTTCACCCAAACTGGATGATACTGTCAGGTAATGATCAGTACACGAAGGCGACTTGGTTCCCCAAATTTCGTTTTTCTATGCTGAAGCGTTCATTTCCAGTAACAGTTTGAATTTTTAGGTTTCACTCTGTTTTCTCCTATATTGATAGATGTATTTGCAACTCTAAATCCAACACGGTTTGTGCTAGCTTCTTGAAACTTGACACAGTAAAGTAGTTTCACGTTCTATCTCTATGTTTTGTTTCCTCTTGATGTAGCCCTAAGCAGTGACTGGCGAGAAACACTTTCATGGAAAGGGGTTGCCAAGCTTCCAAAAATTACGAATCTCCAGAAATCTCAGCAAATACATTTTCACCCAAACTGGATGATACTGTCAGGTAATGATCAGTACACTAAGGCGACTTGGTTCCCCAAATTTCGTTCTTCTATGTTGAAGCGTTCATTTCCAGTAACAGTTTGAATTTTTAGGTATCACTCTGTTTTCTCCTATATTGATACATGTACTTGGAACTCTAAATCCAACACGGTTTGTGCTAGCTTCTTGAAACTTGACACAGTAAAGTAGTTTCACGTTCTATCTCTATGTTTTGTTTCCTCTTGATGTAGCCCTAAGCACTGACTGGCGAGAAACACTTTCATGGAAAGGGGTTGCCAAGCTTCCAAAAATTACGAATCTCCAGAAATCTCAGCAAATACGTTTTCACCCAAACTGGATGATACTTTCAGGTAATGATCAGTACACTAAGGCAACTTGGTTCCCCAAATTTCGTTCTTCTATGTTGAAGCGTTCATTTCCAGTAACAGTTTGAATTTTTAGGTATCACTCTGTTTTCTCCTATATTGATACATGTACTTGGAACTCTAAATCCAACACGGTTTGT
Source organism: Spermophilus citellus (assembly GCF_964194105.1). NCBI lineage: Eukaryota > Metazoa > Chordata > Mammalia > Rodentia > Sciuridae > Spermophilus > Spermophilus citellus. The sequence continues at coordinate 48,761,250 of NC_138187.1, read as the reverse complement.
GCTAGCTTCTTGAAACTTGACACAGTAAAGTAGTTTCACGTTCTATCTCTATGTTTTGTTTCCTCTTGATGTAGCCCTAAGCACTGACTGGCGAGAAACACTTTCATGGAAAGGGGTTGCCAAGCTTCCAAAAATTACGAATCTCCAGAAATCTCAGCAAATATTTTTTCACCCAAACTGGATGATACTTTCAGGTAATGATCAGTACACTAAGGCGACTTGGTTCCCCAAATTTCGTTCTTCTACGTTGAAGCGTTCATTTCCAGTAACAGTTTGAATTTTTAGGTTTCACTCTGTTTTCTCCTATATTGATAGATGTATTTGGAACTCTAAATCCAACACGGTTTGTGCTAGCTTCTTGAAACTTGACACAGTAAAGTAGTTTCACGTTCTATCTCTATGTTTTGTTTCCTCTTGATATAGCCCTAAGCACTGACTGGCGAGAAACACTTTCATGGAAAGGGGTTGCCAAGCTTCCAAAAATTACGAATCTCCAGAAATCTCAGCAAATACTTTTTCACCCAAACTGGATGATACTTTCAGGTAATGATCAGTACACGAAGGCGACTTGGTTCCCCAAATTTCGTTCTTCTATGTTGAAGCGTTCATTTCCAGTAACAGTTTGAATTTTTAGGTTTCACTCTGTTTTCTCCTATATTGATAGATGTATCTGGAACTCTAAATCCAACACGGTTTGTGCTAGCTTCTTGAAACTTGACACAGTAAAGTAGTTTCACGTTCTATCTCTATGTTTTGTTTCCTCTTGATGTAGCCCTAAGCACTGACTGGCGAGAAACACTTTCATGGAAAGGGGTTGCCAAGCTTCCAAAAATTACGAATCTCCAGAAATCGCAGCAAATACTTTTTCACCCAAACTGGATGATACTGTCAGGTAATGATCAGTACACGAAGGCGACTTGGTTCCCCAAATTTCGTTTTTCTATGCTGAAGCGTTCATTTCCAGTAACAGTTTGAATTTTTAGGTTTCACTCTGTTTTCTCCTATATTGATAGATGTATTTGCAACTCTAAATCCAACACGGTTTGTGCTAGCTTCTTGAAACTTGACACAGTAAAGTAGTTTCACGTTCTATCTCTATGTTTTGTTTCCTCTTGATGTAGCCCTAAGCAGTGACTGGCGAGAAACACTTTCATGGAAAGGGGTTGCCAAGCTTCCAAAAATTACGAATCTCCAGAAATCTCAGCAAATACATTTTCACCCAAACTGGATGATACTGTCAGGTAATGATCAGTACACTAAGGCGACTTGGTTCCCCAAATTTCGTTCTTCTATGTTGAAGCGTTCATTTCCAGTAACAGTTTGAATTTTTAGGTATCACTCTGTTTTCTCCTATATTGATACATGTACTTGGAACTCTAAATCCAACACGGTTTGTGCTAGCTTCTTGAAACTTGACACAGTAAAGTAGTTTCACGTTCTATCTCTATGTTTTGTTTCCTCTTGATGTAGCCCTAAGCACTGACTGGCGAGAAACACTTTCATGGAAAGGGGTTGCCAAGCTTCCAAAAATTACGAATCTCCAGAAATCTCAGCAAATACGTTTTCACCCAAACTGGATGATACTTTCAGGTAATGATCAGTACACTAAGGCAACTTGGTTCCCCAAATTTCGTTCTTCTATGTTGAAGCGTTCATTTCCAGTAACAGTTTGAATTTTTAGGTATCACTCTGTTTTCTCCTATATTGATACATGTACTTGGAACTCTAAATCCAACACGGTTTGTGCTAGCTTCTTGAAACTTGACACAGTAAAGTAGTTTCACGTTCTATCTCTATGTTTTGTTTCCTCTTGATGTAGCCCTAAGCACTGACTGGCGAGAAACACTTTCATGGAAAGGGGTTGCCAAGCTTCCAAAAATTACGAATCTCCAGAAATCTCAGCAAATATTTTTTCACCCAAACTGGATGATACTTTCAGGTAATGATCAGTACACTAAGGCGACTTGGTTCCCCAAATTTCGTTCTTCTACGTTGAAGCGTTCATTTCCAGTAACAGTTTGAATTTTTAGGTTTCACTCTGTTTTCTCCTATATTGATAGATGTATTTGGAACTCTAAATCCAACACGGTTTGTGCTAGCTTCTTGAAACTTGACACAGTAAAGTAGTTTCACGTTCTATCTCTATGTTTTGTTTCCTCTTGATATAGCCCTAAGCACTGACTGGCGAGAAACACTTTCATGGAAAGGGGTTGCCAAGCTTCCAAAAATTAGGAATCTCCAGAAATCTCAGCAAATATTTTTTCACCCAAACTGGATGATACTTTCAGGTAATGATCAGTACACGAAGGCGACTTGGTTCCCCAAATTTCGTTCTTCTATGTTGAAGCGTTCATTTCCAGTAACAGTTTGAATTTTTAGGTTTCACTCTGTTTTCTCCTATATTGATAGATGTATCTGGAACTCTAAATCCAACACGGTTTGTGCTAGCTTCTTGAAACTTGACACAGTAAAGTAGTTTCACGTTCTATCTCTATGTTTTGTTTCCTCTTGATGTAGCCCTAAGCAGTGACTGGCGAGAAACACTTTCATGGAAAGGGGTTGCCAAGCTTCCAAAAATTACGAATCTCCAGAAATCTCAGCAAATACTTTTTCACCCAAACTGGATGATACTGTCAGGTAATGATCAGTACACGAAGGCGACTTGGTTCCCCAAATTTCGTTTTTCTATGCTGAAGCGTTCATTTCCAGTAACAGTTTGAATTTTTAGGTTTCACTCTGTTTTCTCCTATATTGATAGATGTATTTGCAACTCTAAATCCAACACGGTTTGTGCTAGCTTCTTGAAACTTGACACAGTAAAGTAGTTTCACGTTCTATCTCTATGTTTTGTTTCCTCTTGATATAGCCCTAAGCACTGACTGGCGAGAAACACTTTCATGGAAAGGGGTTGCCAAGCTTCCAAAAATTACGAATCTCCAGAAATCTCAGCAAATACTTTTTCACCCAAACTGGATGATACTTTCAGGTAATGATCAGTAAACTAAGGCAACTTGGTTCCCCAAATTTCGTTCTTCTATGTTGAAGCGTTCATTTCCAGTAACAGTTTGAATTTTTAGGTATCACTCTGTTTTCTCCTATATTGATACATGTACTTGGAACTCTAAATCCAACACGGTTTGTGCTAGCTTCTTGAAACTTGACACAGTAAAGTAGTTTCACGTTCTATCTCTATGTTTTGTTTCCTCTTGATGTAGCCCTAAGCACTGACTGGCGAGAAACACTTTCATGGAAAGGGGTTGCCAAGCTTCCAAAAATTACGAATCTCCAGAAATCTCAGCAAATATTTTTTCACCCAAACTGGATGATACTTTCAGGTAATGATCAGTACACTAAGGCGACTTGGTTCCCCAAATTTCGTTCTTCTACGTTGAAGCGTTCATTTCCAGTAACAGTTTGAATTTTTAGGTTTCACTCTGTTTTCTCCTATATTGATAGATGTATTTGGAACTCTAAATCCAACACGGTTTGTGCTAGCTTCTTGAAACTTGACACAGTAAAGTAGTTTCACGTTCTATCTCTATGTTTTGTTTCCTCTTGATATAGCCCTAAGCACTGACTGGCGAGAAACACTTTCATGGAAAGGGGTTGCCAAGCTTCCAAAAATTACGAATCTCCAGAAATCTCAGCAAATATTTTTTCACCCAAACTGGATGATACTTTCAGGTAATGATCAGTACACGAAGGCGACTTGGTTCCCCAAATTTCGTTCTTCTATGTTGAAGCGTTCATTTCCAGTAACAGTTTGAATTTTTAGGTTTCACTCTGTTTTCTCCTATATTGATAGATGTATCTGGAACTCTAAATCCAACACGGTTTGTGCTAGCTTCTTGAAACTTGACACAGTAAAGTAGTTTCACGTTCTATCTCTATGTTTTGTTTCCTCTTGATGTAGCCCTAAGCAGTGACTGGCGAGAAACACTTTCATGGAAAGGGGTTGCCAAGCTTCCAAAAATTACGAATCTCCAGAAATCGCAGCAAATACTTTTTCACCCAAACTGGATGATACTGTCAGGTAATGATCAGTACACGAAGGCGACTTGGTTCCCCAAATTTCGTTTTTCTATGCTGAAGCGTTCATTTCCAGTAACAGTTTGAATTTTTAGGTTTCACTCTGTTTTCTCCTATATTGATAGATGTATTTGCAACTCTAAATCCAACACGGTTTGTGCTAGCTTCTTGAAACTTGACACAGTAAAGTAGTTTCACGTTCTATCTCTATGTTTTGTTTCCTCTTGATATAGCCCTAAGCACTGACTGGCGAGAAACACTTTCATGGAAAGGGGTTGCCAAGCTTCCAAAAATTACGAATCTCCAGAAATCTCAGGAAAAACTTTTTCACCCAAACTGGATGATACTTTCAGGTAATGATCAGTACACTAAGGCAACTTGGTTCCCCAAATTTCGTTCTTCTATGTTGAAGCGTTCATTTCCAGTAACAGTTTGAATTTTTAGGTTTCACTCTGTTTTCTCCTATATTGATACATGTACTTGGAACTCTAAATCCAACACGGTTTGTGCTAGCTTCTTGAAACTTGACACAGTAAAGTAGTTTCACGTTCTATCTCTATGTTTTGTTTCCTCTTGATGTAGCCCTAAGCACTGACTGGCGAGAAACACTTTCATGGAAAGGGGTTGCCAAGCTTCCAAAAATTACGAATCTCCAGAAATCTCAGCAAATATTTTTTCACCCAAACTGGATGATACTTTCAGGTAATGATCAGTACACTAAGGCGACTTGGTTCCCCAAATTTCGTTCTTCTACGTTGAAGCGTTCATTTCCAGTAACAGTTTGAATTTTTAGGTTTCACTCTGTTTTCTCCTATATTGATAGATGTATTTGGAACTCTAAATCCAACACGGTTTGTGCTAGCTTCTTGAAACTTGACACAGTAAAGTAGTTTCACGTTCTATCTCTATGTTTTGTTTCCTCTTGATATAGCCCTAAGCACTGACTGGCGAGAAACACTTTCATGGAAAGGGGTTGCCAAGCTTCCAAAAATTACGAATCTCCAGAAATCTCAGCAAATATTTTTTCACCCAAACTGGATGATACTTTCAGGTAATGATCAGTACACGAAGGCGACTTGGTTCCCCAAATTTCGTTCTTCTATGTTGAAGCGTTCATTTCCAGTAACAGTTTGAATTTTTAGGTTTCACTCTGTTTTCTCCTATATTGATAGATGTATCTGGAACTCTAAATCCAACACGGTTTGTGCTAGCTTCTTGAAACTTGACAGAGTAAAGTAGTTTCACGTTCTATCTCTATGTTTTGTTTCCTCTTGATGTAGCCCTAAGCAGTGACTGGCGAGAAACACTTTCATGGAAAGGGGTTGCCAAGCTTCCAAAAATTACGAATCTCCAGAAATCGCAGCAAATACTTTTTCACCCAAACTGGATGATACTGTCAGGTAATGATCAGTACACGAAGGTGACTTGGTTCCCCAAATTTCGTTTTTCTATGCTGAAGCGTTCATTTCCAGTAACAGTTTGAATTTTTAGGTTTCACTCTGTTTTCTCCTATATTGATAGATGTATTTGCAACTCTAAATCCAACACGGTTTGTGCTAGCTTCTTGAAACTTGACACAGTAAAGTAGTTTCACGTTCTATCTCTATGTTTTGTTTCCTCTTGATGTAGCCCTAAGCACTGACTGGCGAGAAACACTTTCATGGAAAGGGGTTGCCAAGCTTCCAAAAATTACGAATCTCCAGAAATCTCAGCAAATACTTTTTCACCCAAACTGGATGATACTTTCAGGTAATGATCAGTACACTAAGGCAACTTGGTTCCCCAAATTTCGTTCTTCTATGTTGAAGCGTTCATTTCCAGTAACAGTTTGAATTTTTAGGTATCACTCTGTTTTCTCCTATATTGATACATGTACTTGGAACTCTAAATCCAACACGGTTTGTGCTAGCTTCTTGAAACTTGACACAGTAAAGTAGTTTCACGTTCTATCTCTATGTTTTGTTTCCTCTTGATGTAGCCCTAAGCACTGACTGGCGAGAAACACTTTCATGGAAAGGGGTTGCCAAGCTTCCAAAAATTACGAATCTCCAGAAATCTCAGCAAATATTTTTTCACCCAAACTGGATGATACTTTCAGGTAATGATCAGTACACGAAGGCGACTTGGTTCCCCAAATTTCGTTCTTCTATGTTGAAGCGTTCATTTCCAGTAACAGTTTGAATTTTTAGGTTTCACTCTGTTTTCTCCTATATTGATAGATGTATCTGGAACTCTAAATCCAACACGGTTTGTGCTAGCTTCTTGAAACTTGACACAGTAAAGTAGTTTCACGTTCTATCTCTATGTTTTGTTTCCTCTTGATGTAGCCCTAAGCAGTGACTGGCGAGAAACACTTTCATGGAAAGGGGTTGCCAAGCTTCCAAAAATTACGAATCTCCAGAAATCTCAGCAAATACTTTTTCACCCAAACTGGATGATACTGTCAGGTAATGATCAGTACACGAAGGCGACTTGGTTCCCCAAATTTCGTTTTTCTATGCTGAAGCGTTCATTTCCAGTAACAGTTTGAATTTTTAGGTTTCACTCTGTTTTCTCCTATATTGATAGATGTATTTGCAACTCTAAATCCAACACGGTTTGTGCTAGCTTCTTGAAACTTGACACAGTAAAGTAGTTTCACGTTCTATCTCTATGTTTTGTTTCCTCTTGATATAGCCCTAAGCACTGACTGGCGAGAAACACTTTCATGGAAAGGGGTTGCCAAGCTTCCAAAAATTACGAATCTCCAGAAATCTCAGCAAATATTTTTTCACCCAAACTGGATGATACTTTCAGGTAATGATCAGTACACGAAGGCGACTTGGTTCCACAAATTTCGTTCTTCTATGTTGAAGCGTTCATTTCCAGTAACAGTTTGAATTTTTAGGTTTCACTCTGTTTTCTCCTATATTGATAGATGTATCTGGAACTCTAAATCCAACACGGTTTGTGCTAGCTTCTTGAAACTTGACACAGTAAAGTAGTTTCACGTTCTCTCTCTATGTTTTGTTTCCTCTTGATGTAGCCCTAAGCAGTGACTGGCGAGAAACACTTTCATGGAAAGGGGTTGCCAAGCTTCCAAAAATTACGAATCTCCAGAAATCTCAGCAAATACTTTTTCACCCAAACTGGATGATACTGTCAGGTAATGATCAGTACACGAAGGCGACTTGGTTCCCGAAATTTCGTTTTTCTATGCTGAAGCGTTCATTTCCAGTAACACTTTGAATTTTTAGGTATCACTCTGTTTTCTCCTATATTGATACATGTACTTGGAACTCTAATTCCAACACGGTTTGTGCTAGCTTCTTGAAACTTGACACAGTAAAGTAGTTTCACGTTCTATCTCTATGTTTTGTTTCCTCTTCATATAGCCCTAAGCACTGACTGGCGAGAAACACTTTCATGGAAAGGGGTTGCCCAGCTTCCAAAAATTACGAATCTCCAGAAATCGCAGCCAATATTTTTTCACCCAAACTGGATGATACTGTCAGGTAATGACCAGTACACTAAGGCGACTTGGTTCCCCAAATTTCGTTCTTCTATGTTGAAGCGTTCATTTCCAGTAACACTTTGAATTTTTAGGTATCACTCTGTTTTCTCCTATATTGATACATGTACTTGGAACTCTAAATCCAACACGGTTTGTGCTAGCTTCTTGAAACTTGACACAGTAAAGTAGTTTCACGTTCTATCTCTATGTTTTGTTTCCTCTTGATGTAGCCCTAAGCACTGACTGGCGAGAAACACTTTCATGGAAAGGGGTTGCCAAGCTTCCAAAAATTACGAATCTCCAGAAATCTCAGCAAATATTTTTTCACCCAAACTGGATGATACTTTCAGGTAATGATCAGTACACGAAGGCGACTTGGTTCCCCAAATTTCGTTCTTCTATGTTGAAGCGTTCATTTCCAGTAACAGTTTGAATTTTTAGGTTTCACTCTGTTTTCTCCTATATTGATAGATGTATCTGGAACTCTAAATCCAACACGGTTTGTGCTAGCTTCTTGAAACTTGACACAGTAAAGTAGTTTCACGTTCTCTCTCTATGTTTTGTTTCCTCTTGATGTAGCCCTAAGCAGTGACTGGCGAGAAACACTTTCATGGAAAGGGGTTGCCAAGCTTCCAAAAATTACGAATCTCCAGAAATCTCAGCAAATACTTTTTCACCCAAACTGGATGATACTTTCAGGTAATGATCAGTACACTAAGGCGACTTGGTTCCCCAAATTTCGTTCTTCTATGTTGAAGCGTTCATTTCCAGTAACAGTTTGAATTTTTAGGTATCACTCTGTTTTCTCCTATATTGATACATGTACTTGGAACTCTAAATCCAACACGGTTTGTGCTAGCTTCTTGAAACTTGACACAGTAAAGTAGTTTCACGTTCTATCTCTATGGTTTCTTTCCTCTTGATGTAGCCCTAAGCACTGACTGGCGAGAAACACTTTCATGGAAAGGGGTTGCCCAGCTTCCAAAAATTACGAATCTCCAGAAATCGCAGCCAATATTTTTTCACCCAAACTGGATGATACTGTCAGGTAATGACCAGTACACTAAGGCGACTTGGTTCCCCAAATTTCGTTCTTCTATGTTGAAGCGTTCATTTCCAGTAACACTTTGAATTTTTAGGTATCACTCTGTTTTCTCCTATATTGATACATGTACTTGGAACTCTAAATCCAACACGGTTTGTGCTAGCTTCTTGAAACTTGACACAGTAAAGTAGTTTCACGTTCTCTCTCTATGTTTTGTTTCCTCTTGATGTAGCCCTAAGCAGTGACTGGCGAGAAACACTTTCATGGAAAGGGGTTGCCAAGCTTCCAAAAATTACGAATCTCCAGAAATCTCAGCAAATACTTTTTCACCCAAACTGGATGATACTGTCAGGTAATGATCAGTACACGAAGGCGACTTGGTTCCCGAAATTTCGTTTTTCTATGCTGAAGCGTTCATTTCCAGTAACACTTTGAATTTTTAGGTATCACTCTGTTTTCTCCTATATTGATACATGTACTTGGAACTCTAATTCCAACACGGTTTGTGCTAGCTTCTTGAAACTTGACACAGTAAAGTAGTTTCACGTTCTATCTCTATGTTTTGTTTCCTCTTGATATAGCCCTAAGCACTGACTGGCGAGAAACACTTTCATGGAAAGGGGTTGCCCAGCTTCCAAAAATTACGAATCTCCAGAAATCTCAGCACATACTTTTTCACCCAAACTGGATGATACTGTCAGGTAATGATCAGTACACGAAGGCGACTTGGTTCCCCAAATTTCGTTTTTCTATGCTGAAGCGTTCATTTCCAGTAACAGTTTGAATTTTTAGGTATGACTCTGTTTTCTCCTATATTGATACATGTACTTGGAACTCTAAATCCAACACGGTTTGTGCTAGCTTCTTGAAACTTGACACAGTAAAGTAGTTTCACGTTCTATCTCTATGGTTTGTTTCCTCTTGATGTAGCCCTAAGCACTGACTGGCGAGAAACACTTTCATGGAAAGGGGTTGCCCAGCTTCCAAAAATTACGAATCTCCAGAAATCGCAGCCAATATTTTTTCACCCAAACTGGATGATACTGTCAGGTAATGACCAGTACACTAAGGCGACTTGGTTCCCCAAATTTCGTTCTTCTATGTTGAAGCATTCATTTCCAGTAACACTTTGAATTTTTAGGTATCACTCTGTTTTCTCCTATATTGATACATGTACTTGGAACTCTAAATCCAACACGGTTTGTGCTAGCTTCTTGAAACTTGACACAGTAAAGTAGTTTCACGTTCTATCTCTATGTTTTGTTTCCTCTTGATGTAGCCCTAAGCACTGACTGGCGAGAAACACTTTCATGGAAAGGGGTTGCCAAGCTTCCAAAAATTACGAATCTCCAGAAATCTCAGCAAATACTTTTTCATCCAAACTGGATGATACTTTCAGGTAATGATCAGTACACTAAGGCGACTTGGTTCCCCAAATTTCGTTCTTCTATGTTGAAGCGTTCATTTCCAGTAACACTTTGAATTTTTAGGTATCACTCTGTTTTCTCCTATATTGATACATGTACTTGGAACTCTAAATCCAACACGGTTTGTGCTAGCTTCTTGAAACTTGACACAGTAAAGTAGTTTCACGTTCTATCTCTATGGTTTGTTTCATCTTGTTGTAGCCCTAAGCACTGACTGGCGAGAAACACTTTCATCGAAAGGGGTTGCCAAGCTTCCAAAAATTACGAATCTCCAGAAATCTCAGCAAATATTTTTTCACCCAAACTGGATGATACTTTCAGGTAATGATCAGTACACGAAGGCGACTTGGTTCCCCAAATTTCGTTCTTCTATGTTGAAGCGTTCATTTCCAGTAACAGTTTGAATTTTTAGGTTTCACTCTGTTTTCTCCTATATTGATAGATGTATCTGGAACTCTAAATCCAACACGGTTTGTGCTAGCTTCTTGAAACTTGACACAGTAAAGTAGTTTCACGTTCTATCTCTATGTTTTGTTTCCTCTTGATGTAGCCCTAAGCAGTGACTGGCGAGAAACACTTTCATGGAAAGGGGTTGCCAAGCTTCCAAAAATTACGAATCTCCAGAAATCTCAGCAAATACTTTTTCACCCAAACTGGATGATACTGTCAGGTAATGATCAGTACACGAAGGCGACTTGGTTCCCCAAATTTCGTTTTTCTATGCTGAAGCGTTCATTTCCAGTAACAGTTTGAATTTTTAGGTTTCACTCTGTTTTCTCCTATATTGATAGATGTATTTGCAACTCTAAATCCAACACGGTTTGTGCTAGCTTCTTGAAACTTGACACAGTAAAGTAGTTTCACGTTCTATCTCTATGTTTTGTTTCCTCTTGATATAGCCCTAAGCACTGACTGGCGAGAAACACTTTCATGGAAAGGGGTTGCCAAGCTTCCAAAAATTACGAATCTCCAGAAATCTCAGCAAATATTTTTTCACCCAAACTGGATGATACTTTCAGGTAATGATCAGTACACGAAGGCGACTTGGTTCCACAAATTTCGTTCTTCTATGTTGAAGCGTTCATTTCCAGTAACAGTTTGAATTTTTAGGTTTCACTCTGTTTTCTCCTATATTGATAGATGTATCTGGAACTCTAAATCCAACACGGTTTGTGCTAGCTTCTTGAAACTTGACACAGTAAAGTAGTTTCACGTTCTCTCTCTATGTTTTGTTTCCTCTTGATGTAGCCCTAAGCAGTGACTGGCGAGAAACACTTTCATGGAAAGGGGTTGCCAAGCTTCCAAAAATTACGAATCTCCAGAAATCTCAGCAAATACTTTTTCACCCAAACTGGATGATACTGTCAGGTAATGATCAGTACACGAAGGCGACTTGGTTCCCGAAATTTCGTTTTTCTATGCTGAAGCGTTCATTTCCAGTAACACTTTGAATTTTTAGGTATCACTCTGTTTTCTCCTATATTGATACATGTACTTGGAACTCTAATTCCAACACGGTTTGTGCTAGCTTCTTGAAACTTGACACAGTAAAGTAGTTTCACGTTCTATCTCTATGTTTTGTTTCCTCTTCATATAGCCCTAAGCACTGACTGGCGAGAAACACTTTCATGGAAAGGGGTTGCCCAGCTTCCAAAAATTACGAATCTCCAGAAATCGCAGCCAATATTTTTTCACCCAAACTGGATGATACTGTCAGGTAATGACCAGTACACTAAGGCGACTTGGTTCCCCAAATTTCGTTCTTCTATGTTGAAGCGTTCATTTCCAGTAACACTTTGAATTTTTAGGTATCACTCTGTTTTCTCCTATATTGATACATGTACTTGGAACTCTAAATCCAACACGGTTTGTGCTAGCTTCTTGAAACTTGACACAGTAAAGTAGTTTCACGTTCTATCTCTATGTTTTGTTTCCTCTTGATGTAGCCCTAAGCACTGACTGGCGAGAAACACTTTCATGGAAAGGGGTTGCCAAGCTTCCAAAAATTACGAATCTCCAGAAATCTCAGCAAATATTTTTTCACCCAAACTGGATGATACTTTCAGGTAATGATCAGTACACGAAGGCGACTTGGTTCCCCAAATTTCGTTCTTCTATGTTGAAGCGTTCATTTCCAGTAACAGTTTGAATTTTTAGGTTTCACTCTGTTTTCTCCTATATTGATAGATGTATCTGGAACTCTAAATCCAACACGGTTTGTGCTAGCTTCTTGAAACTTGACACAGTAAAGTAGTTTCACGTTCTATCTCTATGTTTTGTTTCCTCTTGATGTAGCCCTAAGCACTGACTGGCGAGAAACACTTTCATGGAAAGGGGTTGCCAAGCTTCCAAAAATTACGAATCTCCAGAAATCTCAGCAAATACTTTTTCACCCAAACTGGATGATACTTTCAGGTAATGATCAGTACACTAAGGCGACTTGGTTCCCCAAATTTCGTTCTTCTATGTTGAAGCGTTCATTTCCAGTAACAGTTTGAATTTTTAGGTATCACTCTGTTTTCTCCTATATTGATACATGTACTTGGAACTCTAAATCCAACACGGTTTGTGCTAGCTTCTTGAAACTTGACACAGTAAAGTAGTTTCACGTTCTATCTCTATGGTTTCTTTCCTCTTGATGTAGCCCTAAGCACTGACTGGCGAGAAACACTTTCATGGAAAGGGGTTGCCCAGCTTCCAAAAATTACGAATCTCCAGAAATCGCAGCCAATATTTTTTCACCCAAACTGGATGATACTGTCAGGTAATGACCAGTACACTAAGGCGACTTGGTTCCCCAAATTTCGTTCTTCTATGTTGAAGCGTTCATTTCCAGTAACACTTTGAATTTTTAGGTATCACTCTGTTTTCTCCTATATTGATACATGTACTTGGAACTCTAAATCCAACACGGTTTGTGCTAGCTTCTTGAAACTTGACACAGTAAAGTAGTTTCACGTTCTCTCTCTATGTTTTGTTTCCTCTTGATGTAGCCCTAAGCAGTGACTGGCGAGAAACACTTTCATGGAAAGGGGTTGCCAAGCTTCCAAAAATTACGAATCTCCAGAAATCTCAGCAAATACTTTTTCACCCAAACTGGATGATACTGTCAGGTAATGATCAGTACACGAAGGCGACTTGGTTCCCGAAATTTCGTTTTTCTATGCTGAAGCGTTCATTTCCAGTAACACTTTGAATTGTTAGGTATCACTCTGTTTTCTCCTATATTGATACATGTACTTGGAACTCTAATTCCAACACGGTTTGTGCTAGCTTCTTGAAACTTGACACAGTAAAGTAGTTTCACGTTCTATCTCTATGTTTTGTTTCCTCTTGATATAGCCCTAAGCACTGACTGGCGAGAAACACTTTCATGGAAAGGGGTTGCCCAGCTTCCAAAAATTACGAATCTCCAGAAATCTCAGCACATACTTTTTCACCCAAACTGGATGATACTGTCAGGTAATGATCAGTACACGAAGGCGACTTGGTTCCCCAAATTTCGTTTTTCTATGCTGAAGCGTTCATTTCCAGTAACAGTTTGAATTTTTAGGTATGACTCTGTTTTCTCCTATATTGATACATGTACTTGGAACTCTAAATCCAACACGGTTTGTGCTAGCTTCTTGAAACTTGACACAGTAAAGTAGTTTCACGTTCTATCTCTATGGTTTGTTTCCTCTTGATGTAGCCCTAAGCACTGACTGGCGAGAAACACTTTCATGGAAAGGGGTTGCCCAGCTTCCAAAAATTACGAATCTCCAGAAATCGCAGCCAATATTTTTTCACCCAAACTGGATGATACTGTCAGGTAATGACCAGTACACTAAGGCGACTTGGTTCCCCAAATTTCGTTCTTCTATGTTGAAGCATTCATTTCCAGTAACACTTTGAATTTTTAGGTATCACTCTGTTTTCTCCTATATTGATACATGTACTTGGAACTCTAAATCCAACACGGTTTGTGCTAGCTTCTTGAAACTTGACACAGTAAAGTAGTTTCACGTTCTATCTCTATGTTTTGTTTCCTCTTGATGTAGCCCTAAGCACTGACTGGCGAGAAACACTTTCATGGAAAGGGGTTGCCAAGCTTCCAAAAATTACGAATCTCCAGAAATCTCAGCAAATACTTTTTCATCCAAACTGGATGATACTTTCAGGTAATGATCAGTACACTAAGGCGACTTGGTTCCCCAAATTTCGTTCTTCTATGTTGAAGCGTTCATTTGCAGTAACACTTTGAATTTTTAGGTATCACTCTGTTTTCTCCTATATTGATACATGTACTTGGAACTCTAAATCCAACACGGTTTGTGCTAGCTTCTTGAAACTTGACACAGTAAAGTAGTTTCACGTTCTATCTCTATGGTTTGTTTCCTCTTGATGTAGCCCTAAGCACTGACTGGCGAGAAACACTTTCATTGAAAGGGGTTGCCCAGCTTCCAAAAATTACGAATCTCCACAAATCGCAGCCAATATTTTTTCACCCAAACTGGATGATACTGTCAGGTAATGACCAGTACACTAAGGCGACTTGGTTCCCCAAATTTCGTTCTTCTATGTTGAAGCGTTCATTTCCAGTAGCACTTTGAATTTTTAGGTATCACTCTGTTTTCTCCTATATTGATACATGTACTTGGAACTCTAATTCAAACACGGTTTGTGCTAGCTTCTTGAAACTTCACACAGTAAAGTAGTTTCACGTTCTGTCTCTATGTTTTGTTTCCTCTTGATGTAGCCCTAAGCAGTGACTGGCGAGAAACACTTTCATGGAAAGGGGTTGCCAAGCTTCCAAAAATTACGAATCTCCAGAAATCTCAGCAAATATTTTTTCACCCAAACTGGATGATACTTTCAGGTAATGATCAGTACACGAAGGCGACTTGGTTCCCCAAATTTCGTTCTTCTACGTTGAAGCGTTCATTTCCAGTAACAGTTTGAATTTTTAGGTTTCACTCTGTTTTCTCCTATATTGATAGATGTATTTGGAACTCTAAATCCAACACGGTTTGTGCTAGCTTCTTGAAACTTGACACAGTAAAGTAGTTTCACGTTCTATCTCTATGGTTTGTTTCCTCTTGATGTAGCCCTAAGCACTGACTGGAGAGAAACACTTTCATGGAAAGGGGTTGCCAAGCTTCCAAAAATTACGAATCTCCAGAAATCTCAGCAAATACTTTTTCACCCAAACTGGATGATACTTTCAGGTAATGATCAGTACACTAAGGCGACTTGGTTCCCCAAATTTCGTTCTTCTATGTTGAAGCGTTCATTTCCAGTAACAGTTTGAATTTTTAGGTATCACTCTGTTTTCTCCTATATTGATACATGTACTTGGAACTCTAAATCCAACACGGTTTGTGCTAGCTTCTTGAAACTTGACACAGTAAAGTAGTTTCACGTTCTATCTCTATGTTTTGTTTCCTCTTGATGTAGCCCTAAGCACTGACTGGCGAGAAACACTTTCATGGAAAGGGGTTGCCAAGCTTCCAAAAATTACGAATCTCCAGAAATCTCAGCAAATATTTTTTAACCCAAACTGGATGATACTTTCAGGTAATGATCAGTACACGAAGGCGACTTGGTTCCCCAAATTTCGTTCTTCTACGTTGAAGCGTTCATTTCCAGTAACAGTTTGAATTTTTAGGTTTCACTCTGTATTCTCCTATATTGATAGATGTATTTGGAACTCTAAATCCAACACGGTTTGTGCTAGCTTCTTGAAACTTGACACAGTAAAGTAGTTTCACGTTCTATCTCTATGGTTTGTTTCCTCTTGATGTAGCCCTAAGCACTGACTGGAGAGAAACACTTTCATGGAAAGGGGTTGCCAAGCTTCCAAAAATTACGAATCTCCAGAAATCTCAGCAAATATTTTTTCACCCAAACTGGATGATACTTTCAGGTAATGATCAGTACACGAAGGCGACTTGGTTCCCCAAATTTCGTTCTTCTATGTTGAAGCGTTCATTTCCAGTAACAGTTTGAATTTTTAGGTTTCACTCTGTTTTCTCCTAGATTGATAGATGTATCTGGAACTCTAAATCCAACACGTTTTGTGCTATCTTCTTGAAACTTGACACAGTAAAGTAGTTTCACGTTCTATCTCTATGTTTTGTTTCCTCTTGATGTAGCCCTAAGCAGTGACTGGCGAGAAACACTTTCATGGAAAGGGGTTGCCAAGCTTCCAAAAATTACGAATCTCCAGAAATCTCAGCAAATACTTTTTCACCCAAACTGGATGATACTGTCAGGTAATGATCAGTACACTAAGGCGACTTGGTTCCCCAAATTTCGTTTTTCTATGCTGAAGCGTTCATTTCCAGTAACAGTTTGAATTTTTAGGTTTCACTCTGTTTTCTCCTATATTGATAGATGTATTTGGAACTCTAAATCCAACACGGTTTGTGCTAGCTTCTTGAAACTTGACACAGTAAAGTAGTTTCACGTTCTATCTCTATGGTTTGTTTCCTCTTGATGTAGCCCTAAGCACTGACTGGAGAGAAACACTTTCATGGAAAGGGGTTGCCAAGCTTCCAAAAATTACGAATCTCCAGAAATCTCAGCAAATATTTTTTCACCCAAACTGGATGATACTTTCAGGTAATGATCAGTACACGAAGAAGACTTGGTTCCCCAAATTTCGTTCTTCTATGTTGAAGCGTTCATTTCCAGTAACAGTTTGAATTTTTAGGTTTCACTCTGTTGTCTCCTATATTGATAGATGTATCTGGAACTCTAAATCCAACACGGTTTGTGCTAGCTTCTTGAAACTAGACACAGTAAAGTAGTTTCACGTTCTATCTCTATGTTTTGTTTCCTCTTGATGTAGCCCTAAGCACTGACTGGCGAGAAACACTTTCATGGAAAGGGGTTGCCAAGCTTCCAAAAATTACGAATCTCCAGAAATCTCAGCAAATACTTTTTCACCCAAACTGGATGATACTGTCAGGTAATGATCAGTACACGAAGGCGACTTGGTTCCCCAAATTTCGTTTTTCTATGCTGAAGCGTTCATTTCCAGTAACAGTTTGAATTTTTAGGTTTCACTCTGTTTTCTCCTATATTGATAGATGTATTTGGAACTCTAAATCCAACACGGTTTGTGCTAGCTTCTTGAAACTTGACACAGTAAAGTAGTTTCACGTTCTATCTCTATGTTTTGTTTCCTCTTGATGTAGCCCTAAGCAGTGACTGGCGAGAAACACTTTCATGGAAAGGGGTTGCCAAGCTTCCAAAAATTACGAATCTCCAGAAATCTCAGCAAATACTTTTTCACCCAAACTGGATGATACTGTCAGGTAATGATCAGTACACGAAGGCGACTTGGTTCCCCAAATTTCGTTTTTCTATGCTGAAGCGTTCATTTCCAGTAACAGTTTGAATTTTTAGGTATGACTCTGTTTTCTCCTATATTGATACATGTACTTGGAACTCTAAATCCAACACGGTTTGTGCTAGCTTCTTGAAACTTGACACAGTAAAGTAGTTTCACGTTCTATCTCTATGGTTTGTTTCCTCTTGATGTAGCCCTAAGCACTGACTGGCGAGAAACACTTTCATGGAAAGGGGTTGCCCAGCTTCCAAAAATTACGAATCTCCAGAAATCGCAGCCAATATTTTTTCACCCAAACTGGATGATACTGTCAGGTAATGACCAGTACACTAAGGCGACTTGGTTCCCCAAATTTCGTTCTTCTATGTTGAAGCATTCATTTCCAGTAACACTTTGAATTTTTAGGTATCACTCTGTTTTCTCCTATATTGTTACATGTACTTGGAACTCTAAATCCAACACGGTTTGTGCTAGCTTCTTGAAACTTGACACAGTAAAGTAGTTTCACGTTCTATCTCTATGTTTTGTTTCCTCTTGATGTAGCCCTAAGCACTGACTGGCGAGAAACACTTTCATGGAAAGGGGTTGCCAAGCTTCCAAAAATTACGAATCTCCAGAAATCTCAGCAAATACTTTTTCATCCAAACTGGATGATACTTTCAGGTAATGATCAGTACACTAAGGCGACTTGGTTCCCCAAATTTCGTTCTTCTATGTTGAAGCGTTCATTTCCAGTAACACTTTGAATTTTTAGGTATCACTCTGTTTTCTCCTATATTGATACATGTACTTGGAACTCTAAATCCAACACGGTTTGTGCTAGCTTCTTGAAACTTGACACAGTAAAGTAGTTTCACGTTCTATCTCTATGGTTTGTTTCCTCTTGATGTAGCCCTAAGCACTGACTGGCGAGAAACACTTTCATGGAAAGGGGTTGCCCAGCTTCCAAAAATTACGAATCTCCAGAAATCGCAGCCAATATTTTTTCACCCAAACTGGATGATACTGTCAGGTAATGACCAGTACACTAAGGCGACTTGGTTCCCCAAATTTCGTTCTTGTATTTTGAAGCGTTCATTTCCAGTAGCACTTTGAATTTTTAGGTATCACTCTGTTTTCTCCTATATTGATACATGTACTTGGAACTCTAATTCCAACACGGTTTGTGCTAGCTTCTTGAAACTTCACACAGTAAAGTAGTTTCACGTTCTGTCTCTGTGTTTTGTTTCCTCTTGATGTAGCCCTAAGCAGTGACTGGCGAGAAACACTTTCATGGAAAGGGGTTGCCAAGCTTCCAAAAATTACGAATCTCCAGAAATCTCAGCAAATATTTTTTCACCCAAACTGGATGATACTTTCAGGTAATGATCAGTACACGAAGGCGACTTGGTTCCCCAAATTTCGTTCTTCTACGTTGAAGCGTTCATTTCCAGTAACAGTTTGAATTTTTAGGTTTCACTCTGTTTTCTCCTATATTGATAGATGTATTTGGAACTCTAAATCCAACTCGGTTTGTGCTAGCTTCTTGAAACTTGACACAGTAAAGTAGTTTCACGTTCTATCTCTATGGTTTGTTTCCTCTTGATGTAGCCCTAAGCACTGAGAGGAGAGAAACACTTTCATGGAAAGGGGTTGCCAAGCTTCCAAAAATTACGAATCTCCAGAAATCTCAGCAAATATTTTTTCACCCAAACTGGATGATACTTTCAGGTAATGATCAGTACACGAAGGCGACTTGGTTCCCCAAATTTCGTTTTTCTATGCTGAAGCGTTCATTTCCAGTAACAGTTTGAATTTTTAGGTTTCACTCTGTTTTCTCCTATATTGATACATGTACTTGGAACTCTAAATCCAACACGGTTTGTGCTAGCTTTTTGAAACTTGACACAGTCAAGTAGTTTCACGTTCTATCTCTTTCGTTTGTTTCCTCTTGATGTAGCCCTAAGCACTGACTGGCGAGAAACACTTTCATGGAAAGGGGTTGCCCAGCTTCCAAAAATTACGAATCTCCAGAAATCGCAGCCAATATTTTTTCACCCAAACTGGATGATACTGTCAGGTAATGACCAGTACACTAAGGCGACTTGGTTCCCCAAATTTCGTTCTTCTATGTTGAAGCGTTCATTTCCAGTAACACTTTGAATTTTTAGGTATCACTCTGTTTTCTCCTATATTGATACATGTACTTGGAACTCTAAATCCAACACGGTTTGTGCTAGCTTCTTGAAACTTGACACAGTAAAGTAGTTTCACGTTCTCTCTCTATGTTTTGTTTCCTCTTGATGTAGCCCTAAGCAGTGACTGGCGAGAAACACTTTCATGGAAAGGGGTTGCCAAGCTTCCAAAAATTACGAATCTCCAGAAATCTCAGCAAATACTTTTTCACCCAAACTGGATGATACTGTCAGGTAATGATCAGTACACGAAGGCGACTTGGTTCCCCAAATTTCGTTTTTCTATGCTGAAGCGTTCATTTCCAGTAACACTTTGAATTTTTATGTATCACTCTGTTTTCTCCTATATTGATACATGTACTTGGAACTCTAATTCCAACACGGTTTGTGCTAGCTTCTTGAAACTTGACACAGTAAAGTAGTTTCATGTTCTATCTCTATGTTTTGTTTCCTCTTGATATAGCCCTAAGCACTGACTGGCGAGAAACACTTTCATGGAAAGGGGTTGCCCAGCTTCCAAAAATTACGAATCTCCAGAAATCGCAGCCAATATTTTTTCACCCAAACTGGATGATACTGTCAGGTAATGACCAGTACACTAAGGCGACTTGGTTCCCCAAATTTCGTTCTTCTATGTTGAAGCGTTCATTTCCAGTAACACTTTGAATTTTTAGGTTTCACTCTGTTTTCTCCTATATTGATAGATGTATTTGGAACTCAAAATCCAACACGGTTTGTGCTAGCTTCTTGAAACTTGACACAGTAAAGTAGTTTCACGTTCTATCTCTATGGTTTGTTTCCTCTTGATGTAGCCGTAAGCACTGACTGGAGAGAAACACTTTCATGGAAAGGGGTTGCCCAGCTTCCAAAAATTACGAATCTCCAGAAATCGCAGCCAATATTTTTTCACCCAAACTGGATGATACTGTCAGGTAATGACCAGTACACTAAGGCGACTTGGTTCCCCAAATTTCGTTCTTCTATGTTGAAGCGTTCATTTCCAGTAACACTTTGAATTTTTAGGTTTCACTCTGTTTTCTCCTATATTGATAGATGTATTTGGAACTCAAAATCCAACACGGTTTGTGCTAGCTTCTTGAAACTTGACACAGTAAAGTAGTTTCACGTTCTATCTCTATGGTTTGTTTCCTCTTGATGTAGCCGTAAGCACTGACTGGAGAGAAACACTTTCATGGAAAGGGGTTGCCAAGCTTCCAAAAATTACGAATCTCCAGAAATCTCAGCAAATATTTTTTCACCCAAACTGGATGATACTTTCAGGTAATGATCAGTACACGAAGAAGACTTGGTTCCCCAAATTTCGTTCTTCTATGTTGAAGCGTTCATTTCCAGTAACAGTTTGAATTTTTAGGTTTCACTCTGTTTTCTCCTATATTGATAGATGTATCTGGAACTCTAAATCCAACACGGTTTGTGCTAGCTTCTTGAAACTAGACACAGTAAAGTAGTTTCATGTTCTATCTCTATGTTTTGTTTCCTCTTGATGTAGCCCTAAGCACTGACTAGCGAGAAACACTTTCATGGAAAGGGGTTGCCAAGCTTCCAAAAATTACGAATCTCCAGAAATCTCAGCAAATACTTTTTCACCCAAACTGGATGATACTGTCAGGTAATGATCAGTACACGAAGGCGACTTGGTTCCCCAAATTTCGTTTTTCTATGCTGAAGCGTTCATTTCCAGTAACAGTTTGAATTTTTAGGTTTCACTCTGTTTTCTCCTATATTGATAGATGTATTTGGAACTCTAAATCCAACACGGTTTGTGCTAGCTTCTTGAAACTTGACACAGTAAAGTAGTTTCACGTTCTATCTCTATGTTTTGTTTCCTCTTGATGTAGCCCTAAGCAGTGACTGGCGAGAAACACTTTCATGGAAAGGGGTTGCCAAGCTTCCAAAAATTACGAATCTCCAGAAATCTCAGCAAATACTTTTTCACCCAAACTGGATGATACTGTCAGGTAATGATCAGTACACGAAGGCGACTTGGTTCCCCAAATTTCGTTTTTCTATGCTGAAGCGTTCATTTCCAGTAACAGTTTGAATTTTTAGGTATGACTCTGTTTTCTCCTATATTGATACATGTACTTGGAACTCTAAATCCAACACGGTTTGTGCTAGCTTCTTGAAACTTGACACAGTAAAGTAGTTTCACGTTCTATCTCTATGGTTTGTTTCCTCTTGATGTAGCCCTAAGCACTGACTGGCGAGAAACACTTTCATGGAAAGGGGTTGCCCAGCTTCCAAAAATTACGAATCTCCAGAAATCGCAGCCAATATTTTTTCACCCAAACTGGATGATACTGTCAGGTAATGACCAGTACACTAAGGCGACTTGGTTCCCCAAATTTCGTTCTTCTATGTTGAAGCGTTCATTTCCAGTAACACTTTGAATTTTTAGGTTTCACTCTGTTTTCTCCTATATTGATAGATGTATTTGGAACTCTAAATCCAACACGGTTTGTGCTAGCTTCTTGAAACTTGACACAGTAAAGTAGTTTCACGTTCTATCTCTATGTTTTGTTTCCTCTTGATGTAGCCCTAAGCAGTGACTGGCGAGAAACACTTTCATGGAAAGGGGTTGCCAAGCTTCCAAAAATTACGAATCTCCAGAAATCTCAGCAAATACTTTTTCACCCAAACTGGATGATACTGTCAGGTAATGACCAGTACACTAAGGCGACTTGGTTCCCCAAATTTCGTTCTTCTATGTTGAAGCGTTCATTTCCAGTAACACTTTGAATTTTTAGGTATCACTCTGTTTTCTCCTATATTGATACATGTACTTGGAACTCTAAATCCAACACGGTTTGTGCTAGCTTCTTGAAACTTGACACAGTAAAGTAGTTTCACGTTCTCTCTCTATGTTTTGTTTCCTCTTGATGTAGCCCTAAGCAGTGACTGGCGAGAAACACTTTCATGGAAAGGGGTTGCCAAGCTTCCAAAAATTACGAATCTCCAGAAATCTCAGCAAATACTTTTTCACCCAAACTGGATGATACTGTCAGGTAATGATCAGTACACGAAGGCGACTTGGTTCCCCAAATTTCGTTTTTCTATGCTGAAGCGTTCATTTCCAGTAACACTTTGAATTTTTAGGTATCACTCTGTTTTCTCCTATATTGATACATGTACTTGGAACTCTAATTCCAACACGGTTTGTGCTAGCTTCTTGAAACTTGACACAGTAAAGTAGTTTCATGTTCTATCTCTATGTTTTGTTTCCTCTTGATATAGCCCTAAGCACTGACTGGCGAGAAACACTTTCATGGAAAGGGGTTGCCCAGCTTCCAAAAATTACGAATCTCCAGAAATCGCAGCCAATATTTTTTCACCCAAACTGGATGATACTGTCAGGTAATGACCAGTACACTAAGGCGACTTGGTTCCCCAAATTTCGTTCTTCTATGTTGAAGCGTTCATTTCCAGTAACACTTTGAATTTTTAGGTTTCACTCTGTTTTCTCCTATATTGATAGATGTATTTGGAACTCAAAATCCAACACGGTTTGTGCTAGCTTCTTGAAACTTGACACAGTAAAGTAGTTTCACGTTCTATCTCTATGGTTTGTTTCCTCTTGATGTAGCCCTAAGCACTGACTGGAGAGAAACACTTTCATGGAAAGGGGTTGCCAAGCTTCCAAAAATTACGAATCTCCAGAAATCTCAGCAAATATTTTTTCACCCAAACTGGATGATACTTTCAGGTAATGATCAGTACACGAAGAAGACTTGGTTCCCCAAATTTCGTTCTTCTATGTTGAAGCGTTCATTTCCAGTAACAGTTTGAATTTTTAGGTTTCACTCTGTTTTCTCCTATATTGATAGATGTATCTGGAACTCTAAATCCAACACGGTTTGTGCTAGCTTCTTGAAACTAGACACAGTAAAGTAGTTTCATGTTCTATCTCTATGTTTTGTTTCCTCTTGATGTAGCCCTAAGCACTGACTAGCGAGAAACACTTTCATGGAAAGGGGTTGCCAAGCTTCCAAAAATTACGAATCTCCAGAAATCTCAGCAAATACTTTTTCACCCAAACTGGATGATACTGTCAGGTAATGATCAGTACACGAAGGCGACTTGGTTCCCCAAATTTCGTTTTTCTATGCTGAAGCGTTCATTTCCAGTAACAGTTTGAATTTTTAGGTTTCACTCTGTTTTCTCCTATATTGATAGATGTATTTGGAACTCTAAATCCAACACGGTTTGTGCTAGCTTCTTGAAACTTGACACAGTAAAGTAGTTTCACGTTCTATCTCTATGTTTTGTTTCCTCTTGATGTAGCCCTAAGCAGTGACTGGCGAGAAACACTTTCATGGAAAGGGGTTGCCAAGCTTCCAAAAATTACGAATCTCCAGAAATCTCAGCAAATACTTTTTCACCCAAACTGGATGATACTGTCAGGTAATGATCAGTACACGAAGGCGACTTGGTTCCCCAAATTTCGTTTTTCTATGCTGAAGCGTTCATTTCCAGTAACAGTTTGAATTTTTAGGTATGACTCTGTTTTCTCCTATATTGATACATGTACTTGGAACTCTAAATCCAACACGGTTTGTGCTAGCTTCTTGAAACTTGACACAGTAAAGTAGTTTCACGTTCTATCTCTATGGTTTGTTTCCTCTTGATGTAGCCCTAAGCACTGACTGGCGAGAAACACTTTCATGGAAAGGGGTTGCCCAGCTTCCAAAAATTACGAATCTCCAGAAATCGCAGCCAATATTTTTTCACCCAAACTGGATGATACTGTCAGGTAATGACCAGTACACTAAGGCGACTTGGTTCCCCAAATTTCGTTCTTCTACGTTGAAGCGTTCATTTCCAGTAACAGTTTGAATTTTTAGGTATCACTCTGTTTTCTCCTATATTGATACATGTACTTGGAACTCTAAATCCGACACGGTTTGTGCTAGCTTCTTGAAACTTGACACAGTAAAGTAGTTTCACGTTCTATCTCTATGGATTGTTTCCTCCAGTTGTAGCCCTAAGCACTGACTGGCGAGAAACACTTTCATGGAAAGGGGTTTCCAAGCTTCCAAAAATTACGAATCTCCAGAAATCTCAGCAAATATTTTTTCACCCAAACTGGATGATACTTTCAGGTAATGATCAGTACACTAAGGCGACTTGGTTCCCCAAATTTCGTTCTTCTATGTTGAAGCGTTCATTTCCAGTAACACTTTGAATTTTTAGGTATCACTCTGTTTTCTCCTATATTGATAGATGTATTTGGAACTCTAAATCCAACACGGTTTGTGCTAGCTTCTTGAAACTTGACACAGTAAAGTAGTTTCACGTTCTATCTCTATGTTTTGTTTCCTCTTGATGTAGCCCTAAGCACTGACTGGCGAGAAACACTTTCATGGAAAGGGGTTTCCAAGCTTCCAAAAATTACGAATCCCCAGAAATCTCAGCCAAAATTTTTCACCCAAACTGGATGATACTTTCAGGTAATGATCAGTACACTAAGACGACTTGGTTCCCCAAATTTCGTTCTTCTATGTTGAAGCGTTCATTTCCAGTAACAGTTTGAATTTTTAGGTATCACTCTGTTTTCTCCTATATTGATACATGTACATGGAACTCTAAATCCAACACGGTTTGTGCTAGCTTCTTGAAACTTGACACAGTAAAGTAGTTTCACGTTCTATCTCTATGGTTTGTTTCCTTTTGATGTAGCCCTAAGCACTGACTGGCAAGAAACACATTCAGGGAAAGGGGTTGCCAAGCTTCCAAAAATTACGAATCTCCAGAAATCTCAGCCAATATTTTTTCACCCAAACTGGATGATACTTTTAGGTAATGATCAGTACACGAAGGCGACTTGGTTCCCCAAATTTCGTTCTTCTATGTTGAAACGTTCATGTCCAGTAACACTTTGAATTTTTAGGTATCACTCTGTTTTCTCCTATATTGATAGATGTATTTGGAACTCTAAATCCAACACGGTTTGTGCTAGCTTCTTGAAACTTGACACAGTAAAGTAGTTTCACGTTCTATCTCTATGTTTTGTTTCCTCTTGATGTAGCCCTAAGCAGTGACTGGCGAGAAACACTTTCATGGAAAGGGGTTGCCAAGCTTCCAAAAATTACGAATCTCCAGAAATCTCAGCAAATACTTTTTCACCCAAACTGGATGATACTGTCAGGTAATGATCAGTACACGAAGGCGACTTGGTTCCCCAAATTTCGTTTTTCTATGCTGAAGCGTTCATTTCCAGTAACAGTTTGAATTTTTAGGTATGACTCTGTTTTCTCCTATATTGATACATGTACTTGGAACTCTAAATCCAACACGGTTTGTGCTAGCTTCTTGAAACTTGACACAGTAAAGTAGTTTCACGTTCTATCTCTATGGTTTGTTTCCTCTTGATGTAGCCATAAGCACTGACTGGCGAGAAACACTTTCATGGAAAGGGGTTGCCCAGCTTCCAAAAATTACGAATCTCCAGAAATCGCAGCCAATATTTTTTCACCCAAACTGGATGATACTGTCAGGTAATGACCAGTACACTAAGGCGACTTGGTTCCCCAAATTTCGTTCTTCTATGTTGAAGCATTCATTTCCAGTAACACTTTGAATTTTTAGGTATCACTCTGTTTTCTCCTATATTGATACATGTACTTGGAACTCTAAATCCAACACGGTTTGTGCTAGCTTCTTGAAACTTGACACAGTAAAGTAGTTTCACGTTCTATCTCTATGTTTTGTTTCCTCTTGATGTAGCCCTAAGCACTGACTGGCGAGAAACACTTTCATGGAAAGGGGTTGCCAAGCTTCCAAAAATTACGAATCTCCAGAAATCTCAGCAAATACTTTTTCATCCAAACTGGATGATACTTTCAGGTAATGATCAGTACACTAAGGCGACTTGCTTCCCCCAATTTCGTTCTTCTATGTTGAAGCGTTCATTTCCAGTAACACTTTGAATTTTTAGGTATCACTCTGTTTTCTCCTATATTGATACATGTACTTGGAACTCTAAATCCAACACGGTTTGTGCTAGATTCTTGAAACTTGACACAGTAAAGTAGTTTCACGTTCTATCTCTATGGTTTGTTTCCTCTTGATGTAGCCCTAAGCACTGACTGGCGAGAAACACTTTCATGGAAAGGGGTTGCCCAGCTTCCAAAAATTACGAATCTCCAGAAATCGCAGCCAATATTTTTTCACCCAAACTGGATGATACTGTCAGGTAATGACCAGTACACTAAGGCGACTTGGTTCCCCAAATTTCGTTCTTGTATTTTGAAGCGTTCATTTCCAGTAACACTTTGAATTTTTAGGTATCACTCTGTTTTCTCCTATATTGATATATGTACTTGGAACTCTAATTCCAACACGGTTTGTGCTAGCTTCTTGAAACTTGACACAGTAAAGTAGTTTCACGTTCTATCTCTATGGTTTGTTTCCTCTTGATGTAGCCCTAAGCACTGACTGGAGAGAAACACTTTCATGGAAAGGGGTTGCCAAGCTTCTAAAAATTACGAATCTCCAGAAATCTCAGCAAATATTTTTTCACCCAAACTGGATGATACTTTCAGGTAATGATCAGTACACGAAGGCGACTTGGTTCCCCAAATTTCGTTCTTCTATGTTGAAGCGTTCATTTCCAGTAACAGTTTGAATTTTTAGGTTTCACTCTGTTTTCTCCTATATTGATAGATGTATCTGGAACTCTAAATCCAACACGGTTTGTGCTAGCTTCTTGAAACTTGACACAGTAAAGTAGTTTCACGTTCTATCTCTATGTTTTGTTTCCTCTTGATGTAGCCCTAAGCACTGACTGGCGAGAAACCCTTTCATGGAAAGGGGTTGCCAAGCTTCCAAAAATTACGAATCTCCAGAAATCTCAGCAAATACTTTTTCACCCAAACTGGATGATACTTTCAGGTAATGATCAGTACACTAAGGCGACTTGGTTCCCCAAATTTCGTTCTTCTATGTTGAAGCGTTCATTTCCAGTAACAGTTTGAATTTTTAGGTATCACTCTGTTTTCTCCTATATTGATACATGTACTTGGAACTCTAAATCCAACACGGATTGTGCTAGCTTCTTGAAACTTGACACAGTAAAGTAGTTTCACGTTCTATCTCTATGTTTTGTTTCCTCTTGATGTAGCCCTAAGCACTGACTGGCGAGAAACACTTTCATGGAAAGGGGTTGCCAAGCTTCCAAAAATTACGAATCTCCAGAAATCTCAGCAAATACTTTTTCACCCAAACTGGATGATACTTTCAGGTAATGATCAGTACACTAAGGCGACTTGGTTCCCCAAATTTCGTTCTTCTATGTTGAAGCGTTCATTTCCAGTAACAGTTTGAATTTTTAGGTTTCACTCTGTTTTCTCCTATATTGATAGGTGTATCTGGAACTCTAAATCCAACACGTTTTGTGCTATCTTCTTGAAACTTGACACAGTAAAGTAGTTTCACGTTCTATCTCTATGTTTTGTTTCCTCTTGATGTAGCCCTAAGCAGTGACTGGCGAGAAACACTTTCATGGAAAGGGGTTGCCAAGCTTCCAAAAATTACGAATCTCCAGAAATCTCAGCAAATACTTTTTCACCCAAACTGGATGATACTGTCAGGTAATGATCAGTACACGAAGGCGACTTGGTTCCCCAAATTTCGTTTTTCTATGCTGAAGCGTTCATTTCCAGTAACAGTTTGAATTTTTAGGTTTCACTCTGTTTTCTCCTATATTGATAGATGTATTTGGAACTCTAAATCCAACACGGTTTGTGCTAGCTTCTTGAAACTTGACACAGTAAAGTAGTTTCACGTTCTATCTCTATGTTTTTTTTCCTCTTGATATAGCCCTAATCAGTGACTGGCGAGAAACACTTTCATGGAAAGGGGTTGCCAAGCTTCCAAAAATTACGAATCTCCAGAAATCTCAGCAAATACTTTTTCACCCAAACTGGATGATACTGTCAGGTAATGAACAGTACACGAAGGCGACTTGGTTCCCCAAATTTCGTTCTTCTATGTTGAAGCGTTCTTTTCCAGTAACACTTTGAATTTTTAGGTATCACTCTGTTTTCTCCTATATTGATACATGTACTTGGAACTCTAAATCCAACACGGTTTGTGCTAGCTTCTTGAAACTTGACACAGTAAAGTAGTTTCACGTTCTATCTCTTTCGTTTGTTTCCTCTTGATGTAGCCATAAGCACTGACTGGCGAGAAACACTTTCATGGAAAGGGGTTGCCCAGCTTCCAAAAATTACGAATCTCAGAAATCACAGCCAATATTTTTTCACCCAAACTGGATGATACTGTCAGGTAATGACCAGTACACTAAGGCGACTTGGTTCCCCAAATTCCGTTCTTCTATGTTGAAGCGTTCATTTCCAGTAACACTTTGAATTTTTAGGTATCACTCTGTTTTCTCCTATATTGATACATGTACTTGGAACTCTAAATCCAACACGGTTTGTGCTAGCTTCTTGAAACTTGACACAGTAAAGTAGTTTCACGTTCTATCTCTATGTTTTGTTTCCTCTTGATGTAGCCCTAAGCACTGACTGGCGAGAACACTTTCATGGAAAGGGGTTTCCAAGCTTCCAAAAATTACGAATCTCCAGAAATCTCAGCAAATATTTTTTCACCCAAACTGGATGATACTGTCAGGTAATGATCAGTACACTAAGGCGACTTGGTTCCCAAAATTTCGTTCTTCTATGTTGAAGCGTTCATTTCCAGTAACACTTTGAATTTTTAGGTATCACTCTGTTTTGTCCTATATTGATAGATGTATTTGGAACTCTAAATCCAACACGGTTTGTGCTAGCTTCTTGAAACTTGACACAGTAAAGTAGTTTCACGTTCTATCTCTATGTTTTGTTTCCTCTTGATGTAGCCCTAAGCAGTGACTGGCGAGAAACACTTTCATGGAAAGGGGTTGCCAAGCTTCCAAAAAATTACGAATCTCCAGAAATCTCAGAAAATATTTTTTCACCCAAACTGGATGATACTTTCAGGTAATGATCAGTACACTAAGGCGACTTGGTTCCCCAAATTTCGTTCTTCTACGTTGAAGCGTTCATTTCCAGTAACAGTTTGAATTTTTAGGTATCACTCTGTTTTCTCCTATATTGATACATGTACTTGGAACTCTAAATCCGACAAGGTTTGTGCTAGCTTCTTGAAACTTGACACAGTAAAGTAGTTTCACGTTCTATCTCTATGGATTGTTTCCTCTTGTTGTAGCCCTAAGCATTGACTGGCGAGAAACACTTTCATGGAAAGGGGTTTCCAAGCTTCCAAAAATTACGAATCTCCAGAAATCTCAGCAAATATTTTTTCACCCAAACTGGATGATACTTTCAGGTAATGATCAGTACACGAAGGCGACTTGGTTCCCCAAATTTCGTTCTTCTATGTTGAAGCGTTCATTTCCAGTAACACTTTGAATTTTTAGGTATCACTCTGTTTTCTCCTATATTGATAGATGTATTTGGAACTCTAAATCCAACACGGTTTGGGCTAGCTTCTTGAAACTTGACACAGTAAAGTAGTTTCACGTTCTATCTCTATGTTTTGTTTCCTCTTGATGTAGCCCTAAGCAGTGACTGGCGAGAAACACTTTCATGGAAAGGGGTTTCCAAGCTTCCAAAAATTACGAATCCCCAGAAATCTCAGCCAATATTTTTTCACCCAAACTGGATGATACTTTCAGGTAATGATCAGTACACTAAGGCGACTTGGTTCCCCAAATTTCGTTCTTCTATGTTGAAGCGTTCATGTCCAGTAACACTTTGAATTTTTAGGTATCACTCTGTTTTCTCCTATATTGATAGATGTATTTGGAACTCTAAATCCAACACGGTTTGTGCTAGCTTCTTGAAACTTGACAAAGTAAAGTAGTTTCACGTTCTATCTCTATGTTTTGTTTCCTCTTGATGTAGCCCTAAGCAGTGACTGGCGAGAAACACTTTCATGAAAAGGGGTTTCCAAGCTTCCAAAAATTACGAATCTCCAGAAATCTCAGCCAATATTTTTTCACCCAAACTGGATGATACTTTCAGGTAATGATCAGTACACTAAGGCGACTTGGTTCCCCAAATTTCGTTCTTCTATGTTGAAGCGTTCATTTCCAGTAACAGTTTGAATTTTTAGGTATCACTATGTTTTCTCCTATATTGATACATGTACTTGGAACTCTAAATCCAACACAGTTTGTGCCAGCTTCTTGAAACTTGACACAGTAAAGTAGTTTCACGTTCTATCTCTATGTTTTGTTTCCTCTTGATGTAGCCCTAAGCACTGACTGGCGAGAAACACTTTCATGGAAAGGGGTTGCCAAGCTTCCAAAAATTACGAATCTCCAGAAATCTCAGCCAATATTTTTTCACCCAAACTGGATGATACTTTCAGGTAATGATCAGTACACGAAGGCGACTTGGTTCCCCAAATTTCGTTCTTCTACGTTGAAGCGTTCATTTCCAGTAACAGTTTGAATTTTTAGGTTTCACTCTGTTTTCTCCTATATTGATAGATGTATCTGGAACTCTAAATCCGACACGGTTTGTGCTAGCTTCTTGAAACTTGACACAGTAAAGTAGTTTCACGTTCTATCTCTATGTTTTGTTTCCTCTTGATGTAGCCCTAAGCAGTGACTGCCGAGAAACACTTTCATGGAAAGGGGTTGCCAAGCTTCCAAAATTTACGAATCTCCAGAAATCTCAGCAAATATTTTTTCACCCTAACTGGATGATACTTTCAGGTAATGATCAGTACACTAAGGCGACTTGGTTCCCCAAATTTTGTTCTTCTATGTTGAAGCGTTCATTTCCAGTAACTGTTTGAATTTTTAGGTATCACTCTGTTTTCTCCTATATTGATACATGTACTTGGAACTCTAAATCCAACACGGTTTGTGCTAGCTTCTTGAAACTTGACACAGTAAAGTAGTTTCACGTTCTATCTCTATGGTTTGTTTCCTCTTGATGTAGCCCTAAGCACTGACTGGCGAGAAACACTTTCATGGAAAGAGGTTGCCAATCTTCCAAAAATTACGAATCTCCAGAAATCTCAGCAAATATTTTTTCACCCACACTGGATGATACTGTCAGGTAATGATCAGTACACTAAGGCGACTTGGTTCCCCAAATTTCGTTCTTCTATGTTGAAGCGTTCATTTCCAGTAACAGTTTGAATTTTTAGGTTTCACTCTGTTTTCTCCTATATTGATACATGTACTTGGAACTCTAAATCCAACACGGTTTGTGCTAGCTTCTTGAAACTTGACACAGTAAAGTAGTTTCACGTTCTCTCTCTATGTTTTGTTTCCTCTTGATGTAGCCCTAAGCACTGACTGGCGAGAAACACTTTCATGGAAAGGGGTTGCCAAGCTTCCAAAAATTACGAATCTCCAGAAATCTCAGCAAATATTTTTTCACCCAAACTGGATGATACTTTCAGGTAATGATCAGTACACTAAGGCGACTTGGTTCCCCAAATTTCGTTCTTCTATGTTGAAGCGTTCATTTCCAGTAACAGTTTGAATTTTTAGGTTTCACTCTGTTTTCTCCCATATTGATAGATGTATCTGGAACTCGAAATCCAACACGGTTTGTGCTAGCTTCTTGAAACTTGACACAGTAAAGTAGTTTCACGTTCTATCTCTATGTTTTGTTTCCTCTTGATGTAGCACTAAGCAGTGACTGGCGAGAAACACTTTCATGGAAAGGGGTTGCCAAGCTTCCAAAAATTATGAATCTCCAGAAATCTCAGCCAATATTTTTTCACCCAAACTGGATGATACTTTCAGGTAATGATCAGTACACTAAGGCGACTTGGTTCCCGAAATTTCGTTCTTCTATGTTGAAGCGTTCATTTCCAGTAACACTTTGAATTTTTAGGTATCACTCTGTTTTCTCCTATATTGATACATGTACTTGGAACTCTAAATCCGACACGGTTTGTGCTAGCTTCTTGAAACTTGACACAGTAAAGTAGTTTCACGTTCTATCACTATGGATTGTTTCCTCTTGTTGTAGCCCTAAGCACTGACTGGCGAGAAACACTTTCATGGAAAGGGGTTGCCAAGCTTCCAAAAATTACGAATCTCCAGAAATCTCAGCAAATATTTTTTCACCCAAACTGGATGATACTTTCAGGTAATGATCAGTACACTAAGGCGACTTGGTTCCCCAAATTTCGTTCTTCTATGTTGAAGCGTTCATTTCCAGTAACAGTTTGAATTTTTAGGTATCACTCTGTTTTCTCCTATATTGATAGATGTATTTGGAACTCTAAATCCAACACGGTTTGTGCTAGCTTCTTGAAACTTGACACAGTAAAGTAGTTTCACGTTCTATCTCTATGTTTTGTTTCCTCTTGATGTAGCCCTAAGCAGTGACTGGCGAGAAACACTTTCATGGAAAGGGGTTTCCAAGCTTCCAAAAATTACGAATCCCCAGAAATCTCAGCCAATATTTTTTCACCCAAACTGGATGATACTTTCAGGTAATGATCAGTACACTAAGGCGACTTGGTTCCCCAAATTTCGTTCTTCTATGTTGAAGCGTTCATTTCCAGTAACAGTTTGAATTTTTAGGTATCACTCTGTTTTCTCCTATATTGATACATGTACTTGGAACTCTAAATCCAACACGGTTTGTGCTAGCTTCTTGAAACTTTTCACAGTAAAGTAGTTTCACGTTCTATCTCTATGGTTTGTTTCCTTTTGATGTAGCCCTAAGCACTGACTGGCGAGAAACACATTCAGGGAAAGGGGTTGCCAAGCTTCCAAAAATTACGAATCTCCAGAAATCTCAGCCAATATTTTTTCACCCAAACTGGATGATACTTTCAGGTAATGATCAGTACACGAAGGCGACTTGGTTCCCCAAATTTCGTTCTTCTATGTTGAAGCGTTCATGTCCAGTAACACTTTGAATTTTTAGGTATCACTCTTTTCTCTCCTATATTGATAGATGTATTTGGAACTCTAAATCCAACACGGTTTGTGCTAGCTTCTTGAAACTTCACATAGTAAAGTAGTTTCACGTTCTATCTCTATGGTTTGTTTCCTCTTGATGTAGCCCTAAGCACTGACTGGCGAGAAACACTTTCATGGAAAGGGGTTGCCAAGCTTCCAAAAATTACGAATCTCCAGAAATCTCAGCAAATATTTTTTCACCCACACTTGATGATACTGTCAGGTAATGATCAGTACACTAAGGCGACTTGGTTCCCCCAATTTCGTTCTTCTATGTTGAAGCGTTCATTTCCAGTAACAGTTTGAATTTTTAGGTATCACTCTGTTTTCTCCTATATTGATACATGTACTTGGAACTCTAAATCCAACACGGTTTGTGCCAGCTTCTTGAAACTTGACACAGTAAAGTAGTTTCACGTTCTATCTCTATGTTTTGTTTCCTCTTGATGTAGCCCTAAGCACTGACTGGCGAGAAACACTTTCATGGAAAGGGGTTGCCTAGCTTCCAAAAATTACGAATCCCCAGAAATCTCAGCAAATATTTTTTCACCCAAACTGGATGATACTTTCAGGTAATGATCAGTACACTAAGGCGACTTGGTTCCCCAAATTTCGTTCTTCTACGTTGAAGCGTTCATTTCCAGTAACAGTTTGAATATTTAGGTTTCACTCTGTTTTCTCCTATATTGATAGATGTATCTGGAACTGTAAATCCGACACGGTTTGTGCTAGCTTCTTGAAACTTGACACAGTAAAGTAGTTTCACGTTCTATCTCTATGGTTTGTTTCCTCTTGATGTAGCCCTAAGCACTGACTGGCGAGAAACACTTTCATGGAAAGGGGTTGCCAAGCTTCCAAAAATTACGAATCTCCAGAAATCTCAGCAAATATTTTTTCACCCACACTTGATGATACTGTCAGGTAATGATCAGTACACTAAGGCGACTTGGTTCCCCAAATTTCGTTCTTCTATGTTGAAGCGTTCATTTCCAGTAACACTTTGAATTTTTAGGTATCACTCTGTTTTCTCCTATATTGATACATGTACTTGGAACTCTAAATCCAACACGGTTTGTGCTAGCTTCTTGAAACTTGACACAGTAAAGTAGTTTCACGTTCTATCTCTATGTTTTGTTTCCTCTTGATGTAGCCCTAAGCACTGACTGGCGAGAAACACTTTCATGGAAAGGGGTTGCCCAGCTTCCAAAAATTACGAATCTCCAGAAATCGCAGCCAATATTTTTTCACCCAAACTGGATGATACTGTCAGGTAATGACCAGTACACTAAGGCGACTTGGTTCCCCAAATTTCGTTCTTCTATGTTGAAGCGTTCATTTCCAGTAACACTTTGAATTTTTAGGTATCACTCTGTTTTCTCCTATATTGATACATGTACTTGGAACTCTAAATCCAACACGGTTTGTGCTAGCTTCTTGAAACTTGACACAGTAAAGTAGTTTCACGTTCTATCTCTATGTTTTGTTTCCTCTTGATGTAGCCCTAAGCACTGACTGGCGAGAAACACTTTCATGGAAAGGGGTTGCCAAGCTTCCAAAAATTACGAATCTCCAGAAATCTCAGCAAATATTTTTTCACCCAAACTGGATGATACTTTCAGGTAATGATCAGTACACTAAGGCGACTTGGTTCCCCAAATTTCGTTCTTCTACGTTGAAGCGTTCATTTCCAGTAACAGTTTGAATTTTTAGGTTTCACTCTGTTTTCTCCTATATTGATAGATGTATTTGGAACTCTAAATCCAACACGGTTTGTGCTAGCTTCTTGAAACTTGACACAGTAAAGTAGTTTCACGTTCTATCTCTATGGTTTGTTTCCTCTTGATGTAGCCCTAAGCACTGACTGGAGAGAAACACTTTCATGGAAAGGGTTTGCCAAGCTTCCAAAAATTACGAATCTCCAGAAATCTCTGCAAATATTTTTTCACCCAAACTGGATGATACTTTCAGGTAATGATCAGTACACGAAGGCGACTTGGTTCCCCAAATTTCGTTCTTCTATGTTGAAGCGTTCATTTCCAGTAACAGTTTGAATTTTTAGGTTTCACTCTGTTTTCTCCTATATTGATAGATGTATCTGGAACTCTAAATCCAACACGGTTTGTGCTAGCTTCTTGAAACTTGACACAGTAAAGTAGTTTCACGTTCTATCTCTATGTTTTGTTTCCTCTTGATGTAGCCCTAAGCACTGACTGGCGAGAAACACTTTCATGGAAAGGGGTTGCCAAGCTTCCAAAAATTACGAATCTCCAGAAATCTCAGCAAATACTTTTTCACCCAAACTGGATGATACTTTCAGGTAATGATCAGTACACTAAGGCGACTTGGTTCCCCAAATTTCGTTCTTCTATGTTGAAGCGTTCATTTCCAGTAACAGTTTGAATTTTTAGGTATCACTCTGTTTTCTCCTATATTGATACATGTACTTGGAACTCTAATTCCAACACGGTTTGTGCTAGCTTCTTGAAACTTGACACAGTAAAGTAGTTTCACGTTCTATCTCTATGTTTTGTTTCCTCTTGATGTAGCCCTAAGCACTGACTGGCGAGAAACACTTTCATGGAAAGGGGTTGCCAAGCTTCCAAAAATTACGAATCTCCAGAAATCTCAGCAAATATTTTTTCATCCAAACTGGATGATACTGTCAGGTAATGATCAGTACACTAAGGCGACTTGGTTCCCGAAATTTCGTTCTTCTATGTTGAAGCGTTCATTTCCAGTAACAGTTTGAATTTTTAGGTATCACTCTGTTTTCTCCTATATTGATACATGTACTTGGAACTCTAAATCCAACACGGTTTGTGCTAGCTTCTTGAAACTTGACACAGTAAAGTAGTTTCACGTTCTATCTCTATGTTTTGTTTCCTCTTGATGTAGCCCTAAGCACTGACTGGCGAGAAACACTTTCATGGAAAGGGGTTGCCAAGCTTCCAAAAATTACGAATCTCCAGAAATCTCAGCAAATATTTTTTCACCCAAACTGGATGATACTTTCAGGTAATGATCAGTACACTAAGGCGACTTGGTTCCCCAAATTTCGTTCTTCTACGTTGAAGCGTTCATTTCCAGTAACAGTTTGAATTTTTAGGTTTCACTCTGTTTTCTCCTATATTGATAGAGGTATTTGGAACCCTAAATCCAACACGGTTTGTGCTAGCTTCTTGAAACTTGACACAGTAAAGTAGTTTCACGTTCTATCTCTATGGTTTGTTTCCTCTTGATGTAGCCCTAAGCACTGACTGGAGAGAAACACTTTCATGGAAAGGGGTTGCCAAGCTTCCAAAAATTACGAATCTCCAGAAATCTCAGCAAATACTTTTTCACCCAAACTGGATGATACTGTCAGGTAATGATCAGTAAACTAAGGCGACTTGGTTCCCCAAATTTCGTTCTTCTATGTTGAAGCGTTCATTTCCAGTAACAGTTTGAATTTTTAGGAATCACTCTGTTTTCTCCTATGTTGATACATGTACTTGGAACTCTAAATCCAACACGGTTTGTGCTAGCTTCTTGAAACTTGACACAGTAAAGTAGTTTCACGTTCTATCTCTATGGTTTGTTTCCTCTTGTTGTAGCCCTAAGCACTGACTGGCGAGAAACACATTCAGGGAAAGGGGTTGCCAAGCTTCCAAAAATTACGAATCTCCAGAAATCTCAGCCAATATTTTTTCACCCAAACTGGATGATACTTTCAGGTAATGATCAGTACACGAAGGCGACTTGGTTCCCCAAATTTCGTTCTTCTATGTTGAAGCGTTCATGTCCAGTAACACTTTGAATTTTTAGGTATCACTCTGTTTTCTCCTATATTGATAGATGTATTTGGAACTCTAAATCCAACACGGTTTGTGCTAGCTTCTTGAAACTTGACACAGTAAAGTAGTTTCACGTTCTATCTCTATGGTTTGTTTCCTCTTGATGTAGCCCTAAGCACTGACTGGCGAGAAACACTTTCATGGAAAGGGGTTGCCCAGCTTCCAAAAATTACGAATCTCCAGAAATCTCAGCAAATACTTTTTCACCCAAACTGGATGATACTGTCAGGTAATGATCAGTACACTAAGGCGACTTGGTTCCCCAAATTTCGTTTTTCTATGCTGAAGCGTTCATTTCCAGTAACAGTTTGAATTTTTAGGTATCACTCTGTTTTCTCCTATATTGATACATGTACTTGGAACTCTAAATCCAACACGGTTTGTGCTAGCTTCTTGAAACTTGACACAGTAAAGTAGTTTCACGTTCTATCTCTTTCGTTTGTTTCCTCTTGATGTAGCCCTAAGCACTGACTGGCGAGAAACACTTTCATGGAAAGGGGTTGCCCAGCTTCCAAAAATTACGAATCTCCAGAAATCGCAGCCAATATTTTTTCACCCAAACTGGATGATACTGTCAGGTAATGACCAGTACACTAAGGCGACTTGGTTCCCCAAATTTCGTTCTTCTATGTTGAAGCGTTCATTTCCAGTAACACTTTGAATTTTTAGGTATCACTCTGTTTTCTCCTATATTGATACATGTACTTGGAACTCTAATTCCAACACGGTTTGTGCTAGCTTCTTGAAACTTGACACAGTAAAGTAGTTTCACGTTCTATCTCTATGTTTTGTTTCCTCTTGATGTAGCCCTAAGCACTGACTGGCGAGAAACACTTTCATGGAAAGGGGTTGCCAAGCTTCCAAAAATTACGAATCTCCAGAAATCTCAGCAAATATTTTTTCACCCAAACTGGATGATACTTTCAGGTAATGATCAGTACACTAAGGCGACTTGGTTCCCCAAATTTCGTTCTTCTACGTTGAAGCGTTCATTTCCAGTAACAGTTTGAATTTTTAGGTTTCACTCTGTTTTCTCCTATATTGATAGATGTATTTGGAACTCTAAATCCAACACGGTTTGTGCTAGCTTCTTGAAACTTGACACAGTAAAGTAGTTTCACGTTCTATCTCTATGGTTTGTTTCCTCTTGATGTAGCCCTAAGCACTGACTGGCGAGAAACACTTTCATGGAAAGGGGTTGCCAAGCTTCCAAAAATTACGAATCTCCAGAAATCTCAGCAAATATTTTTTCACCCAAACTGGATGATACTTTCAGGTAATGATCAGTACACGAAGGCGACTTGGTTCCCCAAATTTCGTTCTTCTACGTTGAAGCGTTCATTTCCAGTAACAGTTTGAATTTTTAGGTTTCACTCTGTTTTCTCCTATATTGATAGAGGTATCTGGAACTCTAAATCCAACACGGTTTGTGCTAGCTTCTTGAAACTTGACACAGTAAAGTAGTTTCACGTTCTATCTCTATGGTTTGTTTCCTCTTGATGTAGCCCTAAGCACTGACTGGAGAGAAACACTTTCATGGAAAGGGGTTGCCAAGCTTCCAAAAATTACGAATCTCCAGAAATCTCAGCAAATATTTTTTCACCCAAACTGGATGATACTTTCAGGTAATGATCAGTACACTAAGGCGACTTGGTTCCCCAAATTTCGTTCTTCTATGTTGAAGCGTTCATTTCCAGTAACATTTTGAATTTTTAGGTATCACTCTGTTTTCTCCTATATTGATACATGTACTTGGAACTCTAAATCCGACACGGTTTGTGCTAGCTTCTTGAAACTTGACACAGTAAAGTAGTTTCACGTTCTATCTCTATGGTTTGTTTCCTCTTGTTGTAGCCCTAAGCACTGACTGGCGAGAAACACTTTCATGGAAAGGGGTTGCCAAGCTTCCAAAAATTACGAATCTCCAGAAATCTCAGCAAATATTTTTTCACCCAAACTGGATGATACTGTCAGGTAATGATCAGTACACTAAGGCGACTTGGTTCCCCAAATTTCGTTCTTCTATGTTGAAGCGTTCATTTCCAGTAACAGTTTGAATTTTTAGATATCACTCTGTTTTCTCCTATATTGATACATGTACTTGGAACTCTAAATCCGACACGGTTTGTGCTAGCTTCTTGAAACTTGACACAGTAAAGTAGTTTCACGTTCTATCTCTATGGTTTGTTTCGTCTTGTTGTAGCCCTAAGCACTGACTGGCGAGAAACACTTTCATGGAAAGGGGTTGCCAAGCTTCCAAAAATTACGAATCTCCAGAAATCTCAGCAAATATTTTTTCACCCAAACTGGATGATACTTTCAGGTAATGATCAGTACACTAAGGCGACTTGGTTCCCCAAATTTCGTTCTTCTATGTTGAAGCGTTCATTTCCAGTAAAACTTTGAATTTTTAGGTATCACTCTGTTTTCTCCTATATTGATAGATGTATTTGGAACTCTAAATCCAACACGGATTGTGCTAGCTTCTTGAAACTTGACACAGTGAAGTAGTTTCACGTTCTATCTCTATGTTTTGTTTCCTCTTGATGTAGCCCTAAGCACTGACTGGCGAGAAACACTTTCATGGAAAGGGGTTGCCAAGCTTCCAAAAATTACGAATCTCCAGAAATCTCAGCAAATATTTTTTCACCCAAACTGGATGATACTTTCAGGTAATGATCAGTACACTAAGGCGACTTGGTTCCCCAAATTTCGTTCTTCTACGTTGAAGCGTTCATTTCCAGTAACAGTTTGAATTTTTAGGTTTCACTCTGTTTTCTCCTATATTGATAGAGGTATTTGGAACTCTAAATCCAACACGGTTTGTGCTAGCTTCTTGAAACTTGACACAGTAAAGTAGTTTCACGTTCTATCTCTATGGTTTGTTTCCTCTTGATGTAGCCCTAAGCACTGACTGGAGAGAAACACTTTCATGGAAAGGGGTTGCCAAGCTTCCAAAAATTACGAATCTCCAGAAATCTCAGCAAATATTTTTTCACCCAAACTGGATGATACTTTCAGGTAATGATCAGTACACTAAGGCGACTTGGTTCCCCAAATTTCGTTCTTCTATGTTGAAGCGTTCATTTCCAGTAACATTTTGAATTTTTAGGTATCACTCTGTTTTCTCCTATATTGATACATGTACTTGGAACTCTAAATCCGACACGGTTTGTGCTAGCTTCTTGAAACTTGACACAGTAAAGTAGTTTCACGTTCTATCTCTATGGTTTG
This sequence comes from Spermophilus citellus, assembly GCF_964194105.1. Taxonomy (NCBI): domain Eukaryota; kingdom Metazoa; phylum Chordata; class Mammalia; order Rodentia; family Sciuridae; genus Spermophilus; species Spermophilus citellus. Next base: position 48,720,710 of record NC_138187.1, on the reverse strand, counting down.
TTTCCTCTTGTTGTAGCCCTAAGCACTGACTGGCGAGAAACACTTTCATGGAAAGGGGTTGCCAAGCTTCCAAAAATTACGAATCTCCAGAAATCTCAGCAAATATTTTTTCACCCAAACTGGATGATACTGTCAGGTAATGATCAGTACACTAAGGCGACTTGGTTCCCCAAATTTCGTTCTTCTATGTTGAAGCGTTCATTTCCAGTAACAGTTTGAATTTTTAGATATCACTCTGTTTTCTCCTATATTGATACATGTACTTGGAACTCTAAATCCAACACGGTTTGTGCTAGCTTCTTGAAACTTGACACAGTAAAGTAGTTTCACGTTCTATCTCTATGGTTTGTTTCCTTTTGATGTAGCCCTAAGCACTGACTGGCGAGAAACACATTCAGGGAAAGGGGTTGCCAAGCTTCCAAAAATTACGAATCTCCAGAAATCTCAGCCAATATTTTTTCACCCAAACTGGATGATACTTTCAGGTAATGATCAGTACACGAAGGCGACTTGGTTCCCCAAATTTCGTTCTTCTATGTTGAAGCGTTCATGTCCAGTAACACTTTGAATTTTTAGGTATCACTCTGTTTTCTCCTATATTGATAGATGTATTTGGAACTCTAAATCCAACACGGTTTGTGCTAGCTTCTTGAAACTTGACACAGTAAAGTAGTTTCACGTTCTATCTCTATGGTTTGTTTCCTCTTGATGTAGCCCTAAGCACTGACTGGGGAGAAACACTTTCATGGAAAGGGGTTGCCAAGCTTCCAAAAATTACGAATCTCCAGAAATCTCAGCAAATATTTTTTCACCCAAACTGGATGATACTTTCAGGTAATGATCAGTACACTAAGGCGACTTGGTTCCCCAAATTTCGTTCTTCTATGTTGAAGCGTTCATTTCCAGTAACACTTTGAATTTTTAGGTATCACTCTGTTTTCTCCTATATTGATACATGTACTTGGAACTCTAAATCCGACACGGTTTGTGCTAGCTTCTTGAAACTTGACACAGTAAAGTAGTTTCACGTTCTATCTCTATGGTTTGTTTCCTATTGTTGTAGCCCTAAGCACTGACTAGCGAGAAACACTTTCATGGAAAGGGGTTGCCAAGCTTCCAAAAATTACGAATCTCCAGAAATCTCAGCAAATATTTTTTCACCCAAACTGGATGATACTGTCAGGTAATGATCAGTACACTAAGGCGACTTGGTTCCCCAAATTTCGTTCTTCTATGTTGAAGCGTTCATTTCCAGTAACAGTTTGAATTTTTAGGTATCACTCTGTTTTCTCCTATATTGATACATGTACTTGGAACTCTAAATCCAACACGGTTTGTGCTAGCTTCTTGAAACTTGACACAGTAAAGTAGTTTCACGTTCTATCTCTATGGTTTGTTTCCTTTTGATGTAGCCCTAAGCACTGACTGGCGAGAAACACATTCAGGGAAAGGGGTTGCCAAGCTTCCAAAAATTACGAATCTCCAGAAATCTCAGCCAATATTTTTTCACCCAAACTGGATGATACTATCAGGTAATGATCAGTACACGAAGGCGACTTGGTTCCCCAAATTTCGTTCTTCTATGTTGAAGCGTTCATGTCCAGTAACACTTTGAATTTTTAGGTATCACTCTGTTTTCTCCTATATTGATAGATGTATTTGGAACTCTAAATCCAACACGGTTTGTGCTAGCTTCTTGAAACTTGAAAAGTAAAGTAGTTTCACGTTCTATCTCTATGTTTTGTTTCCTCTTGATGTAGCCCTAAGCAGTGACTGGCGAGAAACACTTTCATGAAAAGGGGTTTCCAAGCTTCCAAAAATTACGAATCTCCAGAAATCTCAGCAAATATTTTTTCACCCAAACTGGATGATACTTTCAGGTAATGATCAGTACACTAAGGCGACTTGTTTCCCCAAATTTCGTTCTTCTATGTTGAAGCGTTCATTTCCAGTAACAGTTTGAATTTTTAGGTATCACTCTGTTTTCTCTTATATTGATACATGTACTTGGAACTCTAAATCCAACACGGTTTGTGCCAGCTTCTTGAAACTTGACACAGTAAAGTAGTTTCACGTTCTATCTCTATGGTTTGTTTCCTCTTGATGTAGCCCTAAGCACTGACTGGCGAGAAACACTTTCATGGAAAGGGGTTGCCAAGCTTCCAAAAATTACGAATCTCCAGAAATCTCAGCAAATATTTTTTCACCCACACTGGGTGATACTGTCAGGTAATGATCAGTACACTAAGGCGACTTGGTTCCCCAAATTTCGTTCTTCTATGTTGAAGCGTTCATTTCCAGTAACAGTTTGAATTTTTAGGTATCACTCTGTTTTCTCCTATATTGATACATGTACTTGGAACTCTAAATCCAACACGGTTTGTGCTAGCTTCTTGAAACTTGACACAGTAAAGTAGTTTCACGTTCTATCTCTATGTTTTGTTTCCTATTGATGTAGCCCTAAGCACTGACTGGCGAGAAACACTTTCATGGAAAGGGGTTGCCAAGCTTCCAAAAATTACGAATCTCCAGAAATCTCAGCAAATATTTTTTCACCCAAACTGGATGATACTTTCAGGTAATGATCAGTACACTAAGGCGACTTGGTTCCCCAAATTTCGTTCTTCTACGTTGAAGCGTTCATTTCCAGTAACAGTTTGAATTTTTAGGTTTCACTCTGTTTTCTCCTATATTGATAGATGTATCTGGAACTCTAAATCCGACACGGTTTGTGCTAGCTTCTTGAAACTTGACACAGTAAAGTAGTTTCACGTTCTATCTCTTTCGTTTGTTTCCTCTTGATGTAGCCCTAAGCAGTGACTGGCGAGAAACACTTTCATGGAAAGGGGTTGCCAAGCTTCCAAAAATTACGAATCTCCAGAAATCTCAGCAAATACTTTTTCACCCAAACTGGATGATACTGTCAGGTAATGATCAGTACACGAAGGCGACTTGGTTCCCCAAATTTCGTTTTTCTATTCTGAAGCGTTCATTTCCAGTAACAGTTTGAATTTTTAGGTATCACTCTGTTTTCTCCTATATTGATACATGTACTTGGAACTCTAAATCCAACACGGTTTGTGCTAGCTTCTTGAAACTTGACACAGTAAAGTAGTTTCACGTTCTATCTCTTTCATTTGTTTCCTCTTGATGTAGCCCTAAGCACTGACTGGCGAGAAACACTTTCATGGAAAGGGGTTGCCCAGCTTCCAAAAATTACGAATCTCCAGAAATCGCAGCCAATATTTTTTCACCCAAACTGGATGATACTGTCAGGTAATGATCAGTACACTAAGGCGACTTGGTTCCCCAAATTTCGTTCTTCTATGTTGAAGCGTTCATTTCCAGTAACAGTTTGAATTTTTAGGTATCACTCTGTTTTCTCCTATATTGATACATGTACTTGGAACTCTAAATCCAACACGGTTTGTGCTAGCTTCTTGAAACTTGACACTGTAATGTAGTTTCACGTTCTATCTCTATGTTTTGTTTCCTCTTGATGTAGCCCTAAGCACTGACTGGCGAGAAACACTTTCATGGAAAGGGGTTGCCAAGCTTCCAAAAATTACGAATCTCCAGAAATCTCAGCAAATATTTTTTCTCCCAAACTGGATGATACTTTCAGGTAATGATCAGTACACTAAGGCGACTTGGTTCCCCAAATTTCGTTCTTCTACGTTGAAGCGTTCATTTCCAGTAACAGTTTGAATTTTTAGGTTTCACTCTGTTTTCTCCTATATTGATAGATGTATTTGGAACTCTAAATCCAACAGGGTTTGTGCTAGCTTCTTGAAACTTGACACAGTAAAGTAGTTTCACGTTCTATCTCTATGTTTTGTTTCCTCTTGATGTAGCCTAAGCAGTGACTGGCGAGAAACACTTTCATGGAACGGGGTTTCCAAGCTTCCAAAAATTACGAATCTCCAGAAATCTCAGCAAATATTTTTTCACCCAAACTGGATGATACTTTCAGGTAATGATCAGTACACTAAGGCGACTTGGTTCCCCAAATTTCGTTCTTCTATGTTGAAGCGTTCATTTCCAGTAACATTTTGAATTTTTAGGTATCACTCTGTTTTCTCCTATATTGATACATGTACTTGGAACTCTAAATCCGACACGGTTTGTGCTAGCTTCTTGAAACTTGACACAGTAAAGTAGTTTCACGTTCTATCTCTATGTTTTGTTTCCTCTTGATGTAGCCCTAAGCACTGACTGGCGAGAAACACTTTCATGGAAAGGGGTTGCCAAGCTTCCAAAAATTACGAATCTCCAGAAATCTCAGCAAATATTTTTTCACCCAAACTGGATGATACTTTCAGGTAATGATCAGTACAGTAAGGCGACTTGGTTCCCCAAATTTCGTTCTTCTATGTTGAAGCGTTCATTTCCAGTAACAGTTTGAATTTTTAGGTATCACTCTGTTTTCTCCTATATTGATACATGTACTTGGAACTCTAAATCCAACACGGTTTGTGCTAGCTTCTTGAAACTTGACACAGTAAAGTAGTTTCACGTTCTATCTCTATGTTTTGTTTCCTCTTGATGTAGCCCTAAGCACTGACTGGCGAGAAACACTTTCATGGAAAGGGGTTGCCAAGCTTCCAAAAATTACGAATCTCCAGAAATCTCAGCAAATATTTTTTCACCCAAACTGGATGATACTTTCAGTTAATGATCAGTACACGAAGGCGACTTGGTTCCCCAAATTTCGTTCTTCTATGTTGAAGCGTTCATTTCCAGTAACAGTTTGAATTTTTAGGTTTCACTCTGTTTTCTCCTATATTGATAGATGTATCTGGAACTCTAAATCCAACACGGTTTGTGCTAGCTTCTTGAAACTTGACACAGTAAAGTAGTTTCACGTTCTATCTCTATGTTTTGTTTCCTCTTGATGTAGCCCTAAGCAGTGACTGGCGAGAAACACTTTCATGGAAAGGGGTTGCCAAGCTTCCAAAAATTACGAATCTCCAGAAATCTCAGCAAATACATTTTCACCCAATCTGGATGATACTGTCAGGTAATGATCAGTACACTAAGGCGACTTGGTTCCCCAAATTTCGTTCTTCTATGTTGAAGCGTTCATTTCCAGTAACACTTTGAATTTTTAGGTATCACTCTGTTTTCTCCTATATTGATACATGTACTTGGAACTCTAAATCCAACACGGTTTGTGCTAGCTTCTTGAAACTTGACACAGTAAAGTAGTTTCACGTTCTATCTCTATGTTTTGTTTCCTCTTGATGTAGCCCTAAGCAGTGACTGGCGAGAAACACTTTCATGGAACGGGGTTTCCAAGCTTCCAAAAATTACGAATCTCCAGAAATCTCAGCAAATATTTTTTCACCCAAACTGGATGATACTTTCAGGTAATGATCAGTACACTAAGGCGACTTGGTTCCCCAAATTTCGTTCTTCTATGTTGAAGCGTTCATTTCCAGTAACAGTTTGAATTTTTAGGTATCACTCTGTTTTCTCCTATATTGATACATGTACTTGGAACTCTAAATCCGACACGGTTTGTGCTAGCTTCTTGAAACTTGACACAGTAAAGTAGTTTCACGTTCTATCTCTATGTTTTGTTTCCTCTTGATGTAGCCCTAAGCACTGACTGGCGAGAAACACTTTCATGGAAAGGGGTTGCCAAGCTTCCAAAAATTACGAATCTCCAGAAATCTCAGCAAATATTTTTTCACCCAAACTGGATGATACTTTCAGGTAATGATCAGTACAGTAAGGCGACTTGGTTCCCCAAATTTCGTTCTTCTATGTTGAAGCGTTCATTTCCAGTAACAGTTTGAATTTTTAGGTATCACTCTGTTTTCTCCTATATTGATACATGTACTTGGAACTCTAAATCCAACACGGTTTGTGCTAGCTTCTTGAAACTTGACACAGTAAAGTAGTTTCACGTTCTATCTCTATGTTTTCTTTCCTCTTGATGTAGCCCTAAGCACTGACTGGCGAGAAACACTTTCATGGAAAGGGGTTGCCAAGCTTCCAAAAATTACGAATCTCCAGAAATCTCAGCAAATATTTTTTCACCCAAACTGGATGATACTTTCAGTTAATGATCAGTACACGAAGGCGACTTGGTTCCCCAAATTTCGTTCTTCTATGTTGAAGCGTTCATTTCCAGTAACAGTTTGAATTTTTAGGTTTCACTCTGTTTTCTCCTATATTGATAGATGTATCTGGAACTCTAAATCCAACACGGTTTGTGCTAGCTTCTTGAAACTTGACACAGTAAAGTAGTTTCACGTTCTATCTCTATGTTTTGTTTCCTCTTGATGTAGCCCTAAGCAGTGACTGGCGAGAAACACTTTCATGGAAAGGGGTTGCCAAGCTTCCAAAAATTACGAATCTCCAGAAATCTCAGCAAATACATTTTCACCCAATCTGGATGATACTGTCAGGTAATGATCAGTACACTAAGGCGACTTGGTTCCCCAAATTTCGTTCTTCTATGTTGAAGCGTTCATTTCCAGTAACACTTTGAATTTTTAGGTATCACTCTGTTTTCTCCTATATTGATACATGTACTTGGAACTCTAAATCCAACACGGTTTGTGCTAGCTTCTTGAAACTTGACACAGTAAAGTAGTTTCACGTTCTATCTCTATGTTTTGTTTCCTCTTGATGTAGCCCTAAGCAGTGACTGGCGAGAAACACTTTCATGGAACGGGGTTTCCAAGCTTCCAAAAATTACGAATCTCCAGAAATCTCAGCAAATATTTTTTCACCCAAACTGGATGATACTTTCAGGTAATGATCAGTACACTAAGGCGACTTGGTTCCCCAAATTTCGTTCTTCTATGTTGAAGCGTTCATTTCCAGTAACATTTTGAATTTTTAGGTATCACTCTGTTTTCTCCTATATTGATACATGTACTTGGAACTCTAAATCCGACACGGTTTGTGCTAGCTTCTTGAAACTTGACACAGTAAAGTAGTTTCACGTTCTATCTCTATGTTTTGTTTCCTCTTGATGTAGCCCTAAGCAGTGACTGGCGAGAAACACTTTCATGGAAAGGGGTTGCCAAGCTTCCAAAAATTACGATTCTCCAGAAATCTCAGCAAATACTTTTTCACCCAAACTGGATGATACTTTCAGGTAATGATCAGTACACTAAGGCGACTTGGTTTCCCAAATTTCGTTCTTCTATGTTGAAGCGTTCATTTCCAGTAACACTTTGAATTTTTAGGTATCACTCTGTTTTCTCCTATATTGATACATGTACTTGGAACTCTAAATCCAACACGGTTTGTGCTAGCTTCTTGAAACTTGACACAGTAAAGTAGTTTCACGTTCTATCTCTATGTTTTGTTTCCTCTTGATGTAGCCCTAAGCACTGACTGGCGAGAAACACTTTCATGGAAAGGGGTTGCCAAGCTTCCAAAAATTACGAATCTCCAGAAATCTCAGCAAATACTTTTTCACCCAAACTGGATGATACTTTCAGGTAATGATCAGTACACTAAGGCGACTTGGTTCCCCAAATTTCGTTCTTCTATGTTGAAGCGTTCATTTCCAGTAACAGTTTGAATTTTTAGGTATCACTCTGTTTTCTCCTATATTGATACATGTACTTGGAACTCTAAATCCAACACGGTTTGTGCTAGCTTCTTGAAACTTGACACAGTAAAGTAGTTTCACGTTCTATCTCTATGGTTTGTTTCCTCTCGATGTAACCCTAAGCACTGACTGGCGAGAAACACTTTCATGGAAAGGGGTTGCCCAGCTTCCAAAAATTACGAATCTCCAGAAATCGCAGCCAATATTTTTTCACCCAAACTGGATGATACTGTCAGGTAATGACCAGTACACGAAGGCGACTTGGTTCCCCAAATTTCGTTCTTCTATTTTGAAGCGTTCATTTCCAGTAACACTTTGAATTTTTAGGTATCACTCTGTTTTCTCCTATATTGATACATGTACTTGGAACTCTAATTCCAACACGGTTTGTGCTAGCTTCTTGAAACTTGACACAGTAAAGTAGTTTCACGTTCTATCTCTATGTTTTGTTTCCTCTTGATGTAGCCCTAAGCACTGAATGGCGAGAAACACTTTCATGGAAAGGGGTTGCCAAGCTTCCAAAAATTACGAATCTCCAGAAATCTCAGCAAATATTTTTTCACCCAAACTGGATGATACTTTCAGGTAATGATCAGTACACGAAGGCGACTTGGTTCCCCAAATTTCGTTCTTCTACGTTGAAGCGTTCATTTCCAGTAACAGTTTGAATTTTTAGGTTTCACTCTGTTTTCTCCTATATTGATAGATGTATTTGGAACTCTAAATCCAACACGGTTTGTGCTAGCTTCTTGAAACTTGACACAGTAAAGTAGTTTCACGTTCTATCTCTATGGTTTGTTTCCTCTTGATGTAGCCCTAAGCACTGACTGGAGAGAAACACTTTCATGGAAAGGGGTTGCCAAGCTTCCAAAAATTACGAATCTCCAGAAATCTCAGCAAATATTTTTTCACCCAAACTGGATGATACTTTCAGGTAATGATCAGTACACGAAGGCGACTTGGTTCCCCAAATTTCGTTCTTCTATGTTGAAGCGTTCATTTCCAGTAACAGTTTGAATTTTTAGGTTTCACTCTGTTTTCTCCTATATTGATAGATGTATCTGGAACTCTAAATCCAACACGGTTTGTGCTACCTTCTTGAAACTTGACACAGTAAAGTAGTTTTACGTTCTATCTCTATGTTTTGTTTCCTCTTGATGTAGCCCTAAGCACTGACTGGCGAGAAACACTTTCATGGAAAGGGGTTGCCAAGCTTCCAAAAATTACGATTCTCCAGAAATCTCAGCAAATACTTTTTCACCCAAACTGGATGATACTTTCAGGTAATGATCAGTACACTAAGGCGACTTGGTTCCCCAAATTTCGTTCTTCTATGTTGAAGCGTTCATTTCCAGTAACACTTTGAATTTTTAGGTATCACTCTGTTTTCTCCTATATTGATACATGTACTTGGAACTCTAAATCCAACACGGTTTGTGCTAGCTTCTTGAAACTTGACACAGTAAAGTAGTTTCACGTTCTATCTCTATGGTTTGTTTCCTCTTGATGTAGCCCTAAGCACTGACTGGCGAGAAACACTTTCATGGAAAGGGGTTGCCCAGCTTCCAAAAATTACGAATCTCCAGAAATCGCAGCCAATATTTTTTCACCCAAACTGGATGATACTGTCAGGTAATGACCAGTACACTAAGGCGACTTGGTTCCCCAAATTTCGTTCTTCTATTTTGAAGCGTTCATTTCCAGTAACACTTTGAATTTTTAGGTATCACTCTGTTTTCTCCTATATTGATACATGTACTTGGAACTCTAATTCCAACACGGTTTGTGCTAGCTTCTTGAAACTTGACACAGTAAAGTAGTTTCACGTTCTATCTCTATGTTTTGTTTCCTCTTGATGTAGCCCTAAGCACTGACTGGCGAGAAACACTTTCATGGAAAGGGGTTGCCAAGCTTCCAAAAATTACGAATCTCCAGAAATCTCAGCAAATATTTTTTCACCCAAACTGGATGATACTTTCAGGTAATGATCAGTACACGAAGGCGACTTGGTTCCCCAAATTTCGTTCTTCTACGTTGAAGCGTTCATTTCCAGTAACAGTTTGAATTTTGAGGTTTCACTCTGTTTTCTCCTATACTGATAGATGTATCTGGAACTCTAAATCCAACACGGTTTGTGCTAGCTTCTTGAAACTTGACACAGTAAAGTAGTTTCACGTTCTATCTCTATGTTTTGTTTCCTCTTGATGTAGCCCTAAGCACTGACTGGCGAGAAACACTTTCATGGAAAGGGGTTGCCAAGCTTCCAAAAATTACGATTCTCCAGAAATCTCAGCAAATACTTTTTCACCCAAACTGGATGATACTTTCAGGTAATGATCAGTACACGAAGGCTACTTGGTTCCCCAAATTTCGTTCTTCTATGTTGAAGCGTTCATTTCCAGTAACAGTTTGAATTTTTAGGTATCACTCTGTTTTCTCCTATATTGATACATGTACTTGGAACTCTAAATCCAACACGGTTTGTGCTAGCTTCTTGAAACTTGACACAGTAAAGTAGTTTCACGTTCTATCTCTATGTTTTGTTTCCTCTTGATGTAGCCCTAAGCACTGACTGGCGAGAAACACTTTCATGGAAAGGGGTTGCCAAGCTTCCAAAAATTACGAATCTCCAGAAATCTCAGCAAATACTTTTTCACCCAAACTGGATGATACTGTAAGGTAATGATCAGTACACTAAGGCGACTTGGTTAACCAAATTTCGTTCTTCTATTTTGAAGCGTTCATTTCCAGTTACACTTTGAATTTTTAGGTATCACTCTGTTTTCTCCTATATTGATACATGTACTTGGAACTCTAATTCCAACACGGTTTGTGCTAGCTTCTTGAAACTTGACACAGTAAAGTAGTTTCACGTTCTGTCTCTATGTTTTGTTTCCTCTTGATGTAGCCCTAAGCACTGACTGGCGAGAAACACTTTCATGGAAAGGGGTTGCCAAGCTTCCAAAAATTACGAATCTCCAGAAATCTCAGCAAATATTTTTTCACCCAAACTGGATGATACTTTCAGGTAATGATCAGTACACGAAGGCGACTTGGTTCCCCAAATTTCGTTCTTCTACGTTGAAGCGTTCATTTCCAGTAACAGTTTGAATTTTTAGGTTTCACTCTGTTTTCTCCTATATTGATAGATGTATCTGGAACTCTAAATCCAACACGGTTTGTGCTAGCTTCTTGAAACTTGACACAGTAAAGTAGTTTTACGTTCTATCTCTATGTTTTGTTTCCTCTTGATGTAGCCCTAAGCACTGACTGGCGAGAAACACTTTCATGGAAAGGGGTTGCCCAGCTTCCAAAAATTACGATTCTCCAGAAATTGCAGCCAATACTTTTTCACCCAAACTGGATGATACTTTCAGGTAATGATCAGTACACGAAGGCGACTTGGTTCCCCAAATTTCGTTCTTCTATGTTGAAGCGTTCATTTCCAGTAACAGTTTGAATTTTTAGGTATCACTCTGTTTTCTCCTATATTGATACATGTACTTGGAACTCTAAATCCAACACGGTTTGTGCTAGCTTCTTGAAACTTGACACAGTAAAGTAGTTTCACGTTCTATCTCTATGTTTTGTTTCCTCTTGATGTAGCCCTAAGCACTGACTGGCGAGAAACACTTTCATGGAAAGGGGTTGCCAAGCTTCCAAAAATTACGAATCTCCAGAAATCTCAGCAAATACTTTTTCACCCAAACTGGATGATACTTTCAGGTAATGATCAGTACACTAAGGCGACTTGGTTCCCCAAATTTCGTTCTTCTATGTTGAAGCGTTCATTTCCAGTAACAGTTTGAATTTTTAGGTATCACTCTGTTTTCTCCTATATTGATACATGTACTTGGACCTCTAAATCCAACACGGTTTGTGCTAGCTTCTTGAAACTTGACACAGTAAAGTAGTTTCACGTTCTATCTCTATGGTTTGTTTCCTCTTGATGTAGCCCTAAGCACTGACTGGCGAGAAACACTTTCATGGAAAGGGGTTGCCCAGCTTCCAAAAATTACGAATCTCCAGAAATCGCAGCCAATATTTTTTCACCCAAACTGGATGATACTGTCAGGTAATGACCAGTACACTAAGGCGACTTGGTTCCCCAAATTTCGTTCTTCTATTTTGAAGCGTTCATTTCCAGTAACACTTTGAATTTTTAGGTATCACTCTGTTTTCTCCTATATTGATACATGTACTTGGAACTCTAATTCCAACACGGTTTGTGCTAGCTTCTTGAAACTTGACACAGTAAAGTAGTTTCACGTTCTATCTCTATGTTTTGTTTCCTCTTGATGTAGCCCTAAGCACTGACTGGCGAGAAACACTTTCATGGAAAGGGGTTGCCAAGCTTCCAAAAATTACGAATCTCCAGAAATCTCAGCAAATATTTTTTCACCCAAACTGGATGATACTTTCAGGTAATGATCAGTACACTAAGGCGACTTGGTTCCCCAAATTTCGTTCTTCTATGTTGAAGCGTTCATTTCCAGTAACATTTTGAATTTTTAGGTATCACTCTGTTTTCTCCTATATTGATACATGTACTTGGAACTCTAAATCCGACACGGTTTGTGCTAGCTTCTTGAAACTTGACACAGTAAAGTAGTTTCACGTTCTATCTCTATGTTTTGTTTCCTCTTGATGTAGCCCTAAGCACTGACTGGCGAGAAACACTTTCATGGAAAGGGGTTGCCAAGCTTCCAAAAATTACGAATCTCCAGAAATCTCAGCAAATATTTTTTCACCCAAACTGGATGATACTTTCAGGTAATGATCAGTACACTAAGGTGACTTGGTTCCCCAAATTTCGTTCTTCTATGTTGAAGCGTTCATTTCCAGTAACACTTTGAATTTTTAGGTATCACTCTGTTTTCTCCTATATTGATACATGTACTTGGAACTCTAAATCCAACACGGTTTGTGCTAGCTTCTTGAAACTTGACACAGTAAAGTAGTTTCACGTTCTATCTCTATGTTTTGTTTCCTCTTGATGTAGCCCTAAGCACTGACTGGCGAGAAACACTTTCATGGAAAGGGGTTGCCAAGCTTCCAAAAATTACGAATCTCCAGAAATCTCAGCAAATACTTTTTCACCCAAACTGGATGATACTTTCAGGTAATGATCAGTACACTAAGGCGACTTGGTTCCCCAAATTTCGTTCTTCTATGTTGAAGCGTTCATTTCCAGTAACAGTTTGAATTTTTAGGTATCACTCTGTTTTCTCCTATATTGATACATGTACTTGGACCTCTAAATCCAACACGGTTTGTGCTAGCTTCTTGAAACTTGACACAGTAAAGTAGTTTCACGTTCTATCTCTATGGTTTGTTTCCTCTTGATGTAGCCCTAAGCACTGACTGGCGAGAAACACTTTCATGGAAAGGGGTTGCCCAGCTTCCAAAAATTACGAATCTCCAGAAATCGCAGCCAATATTTTTTCACCCAAACTGGATGATACTGTCAGGTAATGACCAGTACACTAAGGCGACTTGGTTCCCCAAATTTCGTTCTTCTATTTTGAAGCGTTCATTTCCAGTAACACTTTGAATTTTTAGGTATCACTCTGTTTTCTCCTATATTGATACATGTACTTGGAACTCTAAATCCAACACGGTTTGTGCTAGCTTCTTGAAACTTGACACAGTAAAGTAGTTTCACGTTCTATCTCTATGTTTTGTTTCCTCTTGATGTAGCCCTAAGCACTGACTGGCGAGAAACACTTTCATGGAAAGGGGTTGCCAAGCTTCCAAAAATTACGAATCTCCAGAAATCTCAGCAAATACTTTTTCACCCAAACTGGATGATACTTTCAGGTAATGATCAGTACACTAAGGCGACTTGGTTTCCCAAATTTCGTTCTTCTATGTTGAAGCGTTCATTTCCAGTAACAGTTTGAATTTTTAGGTATCACTCTGTTTTCTCCTATATTGATACATGTACTTGGAACTCTAAATCCAACACGGTTTGTGCTAGCTTCTTGAAACTTGACACAGTAAAGTAGTTTCACGTTCTATCTCTATGGTTTGTTTCCTCTCGATGTAACCCTAAGCACTGACTGGCGCGAAACACTTTCATGGAAAGGGGTTGCCCAGCTTCCAAAAATTACGAATCTCCAGAAATCGCAGCCAATATTTTTTCACCCAAACTGGATGATACTGTCAGGTAATGACCAGTACACGAAGGCGACTTGGTTCCCCAAATTTCGTTCTTCTATTTTGAAGCGTTCATTTCCAGTAACACTTTGAATTTTTAGGTATCACTCTGTTTTCTCCTATATTGATACATGTACTTGGAACTCTAATTCCAACACGGTTTGTGCTAGCTTCTTGAAACTTGACACAGTAAAGTAGTTTCACGTTCTATCTCTATGTTTTGTTTCCTCTTGATGTAGCCCTAAGCACTGAATGGCGAGAAACACTTTCATGGAAAGGGGTTGCCAAGCTTCCAAAAATTACGAATCTCCAGAAATCTCAGCAAATATTTTTTCACCCAAACTGGATGATACTTTCAGGTAATGATCAGTACACGAAGGCGACTTGGTTCCCCAAATTTCGTTCTTCTACGTTGAAGCGTTCATTTCCAGTAACAGTTTGAATTTTTAGGTTTCACTCTGTTTTCTCCTATATTGATAGATGTATTTGGAACTCTAAATCCAACACGGTTTGTGCTAGCTTCTTGAAACTTGACACAGTAAAGTAGTTTCACGTTCTATCTCTATGGTTTGTTTCCTCTTGATGTAGCCCTAAGCACTGACTGGAGAGAAACACTTTCATGGAAAGGGGTTGCCAAGCTTCCAAAAATTACGAATCTCCAGAAATCTCAGCAAATATTTTTTCACCCAAACTGGATGATACTTTCAGGTAATGATCAGTACACGAAGGCGACTTGGTTCCCCAAATTTCGTTCTTCTATGTTGAAGCGTTCATTTCCAGTAACAGTTTGAATTTTTAGGTTTCACTCTGTTTTCTCCTATATTGATAGATGTATCTGGAACTCTAAATCCAACACGGTTTGTGCTACCTTCTTGAAACTTGACACAGTAAAGTAGTTTTACGTTCTATCTCTATGTTTTGTTTCCTCTTGATGTAGCCCTAAGCACTGACTGGCGAGAAACACTTTCATGGAAAGGGGTTGCCAAGCTTCCAAAAATTACGATTCTCCAGAAATCTCAGCAAATACTTTTTCACCCAAACTGGATGATACTTTCAGGTAATGATCAGTACACTAAGGCGACTTGGTTCCCCAAATTTCGTTCTTCTATGTTGAAGCGTTCATTTCCAGTAACACTTTGAATTTTTAGGTATCACTCTGTTTTCTCCTATATTGATACATGTACTTGGAACTCTAAATCCAACACGGTTTGTGCTAGCTTCTTGAAACTTGACACAGTAAAGTAGTTTCACGTTCTATCTCTATGGTTTGTTTCCTCTTGATGTAGCCCTAAGCACTGACTGGCGAGAAACACTTTCATGGAAAGGGGTTGCCCAGCTTCCAAAAATTACGAATCTCCAGAAATCGCAGCCAATATTTTTTCACCCAAACTGGATGATACTGTCAGGTAATGACCAGTACACTAAGGCGACTTGGTTCCCCAAATTTCGTTCTTCTATTTTGAAGCGTTCATTTCCAGTAACACTTTGAATTTTTAGGTATCACTCTGTTTTCTCCTATATTGATACATGTACTTGGAACTCTAATTCCAACACGGTTTGTGCTAGCTTCTTGAAACTTGACACAGTAAAGTAGTTTCACGTTCTATCTCTATGTTTTGTTTCCTCTTGATGTAGCCCTAAGCACTGACTGGCGAGAAACACTTTCATGGAAAGGGGTTGCCAAGCTTCCAAAAATTACGAATCTCCAGAAATCTCAGCAAATATTTTTTCACCCAAACTGGATGATACTTTCAGGTAATGATCAGTACACGAAGGCGACTTGGTTCCCCAAATTTCGTTCTTCTACGTTGAAGCGTTCATTTCCAGTAACAGTTTGAATTTTGAGGTTTCACTCTGTTTTCTCCTATACTGATAGATGTATCTGGAACTCTAAATCCAACACGGTTTGTGCTAGCTTCTTGAAACTTGACACAGTAAAGTAGTTTCACGTTCTATCTCTATGTTTTGTTTCCTCTTGATGTAGCCCTAAGCACTGACTGGCGAGAAACACTTTCATGGAAAGGGGTTGCCAAGCTTCCAAAAATTACGATTCTCCAGAAATCTCAGCAAATACTTTTTCACCCAAACTGGATGATACTTTCAGGTAATGATCAGTACACGAAGGCTACTTGGTTCCCCAAATTTCGTTCTTCTATGTTGAAGCGTTCATTTCCAGTAACAGTTTGAATTTTTAGGTATCACTCTGTTTTCTCCTATATTGATACATGTACTTGGAACTCTAAATCCAACACGGTTTGTGCTAGCTTCTTGAAACTTGACACAGTAAAGTAGTTTCACGTTCTATCTCTATGTTTTGTTTCCTCTTGATGTAGCCCTAAGCACTGACTGGCGAGAAACACTTTCATGGAAAGGGGTTGCCAAGCTTCCAAAAATTACGAATCTCCAGAAATCTCAGCAAATACTTTTTCACCCAAACTGGATGATACTGTAAGGTAATGATCAGTACACTAAGGCGACTTGGTTAACCAAATTTCGTTCTTCTATTTTGAAGCGTTCGTTTCCAGTTACACTTTGAATTTTTAGGTATCACTCTGTTTTCTCCTATATTGATACATGTACTTGGAACTCTAATTCCAACACGGTTTGTGCTAGCTTCTTGAAACTTGACACAGTAAAGTAGTTTCACGTTCTGTCTCTATGTTTTGTTTCCTCTTGATGTAGCCCTAAGCACTGACTGGCGAGAAACACTTTCATGGAAAGGGGTTGCCAAGCTTCCAAAAATTACGAATCTCCAGAAATCTCAGCAAATATTTTTTCACCCAAACTGGATGATACTTTCAGGTAATGATCAGTACACGAAGGCGACTTGGTTCCCCAAATTTCGTTCTTCTACGTTGAAGCGTTCATTTCCAGTAACAGTTTGAATTTTTAGGTTTCACTCTGTTTTCTCCTATATTGATAGATGTATCTGGAACTCTAAATCCAACACGGTTTGTGCTAGCTTCTTGAAACTTGACACAGTAAAGTAGTTTTACGTTCTATCTCTATGTTTTGTTTCCTCTTGATGTAGCCCTAAGCACTGACTGGCGAGAAACACTTTCATGGAAAGGGGTTGCCCAGCTTCCAAAAATTACGATTCTCCAGAAATTGCAGCCAATACTTTTTCACCCAAACTGGATGATACTTTCAGGTAATGATCAGTACACGAAGGCGACTTGGTTCCCCAAATTTCGTTCTTCTATGTTGAAGCGTTCATTTCCAGTAACAGTTTGAATTTTTAGGTATCACTCTGTTTTCTCCTATATTGATACATGTACTTGGAACTCTAAATCCAACACGGTTTGTGCTAGCTTCTTGAAACTTGACACAGTAAAGTAGTTTCACGTTCTATCTCTATGTTTTGTTTCCTCTTGATGTAGCCCTAAGCACTGACTGGCGAGAAACACTTTCATGGAAAGGGGTTGCCAAGCTTCCAAAAATTACGAATCTCCAGAAATCTCAGCAAATACTTTTTCACCCAAACTGGATGATACTTTCAGGTAATGATCAGTACACTAAGGCGACTTGGTTCCCCAAATTTCGTTCTTCTATGTTGAAGCGTTCATTTCCAGTAACAGTTTGAATTTTTAGGTATCACTCTGTTTTCTCCTATATTGATACATGTACTTGGACCTCTAAATCCAACACGGTTTGTGCTAGCTTCTTGAAACTTGACACAGTAAAGTAGTTTCACGTTCTATCTCTATGGTTTGTTTCCTCTTGATGTAGCCCTAAGCACTGACTGGCGAGAAACACTTTCATGGAAAGGGGTTGCCCAGCTTCCAAAAATTACGAATCTCCAGAAATCGCAGCCAATATTTTTTCACCCAAACTAGATGATACTGTCAGGTAATGACCAGTACACTAAGGCGACTTGGTTCCCCAAATTTCGTTCTTCTATTTTGAAGCGTTCATTTCCAGTAACACTTTGAATTTTTAGGTATCACTCTGTTTTCTCCTATATTGATACATGTACTTGGAACTCTAATTCCAACACGGTTTGTGCTAGCTTCTTGAAACTTGACACAGTAAAGTAGTTTCACGTTCTATCTCTATGTTTTGTTTCCTCTTGATGTAGCCCTAAGCACTGACTGGCGAGAAACACTTTCATGGAAAGGGGTTGCCAAGCTTCCAAAAATTACGAATCTCCAGAAATCTCAGCAAATATTTTTTCACCCAAACTGGATGATACTTTCAGGTAATGATCAGTACACGAAGGCGACTTGGTTCCCCAAATTTCGTTCTTCTATGTTGAAGCGTTCATTTCCAGTAACAGTTTGAATTTTTAGGTTTCACTCTGTTTTCTCCTATATTGATAGATGTATCTGGAACTCTAAATCCAACACGGTTTGTGCTAGCTTCTTGAAACTTGAGACAGTAAAGTAGTTTTACGTTCTATCTCTATGTTTTGTTTCCTCTTGATGTAGCCCTAAGCACTGACTGGCGAGAAACACTTTCATGGAAAGGGGTTGCCAAGCTTCCAAAAATTACGATTCTCCAGAAATCTCAGCAAATACTTTTTCACCCAAACTGGATGATACATTCAGGTAATGATCAGTACACTAAGGCGACTTGGTTCCCCAAATTTCGTTCTTCTATGTTGAAGCGTTCATTTCCAGTAACAGTTTGAATTTTTAGGTATCACTCTGTTTTCTCCTATATTGATACATGTACTTGGAACTCTAAATCCAACACGGTTTGTGCTAGCTTCTTGAAACTTGACACAGTAAAGTAGTTTCACGTTCTATCTCTATGTTTTGTTTCCTCTTGATGTAGCCCTAAGCACTGACTGGCGAGAAACACTTTCATGGAAAGGGGTTGCCAAGCTTCCAAAAATTACGAATCTCCAGAAATCTCAGCAAATACTTTTTCACCCAAACTGGATGATACTTTCAGGTAATGATCAGTACACTAAGGCGACTTGGTTTCCCAAATTTCGTTCTTCTATGTTGAAGCGTTCATTTCCAGTAACAGTTTGAATTTTTAGGTATCACTCTGTTTTCTCCTATATTGATACATGTACTTGGAACTCTAAATCCAACACGGTTTGTGCTAGCTTCTTGAAACTTGACACAGTAAAGTAGTTTCACGTTCTATCTCTATGGTTTGTTTCCTCTCGATGTAACCCTAAGCACTGACTGGCGAGAAACACTTTCATGGAAAGGGGTTGCCCAGCTTCCAAAAATTACGAATCTCCAGAAATCGCAGCCAATATTTTTTCACCCAAACTGGATGATACTGTCAGGTAATGACCAGTACACGAAGGCGACTTGGTTCCCCAAATTTCGTTCTTCTATTTTGAAGCGTTCATTTCCAGTAACACTTTGAATTTTTAGGTATCACTCTGTTTTCTCCTATATTGATACATGTACTTGGAACTCTAATTCCAACACGGTTTGTGCTAGCTTCTTGAAACTTGACACAGTAAAGTAGTTTCACGTTCTATCTCTATGTTTTGTTTCCTCTTGATGTAGCCCTAAGCACTGAATGGCGAGAAACACTTTCATGGAAAGGGGTTGCCAAGCTTCCAAAAATTACGAATCTCCAGAAATCTCAGCAAATATTTTTTCACCCAAACTGGATGATACTTTCAGGTAATGATCAGTACACGAAGGCGACTTGGTTCCCCAAATTTCGTTCTTGTACGTTGAAGCGTTCATTTCCAGTAACAGTTTGAATTTTTAGGTTTCACTCTGTTTTCTCCTATATTGATAGATGTATTTGGAACTCTAAATCCAACACGGTTTGTGCTAGCTTCTTGAAACTTGACACAGTAAAGTAGTTTCACGTTCTATCTCTATGGTTTGTTTCCTCTTGATGTAGCCCTAAGCACTGACTGGAGAGAAACACTTTCATGGAAAGGGGTTGCCAAGCTTCCAAAAATTACGAATCTCCAGAAATCTCAGCAAATATTTTTTCACCCAAACTGGATGATACTTTCAGGTAATGATCAGTACACGAAGGCGACTTGGTTCCCCAAATTTCGTTCTTCTATGTTGAAGCGTTCATTTCCAGTAACAGTTTGAATTTTTAGGTTTCACTCTGTTTTCTCCTATATTGATAGATGTATCTGGAACTCTAAATCCAACACGGTTTGTGCTACCTTCTTGAAACTTGACACAGTAAAGTAGTTTTACGTTCTATCTCTATGTTTTGTTTCCTCTTGATGTAGCCCTAAGCACTGACTGGCGAGAAACACTTTCATGGAAAGGGGTTGCCAAGCTTCCAAAAATTACGATTCTCCAGAAATCTCAGCAAATACTTTTTCACCCAAACTGGATGATACTTTCAGGTAATGATCAGTACACTAAGGCGACTTGGTTCCCCAAATTTCGTTCTTCTATGTTGAAGCGTTCATTTCCAGTAACACTTTGAATTTTTAGGTATCACTCTGTTTTCTCCTATATTGATACATGTACTTGGAACTCTAAATCCAACACGGTTTGTGCTAGCTTCTTGAAACTTGACACAGTAAAGTAGTTTCACGTTCTATCTCTATGGTTTGTTTCCTCTTGATGTAGCCCTAAGCACTGACTGGCGAGAAACACTTTCATGGAAAGGGGTTGCCCAGCTTCCAAAAATTACGAATCTCCAGAAATCGCAGCCAATATTTTTTCACCCAAACTGGATGATACTGTCAGGTAATGACCAGTACACTAAGGCGACTTGGTTCCCCAAATTTCGTTCTTCTATTTTGAAGCGTTCATTTCCAGTAACACTTTGAATTTTTAGGTATCACTCTGTTTTCTCCTATATTGATACATGTACTTGGAACTCTAATTCCAACACGGTTTGTGCTAGCTTCTTGAAACTTGACACAGTAAAGTAGTTTCACGTTCTATCTCTATGTTTTGTTTCCTCTTGATGTAGCCCTAAGCACTGACTGGCGAGAAACACTTTCATGGAAAGGGGTTGCCAAGCTTCCAAAAATTACGAATCTCCAGAAATCTCAGCAAATATTTTTTCACCCAAACTGGATGATACTTTCAGGTAATGATCAGTACACGAAGGCGACTTGGTTCCCCAAATTTCGTTCTTCTACGTTGAAGCGTTCATTTCCAGTAACAGTTTGAATTTTGAGGATTCACTCTGTTTTCTCCTATACTGATAGATGTATCTGGAACTCTAAATCCAACACGGTTTTTGCTAGCTTCTTGAAACTTGACACAGTAAAGTAGTTTCACGTTCTATCTCTATGTTTTGTTTCCTCTTGATGTAGCCCTAAGCACTGACTGGCGAGAAACACTTTCATGGAAAGGGGTTGCCAAGCTTCCAAAAATTACGATTCTCCAGAAATCTCAGCAAATACTTTTTCACCCAAACTGGATGATACTTTCAGGTAATGATCAGTACACGAAGGCTACTTGGTTCCCCAAATTTTGTTCTTCTATGTTGAAGCGTTCATTTCCAGTAACAGTTTGAATTTTTAGGTATCACTCTGTTTTCTCCTATATTGATACATGTACTTGGAACTCTAAATCCAACACGGTTTGTGCTAGCTTCTTGAAACTTGACACAGTAAAGTAGTTTCACGTTCTATCTCTATGTTTTGTTTCCTCTTGATGTAGCCCTAAGCACTGACTGGCGAGAAACACTTTCATGGAAAGGGGTTGCCAAGCTTCCAAAAATTACGAATCTCCAGAAATCTCAGCAAACACTTTTTCACCCAAACTGGATGATACTGTAAGGTAATGATCAGTACACTAAGGCGACTTGGTTAACCAAATTTCGTTCTTCTATTTTGAAGCGTTCATTTCCAGTTACACTTTGAATTTTTAGGTATCACTCTGTTTTCTCCTATATTGATACATGTACTTGGAACTCTAAATCCAACACGGTTTGTGCTAGCTTCTTGAAACTTGACACAGTAAAGTAGTTTCACGTTCTATCTCTATGTTTTGTTTCCTCTTGATGTAGCCCTAAGCACTGACTGGCGAGAAACACTTTCATGGAAAGGGGTTGCCAAGCTTCCAAAAATTACGAATCTCCAGAAATCTCAGCAAATACTTTTTCACCCAAACTGGATGATACTTTCAGGTAATGATCAGTACACTAAGGCGACTTGGTTCCCCAAATTTCGTTCTTCTATGTTGAAGCGTTCATTTCCAGTAACAGTTTGAATTTTTAGGTATCACTCTGTTTTCTCCTATATTGATACATGTACTTGGACCTCTAAATCCAACACGGTTTGTGCTAGCTTCTTGAAACTTGACACAGTAAAGTAGTTTCACGTTCTATCTCTATGGTTTGTTTCCTCTTGATGTAGCCCTAAGCACTGACTGGCGAGAAACACTTTCATGGAAAGGGGTTGCCCAGCTTCCAAAAATTACGAATCTCCAGAAATCGCAGCCAATATTTTTTCACCCAAACTGGATGATACTGTCAGGTAATGACCAGTACACTAAGGCGACTTGGTTCCCCAAATTTCGTTCTTCTATTTTGAAGCGTTCATTTCCAGTAACACTTTGAATTTTTAGGTATCACTCTGTTTTCTCCTATATTGATACATGTACTTGGAACTCTAATTCCAACACGGTTTGTGCTAGCTTCTTGAAACTTGACACAGTAAAGTAGTTTCACGTTCTATCTCTATGTTTTGTTTCCTCTTGATGTAGCCCTAAGCACTGACTGGCGAGAAACACTTTCATGGAAAGGGGTTGCCAAGCTTCCAAAAATTACGAATCTCCAGAAATCTCAGCAAATATTTTTTCACCCAAACTGGATGATACTTTCAGGTAATGATCAGTACACTAAGGCGACTTGGTTCCCCAAATTTCGTTCTTCTATGTTGAAGCGTTCATTTCCAGTAACATTTTGAATTTTTAGGTATCACTCTGTTTTCTCCTATATTGATACATGTACTTGGAACTCTAAATCCGACACGGTTTGTGCTAGCTTCTTGAAACTTGACACAGTAAAGTAGTTTCACGTTCTATCTCTATGTTTTGTTTCCTCTTGATGTAGCCCTAAGCACTGACTGGCGAGAAACACTTTCATGGAAAGGGGTTGCCAAGCTTCCAAAAATTACGAATCTCCAGAAATCTCAGCAAATATTTTTTCACCCAAACTGGATGATACTTTCAGGTAATGATCAGTACACTAAGGCGACTTGGTTCCCCAAATTTCGTTCTTCTATGTTGAAGCGTTCATTTCCAGTAACACTTTGAATTTTTAGGTATCACTCTGTTTTCTCCTATATTGATACATGTACTTGGAACTCTAAATCCAACACGGTTTGTGCTAGCTTCTTGAAACTTGACACAGTAAAGTAGTTTCACGTTCTATCTCTATGTTTTGTTTCCTCTTGATGTAGCCCTAAGCACTGACTGGCGAGAAACACTTTCATGGAAAGGGGTTGCCATGCTTCCAAAAATTACGAATCTCCAGAAATCTCAGCAAATATTTTTTCACCCAAACTGGATGATACTTTCAGGTAATGATCAGTACACGAAGGCGACTTGGTTCCCCAAATTTCGTTCTTCTATGTTGAAGCGTTCATTTCCAGTAACAGTTTGAATTTTTAGGTTTCACTCTGTTTTCTCCTATATTGATAGATGTATCTGGAACTCTAAATCCAACACGGTTTGTGCTAGCTTCTTGAAACTTGAGACAGTAAAGTAGTTTTACGTTCTATCTCTATGTTTTGTTTCCTCTTGATGTAGCCCTAAGCACTGACTGGCGAGAAACACTTTCATGGAAAGGGGTTGCCAAGCTTCCAAAAATTACGATTCTCCAGAAATCTCAGCAAATACTTTTTCACCCAAACTGGATGATACATTCAGGTAATGATCAGTACACTAAGGCGACTTGGTTCCCCAAATTTCGTTCTTCTATGTTGAAGCGTTCATTTCCAGTAACAGTTTGAATTTTTAGGTATCACTCTGTTTTCTCCTATATTGATACATGTACTTGGAACTCTAAATCCAACACGGTTTGTGCTAGCTTCTTGAAACTTGACACAGTAAAGTAGTTTCACGTTCTATCTCTATGTTTTGTTTCCTCTTGATGTAGCCCTAAGCACTGACTGGCGAGAAACACTTTCATGGAAAGGGGTTGCCAAGCTTCCAAAAATTACGAATCTCCAGAAATCTCAGCAAATACTTTTTCACCCAAACTGGATGATACTTTCAGGTAATGATCAGTACACTAAGGCGACTTGGTTTCCCAAATTTCGTTCTTCTATGTTGAAGCGTTCATTTCCAGTAACAGTTTGAATTTTTAGGTATCACTCTGTTTTCTCCTATATTGATACATGTACTTGGAACTCTAAATCCAACACGGTTTGTGCTAGCTTCTTGAAACTTGACACAGTAAAGTAGTTTCACGTTCTATCTCTATGGTTTGTTTCCTCTCGATGTAACCCTAAGCACTGACTGGCGAGAAACACTTTCATGGAAAGGGGTTGCCCAGCTTCCAAAAATTACGAATCTCCAGAAATCGCAGCCAATATTTTTTCACCCAAACTGGATGATACTGTCAGGTAATGACCAGTACACGAAGGCGACTTGGTTCCCCAAATTTCGTTCTTCTATTTTGAAGCGTTCATTTCCAGTAACACTTTGAATTTTTAGGTATCACTCTGTTTTCTCCTATATTGATACATGTACTTGGAACTCTAATTCCAACACGGTTTGTGCTAGCTTCTTGAAACTTGACACAGTAAAGTAGTTTCACGTTCTATCTCTATGTTTTGTTTCCTCTTGATGTAGCCCTAAGCACTGAATGGCGAGAAACACTTTCATGGAAAGGGGTTGCCAAGCTTCCAAAAATTACGAATCTCCAGAAATCTCAGCAAATATTTTTTCACCCAAACTGGATGATACTTTCAGGTAATGATCAGTACACGAAGGCGACTTGGTTCCCCAAATTTCGTTCTTCTACGTTGAAGCGTTCATTTCCAGTAACAGTTTGAATTTTTAGGTTTCACTCTGTTTTCTCCTATATTGATAGATGTATTTGGAACTCTAAATCCAACACGGTTTGTGCTAGCTTCTTGAAACTTGACACAGTAAAGTAGTTTCACGTTCTATCTCTATGGTTTGTTTCCTCTTGATGTAGCCCTAAGCACTGACTGGAGAGAAACACTTTCATGGAAAGGGGTTGCCAAGCTTCCAAAAATTACGAATCTCCAGAAATCTCAGCAAATATTTTTTCACCCAAACTGGATGATACTTTCAGGTAATGATCAGTACACGAAGGCGAGTTGGTTCCCCAAATTTCGTTCTTCTATGTTGAAGCGTTCATTTCCAGTAACAGTTTGAATTTTTAGGTTTCACTCTGTTTTCTCCTATATTGATAGATGTATCTGGAACTCTAAATCCAACACGGTTTGTGCTACCTTCTTGAAACTTGACACAGTAAAGTAGTTTTACGTTCTATCTCTATGTTTTGTTTCCTCTTGATGTAGCCCTAAGCACTGACTGGCGAGAAACACTTTCATGGAAAGGGGTTGCCAAGCTTCCAAAAATTACGATTCTCCAGAAATCTCAGCAAATACTTTTTCACCCAAACTGGATGATACTTTCAGGTAATGATCAGTACACTAAGGCGACTTGGTTCCCCAAATTTCGTTCTTCTATGTTGAAGCGTTCATTTCCAGTAACACTTTGAATTTTTAGGTATCACTCTGTTTTCTCCTATATTGATACATGTACTTGGAACTCTAAATCCAACACGGTTTGTGCTAGCTTCTTGAAACTTGACACAGTAAAGTAGTTTCACGTTCTATCTCTATGGTTTGTTTCCTCTTGATGTAGCCCTAAGCACTGACTGGCGAGAAACACTTTCATGGAAAGGGGTTGCCCAGCTTCCAAAAATTACGAATCTCCAGAAATCGCAGCCAATATTTTTTCACCCAAACTGGATGATACTGTCAGGTAATGACCAGTACACTAAGGCGACTTGGTTCCCCAAATTTCGTTCTTCTATTTTGAAGCGTTCATTTCCAGTAACACTTTGAATTTTTAGGTATCACTCTGTTTTCTCCTATATTGATACATGTACTTGGAACTCTAATTCCAACACGGTTTGTGCTAGCTTCTTGAAACTTGACACAGTAAAGTAGTTTCACGTTCTATCTCTATGTTTTGTTTCCTCTTGATGTAGCCCTAAGCACTGACTGGCGAGAAACACTTTCATGGAAAGGGGTTGCCAAGCTTCCAAAAATTACGAATCTCCAGATATCTCAGCAAATATTTTTTCACCCAAACTGGATGATACTTTCAGGTAATGATCAGTACACGAAGGCGACTTGGTTCCCCAAATTTCGTTCTTCTACGTTGAAGCGTTCATTTCCAGTAACAGTTTGAATTTTGAGGTTTCACTCTGTTTTCTCCTATACTGATAGATGTATCTGGAACTCTAAATCCAACACGGTTTGTGCTAGCTTCTTGAAACTTGACACAGTAAAGTAGTTTCACGTTCTATCTCTATGTTTTGTTTCCTCTTGATGTAGCCCTAAGCACTGACTGGCGAGAAACACTTTCATGGAAAGGGGTTGCCAAGCTTCCAAAAATTACGATTCTCCAGAAATCTCAGCAAATACTTTTTCACCCAAACTGGATGATACTTTCAGGTAATGATCAGTACACGAAGGCTACTTGGTTCCCCAAATTTCGTTCTTCTATGTTGAAGCGTTCATTTCCAGTAACAGTTTGAATTTTTAGGTATCACTCTGTTTTCTCCTATATTGATACATGTACTTGGAACTCTAAATCCAACACGGTTTGTGCTAGCTTCTTGAAACTTGACACAGTAAAGTAGTTTCACGTTTTATCTCTATGTTTTGTTTCCTCTTGATGTAGCCCTAAGCACTGACTGGCGAGAAACACTTTCATGGAAAGGGGTTGCCAAGCTTCCAAAAATTACGAATCTCCAGAAATCTCAGCAAATACTTTTTCACCCAAACTGGATGATACTGTAAGGTAATGATCAGTACACTAAGGCGACTTGGTTAACCAAATTTCGTTCTTCTATTTTGAAGCGTTCGTTTCCAGTTACACTTTGAATTTTTAGGTATCACTCTGTTTTCTCCTATATTGATACATGTACTTGGAACTCTAATTCCAACACGGTTTGTGCTAGCTTCTTGAAACTTGACACAGTAAAGTAGTTTCACGTTCTGTCTCTATGTTTTGTTTCCTCTTGATGTAGCCCTAAGCACTGACTGGCGAGAAACACTTTCATGGAAAGGGGTTGCCAAGCTTCCAAAAATTACGAATCTCCAGAAATCTCAGCAAATATTTTTTCACCCAAACTGGATGATACTTTCAGGTAATGATCAGTACACGAAGGCGACTTGGTTCCCCAAATTTCGTTCTTCTATGTTGAAGCGTTCATTTCCAGTAACAGTTTGAATTTTTAGGTTTCACTCTGTTTTCTCCTATATTGATAGATGTATCTGGAACTCTAAATCCAACACGGTTTGTGCTAGCTTCTTGAAACTTGAGACAGTAAAGTAGTTTTACGTTCTATCTCTATGTTTTGTTTCCTCTTGATGTAGCCCTAAGCACTGACTGGCGAGAAACACTTTCATGGAAAGGGGTTGCCAAGCTTCCAAAAATTACGATTCTCCAGAAATCTCAGCAAATACTTTTTCACCCAAACTGGATGATACATTCAGGTAATGATCAGTACACTAAGGCGACTTGGTTCCCCAAATTTCGTTCTTCTATGTTGAAGCGTTCATTTCCAGTAACAGTTTGAATTTTTAGGTATCACTCTGTTTTCTCCTATATTGATACATGTACTTGGAACTCTAAATCCAACACGGTTTGTGCTAGCTTCTTGAAACTTGACACAGTAAAGTAGTTTCACGTTCTATCTCTATGTTTTGTTTCCTCTTGATGTAGCCCTAAGCACTGACTGGCGAGAAACACTTTCATGGAAAGGGGTTGCCAAGCTTCCAAAAATTACGAATCTCCAGAAATCTCAGCAAATACTTTTTCACCCAAACTGGATGATACTTTCAGGTAATGATCAGTACACTAAGGCGACTTGGTTTCCCAAATTTCGTTCTTCTATGTTGAAGCGTTCATTTCCAGTAACAGTTTGAATTTTTAGGTATCACTCTGTTTTCTCCTATATTGATACATGTACTTGGAACTCTAAATCCAACACGGTTTGTGCTAGCTTCTTGAAACTTGACACAGTAAAGTAGTTTCACGTTCTATCTCTATGGTTTGTTTCCTCTCGATGTAACCCTAAGCACTGACTGGCGAGAAACACTTTCATGGAAAGGGGTTGCCCAGCTTCCAAAAATTACGAATCTCCAGAAATCGCAGCCAATATTTTTTCACCCAAACTGGATGATACTGTCAGGTAATGACCAGTACACGAAGGCGACTTGGTTCCCCAAATTTCGTTCTTCTATTTTGAAGCGTTCATTTCCAGTAACACTTTGAATTTTTAGGTATCACTCTGTTTTCTCCTATATTGATACATGTACTTGGAACTCTAATTCCAACACGGTTTGTGCTAGCTTCTTGAAACTTGACACAGTAAAGTAGTTTCACGTTCTATCTCTATGTTTTGTTTCCTCTTGATGTAGCCCTAAGCACTGAATGGCGAGAAACACTTTCATGGAAAGGGGTTGCCAAGCTTCCAAAAATTACGAATCTCCAGAAATCTCAGCAAATATTTTTTCACCCAAACTGGATGATACTTTCAGGTAATGATCAGTACACGAAGGCGACTTGGTTCCCCAAATTTCGTTCTTCTACGTTGAAGCGTTCATTTCCAGTAACAGTTTGAATTTTTAGGTTTCACTCTGTTTTCTCCTATATTGATAGATGTATTTGGAACTCTAAATCCAACACGGTTTGTGCTAGCTTCTTGAAACTTGACACAGTAAAGTAGTTTCACGTTCTATCTCTATGGTTTGTTTCCTCTTGATGTAGCCCTAAGCACTGACTGGAGAGAAACACTTTCATGGAAAGGGGTTGCCAAGCTTCCAAAAATTACGAATCTCCAGAAATCTCAGCAAATATTTTTTCACCCAAACTGGATGATACTTTCAGGTAATGATCAGTACACGAAGGCGACTTGGTTCCCCAAATTTCGTTCTTCTATGTTGAAGCGTTCATTTCCAGTAACAGTTTGAATTTTTAGGTTTCACTCTGTTTTCTCCTATATTGATAGATGTATCTGGAACTCTAAATCCAACACGGTTTGTGCTACCTTCTTGAAACTTGACACAGTAAAGTAGTTTTACGTTCTATCTCTATGTTTTGTTTCCTCTTGATGTAGCCCTAAGCACTGACTGGCGAGAAACACTTTCATGGAAAGGGGTTGCCAAGCTTCCAAAAATTACGATTCTC
Organism: Spermophilus citellus; assembly: GCF_964194105.1. NCBI lineage: Eukaryota > Metazoa > Chordata > Mammalia > Rodentia > Sciuridae > Spermophilus > Spermophilus citellus. Next base: position 48,691,658 of record NC_138187.1, on the reverse strand, counting down.
CAGAAATCTCAGCAAATACTTTTTCACCCAAACTGGATGATACTTTCAGGTAATGATCAGTACACTAAGGCGACTTGGTTCCCCAAATTTCGTTCTTCTATGTTGAAGCGTTCATTTCCAGTAACACTTTGAATTTTTAGGTATCACTCTGTTTTCTCCTATATTGATACATGTACTTGGAACTCTAAATCCAACACGGTTTGTGCTAGCTTCTTGAAACTTGACACAGTAAAGTAGTTTCACGTTCTATCTCTATGGTTTGTTTCCTCTTGATGTAGCCCTAAGCACTGACTGGCGAGAAACACTTTCATGGAAAGGGGTTGCCCAGCTTCCAAAAATTACGAATCTCCAGAAATCGCAGCCAATATTTTTTCACCCAAACTGGATGATACTGTCAGGTAATGACCAGTACACTAAGGCGACTTGGTTCCCCAAATTTCGTTCTTCTATTTTGAAGCGTTCATTTCCAGTAACACTTTGAATTTTTAGGTATCACTCTGTTTTCTCCTATATTGATACATGTACTTGGAACTCTAATTCCAACACGGTTTGTGCTAGCTTCTTGAAACTTGACACAGTAAAGTAGTTTCACGTTCTATCTCTATGTTTTGTTTCCTCTTGATGTAGCCCTAAGCACTGACTGGCGAGAAACACTTTCATGGAAAGGGGTTGCCAAGCTTCCAAAAATTACGAATCTCCAGAAATCTCAGCAAATATTTTTTCACCCAAACTGGATGATACTTTCAGGTAATGATCAGTACACGAAGGCGACTTGGTTCCCCAAATTTCGTTCTTCTACGTTGAAGCGTTCATTTCCAGTAACAGTTTGAATTTTGAGGATTCACTCTGTTTTCTCCTATACTGATAGATGTATCTGGAACTCTAAATCCAACACGGTTTGTGCTAGCTTCTTGAAACTTGACACAGTAAAGTAGTTTCACGTTCTATCTCTATGTTTTGTTTCCTCTTGATGTAGCCCTAAGCACTGACTGGCGAGAAACACTTTCATGGAAAGGGGTTGCCAAGCTTCCAAAAATTACGATTCTCCAGAAATCTCAGCAAATACTTTTTCACCCAAACTGGATGATACTTTCAGGTAATGATCAGTACACGAAGGCTACTTGGTTCCCCAAATTTTGTTCTTCTATGTTGAAGCGTTCATTTCCAGTAACAGTTTGAATTTTTAGGTATCACTCTGTTTTCTCCTATATTGATACATGTACTTGGAACTCTAAATCCAACACGGTTTGTGCTAGCTTCTTGAAACTTGACACAGTAAAGTAGTTTCACGTTCTATCTCTATGTTTTGTTTCCTCTTGATGTAGCCCTAAGCACTGACTGGCGAGAAACACTTTCATGGAAAGGGGTTGCCAAGCTTCCAAAAATTACGAATCTCCAGAAATCTCAGCAAACACTTTTTCACCCAAACTGGATGATACTGTAAGGTAATGATCAGTACACTAAGGCGACTTGGTTAACCAAATTTCGTTCTTCTATTTTGAAGCGTTCATTTCCAGTTACACTTTGAATTTTTAGGTATCACTCTGTTTTCTCCTATATTGATACATGTACTTGGAACTCTAATTCCAACACGGTTTGTGCTAGCTTCTTGAAACTTGACACAGTAAAGTAGTTTCACGTTCTGTCTCTATGTTTTGTTTCCTCTTGATGTAGCCCTAAGCACTGACTGGCGAGAAACACTTTCATGGAAAGGGGTTGCCAAGCTTCCAAAAATTACGAATCTCCAGAAATCTCAGCAAATATTTTTTCACCCAAACTGGATGATACTTTCAGGTAATGATCAGTACACGAAGGCGACTTGGTTCCCCAAATTTCGTTCTTCTACGTTGAAGCGTTCATTTCCAGTAACAGTTTGAATTTTTAGGTTTCACTCTGTTTTCTCCTATATTGATAGATGTATCTGGAACTCTAAATCCAACACGGTTTGTGCTAGCTTCTTGAAACTTGACACAGTAAAGTAGTTTTACGTTCTATCTCTATGTTTTGTTTCCTCTTGATGTAGCCCTAAGCACTGACTGGCGAGAAACACTTTCATGGAAAGGGGTTGCCCAGCTTCCAAAAATTACGATTCTCCAGAAATTGCAGCCAATACTTTTTCACCCAAACTGGATGATACTTTCAGGTAATGATCAGTACACGAAGGCGACTTGGTTCCCCAAATTTCGTTCTTCTATGTTGAAGCGTTCATTTCCAGTAACAGTTTGAATTTTTAGGTATCACTCTGTTTTCTCCTATATTGATACATGTACTTGGAACTCTAAATCCAACACGGTTTGTGCTAGCTTCTTGAAACTTGACACAGTAAAGTAGTTTCACGTTCTATCTCTATGTTTTGTTTCCTCTTGATGTAGCCCTAAGCACTGACTGGCGAGAAACACTTTCATGGAAAGGGGTTGCCAAGCTTCCAAAAATTACGAATCTCCAGAAATCTCAGCAAATACTTTTTAACCCAAACTGGATGATACTTTCAGGTAATGATCAGTACACTAAGGCGACTTGGTTCCCCAAATTTCGTTCTTCTATGTTGAAGCGTTCATTTCCAGTAACAGTTTGAATTTTTAGGTATCACTCTGTTTTCTCCTATATTGATACATGTACTTGGACCTCTAAATCCAACACGGTTTGTGCTAGCTTCTTGAAACTTGACACAGTAAAGTAGTTTCACGTTCTATCTCTATGGTTTGTTTCCTCTTGATGTAGCCCTAAGCACTGACTGGCGAGAAACACTTTCATGGAAAGGGGTTGCCCAGCTTCCAAAAATTACGAATCTCCAGAAATCGCAGCCAATATTTTTTCACCCAAACTGGATGATACTGTCAGGTAATGACCAGTACACTAAGGCGACTTGGTTCCCCAAATTTCGTTCTTCTATTTTGAAGCGTTCATTTCCAGTAACACTTTGAATTTTTAGGTATCACTCTGTTTTCTCCTATATTGATACATGTACTTGGAACTCTAATTCCAACACGGTTTGTGCTAGCTTCTTGAAACTTGACACAGTAAAGTAGTTTCACGTTCTATCTCTATGTTTTGTTTCCTCTTGATGTAGCCCTAAGCACTGACTGGCGAGAAACACTTTCATGGAAAGGGGTTGCCAAGCTTCCAAAAATTACGAATCTCCAGAAATCTCAGCAAATATTTTTTCACCCAAACTGGATGATACTTTCAGGTAATGATCAGTACACGAAGGCGACTTGGTTCCCCAAATTTCGTTCTTCTACGTTGAAGCGTTCATTTCCAGTAACAGTTTGAATTTTTAGGTTTCACTCTGTTTTCTCCTATATTGATAGATGTATTTGGAACTCTAAATCCAACACGGTTTGTGCTAGCTTCTTGAAACTTGACACAGTAAAGTAGTTTCACGTTCTATCTCTATGGTTTGTTTCCTCTTGATGTAGCCCTAAGCACTGACTGGAGAGAAACACTTTCATGGAAAGGGGTTGCCAAGCTTCCAAAAATTACGAATCTCCAGAAATCTCAGCAAATACTTTTTCACCCAAACTGGATGATACTTTCAGGTAGTGATCAGTACACTAAGGCGACTTGGTTCCTCAAATTTCGTTCTTCTATGTTGAAGCGTTCATTTCCAGTAACAGTTTGAATTTTTAGGTATCACTCTGTTTTCTCCTATATTGATACATGTACTTGGAACTCTAAATCCAACACGGTTTGTGCTAGCTTCTTGAAACTTGACACAGTAAAGTAGGTTCACGTTCTATCTCTATGTTTTGTTTCCTCTTGATGTAGCCCTAAGCACTGACTGGCGAGAAACACTTTCATGGAAAGGGGTTGCCAAGCTTCCAAAAATTACGAATCTCCAGAAATCTCAGCAAATATTTTTTAACCCAAACTGGATGATACTTTCAGATAATGATCAGTACACTAAGGCGACTTGGTTCCCCAAATTTCGTTCTTCTACTTTGAAGCGTTCATTTCCAGTAACAGTTTGAATTTTGAGGTTTCACTCTGTTTTCTCCTATACTGATAGATGTATTTGGAACTCTAAATCCAACACGGTTTGTGCTAGCTTCTTGAAACTTGACACAGTAAAGTAGTTTCACGTTCTATCTCTATGGTTTGTTTCCTCTTGATGTAGCCCTAAGCAGTGACTGGCGAGAAACACTTTCATTGAAAGGGGTTGCCAAGCTTCCAAAAATTACGAATCTCCAGAAATCTCAGCAAATACATTTTCACCCAAACTGGATGATACTGTCAGGTAATGATCAGTACACTAAGGCGACTTGGTTCCCCAAATTTCGTTCTTCTATGTTGAAGCGTTCATTTCCAGTAACACTTTGAATTTTTAGGTATCACTCTGTTTTCTCCTATATTGATACATGTACTTGGAACTCTAAATCCAACACGGTTTGTGCTAGCTTCTTGAAACTTGACACAGTAAAGTAGTTTCACGTTCTATCTCTATGTTTTGTTTCCTCTTGATGTAGCCCTAAGCAGTGACTGGCGAGAAACACTTTCATGGAACGGGGTTTCCAAGCTTCCAAAAATTACGAATCTCCAGAAATCTCAGCAAATATTTTTTCACCCAAACTGGATGATACTTTCAGGTAATGATCAGTACACTAAGGCGACTTGGTTCCCCAAATTTCGTTCTTCTATGTTGAAGCGTTCATTTCCAGTAACATTTTGAATTTTTAGGTATCACTCTGTTTTCTCCTATATTGATACATGTACTTGGAACTCTAAATCCGACACGGTTTGTGCTAGCTTCTTGAAACCTGACACAGTAAAGTAGTTTCACGTTCTATCTCTATGTTTTGTTTCCTCTTGATGTAGCCCTAAGCACTGACTGGCGAGAAACACTTTCATGGAAAGGGGTTGCCAAGCTTCCAAAAATTACGAATCTCCAGAAATCTCAGCAAATATTTTTTCACCCAAACTGGATGATACTTTCAGGTAATGATCAGTACACTAAGGCGACTTGGTTCCCCAAATTTCGTTCTTCTATGTTGAAGCGTTCATTTCCAGTAACACTTTGAATTTTTAGGTATCACTCTGTTTTCTCCTATATTGATACATGTACTTGGAACTCTAAATCCAACACGGTTTGTGCTAGCTTCTTGAAACTTGACACAGTAAAGTAGTTTCACGTTCTATCTCTATGTTTTGTTTCCTCTTGATGTAGCCCTAAGCACTGACTGGCGAGAAACACTTTCATGGAAAGGGGTTGCCATGCTTCCAAAAATTACGAATCTCCAGAAATCTCAGCAAATATTTTTTCACCCAAACTGGATGATACTTTCAGTTAATGATCAGTACACGAAGGCGACTTGGTTCCCCAAATTTCGTTCTTCTATGTTGAAGCGTTCATTTCCAGTAACAGTTTGAATTTTTAGGTATCACTCTGTTTTCTCCTATATTGATACATGTACTTGGAACTCTAAATCCAACACGGTTTGTGCTAGCTTCTTGAAACTTGACACAGTAAAGTAGTTTCACGTTCTATCTCTATGTTTTGTTTCCTCTTGATGTAGCCCTAAGCACTGACTGGCGAGAAACACTTTCATGGAAAGGGGTTGCCAAGATTCCAAAAATTACGAATCTCCAGAAATCTCAGCAAATATTTTTTCACCCAAACTGGATGATACTTTCAGGTAATGATCAGTACACGAAGGCGACTTGGTTCCCCAAATTTCGTTCTTCTACGTTGAAGCGTTCATTTCCAGTAACAGTTTGAATTTTGAGGTTTCACTCTGTTTTCTCCTATATTGATACATGTACTTGGAACTCTAAATCCAACACGGTTTGTGCTAGCTTCTTGAAACTTGACACAGTAAAGTAGTTTCACGTTCTATCTCTATGTTTTGTTTCCTCTTGATGTAGCCCTAAGCACTGACTGGCGAGAAACACTTTCATGGAAAGGGGTTGCCAAGCTTCCAAAAATTACGATTCTCCAGAAATCTCAGCAAATACTTTTTCACCCAAACTGGATGATACTTTCAGGTAATGATCAGTACACTAAGGCGACTTGGTTTCCCAAATTTCGTTCTTCTATGTTGAAGCGTTCATTTCCAGTAACAGTTTGAATTTTTAGGTATCACTCTGTTTTCTCCTATATTGATACATGTACTTGGAACTCTAAATCCAACACGGTTTGTGCTAGCTTCTTGAAACTTGACACAGTAAAGTAGTTTCACGTTCTATCTCTATGTTTTGTTTCCTCTTGATGTAGCCCTAAGCACTGACTGGCGAGAAACACTTTCATGGAAAGGGGTTGCCAAGCTTCCAAAAATTACGAATCTCCAGAAGTCTCAGCAAATACTTTTTCACCCAAACTGGATGATACTTTCAGGTAATGATCAGTACACTAAGGCGACTTGGTTCCCCAAATTTCGTTCTTCTATGTTGAAGCGTTCATTTCCAGTAACAGTTTGAATTTTTAGGTATCACTCTGTTTTCTCCTATATTGATACATGTACTTGGAACTCTAAATCCAACACGGTTTGTGCTAGCTTCTTGAAACTTGACACAGTAAAGTAGTTTCACGTTCTATCTCTATGGTTTGTTTCCTCTCGATGTAACCCTAAGCACTGACTGGCGAGAAACACTTTCATGGAATGGGGTTGCCCAGCTTCCAAAAATTACGAATCTCCAGAAATCGCAGCCAATATTTTTTCACCCAAACTGGATGATACTGTCAGGTAATGACCAGTACACGAAGGCGACTTGGTTCCCCAAATTTCGTTCTTCTATTTTGAAGCGTTCATTTCCAGTAACACTTTGAATTTTTAGGTATCACTCTGTTTTCTCCTATATTGATACATGTACTTGGAACTCTAATTCCAACACGGTTTGTGCTAGCTTCTTGAAACTTGACACAGTAAAGTAGTTTCACGTTCTATCTCTATGTTTTGTTTCCTCTTGATGTAGCCCTAAGCACTGACTGGCGAGAAACACTTTCATGGAAAGGGGTTGCCAAGCTTCCAAAAATTACGAATCTCCAGAAATCTCAGCAAATATTTTTTCACCCAAACTGGATGATACTTTCAGGTAATGATCAGTACACGAAGGCGACTTGGTTCCCCAAATTTCGTTCTTCTACGTTGAAGCGTTCATTTCCAGTAACAGTTTGAATTTTTAGGTTTCACTCTGTTTTCTCCTATATTGATACATGTACTTGGAACTCTAATTCCAACACGGTTTGTGCTAGCTTCTTGAAACTTGACACAGTAAAGTAGTTTCACGTTCTATCTCTATGTTTTGTTTCCTCTTGATGTAGCCCTAAGCACTGACTGGCGAGAAACACTTTCATGGAAAGGGGTTGCCAAGATTCCAAAAATTACGAATCTCCAGAAATCTCAGCAAATATTTTTTCACCCAAACTGGATGATACTTTCAGGTAATGATCAGTACACGAAGGCGACTTGGTTCCCCAAATTTCGTTCTTCTACGTTGAAGCGTTCATTTCCAGTAACAGTTTGAATTTTGAGGTTTCACTCTGTTTTCTCCTATACTGATAGATGTATCTGGAACTCTAAATCCAACACGGTTTGTGCTAGCTTCTTGAAACTTGACACAGTAAAGTAGTTTCACGTTCTATCTCTATGTTTTGTTTCCTCTTGATGTAGCCCTAAGCACTGACTGGCGAGAAACACTTTCATGGAAAGGGGTTGCCAAGCTTCCAAAAATTACGATTCTCCAGAAATCTCAGCAAATACTTTTTCACCCAAACTGGATGATACTTTCAGGTAATGATCAGTACACGAAGGCTACTTGGTTCCCCAAATTTCGTTCTTCTATGTTGAAGCGTTCATTTCCAGTAACAGTTTGAATTTTTAGGTATCACTCTGTTTTCTCCTATATTGATACATGTACTTGGAACTCTAAATCCAACACGGTTTGTGCTAGCTTCTTGAAACTTGACACAGTAAAGTAGTTTCACGTTCTATCTCTATGTTTTGTTTCCTCTTGATGTAGCACTAAGCACTGACTGGCGAGAAACACTTTCATGGAAAGGGGTTGCCAAGCTTCCAAAAATTACGAATCTCCAGAAATCTCAGCAAATACTTTTTCACCCAAACTGGATGATACTGTAAGGTAATGATCAGTACACTAAGGCGACTTGGTTAACCAAATTTCGTTCTTCTATTTTGAAGCGTTCATTTCCAGTTACACTTTGAATTTTTAGGTATCACTCTGTTTTCTCCTATATTGATACATGTACTTGGAACTCTAATTCCAACACGGTTTGTGCTAGCTTCTTGAAACTTGACACAGTAAAGTAGTTTCACGTTCTGTCTCTATGTTTTGTTTCCTCTTGTTGTAGCCCTAAGCACTGACTGGCGAGAAACACTTTCATGGAAAGGGGTTGCCAAGCTTCCAAAAATTACGAATCTCAAGAAATCTCAGCAAATATTTTTTCACCCAAACTGGATGATACTTTCAGGTAATGATCAGTACACGAAGGCGACTTGGTTCCCCAAATTTCGTTCTTCTACGTTGAAGCGTTCATTTCCAGTAACAGTTTGAATTTTTAGGTTTCACTCTGTTTTCTCCTATATTGATAGATGTATCTGGAACTCTAAATCCAACACGTTTTGTGCTAGCTTCTTGAAACTTGACACAGTAAACTAGTTTTACGTTCTATCTCTATGTTTTGTTTCCTCTTGATGTAGCCCTAAGCACTGACTGGCGAGAAACACTTTCATGGAAAGGGGTTGCCCAGCTTCCAAAAATTACGATTCTCCAGAAATTGCAGCCAATACTTTTTCACCCAAACTGGATGATACTTTCAGGTAATGATCAGTACACGAAGGCGACTTGGTTCCCCAAATTTCGTTCTTCTATGTTGAAGCGTTCATTTCCAGTAACAGTTTGAATTTTTAGGTATCACTCTGTTTTCTCCTATATTGATACATGTACTTGGAACTCTAAATCCAACACGGTTTGTGCTAGCTTCTTGAAACTTGACACAGTAAAGTAGTTTCACGTTCTATCTCTATGTTTTGTTTCCTCTTGATGTAGCCCTAAGCACTGACTGGCGAGAAACACTTTCATGGAAAGGGGTTGCCAAGCTTCCAAAAATTACGAATCTCCAGAAATCTCAGCAAATACTTTTTCACCCAAACTGGATGATACTTTCAGGTAATGATCAGTACACTAAGGTGACTTGGTTCCCCAAATTTCGTTCTTCTATGTTGAAGCGTTCATTTCCAGTAACAGTTTGAATTTTGAGGTTTCACTCTGTTTTCTCCTATATTGATAGAAGTATTTGGAACTCTAAATCCAACACGGTTTGTGCTAGCTTCTTGAATCTTGACACAGTAAAGTAGTTTCACGTTCTATTTCTATGTTTTGTTTCCTCTTGATGTAGCCCTAAGCAGTGACTGGGGAGAAGCACTTTCATGGAAAGGGGGTTGCCAACCTTGCAAAAATTACGAATCTCCAGAAATCTCAGCAAATATTTTTTCACCCAAACTGGATGATACTTTCAGGTAATGATCAGTACACTAAGGCGACTTGGTTCCCCAAATTTCGTTCTTCTATGTTGAAGCATTCATTTCCAGTAACAGTTTGAATTTTTAGGTTTCACTTAGTTTTCTCTATTATTGATAGATGTATTTGCAACTCTAAATCCAACACGGTTTGTGCTAGCTTCTTGAAACTTGACACAGTAAAGTAGTTTCACGTTCTATCTCTCTGTTTTGTTTCCTCTTGACGTAGCCCTAAGAAGTGACTGGCGAGAAGCACTTTCATGGTAAGGGGTTGCCAAGCTTCCAAAAATTACGAATCTCCAGAAATCTCAGCAAATATTTTTTCACCCAAACTGGATGATACTTTCAGGTAATGATCAGTACACTAAGGCGACTTGGTTCCCCAAATTTCGTTCTTCTATGTTGAAGCGTTCATTTCCAGTAACAGTTTGAATTTTTAGGTTTCACTCTGTTTTCTCCTCTATTGAAAGATGTATTTGGAACTCTAAATCCAACACGGTTTGTGCTAGCTTCTTGAAACTTGACATAGTAAAGTAGTTTCACGTTCTGTCTCTATGTTTTGTTTCCTCTTGATGTAGCCCTAAGCAGTGACTGGTGAGAAACACTTTCATGAAAAGGGGTTGCCAAGCTTTCAAAAATTACGAATCTCCAGAAATCTCAGCAAATATTTTTTCACCCAAACTGGATGATACTTTCAGGTAATGATCAGTACACTAAGGCGACTTGGTTCCCCAAATTTCGTTCTTCTATGTTGAAGCGTTCATTTCCAGTAACAGTTTGAATTTTGAGGTTTCACTCTGTTTTCTCCTATATTGATAGATGTATTTGGAACTCTAAATCGAACACGGTTTGTGCTAGCTTCTTGAAACTTGACACAGTAAAGTAGTTTCACGTTCTATCTCTATGTTTTGTTTCCTCTTGATGTAGCCCTAAGCAGTGACTGGCGAGAAACACTTTCATGGAAAGGGGTTGCCAAGCTTCCAAAAATTGTGAATCTCCAGAAATCTCAGCAAATATTTTTTCACCCAAACTGGATGATACTTTCAGGTAATGATCAGTACACTAAGGCGACTTGGTTCCCCAAATTTCGTTCTTCTATGTTGAAGCGTTCATTTCCAGTAACAGTTTGAATTTTTAGGTTTCACTCTGTTTTCTCCTATATTGATAGATGTATTTGCAACTCTAAATCCAACACGGTTTGTGCTAGCTTCTTGAAACTTGACACAGTAAAGTAGTTTCACGTTCTATCTCTATGTTTTTTTTCCTCTTGATGTAGCAATAAGCAGTGACTGGCGAGAAGCACTTTCATGGAAAGGGGTTGCCAAGCTTCCTAAAATTACGAATCTTTAGAAATCTCAGCAGATATTTTTTCACCCAAACTGGATGATACTTTCAGGTAATGATCAGTACACTAAGGCGACTTGGTTCCCCAAATTTCGTTCTTCTATGTTGAAGCGTTCATTTCCAGTAACAGTTTGAATTTTGAGGTTTCACTCTGTTTTCTCCTCTATTGATAGAAGTATTTGGAACTCTAAATCCAACACGGTTTGTGCTAGCTTCTTGAAACTTGACACAGTAATGTAGTTTCACGTTCTATCTCTATGTTTTGTTTCCTCTTGATGTAGCCCTAAGCAGTGACTGGCGAGAAGCACTTTCATGGAAAGGGGTTGCCAAGCTTCCAAAAATTACGAATCTCCAGAAATGTCAGCACATATTTTTTCATCCAAACTGGATGATACTTTCAGGTAATGATCAGTACACTAAGGCGACTTGGTTCCCCAAATTTCGTTCTTCTATGTTGAAGCGTTCATTTCCAGTAACAGTTTGAATTTTGAGGTTTCACTCTGTTTTCTCCTATATTGATGGATGTATTTGGAACTCTAAATCGAACATGGTTTGTGCTAGCTTCTTGAAACTTGACACAGTAAAGTAGTTTCACGTTCTATATTTATGTTTTGTTTCCTCTTGATGTAGCCCTAAGCAGTGACTGGCGAGAAGCACTTTCATGGAAAGGGGTTGCCAAGCTTCCAAAAATTACGAATCTCCAGAAATGTCAGCAAATATTTTTTCACCCAAACTGGATGATACTTCCAGGTAATGATCAGTACACTAAGGCGACTTGGTTCCCCAAATTTCGTTCTTCTATGATGAAGCGTTCATTTCCAGTAATAGTTTGAATTTTCAGGTTTCACTCTGTTTTCTCCTATATTGATAGATGTATTTGGAACTCTAAATCCAACACGGTTTGTGCTAGCTTCTTGAAACTTGACACAGTAAAGTAGTTTCACGTTCTATCTCGATGTTTTGTTTCCTCTTGATGTAGCCCTAAGCAGTGACTGGCGAGAAACACTTTCATGGAAAGGGGTTGCCAAGCTTCCAAAAATTACGAATCTCCAGAAATCTCAGCAAATATTTTTTCACCCAAACTGGATGATACTTTCAGGCAATGATCAGTACACTAAGGCGACTTGGTTCCCCAAATTTCGTTCTTCTATGTTGAAGCGTTCATTTCCAGTAACAGTTTGAATTTTTAGGTTTCACTCTGTTTTCTCCTATATTGATAGATGTATTTGCAACTCTAAATCCAACACGGTTTGTGCTAGCTTCTTGAAACTTGACACAGTAAAGTAGTTTCACGTTCTATCTCTATGTTTTGTTTCCTCTTGATGTAGCCCTAAGCAGTGACTGGCGAGAAGCACTTTCATGGAAAGGGGTTGCCAAGCTTCCAAAAATTACGAATCTCCAGAAATCTCAGCAGATATTTTTTCACCCAAACTGGATGATACTTTCAGGTAATGATCAGTACACTAAGGCGACTTGGTTCCCCAAATTTCGTTCTTCTATATTGAAGCGTTCATTTCCAGTAACAGTTTGAATTTTGAGGTTTCACTCTGTTTTCTCCTCTATTGAAAGATGTATTTGGAACTCTAAATCCAACACGGTTTGTGCTAGCTTCTTGAAACTTGACACAGTAAAGTAGTTTCACGTTCTATCTCTATGTTTTGTTTCCTCTTGATTTAGCCCTAAGCAGTGACTGGCGAGAAACACTTTCATGGAAAGGGGTTGCCAAGCTTTCAAAAATTACGAATCTCCAGAAATCTCAGCAAATATTTTTTCACCCAAACTGGATGATACTTTCAGGTAATGATCAGTACACTAAGGCGACTTGGTTCCCCAAATTTCGTTCTTCTATGTTGAAGCGTTCATTTCCAGTAACAGTTTGAATTTTGAGGTTTCACTCTGTTTTCTCCTATATTGATAGATGTATTTGGAACTCTAAATCCAACACGGTTTGTGCTAGCTTCTTGAAACTTGACACAGTAAAGTAGTTTCACGTTCTATCTCTATGTTTTGTTTCCTCTTGATGTAGCCCTAAGCACTGACTGGCGAGAAACACTTTCATGGAAAGGGTTTGCCTAGCTTCCGAAAATTACGAATCTCCAGAAATCTCAGCAAATATTTTTTCACCCAAACTGGATGATACTTTCAGGTAATGATCAGTACACTAAGGCGACTTGGTTCCTCAAATTTCGTTCTTCTATGTTGAAGCGTTCATTTCCAGTAACAGTTTGAATTTTGAGGTTTCACTCTGTTTTCTCCTATATTGATAGATGTATTTGCAACTCTAAATCCAACACGGTTTGTGCTAGCTTCTTGAAACTTGACACAGTAAAGTAGTTTCACGTTCTATCTCTATGTTTTGTTTCCTCTTGATGTAGCCCTAAGCAGTGACTGGCGAGAAACACTTTCATGGAAAGGGGTTGCCAAGCTTTCAAAAATTACGAATCTCCAGAAATCTCAGCAAATATTTTTTCACCCAAACTGGATGATACTTTCAGGTGATGATCAGTACACTAAGGCGACTTGGTTCCCCAAATTTCGTTCTTCTATGTTGAAGCGTTCATTTCCAGTAACAGTTTGAATTTTGAGGTTTCACTCTGTTTTCTACTCTATTGAAAGATGTATTTGGAACTCTAAATCCAACACGGTTTGTGCTAGCTTCTTGAAACTTGACACAGTAAAGTAGTTTCACGTTCTATCTCTATGTTTTGTTTCCTCTTGATGTAGCCCTAAGCACTGACTGGCGAGACACTTTCATGGAAAGGGTTTGCCTAGCTTCCAAAAATTACGAATCTCAAGAAATCTCAGCAAATATTTTTTCACCCAAACTGGATGATACTTTCAGGTGATGATCAGTACACTAAGGCGACTTGGTTCCCCAAATTTCGTTCTTCTATGTTGAAGCGTTCATTTCCAGTAACAGTTTGAATTTTTAGGTTTCACTCTGTTTTCTCCTCTATTGAAAGATGTATTTGGAACTCTAAATCCAACACGGTTTGTGCTAGCTTCTTGAAACTTGACACAGTAAAGTAGTTTCACGTTCTATCTCTATGTTTTGTTTCCTCTTGATGTAGCCCTAAGCAGTGACTGGCGAGAAACACTTTCATGGAAAGGAGTTGCCAAGCTTCCAAAAATTACGAATCTCCAGAAATCTCAGCAAATATTTTTTCACCCAAACTGGATGATACTTTCAGGTAATGATCAGTACACTAAGGCGACTTGGTTCCCCAAATTTCGTTCTTCTATGTTGAAGCGTTCATTTCCAGTAACAGTTTGAATTTTGAGGTTTCATTCTGTTTTCTCCTATATTGATAGATGTATTTGGAACTCTAAATCGAACACGGTTTGTGCTAGCTTCTTGAAACTTGACACAGTAAAGTAGTTTCACGTTCTATCTCTATGTTTTGTTTCCTCTTGATGTAGCCCTAAGCACTGACTGGCGAGAAACACTTTCATGGAAAGGGTTTGCCTAGCTTCCAAAAATTACGAATCTCCAGAAATCTCAGCAAATATTTTTTCACCCAAACTGGATGATACTTTCAGGTAATGATCAGTACACTAAGGCGACTTGGTTCCCCAAATTTCGTTCTTCTATGTTGAAGCGTTCATTTCCAGTAACAGTTTGAATTTTGAGGTTTCACTCTGTTTTCTCCTATATTGATGGATGTATTTGGAACTCTAAATCGAACACGGTTTGTGCTAGCTTCTTGAAACTTGACACAGTAAAGTAGTTTAACGTTCTATATCTATGTTTTGTTTCCTCTTGATGTAGCCCTAAGCAGTGACTGGCGAGAAGCACTTTCATGGAAAGGGGTTGCCAAGCTTCCAAAAATTACGAATCTCCAGAAATCTCAGCAAATATTTTTTCACCCAAACTGGATGATACTTTCAGGTAATGATCAGTACACTAAGGCGACTTGGTTCCCCAAATTTCGTTCTTCTATGTTGAAGCGTTCATTTGCAGTAACAGTTTGAATTTTTAGGTTTCACTCTGTTTTCTCCTATATTGATAGATGTATTTGCAACTCTAAATCCAACACGGTTTGTGCTAGCTTCTTGAAACTTGACACAGTAAAGTAGTTTCACGTTCTATCTCTATGTTTTGTTTCCTCTTGATGTAGCCCTAAGCAGTGACTGGCGAGAAACACTTTCATGGAAAGGGGTTGCCAAGCTTCCAAAAATTACGAATCTCCAGAAATCTCAGCAAATATTTTTTCACCCAAACTGGATGATACTTTCAGGTAATGATCAGTACACTAAGGCGACTTGGTTCCCCAAATTTCGTTCTTCTATGTTGAAGCGTTCATTTCCAGTAACAGTTTGAATTTTTAGGTTTCACTCTGTTTTCTCCTATATTGATAGATGTATTTGCAACTCTAAATCCAACACGGTTTGTGCTAGCTTCTTGAAACTTGACACAGTAAAGTAGTTTCACGTTCTATCTCTGTGTTTTGTTTCCTCTTGATGTAGCCCTAAGCAGTGACTGGCGAGAAGCACTTTCATGGAAAGGGGTTGCCAAGCTTCCTATAATTACGAATCTCCAGAAATCTCAGCAGATATTTTTTCACCCAAACTGGATGATACTTTCAGGTAATGATCAGTACACTAAGGCGACTTGGTTCCCCAAATTTCGTTCTTCTATATTGAAGCGTTCATTTCCAGTAACAGTTTGAATTTTGAGGTTTCACTCTGTTTTCTCCTCTATTGAAAGATGTATTTGGAACTCTAAATCCAACACGGTTTGTGCTAGCTTCTTGAAACTTGACACAGTAAAGTAGTTTCACGTTCTATCTCTATGTTTTGTTTCCTCTTGATTTAGCCCTAAGCAGTGACTGGCGAGAAACACTTTCATGGAAAGGGGTTGCCAAGCTTTCAAAAATTACGAATCTCCAGAAATCTCAGCAAATATTTTTTCACCCAAACTGGATGATACTTTCAGGTAATGATCAGTACACTAAGGCGACTTGGTTCCCCAAATTTCGTTCTTCTATGTTGAAGCGTTCATTTCCAGTAACAGTTTGAATTTTGAGGTTTCACTCTGTTTTCTCCTATATTGATAGATATATTTGGAACTCTAAATCCAACACGGTTTGTGCTAGCTTCTTGAAACTTGACACAGTAAAGTAGTTTCACGTTCTATCTCTATGTTTTGTTTCCTCTTGATGTAGCCCTAAGCACTGACTGGCGAGAAACACTTTCATGGAAAGGGTTTGCCTAGCTTCCGAAAATTACGAATCTCCAGAAATCTCAGCAAATATTTTTTCACCCAAACTGGATGATACTTTCAGGTAATGATCAGTACACTAAGGCGACTTGGTTCCCCAAATTTCGTTCTTCTATGTTGAAGCGTTCATTTCCAGTAACAGTTTGAATTTTGAGGTTTCACTCTGTTTTCTCCTATATTGATAGATGTATTTGCAACTCTAAATCCAACACGGTTTGTGCTAGCTTCTTGAAACTTGACACATAAAGTAGTTTCACGTTCTATCTCTATGTTTTGTTTCCTCTTGATGTAGCCCTAAGCAGTGACTGGCGAGAAGCACTTTCATGGAAAGGGGTTGCCAAGCTTCCAAAAATTACGAATCTCCAGAAATCTCAGCAAATATTTTTTCACCCAAACTGGATGATACTTTCAGGTAATGATCAGTACACTAAGGCGACTTGGTTCCCCAAATTTCGTTCTTCTATGTTGAAGCGTTCATTTCCAGTAACAGTTTGAATTTTGAGGTTTCACTCTGTTTTCTCCTCTATTGAAAGATGTATTTGGAACTCTAAATCCAACACGGTTTGTGCTAGCTTCTTGAAACTTGACACAGTAAAGTAGTTTCATGTTCTATCTCTATGTTTTGTTTCCTCTTGATTTAGCCCTAAGCAGTGACTGGCGAGAAACACTTTCATGGAAAGGGGTTGCCAAGCTTTCAAAAATTACGAATCTCCAGAAATCTCAGCAAATATTTTTTCACCCAAACTGGATGATACTTTCAGGTGATGATCAGTACACTAAGGCGACTTGGTTCCCCAAATTTCGTTCTTCTATGTTGAAGCGTTCATTTCCAGTAACAGTTTGAATTTTGAGGTTTCACTCTGTTTTCTACTCTATTGAAAGATGTATTTGGAACTCTAAATCCAACACGGTTTGTGCTAGCTTCTTGAAACTTGACACAGTAAAGTAGTTTCACGTTCTATCTCTATGGTTTGTTTCCTCTTGACGTAGCCCTAAGCACTGACTGGCAAGACACTTTCATGGAAAGGGTTTGCCTAGCTTCCAAAAATTACGAATCTCAAGAAATCTCAGCAAATATTTTTTCACCCAAACTGGATGAAACTTTCAGGGAATGATCAGTACACTAAGGCGACTTGGTTCCCCAAATTTCGTTCTTCTATGTTGAAGCGTTCATTTCCAGTAACAGTTTGAATTTTTAGGTTTCACTCTGTTTTCTCCTCTATTGAAAGATGTATTTGGAACTCTAAATCCAACACGGTTTGTGCTAGCTTCTTGAAACTTGACACAGTAAAGTAGTTTCACGTTCTATCTCTATGTTTTGTTTCCTCTTGATGTAGCCCTAAGCAGTGACTGGCGAGAAACACTTTCATGGAAAGGGGTTGCCAAGCTTTCAAAAATTACGAATCTCCAGAAATGTCAGCAAATATTTTTTCACCCAAACTGGATGATACTTTCAGGTAATGATCAGTACACTAAGGCGACTTGGTTCCCCAAATTTCGTTCTTCTATGTTGAAGCGTTCATTTCCAGTAACAGTTTGAATTTTGAGGTTTCACTCTGTTTTCTCCTATATTGATAGATGTATTTGGAACTCTAAATCGAACACGGTTTGTGCTAGCTTCTTGAAACTTGACACAGTAAAGTAGTTTCACGTTCTATATCTATGTTTTGTTTCCTCTTGATGTAGCCCTAAGCAGTGACTGGCGATAAGCACTTTCATGGAAAGGGGTTGCCAAGCTTCCAAAAATTACGAATCTCCAGAAATGTCAGCAAATATTTTTTCACCCAAACTGGATGATACTTTCAGGTAATGATCAGTACACTAAGGCGACTTGGTTCCCCAAATTTCGTTCTTCTATGATGAAGCGTTCATTTCCAGTAATAGTTTGAATTTTCAGGTTTCACATTGTTTTCTCCTATATTGATAGATGTATTTGCAACTCTAAAACCAACACGGTTTGTGCTAGCTTCTTGAAACTTGACACAGTAAAGTAGTTTCACGTTCTATCTCTATGTTTTGTTTCCTCTTGATGTAGCCCTAAGCAGTGACTGGCGAGAAACACTTTCATGGAAAGGGGTTGCCAAGCTTCCAAAAATTGTGAATCTCCAGAAATCTCAGCAAATATTTTTTCACCCAAACTGGATGATACTTTCAGGTAATGATCAGTACACTAAGGCGACTTGGTTCCCCAAATTTCGTTCTTCTATGTTGAAGCGTTCATTTCCAGTAACAGTTTGAATTTTTAGGTTTCACTCTGTTTTCTCCTATATTGATAGATGTATTTGCAACTCTAAATCCAACACGGTTTGTGCTAGCTTCTTGAAACTTGACACAGTAAAGTAGTTTCACGTTCTATCTCTATGTTTTGTTTCCTCTTGATGTAGCCCTAAGCAGTGACTGGCGAGAAGCACTTTCATGGAAAGGGGTTGCCAAGCTTCCTAAAATTACGAATCTTTAGAAATCTCAGCAGATATTTTTTCACCCAAACTGGATGATACTTTCAGGTAATGATCAGTACACTAAGGCGACTTGGTTCCCCAAATTTCGTTCTTCTATGTTGAAGCGTTCATTTCCAGTAACAGTTTGAATTTTGAGGTTTCACTCTGTTTTCTCCTATATTGATAGATGTATTTGGAACTCTAAATCCAACACGGTTTGTGCTAGCTTCTTGAAACTTGACACAGTAAAGTAGTTTCACGTTCTATCTCTATGGTTTGTTTCCTCTTGACGTAGCCCTAAGCACTGACTGGCGAGACACTTTCATGGAAAGGGTTTGCCTAGCTTCCAAAAATTACGAATCTCAAGAAATCTCAGCAAATATTTTTTCACCCAAACTGGATGATACTTTCAGGTAATGATCAGTACACTAAGGCGACTTGGTTCCCCAAATTTCGTTCTTCTATGTTGAAGCGTTCATTTCCAGTAACAGTTTGAATTTTGAGGTTTCACTCTGTTTTCTCCTATATTGATAGAAGTATTTGGAACTCTAAATCCAACACGGTTTGTGCTAGCTTCTTGAAACTTGACACAGTAAAGTAGTTTCACGTTCTATCTCTATGTTTTGTTTCCTCTTGATGTAGCCCTAAGTAGTGACTGGGGAGAAGCACTTTCATGGAAAGGGGGTTGCCAACCTTGCAAAAATTACGAATCTCCAGAAATCTCAGCAAATATTTTTTCACCCAAACTGGATGATACTTTCAGGTAATGATCAGTACACTAAGGCGACTTGGTTCCCCAAATTTCGTTCTTCTATGTTGAAGCGTTCATTTCCAGTAACAGTTTGAATTTTTAGGTTTCACTTAGTTTTCTCTATTATTGATAGATGTATTTGCAACTCTAAATCCAACACGGTTTGTGCTAGCTTCTTGAAACTTGACACAGTAAAGTAGTTTCACGTTCTATCTCTATGTTTTGTTTCCTCTTGACGTAGCCCTAAGAAGTGACTGGCGAGAAGCACTTTCATGGTAAGGGGTTGCCAAGCTTCCAAAAATTACGAATCTCCAGAAATCTCAGCAAATATTTTTTCACCCAAACTGGATGATACTTTCAGGTAATGATCAGTACACTAAGGCGACTTGGTTCCCCAAATTTCGTTCTTCTATGTTGAAGCGTTCATTTCCAGTAACAGTTTGAATTTTTAGGTTTCACTCTGTTTTCTCCTCTATTGAAAGATGTATTTGGAACTCTAAATCCAACACGGTTTGTGCTAGCTTCTTGAAACTTGACACAGTAAAGTAGTTTCACGTTCTATCTCTATGTTTTGTTTCCTCTTGATGTAGCCCTAAGCAGTGACTGGCGAGAAACACTTTCATGGAAAGGGGTTGCCAAGCTTTCAAAAATTACGAATCTCCAGAAATCTCAGCAAATATTTTTTCACCCAAACTGGATGATACTTTCAGGTAATGATCAGTACACTAAGGCGACTTGGTTCCCCAAATTTCGTTCTTCTATGTTGAAGCGTTCATTTCCAGTAACAGTTTGAATTTTGAGGTTTCACTCTGTTTTCTCCTATATTGATAGATGTATTTGGAACTCTAAATCGAACACGGTTTGTGCTAGCTTCTTGAAACTTGACACAGTAAAGTAGTTTCACGTTCTATATCTATGTTTTGTTTCCTCTTGATGTAGCCCTAAGCAGTGACTGGCGATAAGCACTTTCATGGAAAGGGGTTGCCAAGCTTCCAAAAATTACGAATCTCCAGAAATGTCAGCAAATATTTTTTCACCCAAACTGGATGATACTTTCAGGTAATGATCAGTACACTAAGGCGACTTGGTTCCCCAAATTTCGTTCTTCTATGATGAAGCGTTCATTTCCAGTAATAGTTTGAATTTTGAGGTTTCACTCTGTTTTCTCCTATATTGATAGATGTATTTGCAACTCTAAAACCAACACGGTTTGTGCTAGCTTCTTGAAACTTGACACAGTAAAGTAGTTTCACGTTCTATCTCTATGTTTTGTTTCCTCTTGATGTAGCCCTAAGCAGTGACTGGCGAGAAACACTTTCATGGAAAGGGGTTGCCAAGCTTCCAAAAATTACGAATCTCCAGAAATCTCAGCAAATATTTTTTCACCCAAACTGGATGATACTTTCAGGTAATGATCAGTACACTAAGGCGACTTGGTTCCCCAAATTTCGTTCTTCTATGTTGAAGCGTTCATTTCCAGTAACAGTTTGAATTTTTAGGTTTCACTCTGTTTTCTCCTCTATTGAAAGATGTATTTGGAACTCTAAATCCAACACGGTTTGTGCTAGCTTCTTGAAACTTGACACAGTAAAGTAGTTTCACGTTCTATCTCTATGTTTTGTTTCCTCTTGATGTAGCCCTAAGCAGTGACTGGCGAGAAACACTTTCATGGAAAGGGGTTGCCAAGCTTTCCAAAATTACGAATCTCCAGAAATCTCAGCAAATATTTTTTCACCCAAACTGGATGATACTTTCAGGTAATGATCAGTACACTAAGGCGACTTGGTTCCCCAAATTTCGTTCTTCTATGTTGAAGCGTTCATTTCCAGTAACAGTTTGAATTTTGAGGTTTCACTCTGTTTTCTCCTATATTGATAGATGTATTTGGAACTCTAAATCGAACACGGTTTGTGCTAGCTTCTTGAAACTTGACACAGTAAAGTAGTTTCACGTTCTATATCTATGTTTTGTTTCCTCTTGATGTAGCCCTAAGCAGTGACTGGCGATAAGCACTTTCATGGAAAGGGGTTGCCAAGCTTCCAAAAATTACGAATCTCCAGAAATGTCAGCAAATATTTTTTCACCCAAACTGGATGATACTTTCAGGTAATGATCAGTACACTAAGGCGACTTGGTTCCCCAAATTTCGTTCTTCTATGATGAAGCGTTCATTTCCAGTAATAGTTTGAATTTTGAGGTTTCACTCTGTTTTCTCCTATATTGATAGATGTATTTGCAACTCTAAAACCAACACGGTTTGTGCTAGCTTCTTGAAACTTGACACAGTAAAGTAGTTTCACGTTCTATCTCTATGTTTTGTTTCCTCTTGATGTAGCCCTAAGCAGTGACTGGCGAGAAACACTTTCATGGAAAGGGGTTGCCAAGCTTCCAAAAATTACGAATCTCCAGAAATCTCAGCAAATATTTTTTCACCCAAACTGGATGATACTTTCAGGTAATGATCAGTACACTAAGGCGACTTGGTTCCCCAAATTTCGTTCTTCTATGTTGAAGCGTTCATTTCCAGTAACAGTTTGAATTTTGAGGTTTCACTCTGTTTTCTCCTATATTGATGGATGTATTTGGAACTCTAAATCGAACACGGTTTGTGCTAGCTTCTTGAAACTTGACACAGTAAAGTAGTTTCACGTTCTATATCTATGTTTTGTTTCCTCTTGATGTAGCCCTAAGCAGTGACTGGCGAGAAGCACTTTCATGGAAAGGGGTTGCCAAGTTTCCAAAAATTACGAATCTCCAGAAATGTCAGCAAATATTTTTTCACCCAAACTGGATGATACTTTCAGGTAATGATCAGTACACTAAGGCGACTTGGTTCCCCAAATTTCGTTCTTCTATGTTGAAGCGTTCATTTCCAGTAACAGTTTGAATTTTGAGGTTTCACTCTGTTTTCTCCTCTATTGAAAGATGTATTTGGAACTCTAAATCCAACACGGTTTGTGCTAGCTTCTTGAAACTTGACACAGTAAAGTAGTTTCATGTTCTATCTCTATGTTTTGTTTCCTCTTGATTTAGCCCTAAGCAGTGACTGGCGAGAAACACTTTCATGGAAAGGGGTTGCCAAGCTTTCAAAAATTACGAATCTCCAGAAATCTCAGCAAATATTTTTTCACCCAAACTGGATGATACTTTCAGGTGATGATCAGTACACTAAGGCGACTTGGTTCCCCAAATTTCGTTCTTCTATGTTGAAGCGTTCATTTCCAGTAACAGTTTGAATTTTGAGGTTTCACTCTGTTTTCTACTCTATTGAAAGATGTATTTGGAACTCTAAATCCAACACGGTTTGTGCTAGCTTCTTGAAACTTGACACAGTAAAGTAGTTTCACGTTCTATCTCTATGGTTTGTTTCCTCTTGACGTAGCCCTAAGCACTGACTGGCAAGACACTTTCATGGAAAGGGTTTGCCTAGCTTCCAAAAATTACGAATCTCAAGAAATCTCAGCAAATATTTTTTCACCCAAACTGGATGAAACTTTCAGGGAATGATCAGTACACTAAGGCGACTTGGTTCCCCAAATTTCGTTCTTCTATGTTGAAGCGTTCATTTCCAGTAACAGTTTGAATTTTTAGGTTTCACTCTGTTTTCTCCTCTATTGAAAGATGTATTTGGAACTCTAAATCCAACACGGTTTGTGCTAGCTTCTTGAAACTTGACACAGTAAAGTAGTTTCACGTTCTATCTCTATGTTTTGTTTCCTCTTGATGTAGCCCTAAGCAGTGACTGGCGAGAAACACTTTCATGGAAAGGGGTTGCCAAGCTTTCAAAAATTACGAATCTCCAGAAATGTCAGCAAATATTTTTTCACCCAAACTGGATGATACTTTCAGGTAATGATCAGTACACTAAGGCGACTTGGTTCCCCAAATTTCGTTCTTCTATGTTGAAGCGTTCATTTCCAGTAACAGTTTGAATTTTGAGGTTTCACTCTGTTTTCTCCTATATTGATAGATGTATTTGGAACTCTAAATCGAACACGGTTTGTGCTAGCTTCTTGAAACTTGACACAGTAAAGTAGTTTCACGTTCTATATCTATGTTTTGTTTCCTCTTGATGTAGCCCTAAGCAGTGACTGGCGATAAGCACTTTCATGGAAAGGGGTTGCCAAGCTTCCAAAAATTACGAATCTCCAGAAATGTCAGCAAATATTTTTTCACCCAAACTGGATGATACTTTCAGGTAATGATCAGTACACTAAGGCGACTTGGTTCCCCAAATTTCGTTCTTCTATGATGAAGCGTTCATTTCCAGTAATAGTTTGAATTTTCAGGTTTCACATTGTTTTCTCCTATATTGATAGATGTATTTGCAACTCTAAAACCAACACGGTTTGTGCTAGCTTCTTGAAACTTGACACAGTAAAGTAGTTTCACGTTCTATCTCTATGTTTTGTTTCCTCTTGATGTAGCCCTAAGCAGTGACTGGCGAGAAACACTTTCATGGAAAGGGGTTGCCAAGCTTCCAAAAATTGTGAATCTCCAGAAATCTCAGCAAATATTTTTTCACCCAAACTGGATGATACTTTCAGGTAATGATCAGTACACTAAGGCGACTTGGTTCCCCAAATTTCGTTCTTCTATGTTGAAGCGTTCATTTCCAGTAACAGTTTGAATTTTTAGGTTTCACTCTGTTTTCTCCTATATTGATAGATGTATTTGCAACTCTAAATCCAACACGGTTTGTGCTAGCTTCTTGAAACTTGACACAGTAAAGTAGTTTCACGTTCTATCTCTATGTTTTGTTTCCTCTTGATGTAGCCCTAAGCAGTGACTGGCGAGAAGCACTTTCATGGAAAGGGGTTGCCAAGCTTCCTAAAATTACGAATCTTTAGAAATCTCAGCAGATATTTTTTCACCCAAACTGGATGATACTTTCAGGTAATGATCAGTACACTAAGGCGACTTGGTTCCCCAAATTTCGTTCTTCTATGTTGAAGCGTTCATTTCCAGTAACAGTTTGAATTTTGAGGTTTCACTCTGTTTTCTCCTATATTGATAGATGTATTTGGAACTCTAAATCCAACACGGTTTGTGCTAGCTTCTTGAAACTTGACACAGTAAAGTAGTTTCACGTTCTATCTCTATGGTTTGTTTCCTCTTGACGTAGCCCTAAGCACTGACTGGCGAGACACTTTCATGGAAAGGGTTTGCCTAGCTTCCAAAAATTACGAATCTCAAGAAATCTCAGCAAATATTTTTTCACCCAAACTGGATGATACTTTCAGGTAATGATCAGTACACTAAGGCGACTTGGTTCCCCAAATTTCGTTCTTCTATGTTGAAGCGTTCATTTCCAGTAACAGTTTGAATTTTGAGGTTTCACTCTGTTTTCTCCTATATTGATAGAAGTATTTGGAACTCTAAATCCAACACGGTTTGTGCTAGCTTCTTGAAACTTGACACAGTAAAGTAGTTTCACGTTCTATCTCTATGTTTTGTTTCCTCTTGATGTAGCCCTAAGCAGTGACTGGGGAGAAGCACTTTCATGGAAAGGGGGTTGCCAACCTTGCAAAAATTACGAATCTCCAGAAATCTCAGCAAATATTTTTTCACCCAAACTGGATGATACTTTCAGGTAATGATCAGTACACTAAGGCGACTTGGTTCCCCAAATTTCGTTCTTCTATGTTGAAGCGTTCATTTCCAGTAACAGTTTGAATTTTTAGGTTTCACTTAGTTTTCTCTATTATTGATAGATGTATTTGCAACTCTAAATCCAACACGGTTTGTGCTAGCTTCTTGAAACTTGACACAGTAAAGTAGTTTCACGTTCTATCTCTATGTTTTGTTTCCTCTTGACGTAGCCCTAAGAAGTGACTGGCGAGAAGCACTTTCATGGTAAGGGGTTGCCAAGCTTCCAAAAATTACGAATCTCCAGAAATCTCAGCAAATATTTTTTCACCCAAACTGGATGATACTTTCAGGTAATGATCAGTACACTAAGGCGACTTGGTTCCCCAAATTTCGTTCTTCTATGTTGAAGCGTTCATTTCCAGTAACAGTTTGAATTTTTAGGTTTCACTCTGTTTTCTCCTCTATTGAAAGATGTATTTGGAACTCTAAATCCAACACGGTTTGTGCTAGCTTCTTGAAACTTGACACAGTAAAGTAGTTTCACGTTCTATCTCTATGTTTTGTTTCCTCTTGATGTAGCCCTAAGCAGTGACTGGCGAGAAACACTTTCATGGAAAGGGGTTGCCAAGCTTTCAAAAATTACGAATCTCCAGAAATCTCAGCAAATATTTTTTCACCCAAACTGGATGATACTTTCAGGTAATGATCAGTACACTAAGGCGACTTGGTTCCCCAAATTTCGTTCTTCTATGTTGAAGCGTTCATTTCCAGTAACAGTTTGAATTTTGAGGTTTCACTCTGTTTTCTCCTATATTGATAGATGTATTTGGAACTCTAAATCGAACACGGTTTGTGCTAGCTTCTTGAAACTTGACACAGTAAAGTAGTTTCACGTTCTATATCTATGTTTTGTTTCCTCTTGATGTAGCCCTAAGCAGTGACTGGCGATAAGCACTTTCATGGAAAGGGGTTGCCAAGCTTCCAAAAATTACGAATCTCCAGAAATGTCAGCAAATATTTTTTCACCCAAACTGGATGATACTTTCAGGTAATGATCAGTACACTAAGGCGACTTGGTTCCCCAAATTTCGTTCTTCTATGATGAAGCGTTCATTTCCAGTAATAGTTTGAATTTTGAGGTTTCACTCTGTTTTCTCCTATATTGATAGATGTATTTGCAACTCTAAAACCAACACGGTTTGTGCTAGCTTCTTGAAACTTGACACAGTAAAGTAGTTTCACGTTCTATCTCTATGTTTTGTTTCCTCTTGATGTAGCCCTAAGCAGTGACTGGCGAGAAACACTTTCATGGAAAGGGGTTGCCAAGCTTCCAAAAATTACGAATCTCCAGAAATCTCAGCAAATATTTTTTCACCCAAACTGGATGATACTTTCAGGTAATGATCAGTACACTAAGGCGACTTGGTTCCCCAAATTTCGTTCTTCTATGTTGAAGCGTTCATTTCCAGTAACAGTTTGAATTTTTAGGTTTCACTCTGTTTTCTCCTCTATTGAAAGATGTATTTGGAACTCTAAATCCAACACGGTTTGTGCTAGCTTCTTGAAACTTGACACAGTAAAGTAGTTTCACGTTCTATCTCTATGTTTTGTTTCCTCTTGATGTAGCCCTAAGCAGTGACTGGCGAGAAACACTTTCATGGAAAGGGGTTGCCAAGCTTTCCAAAATTACGAATCTCCAGAAATCTCAGCAAATATTTTTTCACCCCAACTGGATGATACTTTCAGGTAATGATCAGTACACTAAGGCGACTTGGTTCCCCAAATTTCGTTCTTCTATGTTGAAGCGTTCATTTCCAGTAACAGTTTGAATTTTGAGGTTTCACTCTGTTTTCTCCTATATTGATAGATGTATTTGGAACTCTAAATCGAACACGGTTTGTGCTAGCTTCTTGAAACTTGACACAGTAAAGTAGTTTCACGTTCTATATCTATGTTTTGTTTCCTCTTGATGTAGCCCTAAGCAGTGACTGGCGATAAGCACTTTCATGGAAAGGGGTTGCCAAGCTTCCAAAAATTACGAATCTCCAGAAATGTCAGCAAATATTTTTTCACCCAAACTGGATGATACTTTCAGGTAATGATCAGTACACTAAGGCGACTTGGTTCCCCAAATTTCGTTCTTCTATGATGAAGCGTTCATTTCCAGTAATAGTTTGAATTTTGAGGTTTCACTCTGTTTTCTCCTATATTGATAGATGTATTTGCAACTCTAAAACCAACACGGTTTGTGCTAGCTTCTTGAAACTTGACACAGTAAAGTAGTTTCACGTTCTATCTCTATGTTTTGTTTCCTCTTGATGTAGCCCTAAGCAGTGACTGGCGAGAAACACTTTCATGGAAAGGGGTTGCCAAGCTTCCAAAAATTACGAATCTCCAGAAATCTCAGCAAATATTTTTTCACCCAAACTGGATGATACTTTCAGGTAATGATCAGTACACTAAGGCGACTTGGTTCCCCAAATTTCGTTCTTCTATGTTGAAGCGTTCATTTCCAGTAACAGTTTGAATTTTGAGGTTTCACTCTGTTTTCTCCTATATTGATGGATGTATTTGGAACTCTAAATCGAACACGGTTTGTGCTAGCTTCTTGAAACTTGACACAGTAAAGTAGTTTCACGTTCTATATCTATGTTTTGTTTCCTCTTGATGTAGCCCTAAGCAGTGACTGGCGAGAAGCACTTTCATGGAAAGGGGTTGCCAAGCTTCCAAAAATTACGAATCTCCAGAAATGTCAGCAAATATTTTTTCACCCAAACTGGATGATACTTTCAGGTAATGATCAGTACACTAAGGCGACTTGGTTCCCCAAATTTCGTTCTTCTATGTTGAAGCGTTCATTTCCAGTAATAGTTTGAATTTTCAGGTTTCACTCTGTTTTCTCCAATATTGATAGATGTATTTGCAACTCTAAATCCAACACGGTTTGTGCTAGCTTCTTGAATCTTGACACAGTAAAGTAGTTTCACGTTCTATCTCTATGTTTTGTTTCCTCTTGATGTAGCCCTAAGCAGTGACTGGCGAGAAACACTTTCATGGAAAGGGTTTGCCAAGCTTCCAAAAATTACGAATCTCCAGAAATCTCAGCAAATATTTTTTCACCCAAACTGGATGATACTTTCAGGTAATGATCAGTACACTAAGGCGACTTGGTTCCCCAAATTTCGTTCTTCTATGTTGAAGCGTTCATTCCCAGTAACAGTTTGAATTTTTAGGTTTCACTCTGTTTTCTCCTATATTGATAGATGTATTTGGAACTCTAAATCGAACACGGTTTGTGCTAGCTTCTTGAAACTTGACACAGTAAAGTAGTTTCACGTTCTATCTCTATGTTTTGTTTCCTCTTGATGTAGCCCTAAGCAGTGACTGGAGAGAAGCACTTTCATGGAAAGGGGTTGCCAAGCTTCCTATAATTACGAATCTCCAGAAATCTCAGCAGATATTTTTTCACCCAAACTGGATGATACTTTCAGGTAATGATCAGTACACTAAGGCGACTTGGTTCCCCAAATTTCGTTCTTCTATGTTGAAGCGTTCATTTCCAGTAACAGTTTGAATTTTGAGGTTTCACTCTGTTTTCTCCTCTATTGAAAGATGTATTTGGAACTCTAAATCCAACACGGTTTGTGCTAGCTTCTTGAAACTTGACACAGTAAAGTAGTTTCACGTTCTATCTCTATGTTTTGTTTCCTCTTGATTTAGCCCTAAGCAGTGACTGGCGAGAAACACTTTCATGGAAAGGGGTTGCCAAGCTTTCAAAAATTACGAATCTCCAGAAATCTCAGCAAATATTTTTTCACCCAAACTGGATGATACTTTCAGGTAATGATCAGTACACTAAGGCGACTTGGTTCCCCAAATTTCGTTCTTGTATGTTGAAGCGTTCATTTCCAGTAACAGTTTGAATTTTGAGGTTTCACTCTGTTTTCTCCTATATTGATAGATGTATTTGGAACTCTAAATCCAACACGGTTTGTGCTAGCTTCTTGAAACTTGACACAGTAAAGTAGTTTCACGTTCTATCTCTATGGTTTGTTTCCTCTTGATGTAGCCCTAAGCACTGACTGGCGAGAAACACTTTCATGGAAAGGGTTTGCCTAGCTTCCGAAAATTACGAATCTCCAGAAATCTCAGCAAATATTTTTTCACCCAAACTGGATGATACTTTCAGGTAATGATCAGTACACTAAGGCGACTTGGTTCCCCAAATTTCGTTCTTCTATGTTGAAGCGTTCATTTCCAGTAAGAGTTTGAATTTTGAGGTTTCACTCTGTTTTCTCCTATATTGATAGAAGTATTTGGAACTCTAAATCCAACACGGTTTGTGCTAGCTTCTTGAAACTTGACACAGTAAAGTAGTTTCACGTTCTATCTCTATGTTTTGTTTCCTCTTGATGTAGCCCTAAGCAGTGACTGGCGAGAAGCACTTTCATGGAAAGGGGTTGCCAAGCTTCCAAAAATTACGAATCTCCAGAAATGTCAGCAAATATTTTTTCACCCAAACTGGATGATACTTTCAGGTAATGTTCAGTACACTAAGGCGACTTGGTTCCCCAAATTTCGTTCTTCTATGTTGAAGCGTTCATTTCCAGTAACAGTTTGAATTTTTAGGTTTCACTTAGTTTTCTCTATTATTGATAGATGTATTTGCAACTCTAAATCCAACACGGTTTGTGCTAGCTTCTTGAAACTTGACACAGTAAAGTAGTTTCACGTTCTATCTCTATGTTTTGTTTCCTCTTGACGTAGCCCTAAGAAGTGACTGGCGAGAAGCACTTTCATGGTAAGGGGTTGCCAAGCTTCCAAAAATTACGAATCTCCAGAAATCTCAGCAAATATTTTTTCACCCAAACTGGATGATACTTTCAGGTAATGATCAGTACACTAAGGCGACTTGGTTCCCCAAATTTCGTTCTTCTATGTTGAAGCGTTCATTTCCAGTAACAGTTTGAATTTTTAGGTTTCACTCTGTTTTCTCCTCTATTGAAAGATGTATTTGGAACTCTAAATCCAACACGGTTTGTGCTAGCTTCTTGAAACTTGACACAGTAAAGTAGTTTCACGTTCTATCTCTATGTTTTGTTTCCTCTTGATGTAGCCCTAAGCAGTGACTGGCGAGAAACACTTTCATGGAAAGGGGTTGCCAAGCTTTCAAAAATTACGAATCTCCAGAAATCTCAGCAAATATTTTTTCACCCAAACTGGATGATACTTTCAGGTAATGATCAGTACACTAAGGCGACTTGGTTCCCCAAATTTCGTTCTTCTATGTTGAAGCGTTCATTTCCAGTAACAGTTTGAATTTTCAGGTTTCACTCTGTTTTCTCCAATATTGATAGATGTATTTGCAACTCTAAATCCAACACGGTTTGTGCTAGCTTCTTGAAACTTGACACAGTAAAGTAGTTTCACGTTCTATCTCTATGTTTTGTTTCCTCTTGATGTAGCCCTAAGCAGTGACTGGCGAGAAACACTTTCATGGAAAGGGTTTGCCAAGCTTCCAAAAATTACGAATCTCCAGAAATCTCAGCAAATATTTTTTCACCCAAACTGGATGATACTTTCAGGTAATGATCAGTACACTAAGGCGACTTGGTTCCCCAAATTTCGTTCTTCTATGTTGAAGCGTTCATTTCCAGTAACAGTTTGAATTTTGAGGTTTCACTCTGTTTTCTCCTATATTGATAGATGTATTTGGAACTCTAAATCGAACACGGTTTGTGCTAGCTTCTTGAAACTTGACACAGTAAAGTAGTTTCACGTTCTATCTCTATGGTTTGTTTCCTCTTGACGTAGCCCTAAGCACTGACTGGCGAGACACTTTCATGGAAAGGGTTTGCCTAGCTTCCAAAAATTACGAATCTCAAGAAATCTCAGCAAATATTTTTTCACCCAAACTGGATGATACTTTCAGGTAATGATCAGTACACTAAGGCGACTTGGTTCCCCAAATTTCGTTCTTCTATGTTGAAGCGTTCATTTCCAGTAACAGTTTGAATTTTGAGGTTTCACTCTGTTTTCTCCTATATTGATAGAAGTATTTGGAACTCTAAATCCAACACGGTTTGTGCTAGCTTCTTGAAACTTGACACAGTAAAGTAGTTTCACGTTCTATCTCTATGTTTTGTTTCCTCTTGATGTAGCCCTAAGCAGTGACTGGGGAGAAGCACTTTCATGGAAAGGGGGTTGCCAACCTTGCAAAAATTACGAATCTCCAGAAATCTCAGCAAATATTTTTTCACCCAAACTGGATGATACTTTCAGGTAATGATCAGTACACTAAGGCGACTTGGTTCCCCAAATTTCGTTCTTCTATGTTGAAGCGTTCATTTCCAGTAACAGTTTGAATTTTTAGGTTTCACTTAGTTTTCTCTATTATTGATAGATGTATTTGCAACTCTAAATCCAACACGGTTTGTGCTAGCTTCTTGAAACTTGACACAGTAAAGTAGTTTCACGTTCTATCTCTATGTTTTGTTTCCTCTTGACGTAGCCCTAAGAAGTGACTGGCGAGAAGCACTTTCATGGTAAGGGGTTGCCAAGCTTCCAAAAATTACGAATCTCCAGAAATCTCAGCAAATATTTTTTCACCCAAACTGGATGATACTTTCAGGTAATGATCAGTACACTAAGGCGACTTGGTTCCCCAAATTTCGTTCTTCTATGTTGAAGCGTTCATTTCCAGTAACAGTTTGAATTTTTAGGTTTCACTCTGTTTTCTCCTCTATTGAAAGATGTATTTGGAACTCTAAATCCAACACGGTTTGTGCTAGCTTCTTGAAACTTGACACAGTAAAGTAGTTTCACGTTCTATCTCTATGTTTTGTTTCCTCTTGATGTAGCCCTAAGCAGTGACTGGCGAGAAACACTTTCATGGAAAGGGGTTGCCAAGCTTTCAAAAATTACGAATCTCCAGAAATCTCAGCAAATATTTTTTCACCCAAACTGGATGATACTTTCAGGTAATGATCAGTACACTAAGGCGACTTGGTTCCCCAAATTTCGTTCTTCTATGTTGAAGCGTTCATTTCCAGTAACAGTTTGAATTTTGAGGTTTCACTCTGTTTTCTCCTATATTGATAGATGTATTTGGAACTCTAAATCGAACACGGTTTGTGCTAGCTTCTTGAAACTTGACACAGTAAAGTAGTTTCACGTTCTATATCTATGTTTTGTTTCCTCTTGATGTAGCCCTAAGCAGTGACTGGCGATAAGCACTTTCATGGAAAGGGGTTGCCAAGCTTCCAAAAATTACGAATCTCCAGAAATGTCAGCAAATATTTTTTCACCCAAACTGGATGATACTTTCAGGTAATGATCAGTACACTAAGGCGACTTGGTTCCCCAAATTTCGTTCTTCTATGATGAAGCGTTCATTTCCAGTAATAGTTTGAATTTTGAGGTTTCACTCTGTTTTCTCCTATATTGATAGATGTATTTGCAACTCTAAAACCAACACGGTTTGTGCTAGCTTCTTGAAACTTGACACAGTAAAGTAGTTTCACGTTCTATCTCTATGTTTTGTTTCCTCTTGATGTAGCCCTAAGCAGTGACTGGCGAGAAACACTTTCATGGAAAGGGGTTGCCAAGCTTCCAAAAATTACGAATCTCCAGAAATCTCAGCAAATATTTTTTCACCCAAACTGGATGATACTTTCAGGTAATGATCAGTACACTAAGGCGACTTGGTTCCCCAAATTTCGTTCTTCTATGTTGAAGCGTTCATTTCCAGTAACAGTTTGAATTTTGAGGTTTCACTCTGTTTTCTCCTATATTGATGGATGTATTTGGAACTCTAAATCGAACACGGTTTGTGCTAGCTTCTTGAAACTTGACACAGTAAAGTAGTTTCACGTTCTATATCTATGTTTTGTTTCCTCTTGATGTAGCCCTAAGCAGTGACTGGCGAGAAGCACTTTCATGGAAAGGGGTTGCCAAGATTCCAAAAATTACGAATCTCCAGAAATGTCAGCAAATATTTTTTCACCCAAACTGGATGATACTTTCAGGTAATGATCAGTACACTAAGGCGACTTGGTTCCCCAAATTTCGTTCTTCTATGTTGAAGCGTTCATTTCCAGTAATAGTTTGAATTTTCAGGTTTCACTCTGTTTTCTCCAATATTGATAGATGTATTTGCAACTCTAAATCCAACACGGTTTGTGCTAGCTTCTTGAAACTTGACACAGTAAAGTAGTTTCACGTTCTATCTCTATGTTTTGTTTCCTCTTGATGTAGCCCTAAGCAGTGACTGGCGAGAAACACTTTCATGGAAAGGGTTTGCCAAGCTTCCAAAAATTACGAATCTCCAGAAATCTCAGCAAATATTTTTTCACCCAAACTGGATGATACTTTCAGGTAATGATCAGTACACTAAGGCGACTTGGTTCCCCAAATTTCGTTCTTCTATGTTGAAGCGTTCATTTCCAGTAACAGTTTGAATTTTGAGGTTTCACTCTGTTTTCTCCTATATTGATAGATGTATTTGGAACTCTAAATCGAACACGGTTTGTGCTAGCTTCTTGAAACTTGACACAGTAAAGTAGTTTCACGTTCTATCTCTATGTTTTGTTTCCTCTTGATGTAGCCCTAAGCAGTGACTGGAGAGAAGCACTTTCATGGAAAGGGGTTGCCAAGCTTCCTATAATTACGAATCTCCAGAAATCTCAGCAGATATTTTTTCACCCAAACTGGATGATACTTTCAGGTAATGATCAGTACACTAAGGCGACTTGGTTCCCCAAATTTCGTTCTTCTATGTTGAAGCGTTCATTTCCAGTAACAGTTTGAATTTTGAGGTTTCACTCTGTTTTCTCCTCTATTGAAAGATGTATTTGGAACTCTAAATCCAACACGGTTTGTGCTAGCTTCTTGAAACTTGACACAGTAAAGTAGTTTCACGTTCTATCTCTATGTTTTGTTTCCTCTTGATTTAGCCCTAAGCAGTGACTGGCGAGAAACACTTTCATGGAAAGGGGTTGCCAAGCTTTCAAAAATTACGAATCTCCAGAAATCTCAGCAAATATTTTTTCACCCAAACTGGATGATACTTTCAGGTAATGATCAGTACACTAAGGCGACTTGGTTCCCCAAATTTCGTTCTTGTATGTTGAAGCGTTCATTTCCAGTAACAGTTTGAATTTTGAGGTTTCACTCTGTTTTCTCCTATATTGATAGATGTATTTGGAACTCTAAATCCAACACGGTTTGTGCTAGCTTCTTGAAACTTGACACAGTAAAGTAGTTTCACGTTCTATCTCTATGGTTTGTTTCCTCTTGATGTAGCCCTAAGCACTGACTGGCGAGAAACACTTTCATGGAAAGGGTTTGCCTAGCTTCCGAAAATTACGAATCTCCAGAAATCTCAGCAAATATTTTTTCACCCAAACTGGATGATACTTTCAGGTAATGATCAGTACACTAAGGCGACTTGGTTCCCCAAATTTCGTTCTTCTATGTTGAAGCGTTCATTTGCAGTAACAGTTTGAATTTTGAGGTTTCACTCTGTTTTCTCCTATATTGATAGATGTATTTGCAACTCTAAATCCAACACGGTTTGTGCTAGCTTCTTGAAACTTGACACAGTAAAGTAGTTTCACGTTCTATCTCTATGTTTTGTTTCCTCTTGATGTAGCCCTAAGCAGTGACTGGCGAGAAGCACTTTCATGGAAAGGGGTTGCCAAGCTTCCAAAAATTACGAATCTCCAGAAATCTCAGCAAATATTTTTTCACCCAAACTGGATGATACTTTCAGGTGATGATCAGTACACTAAGGCGACTTGGTTCAACAAATTTCTTTCTTCTATGTTGAAGCGTTCATTTCCAGTAACAGTTTGAATTTTGAGGTTTCACTCTGTTTTCTCCTATATTGATAGATGTATTTGGAACTCTAAATCCAACACGGTTTGTGCTAGCTTCTTGAAACTTGACACAGTAAAGTAGTTTCACGTTCTATCTCTATGTTTTGTTTCCTCTTGACGTAGCCCTAAGAAGTGACTGGCGAGAAGCACTTTCATGGTAAGGGGTTGCCAAGCTTCCAAAAATTACGAATCTCCAGAAATCTCAGCAAATATTTTTTCACCCAAACTGGATGATACTTTCAGGTAATGATCAGTACACTAAGGCGACTTGGTTCCCCAAATTTCGTTCTTCTATGTTGAAGCGTTCATTTCCAGTAACAGTTTGAATTTTTAGGTTTCACTTAGTTTTCTCTATTATTGATAGATGTATTTGCAACTCTAAATCCAACACGGTTTGTGCTAGCTTCTTGAAACTTGACACAGTAAAGTAGTTTCACGTTCTATCTCTATGTTTTGTTTCCTCTTGACGTAGCCCTAAGAAGTGACTGGCGAGAAGCACTTTCATGGTAAGGGGTTGCCAAGCTTCCAAAAATTACGAATCTCCAGAAATCTCAGCAAATATTTTTTCACCCAAACTGGATGATACTTTCAGGTAATGATCAGTACACTAAGGCGACTTGGTTCCCCAAATTTCGTTCTTCTATGTTGAAGCGTTCATTTCCAGTAACAGTTTGAATTTTTAGGTTTCACTCTGTTTTCTCCTCTATTGAAAGATGTATTTGGAACTCTAAATCCAACACGGTTTGTGCTAGCTTCTTGAAACTTGACACAGTAAAGTAGTTTCACGTTCTATCTCTATGTTTTGTTTCCTCTTGATGTAGCCCTAAGCAGTGACTGGCGAGAAACACTTTAATGGAAAGGGGTTGCCAAGCTTTCAAAAATTACGAATCTCCAGAAATCTCAGCAAATATTTTTTCACCCAAACTGGATGATACTTTCAGGTAATGATCAGTACACTAAGGCGACTTGGTTCCCCAAATTTCGTTCTTCTATGTTGAAGCGTTCATTTCCAGTAACAGTTTGAATTTTGAGGTTTCACTCTGTTTTCTCCTATATTGATAGATGTATTTGGAACTCTAAATCGAACACGGTTTGTGCTAGCTTCTTGAAACTTGACACAGTAAAGTAGTTTCACGTTCTATCTCTATGTTTTGTTTCCTCTTGATGTAGCCCTAAGCACTGACTGGCGAGAAACACTTTCATTTAAAGGGTTTGCCTAGCTTCCAAAAATTACGAATCTCCAGAAATCTCAGCAAATATTTTTTCACCCAAACTGGATGATACTTTCAGGTAATGATCAGTACACTAAGGCGACTTGGTTCCCCAAATTTCGTTCTTCTATGTTGAAGCGTTCATTTCCAGTAACAGTTTGAATTTTGAGGTTTCACTCTGTTTTCTCCTATATTGATGGATGTATTTGGAACTCTAAATCGAACACGGTTTGTGCTAGCTTCTTGAAACTTGACACAGTAAAGTAGTTTCACGTTCTATATCTATGTTTTGTTTCCTCTTGATGTAGCCCTAAGCAGTGACTGGCGAGAAGCACTTTCATGGAAAGGGGTTGCCAAGCTTCCAAAAATTACGAATCTCCAGAAATGTCAGCAAATATTTTTTCACCCAAACTGGATGATACTTTCAGGTAATGATCAGTACACTAAGGCGACTTGGTTCCCCCAATTTCGTTCTTCTATGATGAAGCGTTCATTTCCAGTAATAGTTTGAATTTTCAGGTTTCACTATGTTTTCTCCAATATTGATAGATGTATTTGCAACTCTAAATCCAACACGGTTTGTGCTAGCTTCTTGAAACTTGACACAGTAAAGTAGTTTCACGTTCTATCTCTATGTTTTGTTTCCTCTTGATGTAGCCCTAAGCAGTGACTGGCGAGAAACACTTTCATGGAAAGGGGTTGCCAAGCTTCCAAAAATTACGAATCTCCAGAAATCTCAGCAAATATTTTTTCACCCAAACTGGATGATACTTTCAGGTAATGATCAGTACACTAAGGCGACTTGGTTCCCCAAATTTCGTTCTTCTATGTTGAAGCGTTCATTTCCAGTAACAGTTTGAATTTTTAGGTTTCACTCTGTTTTCTCCTATATTGATAGATGTATTTGCAACTCTAAATCCAACACGGTTTGTGCTAGCTTCTTGAAACTTGACACAGTAAAGTAGTTTCACGTTCTATCTCTATGTTTTGTTTCCTCTTGATGTAGCCCTAAGCAGTGACTGGCGAGAAGCACTTTCATGGAAAGGGGTTGCCAAGCTTCCTATAATTACGAATCTCCAGAAATCTCAGCAGATATTTTTTCACCCAAACTGGATGATACTTTCAGGTAATGATCAGTACACTAAGGCGACTTGGTTCCCCAAATTTCGTTCTTCTATGTTGAAGCGTTCATTTTCAGTAACAGTTTGAATTTTGAGGTTTCACTCTGTTTTCTCCTCTATTGAAAGATGTATTTGGAACTCTAAATCCAACACGGTTTGTGCTAGCTTCTTGAAACTTGACACAGTAAAGTAGTTTCACGTTCTATCTCTATGTTTTGTTTCCTCTTGATTTAGCCCTAAGCAGTGACTGGCGAGAAACACTTTCATGGAAAGGGGTTGCCAAGCTTTCAAAAATTACGAATCTCCAGAAATCTCAGCAAATATTTTTTCACCCAAACTGGATGATACTTTCAGGTAATGATCAGTACACTAAGGCGACTTGGTTCCCCAAATTTCGTTCTTCTATGTTGAAGCGTTCATTTCCAGTAACAGTTTGAATTTTGAGGTTTCACTCTGTTTTCTCCTATATTGATAGATGTATTTGGAACTCTAAATCCAACACGGTTTGTGCTAGCTTCTTGAAACTTGACACAGTAAAGTAGTTTCACGTTCTATCTCTATGTTTTGTTTCCTCTTGATGTAGCCCTAAGCACTGACTGGCGAGAAACACTTTCATGGAAAGGGGTTGCCAAGCTTCCAAAAATTACGATTCTCCAGAAATCTCAGCAAATACTTTTTCACCCAAACTGGATGATACTTTCAGGTAATGATCAGTACACGAAGGCTACTTGGTTCCCCAAATTTCGTTCTTCTATGTTGAAGCGTTCATTTCCAGTAACAGTTTGAATTTTGAGGTTTCACTCTGTTTTCTCCTATATTGATAGATGTATTTGGAACTCTAAATCGAACACGGTTTGTGCTAGCTTCTTGAAACTTGACACAGTAAAGTAGTTTCACGTTCTATCTCTATGTTTTGTTTCCTCTTGATGTAGCCCTAAGCACTGACTGGCGAGAAACACTTTCATTTAAAGGGTTTGCCTAGCTTCCAAAAATTACGAATCTCCAGAAATCTCAGCAAATATTTTTTCACCCAAACTGGATGATACTTTCAGGTAATGATCAGTACACTAAGGCGACTTGGTTCCCCAAATTTCGTTCTTCTATGTTGAAGCGTTCATTTCCAGTAACAGTTTGAATTTTGAGGTTTCACTCTGTTTTCTCCTATATTGATGGATGTATTTGGAACTCTAAATCGAACACGGTTTGTGCTAGCTTCTTGAAACTTGACACAGTAAAGTAGTTTCACGTTCTATATCTATGTTTTGTTTCCTCTTGATGTAGCCCTAAGCAGTGACTGGCGAGAAGCACTTTCATGGAAAGGGGTTGCCAAGCTTCCAAAAATTACGAATCTCCAGAAATGTCAGCAAATATTTTTTCACCCAAACTGGATGATACTTTCAGGTAATGATCAGTACACTAAGGCGACTTGGTTCCCCCAATTTCGTTCTTCTATGATGAAGCGTTCATTTCCAGTAATAGTTTGAATTTTCAGGTTTCACTATGTTTTCTCCAATATTGATAGATGTATTTGCAACTCTAAATCCAACACGGTTTGTGCTAGCTTCTTGAAACTTGACACAGTAAAGTAGTTTCACGTTCTATCTCTATGTTTTGTTTCCTCTTGATGTAGCCCTAAGCAGTGACTGGCGAGAAACACTTTCATGGAAAGGGGTTGCCAAGCTTCCAAAAATTACGAATCTCCAGAAATCTCAGCAAATATTTTTTCACCCAAACTGGA
Organism: Spermophilus citellus; assembly: GCF_964194105.1. Classification (NCBI taxonomy): domain Eukaryota; kingdom Metazoa; phylum Chordata; class Mammalia; order Rodentia; family Sciuridae; genus Spermophilus; species Spermophilus citellus. Next base: position 48,652,891 of record NC_138187.1, on the reverse strand, counting down.
TGATACTTTCAGGTAATGATCAGTACACTAAGGCGACTTGGTTCCCCAAATTTCGTTCTTCTATGTTGAAGCGTTCATTTCCAGTAACAGTTTGAATTTTTAGGTTTCACTCTGTTTTCTCCTATATTGATAGATGTATTTGCAACTCTAAATCCAACACGGTTTGTGCTAGCTTCTTGAAACTTGACACAGTAAAGTAGTTTCACGTTCTATCTCTATGTTTTGTTTCCTCTTGATGTAGCCCTAAGCAGTGACTGGCGAGAAGCACTTTCATGGAAAGGGGTTGCCAAGCTTCCTATAATTACGAATCTCCAGAAATCTCAGCAGATATTTTTTCACCCAAACTGGATGATACTTTCAGGTAATGATCAGTACACTAAGGCGACTTGGTTCCCCAAATTTCGTTCTTCTATGTTGAAGCGTTCATTTTCAGTAACAGTTTGAATTTTGAGGTTTCACTCTGTTTTCTCCTCTATTGAAAGATGTATTTGGAACTCTAAATCCAACACGGTTTGTGCTAGCTTCTTGAAACTTGACACAGTAAAGTAGTTTCACGTTCTATCTCTATGTTTTGTTTCCTCTTGATTTAGCCCTAAGCAGTGACTGGCGAGAAACACTTTCATGGAAAGGGGTTGCCAAGCTTTCAAAAATTACGAATCTCCAGAAATCTCAGCAAATATTTTTTCACCCAAACTGGATGATACTTTCAGGTAATGATCAGTACACTAAGGCGACTTGGTTCCCCAAATTTCGTTCTTCTATGTTGAAGCGTTCATTTCCAGTAACAGTTTGAATTTTGAGGTTTCACTCTGTTTTCTCCTATATTGATAGATGTATTTGGAACTCTAAATCCAACACGGTTTGTGCTAGCTTCTTGAAACTTGACACAGTAAAGTAGTTTCACGTTCTATCTCTATGTTTTGTTTCCTCTTGATGTAGCCCTAAGCACTGACTGGCGAGAAACACTTTCATGGAAAGGGTTTGCCTAGCTTCCGAAAATTACGAATCTCCAGAAATCTCAGCAAATATTTTTTCACCCAAACTGGATGATACTTTCAGGTAATGATCAGTACACTAAGGCGACTTGGTTCCCCAAATTTCGTTCTTCTATGTTGAAGCGTTCATTTCCAGTAACAGTTTGAATTTTGAGGTTTCACTCTGTTTTCTCCTATATTGATAGATGTATTTGCAACTCTAAATCCAACACGGTTTGTGCTAGCTTCTTGAAACTTGACACAGTAAAGTAGTTTCACGTTCTATCTCTATGTTTTGTTTCCTCTTGATGTAGCCCTAAGCAGTGACTGGCGAGAAGCACTTTCATGGAAAGGGGTTGCCAAGCTTCCAAAAATTACGAATCTCCAGAAATCTCAGCAAATATTTTTTCACCCAAACTGGATGATACTTTCAGGTAATGATCAGTACACTAAGGCGACTTGGTTCCCCAAATTTCGTTCTTCTATATTGAAGCGTTCATTTCCAGTAACAGTTTGAATTTTGAGGTTTCACTCTGTTTTCTCCTCTATTGAAAGATATATTTGGAACTCTAAATCCAACACGGTTTGTGCTAGCTTCTTGAAACTTGACACAGTAAAGTAGTTTCACGTTCTATCTCTATGTTTTGTTTCCTCTTGATTTAGCCCTAAGCAGTGACTGGCGAGAAACACTTTCATGGAAAGGGGTTGCCAAGCTTTCAAAAATTACGAATCTCCAGAAATCTCAGCAAATATTTTTTCACCCAAACTGGATGATACTTTCAGGTAATGATCAGTACACTAAGGCGACTTGGTTCCCCAAATTTCGTTCTTCTATGTTGAAGCGTTCATTTCCAGTAACAGTTTGAATTTTGAGGTTTCACTCTGTTTTCTCCTATATTGATAGATGTATTTGGAACTCTAAATCCAACACGGTTTGTGCTAGCTTCTTGAAACTTGACACAGTAAAGTAGTTTCACGTTCTATCTCTATGTTTTGTTTCCTCTTGATGTAGCCCTAAGCACTGACTGGCGAGAAACACTTTCATGGAAAGGGTTTGCCTAGCTTCCGAAAATTACGAATCTCCAGAAATCTCAGCAAATATTTTTTCACCCAAACTGGATGATACTTTCAGGTAATGATCAGTACACTAAGGCGACTTGGTTCCCCAAATTTCGTTCTTCTATGTTGAAGCGTTCATTTCCAGTAACAGTTTGAATTTTGAGGTTTCACTCTGTTTTCTCCTATATTGATAGATGTATTTGCAACTCTAAATCCAACACGGTTTGTGCTAGCTTCTTGAAACTTGACACAGTAAAGTAGTTTCACGTTCTATCTCTATGTTTTGTTTCCTCTTGATGTAGCCCTAAGCAGTGACTGGCGAGAAGCACTTTCATGGAAAGGGGTTGCCAAGCTTCCAAAAATTACGAATCTCCAGAAATCTCAGCAAATATTTTTTCACCCAAACTGGATGATACTTTCAGGTAATGATCAGTACACTAAGGCGACTTGGTTCCCCAAATTTCGTTCTTCTATGTTGAAGCGTTCATTTCCAGTAACAGTTTGAATTTTTAGGTTTCACTCTGTTTTCTCCTCTATTGAAAGATGTATTTGGAACTCTAAATCCAACACGGTTTGTGCTAGCTTCTTGAAACTTGACACAGTAAAGTAGTTTCACGTTCTATCTCTATGTTTTGTTTCCTCTTGATGTAGCCCTAAGCAGTGACTGGCGAGAAACACTTTCATGGAAAGGGTTTGCCTAGCTTCCAAAAATGACGAATCTCCAGAAATCTCAGCAAATATTTTTTCACCCAAACTGGATGATACTTTCAGGTAATGATCAGTACACTAAGGCGACTTGGTTCCCCAAATTTCGTTCTTCTATGTTGAAGCGTTCATTTCCAGTAACAGTTTGAATTTTGAGGTTTCACTCTGTTTTCTCCTATATTGATGGATGTATTTGGAACTCTAAATCGAACACGGTTTGTGCTAGCTTCTTGAAACTTGACACAGTAAAGTAGTTTCACGTTCTATATCTATGTTTTGTTTCCTCTTGATGTAGCCCTAAGCAGTGACTGGCGAGAAGCACTTTCATGGAAATGGGTTGCCAAGCTTCCAAAAATTACGAATCTCCAGAAATGTCAGCAAATATTTTTTCACCCAAACTGGATGATACTTTCAGGTAATGATCAGTACACTAAGGCGACTTGGTTCCCCAAATTTCATTCTTCTATGATGAAGCGTTCATTTCCAGTAATAGTTTGAATTTTCAGGTTTCACTCTGTTTTCTCCTATATTGATAGATGTATTTGCAACTCTAAATCCAACACGGTTTGTGCTAGCTTCTTGAAACTTGACACAGTAAAGTAGTTTCACGTTCTATCTCGATGTTTTGTTTCCTCTTGATGTAGCCCTAAGCAGTGACTGGCGAGAAGCACTTTCATGGAAAGGGGTTGCCAAGCTTCCTAAAATTACGAATCTCCAGAAATCTCAGCAGATATTTTTTCACCCAAACTGGATGATACTTTCAGGTAATGATCAGTACACTAAGGCGACTTGGTTCCCCAAATTTCGTTCTTCTATGTTGAAGCGTTCATTTCCAGTAACAGTTTGAATTTTGAGGTTTCACTCTGTTTTCTCCTCTATTGAAAGATGTATTTGGAACTCTAAATCCAACACGGTTTGTGCTAGCTTCTTGAAACTTGACACAGTAAAGTAGTTTCACGTTCTATCTCTATGTTTTGTTTCCTTTTGATTTAGCCCTAAGCAGTGACTGGCGAGAAACACTTTCATGGAAAGGGGATGCCAAGCTTTCAAAAATTACGAATCTCCAGAAATCTCAGCAAATATTTTTTCACCCAAACTGGATGATACTTTCAGGTAATGATCAGTACACTAAGGCGACTTGGTTCCCCAAATTTCGTTCTTCTATGTTGAAGCGTTCATTTCCAGTAACAGTTTGAATTTTGAGGTTTCACTCTGTTTTCTCCTATATTGATAGATGTATTTGGAACTCTAAATCCAACACGGTTTGTGCTAGCTTCTTGAAACTTGACACAGTAAAGTAGTTTCACGTTCTATCTCTATGTTTTGTTTCCTCTTGATGTAGCCCTAAGCACTGACTGGCGAGAAACACTTTCATGGAAAGGGTTTGCCTAGCTTCCGAAAATTACGAATCTCCAGAAATCTCAGCAAATATTTTTTCACCCAAACTGGATGATACTTTCAGGTAATGATCAGTACACTAAGGCGACTTGGTTCCCCAAATTTCGTTCTTCTATGATGAAGCGTTCATTTCCAGTAACAGTTTGAATTTTGAGGTTTCACTCTGTTTTCTCCTATATTGATAGATGTATTTGCAACTCTAAATCCAACACGGTTTGTGCTAGCTTCTTGAAACTTGACACAGTAAAGTAGTTTCACGTTCTATCTCTATGTTTTGTTTCCTCTTGATGTAGCCCTAATCAGTGACTGGCGAGAAGCACTTTCATGGAAAGGGGTTGCCAAGCTTCCTAAAATTACGAATCTCCAGAAATCTCAGCAGATATTTTTTCACCCAAACTGGATGATACTTTCAGGTAATGATCAGTACACTAAGGCGACTTGGTTCCCCAAATTTCGTTCTTCTATGTTGAAGCGTTCATTTCCAGTAACAGTTTGAATTTTGAGGTTTCACTCTGTTTTCTACTCTATTGAAAGATGTATTTGGAACTCTAAATCCAACACGGTTTGTGCTAGCTTCTTGAAACTTGACACAGTAAAGTAGTTTCACGTTCTATCTCTATGTTTTGTTTCCTCTTGATGTAGCCCTAAGCACTGACTGGCGAGAAACACTTTCATGGAAAGGGGTTGCCAAGCTTCCAAAAATTACGAATCTCCAGAAATCTCAGCAAATATTTTTTCACCCAAACTGGATGATACTTTCAGGTAATGATCAGTACACTAAGGCGACTTGGTTCCCCAAATTTCGTTCTTCTATGTTGAAGCGTTCATTTCCAGTAACAGTTTGAATTTTGAGGTTTCACTCTGTTTTCTCCTATATTGATAGAAGTATTTGGAACTCTAAATCCAACACGGTTTGTGCTAGCTTCTTGAAGCTTGACACAGTAAAGAAGTTTCACGTTCTATCTCTATGTTTTGTTTCCTCTTGATGTAGCCCTAAGCAGTGACTGGGGAGAAGCACTTTCATGGAAAGAGGTTGCCAAGCTTGCAAAAATTACGAGTCTCCAGAAATCTCAGCAAATATTTTTTCACCCAAACTGGATGATACTTTCAGGTAATGATCAGTACACTAAGGCGACTTGGTTCCCCAAATTTCGTTCTTCTATGTTAAAGCGTTCATTTCCAGTAACAGTTTGAATTTTGAGGTTTCACTCTGATTTCTCCTATATTGATAGATGTATTTGGAACTCTAAATCCAACACGGTTTGTGCTAGCTTCTTGAAACTTGACACAGTAAAGTAGTTTCACGTTCTATCTCTATGTTTTGTTTCCTCTTGATGTAGCCCTAAGCAGTGACTGGCGAGAAGCACTTTCATGGAAAGGGGTTGCCAAGCTTCCAAAAATTACGAATCTCCAGAAATGTCAGCACATATTTTTTCATCCAAACTGGATGATACTTTCAGGTAATGATCAGTACACTAAGGCGACTTGGTTCCCCAAATTTCGTTCTTCTATGTTGAAGCGTTCATTTCCAGTAACAGTTTGAATTTTGAGGTTTCACTCTGTTTTCTCCTATATTGATGGATGTATTTGGAACTCTGAATCGAACACGGTTTTTGCTAGCTTCTTGAAACTTGACACAGTAAAGTAGTTTCACGTTCTATATCTATGTTTTGTTTCCTCTTGATGTAGCCCTAAGCAGTGACTGGCGAGAAGCACTTTCATGGAAAGGGGTTACCAAGCTTCCAAAAATTACGAATCTCCAGAAATCTCAGCAAATATTTTTTCACCCAAACTGGATGATACTTTCAGGTAATGATCAGTACACTAAGGCGACTTGGTTCCCCAAATTTCGTTCTTCTATGATGAAGCGTTCATTTCCAGTAATAGTTTGAATTTTCAGGTTTCACTCTGTTTTCTCCTATATTGATAGATGTATTTGCAACTCTAAATCCAACACGGTTTGTGCTAGCTTCTTGAAACTTGACACAGTAAAGTAGTTTCACGTTCTATCTCTATGTTTTGTTTCCTCTTGACGTAGCCCTAAGCAGTGACTGGCGAGAAGCACTTTCCTGGAAAGGGGTTGCCAAGCTTCCAAAAATTACGAATCTCCAGAAATCTCAGCCAATATTTTTTCACCCAAACTGGATGTTACTTTCAGGTAATGATCAGTACACTAAGGCGACTTGGTTCCCCAGATTTCGTTCTTCTATGTTGAAGCGTTCATTTCCAGTAACAGTTTGAATTTTTAGGTTTCACTCTGTTTTCTCCTATATTGATAGATGTATTGGCAACTCTAAATCCAACACGGTTTGTGCTAGCTTCTTGAAACTTGACACAGTAAAGTAGTTTCACGTTCTATCTCTATGTTTTGTTTCCTCTTGATGTAGCCCTAAGCACTGACTGGCGAGAAACACTTTCATGGAAAGGGGTTGCGAAGCTTCCAAAAGTTACGAATCTCCAGAAATCTCAGCAAATATTTTTTCACCCAAACTGGATGATACTTTCAGGTAATGATCAGTACACGAAGGTGACTTGGTTCCCCAAATTTCGTGCTTCTATGTTGAAGCGTTCATTTGCAGTAACAGTTTGAATTTTGAGGTTTCAATCTGTTTTCTCCTATATTGATAGATGTATTTGGAACTCTAAATCCAACACGGTTTGTGCTAGCTTCATGAAACTTGACACAGTAAAGTAGTTTCACGTTCTATCTCTATGGTTTGTTTCCTCTTGATGTAGCCCTAAGCAGTGACTGGCGAGAAGCACTTTCATGGAAAGGGGTTGCCAAGCTTCCAAAAATTACGAATCTCCAGAAATCTCAGCAAATATTTTTTCACCCAAACTGGATGATACTTTCAGGTAATGATCAGTACACTTAGGCGACTTGGTTCCCCAAATTTCGTTCTTCTATGTTGAAGCGTTCATTTCCAGTAACAGTTTGAATTTTGAGGTTTCACTCTGTTTTCTCCTATATTGATAGATGTATTTGGAACTCTAAATCGAACACGGTTTGTGCTAGCTTCTTGAAACTTGACACAGTAAATAGTTTCACATTCTATCTCTATGTGTTGTTTCCTCTTGATGTAGCCCTAAGCACTGACTGGCGAGAAACACTTTCATGGAAAGGGTTTGCCTAGCTTCCAAAAATTACGAATCTCCAGAAAGCAAATATTTTTTCACCCAAACTGGATGATACTTTCAGGTAATGATCAGTACACTAAGGCGACTTGGTTCTTCAAATTTAGTTCTTCTATGTTGAAGCGTTCATTTCCAGTAACAGTTTGAATTTTTAGGTTTCACTCGGTTTTCTCCTATATTGATAGATGTATTTGGAACTCTAAATCCAACACGGTTTGTGCTAGCTTCTTGAAACTTGACACAGTGAAGTAGTTTCACGTTCTATGTCTATGTTTTGTTTCCTCTTGATGTAGCCCTAAGCACTGACTGGCGAGAAACACTTTCATGGAAAGGGGTTGCGAAGCATCCAAAAATTACGAATCTCCAGAAATCTCAGCCAATATTTTTTCACCCAAACTGGATGATACTTTCAGGTAATGATCAGTAAACTAAGGCGACTTGGTTCCCCAAATTTCGTTCTTCTATGTTGAAGCGTTCATTTCCAGTAACAGTTTGAATTTTTAGGTATCACTCTGTTTTCTCCTATATTGATACATGTATTTGGAACTCTAAATCCAACAAGGTTTGTGCTAGCTTCTTGAAACTTGACACAGTAAAGTAGTTTCACGTTCTATCTCTATGTTTTGTTTCCTCTTGATGTAGCCCTAAGCACTGACTGGCGAGAAACACTTTCATGGAAAGGGGTTGCCTAGCTTCCAAAAATTACGAATTTCCAGAAAGCAAATATTTTTTCACCCAAACTGGATGATACTTTCAGGTAATGATCAGTACACTAAGGCGACTTGGTTCCCCAAATTTAGTTCTTCTATGTTGAAGCGTTCATTTCCAGTAACAGTTTGAATTTTTAGGTTTCACTCTGTTTTCTCCTATATTGATAGATGTATTTGGAACTCTAAATCGAACACGGTTTTTGCTAGCTACTTGAAACTTGAAACAGTAAAGTAGTTTCACGTTCTATCACTATGTTTTGTTTCCTCTTGATGTAGCCCTAAGCAGTGACTGGCGAGAAGCACTTTCATGGAAAGGGTTTGCCAAGCTTCCAAAAATTACGAATCTCCAGAAATCTCAGCAAATATTTTTTCACCCAAATTGGATGATACTTTCATGTAATGATCAGTACACTAAGGCGACTTGGTTCCCCAAATTTCGTTCTTCTATGTTGAAGCGTTCATTTCCAGTAACAGTTTGAATTTTTAGGTTTCACTCACTTTTCTCCTATATTGATAGATGTATTTGCAACACTAAATCGAACACGGTTTGTGCTAGCTTCTTGAAACTTGACACATAAAGTAGTTTCACGTTCTATCTCTATGTTTGGTTTCTTCTTGATGTAGCCCTAAGCAGTGACTGGCGAGAAGCACTTTCATGGAAAGGGGTTGCCAAGCTTCCAAAAATTACGAATCTCCAGAAATCTCAGCAAATATTTTTTCACCCAAACTGGATGATACTTTCAGGTAATGATCAGTACACTAAGGCGACTTGGTTCCCCAAATTTCGTTCTTCTATGTTGAAGCGTTCATTTCCAGTAACAGTTTGAATTTTGAGGTTTCACTCTGTTTTCTACTCTATTGAAAGATGTATTTGGAACTCTAAATCGAACACGGTTTGTGCTAGCTTCTTGAAACTTGACACAGTAAAGTAGTTTCACGTTCTATCTCTATGTTTTGTTTCCTCTTGATGTAGCCCTAAGCAGTGACTGGCGAGAAGCACTTTCATGGAAATGGGTTGCCAAGCTTCCAAAAATTACGAATCTCCAGAAATGTCAGCAAATATTTTTTCACCCAAACTGGATGATACTTTCAGGTAATGATCAGTACACTAAGGCGACTTGGTTCCCCAAATTTCATTCTTCTATGATGAAGCGTTCATTTCCAGTAATAGTTTGAATTTTCAGGTTTCACTCTGTTTTCTCCTATATTGATAGATGTATTTGCAACTCTAAATCCAACACGGTTTGTGCTAGCTTCTTGAAACTTGACACAGTAAAGTAGTTTCACGTTCTATCTCGATGTTTTGTTTCCTCTTGATGTAGCCCTAAGCACTGACTGGCGAGAAACACTTTCATGGAAAGGGTTTGCCTAGCTTCCGAAAATTACGAATCTCCAGAAATCTCTGCAAATATTTTTTCACCCAAACTGGATGATACTTTCAGGTAATGATCAGTACACTAAGGCGACTTGGTTCCCCAAATTTCGTTCTTCTATGTTGAAGCGTTCATTTCCAGTAACAGTTTGAATTTTGAGGTTTCACTCTGTTTTCTCCTATATTGATAGATGTATTTGCAACTCTAAATCCAACACGGTTTGTGCTAGCTTCTTGAAACTTGACACAGTAAAGTAGTTTCACGTTCTATCTCTATGTTTTGTTTCCTCTTGATGTAGCCCTAATCAGTGACTGGCGAGAAGCACTTTCATGGAAAGGGGTTGCCAAGCTTCCTAAAATTACGAATCTCCAGAAATCTCAGCAGATATTTTTTCACCCAAACTGGATGATACTTTCAGGTAATGATCAGTACACTAAGGCGACTTGGTTCCCCAAATTTCGTTCTTCTATGTTGAAGCGTTCATTTCCAGTAACAGTTTGAATTTTGAGGTTTCACTCTGTTTTCTACTCTATTGAAAGATGTATTTGGAACTCTAAATCCAACACGGTTTGTGCGAGCTTCTTGAAACTTGACACAGTAAAGTAGTTTCACGTTCTATCTCTATGTTTTGTTTCCTCTTGATGTAGCCCTAAGCACTGACTGGCGAGAAACACTTTCATGGAAAGGGGTTGCCAAGCTTCCAAAAATTACGAATCTCCAGAAATCTCAGCAAATATTTTTTCACCCAAACTGGATGATACTTTCAGGTAATGATCAGTACACTAAGGCGACTTGGTTCCCCAAATTTCGTTCTTCTATGTTGAAGCGTTCATTTCCAGTAACAGTTTGAATTTTGAGGTTTCACTCGGTTTTCTCCTATATTGATAGAAGTATTTGGAACTCTAAATCCAACACGGTTTGTGCTAGCTTCTTGAAGCTTGACACAGTAAAGTAGTTTCACGTTCTATCTCTATGTTTTGTTTCCTCTTGATGTAGCCCTAAGCAGTGACTGGGGAGAAGCACTTTCATGGAAAGAGGTTGCCAAGCTTGCAAAAATTACGAGTCTCCAGAAATCTCAGCAAATATTTTTTCACCCAAACTGGATGATACTTTCAGGTAATGATCAGTACACTAAGGCGACTTGGTTCCCCAAATTTCGTTCTTCTATGTTAAAGCGTTCATTTCCAGTAACAGTTTGAATTTTGAGGTTTCACTCTGATTTCTCCTATATTGATAGATGTATTTGGAACTCTAAATCCAACACGGTTTGTGCTAGCTTCTTGAAACTTGACACAGTAAAGTAGTTTCACGTTCTATCTCTATGTTTTGTTTCCTCTTGATGTAGCCCTAAGCAGTGACTGGCGAGAAGCACTTTCATGGAAAGGGGTTGCCAAGCTTCCAAAAATTACGAATCTCCAGAAATGTCAGCACATATTTTTTCATCCAAACTGGATGATACTTTCAGGTAATGATCAGTACACTAAGGCGACTTGGTTCCCCAAATTTCGTTCTTCTATGTTGAAGCGTTCATTTCCAGTAACAGTTTGAATTTTGAGGTTTCACTCTGTTTTCTCCTATATTGATGGATGTATTTGGAACTCTGAAACGAACACGGTTTTTGCTAGCTTCTTGAAACTTGACACAGTAAAGTAGTTTCACGTTCTATATCTATGTTTTGTTTCCTCTTGATGTAGCCCTAAGCAGTGACTGGCGAGAAGCACTTTCATGGAAAGGGGTTACCAAGCTTCCAAAAATTACGAATCTCCAGAAATCTCAGCAAATATTTTTTCACCCAAACTGGATGATACTTTCAGGTAATGATCAGTACACTAAGGCGACTTGGTTCCCCAAATTTCGTTCTTCTATGATGAAGCGTTCATTTCCAGTAATAGTTTGAATTTTCAGGTTTCACTCTGTTTTCTCCTATATTGATAGATGTATTTGCAACTCTAAATCCAACACGGTTTGTGCTAGCTTCTTGAAACTTGACACAGTAAAGTAGTTTCACGTTCTATCTCTATGTTTTGTTTCCTCTTGACGTAGCCCTAAGCAGTGACTGGCGAGAAGCACTTTCCTGGAAAGGGGTTGCCAAGCTTCCAAAAATTACGAATCTCCAGAAATCTCAGCCAATATTTTTTCACCCAAACTGGATGTTACTTTCAGGTAATGATCAGTACACTAAGGCGACTTGGTTCCCCAGATTTCGTTCTTCTATGTTGAAGCGTTCATTTCCAGTAACAGTTTGAATTTTTAGGTTTCACTCTGTTTTCTCCTATATTGATAGATGTATTGGCAACTCTAAATCCAACACGGTTTGTGCTAGCTTCTTGAAACTTGACACAGTAAAGTAGTTTCACGTTCTATCTCTATGTTTTGTTTCCTCTTGATGTAGCCCTAAGCACTGACTGGCGAGAAACACTTTCATGGAAAGGGGTTGCGAAGCTTCCAAAAGTTACGAATCTCCAGAAATCTCAGCAAATATTTTTTCACCCAAACTGGATGATACTTTCAGGTAATGATCAGTACACGAAGGTGACTTGGTTCCCCAAATTTCGTGCTTCTATGTTGAAGCGTTCATTTGCAGTAACAGTTTGAATTTTGAGGTTTCAATCTGTTTTCTCCTATATTGATAGATGTATTTGGAACTCTAAATCCAACACGGTTTGTGCTAGCTTCATGAAACTTGACACAGTAAAGTAGTTTCACGTTCTATCTCTATGGTTTGTTTCCTCTTGATGTAGCCCTAAGCAGTGACTGGCGAGAAGCACTTTCATGGAAAGGGGTTGCCAAGCTTCCAAAAATTACGAATCTCCAGAAATCTCAGCAAATATTTTTTCACCCAAACTGGATGATACTTTCAGGTAATGATCAGTACACTTAGGCGACTTGGTTCCCCAAATTTCGTTCTTCTATGTTGAAGCGTTCATTTCCAGTAACAGTTTGAAGTTTGAGGTTTCACTCTGTTTTCTCCTATATTGATAGATGTATTTGGAACTCTAAATCGAACACGGTTTGTGCTAGCTTCTTGAAACTTGACACAGTAAATAGTTTCACATTCTATCTCTATGTGTTGTTTCCTCTTGATGTAGCCCTAAGCACTGACTGGCGAGAAACACTTTCATGGAAAGGGTTTGCCTAGCTTCCAAAAATTACGAATCTCCAGAAAGCAAATATTTTTTCACCCAAACTGGATGATACTTTCAGGTAATGATCAGTACACTAAGGCGACTTGGTTCTTCAAATTTAGTTCTTCTATGTTGAAGCGTTCATTTCCAGTAACAGTTTGAATTTTTAGGTTTCACTCTGTTTTCTCCTATATTGATAGATGTATTTGGAACTCTAAATCGAACACGGTTTTTGCTAGCTACTTGAAACTTGAAACAGTAAAGTAGTTTCACGTTCTATCACTATGTTTTGTTTCCTCTTGATGTAGCCCTAAGCAGTGACTGGCGAGAAGCACTTTCATGGAAAGGGTTTGCCAAGCTTCCAAAAATTACGAATCTCCAGAAATCTCAGCAAATATTTTTTCACCCAAATTGGATGATACTTTCATGTAATGATCAGTACACTAAGGCGACTTGGTTCCCCAAATTTCGTTCTTCTATGTTGAAGCGTTCATTTCCAGTAACAGTTTGAATTTTTAGGTTTCACTCACTTTTCTCCTATATTGATAGATGTATTTGCAACACTAAATCGAACACGGTTTGTGCTAGCTTCTTGAAACTTGACACATAAAGTAGTTTCACGTTCTATCTCTATGTTTGGTTTCTTCTTGATGTAGCCCTAAGCAGTGACTGGCGAGAAGCACTTTCATGGAAAGGGGTTGCCAAGCTTCCAAAAATTACGAATCTCCAGAAATCTCAGCAAATATTTTTTCACCCAAACTGGATGATACTTTCAGGTAATGATCAGTACACTAAGGCGACTTGGTTCCCCAAATTTCGTTCTTCTATGTTGAAGCGTTCATTTCCAGTAACAGTTTGAATTTTGATGTTTCACTCTGTTTTCTACTCTATTGAAAGATGTATTTGGAACTCTAAATCCAACACGGTTTGTGCTAGCTTCTTGAAACTTGACACAGTAAAGTAGTTTCACGTTCTATCTCTATGTTTTGTTTCCTCTTGATGTAGCCCTAAGCAGTGACTGGCGAGAAGCACTTTCATGGAAAGGGGTTGCCAAGCTTCCAAAAATTACGAATCTCCAGAAATGTCAGCACATATTTTTTCATCCAAACTGGATGATACTTTCAGGTAATGATCAGTACACTAAGGCGACTTGGTTCCCCAAATTTCGTTCTTCTATGTTGAAGCGTTCATTTCCAGTAACAGTTTGAATTTTGAGGTTTCACTCTGTTTTCTCCTATATTGATGGATGTATTTGGAACTCTAAATCGAACACGGTTTTTGCTAGCTTCTTGAAACTTGACACAGTAAAGTAGTTTCACGTTCTATATATATGTTTTGTTTCCTCTTGATGTAGCCCTAAGCAGTGACTGGCGAGAAGCACTTTCATGGAAAGGGGTTACCAAGCTTCCAAAAATTACGAATCTCCAGAAATCTCAGCAAATATTTTTTCACCCAAACTGGATGATACTTTCAGGTAATGATCAGTACACTAAGGCGACTTGGTTCCCCAAATTTCGTTCTTCTATGATGAAGCGTTCATTTCCAGTAATAGTTTGAATTTTCAGGTTTCACTCTGTTTTCTCCTATATTGATAGATGTATTTGCAACTCTAAATCCAACACGGTTTGTGCTAGCTTCTTGAAACTTGACACAGTAAAGTAGTTTCACGTTCTATCTCTATGTTTTGTTTCCTCTTGACGTAGCCCTAAGCAGTGACTGGCGAGAAGCACTTTCCTGGAAAGGGGTTGCCAAGCTTCCAAAAATTACGAATCTCCAGAAATCTCAGCCAATATTTTTTCACCCAAACTGGATGATACTTTCAGGTAATGATCAGTACACTAAGGCGACTTGGTTCCCCAGATTTCGTTCTTCTATGTTGAAGCGTTCATTTCCAGTAACAGTTTGAATTTTTAGGTTTCACTCTGTTTTCTCCTATATTGATAGATGTATTGGCAACTCTAAATCCAACACGGTTTGTGCTAGCTTCTTGAAACTTGACACAGTAAAGTAGTTTCACGTTCTATCTCTATGTTTTGTTTCCTCTTGATGTAGCCCTAAGCACTGACTGGCGAGAAACACTTTCATGGAAAGGGGTTGCGAAGCTTCCAAAAGTTACGAATCTCCAGAAATCTCAGCAAATATTTTTTCACCCAAACTGGATGATACTTTCAGGTAATGATCAGTACACGAAGGTGACTTGGTTCCCCAAATTTCGTGCTTCTATGTTGAAGCGTTCATTTGCAGTAACAGTTTGAATTTTGAGGTTTCAATCTGTTTTCTCCTATATTGATAGATGTATTTGCAACTCTAAATCCAACACGGTTTGTGCTAGCTTCTTGAAACTTGACACAGTGAAGTAGTTTCACGTTCTATCTCTATGTTTTGTTTCCTCTTGATGTAGCCCTAAGCAGTGACTGGCGAGAAACACTTTCATGGAAAGGGGTTGCCAAGCTTCCAAAAATTACGAATCTCCAGAAATGTCAGCAGATATTTTTTTCACCCAAACTGGATGATACATTCAGGTAATGATCAGTACACTAAGGCGACTTGGTTCCCCAAATTTCGTTCTTCTATATTGAAGCGTTCATTTCCAGTAACAGTTTGAATTTTTAGGTTTCACTCTGTTTTCTCCTATATTGATAGATGTATTTGGAACACTAAATCCAACACGATTTGTGCTAGCTTCTTGAAACTTGACACAGTAAATTAGTTTCACGTTCTATCTCTATGTTTTGTTTCCTCTTGATGTAGCCCTAAGCAGTGACTGGCGCGAAACACTTTCATGGAAAGGGGTTGCCAAGCTTCCAAAAATTACGAATCTCCAGAAATCTCAGCAAATATTTTTTCACCCAAACTGGATGATACTTTCAGGTAATGATCAGTACACTAAGGCGACTTGGTTCCCCAAATTTCGTTCTTCTATGTTGAAGCGTTCATTTCCAGTAACAGTTTGAATTTTGAGGTTTCACTCTGTTTTCTACTATATAGATAGATATATTTGGAACTCTAAATCCAACACGGTTTGTGCTAGCTTCTTGAAACTTGACACAGTAAAGTAGTTTCACGTTCTATCTCTACGTTTTGTTTCCTCTTGACGTAGCCCTAAGCAGTGACTGGCGAGAAACACTTTCATGGAAAGGGGTTGCCAAGCTTCCAAAAATTACGAATCTCCAGAAATCTCAGCAAATATTTTTTCACCCAAAGTGGATGATACTTTCAGGTAATGATCAGTACACTAAGGCGACTTGGTTCCCCAAATTTCGTTCTTCTATATTGAAGCGTTCATTTCCAGTAACAGTTTGAATTTTTAGGTTTCACTCTGTTTTCTCCTATATTGATAGATGTATTTGGAACTCTAAATCCAACACGGTTTGTGCTAGCTTCTTGAAACTTGACACAGTAAAGTAGTTTCACGTTCTATCTCTATGGTTTGTTTCCTCTTGATGTAGCCCTAAGCAGTGACTGGCGAGAATCACTTTCATGGAAAGGGGTTGCCAAGCTTCCAAAAATTACGAATCTCCAGAAATCTCAGCAAATATTTTTTTACCCAAACTGGATGATACTTTCAGGTAATGATCAGTACACTTAGGCGACTTGGTTCCCCAAATTTAGTTCTTCTATGTTGAAGCGTTCATTTCCAGTAACAGTTTGAATTTTTAAGTTTCACTCGGTTTTCTCCTATATTGATAGATGTATTTGGAACTCTAAATCCAACACGGTTTGTGCTAGCTTCTTGAAACTTGACACAGTGAAGTAGTTTCACGTTCTATCTCTATGTTTTGTTTCCTCTTGATGTAGCCCTAAGCACTGACTGGCGAGAAACACTTTCATGGAAAGGGGTTGCGAAGCATCCAAAAATTACGAATCTCCAGAAATCTCAGCCAATATTTTTTCATCCAAACTGGATGATACTTTCAGGTAATGATCAGTAAACTAAGGCGACTTGGTTCCCCAAATTTCGTTCTTCTATGTTGAAGCGTTCATTTCCAGTAACAGTTTGAATTTTTAGGTATCACTCTGTTTTCTCCTATATTGATACATGTATTTGGAACTCTAAATCCAACACGGTTTGTGCTAGCTTCTTGAAACTTGACACAGTAAAGTAGTTTCACGTTCTATCTCTATGTTTTGTTTCCTCTTGACGTAGCCCTAAGCAGTGACTGGCGAGAAACACTTTCATGGAAAGGGGTTGCCAAGCTTCCAAAAATTACGAATCTCCAGAAATCTCAGCAAATATTTTTTCACCCAAACTGGATGATACTTTCAGGTAATGATCAGTACACTAAGGCGACTTGGTTCCCCAAATTTCGTTCTTCTATGTTGAAGCTTTCATTTCCAGTAACAGTTTGAATTTTGAGGTATCACTCTGTTTTCTCCTATATTGATAGATATATTTGGAACTCTAAATCGAACACGGTTTGTGCTAGCTTCTTGAAACTTGACACAGTAAAGTAGTTTCACGTTCTATCCCTATGGTTTGTTTCCTCTTGATGTAGCCCTAAGCAGTGACTGGCGAGAAGCACTTTCATGGAAAGGGGTTGCCAAGCTTCCAAAAATTACGAATCTGCAGAAATGTCAGCAAATATTTTTTCATCCAAACTGGATGATACTTTCAGGTAATGATCAATACAATAAGGCGACTTGGTTCCCAAAATTTCGTTCTTCTTTGTTGAAGCGTTCATTTCCAGTAACAGTTTGAATTTTTAGGTATCACTCTGTTTTCTCCTATATTGATACATGTATTTGGAACAATAAATCCAACACGGTTTCTGCTAGCTTCTTGAAACTTGACACAGTAAAGTAGTTTCACGTTCTATCTCTATGTTTTGTTTCCTCTTGACGTAGCCCTAAGCAGTGACTGGCGAGAAACACTTTCATGGAAAGGGGTTGCCAAGCTTGCAAAAATTACGAATCTCCAGAAATCTCAGCAAATATTTTTTCACCCAAACTGGATGATACTTTCAGGTAATGATCAGTACACTTAGGCGACTTGGTTCCCCAAATTTCGTTCTTCTATGTTGAAGCGTTCATTTCCAGTAACAGTTTGAATTTTGAGGTTTCACTCTGTTTTTTCCTTTATTGATAGATGTATTTGGAACTCTAAATCGAACACGGTTTGTGCTAGCTTCTTGAAACTTGACACAGTAAAGTAGTTTCACGTTCTATCTCTATGTTTTGTTTCCTCTTGATGTAGCCCTAAGCAGTGACTGGCGAGAAGCACTTTCATGGAAAGAGGTTGCCAAGCTTCCAAAAATTACGAATCTCCAGAAATGTCAGCAAATATTTTTTCACCCAAACTGGATGATACTTTCAGGTAATGATCAGTACACTAAGGCGACTTGGTTCCCCAAATTTCGTTCTTCTATATTGAAGCGTTCATTTCCAGTAACAGTTTGAATTTTTAGGTTTCACTCAGTTTTCTCCTATATTGATAGATGTATTTGCAACTCTAAATCCAACACGGTTTGTGCTAGCTTCTTGAAACTTGACACAGTAAAGTAGTTTCACGTTCTATCTCTATGTTTTGTTTCCTCTTGATGTAGCCCTAAGCAGTGACTGGCGAGAAGCACTTTCATGGAAAGGGTTTGCCAAGCTTCCAAAAATTACGAATCTCCAGAAATGTCAGCAAATATTTTTTCACCCAAACTAGATGATACTTTCATGTAATGATCAGTACACTAAGGCGACTTGGTTCCCCAAATTTCGTTCTTCTATGTTGAAGCGTTCATTTCCTGTAGAAGTTTGAATTTTGAGGTTTCACTCTGTTTTCTCCTATATTGATAGATGTATTTGGAACTCTAAATCGAACACGGTTTGTGCTAGCTTCTTGAAACTTGACACAGTAAAGTAGTTTCACGTTCTATCTCTATGTTTTGTTTCCTCTTGATGTAGCCCTAAGCACTGACTGGCGAGAAGCACTTTCATGGATAGGGTTTGCCTAGCTTCCAAAAATTACGAATCTCCAGAAATGTCAGCACATATTTTTTCATCCAAACTGGATGATACTTTCAGGTAATGATCAGTACACTAAGGCGACTTGGTTCCCCAAATTTCGTTCTTCTATGTTGAAGCGTTCATTTCCAGTAACAGTTTGAATGTTGAGGTTTCACTCTGTTTTCTCCTATATTGATGGATGTATTTGGAACTCTAAATCGAACACGGTTTGTACTAGCTTCTTGAAACTTGACACAGTTAAGTAGTTTCACGTTCTATCTCTATGTTTTGTTTCCTCTTGATGTAGCCCTAAGCAGTGACTGGCGAGAAGCACTTTCATGGAAAGGGGTTGCCAAGCTTGCAAAAATTACGAATCTCCAGAAATCTCAGCAAATATTTTTTCACCCAAACTGGATGATACTTTCAGGTAATGATCAGTACACTAAGGCGACTTGGTTCCCCAAATTTCGTTCTTCTATGTTGAAGCGTTCATTTCCAGTAACAGTTTGAATTTTTAGGTTTCACTCTGTTTTCTCCTATATTGATAGATGTATTTGCAACTCTAAATCGAACACAGTTTGTGCTAGCTTCTTGAAACTTGACACAGTAAAGTAGTTTCACGTTCTATCTCTATGTTTTGTTTCCTCTTGATGTAGCCCTACGCAGTGACTGGCGAGAAGCACTTTCATGGAAAGGGGTTGCCAAGCTTCCAAAAATTACGAATCTCCAGAAATGTCAGCAAATATTTTTTCACCCATACTGGATGATACTTTCAGGTAATGATCAGTACACTAAGGCGACTTGGTTCCCCAAATTTCGTTCTTCTATGATGAAGCGTTCATTTCCAGTAACAGTTTGAATTTTTAGGTTTCACTCTGTTTTCTCCTATATTGATAGATGTATTTGGAACTCTAAATCCAACACGGTTTGTGCTAGCTTCTTGAAACTTGACACAATGAAGTAGTTTCACGTTCTATCTCTATGTTTTGTTTCCTCTTGATGTAGCCCTAAGCACTGACTGGCGAGAAACACTTTCATGGAAAGGGGTTGCGAAGCTTCCAAAAGTTACGAATCTCCAGAAATCTCAGCAAATATTTTTTCACCCAAACTGGATGATACTTTCAGGTAAATATCAGTACACGAAGGTAACTTGGTTCCCCAAATTTCGTGCTTCTATGTTGAAGCGTTCATTTGCAGTAACAGTTTGAATTTTTAGGTTTCAATCTGTTTTCTCCTATATTGATAGATGTATTTGGAACTCTAAATTTAACACAGTTTGTGCTAGCTTCATGAAACTTGACACAGTAAAGTAGTTTCACGTTCTATGTCTATGTTTTGTTTCCTCTTGATGTAGCCATAAGCAGTGACTGGCGAGAAACACTTTCATGGAAAGGGGTTGCCAAGCTTCCAAAAATTACGAATCTCCAGAAATCTCAGCAAATATTTTTTCACCCAAACTGGATGATACTTTCAGGTAATGATCAGTAAACGAAGGCGACTTTGTTCCCCAAATTTCGTTCTTCTATGTTGAAGCGTTCATTTCCAGTAACAGTTTGAATTTTGAGGTTTCACTCTGTTTTGTCCTATATTGATAGATGTATTTGGAACTCTAAATCCAACACGGTTTGTGCTAGCTTCTTGAAACTTGACACAGTAAAGTAGTTTCACGTTCTATCTCTATGTTTTGTTTCCTCTTGATGTAGCCCTAAGCAGTGACTGGCGAGAAGCACTTTCATGGAAAGGGGTTGCCAAGCTTCCAAAAATTACGAATCTCCAGAAATGTCAGCAAATATTTTTTCACCCAAACTGGATGATACTTTCAGGTAATGATCAGTACACTAAGGCGACTTGGTTCCCCAAATTTCGTTCTTCTATGTTGAAGCGTTCATTTCCAGTAACAGTTTGAATTTTTAGGTTTCACTCTGTTTTCTCCTATATTGATAGATGTATTTGGAACACTAAATCCAACACGGTTTCTGCTAGCTTCTTGAAACTTGACACAGTAAAGTAGTTTCACGTTCTATCTCTATGTTTTGTTTCCTCTTGATGTAGCCCTAAGCAGTGACTGGCGCGAAACACTTTCATGGAAAGGGTTTGCCAAGCTTCCAAAAATTACGAATCTCCAGAAATCTCAGCAAATATTTTTTCACCCAAACTGGATGATACTTTCAGGTAATGATCAGTACACTAAGGCGACTTGGTTCCCCAAATTTCGTTCTTCTATGTTGAAGCGTTCATTTCCAGTAACAGTTTGAATTTTGAGGTTTCACTCTGTTTTCTCCTATATTGATAGATATATTTGGAACTCTAAATCCAACACGGTTTGTGCTAGCTTCTTGAAACTTGACACAGTGAAGTAGTTTCACGTTCTATCTCTATGTTTTGTTTCCTCTTGATGTAGCCCTATGCACTGACTGGCGAGTAACACTTTCATGGAAAGGGTTTGCCTAGCTTCCAAAAATTACGAATCTCCAGAAATCTCAGCAAATATTTTTTCACCCAAACTGGATGATACTTTCAGGTAATGATCAGTACACTAAGGCGACTTGGTTTCCCAAATTTCGTTCTTCTATGTTGAAGCGTTCATTTCCAGTAACAGTTTGAATTTTTAGGTTTCACTCTGTTTTCTCCTATATTGATAGATATATTTGGAACTCTAAATCCAACACGGTTTGTGCTAGCTTCTTGAAACTTGACACAGTAAAGTAGTTTCACGTTCTATCTCTATGTTTTGTTTCCTCTTGATGTAGCCCTATGCACTGACTGGCGAGAAACACTTTCATGGAAAGGGTTTGCCTAGCTTCCAAAAATTACGAATCTCCAGAAATCTCAGCAAATATTTTTTCACCCAAACTGGATGATACTTTCAGGTAATGATCAGTACACTAAGGCGACTTGGTTCCCCAAATTTCGTTCTTCTATGTTGAAGCGTTCATTTCCAGTAACAGTTTGAATTTTGAGGTTTCACTCTGTTTTCTCCTATATTGATAGATGTATTTGGAACTCTAAATCGAACACGGTTTGTGCTCGCTTCTTGAAACTTGACACAGTAAAGTAGTTTCACGTTCTATCTCTATGTTTTGTTTCCTCTTGATGTAGCCCTAAGCAGTGACTGGCGAGAAACACTTTCATGGAAAGGGGTTGCCAAGCTTCCAAAAATTACGAATCTCCAGAAATCTCAGCTAATATTTTTTCACCCAAACTGGATGATACTTTCAGGTAATGATCAGTACACTAAGGCAACTTGGTTCCGCAAATTTCGTTCTTCTATGTTGAAGCGTTCATTTCCAGTAACAGTTTGAATTTTGAGGTTTCACTCTGTTTTCTCCTATATTGATAGATGTATTTGGAACTCTAAATCCAACACGGTTTGTGCTAGCTTCTTGAAACTTGACACAGTAAAGTAGTTTCACGTTCTCTCTCTATGTTTTGTTTCCTCTTGATGTAGCCCTATGCACTGACTGGCGAGAAACACTTTCATGGAAAGCGTTTAAATAGCTTCGAAAAATTACGAATCTCCAGAAATCTCAGCCAATATTTTTTCACCCAAACTGGATGATACTTTCAGGTAATGATCAGTAAACGAAGGTGACTTGGTTCCCCAAATTTCGTTCTTCTATATTGAAGCGTTCATTTCCAGTAACAGTTTGAATTTTTAGGTTTCACTCTGTTTTCTCCTATATTGATAGATGTATTTGGAACTCTAAATCCAACACGGTTTGTGCTAGCTTCTTGAAACTTGACACAGTAAAGTAGTTTCACGTTCTATCTCTATGGTTTGTTTCCTCTTCATGTAGCCCTAAGCAGTGACTGGCGAGAAGCACTTTCATGGAAAGGGGTTGCCAAGCTTCCAAAAATTACGAATCACCAGAAATCTCAGCAAATATTTTTTCACCCAAACTGGATGATACTTTCAGGTAATGATCAGTACACTAAGGCGACTTGGTTCCCCAAAATTAGTTCTTCTATGTTGAAGCGTTCATTTCCAGTAACAGTTTGAATTTTTAGGTTTCACTCTGTTTTCTCCTATATTGATAGATGTATTTGGAACTCTAAATCCAACATGGTTTGTGCTAGCTTCTTGAAACTTGACACAGTGAAGTAGTTTCACGTTCTATCTCTATGTTTTGTTTCCTCTTGATGTAGCCCTAAGCACTGACTGGCGAGAAACACTTTCATGGAAAGGGGTTGCGAAGCTTCCAAATATTACGAATCTCCAGGAATCTCAGCCAATATTTTTTCACCCAAACTGGATGATAATTTCAGGTAATGATCAGTACACTAAGGCGACTTGGTTCCCCAAATTTCGTTCTTCTATGTTGAAGCGTTCATTTCCAGTAACAGTTTGAATTTTGAGGTTTCACTCTGTTTTCTCCTATATTGATAGATGTATTTGGAACTCTAAATCCAACACGGTTTGTGCTAGCTTCTTGAAACTTGACACAGTAAAGTAGTTTCACGTTCTATCTCTATGTTTTGTTTCCTCTTGATGTAGCCCTATGCACTGACTGGCGAGAAACACTTTCATGGAAAGGGTTTGCCTAGCTTCCAAAAATTACGAATCTCCAGAAATCTCAGCAAATATTTTTTCACCCAAACTGGATGATACTTTCAGGTAATGATCAGTACACTAAGGCGACTTGGTTCCCCAAATTTCGTTCTTCTATGTTGAAGCGTTCATTTCCAGTAACAGTTTGAATTTTTAGGTTTCACTCTGTTTTCTCCTATATTGATAGATGTATTTGCAACTCTAAATCCAACACGGTTTGTGCTAGCTTCTTGAAACTTGACACAGTAAAGTAGTTTCACGTTCTATCTCTATGTTTTGTTTCCTCTTGATGTAGCCCTAAGCAGTGACTGGCGAGAAACACTTTCATGGAAAGGGGTTGCCAAGCTTCCAAAAATTACGAATCTCCAGAAATCTCAGCAAATATTTTTTCACCCAAACTGGATGATACTTTCAGGTAATGATCAGTACACTAAGGCGAATTGGTTCCCCAAATTTCGTTCTTCTATGTTGAAGCGTTCATTTCCAGTAACAGTTTGAATTTTTAGGTTTCACTCTGTTTTCTCCTATATTGATAGATGTATTTGGAACTCTAAATTGAACACGGTTTGTGCTAGCTTCTTGAAACTTGACACAGTAAAGTAGTTTCTCGTTCTATCTCTATGTTTTGTTTCCTCTTGATGTAGCCCTAAGCAGTGACTGGCGAGAAGCACTTTCATGGAAAGGGGTTGCCAAGCTTCCAAAAATTACGAATCTCCAGAAATGTCAGCAAATATTTTTTCACCCAAACTGGATGATACTTTCAGGTAATGATCAGTACACTAAGGCGACTTGGTTCCCCAAATTTCGTTCTTCTTGTTGAAGCGTTCATTTCCAGTAACAGTTTGAATTTTGAGGTTTCACTCTGTTTTCTCCTATATTGATAGATGTATTTGGAACACTAAATCCAACACGGTTTGTGCTAGCTTCTTGAAACTTGACACAGTAAAGTAGTTTCACGTTCTATCTCTATGTTTTGTTTCCTCTTGATGTAGCCCTAAGCAGTGACTGGCGCGAAACACTTTCATGGAAAGGGGTTGCAAAGCTTCCAAAAATTACGAATCTCCAGAAATCTCAGCAAATATTTTTTCACCCAAACTGGATGATACTTTCAGGTAATGATCAGTACACTAAGGCGACTTGGTTCCCCAAATTTCGTTCTTCTATGTTGAAGCGTTCATTTCCAGTAACAGTTTGAATTTTGAGGTTTCACTCTGTTTTCTACTATACTGATAGATATATTTGGAACTCTAAATCCAACACGGTTTGTGCTAGCTTCTTGAAACTTGACACAGTAAAGTAGTTTCACGTTCTATCTCTATGTTTTGTTTCCTCTTGACGTAGCCCTAAGCAGTGACTGGCGAGAAACACTTTCATGGAAAGGGGTTGCCAAGCTTCCAAAAATTACGAATCTCCAGAAATGTCAGCAAATATTTTTTCACCCAAACTGGATGATACTTTCAGGTAATGATCAGTACACTAAGGTGACTTGGTTCCCCAAATTTCGTTCTTCTATGATGAAGCGTTCATTTCCAGTAACAGTTTGAATTTTCAGGTTTCACTCTGTTTTCTCCTATATTGATAGATGTATTTGGAACTCTAAATCCAACACGGTTTGTGCTAGCTTCTTGAAACTTGACACATTGAAGTAGTTTCACGTTCTATCTCTATGTTTTGTTTCCTCTTGATGTAGCTCTAAGCACTGACTGGCGAGAAACACTTTCATGGAAAGGGGTTGCGAAGCTTCCAAAAGTTACGAATCTCCAGAAATCTCAGCAAATATTTTTTCACCCAAACTTGATGATACTTTCAGGTAAATATCAGTACACGAAGGTAACTTGGTTCCCCAAATTTCGTGCTTCTATGTTGAAGCGTTCATTTGCAGTAACAGTTTGAATTTTTAGGTTTCAATCTGTTTTCTCCTATATTGATAGATGTATTTGGAACTCTAAATATAACACGGTTTGTGCTAGCTTCATGAAACTTGACACAGTAAAGTAGTTTCACGTTCTATGTCTATGTTTTGTTTCCTCTTGATGTAGCCATAAGCAGCGACTGGCGAGAAACACTTTCATGGAAAGGGGTTGCCAAGCTTCCAAAAATTACGAATCTCCAGAAATCTCAGCAAATATTTTTTCACCCAAACTGGATGATACTTTCAGGTAATGATCAGTAAACGAAGGCGACTTTGTTCCCCAAATTTCGTTCTTCTATGTTGAAGCGTTCATTTGCAGTAACAGTTTGAATTTTGAGGTTTCACTCTGTTTTGTCCTATATTGATAGATGTATTTGGAACTCTAAATCCAACACGGTTTGTGCTAGCTTCTTGAAACTTGACACAGTAAAGTAGTTTCACGTTCTATCTCTATGTTTTGTTTCCTCTTGATGTAGCCCTAAGCAGTGACTGGCGAGAAGCACTTTCATGGAAAGGGGTTGCCAAGCTTCCAAAAATTACGAATCTCGAGAAATGTCAGCAAATATTTTTTCACCCAAACTGGATGATACTTTCAGGTAATGATCAGTACACTAAGGCGACTTGGTTCCCCAAATTTCGTTCTTCTATGTTGAAGCGTTCATTTCCAGTAACAGTTTGAATTTTTAGGTTTCACTCTGTTTTCTCCTATATTGATAGATGTATTTGGAACACTAAATCCAACACGGTTTCTGCTAGCTTCTTGAAACTTGACACAGTAAAGTAGTTTCACGTTCTATCTCTATGTTTTGTTTCCTCTTGATGTAGCCCTAAGCAGTGACTGGCGCGAAACACTTTCATGGAAAGGGTTTGCCAAGCTTCCAAAAATTACGAATCTCCAGAAATCTCAGCAAATATTTTTTCACCCAAACTGGATGATACTTTCAGGTAATGATCAGTACACTAAGGCGACTTGGTTCCCCAAATTTCGTTCTTCTATGTTGAAGCGTTCATTTCCAGTAACAGTTTGAATTTTGAGGTTTCACTCTGTTTTCTCCTATATTGATAGATATATTTGGAACTCTAAATCCAACACGGTTTGTGCTAGCTTCTTGAAACTTGACACAGTAAAGTAGTTTCACGTTCTATCTCTATGTTTTGTTTCCTCTTGATGTAGCCCTATGCACTGACTGGCGAGAAACACTTTCATGGAAAGGGTTTGCCTAGCTTCCAAAAATTACGAATCTCCAGAAATCTCAGCAAATATTTTTTCACCCAAACTGGATGATACTTTCAGGTAATGATCAGTACACTAAGGCGACTTGGTTCCCCAAATTTCGTTCTTCTATGTTGAAGCGTTCATTTCCAGTAACAGTTTGAATTTTGAGGTTTCACTCTGTTTTCTCCTATATTGATAGATGTATTTGGAACTCTAAATCGAATACGGTTTGTGCTAGCTTCTTGAAACTTGACACAGTAAAGTAGTTTCACGTTCTATCTATATGTTTTGTTTCCTCTTGATGTAGCCCTAAGCAGTGACTGGCGAGAAACACTTTCATGGAAAGGGGTTGCCAAGCTTCCAAAAATTACGAATCTCCAGAAATCTCAGCAAATATTTTTTCACCCAAACTGGATGATACTTTCAGGTAATGATCAGTACACTAAGGCAACTTGGTTACGCAAATTTCGTTCTTCTATGTTGAAGCGTTCATTTCCAGTAACAGTTTGAATTTTGAGGTTTCACTCTGTTTTCTCCTATATTGATAGATGTATTTGGAACTCTAAATCCAACACGGTTTGTGCTAGCTTCTTGAAACTTGACACAGTAAAGTAGTTTCACGTTCTATCTCTATGTTTTGTTTCCTCTTGATGTAGCCCTATGCACTGACTGGCGAGAAACACTTTCATGGAAAGGGTTTCCCTAGCTTCGAAAAATTACGAATCTCCAGAAATCTCAGCCAATATTTTTTCACCCAAACTGGATGATACTTTCAGGTAATGATCAGTAAACGAAGGTGACTTGGTTCCCCAAATTTCGTTCTTCTATATTGAAGCGTTCATTTCCAGTAACAGTTTGAATTTTTAGGTTTCACTCTGTTTTCTCCTATATTGATAGATGTATTTGGAACTCTAAATCCAACACGGTTTGTGCTAGCTTCTTGAAACTTGACACAGTAAAGTAGTTTCACGTTCTATCTCTATGGTTTGTTTCCTCTTCATGTAGCCCTAAGCAGTGACTGGCGAGAAGCACTTTCATGGAAAGGGGTTGCCAAGCTTCCAAAAATTACGAATCTCCAGAAATCTCAGCAAATATTTTTTCACCCAAACTGGATGATACTTTCAGGTAATGATCAGTACACTAAGGCTACTTGGTTCCCCAAATTTCGTTCTTCTATGTTGAAGCGTTCATTTCCAGTAACAGTTTGAATTTTTAGGTTTCACTCTGTTTTCTCCTATATTGATAGATGTATTTGGAACTCTAAATCCAACACGGTTTGTGCTAGCTTCTTTAAACTTGACACAGTGAAGTAGTTTCACGTTCTATCTCTATGTTTTGTTTCCTCTTGATGTAGCCCTAAGCACTGACTGGCGAGAAACACTTTCATGGAAAGGGGTTGCGAAGCTTCCAAATATTACGAATCTCCAGGAATCTCAGCCAATATTTTTTCACCCAAACTGGATGATACTTTCAGGTAATGATCAGTAAACTAAGGCAACTTGGTTTCCCAAATTTCGTTCTTCTATGTTGAAGCGTTCATTTCCAGTAACAGTTTGAATTTTTAGGTTTCACTCTGTTTTCTCCTATATTGATAGATGTATTTGGAACTCTAAATCCAACACGGTTTGTGCTAGCTTCTTGAAACTTAACACAGTAAAGAAGTTTCAAGTTCTGTCTCTATGTTTTGTTTCCGCTTGACGTAGCCATAAGCAGTGACTGGCGAGAAACACTTTCATGGAAAGGGGTTGCCAAGCTTCCAAAAATTACGAATCTCCAGAAATCTCAGCAAATATTTTTTCACCCAAACTGGATGATACTTTCAGGTAATGATCAGTACACTAAGGCGACTTGGTTCCCCAAATTTCGTTCTTCTATGTTGAAGCGTTCATTTCCAGTAACAGTTTGAATTTTGAGGTTTCACTCTGTTTTCTCCTATATTGATAGATGTATTTGGAACTCTAAATCCAACACGGTTTGTGCTAGCTTCTTGAAACTTGACACAGTAAAGTAGTTTCACGTTCTATCTCTATGTTTTGTTTCCTCTTGATGTAGCCCTATGCACTGACTGGCGAGAAACACTTTCATGGAAAGGGTTTGCCTAGCTTCCAAAAATTACGAATCTCCAGAAATCTCAGCAAATATTTTTTCACCCAAACTGGATGATACTTTCAGGTAATGATCAGTACACTAAGGCGACTTGGTTCCCCAAATTTCGTTCTTCTATGTTGAAGCGTTCATTTCCAGTAACAGTTTGAATTTTTAGGTTTCACTCTGTTTTCTCCTATATTGATAGATGTATTTGGAACTCTAAATCGAACACGGTTTTTGCTAGCTTCTTGAAACTTGACACAGTAAAGTAGTTTCACGTTCTATCTCTATGTTTTGTTTCCTCTTGATGTAGCCCTAAGCAGTGACTGGCGAGAAGCACTTTCATGGAAAGGGGTTGCCAAGCTTCCAAAAATTATGAATCTCCAGAAATCTCAGCAAATATTTTTTCACCCAAATTGGATGATACTTTCAGGTAATGATCAGTACACTAAGGCGAATTGGTTCCCCAAATTTCGTTCTTCTATGTTGAAGCGTTCATTTCCAGTAACAGTTTGAATTTTTAGGTTTCACTCTTTTTTCTCCTATATTGATAGATGTATTTGCAACTCTAAATCCAACACGGTTTGTGCTAGCTTCTTGAAACTTGACACAGTAAAGTAGTTTCACGTTCTATCTCTATGTTTTGTTTCCTCTTGATGTAGCCCTAAGCAGTGACTGGCGAGAAACACTTTCATGGAAAGGGGTTGCCAAGCTTCCAAAAATTACGAATCTCCAGAAATCTCAGCAAATATTTTTTCACCCAAACTGGATGATACTTTCAGGTAATGATCAGTACACTAAGGCGACTTGGTTCCCCAAAATTAGTTCTTCTATGTTGAAGCGTTCATTTCCAGTAACAGTTTGAATTTTTAGGTTTCACTCTGTTTTCTCCTATATTGATAGATGTATTTGGAACTCTAAATCCAACACGGTTTTTGCTAGCTTCTTGAAACTTGACACAGTGAAGTAGTTTCACGTTCTATCTCTATGTTTTGTTTCCTCTTGATGTAGCCCTAAGCACTGACTGGCGAGAAACACTTTCATGGAAAGGGGTTGCGAAGCTTCCAAAAATTACGAATCTCCAGAAATCTCAGCCAATATTTTTTCACCCAAACTGGATGATACTTTCAGGTAATGATCAGTAAACGAAGGTGACTTGGTTCCCCAAATTTCGTTCTTCTATATTGAAGCGTTCATTTCCAGTAACAGTTTGAATTTTTAGGTTTCACTCTGTTTTCTCCTATATTGATAGATGTATTTGGAACTCTAAATCCAACACGGTTTGTGCTAGCTTCTTGAAACTTGACACAGTAAAGTAGTTTCTCGTTCTATCTCTATGGTTTGTTTCCTCTTCATGTAGCCCTAAGCAGTGACTGGCGAGAAGCACTTTCATGGAAAGGGGTTGCCAAGCTTCCAAAAATTACGAATCTCCAGAAATCTCAGCAAATATTTTTTCACCCAAACTGGATGATACTTTCAGGTAATGATCAGTACACTAAGGCGACTTGGTTCCCCAAAATTAGTTCTTCTATGTTGAAGCGTTCATTTCCAGTAACAGTTTGAATTTTTAGGTTTCACTCTGTTTTCTCCTATATTGATAGATGTATTTGGAACTCTAAATCCAACACGGTTTGTGCTAGCTTCTTTAAACTTGACACAGTGAAGTAGTTTCACGTTCTATCTCTATGTTTTGTTTCCTCTTGATGTAGCCCTAAGCACTGACTGGCGAGAAACACTTTCATGGAAAGGGGTTGCGAAGCTTCCAAATATTACGAATCTCCAGGAATCTCAGCCAATATTTTTTCACCCAAACTGGATGATACTTTCAGGTAATGATCCGTAAACTAAGGCGACTTGGTTTCCCAAATTTCGTTCTTCTATGTTGAAGCGTTCATTTCCAGTAACAGTTTGAATTTTTAGGTTTCACTCTGTTTTCTCCTATATTGATAGATGTATTTGGAACTCTAAATCCAACACGGTTTGTGCTAGCTTCTTGAAACTTGACACAGTAAGGAAGTTTCAAGTTCTGTCTCTATGTTTTGTTTCCGCTTGACGTAGCCATAAGCAGTGACTGGCGAGAAGCACTTTCATGGAAAGGGGTTGCCAAGCTTCCAAAAATTACGAATCTCCAGAAATCTCAGCAAATATTTTTTCACCCAAACTGGATGATACTTTCAGGTAATGATCAGTACACTAAGGCGACTTGGTTCCCCAAATTTCGTTCTTCTATGTTGAAGCGTTCATTTCCAGTAACAGTTTGAATTTTGAGGTTTCACTCTGTTTTCTCCTATATTGATAGATGTATTTGGAACTCTAAATCCAACACGGTTTGTGCTAGCTTCTTGAAACTTGACACAGTAAAGTAGTTTCACGTTCTATCTCTATGTTTTGTTTCCTCTTGATGTAGCCCTATGCACTGACTGGCGAGAAACACTTTCATGGAAAGGGTTTGCCTAGCTTCCAAAAATTACGAATCTCCAGAAATCTCAGCAAATATTTTTTCACCCAAACTGGATGATACTTTCAGGTAATGATCAGTACACTAAGGCGACTTGGTTCCCCAAATTTCGTTCTTCTATGTTGAAGCGTTCATTTCCAGTAACAGTTTGAATTTTTAGGTTTCACTCTGTTTTCTCCTATATTGATAGATGTATTTGGAACTCTAAATCGAACACGGTTTTTGCTAGCTTCTTGAAACTTGACACAGTAAAGTAGTTTCACGTTCTATCTCTATGTTTTGTTTCCTCTTGATGTAGCCCTAAGCAGTGACTGGCGAGAAGCACTTTCATGGAAAGGGGTTGCCAAGCTTCCAAAAATTATGAATCTCCAGAAATCTCAGCAAATATTTTTTCACCCAAATTGGATGATACTTTCAGGTAATGATCAGTACACTAAGGCGAATTGGTTCCCCAAATTTCGTTTTCTATGTTGAAGCGTTCATTTCCAGTAACAGTTTGAATTTTTAGGTTTCACTCTTTTTTCTCCTATATTGATAGATGTATTTGCAACTCTAAATCCAACACGGTTTGTGCTAGCTTCTTGAAACTTGACACAGTAAAGTAGTTTCACGTTCTATCTCTATGTTTTGTTTCCTCTTGATGTAGCCCTAAGCAGTGACTGGCGAGAAACACTTTCATGGAAAGGGGTTGCCAAGCTTCCAAAAATTACGAATCTCCAGAAATCTCAGCAAATATTTTTTCACCCAAACTGGATGATACTTTCAGGTAATGATCAGTACACTAAGGCGACTTGGTTCCCCAAAATTAGTACTTCTATGTTGAAGCGTTCATTTCCAGTAACAGTTTGAATTTTTAGGTTTCACTCTGTTTTCTCCTATATTGATAGATGTATTTGGAACTCTAAATCCAACACGGTTTTTGCTAGCTTCTTGAAACTTGACACAGTGAAGTAGTTTCACGTTCTATCTCTATGTTTTGTTTCCTCTTGATGTAGCCCTAAGCACTGACTGGCGAGAAACACTTTCATGGAAAGGGGTTGCGAAGCTTCCAAAAATTACGAATCTCCAGAAATCAAAGCAAATATTTTTTCACCAAAACTGGATGATACTTTCAGGTAATGATCAGTACACTAAGGTGACTTGGTTCCCCAAATTTCGTTCTTCTATGTTGAAGCGTTCATTTCCAGTAACAGTTTGAATTTTTAGGTTTCACTCTGTTTTCTCCTATATTGATAGATGTATTTGGAACTCTAAATCCAACACGGTTTGTGCTAGCTTCTTGAAACTTGACACAGTAAAGTAGTTTCACGTTCTATCTCTATGTTTTGTTTCCTCTTTATGTAGCCCTAAGCAGTGACTGGCGAGAAGCACTTTCATGGAAAGGGGTTGCCAAGCTTCCAAAAATTACGAATCTCCAGAAATCTCAGCAAATATTTTTTCACCCAAATTGGATGATACTTTCAGGTAATGATCAGTACACTAAGGCGAATTGGTTCCCCAAATTTCGTTCTTCTATGTTGAAGCATTCATTTCCAGTAACAGTTTGAATTTTTAGGTTTCACTCTGTTTTCTCCTATATTGATAGATGTATTTGCAACTCTAAATCCAACACGGTTTGTGCTAGCTTCTTGAAACTTGACACAGTAAAGTAGTTTCACGTTCTATCTCTATGTTTTGTTTCCTCTTGATGTAGCCCTAAGCAGTGACTGGCGAGAAACACTTTCATGGAAAGGGGTTGCCAAGCTTCCAAAAATTACGAATCTCCAGAAATCTCAGCAAATATTTTTTCACCCAAACTGGATGATACTTTCAGGTAATGATCAGTACACTAAGGCGACTTGGTTCCCCAAATTTCGTTCTTCTATGTTGAAGCGTTGATTTCCAGTAACAGTTTGAATTTTTAGGTTTCACTCTGTTTTCTCCTATATTGATAGATGTATTTTGAACTCTAAATTGAACACGGTTTGTGCTAGCTTCTTGAAACTTGACACAGTAAAGTAGTTTCACGTTCTATCTCTATGTTTTGTTTCCTCTTGATGTAGCCCTAAGCAGTGACTGGCGAGGAGCACTTTCATGGAAAGGGGTTGCCAAGCTTCCAAAAATTACGAATCTCCAGAAATGTCAGCAAATATTTTTTCACCCAAACTGGATGATACTTTCAGGTAATGATCAGTACACTAAGGCGACTTGGTTCCCCAAATTTCGTTCTTCTTGTTGAAGCGTTCATTTCCAGTAACAGTTTGAATTTTGAGGTTTCACTCTGTTTTCTCCTATATTGATAGATGTATTTGGAACACTAAATCCAACACGGTTTGTGCTAGCTTCTTGAAACTTGACACAGTAAAGTAGTTTCACGTTCTATCTCTATGTTTTGTTTCCTCTTGATGTAGCCCTAAGCAGTGACTGGCGCGGAACACTTTCATGGAAAAGGGTTGCAAAGCTTCCAAAAATTACGAATCTCCAGAAATCTCAGCAAATATTTTTTCACCCAAACTGGATGATACTTTCAGGTAATGATCAGTACACTAAGGCGACTTGGTTCCCCAAATTTCGTTCTTCTATGTTGAAGCGTTCATTTCCAGTAACAGTTTGAATTTTGAGGTTTCACTCTGTTTTCTACTATATTGATAGATATATTTGGAACTCTAAATCCAACACGGTTTCTGCTAGCTTCTTGAAACTTGACACAGTAAAGTAGTTTCACGTTCTATCTCTATGTTTTGTTTCCTCTTGACGTAGCCCTAAGCAGTGACTGGCGAGAAACACTTTCATGGAAAGGGGTTGCCAAGCTTCCAAAAATTACGAATCTCCAGAAATATCAGCAAATATTTTTTCACCCAATGTGGATGATACTTTCAGGTAATGATCAGTACACTAAGGCGACTTGGTTCCCCAAATTTCGTTCTTCTATATTGAAGCGTTCATTTCCAGTAACAGTTTGAATTTTTAGGTTTCACTCTGTTTTCTCCTATATTGATAGATGTATTTGGAACTCTAAATCCAACACGGTTTGTGCTAGCTTCTTGAAACTTGACACAGTAAAGTAGTTTCACGTTCTATCTCTATGGTTTGTTTCCTCTTGATGTAGCCCTAAGCAGTGACTGGCGAGAAGCACTTTTAAGGAAAGGGGTTGCCAAGCTTCCAAAAATTACGAATCTCCAGAAATCTCAGCAAATATTTTTTCACCCAAACTGGATGATACTTTCAGGTAATGATCAGTACACTTAGGCGACTTGGTTCCCCAAATTTCGTTCTTCTATGTTGAAGCGTTCATTTCCAGTAACAGTTTGAATTTTTAGGTTTCACTCTGTTTTCTCCTATATTGATAGATGTATTTGGAACTCTAAATCCAACACGGTTTGTGCTAGCTTCTTGAAACTTGACACAGTAAAGTAGTTTCACGTTCTATCTCTATGGTTTGTTTCCTCTTGATGTAGCCATAAGCACTGACTGGCGAGAAACACTTTCATGGAAAGGGTTTGCCTAGCTTCCAAAAATTACGAATCTCCAGAAAGCAAATATTTTTTCACCCCAACTGGATGATACTTTCAGGTAATGATCAGTACACTAAGGCGACTTGGTTCCCCAAATTTCGTTCTTCTATGTTGAAGCGTTCATTTCCAGTAACAGTTTGAATTTTGAGGTTTCACTCTGTTTTCTCCTATATTGATAGATGTATTTGGAACTCTAAATCGAACACGGTTTGTGCTAGCTTCTTGAAACTTGACACAGTAAAGTAGTTTCATGTTCTATCTCTATGTTTTGTTTCCTCTTGATGTAGCCCTAAGCAGTGACTGGCGAGAAGCACTTTCATGGAAAGGGGTTGCCAAGCTTCCAAAAATTATGAATCTCCAGAAATCTCAGCAAATATTTTTTCACCCAAATTGGATGATACTTTCAGGTAATGATCAGTACACTAAGGCGAATTGGTTCCCCAAATTTCGTTCTTCTATGTTGAAGCGTTCATTTCCAGTAACAGTTTGAATTTTTAGGTTTCACTCTTTTTTCTCCTATATTGATAGATGTATTTGCAACTCTAAATCCAACACGGTTTGTGCTAGCTTCTTGAAACTTGACACAGTAAAGTAGTTTCACGTTCTATCTCTATGTTTTGTTTCCTCTTGATGTAGCCCTAAGCAGTGACTGGCGAGAAACACTTTCATGGAAAGGGGTTGCCAAGCTTCCAAAAATTACGAATCTCCAGAAATCTCAGCAAATATTTTTTCACCCAAACTGGATGATACTTTCAGGTAATGATCAGTACACTAAGGCGACTTGGTTCCCCAAAATTAGTTCTTCTATGTTGAAGCGTTCATTTCCAGTAACAGTTTGAATTTTTAGGTTTCACTCTGTTTTCTCCTATATTGATAGATGTATTTGGAACTCTAAATCCAACACGGTTTTTGCTAGCTTCTTGAAACTTGACACAGTGAAGTAGTTTCACGTTCTATCTCTATGTTTTGTTTCCTCTTGATGTAGCCCTAAGCACTGACTGGCGAGAAACACTTTCATGGAAAGGGGTTGCGAAGCTTCCAAAAATTACGAATCTCCAGAAATCAAAGCAAATATTTTTTCACCAAAACTGGATGATACTTTCAGGTAATGATCAGTACACTAAGGTGACTTGGTTCCCCAAATTTCGTTCTTCTATGTTGAAGCGTTCATTTCCAGTAACAGTTTGAATTTTTAGGTTTCACTCTGTTTTCTCCTATATTGATAGATGTATTTGGAACTCTAAATCCAACACGGTTTGTGCTAGCTTCTTGAAACTTGACACAGTAAAGTAGTTTCACGTTCTATCTCTATGTTTTGTTTCCTCTTTATGTAGCCCTAAGCAGTGACTGGCGAGAAGCACTTTCATGGAAAGGGGTTGCCAAGCTTCCAAAAATTACGAATCTCCAGAAATCTCAGCAAATATTTTTTCACCCAAATTGGATGATACTTTCAGGTAATGATCAGTACACTAAGGCGAATTGGTTCCCCAAATTTCGTTCTTCTATGTTGAAGCGTTCATTTCCAGTAACAGTTTGAATTTTTAGGTTTCACTCTGTTTTCTCCTATATTGATAGATGTATTTGCAACTCTAAATCCAACACGGTTTGTGCTAGCTTCTTGAAACTTGACACAGTAAAGTAGTTTCACGTTCTATCTTTATGTTTTGTTTCCTCTTGATGTAGCCCTAAGCAGTGACTGGCGAGAAACACTTTCATGGAAAGGGGTTGCCAAGCTTCCAAAAATTACGAATCTCCAGAAATCTCAGCAAATATTTTTTCACCCAAACTGGATGATACTTTCAGGTAATGATCAGTACACTAAGGCGACTTGGTTCCCCAAATTTCGTTCTTCTATGTTGAAGCGTTCATTTCCAGTAACAGTTTGAATTTTTAGGTTTCACTCTGTTTTCTCCTATATTGATAGATGTATTTTGAACTCTAAATTGAACACGGTTTGTGCTAGCTTCTTGAAACTTGACACAGTAAAGTAGTTTCACGTTCTATCTCTATGTTTTGTTTCCTCTTGATGTAGCCCTAAGCAGTGACTGGCGAGAAGCACTTTGATGGAAAGGGGTTGCCAAGCTTCCAAAAATTACGAATCTCCAGAAATGTCAGCAAATATTTTTTCACCCAAACTGGATGATACTTTCAGGTAATGATCAGTACACTAAGGCGACTTGGTTCCCCAAATTTCGTTCTTCTTGTTGAAGCGTTCATTTCCAGTAACAGTTTGAATTTTGAGGTTTCACTCTGTTTTCTCCTATATTGATAGATGTATTTGGAACACTAAATCCAACACGGTTTGTGCTAGCTTCTTGAAACTTGACACAGTAAAGTAGTTTCACGTTCTATCTCTATGTTTTGTTTCCTCTTGATGTAGCCCTAAGCAGTGACTGGCGCGAAACACTTTCATGGAAAGGGGTTGCAAAGCTTCCAAAAATTACGAATCTCCAGAAATCTCAGCAAATATTTTTTCACCCAAACTGGATGATACTTTCAGGTAATGATCAGTACACTAAGGCGACTTGGTTCCCCAAATTTCGTTCTTCTATGTTGAAGCGTTCATTTCCAGTAACAGTTTGAATTTTGAGGTTTCACTCTGTTTTCTACTATATTGATAGATATATTTGGAACTCTAAATCCAACACGGTTTGTGCTAGCTTCTTGAAACTTGACACAGTAAAGTAGTTTCACGTTCTATCTCTATGTTTTGTTTCCTCTTGACGTAGCCCTAAGCAGTGACTGGCGAGAAACACTTTCATGGAAAGGGGTTGCCAAGCTTCCAAAAATTACGAATCTCCAGAAATATCAGCAAATATTTTTTCACCCAATGTGGATGATACTTTCAGGTAATGATCAGTACACTAAGGCGACTTGGTTCCCCAAATTTCGTTCTTCTATATTGAAGCGTTCATTTCCAGTAACAGTTTGAATTTTTAGGTTTCACTCTGTTTTCTCCTATATTGATAGATGTATTTGGAACTCTAAATCCAACACGGTTTGTGCTAGCTTCTTGAAACTTGACACAGTAAAGTAGTTTCACGTTCTATCTCTATGGTTTGTTTCCTCTTGATGTAGCCCTAAGCAGTGACTGGCGAGAAGCACTTTTATGGAAAGGGGTTGCCAAGCTTCCAAAAATTACGAATCTCCAGAAATCTCAGCAAATATTTTTTCACCCAAACTGGATGATACTTTCAGGTAATGATCAGTACACTTAGGCGACTTGGTTCCCCAAATTTCGTTCTTCTATGTTGAAGCGTTCATTTCCAGTAACAGTTTGAATTTTTAGGTTTCACTCTGTTTTCTCCTATATTGATAGATGTATTTGGAACTCTAAATCCAACACGGTTTGTGCTAGCTTCTTGAAACTTGACACAGTAAAGTAGTTTCACGTTCTATCTCTATGTTTTGTTTCCTCTTGATGTAGCCATAAGCACTGACTGGCGAGAAACACTTTCATGGAAAGGGTTTGCCTAGCTTCCAAAAATTACGAATCTCCAGAAAGCAAATATTTTTTCACCCAAACTGGATGATACTTTCAGGTAATGATCAGTACACTAAGGCGACTTGGTTCCCCAAATTTCGTTCTTCTATGTTGAAGCGTTCATTTCCAGTAACAGTTTGAATTTTGAGGTTTCACTCTGTTTTCTCCTATATTGATAGATGTATTTGGAACTCTAAATCGAACACGGTTTGTGCTAGCTTCTTGAAACTTGACACAGTAAAGTAGTTTCACGTTCTATCTCTATGTTTTGTTTCCTCTTGATGTAGCCCTAAGCACTGACTGGCGAGAAACACTTTCATGGAAAGGGTTTGCCTAGCTTCCAAAAATTACGAATCTCCAGAAAGCAAATATTTTTTCACCCAAACTGGATGATACTTTCAGGTAATGATCAGTACACTAAGGCGACTTGGTTCTCCAAATTTAGTTCTTCTATGTTGAAGCGTTCATTTCCAGTAACAGTTTGAATTTTTAGGTTTCACTCTGTTTTCTCCTATATTGATAGATGTATTTGGAACTCTAAATCGAACACGGTTTTTGCTAGCTACTTGAAACTTGACACAGTAAAGTAGTTTCACGTTTTATCTCTATGTTTTGTTTCCTCTTGATGTAGCCCTAAGCACTGACTGGCGAGAAACACTTTCATGGAAAGGGGTTGCGAAGCTTCCAAATATTACGAATCTCCAGGAATCTCAGCCAATATTTTTTCACCCAAACTGGATGATACTTTCAGGTAATGATCAGTACACTAATGCGACTTGGTTCCCCAAATTTCGTTCTTCTATGTTGAAGCGTTCATTTCCAGTAACAGTTTGAATTTTGAGGTTTCACTCTGTTTTCTCCTATATTGATAGATGTATTTGGAACTCTAAATCCAACACGGTTTGTGCTAGCTTCTTGAAACTTGACACAGTAAAGAAGTTTCAAGTTCTGTCTCTATGTTTTGTTTCCGCTTGACGTAGCCCTAAGCAGTGACTGGCGAGAAACACTTTCATGGAAAGGGGTTGCCAAGCTTCCAAAAATTACGAATCTCCAGAAATCTCAGCCAATATTTTTTCACCCAAACTGGATGATACTTTCAGGTAATGATCAGTACACTAAGGCGACTTGGTTCCCCAAATTTCATTCTTCTATGTTGAAGCGTTCATTTCCAGTAACAGTTTGAATTTTGAGGTTTCACTCTGTTTTCTCCTATATTGATAGATGTATTTGGAACTCTAAATCCAACACGGTTTGTGCTAGCTTCTTGAAACTTGACACAGTAAAGTAGTTTCACGTTCTATCTCTATGTTTTGTTTCCTCTTGATGTAGCCCTATGCACTGACTGGCGAGAAACACTTTCATGGAAAGGGTTTGCCTAGCTTCCAAAAATTACGAATCTCCAGAAATCTCAGCAAATATTTTTTCACCCAAACTGGATGATACTTTCAGGTAATGATCAGTACACTAAGGCGACTTGGTTCCCCAAATTTCGTTCTTCTATGTTGAAGCGTTCATTTCCAGTAACAGTTTGAATTTTGAGGTTTCACTCTGTTTTCTCCTCTATTGAAAGATGTATTTGGAACTCTAAATCCAACACAGTTTGTGCAAGCTTCTTGAAACTTGACACAGTAAATTAGTTTCACGTTCTATCTCTATGTTTTGTTTCCTCTTGATTTAGCCCTAAACAGTGACTGGCGAGAAACACTTTCATGGAAAGGGGTTGCCAAGCTTTCAAAAATTACGAATCTCCAGAAATCTCAGCAAATATTTTTTCACCCAAACTGGATGATACTTTCAGTTAATGATCAGTACACTAAGGCGACTTGGTTCCCCAAATTTCGTTCTTCTATGTTGAAGCGTTCATTTCCAGTAACAGTTTGAATTTTGAGGTTTCACTCTGTTTTCTCCTATATTGATAGATGTATTTGGAACTCTAAATCCAACACGGTTTGTGCTAGCTTCTTGAAACTTGACACAGTAAAGTAGTTTCACGTTCTATATCAATGTTTTGTTTCCTCTTCATGTAGCCCTAAGCAGTGACTGGCGAGAAGCACTTTCATGGAAAGGGGTTGCCAAGCTTCCAAAAATTACAAATCTCCAGAAATGTCAGCAAATATTTTTTCACCCAAACTGGATGATACTTTCAGGTAATGATCTGTACACTAATGCGACTTTGTTCCCCAAATTTCGTTCTTCTATGATGAAGCGTTCATTTCCAGTAATAGTTTGAATTTTCAGGTTTCACTCTGTTTTCTCCTATATTGATAGATGTACTTGCAACTCTAAATCCAACACGGTTTGTGCTAGCTTTTTGAAACTTGACACAGTAAAGTAGTTTCACGTTCTATCTCTATGTTTTGTTTCCTCTTGATGTAGCCCTAAGCAGTGACTGGCGAGAAGTACTTTCATGGAAAGGGGTTGCCAAGCTTCCTAAAATTACGAATCTCCAGAAATCTCAGCAGATATTTTTTCACCCAAACTGGATGATACTTTCAGGTAATGATCAGTACACTAAGGCGACTTGGTTCCCCAAATTTCGTTCTTCTATGTTGAAGCGTTCATTTCCAGTAACAGTTTGAATTTTTAGGTTTCACTCTGTTTTCTCCTATATTGATGGATGTATTTGGAACTCTAAATCGAACACGGTTTGTGCTAGCTTCTTGAAACTTGACACAGTAAAGTAGTTTCACGTTCTATCTCTATGTTTTGTTTCCTCTTGATGTAGCCCTAAGCAGTGACTGAGGAGAAGCACTTTCATGGAAAGGGGTTGCCAAGCTTCCTAAAATTACGAATCTCCAGAAATCTCAGCAGATATTTTTTCACCCAAACTGGATGAACTTTCAGGTGATGATCAGTACACTAAGGCGACTTGGTTCCCCAAATTTCGTTCTTCTATGTTGAAGCGTTCATTTCCAGTAACAGTTTGAATTTTGATGTTTCACTCTGTTTTCTACTCTATTGAAAGATGTATTTGGAACTCTAAATCCAACACGGTTTGTGCTAGCTTCTTGAAACTTGACACAGTAAAGTAGTTTCACGTTCTATCTCTATGTTTTGTTTCCTCTTGATGTAGCCCTAAGCAGTGACTGGCGAGAAACACTTTCATGGAAAGGGGTTGCCAAGCTTTCAAAAATAAAGAATCTCCAGAAATCTCAGCAAATATTTTTTCACCCAAACTGGATGATACTTTCAGGTAATGATCAGTACACTAAGGCGACTTGGTTCCCCAAATTTCGTTCTTCTATGTTGAAGCGTTCATTTCCAGTAACAGTTTGAATTTTGAGGTTTCACTCTGTTTTCTCCTATATTGATAGAAGTATTTGGAACTCTAAATCCAACACGGTTTGTGCTAGCTTCTTGAAACTTGACACAGTAAAGTAGTTTCACGTTCTATCTCTATGTTTTGTTTCCTCTTGATGTAGCCCTAAGCAGTGACTGGGGAGAAGCACTTTCATGGAAAGGGGTTGCCAAGCTTGCAAAAATTACGAATCTCCAGAAATCTCAGCAAATATTTTTTCACCCAAACTGGATGATACTTTCAGGTAATGATCAGTACACTAAGGCAACTTGGTTCCGCAAATTTCGTTCTTCTATGTTGAAGCGTTCATTTCCAGTAACAGTTTGAATTTTGAGGTTTCACTCTGTTTTCTCCTATATTGATAGATGTATTTGGAACTCTAAATCCAACACGGTTTGTGCTAGCTTCTTGAAACTTGACACAGTAAAGTAGTTTCACGTTCTCTCTCTATGTTTTGTTTCCTCTTGATGTAGCCCTATGCACTGACTGGCGAGAAACACTTTCATGGAAAGCGTTTAAATAGCTTCGAAAAATTACGAATCTCCAGAAATCTCAGCCAATATTTTTTCACCCAAACTGGATGATACTTTCAGGTAATGATCAGTAAACGAAGGTGACTTGGTTCCCCAAATTTCGTTCTTCTATATTGAAGCGTTCATTTCCAGTAACAGTTTGAATTTTTAGGTTTCACTCTGTTTTCTCCTATATTGATAGATGTGTTTGGAACTCTAAATCCAACACGGTTTGTGCTAGCTTCTTGAAACTTGACACAGTAAAGTAGTTTCACGTTCTATCTGTATGGTTTGTTTCCTCTTCATGTAGCCCTAAGCAGTGACTGGCGAGAAGCACTTTCATGGAAAGGGGTTGCCAAGCTTCCAAAAATTACGAATCACCAGAAATCTCAGCAAATATTTTTTCACCCAAACTGGATGATACTTTCAGGTAATGATCAGTACACTAAGGCGACTTGGTTCCCCAAAATTAGTTCTTCTATGTTGAAGCGTTCATTTCCAGTAACAGTTTGAATTTTTAGGTTTCACTCTGTTTTCTCCTATATTGATAGATGTATTTGGAACTCTAAATCCAACATGGTTTGTGCTAGCTTCTTGAAACTTGACACAGTGAAGTAGTTTCACGTTCTATCTCTATGTTTTGTTTCCTCTTGATGTAGCCCTAAGCACTGACTGGCGAGAAACACTTTCATGGAAAGGGGTTGCGAAGCTTCCAAATATTACGAATCTCCAGGAATCTCAGCCAATATTTTTTCACCCAAACTGGATGATACTTTCAGGTAATGATCAGTAAACTAAGGCGACTTGGTTTCCCAAATTTCGTTCTTCTATGTTGAAGCGTTCATTTCCAGTAACAGTTTGAATTTTGAGGTTTCACTCTGTTTTCTCCTATATTGATAGATGTATTTGGAACTCTAAATCCAACACGGTTTGTGCTAGCTTCTTGAAACGTGACACAGTAAAGAAGTTTCAAGTTCTGTCTCTATGTTTTGTTTCCGCTTGACGTAGCCCTAAGCAGTGACTGGCGAGAAACACTTTCATGGAAAGGGGTTGCCAAGCTTCCAAAAATTACGAATCTCCAGAAATCTCAGCAAATATTTTTTCACCCAAACTGGATGATACTTTCAGGTAATGATCAGTACACTAAGGCGACTTGGTTCCCCAAATTTCGTTCTTCTATGTTGAAGCGTTCATTTCCAGTAACAGTTTGAATTTTGAGGTTTCACTCTGTTTTCTCCTATATTGATAGATGTATTTGGAACTCTAAATCCAACACGGTTTGTGCTAGCTTCTTGAAACTTGACACAGTAAAGTAGTTTCACGTTCTATCTCTATGTTTTGTTTCCTCTTGATGTAGCCCTATGCACTGACTGGCGAGAAACACTTTCATAGAAAGGGTTTGCCTAGCTTCCAAAAATTACGAATCTCCAGAAATCTCAGCAAATATTTTTTCACCCAAACTGGATGATACTTTCAGGTAATGATCAGTACACTAAGGCGACTTGGTTCCCCAAATTTCGTTCTTCTATGTTGAAGCGTTCATTTCCAGTAACAGTTTGAATTTTTAGGTTTCACTCTGTTTTCTCCTATATTGATAGATGTATTTGCAACTCTAAATCCAACACGGTTTTTGCTAGCTTCTTGAAACTTGACACAGTAAAGTAGTTTCACGTTCTATCTCTATGTTTTGTTTCCTCTTGATGTAGCCCTAAGCAGTGACTGGCGAGAAGCACTTTCATGGAAAGGGGTTGCCAAGCTTCCAAAAATTACGAATCTCCAGAAATCTCAGCAAATATTTTTTCACCCAAATTGGATGATACTTTCAGGTAATGATCAGTACACTAAGGCGAATTGGTTCCCCAAATTTCGTTCTTCTATGTTGAAGCGTTCATTTCCAGTAACAGTTTGAATTTTTAGGTTTCACTCTTTTTTCTCCTATATTGATAGATGTATTTGCAACTCTAAATCCAACACGGTTTGTGCTAGCTTCTTGAAACTTGACACAGTAAAGTAGTTTCACGTTCTATCTCTATGTTTTGTTTCCTCTTGATGTAGCCCTAAGCAGTGACTGGCGAGAAACACTTTCATGGAAAGGGGTTGCCAAGCTTCCAAAAATTACGAATCTCCAGAAATCTCAGCAAATATTTTTTCACCCAAACTGGATGATACTTTCAGGTAATGATCAGTACACTAAGGCGACTTGGTTCCCCAAAATTAGTTCTTCTATGTTGAAGCGTTCATTTCCAGTAACAGTTTGAATTTTTAGGTTTCACTCTGTTTTCTCCTATATTGATAGATGTATTTGGAACTCTAAATCCAACACGGTTTGTGCTAGCTTCTTGAAACTTGACACAGTAAAGTAGTTTCACGTTCTATCTCTATGTTTTGTTTCCTCTTTATGTAGCCCTAAG
This sequence comes from Spermophilus citellus, assembly GCF_964194105.1. Taxonomy (NCBI): domain Eukaryota; kingdom Metazoa; phylum Chordata; class Mammalia; order Rodentia; family Sciuridae; genus Spermophilus; species Spermophilus citellus. The sequence continues at coordinate 48,609,056 of NC_138187.1, read as the reverse complement.
CAGTGACTGGCGAGAAGCACTTTCATGGAAAGGGGTTGCCAAGCTTCCAAAAATTACGAATCTCCAGAAATCTCAGCAAATATTTTTTCACCCAAATTGGATGATACTTTCAGGTAATGATCAGTACACTAAGGCGAATTGGTTCCCCAAATTTCGTTCTTCTATGTTGAAGCGTTCATTTCCAGTAACAGTTTGAATTTTTAGGTTTCACTCTGTTTTCTCCTATATTGATAGATGTATTTGCAACTCTAAATCCAACACGGTTTGTGCTAGCTTCTTGAAACTTGACACAGTAAAGTAGTTTCACGTTCTATCTCTATGTTTTGTTTCCTCTTGATGTAGCCCTAAGCAGTGACTGGCGAGAAACACTTTCATAGAAAGGGGTTGCCAAGCTTCCAAAAATTACGAATCTCCAGAAATCTCAGCAAATATTTTTTCACCCAAACTGGATGATACTTTCAGGTAATGATCAGTACACTAAGGCGACTTGGTTCCCCAAATTTCGTTCTTCTATGTTGAAGCGTTCATTTCCAGTAACAGTTTGAATTTTTAGGTTTCACTCTGTTTTCTCCTATATTGATAGATGTATTTTGAACTCTAAATTGAACACGGTTTGTGCTAGCTTCTTGAAACTTGACACAGTAAAGTAGTTTCACGTTCTATCTCTATGTTTTGTTTCCTCTTGATGTAGCCCTAAGCAGTGACTGGCGAGAAGCACTTTCATGGAAAGGGGTTGCCAAGCTTCCAAAAATTACGAATCTCCAGAAATGTCAGCAAATATTTTTTCACCCAAACTGGATGATACTTTCAGGTAATGATCAGTACACTAAGGCGACTTGGTTCCCCAAATTTCGTTCTTCTTGTTGAAGCGTTCATTTCCAGTAACAGTTTGAATTTTGAGGTTTCACTCTGTTTTCTCCTATATTGATAGATGTATTTGGAACACTAAATCCAACACGGTTTGTGCTACCTTCTTGAAACTTGACACAGTAAAGTAGTTTCACGTTCTATCTCTATGTTTTGTTTCCTCTTGATGTAGCCCTAAGCAGTGACTGGCGCGAAACACTTTCATGGAAAGGGGTTGCAAAGCTTCCAAAAATTACGAATCTCCAGAAATCTCAGCAAATATTTTTTCACCCAAACTGGATGATACTTTCAGGTAATGATCAGTACACTAAGGCGACTTGGTTCCCCAAATTTCGTTCTTCTATGTTGAAGCGTTCATTTCCAGTAACAGTTTGAATTTTGAGGTTTCACTCTGTTTTCTACTATATTGATAGATATATTTGGAACTCTAACTCCAACACGGTTTGTGCTAGCTTCTTGAAACTTGACACAGTAAAGTAGTTTCACGTTCTATCTCTATGTTTTGTTTCCTCTTGACGTAGCCCTAAGCAGTGACTGGCGAGAAACACTTTCATGGAAAGGGGTTGCCAAGCTTCCAAAAATTACGAATCTCCAGAAATATCAGCAAATATTTTTTCACCCAATGTGGATGATACTTTCAGGTAATGATCAGTACACTAAGGCGACTTGGTTCCCCAAATTTCGTTCTTCTATATTGAAGCGTTCATTTCCAGTAACAGTTTGAATTTTGAGGTTTCACTCTGTTTTCTCCTATATTGATAGATGTATTTGGAACTCTAAATCCAACACGGTTTGTGCTAGCTTCTTGAAACTTGACACAGTAAAGTAGTTTCACGTTCTATCTCTATGGTTTGTTTCCTCTTGATGTAGCCCTAAGCAGTGACTGGCGAGAAGCACTTTCATGGAAAGGGGTTGCCAAGCTTCCAAAAATTACGAATCTCCAGAAATCTCAGCAAATATTTTTTCACCCAAACTGGATGATACTTTCAGGTAATGATCAGTACACTTAGGCGACTTGGTTCCCCAAATTTCGTTCTTCTATGTTGAAGCGTTCATTTCCAGTAACAGTTTGAATTTTTAGGTTTCACTCTGTTTTCTCCTATATTGATAGATGTATTTGGAACTCTAAATCCAACACGGTTTGTGCTAGCTTCTTGAAACTTGACACAGTAAAGTAGTTTCACGTTCTATCTCTATGTTTTGTTTCCTCTTGATGTAGCCATAAGCACTGACTGGCGAGAAACACTTTCATGGAAAGGGTTTGCCTAGCTTCCAAAAATTACGAATCTCCAGAAAGCAAATATTTTTTCACCCAAACTGGATGATACTTTCAGGTAATGATCAGTACACTAAGGCGACTTGGTTCCCCAAATTTCGTTCTTCTATGTTGAAGCGTTCATTTCCAGTAACAGTTTGAATTTTGAGGTTTCACTCTGTTTTCTCCTATATTGATAGATGTATTTGGAACTCTAAATCGAACACGGTTTGTGCTAGCTTCTTGAAACTTGACACAGTAAAGTAGTTTCACGTTCTATCTCTATGTTTTGTTTCCTCTTGATGTAGCCCTAAGCACTGACTGGCGAGAAACACTTTCATGGAAAGGGTTTGCCTAGCTTCCAAAAATTACGAATCTCCAGAAAGCAAATATTTTTTCACCCAAACTGGATGATACTTTCAGGTAATGATCAGTACACTAAGGCGACTTGGTTCTCCAAATTTAGTTCTTCTATGTTGAAGCGTTCATTTCCAGTAACAGTTTGAATTTTTAGGTTTCACTCTGTTTTCTCCTATATTGATAGATGTATTTGGAACTCTAAATCGAACACGGTTTTTGCTAGCTACTTGAAACTTGACACAGTAAAGTAGTTTCACGTTCTATCTCTATGTTTTGTTTCCTCTTGATGTAGCCCTAAGCACTGACTGGCGAGAAACACTTTCATGGAAAGGGGTTGCGAAGCTTCCAAATATTACGAATCTCCAGGAATCTCAGCCAATATTTTTTCACCCAAACTGGATGATACTTTCAGGTAATGATCAGTACACTAATGCGACTTGGTTCCCCAAATTTCGTTCTTCTATGTTGAAGCGTTCATTTCCAGTAACAGTTTGAATTTTGAGGTTTCACTCTGTTTTCTCCTATATTGATAGATGTATTTGGAACTCTAAATCCAACACGGTTTGTGCTAGCTTCTTGAAACTTGACACAGTAAAGAAGTTTCAAGTTCTGTCTCTATGTTTTGTTTCCGCTTGACGTAGCCCTAAGCAGTGACTGGCGAGAAACACTTTCATGGAAAGGGGTTGCCAAGCTTCCAAAAATTACGAATCTCCAGAAATCTCAGCCAATATTTTTTCACCCAAACTGGATGATACTTTCAGGTAATGATCAGTACACTAAGGCGACTTGGTTCCCCAAATTTCGTTCTTCTATGTTGAAGCGTTCATTTCCAGTAACAGTTTGAATTTTGAGGTTTCACTCTGTTTTCTCCTATATTGATAGATGTATTTGGAACTCTAAATCCAACACGGTTTGTGCTAGCTTCTTGAAACTTGACACAGTAAAGTAGTTTCACGTTCTATCTCTATGTTTTGTTTCCTCTTGATGTAGCCCTATGCACTGACTGGCGAGAAACACTTTCATGGAAAGGGTTTGCCTAGCTTCCAAAAATTACGAATCTCCAGAAATCTCAGCAAATATTTTTTCACCCAAACTGGATGATACTTTCAGGTAATGATCAGTACACTAAGGCGACTTGGTTCCCCAAATTTCGTTCTTCTATGTTGAAGCGTTCATTTCCAGTAACAGTTTGAATTTTGAGGTTTCACTCTGTTTTCTCCTCTATTGAAAGATGTATTTGGAACTCTAAATCCAACACAGTTTGTGCAAGCTTCTTGAAACTTGACACAGTAAATTAGTTTCACGTTCTATCTCTATGTTTTGTTTCCTCTTGATTTAGCCCTAAGCAGTGACTGGCGAGAAACACTTTCATGGAAAGGGGTTGCCAAGCTTTCAAAAATTACGAATCTCCAGAAATCTCAGCAAATATTTTTTCACCCAAACTGGATGATACTTTCAGGTAATGATCAGTACACTAAGGCGACTTGGTTCCCCAAATTTCGTTCTTCTATGTTGAAGCGTTCATTTCCAGTAACAGTTTGAATTTTGAGGTTTCACTCTGTTTTCTCCTATATTGATAGATGTATTTGGAACTCTAAATCCAACACGGTTTGTGCTAGCTTCTTGAAACTTGACACAGTAAAGTAGTTTCACGTTCTATCTCTATGTTTTGTTTCCTCTTGATGTAGCCCTAAGCACTGACTGGTGAGAAACACTTTCATGGAAAGGGTTTGCCTAGCTTCCAAAAATTACGAATCTCCAGAAATCTCAGCAAATATTTTTTCACCCAAACTGGATGATACTTTCAGGTAATGATCAGTACACTAAGGCGACTTGGTTCCCCAAATTTCGTTCTTCTATGTTGAAGCGTTCATTTCCAGTAACAGTTTGAATTTTGAGGTTTCACTCTGTTTCTCATATATTGATAGATGTATTTGGAACTCTAAATCCAACACGGTTTGTGCTAGCTTCTTGAAACTTGACACAGTAAAGTAGTTTCACGTTCTATCTCTATGTTTTGTTTCCTCTTGATGTAGCCCTAAGCAGTGACTGGCGAGAAGCACTTTCATGGAAAGGGGTTGCCGAGCTTCCAAAAATTACGAATCTCCAGAAATGTCAGCACATATTTTTTCATCCAAACTGGATGATACTTTCAGGTAATGATCAGTACACTAAGGCAACTTGGTTCCCCAAATTTCGTTCTTCTATGTTGAAGCGTTCATTTGCAGTAACAGTTTGAATTTTGAGGTTTCACTCTGTTTTCTCCTATATTGATGGATGTATTTGGAACTCTAAATCGAACACGGTTTGTGCTAGCTTCTTGAAACTTGACACAGTAAAGTAGTTTCACGTTCTATATCAATGTTTTGTTTCCTCTTCATGTAGCCCTAAGCAGTGACTGGCGAGAAGCACTTTCATGGAAATGGGTTGCCAAGCTTCCAAAAATTACAAATCTCCAGAAATGTCAGCAAATATTTTTTCACCCAAACTGGATGATACTTTCATGTAATGATCTGTACACTAATGCGACTTGGTTCCCCAAATTTCGTTCTTCTATGATGAAGCGTTCATTTCCAGTAATAGTTTGAATTTTGAGGTTTCACTCTGTTTTCTCCTATATTGATAGATGTACTTGCAACTCTAAATCCAACACGGTTTGTGCTAGCTTTTTGAAACTTGACACAGTAAAGTAGTTTCACGTTCTATCTCTATGTTTTGTTTCCTCTTGATGTAGCCCTAAGCAGTGACTGGCGAGAAGCACTTTCATGGAAAGGGGTTGCCAAGCTTCCTAAAATTACGAATCTCCAGAAATCTCAGCAGATATTTTTTCACCCAAACTGGATGATACTTTCAGGTAATGATCAGTACACTAAGGCGACTTGGTTCCCCAAATTTCGTTCTTCTATGTTGAAGCGTTCATTTCCAGTAACAGTTTGAATTTTTAGGTTTCACTCTGTTTTCTCCTATATTGATGGATGTATTTGGAACTCTAAATCGAACACGCTTTGTGCTAGCTTCTTGAAACTTGACACAGTAAAGTAGTTTCACGTTCTATCTCTATGTTTTGTTTCCTCTTGATGTAGCCCTAAGCAGTGACTGAGGAGAAGCACTTTCATGGAAAGGGGTTGCCAAGCTTCCTAAAATTACGAATCTCCAGAAATCTCAGCAGATATTTTTTCACCCAAACTGGATGAACTTTCAGGTGATGATCAGTACACTAAGGCGACTTGGTTCCCCAAATTTCGTTCTTCTATGTTGAAGCGTTCATTTCCAGTAACAGTTTGAATTTTGATGTTTCACTCTGTTTTCTACTCTATTGAAAGATGTATTTGGAACTCTAAATCCAACACGGTTTGTGCTAGCTTCTTGAAACTTGACACAGTAAAGTAGTTTCACGTTCTATCTCTATGTTTTGTTTCCTCTTGATGTAGCCCTAAGCAGTGACTGGCGAGAAACACTTTCATGGAAAGGGGTTGCCAAGCTTTCAAAAATAAAGAATCTCCAGAAATCTCAGCAAATATTTTTTCACCCAAACTGTATGATACTTTCAGGTAATGATCAGTACACTAAGGCGACTTGGTTCCCCAAATTTCGTTCTTCTATGTTGAAGCGTTCATTTCCAGTAACAGTTTGAATTTTGAGGTTTCACTCTGTTTTCTCCTATATTGATAGATGTATTTGGAACTCTAAATCCAACACGGTTTGTGCTAGCTTCTTGAAACTTGACACAGTAAAGTAGTTTCACGTTCTATCTCTATGTTTTGTTTCCTCTTGATGTAGCCCTAAGCAGTGACTGGGGAGAAGCACTTTCATGGAAAGGGGTTGCCAAGCTTGCAAAAATTACGAATCTCCAGAAATCTCAGCAAATATTTTTTCACCCAAACTGGATGATACTTTCAGGTAATGATCAGTACACTAAGGCAACTTGGTTCCGCAAATTTCGTTCTTCTATGTTGAAGCGTTCATTTCCAGTAACAGTTTGAATTTTGAGGTTTCACTCTGTTTTCTCCTATATTGATAGATGTATTTGGAACTCTAAATCCAACACGGTTTGTGCTAGCTTCTTGAAACTTGACACAGTAAAGTAGTTTCACGTTCTCTCTCTATGTTTTGTTTCCTCTTGATGTAGCCCTATGCACTGACTGGCGAGAAACACTTTCATGGAAAGCGTTTAAATAGCTTCGAAAAATTACGAATCTCCAGAAATCTCAGCCAATATTTTTTCACCCAAACTGGATGATACTTTCAGGTAATGATCAGTAAACGAAGGTGACTTGGTTCCCCAAATTTCGTTCTTCTATATTGAAGCGTTCATTTCCAGTAACAGTTTGAATTTTTAGGTTTCACTCTGTTTTCTCCTATATTGATAGATGTATTTGGAACTCTAAATCCAACACGGTTTGTGCTAGCTTCTTGAAACTTGACACAGTAAAGTAGTTTCACGTTCTATCTGTATGGTTTGTTTCCTCTTCATGTAGCCCTAAGCAGTGACTGGCGAGAAGCACTTTCATGGAAAGGGGTTGCCAAGCTTCCAAAAATTACGAATCACCAGAAATCTCAGCAAATATTTTTTCACCCAAACTGGATGATACTTTCAGGTAATGATCAGTACACTAAGGCGACTTGGTTCCCCAAAATTAGTTCTTCTATGTTGAAGCATTCATTTCCAGTAACAGTTTGAATTTTTAGGTTTCACTCTGTTTTCTCCTATATTGATAGATGTATTTGGAACTCTAAATCCAACATGGTTTGTGCTAGCTTCTTGAAACTTGACACAGTGAAGTAGTTTCACGTTCTATCTCTATGTTTTGTTTCCTCTTGATGTAGCCCTAAGCACTGACTGGCGAGAAACACTTTCATGGAAAGGGGTTGCGAAGCTTCCAAATATTACGAATCTCCAGGAATCTCAGCCAATATTTTTTCACCCAAACTGGATGATACTTTCAGGTAATGATCAGTAAACTAAGGCGACTTGGTTTCCCAAATTTCGTTCTTCTATGTTGAAGCGTTCATTTCCAGTAACAGTTTGAATTTTGAGGTTTCACTCTGTTTTCTCCTATATTGATAGATGTATTTGGAACTCTAAATCCAACACGGTTTGTGCTAGCTTCTTGAAACGTGACACAGTAAAGAAGTTTCAAGTTCTGTCTCTATGTTTTGTTTCCGCTTGACGTAGCCCTAAGCAGTGACTGGCGAGAAACACTTTCATGGAAAGGGGTTGCCAAGCTTCCAAAAATTACGAATCTCCAGAAATCTCAGCAAATATTTTTTCACCCAAACTGGATGATACTTTCAGGTAATGATCAGTACACTAAGGCGACTTGGTTCCCCAAATTTCGTTCTTCTATGTTGAAGCGTTCATTTCCAGTAACAGTTTGAATTTTGAGGTTTCACTCTGTTTTCTCCTATATTGATAGATGTATTTGGAACTCTAAATCCAACACGGTTTGTGCTAGCTTCTTGAAACTTGACACAGTAAAGTAGTTTCACGTTCTATCTCTATGTTTTGTTTCCTCTTGATGTAGCCCTATGCACTGACTGGCGAGAAACACTTTCATGGAAAGGGTTTGCCTAGCTTCCAAAAATTACGAATCTCCAGAAATCTCAGCAAATATTTTTTCACCCAAACTGGATGATACTTTCAGGTAATGATCAGTACACTAAGGCGACTTGGTTCCCCAAATTTCGTTCTTCTATGTTGAAGCGTTCATTTCCAGTAACAGTTTGAATTTTTAGGTTTCACTCTGTTTTCTCCTATATTGATAGATGTATTTGCAACTCTAAATCCAACACGGTTTTTGCTAGCTTCTTGAAACTTGACACAGTAAAGTAGTTTCACGTTCTATCTCTATGTTTTGTTTCCTCTTGATGTAGCCCTAAGCAGTGACTGGCGAGAAGCACTTTCATGGAAAGGGGTTGCCAAGCTTCCAAAAATTACGAATCTCCAGAAATCTCAGCAAATATTTTTTCACCCAAATTGGATGATACTTTCAGGTAATGATCAGTACACTAAGGCGAATTGGTTCCCCAAATTTCGTTCTTCTATGTTGAAGCGTTCATTTCCAGTAACAGTTTGAATTTTTAGGTTTCACTCTTTTTTCTCCTATATTGATAGATGTATTTGCAACTCTAAATCCAACACGGTTTGTGCTAGCTTCTTGAAACTTGACACAGTAAAGTAGTTTCACGTTCTATCTCTATGTTTTGTTTCCTCTTGATGTAGCCCTAAGCAGTGACTGGCGAGAAACACTTTCATGGAAAGGGGTTGCCAAGCTTCCAAAAATTACGAATCTCCAGAAATCTCAGCAAATATTTTTTCACCCAAACTGGATGATACTTTCAGGTAATGATCAGTACACTAAGGCGACTTGGTTCCCCAAAATTAGTTCTTCTATGTTGAAGCGTTCATTTCCAGTAACAGTTTGAATTTTGAGGTTTCACTCTGTTTTCTCCTATATTGATAGATGTATTTGGAACTCTAAATCCAACAAGGTTTTTGCTAGCTTCTTGAAACTTGACACAGTGAAGTAGTTTCACGTTCTATCTCTATGTTTTGTTTCCTCTTGATGTAGCCCTAAGCACTGACTGGCGAGAAACACTTTCATGGAAAGGGGTTGCGAAGCTTCGAAAAATTACGAATCTCCAGAAATCTCAGCAAATATTTTTTCACCCAAACTGGATGATACTTTCAGGTAATGATCAGTACACTAAGGTGACTTGGTTCCCCAAATTTCGTTCTTCTATGTTGAAGCGTTCATTTCCAGTAACAGTTTGAATTTTTAGGTTTCACTCTGTTTTCTCCTATATTGATAGATGTATTTGGAACTCTAAATCGAACACGGTTTTTGCTAGCTTCTTGAAACTTGACACAGTAAAGTAGTTTCACGTTCTATCTCTATGTTTTGTTTCCTCTTGATGTAGCCCTAAGCAGTGACTGGCGAGAAGCACTTTCATGGAAAGGGGTTGCCAAGCTTCCAAAAATTACGAATCTCCAGAAATCTCAGCAAATATTTTTTCACCCAAATTGGATGATACTTTCAGGTAATGATCAGTACACTAAGGCGAATTGGTTCCCCAAATTTCGTTCTTCTATGTTGAAGCGTTCATTTCCAGTAACAGTTTGAATTTTTAGGTTTCACTCTGTTTTCTCCTATATTGATAGATGTATTTGCAACTCTAAATCCAACACGGTTTGTGCTAGCTTCTTGAAACTTGACACAGTAAAGTAGTTTCACGTTCTATCTCTATGTTTTGTTTCCTCTTGATGTAGCCCTAAGCAGTGACTGGCGAGAAACACTTTCATGGAAAGGGGTTGCCAAGCTTCCAAAAATTACGAATCTCCAGAAATCTCAGCAAATATTTTTTCACCCAAACTGGATGATACTTTCAGGTAATGATCAGTACACTAAGGCGACTTGGTTCCCCAAATTTCGTTCTTCTATGTTGAAGCGTTCATTTCCAGTAACAGTTTGAATTTTTAGGTTTCACTCTGTTTTCTCCTATATTGATAGATGTATTTGGAACTCTAAATTGAACACGGTTTGTGCTAGCTTCTTGAAACTTGACACAGTAAAGTAGTTTCACGTTCTATCTCTATGTTTTGTTTCCTCTTGATGTAGCCCTAAGCAGTGACTGGCGAGAAGCACTTTCATGGAAAGGGGTTGCCAAGCTTCCAAAAATTATGAATCTCCAGAAATATCAGCAAATATTTTTTCACCCAATGTGGATGATACTTTCAGGTAATGATCAGTACACTAAGGCGACTTGGTTCCCCAAATTTCGTTCTTCTATATTGAAGCGTTCATTTCCAGTAACAGTTTGAATTTTTAGGTTTCACTCTGTTTTCTCCTATATTGATAGATGTATTTGGAACTCTAAATCCAACACGGTTTGTGCTAGCTTCTTGAAACTTGACACAGTAAAGTAGTTTCACGTTCTATCTCTATGGTTTGTTTCCTCTTGATGTAGCCCTAAGCAGTGACTGGCGAGAAGCACTTTCATGGAAAGGGGTTGCCAAGCTTCCAAAAATTACGAATCTCCAGAAATCTCAGCAAATATTTTTTCACCCAAACTGGATGATACTTTCAGGTAATGATCAGTACACTTAGGCGACTTGGTTCCCCAAATTTCGTTCTTCTATGTTGAAGCGTTCATTTCCAGTAACAGTTTGAATTTTGAGGTTTCACTCTGTTTATTCCTATATTGATAGATGTATTTGGAACTCTAAATCCAACACGGTTTGTGCTAGCTTCTTGAAACTTGACACAGTAAAGTAGTTTCACGTTCTATCTCTATGTTTTGTTTCCTCTTGATGTAGCCATAAGCACTGACTGGCGAGAAACACTTTCATGGAAAGGGTTTGCCTAGCTTCCAAAAATTACGAATCTCCAGAAAGCAAATATTTTTTCACCCAAACTGGATGATACTTTCAGGTAATGATCAGTACACTAAGGCGACTTGGTTCCCCAAATTTCGTTCTTCTATGTTGAAGCGTTCATTTCCAGTAACAGTTTGAATTTTGAGGTTTCACTCTGTTTTCTCCTATATTGATAGATGTATTTGGAACTCTAAATCGAACACGGTTTGTGCTAGCTTCTTGAAACTTGACACAGTAAAGTAGTTTCACGTTCTATCTCTATGTTTTGTTTCCTCTTGATGTAGCCCTAAGCACTGACTGGCGAGAAACACTTTCATGGAAAGGGTTTGCCTAGCTTCCAAAAATTACGAAACTCCAGAAAGCAAATATTTTTTCACCCAAACTGGATGATACTTTCAGGTAATGATCAGTACACTAAGGCGACTTGGTTCTCCAAATTTAGTTCTTCTATGTTGAAGCGTTCATTTCCAGTAACAGTTTGAATTTTTAGGTTTCACTCTGTTTTCTCCTATATTGATAGATGTATTTGGAACTCTAAATCGAACACGGTTTTTGCTAGCTACTTGAAACTTGACACAGTAAAGTAGTTTCACGTTCTATCTCTATGTTTTGTTTCCTCTTGATGTAGCCCTAAGCACTGACTGGCGAGAAACACTTTCATGGAAAGGGGTTGCGAAGCTTCCAAATATTACGAATCTCCAGGAATCTCAGCCAATATTTTTTCACCCAAACTGGATGATACTTTCAGGTAATGATCAGTACACTAATGCGACTTGGTTCCCCAAATTTCGTTCTTCTATGTTGAAGCGTTCATTTCCAGTAACAGTTTGAATTTTGAGGTTTCACTCTGTTTTCTCCTATATTGATAGATGTATTTGGAACTCTAAATCCAACACGGTTTGTGCTAGCTTCTTGAAACTTGACACAGTAAAGAAGTTTCAAGTTCTGTCTCTATGTTTTGTTTCCGCTTGACGTAGCCCTAAGCAGTGAGTGGCGAGAAACACTTTCATGGAAAGGGGTTGCCAAGCTTCCAAAAATTACGAATCTCCAGAAATCTCAGCCAATATTTTTTCACCCAAACTGGATGATACTTTCAGGTAATGATCAGTACACTAAGGCGACTTGGTTCCCCAAATTTCGTTCTTCTATGTTGAAGCGTTCATTTCCAGTAACAGTTTGAATTTTGAGGTTTCACTCTGTTTTCTCCTATATTGATAGATGTATTTGGAACTCTAAATCCAACACGGTTTGTGCTAGCTTCTTGAAACTTGACACAGTAAAGTAGTTTCACGTTCTATCTCTATGTTTTGTTTCCTCTTGATGTAGCCCTATGCACTGACTGGCGAGAAACACTTTCATGGAAAGGGTTTGCCTAGCTTCCAAACATTACGAATCTCCAGAAATCTCAGCAAATATTTTTTCACCCAAACTGGATGATACTTTCAGGTAATGATCAGTACACTAAGGCGACTTGGTTCCCCAAATTTCGTTCTTCTATGTTGAAGCGTTCATTTCCAGTAACAGTTTGAATTTTGAGGTTTCACTCTGTTTTCTCCTATATTGATGGATGTATTTGGAACTCTAAATCGAACACGGTTTGTGCTAGCTTCTTGAAACTTGACACAGTAAAGTAGTTTCACGTTCTATCTCTATGTTTTGTTTACTCTTGATGTAGCCCTAAGCAGTGACTGAGGAGAAGCACTTTCATGGAAAGGGGTTGCCAAGCTTCCTAAAATTACGAATCTCCAGAAATCTCAGCAGATATTTTTTCACCCAAACTGGATGAACTTTCAGGTGATGATCAGTACACTAAGGCGACTTGGTTCCCCAAATTTCGTTCTTCTATGTTGAAGCGTTCATTTCCAGTAACAGTTTGAATTTTGATGTTTCACTCTGTTTTCTACTCTATTGAAAGATGTATTTGGAACTCTAAATCCAACACGGTTTGTGCTAGCTTCTTGAAACTTGACACAGTAAAGTAGTTTCACGTTCTATCTCTATGTTTTGTTTCCTCTTGATGTAGCCCTAAGCAGTGACTGGCGAGAAACACTTTCATGGAAAGGGGTTGCCAAGCTTTCAAAAATAAAGAATCTCCAGAAATCTCAGCAAATATTTTTTCACCCAAACTGTATGATACTTTCAGGTAATGATCAGTACACTAAGGCGACTTGGTTCCCCAAATTTCGTTCTTCTATGTTGAAGCGTTCATTTCCAGTAACAGTTTGAATTTTGAGGTTTCACTCTGTTTTCTACTCTATTGAAAGATGTATTTGGAACTCTAAATCCAACACGGTTTGTGCTAGCTTCTTGAAACTTGACACAGTAAAGTAGTTTCACGTTCTATCTCTATGTTTTGTTTCCTCTTGATGTAGCCCTAAGCAGTGACTGGCGAGAAACACTTTCATGGAAAGGGGTTGCCAAGCTTTCAAAAATAACGAATCTCCAGAAATCTCAGGAAATATTTTTTCACCCAAACTGGATGATACTTTCAGGTAATGATCAGTACACTAAGGCGACTTGGTTCCCCAAATTTCGTTCTTCTATGTTGAAGCGTTCATTTCCAGTAACAGTTTGAATTTTGAGGTTTCACTCTGTTTTCTCCTATATTGATAGATGTATTTGGAACTCTAAATCCAACACGGTTTGTGCTAGCTTCTTGAAACTTGACACAGTAAAGTAGTTTCACGTTCTATCTCTATGTTTTGTTTCCTCTTGACGTAGCCCTAAGCACTGACTGGCGAGACACTTTCATGGAAAGGGTTTGCCTAGCTTCCAAAAATTACGAATCTCAAGAAATCTCAGCAAATATTTTTTCACCCAAACTGGATGATACTTTCAGGTAATGATCAGTACACTAAGGCGACTTGGTTCCCCAAATTTCGTTCTTCTATGTTGAAGCGTTCATTTCCAGTAACAGTTTGAATTTTGAGGTTTCACTCTGTTTTCTCCTATATTGATAGAAGTATTTGGAACTCTAAATCCAACACGGTTTGTGCTAGCTTCTTGAAACTTGACACAGTAAAGTAGTTTCACGTTCTATCTCTATGTTTTGTTTCCTCTTGATGTAGCCCTAAGCAGTGACTGGGGAGAAGCACTTTCATGGAAAGGGGTTGCCAAGCTTGCAAAAATTACGAATCTCCAGAAATCTCAGCAAATATTTTTTCACCCAAACTGGATGATCCTTTCAGGTAATGATCAGTACACTAAGGCGACTTGGTTCCCCAAATTTCGTTCTTCTATGTTGAAGCGTTCATTTCCAGTAACAGTTTGAATTTTGAGGTTTCACTCTGTTTTCTCCTATATTGATAGATGTATTTGGAACTCTAAATCCAACACGGTTTGTGCTAGCTTCTTGAAACTTGACACAGTAAAGTAGTTTCACGTTCTATCTCTATGTTTTGTTTCCTCTTGATGTAGCCCTAAGCACTGACTGGCGAGAAACACTTTCATGGAAAGGGTTTGCCTAGCTTCCAAAAATTACGAATCTCCAGAAATCTCAGCAAATATTTTTTCACCCAAACTGGATGATACTTTCAGGTAATGATCAGTACACTAATGCGACTTGGTTCCCCAAATTTCGTTCTTCTATGTTGAAGCGTTCATTTCCAGTAACAGTTTGAATTTTGAGGTTTCACTCTGTTTTCTCCTATATTGATGGATGTATTTGGAACTCTAAATCGAACACGGTTTGTGCTAGCTTCTTGAAACTTGACACAGTAAAGTAGTTTCACGTTCTATATCTATGTTTTGTTTCCTCTTGATGTAGCCCTAAGCAGTGACTGGCGAGAAGCACTTTCATGGAAAGGGGTTGCCAAGCTTCCAAAAATTACGAATCTCCAGAAATGTCAGCAAATATTTTTTCACCCAAACTGGATGATACTTTCAGGTAATGATCAGTACACTAATGCGACTTGGTTCCCCAAATTTCGTTCTTCTATGATGAAGCGTTCATTTCCAGTAATAGTTTGAATTTTCAGGTTTCACTCTGTTTTCTCCTATATTGATAGATGTATTTGCAACTCTAAATCCAACACGGTTTGTGCTAGCTTCTTGAAACTTGACACAGTAAAGTAGTTTCACGTTCTATCTCTATGTTTTGTTTCCTCTTGATGTAGCCCTAAGCAGTGACTGGTGAGAAACACTTTCATGGAAAGGGTTTGCCAAGCTTCCAAAAATTACGAATCTCCAGAAATCTCAGCAGATATTTTTTCACCCAAACTGGATGATACTTTCAGGTAATGATCAGTACACTAAGGCGACTTGGTTCCCCAAATTTCGTTCTTCTATGTTGAAGCGTTCATTTCCAGTAACAGTTTGAATTTTGAGGTTTCACTCTGTTTTCTCCTCTATTGAAAGATGTATTTGGAACTCTAAATCCAACACGGTTTGTGCTACCTTCTTGAAACTTGACACAGTAAAGTAGTTTCACGTTCTATCTCTATGTTTTGTTTCCTTTTGATTTTGCCCTAAGCAGTGACTGGCGAGAAACACTTTCATGGAAAGGGGTTGCCAAGCTTTCAAAAATTACGAATCTCCAGAAATCTCAGCAAATATTTTTTCAACCAAACTGGATGATACTTTCAGGTAATGATCAGTACACTAAGGCGACTTGGTTCCCCAAATTTCGTTCTTCTATGTTGAAGCGTTCATTTCCAGTAACAGTTTGAATTTTGAGGTTTCACTCTGTTTTCTCCTATATTGATAGATGTATTTGGAACTCTAAATCCAACACGGTTTGTGCTAGCTTCTTGAAACTTGACACAGTAAAGTAGTTTCACGTTCTATCTCTATGTTTTGTTTCCTCTTGATGTAGCCCTAAGCAGTGACTGGCGAGAAGCACTTTCATGGAAAGGGGTTGCCAAGCTTCCAAAAATTACGAATCTCCAGAAATGTCAGCACATATTTTTTCATCCAAACTGGATGATACTTTCAGGTAATGATCAGTACACTAACGCGACTTGTTTCCCCAAATTTCGTTCTTCTATGTTGAAGCGTTCATTTCCAGTAACAGTTTGAATTTTGAGGTTTCACTCTGTTTTCTCCTATATTGATGGATGTATTTGGAACTCTAAATCGAACACGGTTTGTGCTAGCTTCTTGAAACTTCACACAGTAAAGTAGTTTCACGTTCTATATCTATGTTTTGTTTCCTCTTGATGTAGCCCTAAGCAGTGACTGGCGAGAAACATTTTCATGGAAAGGGGTTGCCAAGCTTTCAAAAATTACGAATCTCCAGAAATCTAAGCAAATATTTTTTCACCCAAACTGGATGATCCTTTCAGGTAATGATCAGTACACTAAGGCGACTTGGTTCCCCAAATTTCGTTCTTCTATGTTGAAGCGTTCATTTCCAGTAACAGTTTGAATTTTGAGGTTTCACTCTGTTTTCTCCTATATTGATAGATGTATTTGGAACTCTAAATCCAACACGGTTTGTGCTAGCTTCTTGAAACTTGACACAGTAAAGTAGTTTCACGTTCTATCTCTATGTTTTGTTTCCTCTTGATGTAGCCCTAAGCACTGACTGGCGAGAAACACTTTCATGGAAAGGGTTTGCCTAGCTTCCAAAAATTACGAATCTCCAGAAATCTCAGCAAATATTTTTTCACCCAAACTGGATGATACTTTCAGGTAATGATCAGTACACTAATGCGACTTGGTTCCCCAAATTTCGTTCTTCTATGTTGAAGCGTTCATTTCCAGTAACAGTTTGAATTTTGAGGTTTCACTCTGTTTTCTCCTATATTGATGGATGTATTTGGAACTCTAAATCGAACACGGTTTGTGCTAGCTTCTTGAAACTTGACACAGTAAAGTAGTTTCACGTTCTATATCTATGTTTTGTTTCCTCTTGATGTAGCCCTAAGCAGTGACTGGCGAGAAGCACTTTCATGGAAAGGGGTTGCCAAGCTTCCAAAAATTACGAATCTCCAGAAATGTCAGCAAATATTTTTTCACCCAAACTGGATGATACTTTCATGTAATGATCAGTACACTAAGGCGACTTGGTTCCCCAAATTTCGTTCTTCTATGATGAAGCGTTCATTTCCAGTAATAGTTTGAATTTTCAGGTTTCACTCTGTTTTCTCCTATATTGATAGATGTATTTGCAACTCTAAATCCAACACGGTTTGTGCTAGCTTCTTGAAACTTGACACAGTAAAGTAGTTTCACATTCTATCTCTATGTTTTGTTTCCTCTTGATGTAGCCCTAAGCAGTGACTGGTGAGAAACACTTTCATGGAAAGGGGTTGCCAAGCTTCCAAAAATTACGAATCTCCAGAAATCTCAGCAGATATTTTTTCACCCAAACTGGATGATACTTTCAGGTAATGATCAGTACACTAAGGCGACTTGGTTCTCCAAATTTCGTTCTTCTATGTTGAAGCGTTCATTTCCAGTAACAGTTTGAATTTTGAGGTTTCACTCTGTTTTCTCCTCTATTGAAAGATGTATTTGGAACTCTAAATCCAACATGGTTTGTGCTAGCTTCTTGAAACTTGACACAGTAAAGTAGTTTCACGTTCTATCTCTATGTTTTGTTTCCTTTTGATTTTGCCCTAAGCAGTGACTGGCGAGAAACACTTTCATGGAAAGGGGTTGCCAAGCTTTCAAAAATTACGAATCTCCAGAAATCTCAGCAAATATTTTTTCACCCAAACTGGATGATACTTTCAGGTAATGATCAGTACACTAAGGCGACTTGGTTCCCCAAATTTCGTTCTTCTATGTTGAAGCGTTCATTTCCAGTAACAGTTTGAATTTTGAGGTTTCACTCTGTTTTCTCCTATATTGATAGATGTATTTGGAACTCTAAATCCAACACGGTTTGTGCTAGCTTCTTGAAACTTGACACAGTAAAGTAGTTTCATGTTCTATCTCTATGTTTTGTTTCCTCTTGATGTAGCCCTAAGCAGTGACTGGCGAGAAGCACTTTCATGGAAAGGGGTTGCCAAGCTTCCAAAAATTACGAATCTCCAGAAATGTCAGCACATATTTTTTCATCCAAACTGGATGATACTTTCAGGTAATGATCAGTACACTAACGCGACTTGTTTCCCCAAATTTCGTTCTTCTATGTTGAAGCGTTCATTTCCAGTAACAGTTTGAATTTTGAGGTTTCACTCTGTTTTCTCCTATATTGATGGATGTATTTGGAACTCTAAATCGAACACGGTTTGTGCTAGCTTCTTGAAACTTCACACAGTAAAGTAGTTTCACGTTCTATATCTATGTTTTGTTTCCTCTTGATGTAGCCCTAAGCAGTGACTGGCGAGAAGCACTTTCATGGAAAGGGGTTGCCAAGCTTCCAAAAATTACGAAACTCCAGAAATGTCAGCAAATATTTTTTCACCCAAACTGGATGATACTTTCAGGTAATGATCAGGACACTAAGGCGACTTGGTTCCCCAAATTTCGTTCTTCTATGATGAAGCGTTCATTTCCAGTAATAGTTTGAATTTTCAGGTTTCACTCTGTTTTCTCCTATATTGATAGATGTATTTGCAACTCTAAATCCAACACGGTTTGTGCTAGCTTCTTGATACTTGACACAGTAAAGTAGTTTCACGTTCTATCTCTATGTTCTGTTTCCTCTTGATGTAGCCCTAAGCAGTGACTGGCGAGAAGCAGTTTCCTGGAAAGGGGTTGCCAAGCTTCCAAAAATTACGAATCTCCAGAAATCTCAGCCAATATTTTTTCACCCAAACTGGATGATACTTTCAGGTAATGATCAGTACACTAAGGCGACTTGGTTCCCCAGATTTCGTTCTTCTATGTTGAAGCGTTCATTTCCAGTAACAGTTTGAATTTTTAGGTTTCACTCTGTTATCTCCTATATTGATAGATGTATTTGCAACTCTAAATCCAACACGGTTTGTGCTAGCTTCTTGAAACTTGACACAGTAAAGTAGTTTCACGTTCTATCTCTAAGTTTTGTTTCCTCTTGATGTAGCCCTAAGCACTGACTGGCGAGAAACACTTTCATGGAAAGGGGTTGCGAAGCTTCCAAAAGTTACGAATCTCCACAAATCTCAGCAAATATTTTTTCACCCAAACTGGATGATACTTTCAGGTAATGATCAGTACACGATGGTGACTTGGTTCCCCAAATTTCGTGCTTCTATGTTGAAGCGTTCATTTGCAGTAACAGTTTGAATTTTGAGGTTTCAATCTGTTTTCTCCTATATTGATAGATGCATTTGGAACTCTAAATCCAACACGGGTTGTGCTAGCTTCATGAAACTTGACACAGTAAAGTAGTTTCACGTTCTATCTCTATGGTTTGTTTCCTCTTGATGTAGCCCTAAGCAGTGACTGGCGAGAAGCACTTTCATGGAAAGGGGTTGCCAAGCTTCCAAAAATTACGAATCTCCAGAAATCTCAGCAAATATTTTTTAACCCAAACTAGATGATACTTTCAGGTAATGATCAGTACACTTAGGCGACTTGGTTCCCCAAATTTCGTTCTTCTATGTTGAAGCGTTCATTTCCAGTAACAGTTTGAATTTTGAGGTTTCACTCTGTTTTCTCCTATATTGATAGATGTATTTGGAACTCTAAATCCAACACGGTTTGTGCTAGCTTCTTGAAACTTGACACAGTGAAGTAGTTTCACGTTCTATCTCTATGTTTTTTTTCCTCTTGATGTAGCCCTAAGCACTGACTGGCGAGAAACACTTTCATGGAAAGGGGTTGCGAAGCATCCAAAAATTACGAATCTCCAGAAATCTCAGCCAATATTTTTTCACCCAAACTGGATGATACTTTCAGGTAATGATCAGTAACTAAGGCGACTTGGTTCCCCAAATTTCGTTCTTCTATCTCGAAGCGTTCATTTCCAGTAACAGTTTGAATTTTTAGGTATCACTCTGTTTTCTCCTATATTGATACATGTATTTGGAACTCTAAATCCAACAAGGTTTGTGCTAGCTTCTTGAAACTTGACACAGTAAAGTAGTTTCACGTTCTATCTCTATGTTTTGTTTCCTCTTGATGTAGCCCTAAGCACTGACTGACGAGAAACACTTTCATTGAAAGGGGTTGCCTAGCTTCCAAAAATTACGAATTTCCAGAAAGCAAATATTTTTTCACCCAAACTGGATGATACTTTCAGGTAATGATCAGTACACTAAGGCGACTTGGTTCCCCAAATTTAGTTCTTCTATGTTGAAGCGTTCATTTCCAGTAACAGTTTGAATTTTTAGGTTTCACTGTTTTCTCCTATATTGATAGATGTATTTGGAACTCTAAATCGAACACGGTTTTTGCTAGCTACTTGAAACTTGAAACAGTAAAGTAGTTTCACGTTCTATCTCTATGTTTTGTTTCCTCTTGATGTAGCCCTAAGCAGTGACTGGCGAGAAGCACTTTCATGGAAAGGGGTTGCCAAGCTTCCAAA
Organism: Spermophilus citellus; assembly: GCF_964194105.1. Taxonomy (NCBI): domain Eukaryota; kingdom Metazoa; phylum Chordata; class Mammalia; order Rodentia; family Sciuridae; genus Spermophilus; species Spermophilus citellus. The sequence goes on along the minus strand of NC_138187.1, from coordinate 48,588,797 downwards.
AATTACGAATCTCCAGAAATCTCAGCAAATATTTTTTCACCCAAATTGGATGATACTTTCATGTAATGATCAGTACACTAAGGCGACTTGGTTCCCCAAATTTCGTTCTTCTATGTTGAAGCGTTCATTTCCAGTAACAGTTTGAATTTTTAGGTTTCACTCAGTTTTCTCCTATATTGATAGATGTATTTGCAACTCTAAATCCAACACGGTTTGTGCTAGCTTCTTGAAACTTGACACATAAAGTAGTTTCACGTTCTATCTCTATGTTTTGTTTCTTCTTGATGTAGCCCTAAGCAGTGACTGGCGAGAAGCACTTTCATGGAAAGGGGTTTCCAAGCTTCCAAAAATTACGAATCTCCAGAAATCTCAGCAAATATTTTTTCACCCAAAATGGATGATACTTTCAGGTAATGATCAGTACACTAAGGCGACTTGGTTCCCCAAATTTCGTTCTTCTATGTTGAAGCGTTCATTTCCAGTAACAGTTTGAATTTTTAGGTTTCACTCTGTTTTCTCATATATTGATAGATGTATTTGGAACTCTAAATCGAACACGGTTTGTGCTAGCTTCTTGAAACTTGACACAGTAAAGTAGTTTCACGTTCTATCTCTATGTTTTGTTTCCTCTTGATGTAGCCCTAAGCAGTGACTGGCGAGAAGCACTTTCATGGAAAGGGGTTGCCAAGCTTCCAAAAATTACGAATCTCCAGAAATGTCAGCAAATATTTTTTCACCCAAACTGGATGATACTTTCAGGTAATGATCAGTACACTAAGGCGACTTGGTTCCCCAAATTTCGTTCTTCTATGTTGAAGCGTTCAATTCCAGTAACAGTTTGAATTTTTAGGTTTCACTCTGTTTTCTCCTATATTGATAGATGTATTTGCAACTCTAAATCCAACACGGTTTGTGCTAGCTTCTTGAAACTTGACACAGAAAAGTAGTTTCACGTTCTATCTCTATGTTTTGTTTCGTCTTGATGTAGCCCTAAGCAGTGACTGGCGAGAAACACTTTCATGGAAAGGGGTTGCCAAGCTTCCAAAAATTACGAATCTCCAGAAATGTCAGCAAATATTTTTTCACCCAAACTGGATGATACATTCAGGTAATGATCAGTACACTAAGGCGACTTGGTTCCCCAAATTTCGTTCTTCTATATTGAAGCGTTCATTTCCAGTAACAGTTTGAATTTTTAGGTTTCACTCTGTTTTCTCCTATATTGATAGATGTATTTGGAACACTAAATCCAACACGATTTGTGCTAGCTTCTTGAAACTTGACACAGTAAAGTAGTTTCACGTTCTATCTCTATGTTTTGTTTCCTCTTGATGTAGCCCTAAGCAGTGACTGGCGCGAAACACTTTCATGGAAAGGGGTTGCCAAGCTTCCAAAAATTACGAATCTCCAGAAATCTCAGCAAATATTTTTTCACCCAAACTGGATGATACTTTCAGGTAATGATCAGTACACTAAGGCGACTTGGTTCCCCAAATTTCGTTCTTCTATGTTGAAGCGTTCATTTCCAGTAACAGTTTGAATTTTGAGGTTTCACTCTGTTTTCTACTATATTGATAGATATATTTGGAACTCTAAATCCAACACGGTTTGTGCTAGCTTCTTGAAACTTGACACAGTAAAGTAGTTTCACGTTCTATCTCTACGTTTTGTTTCCTCTTGACGTAGCCCTAAGCAGTGACTGGCGAGAAACACTTTCATGGAAAGGGGTTGCCAAGCTTCCAAAAATTACGAATCTCCAGAAATCTCAGCAGATATTTTTTCACCCAATCTGGATGATACTTTCAGGTAATGATCAGTACACTAAGGCGACTTGGTTCCCCAAATTTCGTTCTTCTATGTTGAAGCGTTCATTTCCAGTAACAGTTTGAATTTTGAGGTTTCACTCTGTTTTCTCCTCTATTGAAAGATGTATTTGGATCTCTAAATCCAACACGGTTTGTGCTAGCTTCTTGAAACTTGACACAGTAAAGTAGTTTCACGTTCTATCTCTATGTTTTGTTTCCTTTTGATTTAGCCCTAAGCAGTGACTGGCGAGAAACACTTTCATGGAAAGGTGTTGCCAAGCTTTCAAAAATTACGAATCTCCAGAAATCTCAGCAAATATTTTTTCACCCAAACTGGATGATATTTTCAGGTAATGATCAGTACACTAAGGCGACTTGGTTCCCCAAATTTCGTTCTTCTATGTTGAAGCGTTCATTTCCAGTAACAGTTTGAATTTTGAGGTTTCACTCTGTTTTCTCCTATATTGATAGATGTATTTGGAACTCTAAATCCAACACGGTTTGCGCTAGCTTCTTGAAACTTGACACAGTAAAGTAGTTTCACGTTCTATCTCTATGTTTTGTTTCCTCTTGATGTAGCCCTAAGCACTGACTGGCGAGAAACACTTTCATGGAAAGGGTTTGCCTAGCTTCCGAAAATTACGAATCTCCAGAAATCTCAGCAAATATTTTGTCACCCAAACTGGATGATACTTTCAGGTAATGATCAGTACACTAAGGCGACTTGGTTCCCCAAATTTCGTTCTTCTATGTTGAAGCGTTCATTTCCAGTAACAGTTTGAATTTTGAGGTTTCACTCTGTTTTCTCCTATATTGATAGATGTATTTGCAACTCTAAATCCAACACGGTTTGTGCTAGCTTCTTGAAACTTGACACAGTAAAGTAGTTTCACGTTCTATCTCTATGTTTTGTTTCCTCTTGATGAAGCCCTAATCAGTGACTGGCGAGAAGCACTTTCATGGAAAAGGGTTGCCAAGCTTCCTAAAATTACGAATCTCCAGAAATCTCAGCAGATATTTTTTCACCCAAACTGGATGATACTTTCAGGTAATGATCAGTACACTAAGGCGACTTGGTTCCCCAAATTTCGTTCTTCTATGTTGAAGCGTTCATTTCCAGTAACAGTTTGAATTTTGAGGTTTCACTCTGTTTTCTACTCTATTGAAAGGTGTATTTGGAACTCTAAATCCAACACGGTTTGTGCTAGCTTCTTGAAACTTGACACAGTAAAGTAGTTTCACGTTCTATCTCTATGTTTTGTTTCCTCTTGATGTAGCCCTAAGCAGTGACTGGCGAGAAACACTTTCATGGAAAGGGGTTGCCAAGCTTCCAAAAATTACGAATCTCCAGAAATCTCAGCAAATATTTTTTCACCCAAACTGGATGATACTTTCAGGTAATGATCAGTACACTAAGGCGACTTGGTTCCCCAAATTTCGTTCTTCTATGTTGAAGCGTTCATTTCCAGTAACAGTTTCAATTTTGAGGTTTCACTCTGTTTTCTCCTATATTGATAGAAGTATTTGGAACTCTAAATCCAACACGGTTTGTGCTAGCCTCTTGAAGCTTGACACAGTAAAGTAGTTTCACGTTCTATATCTATGTTTTGTTTCCTCTTGATGTAGCCCTAAGCAGTGACTAGCGAGAAGCACTTTCATGGAAAGGGGTTACCAAGCTTCCAAAAATTACGAATCTCCAGAAATGTCAGCAAATATTTTTTCACCCAAACTGGATGATACTTTCAGGTAATGATCAGTACACTAAGGCGACTTGGTTCCCCAAATTTCGTTCTTCTATGATGAAGCGTTCATTTCCAGTAATAGTTTGAATTTTCAGGTTTCACTCTGTTTTCTCCTATATTGATAGATGTATTTGCAACTCTAAATCCAACACGGTTTGTGCTAGCTTCTTGATACTTGACACAGTAAAGTAGTTTCACGTTCTATCTCTATGTTCTGTTTCCTCTTGATGTAGCCCTAAGCAGTGACTGGCGAGAAGCACTTTCCTGGAAAGGGGTTGCCAAGCTTCCAAAAATTACGAATCTCCAGAAATCTCAGCCAATATTTTTTCACCCAAACTGGATGATACTTTCAGGTAATGATCAGTACACTAAGGCGACTTGGTTCCCTAATTTCGTTCTTCTATGTTGAAGCGTTCATTTCCAGTAACAGTTTGAATTTTTAGGTTTCACTCTGTTTTCTCCTATATTGATAGATGTATTTGCAACTCTAAATCCAACACGGTTTGTGCTAGCTTCTTGAAACTTGACACAGTAAAGTAGTTTCACGTTCTATCTCTATGTTTTGTTTCCTCTTGATGTAGCCCTAAGCACTGACTGGCGAGAAACACTTTCATGGAAAGGGGTTGCGAAGCTTCCAAAAGTTACGAATCTCCAGAAATCTCAGCAAATATTTTTTCACCCAAACTTGATGATACTTTCAGGTAATGATCAGTACACGAAGGTGACTTGGTTCCCCAAATTTCGTGCTTCTATGTTGAAGCGTTCATTTGCAGTAACAGTTTGAATTTTGAGGTTTCAATCTGTTTTCTCCTATATTGATAGATGTATTTGGAACTCTAAATCCAACACGGTTTGTGCTAGCTTCATGAAACTTGACACAGTAAAGTAGTTTCACGTTCTATCTCTATGGTTTGTTTCCTCTTGATGTAGCCCTAAGCAGTGACTGGCGAGAAGCACTTTCATGGAAAGGGGTTGCCAAGCTTCCAAAAATTACGAATCTCCAGAAATCTCAGCAAATATTTTTTCACCCAAACTGGATGATACTTTCAGGTAATGATCAGTACACTTAGGCGACTTGGTTCCCCAAATTTCGTTCTTCTATGTTGAAGCATTCATTTCCAGTAACAGTTTGAATTTTGAGGTTTCACTCTGTTTTCTCCTATATTGATAGATGTATTTGGAACTCTAAATCGAACACGGTTTGTGCTAGCTTCTTGAAACTTGACACAGTAAAGTAGTTTCACGTTCTATCTCTATGTTTTGTTTCCTCTTGATGTAGCCCTAAGCACTGACTGGCGAGAAACACTTTCATGGAAAGGGTTTGCCTAGCTTCCAAAAATTACGAATCTCAAGAAAGCAAATATTTTTTCACCCAAACTGGATGATACTTTCAGGTAATGATCAGTACACTAAGGCGACTTGGTTCCCCAAATTTAGTTCTTCTATGTTGAAGCGTTCATTTCCAGTAACAGTTTGAATTTTTAGGTTTCACTCGGTTTTCTCCTATATTGATAGATGTATTTGGAACTCTAAATCCAACACGGTTTGTGCTAGCTTCTTGAAACTTGACACAGTGAAGTAGTTTCACGTTCTATCTCTATGTTTTGTTTCCTCTTGATGTAGCCCTAAGCACTGACTGGCGAGAAACACTTTCATGGAAAGGGGTTGCCAAGCTTCCAAAAATTACGAATCTCCAGAAATCTCAGCAAATATTTTTTCACCCAAATTGGATGATACTTTCATGTAATGATCAGTACACTAAGGCGACTTGGTTCCCCAAATTTCGTTCTTCTATGTTGAAGCGTTCATTTCCAGTAACAGTTTGAATTTTTAGGTTTCACTCAGTTTTCTCCTATATTGATAGATGTATTTGCAACTCTAAATCCAACACGGTTTGTGCTAGCTTCTTGAAACTTGACACATAAAGTAGTTTCACGTTCTATCTCTATGTTTTGTTTCCTCTTGATGTAGCCCTAATCAGTGACTGGCGAGAAGCACTTTCATGGAAAGGGGTTGCCAAGCTTCCTAAAATTACGAATCTCCAGAAATCTCAGCAGATATTTTTTCACCCAAACTGGATGATACTTTCAGGTAATGATCAGTACACTAAGGCGACTTGGTTCCCCAAATTTAGTTCTTCTATGTTGAAGCGTTCATTTCCAGTAACAGTTTGAATTTTGAGGTTTCACTCTGTTTTCTACTCTATTGAAAGATGTATTTGGAACTCTAAATCCAACACGGTTTGTGCTAGCTTCTTGAAACTTGACACAGTAAAGTAGTTTCACGTTCTATCTCTATGTTTTGTTTCCTCTTGATGTAGCCCTAAGCAGTGACTGGCGAGAAGCACTTTCATGGAAAGGGGTTGCCAAGCTTGCAAAAATTACGAATCTCCAGAAATCTCAGCAAATATTTTTTCACCCAAACTGGATGATACTTTCAGGTAATGATCAGTACACTAAGGCGACTTGGTTCCCCAAATTTCGTTCTTCTATGTTGAAGCGTTCATTTCCAGTAACAGTTTGAATTTTGAGGTTTCACTCTGTTTTCTCCTATATTGATAGAAGTATTTGGAACTCTAAATCCAACACGGTTTGTGCTAGCTTCTTGAAGCTTGACACAGTAAAGTAGTTTCACGTTCTATCTCTATGTTTTGTTTCCTCTTGATGTAGCCCTAAGCAGTGACTGGGGAGAAGCACTTTCATGGAATGGGGTTGCCAAGCTTCCAAAAATTACGAGTCTCCAGAAATCTCAGCAAATATTTTTTCACCCAAACTGGATGATACTTTCAGGTAATGATCAGTACACTAAGGCGACTTGGTTCCCCAAATTTCGTGCTTCTATGTTGAAGCGTTCATTTGCAGTAACAGTTTGAATTTTGAGGTTTCAATCTGTTTTCTCCTATATTGATAGATGTATTTGGAACTCTAAATCCAACACGGTTTGTGCTAGCTTCATGAAACTTGACACAGTAAAGTAGTTTCACGTTCTATCTCTATGTTTTGTTTCCTCTTGATGTAGCCCTAAGCAGTGACTGGCGAGAAGCACTTTCATGGAAAGGGGTTGCCAAGCTTCCAAAAATTACGAATCTCCAGAAATCTCAGCAAATATTTTTTCACCCAAACTGGATGATACTTTCAGGTAATGATCAGTACACTTAGGCGACTTGGTTCCCCAAATTTCGTTCTTCTATGTTGAAGCGTTCATTTCCAGTAACAGTTTGAATTTTGAGGTTTCACTCTGTTTTCTACTATATTGATAGATGTATTTGGAACTCTAAATCGAACACGGTTTGTGCTAGCTTCTTGAAACTTGACACAGTAAAGTAGTTTCAAGTTCTATCTCTATGTTTTGTTTCCTCTTGATGTAGCCCTAAGCACTGACTGGCGAGAAACACTTTCATGGAAAGGGTTTGCCTAGCTTCCAAAAATTACGAATCTCAAGAAAGCAAATATTTTTTCACCCAAACTGGATGATACTTTCAGGTAATGATCAGTACACTAAGGCGACTTGGTTCCCCAAATTTAGTTCTTCTATGTTGAAGCGTTCATTTCCAGTAACAGTTTGAATTTTTAGGTTTCACTCGGTTTTCTCCTATATTGATAGATGTATTTGGAACTCTAAATCCAACACGGTTTGTGCTAGCTTCTTGAAACTTGACACAGTGAAGTAGTTTCACGTTCTATCTCTATGTTTTGTTTCCTCTTGATGTATCCCTAAGCACTGACTGGCGAGAAACACTTTCATGGAAAGGGGTTGCCAAGCTTCCAAAAATTACGAATCTCCAGAAATCTCAGCAAATATTTTTTCACCCAAATTGGATGATACTTTCATGTAATGATCAGTACACTAAGGCGACTTGGTTCTCCAAATTTCGTTCTTCTATGTTGAAGCGTTCATTTCCAGTAACAGTTTGAATTTTTAGGTTTCACTCAGTTTTCTCCTATATTGATAGATGTATTTGCAACTCTAAATCCAACACGGTTTGTGCTAGCTTCTTGAAACTTGACACATAAAGTAGTTTCACGTTCTATCTCTATGTTTTGTTTCCTCTTGATGTAGCCCTAATCAGTGACTGGCGAGAAGCACTTTCATGGAAAGGGGTTGCCAAGCTTCCAAAAATTACGAATCTCCAGAAATCTCAGCAGATATTTTTTCACCCAAACTGGATGATACTTTCAGGTAATGATCAGTACACTAAGGCGACTTGGTTCCCCAAATTTAGTTCTTCTATGTTGAAGCGTTCATTTCCAGTAACAGTTTGAATTTTGAGGTTTCACTCTGTTTTCTACTCTATTGAAAGATGTATTTGGAACTCTAAATCCAACACGGTTTGTGCTAGCTTCTTGAAACTTGACACAGTAAAGTAGTTTCACGTTCTATCTCTATGTTTTGTTTCCTCTTGACGTAGCCCTAAGCAGTGACTGGCGAGAAGCACTTTCATGGAAAGGGGTTGCCAAGCTTCCAAAAATTACGAATCTCCAGAAATCTCAGCAAATATTTTTTCACCCAAACTGGATGATACTTTCAGGTAATGATCAGTACACTAAGGCGACTTGGTTCCCCAAATTTCGTTCTTCTATGTTGAAGCGCTCATTTCCAGTAACAGTTTGAATTTTGAGGTTTCACTCTGTTTTCTCCTATATTGATAGATGTATTTGGAACTCTAAATCCAACACGGTTTGTGCTAGCTTCTTGAAGCTTGACACAGTAAAGTAGTTTCACGTTCTATCTCTATGTTTTGTTTCCTCTTGATGTAGCCCTAAGCAGTGACTGGGGAGAAGCACTTTCATGGAATGGGGTTGCCAAGCTACCAAAAATTACGAGTCTCCAGAAATCTCAGCAAATATTTTTTCACCCAAACTGGATGATACTTTCAGGTAATGATCAGTACACTAAGGCGACTTGGTTCCCCAAATTTCGTTCTTCTATGTTGAAGCGTTCATTTCCAGTAAAGTTTGAATTTTGAGGTTTCACTCTGTTTTCTCCTATATTGATAGATGTATTTGGAACTCTAAATCCAACACGGTTTGTGCTAGCTTCTTGAAACTTGACACAGTAAAGTAGTTTCACGTTCTATCCCTATGTTTTGTTTCCTCTTGATGTAGCCCTAAGCAGTGACTGGCGAGAAACACTTTCATGGAAAGGGGTTGCCAAGCTTCCAAAAATTACGAATCTCCAGAAATCTCAGCAAATATTTTTTCACCCAAACTGGATGATACTTTCAGGTAATGATCAGTAAACGAAGGCGACTTTGTTCCCCAAATTTCGTTCTTCTATGTTGAAGCGTTCATTTGCAGTAACAGGTGAATTTTGAGGTTTCACTCTGTTTTCTCCTATATTGATAGATGTATTTGCAACTCTAAATCCAACACGGTTTGTGCTAGCTTCTTGAAACTTGACACAGTAACGTAGTTTCACGTTCTATCTCTATGTTTTGTTTCCTCTTGATGTAGCCCTAAGCAGTGACTGGCGAGAAGCACTTTCATGGAAAGGGGTTGCCAAGCTTTCAAAAATTACGATTCTCCAGAAATCTCAGCAAATATTTTTTCACCCAAACTGGATGATACTTTCAGGTAATGATCAGTACACTAAGGCGACTTGGTTCCCCAAATTTCGTTCTTCTATGTTGAAGCGTTCATTTCCAGTAACAGTTTGAATTTTTAGGTTTCACTCAGTTTTCTCCTATATTGATAGATGTATTTGCAACTCTAAATCCAACACGGTTTGTGCTAGCTTCTTGAAACTTGACACAGTAAAGTAGTTTCACGTTCTATCTCTATGTTTTGTTTCCTCTTGACGTAGCCCTAAGCAGTGACTGGCGAGAAGCACTTTTATGGAAAGGGGTTGCCAAGCTTCCAAAAATTACGAATCTCCAGAAATCTCAGCAAATATTTTTTCACCCAAACTGGATGATACTTTCAGGTAATGATCAGTACACTAAGGCGACTTGGTTCCACAAATTTCGTTCTTCTATGTTGAAGCGTTCATTTCCAGTAACAGTTTGAATTTTGAGGTTTCACTCTGTTTTCTCCTATATTGATGGATGTATTTGGAACTCTAAATCGAACACGGTTTGTACTAGCTTCTTGAAACTTGACACAGTAAAGTAGTTTCACGTTCTATCTCTATGTTTTGTTTCCTCTTGATGTACCCCTAAGCAGTGACTGGCGAGAAGCACTTTCATGGAAAGGGGTTGCAAAGCTTCCAAAAATTACGAATCTCCAGAAATGTCAGCAAATATTTTTTCACCCAAACTGGATGATACTTTCAGGTAATGATCAGTACACGAAGGCGACTTGGTTCCCCAAATTTCGTTCTTCTATGATGAAGCGTTCATTTCCAGTAACAGTTTGAATTTTCAGGTTTCACTCTGTTTTCTCCTATATTGATAGATGTATTTGGAACTCTAAATCCAACACGGTTTGTGCTAGCTTCTTGAAACTTGACAAAGTGAAGTACTTTCACGTTCTATCTCTATGATTTGTTTCCTCTTGATGTAGCCCTAAGCACTGACTGGCGAGAAACACTTTCATGGAAAGTGGTTGTGAAGCTTCCAAAAGTTACGAATCTCCAGAAATCTCAGCAAATATTATTTCACCCAAACTGGATGATACTTTCAGGTAATGATCAGTACACTAAGGCGACTTGGTTCCCCAAATTTCGTTCTTCTATGTTGAAGCGTTCATTTCCAGTAACAGTTTGAATTTTGAGTTTTCACTCTGTTTTCTCCTGTATTGATAGATGTATTTGGAACTCTAAATCGAACACAGTTTGTACTAGCTTCTTGAAACTTGACACAGTAAAGTTGTTTCACGTTCTATCTCTATGTTTTGTTTCCTCTTGATGTAGCCCTAGGCAGTGACTGGCGAGAAACACTTTCATGGAAAGGGTTTGCCTAGCTTCCAAAAATTACGAATCTCAAGAAAGCAAATATTTTTTCACCCAAACTGGATGATACTTTCAGGTAATGATCAGTACACTAAGGCGACTTGGTTCCCCAAATTTAGTTCTTCTATGTTGAAGCGTTCATTTCCAGTAACAGTTTGAATTTTTAGGTTTCACTCGGTTTTCTCCTATATTGATAGATGTATTTGGAACTCTAAATCCAACACGGTTTGTGCTAGCTTCTTGAAACTTGACACAGTGAAGTAGTTTCACGTTCTATCTCTATGTTTTGTTTCCTCTTGATGTAGCCCTAAGCACTGACTGGCGAGAAACACTTTCATGGAAAGGGGTTGCCAAGCTTCCAAAAATTACGAATCTCCAGAAATCTCAGCAAATATTTTTTCACCCAAATTGGATGATACTTTCATGTAATGATCAGTACACTAAGGCGACTTGGTTCCCCAAATTTCGTTCTTCTATGTTGAAGCGTTCATTTCCAGTAACAGTTTGAATTTTTAGGTTTCACTCAGTTTTCTCCTATATTGATAGATGTATTTGCAACTCTAAATCCAACACGGTTTGTGCTAGCTTCTTGAAACTTGACACATAAAGTAGTTTCACGTTCTATCTCTATGTTTTGTTTCCTCTTGATGTAGCCCTAATCAGTGACTGGCGAGAAGCACTTTCATGGAAAGGGGTTGCCAAGCTTCCTAAAATTACGAATCTCCAGAAATCTCAGCAGATATTTTTTCACCCAAACTGGATGATACTTTCAGGTAATGATCAGTACACTAAGGCGACTTGGTTCCCCAAATTTAGTTCTTCTATGTTGAAGCGTTCATTTCCAGTAACAGTTTGAATTTTGAGGTTTCACTCTGTTTTCTACTCTATTGAAAGATGTATTTGGAACTCTAAATACAACACGGTTTGTGCTAGCTTCTTGAAACTTGACACAGTAAAGTAGTTTCACGTTCTATCTCTATGTTTTGTTTCCTCTTGATGTAGCCCTAAGCAGTGACTGGCGAGAAGCACTTTCATGGAAAGGGGTTGCCAAGCTTGCAAAAATTACGAATCTCCAGAAATCTCAGCAAATATTTTTTCACCCAAACTGGATGATACTTTCAGGTAATGATCAGTACACTAAGGCGACTTGGTTCACCAAATTTCGTTCTTCTATGTTGAAGCGTTCATTTCCAGTAACAGTTTGAATTTTGAGGTTTCACTCTGTTTTCTCCTATATTGATAGAAGTATTTGGAACTCTAAATCCAACACGGTTTGTGCTAGCTTCTTGAAGCTTGACACAGTAAAGTAGTTTCACGTTCTATCTCTATGTTTTGTTTCCTCTTGATGTAGCCCTAAGCAGTGACTGGGGAGAAGCACTTTCATGGAATGGGGTTGCCAAGCTTCCAAAAATTACGAGTCTCCAGAAATCTCAGCAAATATTTTTTCACCCAAACTGGATGATACTTTCAGGTAATGATCAGTACACTAAGGCGACTTGGTTCCCCAAATTTCGTGCTTCTATGTTGAAGCGTTCATTTGCAGTAACAGTTTGAATTTTGAGGTTTCAATCTGTTTTCTCCTATATTGATAGACGTATTTGGAACTCTAAATCCAACACGGTTTGTGCTAGCTTCATGAAACTTGACACAGTAAAGTAGTTTCACGTTCTATCTCTATGTTTTGTTTCCTCTTGATGTAGCCCTAAGCAGTGACTGGCGAGAAGCACTTTCATGGAAAGGGGTTGCCAAGCTTCCAAAAATTACGAATCTCCAGAAATCTCAGCAAATATTTTTTCACCCAAACTGGATGATACTTTCAGGTAATGATCAGTACACTTAGGCGACTTGGTTCCCCAAATTTCGTTCTTCTATGTTGAAGCGTTCATTTCCAGTAACAGTTTGAATTTTGAGGTTTCACTCTGTTTTCTACTATATTGATAGATGTATTTGGAACTCTAAATCGAACACGGTTTGTGCTAGCTTCTTGAAACTTGACACAGTAAAGTAGTTTCAAGTTCTATCTCTATGTTTTGTTTCCTCTTGATGTAGCCCTAAGCACTGACTGGCGAGAAACACTTTCATGGAAAGGGTTTGCCTAGCTTCCAAAAATTACGAATCTCAAGAAAGCAAATATTTTTTCACCCAAACTGGATGATACTTTCAGGTAATGATCAGTACACTAAGGCGACTTGGTTCCCCAAATTTAGTTCTTCTATGTTGAAGCGTTCATTTCCAGTAACAGTTTGAATTTTTAGGTTTCACTCGGTTTTCTCCTATATTGATAGATGTATTTGGAACTCTAAATCCAACACGGTTTGTGCTAGCTTCTTGAAACTTGACACAGTGAAGTAGTTTCACGTTCTATCTCTATGTTTTGTTTCCTCTTGATGTATCCCTAAGCACTGACTGGCGAGAAACACTTTCATGGAAAGGGGTTGCCAAGCTTCCAAAAATTACGAATCTCCAGAAATCTCAGCAAATATTTTTTCACCCAAATTGGATGATACTTTCATGTAATGATCAGTACACTAAGGCGACTTGGTTCCCCAAATTTCGTTCTTCTATGTTGAAGCGTTCATTTCCAGTAACAGTTTGAATTTTTAGGTTTCACTCAGTTTTCTCCTATATTGATAGATGTATTTGCAACTCTAAATCCAACACGGTTTGTGCTAGCTTCTTGAAACTTGACACATAAAGTAGTTTCACGTTCTATCTCTATGTTTTGTTTCCTCTTGATGTAGCCCTAATCAGTGACTGGCGAGAAGCACTTTCATGGAAAGGGGTTGCCAAGCTTCCAAAAATTACGAATCTCCAGAAATCTCAGCAGATATTTTTTCACCCAAACTGGATGATACTTTCAGGTAATGATCAGTACACTAAGGCGACTTGGTTCCCCAAATTTAGTTCTTCTATGTTGAAGCGTTCATTTCCAGTAACAGTTTGAATTTTGAGGTTTCACTCTGTTTTCTACTCTATTGAAAGATGTATTTGGAACTCTAAATCCAACACGGTTTGTGCTAGCTTCTTGAAACTTGACACAGTAAAGTAGTTTCACGTTCTATCTCTATGTTTTGTTTCCTCTTGATGTAGCCCTAAGCAGTGACTGGCGAGAAGCACTTTCATGGAAAGGGGTTGCCAAGCTTGCAAAAATTACGAATCTCCAGAAATCTCAGCAAATATTTTTTCACCCAAACTGGATGATACTTTCAGGTAATGATCAGTACACTAAGGCGACTTGGTTCCCCAAATTTCGTTCTTCTATGTTGAAGCGTTCATTTCCAGTAACAGTTTGAATTTTGAGGTTTCACTCTGTTTTCTCCTATATTGATAGAAGTATTTGGAACTCTAAATCCAACACGGTTTGTGCTAGCTTCTTGAAGCTTGACACAGTAAAGTAGTTTCACGTTCTATCTCTATGTTTTGTTTCCTCTTGATGTAGCCCTAAGCAGTGACTGGGGAGAAGCACTTTCATGGAATGGGGTTGCCAAGCTACCAAAAATTACGAGTCTCCAGAAATCTCAGCAAATATTTTTTCACCCAAACTGGATGATACTTTCAGGTAATGATCAGTACACTAAGGCGACTTGGTTCCCCAAATTTCGTTCTTCTATGTTGAAGCGTTCATTTCCAGTAAAGTTTGAATTTTGAGGTTTCACTCTGTTTTCTCCTATATTGATAGATGTATTTGGAACTCTAAATCCAACACGGTTTGTGCTAGCTTCTTGAAACTTGACACAGTAAAGTAGTTTCACGTTCTATCTCTATGTTTTGTTTCCTCTTGATGTAGCCCTAAGCAGTGACTGGCGAGAAACACTTTCATGGAAAGGGGTTGCCAAGCTTCCAAAAATTACGAATCTCCAGAAATCTCAGCAAATATTTTTTCACCCAAACTGGATGATACTTTCAGGTAATGATCAGTAAACGAAGGCGACTTTGTTCCCCAAATTTCGTTCTTCTATGTTGAAGCGTTCATTTGCAGTAACAGGTGAATTTTGAGGTTTCACTCTGTTTTCTCCTATATTGATAGATGTATTTGCAACTCTAAATCCAACACGGTTTGTGCTAGCTTCTTGAAACTTGACACAGTAACGTAGTTTCACGTTCTATCTCTATGTTTTGTTTCCTCTTGATGTAGCCCTAAGCAGTGACTGGCGAGAAGCACTTTCATGGAAAGGGGTTGCCAAGCTTTCAAAAATTACGATTCTCCAGAAATCTCAGCAAATATTTTTTCACCCAAACTGGATGATACTTTCAGGTAATGATCAGTACACTAAGGCGACTTGGTTCCCCAAATTTCGTTCTTCTATGTTGAAGCGTTCATTTCCAGTAACAGTTTGAATTTTTAGGTTTCACTCAGTTTTCTCCTATATTGATAGATGTATTTGCAACTCTAAATCCAACACGGTTTGTGCTAGCTTCTTGAAACTTGACACAGTAAAGTAGTTTCACGTTCTATCTCTATGTTTTGTTTCCTCTTGACGTAGCCCTAAGCAGTGACTGGCGAGAAGCACTTTTATGGAAAGGGGTTGCCAAGCTTCCAAAAATTACGAATCTCCAGAAATCTCAGCAAATATTTTTTCACCCAAACTGGATGATACTTTCAGGTAATGATCAGTACACTAAGGCGACTTGGTTCCACAAATTTCGTTCTTCTATGTTGAAGCGTTCATTTCCAGTAACAGTTTGAATTTTGAGGTTTCACTCTGTTTTCTCCTATATTGATGGATGTATTTGGAACTCTAAATCGAACACGGTTTGTACTAGCTTCTTGAAACTTGACACAGTAAAGTAGTTTCACGTTCTATCTCTATGTTTTGTTTCCTCTTGATGTACCCCTAAGCAGTGACTGGCGAGAAGCACTTTCATGGAAAGGGGTTGCAAAGCTTCCAAAAATTACGAATCTCCAGAAATGTCAGCAAATATTTTTTCACCCAAACTGGATGATACTTTCAGGTAATGATCAGTACACGAAGGCGACTTGGTTCCCCAAATTTCGTTCTTCTATGATGAAGCGTTCATTTCCAGTAACAGTTTGAATTTTCAGGTTTCACTCTGTTTTCTCCTATATTGATAGATGTATTTGGAACTCTAAATCCAACACGGTTTGTGCTAGCTTCTTGAAACTTGACAAAGTGAAGTAGTTTCACGTTCTATCTCTATGATTTGTTTCCTCTTGATGTAGCCCTAAGCACTGACTGGCGAGAAACACTTTCATGGAAAGTGGTTGTGAAGCTTCCAAAAGTTACGAATCTCCAGAAATCTCAGCAAATATTATTTCACCCAAACTGGATGATACTTTCAGGTAATGATCAGTACACTAAGGCGACTTGGTTCCCCAAATTTCGTTCTTCTATGTTGAAGCGTTCATTTCCAGTAACAGTTTGAATTTTGAGTTTTCACTCTGTTTTCTCCTGTATTGATAGATGTATTTGGAACTCTAAATCGAACACAGTTTGTACTAGCTTCTTGAAACTTGACACAGTAAAGTTGTTTCACGTTCTATCTCTATGTTTTGTTTCCTCTTGATGTAGCCCTAGGCAGTGACTGGCGAGAAACACTTTCATGGAAAGGGGTTGCCAAGCTTCCAAAAATTACGAATCTCCAGAAATCTCAGCAAATATTTTTTCACCCAAACTGGATTATACTTTCAGGTAATGATCAGTAAACGAAGGCGACTTTGTTCCCCAAATTTCGTTCTTCTATGTTGAAGCGTTCAATTCCAGTAACAGTTTGAATTTTGAGGTTTCACTCAGTTTTCTCCTATATTGATAGATGTATTTGGAACTCTAAATCCAACACGGTTTGTGCTAGCTTCTTGAAACTTGACACAGTGAAGTAGTTTCACGTTCTATCTCTATGTTTTGTTTCCTCTTGATGTAGCCCTAAGCACTGACTGGCGAGAAACCCTTTCATGGAAAGGGATTGCGAAGCTTCCAAAAATTACGAATCTCCAGAAATTTCAGCCAATATTTTTTCAACCAAACTGGATGATACTTTCAGGTAATGATCAGTACACTAAGTCGACTTGGTTCCCCAAATTTCGTTCTTCTATGTTGAAGCGTTCATTTCCAGTAACAGTTTGAATTTTTAGGTATCACTCTGTTTTCTCCTATATTGATAGATGTATTTGGAACTCTAAATCCAACACGGTTTGTGCTAGCTTCTTGAAACTTGACACAGTAAAGTAGTTTCACGTTCTATCTCTATGTTTTGTTTCCTCTTGACGTAGCCCTAAGCACTGACTGGCGAGAAACACTTTCATGGAAACGGTTTGCCTAGCTACCAAAAATTACGAATCTCCAGGAATCTCAGCAAATATTTTTTCACCCAAACTGGATGATACTTTCAGGTAATGATCAGTACACTAAGGCGACTTGGTTCCCCAAATTTCGTTCTTCTATGTTGAAGCGTTCATTTCCAGTAACAGTTTGAATTTTGAGGTTTCACTCTGTTTTCTCCTATATTGATAGATGTATTTGCAACTCTAAATCCAACACGGTTTGTCCTAGCTTCTTGAAACTTGACACAGTAAAGTAGTTTCACGTTCTATCTCTTTGTTTTGTTTCCTCTTGACGTAGCCCTAAGCAGTGACTGGCGAGAAGCACTTTCATGGAAAGGGGTTGCCAAGATTCCAAAAATTACGAATCTCCAGAAATCTCAGCAAATATTTTTTCACCCAAACTGGATGATACTTTCAGGTAATGATCAGTACACTAAGGCGACTTGGTTCCCCAAATTTCGTTCTTCTATGTTGAAGCGTTCATTTCCAGTAACAGTTTGAATTTTGAGGTTTCACTCTGTTTTCTCCTATATTGATAGATGTATTTGGAACTCTAAATCCAACACGGTTTGTGCTAGCTTCTTGAAACTTGACACAGTGAAGTAGTTTCACGTTCTATCTCTATGTTTTGTTTCCTGTTGATGTAGCCCTAAGCACTGACTGGCGAGAAACCCTTTCATGGAAAGGGGTTGCGAAGCTTCCAAAAATTACGAGTCTCCAGAAATTTCAGCCAATATTTTTTCACCCAAACTGGATGATACTTTCAGGTAATGATCAGTACACTAAGGCGACTTGGTTCCCCAAATTTCGTTCTTCTATGTTGAAGCGTTCATTTCCAGTAACAGTTTGAATTTTTAGGTATCACTCTGTTTTCTCCTATATTGATAGATGTATTTGGAACTCTAAATCCAACACGGTTTGTGCTAGCTTCTTGAAACTTGACACAGTAAAGTAGTTTCACGTTCTATCTCTACGTTTTGTTTCCTCTTGACGTAGCCCTAAGCACTGACTGGCGAGAAACACTTTCATGGAAAGGGTTTGCCTAGCTTCCAAAAATGACGAATCTCCAGAAATGTCAGCAAATATTTTGTCACCCAAACTGGATGATACTTTCAGGTAATGATCAGTACACTAAGGCGACTTGGTTCCCCAAATTTCGTTCTTCTATGTTGAAGCGTTCATTTCCAGTAACAGTTTGAATTTTGAGGTTTCACTCTGTTTTCTCCTATATTGATAGATGTATTTGGAACTCTAAATCCAACACGGTTTGTGCTAGCTTCTTGAAATTTGACACAGTAAAGTAGTTTCACGTTCTATCTCTACGTTTTGTTTCCTCTTGACGTAGCCCTAAGCACTGACTGGCGAGAAACACTTTCATGGAAAGGGTTTGCCTAGCTTCCAAAAATGAAGAATCTCCAGAAATGTCAGCAAATATTTTGTCACCCAAACTGGATGATACTTTCAGGTAATGATCAGTACACTAAGGCGACTTGGTTCCCCAAATTTCGTTCTTCTATGTTGAAGCGTTCATTTCCAGTAACAGTTTAAATTTTGAGGTTTCACTCAGTTTTCTCCTATATTGATAGATCTATTTGGAACTCTAAATCCAACACGGTTTGTGCTAGCTTCTTGAAACTTGACACAGTAAAGTAGTTTCACGTTCTATCTCTATGTTTTGTTTCCTCTTGATGTAGCCCTAAGCAGTGACTGGCGAGAAGCACTTTCATGGAAAGGGGTTGCCAAGCTTGCAAAAATTACGAATCTCCAGAAATCTCAGCAAATATTTTTTCACCGAAACTGGATGATACTTTCAGGTAATGATCAGTACACTAAGGCGACTTGGTTCCCCAAATTTCGTTCTTCTATATTGAAGCGTTCATTTCCAGTAACAGGTGAATTTTGAGGTTTCACTCTGTTTTCTCCTATATTGATAGATCTATTTGGAACTCTAAATCCAACACGGTTTGTGCTAGCTTCTTGAAAATTGACACAGTAAAGTAGTTTCACGTTCTATCTCTATGTTTTGTTTCCTCTTGATGTAGCCCTAAGCAGTGACTGGCGAGAAGCACTTTCATGGAAAGGGGTTGCCAAGCTTGCAAAAATTACGTATCTCCAGAAATGTCAGCAAATATTTTTTCACCCAAACTGGATGATACTTTCAGGTAATGATCAGTACACTAAGGCGACTTGGTTCCCCAAATTTCGTTCTTCTATGTTGAAGCGTTCATTTCCAGTAACAGTTTGAATTTTGAGGTTTCACTCAGTTTTCTCCTATATTGATAGATGTATTTGCAACTCTAAATCCAACACGGTTTGTGCTAGCTTCTTGAAACTTGACACAGTAAAGTAGTTTCACGTTCTATCTCTATGTTTTGTTTCCTCTTGACGTAGCCCTAAGCAGTGACTGGCGAGAAGCACTTTCATGGAAAGGGGTTGCCAAGCTTCCAAAAATTACGAATCTCCAGAAATCTCAGCAAATATTTTTTCACCCAAACTGGATGACACTTTCAGGTAATGATCAGTACACTAAGGCGACTTGGTTCCCCAAATTTCGTTCTTCTATGTTGAAGCGTTCATTTCCAGTAACAGGTGAATTTTGAGGTTTCACTCTGTTTTCTCCTATATTGATAGATGTATTTGGAACTCTAAATCCAACACGGTTTGTGCTAGCTTCTTGAAAATTGACACAGTAAAGTAGTTTCACGTTCTATCTCTATGTTTTTTTTCCTCTTGATGTAGCCCTAAGCAGTGACTGGCGAGAAGCACTTTCATGGAAAGGGGTTGCCAAGCTTGCAAAAATTACGTATCTCCAGAAATGTCAGCAAATATTTTTTCACCCAAACTGGATGATACTTTCAGGTAATGATCAGTACAATAAGGCGACTTGGTTCCCCAAATTTCGTTCTTCTATGTTGAAGCGTTCATTTCCAGTAACAGTTTGAATTTTTAGGTTTCACTCAGTTTTCTCCTATATTGATAGATGTATTTGCAACTCTAAATCCAACACGGTTTGTGCTAGCTTCTTGAAACTTGACACAGTAAAGTAGTTTCACGTTCTATCTCTATGTTTTGTTTCCTCTTGATGTAGCCCTAAGCACTGACTGGCGAGAAACACTTTCATGGAAAGGGGTTGCGAAGCTTAAAAAAGTTACGAATCTCTAGAAATCTCAGCAAATATTATTTCACCCAAACTGGATGATACTTTCAGGTAATGATCAGTACACTAAGGCGACTTGGTTCCCCAAATTTCGTTCTTCTATGTTGAAGCGTTCATTTCCAGTAACAGTTTGAATTTTGAGTTTTCACTCTGTTTTCTCCTATATTGATAGATGTATTTGGAACTCTAAATCGAACACAGTTTGTACTAGCTTCTTGAAACTTGACACAGTAAAGTTGTTTCACGTTCTATCTCTATGTTTTGTTTCCTCTTGATGTAGCCCTAAGCAGTGACTGGCGAGAAACACTTTCATGGAAAGGGGTTGCCAAGCTTCCAAAAATTACGAATCTCCAGGAATCTCAGCAAATATTTTTTCACCAAAACTGGATGATACTTTCAGGTAATGATCAGTAAACGAAGGCGACTTTGTTCCCCAAATTTCGTTCTTCTATGTTGAAGCGTTCATTTCCAGTAACAGTTTGAATTTTTAGGTATCACTCTGTTTTCTCCTATATTGATAGATGTATTTGGAACTCTAAATCCAACACGGTTTGTGCTAGCTTCTTGAAACTTGACACAGTAAAGTAGTTTCACGTTCTATCTCTACGTTTTGTTTCCTCTTGACGTAGCCCTAAGCACTGACTGGCGAGAAACACTTTCATGGAAAGGGTTTGCCTAGCTTCCAAAAATGACGAATCTCCAGAAATGTCAGCAAATATTTTGTCACCCAAACTGGATGATACTTTCAGGTTATGATCAGTACACTAAGGTGACTTGGTTCCCCAAATTTCGTTCTTCTATGTTGAAGCGTTCATTTCCAGTAACAGTTTGAATTTTGAGGTTTCACTCTGTTTTCTCCTATATTGATAGATGTATTTGGAACTCTAAATCCAACACGGTTTGTGCTAGCTTCTCGAAAATTGACACAGTAAAGTAGTTTCACGTTCTATCTCTATGTTTTGTTTCCTCTTGATGTAGCCCTAAGCAGTGACTGGCGAGAAGCACTTTCATGGAAAGGGGTTGCCAAGCTTGCAAAAATTACGTATCTCCAGAAATGTCAGCAAATATTTTTTCACCCAAACTGGATGATACTTTCAGGTAATGATCAGTACACTAAGGCGACTTGGTTCCCCAAATTTCATTCTTCTATGTTGAAGCGTTCATTTCCAGTAACAGTTTGAATTTTTAGGTTTCACTCAGTTTTCTCCTATATTGATAGATGTATTTGCAACTCTAAATCCAACACGGTTTGTGCTAGCTTCTTGAAACTTGACACAGTAAAGTAGTTTCACGTTCTATCTCTTTGTTTTGTTTCCTCTTGACGTAGCCCTAAGCAGTGACTGGCGAGAAGCACTTTCATGGAAAGGGGTTGCCAAGCTTCCAAAAATTACGAATCTCCAGAAATCTCAGCAAATATTTTTTCACCCAAACTGGATGATACTTTCAGGTAATGATCAGTACACTAAGGCGACTTGGTTCCCCAAATTTCGTTCTTCTATGTTGAAGCGTTCATTTCCAGTAACAGTTTGAATTTTGAGGTTTCACTCTGTTTTCTCCTATATTGATAGATGTATTTGGAACTCTAAATCCAACACGGTTTGTGCTAGCTTCTTGAAACTTGACACAGTGAAGTAGTTTCACGTTCTATCTCTATGTTTTGTTTCCTGTTGATGTAGCCCTAAGCACTGACTGGCGAGAAACCCTTACATGGAAAGGGGTTGCGAAGCTTCCAAAAATTACGAATCTCCAGAAATTTCAGCCAATATTTTTTCACCCAAACTGGATGATACTTTCAGGTAATGATCAGTACACTAAGGCGACTTGGTTCCCCAAATTTCGTTCTTCTATGTTGAAGCGTTCATTTCCAGTAACAGTTTGAATTTTTAGGTATCACTCTGTTTTCTCCTATATTGATAGATGTATTTGGAACTCTAAATCCAACACGGTTTGTGCTAGCTTCTTGAAACTTGACACAGTAAAGTAGTTTCACGTTCTATCTCTACGTTTTGTTTCCTCTTGACGTAGCCCTAAGCACTGACTGGCGAGAAACACTTTCATGGAAAGGGTTTGCCTAGCTTCCAAAAATGACGAATCTCCAGAAATGTCAGCAAATATTTTGTCACCCAAACTGTATGATACTTTCAGGTAATGATCAGTACACTAAGGCGACTTGGTTCCCCAAATTTCGTTCTTCTATGTTGAAGCGTTAATTTCCAGTAACAGTTTGAATTTTGAGGTTTCACTCTGTTTTCTTCTATATTGATAGATGTATTTGGAACTCTAAATCCAACACGGTTTGTGCTAGCTTCTTGAAAATTGACACAGTAAAGTAGTTTCACGTTCTATCTCTATGTTTTGTTTCCTCTTGATGTAGCCCTAAGCAGTGACTGTCGAGAAGCACTTTCATGGAAAGGGGTTGCCAAGCTTGCAAAAATTACGTATCTCCAGAAATGTCAGCAAATATTTTTTCACCCAAACTGGATGATACTTTCAGGTAATGATCAGTACACTAAGGCGACTTGGTTCCCCAAATTTCGTTCTTCTATGTTGAAGCGTTCATTTCCAGTAACAGTTTGAATTTTGAGGTTTCACTCAGTTTTCTCCTATATTGATAGATGTATTTGCAACTCTAAATCCAACACGGTTTGTGCTAGCTTCTTGAAACTTGACACAGTAAAGTAGTTTCACGTTCTATCTCTACGTTTTGTTTCCTCTTGACGTAGCCCTAAGCACTGACTGGCGAGAAACACTTTCATGGAAAGGGTTTGCCTAGCTTCCAAAAATGAAGAATCTCCAGAAATGTCAGCAAATATTTTGTCACCCAAACTGGATGATACTTTCAGGTAATGATCAGTACACTAAGGCGACTTGGTTCCCCAAATTTCGTTCTTCTATGTTGAAGCGTTCATTTCCAGTAACAGTTTGAATTTTTAGGTATCACTCTGTTTTCTCCTATATTGATAGATGTATTTGGAACTCTAAATCCAACACGGTTTGTGCTAGCTTCTTGAAACTTGACACAGTAAAGTAGTTTCACGTTCTATCTCTACGTTTTGTTTCCTCTTGACGTAGCCCTAAGCACTGACTGGCGAGAAACACTTTCATGGAAAGGGTTTGCCTAGCTTCCAAAAATGACGAATCTCCAGAAATGTCAGCAAATATTTTGTCACCCAAACTGGATGATACTTTCAGGTTATGATCAGTACACTAAGGTGACTTGGTTCCCCAAATTTCGTTCTTCTATGTTGAAGCGTTCATTTCCAGTAACAGTTTGAATTTTGAGGTTTCACTCTGTTTTCTCCTATATTGATAGATGTATTTGGAACTCTAAATCCAACACGGTTTGTGCTAGCTTCTTGAAAATTGACACAGTAAAGTAGTTTCACGTTCTATCTCTATGTTTTGTTTCCTCTTGATGTAGCCCTAAGCAGTGACTGGCGAGAAGCACTTTCATGGAAAGGGGTTGCCAAGCTTGCAAAAATTACGTATCTCCAGAAATGTCAGCAAATATTTTTTCACCCAAACTGGATGATACTTTCAGGTAATGATCAGTACACTAAGGCGACTTGGTTCCCCAAATTTCGTTCTTCTATGTTGAAGCGTTCATTTCCAGTAACAGTTTGAATTTTTAGGTTTCACTCAGTTTTCTCCTATATTGATAGATGTATTTGCAACTCTAAATCCAACACGGTTTGTGCTAGCTTCTTGAAACTTGACACAGTAAAGTAGTTTCACGTTCTATCTCTATGTTTTGTTTCCTCTTGACGTAGCCCTAAGCAGTGACTGGCGAGAAGCACTTTCATGGAAAGGGGTTGCCAAGCTTCCAAAAATTACGAATCTCCAGAAATCTCAGCAAATATTTTTTCACCCAAACTGGATGATACTTTCAGGTAATGATCAGTACACTAAGGCGACTTGGTTCCCCAAATTTCGTTCTTCTATGTTGAAGCGTTCATTTCCAGTAACAGGTGAATTTTGAGGTTTCACTCTGTTTTCTCCTATATTGATAGATGTATTTGGAACTCTAAATCCAACACGGTTTGTGCTAGCTTCTTGAAAATTGACACAGTAAAGTAGTTTCACGTTCTATCTCTATGTTTTTTTTCCTTTTGATGTAGCCCTAAGCAGTGACTGGCGAGAAGCACTTTCATGGAAAGGGGTTGCCAAGCTTGCAAAAATTACGTATCTCCAGAAATGTCAGCAAATATTTTTTCACCCAAACTGGATGATACTTTCAGGTAATGATCAGTACACTAAGGCGACTTGGTTCCCCAAATTTCGTTCTTCTATGTTGAAGCGTTCATTTCCAGTAACAGTTTGAATTTTGAGGTTTCACTCTGTTTTCTCCTATATTGATAGATGTATTTGGAACTCTAAATCCAACATGGTTTGTGCTAGCTTCTTGAAACTTGACACAGTAAAGTAGTTTCACGTTCTATCTCTACGTTTTGTTTCCTCTTGACGTAGCCCTAAGCACTGACTGGCGAGAAACACTTTCATGGAAAGGGTTTGCCTAGCTTCCAAAAATGAAGAATCTCCAGAAATGTCAGCAAATATTTTTTCACCCAAACTGGATGATACTTTCAGGTAATGATCAGTACACTAAGGCGACTTGGTTCCCCAAATTTCGTTCTTCTATGTTGAAGCGTTCATTTCCAGTAACAGTTTGAATTTTGAGGTTTCACTCTGTTTTCTCCTATATTGATAGATGTATTTGGAACTCTAAATCCAACACGGTTTGTGCTAGCTTCTTGAAAATTGACACAGTAAAGTAGTTTCACGTTCTATCTCTATGTTTTGTTTCCTCTTGATGTAGCCCTAAGCAGTGACTGGCGAGAAGCACTTTCATGGAAAGGGGTTGCCAAGCTTGCAAAAATTACGTATCTCCAGAAATGTCAGCAAATATTTTTTCACCCAAACTGGATGATACTTTCAGGTAATGATCAGTACACTAAGGCGACTTGGTTCCCCAAATTTCGTTCTTCTATGTTGAAGCGTTCATTTCCAGTAACAGTTTGAATTTTGAGGTTTCACTCAGTTTTCTCCTATATTGATAGATGTATTTGCAACTCTAAATCCAACACGGTTTGTGCTAGCTTCTTGAAACTTGACACAGTAAAGTAGTTTCACGTTCTATCACTATGTTTTGTTTCCTCTTGACGTAGCCCTAAGCAGTGACTGGCGAGAAGCACTTTCATGGAAAGGGGTTGCCAAGCTTCCAAAAATTACGAATCTCCAGAAATCTCAGCAAATATTTTTTCACCCAAACTGGATGATACTTTCAGGTAATGATCAGTACACTAAGGCGACTTGGTTCCCCAAATTTCGTTCTTCTATGTTGAAGCGTTCATTTCCAGTAACAGGTGAATTTTGAGGTTTCACTCTGTTGTCTCCTATATTGATAGATGTATTTGGAACTCTAAATCCAACACGGTTTGTGCTAGCTTCTTGAAAATTGACACAGTAAAGTAGTTTCACGTTCTATCTCTATGTTTTTTTTCCTCTTGATGTAGCCCTAAGCAGTGACTGGCGAGAAGCACTTTCATGGAAAGGGGTTGCGAAGCTTGCAAAAATTACGTATCTCCAGAAATGTCAGCAAATATTTTTTCACCCAAACTGGATGATACTTTCAGGTAATGATCAGTACACTAAGGCGACTTGGTTCCCCAAATTTCGTTCTTCTATGTTGAAGCGTTCATTTCCAGTAACAGTTTGAATTTTGAGGTTTCACTCAGTTTTCTCCTATATTGATAGATGTATTTGCAAATCTAAATCCAACACGGTTTGTGCTAGCTTCTTGAAACTTGACACAGTAAAGTAGTTTCACGTTCTATCTCTATGTTTTGTTTCCTCTTGACGTAGCCCTAAGCAGTGACTGGCGAGAAGCACTTTCATGGAAAGGGGTTGCCAAGCTTCCAAAAATTACGAATCTCCAGAAATCTCAGCAAATATTTTTTCACCCAAACTGGATGATACTTTCAGGTAATGATCAGTACACTAAGGCGACTTGGTTCCCCAAATTTCGTTCTTCTATGTTGAAGCGTTCATTTCCAGTAACAGTTTGAATTTTGAGGTTTCACTCTGTTTTCTCCTATATTGATAGATGTATTTGGAACTCTAAATCCAACACGGTTTGTGCTAGCTTCTTGAAACTTGACACAGTAAAGTAGTTTCACGTTCTATCTCTACGTTTTGTTTCCTCTTGACGTAGCCCTAAGCACTGACTGGCGAGAAACACTTTCATGGAAAGGGTTTGCCTAGCTTCCAAAAATGACGAATCTCCAGAAATGTCAGCAAATATTTTGTCACCCAAACTGGATGATACTTTCAGGTAATGATCAGTACACTAAGGCGACTTGGTTCCCCAAATTTCGTTCTTCTATGTTGAAGCGTTCATTTCCAGTAACAGTTTGAATTTTGAGGTTTCACTCTGTTTTCTCCTATATTGATAGATGTATTTGGAACTCTAAATCCAACACGGTTTGTGCTAGCTTCTTGAAAATTGACACAGTAAAGTAGTTTCACGTTCTATCTCTATGTTTTGTTTCCTCTTGATGTAGCCCTAAGCAGTGACAGGCGAGAAGCACTTTCATGGAAAGGGGTTGCCAAGCTTGCAAAAATTACGTATCTCCAGAAATGTCAGCAAATATTTTTTCACCCAAACTGGATGATACTTTCAGGTAATGATCAGTACACTAAGGCGACTTGGTTCCCCAAATTTCGTTCTTCTATGTTGAAGCGTTCATTTCCAGTAACAGTTTGAATTTTGAGGTTTCACTCAGTTTTCTCCTATATTGATAGATGTATTTGCAACTCTAAATCCAACACGGTTTGTGCTAGCTTCTTGAAACTTGACACAGTAAAGTAGTTTCACGTTCTATCTCTATGTTTTGTTTCCTCTTGACGTAGCCCTAAGCAGTGACTGGCGAGAAGCACTTTCATGGAAAGGGGTTGCCAAGCTTCCAAAAATTACGAATCTCCAGAAATCTCAGCAAATATTTTTTCACCCAAACTGGATGATACTTTCAGGTAATGATCAGTACACTAAGGCGACTTGGTTCCCCAAATTTCGTTCTTCTATGTTGAAGCGTTCATTTCCAGTAACAGGTGAATTTTGAGGTTTCACTCTGTTTTCTCCTATATTGATAGATGTATTTGCAACTCTAAATCCAACACGGTTTGTGCTAGCTTCTTGAAACTTGACACAGTAAAGTAGTTTCACGTTCTATCACTTTGTTTTGTTTCCTCTTGACGTAGCCCTAAGCAGTGACTGGCGAGAAGCACTTTCATGGAAAGGGGTTGCCAAGCTTCCAAAAATTACGAATCTCCAGAAATCTCAGCAAATATTTTTTCACCCAAACTGGATGATACTTTCAGGTAATGATCAGTACACTAAGGCGACTTGGTTCCCCAAATTTCGTTCTTCTATGTTGAAGCGTTCATTTGCAGTAACAGTTTGAATTTTTAGGTTTCACTCTGTTTTCTCCTATATTGATAGATGTATTTGGAACTCTAAATACAACACGGTTTGTGCTAGCTTCATGAAACTTGACACAGTAAAGTAGTTTCACGTTCTATCTCTATGTTTTTTTTCCTCTTGATGTAGCCCTAAGCAGTGACTGGCGAGAAGCACTTTCATGGAAAGGGGTTGCCAAGCTTCCAAAAATTACGAATCTCCAGAAATGTCAGCAAATATTTTTTCACCCAAACTGGATGATACTTTCAGGTAATGATCAGTACACTAAGGCGACTTGGTTCCCCAAATTTCGTTCTTCTATGTTGAAGCGTTCATTTCCAGTAACAGTTTGAATTTTGAGGTTTCACTCTGTTTTCTCCTATATTGATAGATGTATTTGGAACTCTAAATCCAACACGGTTTGTGCTAGCTTCTTGAAAATTGACACAGTAAAGTAGTTTCACGTTCTATCTCTATGTTTTGTTTCCTCTTGATGTAGCCCTAAGCAGTGACTGGCGAGAAGCACTTTCATGGAAAGGGGTTGCCAAGCTTGCAAAAATTACGTATCTCCAGAAATGTCAGCAAATATTTTTTCACCCAAACTGGATGATACTTTCAGGTAATGATCAGTACACTAAGGCGACTTGGTTCCCCAAATTTCGTTCTTCTATGTTGAAGCGTTCATTTCCAGTAACAGTTTGAATTTTGAGGTTTCACTCAGTTTTCTCCTATATTGATAGATGTATTTGCAACTCTAAATCCAACACGGTTTGTGCTAGCTTCTTGAAACTTGACACAGTAAAGTAGTTTCACGTTCTATCACTATGTTTTGTTTCCTCTTGACGTAGCCCTAAGCAGTGACTGGCGAGAAGCACTTTCATGGAAAGGGGTTGCCAAGCTTCCAAAAATTACGAATCTCCAGAAATCTCAGCAAATATTTTTTCACCCAAACTGGATGATACTTTCAGGTAATGATCAGTACACTAAGGCGACTTGGTTCCCCAAATTTCGTTCTTCTATGTTGAAGCGTTCATTTCCAGTAACAGGTGAATTTTGAGGTTTCACTCTGTTGTCTCCTATATTGATAGATGTATTTGGAACTCTAAATCCAACACGGTTTGTGCTAGCTTCTTGAAAATTGACACAGTAAAGTAGTTTCACGTTCTATCTCTATGTTTTTTTTCCTCTTGATGTAGCCCTAAGCAGTGACTGGCGAGAAGCACTTTCATGGAAAGGGGTTGCCAAGCTTGCAAAAATTACGTATCTCCAGAAATGTCAGCAAATATTTTTTCACCCAAACTGGATGATACTTTCAGGTAATGATCAGTACACTAAGGCGACTTGGTTCCCCAAATTTCGTTCTTCTATGTTGAAGCGTTCATTTCCAGTAACAGTTTGAATTTTGAGGTTTCACTCAGTTTTCTCCTATATTGATAGATGTATTTGCAAATCTAAATCCAACACGGTTTGTGCTAGCTTCTTGAAACTTGACACAGTAAAGTAGTTTCACGTTCTATCTCTATGTTTTGTTTCCTCTTGACGTAGCCCTAAGCAGTGACTGGCGAGAAGCACTTTCATGGAAAGGGGTTGCCAAGCTTCCAAAAATTACGAATCTCCAGAAATCTCAGCAAATATTTTTTCACCCAAACTGGATGATACTTTCAGGTAATGATCAGTACACTAAGGCGACTTGGTTCCCCAAATTTCGTTCTTCTATGTTGAAGCGTTCATTTCCAGTAACAGTTTGAATTTTGAGGTTTCACTCTGTTTTCTCCTATATTGATAGATGTATTTGGAACTCTAAATCCAACACGGTTTGTGCTAGCTTCTTGAAACTTGACACAGTAAAGTAGTTTCACGTTCTATCTCTACGTTTTGTTTCCTCTTGACGTAGCCCTAAGCACTGACTGGCGAGAAACACTTTCATGGAAAGGGTTTGCCTAGCTTCCAAAAATGACGAATCTCCAGAAATGTCAGCAAATATTTTGTCACCCAAACTGGATGATACTTTCAGGTAATGATCAGTACACTAAGGCGACTTGGTTCCCCAAATTTCGTTCTTCTATGTTGAAGCGTTCATTTCCAGTAACAGTTTGAATTTTGAGGTTTCACTCTGTTTTCTCCTATATTGATAGATGTATTTGGAACTCTAAATCCAACACGGTTTGTGCTAGCTTCTTGAAAATTGACACAGTAAAGTAGTTTCACGTTCTATCTCTATGTTTTGTTTCCTCTTGATGTAGCCCTAAGCAGTGACTGGCGAGAAGCACTTTCATGGAAAGGGGTTGCCAAGCTTGCAAAAATTACGTATCTCCAGAAATGTCAGCAAATATTTTTTCACCCAAACTGGATGATACTTTCAGGTAATGATCAGTACACTAAGGCGACTTGGTTCCCCGAATTTCGTTCTTCTATGTTGAAGCGTTCATTTCCAGTAACAGTTTGAATTTTTAGGTTTCACTCAGTTTTCTCCTATATTGATAGATGTATTTGCAACTCTAAATCCAACACGGTTTGTGCTAGCTTCTTGAAACTTGACACAGTAAAGTAGTTTCACGTTCTATCTCTATGTTTTGTTTCCTCTTGACGTAGCCCTAAGCAGTGACTGGCGAGAAGCACTTTCATGGAAAGGGGTTGCCAAGCTTCCAAAAATTACGAATCTCCAGAAATCTCAGCAAATATTTTTTCACCCAAACTGGATGATACTTTCAGGTAATGATCAGTACACTAAGGCGACTTGGTTCCCCAAATTTCGTTCTTCTATGTTGAAGCGTTCATTTCCAGTAACAGGTGAATTTTGAGGTTTCACTCTGTTTTCTCCTATATTGATAGATGTATTTCCAACTCTAAATCCAACACGGTTTGTGCTAGCTTCTTGAAACTTGACACAGTAAAGTAGTTTCACGTTCTATCACTTTGTTTTGTTTCCTCTTGACGTAGCCCTAAGCAGTGACTGGCGAGAAGCACTTTCATGGAAAGGGGTTGCCAAGCTTCCAAAAATTACGAATCTCCAGAAATCTCAGCAAATATTTTTTCACCCAAACTGGATGATACTTTCAGGTAATGATCAGTACACTAAGGCGACTTGGTTCCCCAAATTTCGTTCTTCTATGTTGAAGCGTTCATTTGCAGTAACAGTTTGAATTTTTAGGTTTCACTCTGTTTTCTCCTATATTGATAGATGTATTTGGAACTCTAAATACAACACGGTTTGTGCTAGCTTCATGAAACTTGACACAGTAAAGTAGTTTCACGTTCTATCTCTATGTTTTGTTTCCTCTTGATGTAGCCCTAAGCAGTGACTGGCGAGAAGCACTTTCATGGAAAGGGGTTGCCAAGCTTCCAAAAATTACGAATCTCCAGAAATGTCAGCAAATATTTTTTCACCCAAACTGGATGATACTTTCAGGTAATGATCAGTACACTAAGGCGACTTGGTTCCCCAAATTTCGTTCTTCTATGTTGAAGCGTTCATTTCCAGTAACAGTTTGAATTTTGAGGTTTCACTCTGTTTTCTCCTATATTGATAGATGTATTTGGAACTCTAAATCCAACACGGTTTGTGCTAGCTTCTTGAAAATTGACACAGTAAAGTAGTTTCACGTTCTATCTCTATGTTTTGTTTCCTCTTGATGTAGCCCTAAGCAGTGACTGGCGAGAAGCACTTTCATGGAAAGGGGTTGCCAAGCTTGCAAAAATTACGTATCTCCAGAAATGTCAGCAAATATTTTTTCACCCAAACTGGATGATACTTTCAGGTAATGATCAGTACACTAAGGCGACTTGGTTCCCCAAATTTCGTTCTTCTATGTTGAAGCGTTCATTTCCAGTAACAGTTTGAATTTTGAGGTTTCACTCAGTTTTCTCCTATATTGATAGATGTATTTGCAACTCTAAATCCAACACGGTTTGTGCTAGCTTCTTGAAACTTGACACAGTAAAGTAGTTTCACGTTCTATCTCTATGTTTTGTTTCCTCTTGACGTAGCCCTAAGCAGTGACTGGCGAGAAGCACTTTCATGGAAAGGGGTTGCCAAGCTTCCAAAAATTACGAATCTCCAGAAATCTCAGCAAATATTTTTTCACCCAAACTGGATGATACTTTCAGGTAATGATCAGTACACTAAGGCGACTTGGTTCCCCAAATTTCGTTCTTCTATGTTGAAGCGTTCATTTCCAGTAACAGGTGAATTTTGAGGTTTCACTCTGTTTTCTCCTATATTGATAGATGTATTTGGAACTCTAAATCCAACACGGTTTGTGCTAGCTTCTTGAAAATTGACACAGTAAAGTAGTTTCACGTTCTATCTCTATGTTTTTTTTCCTCTTGATGTAGCCCTAAGCAGTGACTGGCGAGAAGCACTTTCATGGAAAGGGGTTGCCAAGCTTCCAAAAATTACGAATCTCCAGAAATCTCAGCAAATATTTTTTCACCCAAACTGGATGATACTTTCAGGTAATGATCAGTACACTAAGGCGACTTGGTTCCCCAAATTTCGTTCTTCTATGTTGAAGCGTTCATTTCCAGTAACAGTTTGAATTTTTAGGTTTCACTCTGTTTTCTCCTATATTGATAGATGTATTTGCAACTCTAAATCCAACACGGTTTGTGCTAGCTTCTTGAAACTTGACACAGTAAAGTAGTTTCACGTTCTATCTCTACGTTTTGTTTCCTCTTGACGTAGCCCTAAGCACTGACTGGCGAGAAACACTTTCATGGAAAGGGTTTGCCTAGCTTCCAAAAATGAAGAATCTCCAGAAATGTCAGCAAATATTTTGTCACCCAAACTGGATGATACTTTTAGGTAATGATCAGTACACTAAGGCGACTTGGTTCCCCAAATTTCGTTCTTCTATGTTGAAGCGTTAATTTCCAGTAACAGTTTGAATTTTGAGGTTTCACTCTGTTTTCTCCTATATTGATAGATGTATTTGGAACTCTAAATCCAACACGGTTTGTGCTAGCTTCTTGAAAATTGACACAGTAAAGTAGTTTCACGTTCTATCTCTATGTTTTGTTTCCTCTTGATGTAGCCCTAAGCAGTGACTGGCGAGAAGCACTTTCATGGAAAGGGGTTGCCAAGCTTGCAAAAATTACGTATCTCCAGAAATGTCAGCAAATATTTTTTCACCCAAACTGGATGATAATTTCAGGTAATGATCAGTACACTAAGGCGACTTGGTTCCCCAAATTTCGTTCTTCTATGTTGAAGCGTTCATTTCCAGTAACAGTTTGAATTTTTAGGTTTCACTCAGTTTTCTCCTATATTGATAGATGTATTTGCAACTCTAAATCCAACACGGTTTGTGCTAGCTTCTTGAAACTTGACAAAGTATAGTAGTTTCAAGTTCTATCTCTATGTTTTGTTTCCTCTTGACGTAGCCCTAAGCAGTGACTGGCGAGAAGCACTTTCATGGAAAGGGGTTGCCAAGCTTCCAAAAATTACGAATCTCCAGAAATCTCAGCAAATATTTTTTCACCCAAACTGGATGATACTTTCAGGTAATGATCAGTACACTAAGGCGACTTGGTTCCCCAAATTTCGTTCTTCTATGTTGAAGCGTTCATTTCCAGTAACAGTTTGAATTTTGAGGTTTCACTCTGTTTTCTCCTATATTGATAGATGTATTTGGAACTCTAAATCCAACACGGTTTGTGCTAGCTTCTTGAAACTTGACACAGTAAAGTAGTTTCACGTTCTATCTCTACGTTTTGTTTCCTCTTGACGTAGCCCTAAGCACTGACTGGCGAGAAACACTTTCATGGAAAGGGTTTGCCTAGCTTCCAAAAATGAAGAATCTCCAGAAATGTCAGCAAATATTTTGTCACCCAAACTGGATGATACTTTCAGGTAATGATCAGTACACTAAGGCGACTTGGTTCCCCAAATTTCGTTCTTCTATGTTGAAGCGTTCATTTCCAGTAAGAGTTTGAATTTTGAGGTTTCACTCTGTTTTCTCCTATATTGATAGATGTATTTGGAACTCTAAATCCAACACGGTTTGTGCTAGCTTCTTGAAAATTGACACAGTAAAGTAGTTTCACGTTCTATCTCTATGTTTTGTTTCCTCTTGATGTAGCCCTAAGCAGTGACTGGCGAGAAGCACTTTCATGGAAAGGGGTTGCCAAGCTTGCAAAAATTACGTATCTCCAGAAATGTCAGCAAATATTTTTTCACCCAAACTGGATGATACTTTCAGGTAATGATCAGTACACTAAGGCGACTTGGTTCCCCAAATTTCGTTCTTCTATGTTGAAGCGTTCATTTCCAGTAACAGTTTGAATTTTGAGGTTTCACTCAGTTTTCTCCTATATTGATAGATGTATTTGCAACTCTAAATCCAACACGGTTTGTGCTAGCTTCTTGAAACTTGACACAGTAAAGTAGTTTCACGTTCTATCTCTATGTTTTGTTTCCTCTTGACGTAGCCCTAAGCAGTGACTGGCGAGAAGCACTTTCATGGAAAGGGGTTGCCAAGCTTCCAAAAATTACGAATCTCCAGAAATCTCAGCAAATATTTTTTCACCCAAACTGGATGATACTTTCAGGTATTGATCAGTACACTAAGGCGACTTGGTTCCCCAAATTTCGTTCTTCTATGTTGAAGCGTTCATTTCCAGTAACAGGTGAATTTTGAGGTTTCACTCTGTTTTCTCCTATATTGATAGATGTATTTGGAACTCTAAATCCAACACGGTTTGTGCTAGCTTCTTGAAAATTGACACAGTAAAGTAGTTTCACGTTCTATCTCTATGTTTTTTTTCCTCTTGATGTAGCCCTAAGCAGTGACTGGCGAGAAGCACTTTCATGGAAAGGGGTTGCCAAGCTTGCAAAAATTACATATCTCCAGAAATGTCAGCAAATATTTTTTCACCCAAACTGGATGATACTTTCAGGTAATGATCAGTACACTAAGGCGACTTGGTTCCCCAAATTTCGTTCTTCTATGTTGAAGCGTTCATTTCCAGTAACAGTTTGAATTTTTAGGTTTCACTCAGTTTTCTCCTATATTGATAGATGTATTTGCAACTCTAAATCCAACACGGTTTGTGCTAGCTTCTTGAAACTTGACACAGTAAAGTAGTTTCACGTTCTATCTCTATGTTTTGTTTCCTCTTGACGTAGCCCTAAGCAGTGACTGGCGAGAAGCACTTTCATGGAAAGGGGTTGCCAAGCTTCCAAAAATTACGAATCTCCAGAAATCTCAGCAAATATTTTTTCACCCAAACTGGATGATACTTTCAGGTAATGATCAGTACACTAAGGCGACTTGGTTCCCCAAATTTCGTTCTTCTATGTTGAAGCGTTCATTTCCAGTAACAGTTTGAATTTTTAGGTTTCACTCTGTTTTCTCCTATATTGATAGATGTATTTGGAACTCTAAATCCAACACGGTTTGTGCTAGCTTCTTGAAACTTGACACAGTAAAGTAGTTTCACGTTCTATCTCTACGTTTTGTTTCCTCTTGACGTAGCCCTAAGCACTGACTGGCGAGAAACACTTTCATGGAAAGGGTTTGCCTAGCTTCCAAAAATGAAGAATCTCCAGAAATGTCAGCAAATATTTTGTCACCAAAACTGGATGATACTTTTAGGTAATGATCAGTACACTAAGGCGACTTGGTTCCCCAAATTTCGTTCTTCTATGTTGAAGCGTTAATTTCCAGTAACAGTTTGAATTTTGAGGTTTCACTCTGTTTTCTCCTATATTGATAGATGTATTTGGAACTCTAAATCCAACACGGTTTGTGCTAGCTTCTTGAAAATTGACACAGTAAAGTAGTTTCACGTTCTATCTCTATGTTTTGTTTCCTCTTGATGTAGCCCTAAGCAGTGACTGGCGAGAAGCACTTTCATGGAAAGGGGTTGCCAAGCTTGCAAAAATTACGTATCTCCAGAAATGTCAGCAAATATTTTTTCACCCAAACTGGATGATACTTTCAGGTAATGATCAGTACACTAAGGCGACTTGGTTCCCCAAATTTCGTTCTTCTATGTTGAAGCGTTCATTTCCAGTAACAGTTTGAATTTTTAGGTTTCACTCAGTTTTCTCCTATATTGATAGATGTATTTGCAACTCTAAATCCAACACGGTTTGTGCTAGCTTCTTGAAACTTGACAAAGTAAAGTAGTTTCAAGTTCTATCTCTATGTTTTGTTTCCTCTTGACGTAGCCCTAAGCAGTGACTGGCGAGAAGCACTTTCATGGAAAGGGGTTGCCAAGCTTCCAAAAATTACGAATCTCCAGAAATCTCAGCAAATATTTTTTCACCCAAACTGGATGATACTTTCAGGTAATGATCAGTACACTAAGGCGACTTGGTTCCCCAAATTTCGTTCTTCTATGTTGAAGCGTTCATTTCCAGTAACAGTTTGAATTTTGAGGTTTCACTCTGTTTTCTCCTATATTGATAGATGTATTTGGAACTCTAAATCCAACACGGTTTGTGCTAGCTTCTTGAAACTTGACACAGTAAAGTAGTTTCACGTTCTATCTCTACGTTTTGTTTCCTCTTGACGTAGCCCTAAGCACTGACTGGCGAGAAACACTTTCATGGAAAGGGTTTGCCTAGCTTCCAAAAATGAAGAATCTCCAGAAATGTCAGCAAATATTTTGTCACCCAAACTGGATGATACTTTCAGGTAATGATCAGTACACTAAGGCGACTTGGTTCCCCAAATTTCGTTCTTCTATGTTGAAGCGTTCATTTCCAGTAAGAGTTTGAATTTTGAGGTTTCACTCTGTTTTCTCCTATATTGATAGATGTATTTGGAACTCTAAATCCAACACGGTTTGTGCTAGCTTCTTGAAAATTGACACAGTAAAGTAGTTTCACATTCTATCTCTATGTTTTGTTTCCTCTTGATGTAGCCCTAAGCAGTGACTGGCGAGAAGCACTTTCATGGAAAGGGGTTGCCAAGCTTGCAAAAATTACGTATCTCCAGAAATGTCAGCAAATATTTTTTCACCCAAACTGGATGATACTTTCAGGTAATGATCAGTACACTAAGGCGACTTGGTTCCCCAAATTTCGTTCTTCTATGTTGAAGCGTTCATTTCCAGTAACAGTTTGAATTTTGAGGTTTCACTCAGTTTTCTCCTATATTGATAGATGTATTTGCAACTCTAAATCCAACACGGTTTGTGCTAGCTTCTTGAAACTTGACACAGTAAAGTAGTTTCACGTTCTATCTCTATGTTTTGTTTCCTCTTGACGTAGCCCTAAGCAGTGACTGGCGAGAAGCACTTTCATGGAAAGGGGTTGCCAAGCTTCCAAAAATTACGAATCTCCAGAAATCTCAGCAAATATTTTTTCACCCAAACTGGATGATACTTTCAGGTAATGATCAGTACACTAAGGCGACTTGGTTCCCTAAATTTCGTTCTTCTATGTTGAAGCGTTCATTTCCAGTAACAGGTGAATTTTGAGGTTTCACTCTGTTTTCTCCTATATTGATAGATGTATTTGGAACTCTAAATCCAACACGGTTTGTGCTAGCTTCTTGAAAATTGACACAGTAAAGTAGTTTCACGTTCTATCTCTATGTTTTTTTTCCTCTTGATGTAGCACTAAGCAGTGACTGGCGAGAAGCACTTTCATGGAAAGGGGTTGCCAAGCTTGCAAAAATTACGTATCTCCAGAAATGTCAGCAAATATTTTTTCACCCAAACTGGATGATAATTTCAGGTAATGATCAGTACACTAAGGCGACTTGGTTCCCCAAATTTCGTTCTTCTATGTTGAAGCGTTAATTTCCAGTAACAGTTTGAATTTTGAGGTTTCACTCAGTTTCCTCCTATATTGATAGATGTATTTGCAACTCTAAATCCAACACGGTTTGTGCTAGCTTCTTGAAACTTGACACAGTAAAGTAGTTTCACGTTCTATCTCTATGTTTTGTTTCCTCTTGATGTAGCCCTAAGCAGTGACTGGCGAGAAGCACTTTCATGGAAAGGGGTTGCGAAGCTTACAAAAATTACGAATCTCCAGAAATTTCAGCCAATATTTTTTCACCCAAACTGGATGATACTTTCAGGTAATGATCAGTACACTAAGGCGACTTGGTTCCCCAAATTTCGTTCTTCTATGTTGAAGCGTTCATTTCCAGTAACAGTTTGAATTTTTACGTATCACTCTGTTTTCTTCTATATTGATAGATGTATTTGGAACTCTAAATCCAACACGGTTTGTGCTAGCTTCTTGAAACTTGACACAGTAAAGTAGTTTCACGTTCTATCTCTACGTTTTGTTTCCTCTTGACGTAGCCCTAAGCACTGACTGGCGAGAAACACTTTCATGGAAAGGGTTTGCCTAGCTTCCAAAAATGACGAATCTCCAGAAATGTCAGCAAATATTGTTTCACCCAAACTGGATGATACTTTCAGGTAATGATCAGTACACTAAGGCGACTTGGTTCCCCAAATTTCGTTCTTCTATGTTGAAGCGTTCATTTCCAGTAACAGTTTGAATTTTGAGGTTTCACTCTGTTTTCTCCTATATTGATAGATGTATTTGGAACTCTAAATCCAACACGGTTTGTGCTAGCTTCTTGAAAATTGACACAGTAAAGTAGTTTCACGTTCTATCTCTATGTTTTGTTTCCTCTTGATGTAGCCCTAAGCAGTGACTGGCGAGAAGCACTTTCATGGAAAGGGGTTGCCAAGCTTGCAAAAATTACGTATCTCCAGAAATGTCAGCAAATATTTTTTCACCCAAACTGGATGATACTTTCAGGTAATGATCAGTACACTAAGGCGACTTGGTTCCCCAAATTTCGTTCTTCTATGTTGAAGCGTTCATTTCCAGTAACAGTTTGAATTTTGAGGTTTCACTCAGTTTTCTCCTATATTGATAGATGTATTTGCAACTCTAAATCCAACACGGTTTTTGCTAGCTTCTTGAAACTTGACACAGTAAAGTAGTTTCACGTTCTATCACTATGTTTTGTTTCCTCTTGACGTAGCCCTAAGCAGTGACTGGCGAGAAGCACTTTCATGGAAAGGGGTTGCCAAGCTTCCAAACATTACGAATCTCCAGAAATCTCAGCAAATATTTTTTCACCCAAACTGGATGATACTTTCAGGTAATGATCAGT
The DNA here is from genome assembly GCF_964194105.1 of Spermophilus citellus. Classification (NCBI taxonomy): domain Eukaryota; kingdom Metazoa; phylum Chordata; class Mammalia; order Rodentia; family Sciuridae; genus Spermophilus; species Spermophilus citellus. The sequence continues at coordinate 48,550,373 of NC_138187.1, read as the reverse complement.
ACACTAAGGCGACTTGGTTCCTCAAATTTCGTTCTTCTATGTTGAAGCGTTCATTTCCAGTAACAGGTGAATTTTGAGGTTTCACTCTGTTTTCTCCTATATTGATAGATGTATTTGGAACTCTAAATCCAACACGGTTTGTGCTAGCTTCTTGAAACTTGACACAGTAAAGTAGTTTCACGTTCTATCTCTACGTTTTGTTTCCTCTTGACGTAGCCCTAAGCACTGACTGGCGAGAAACACTTTCATGGAAAGGGTTTGCCTAGCTTCCAAAAATGACGAATCTCCAGAAATGTCAGCAAATATTTTGTCACCCAAACTGGATGAAATTCTCAGGTAATGATCAGTACACTAAGGCGACTTGGTTCCCCAAATTTCGTTCTTCTATGTTGAAGCGTTCATTGCCAGTAACAGTTTGAATTTTGAGGTTTCACTCTGTTTTCTCCTATATTGATAGATGTATTTGGAACTCTAAATCCAACACGGTTTGTGCTAGCTTCTTGAAACTTGACACAGTAAAGTAGTTTCACGTTCTATCTCTACGTTTTGTTTCCTCTTGACGTAGCCCTAAGCACTGACTGGCGAGAAACACTTTCATGGAAAGGGTTTGCCTAGCTTCCAAAAATGACGAATCTCCAGAAATGTCAGCAAATATTTTTTCACCCAAACTGGATGATACTTTCAGGTAATGATCAGTGCACTAAGGCGACTTGGTTCCCCAAATTTCGTTCTTCTATGTTGAAGCGTTCATTTCCAGTAACAGTTTGAATTTTGAGGTTTCACTCTGTTTTCTCCTATATTGATAGATGTATTTGGAACTCTAAATCCAACACGGTTTGTGCTAGCTTCTTGAAAATTGACACAGTAAAGTAGTTTCACGTTCTATCTCTATGTTTTGTTTCCTCTTGATGTAGCCCTAAGCAGTGACTGGCGAGAAGCACTTTCATGGAAAGGGGTTGCCAAGCTTGCAAAAATTACGTATCTCCAGAAATGTCAGCAAATATTTTTTCACCCAAACTGGATGATACTTTCAGGTAATGATCAGTACACTAAGGCGACTTGGTTCCCCAAATTTCGTTCTTCTATGTTGAAGCGTTCATTTCCAGTAACAGTTTGAATTTTGAGGTTTCACTCAGTTTTCTCCTATATTGATAGATGTATTTGCAACTCTAAATCCAACACGGTTTGTGCTAGCTTCTTGAAACTTGACACAGTAAAGTAGTTTCACGTTCTATCTCTATGTTTTGTTTCCTCTTGACGTAGCCCTAAGCAGTGACTGGCGAGAAGCACTTTCATGGAAAGGGGTTGCCAAGCTTCCAAAAATTACGAATCTCCAGAAATCTCAGCAAATATTTTTTCACCCAAACTGGATGATACTTTCAGGTAATGATCAGTACACTAAGACGACTTGGTTCCCCAAATTTCGTTCTTCTATGTTGAAGCGTTCATTTCCAGTAACAGGTGAATTTTGAGGTTTCACTCTGTTTTCTCCTATATTGATAGATGTATTTGGAACTCTAAATCCAACACGGTTTGTGCTAGCTTCTTGAAAATTGACACCGTAAAGTAGTTTCACGTTCTATCTCTATGTTTTTTTTCCTCTTGATGTAGCCCTAAGCAGTGACTGGCGAGAAGCACTTTCATGGAAAGGGGTTGCCAAGCTTGCAAAAATTACGTATCTCCAGAAATGTCAGCAAATATTTTTTCACCCAAACTGGATGATACTTTCAGGTAATGATCAGTACACTAAGGCGACTTGGTTCCCCAAATTTCGTTCTTCTATGTTGAAGCGTTCATTTCCAGTAACAGTTTGAATTTTTAGGTTTCACTCAGTTTTCTCCTATATTGATAGATGTATTTGCAACTCTAAATCCAACACGGTTTGTGCTAGCTTCTTGAAACTTGACACAGTAAAGTAGTTTCACGTTCTATCTCTTTGTTTTGTTTCCTCTTGACGTAGCCCTAAGCAGTGACTGGCGAGAAGCACTTTCATGGAAAGGGGTTGCCAAGCTTCCAAAAATTACGAATCTCCAGAAATCTCAGCAAATATTTTTTCACCCAAACTGGATGATACTTTCAGGTAATGATCAGTACACTAAGGCGACTTGGTTCCCCAAATTTCGTTCTTCTATGTTGAAGCGTTCATTTGCAGTAACAGTTTGAATTTTTAGGTTTCACTCTGTTTTCTCCTATATTGATAGATGTATTTGGAACTCTAAATACAACACGGTTTGTGCTAGCTTCATGAAACTTGACACAGTAAAGTAGTTTCACGTTCTATCTCTATGTTTTGTTTCCTCTTGATGTAGCCCTAAGCAGTGACTGGCGAGAAGCACTTTCATGGAAAGGGGTTGCCAAGCTTGCAAAAATTACGTATCTCCAGAAATGTCAGCAAATATTTTTTCACCCAAACTGGATGATACTTTCAGGTAATGATCAGTACACTAAGGCGACTTGGTTCCCCAAATTTCGTTCTTCTATGTTGAAGCGTTCATTTCCAGTAACAGTTTGAATTTTGAGGTTTCACTCAGTTTTCTCCTATATTGATAGATGTATTTGCAACTCTAAATCCAACACGGTTTGTGCTAGCTTCTTGAAACTTGACACAGTAAAGTAGTTTCACGTTCTATCTCTATGTTTTGTTTCCTCTTGACGTAGCCCTAAGCAGTGACTGGCGAGAAGCACTTTCATGGAAAGGGGTTGCCAAGCTTCCAAAAATTACGAATCTCCAGAAATCTCAGCAAATATTTTTTCACCCAAACTGGATGATACTTTCAGGTAATGATCAGTACACTAAGGCGACTTGGTTCCCCAAATTTCGTTCTTCTATGTTGAAGCGCTCATTTCCAGTAACAGTTTGAATTTTGAGGTTTCACTCTGTTTTCTCCTATATTGATAGATGTATTTGGAACTCTAAATCCAACATGGTTTGTGCTAGCTTCTTGAAACTTGACACAGTAAAGTAGTTTCACGTTCTTTCTCTACATTTTGTTTCCTCTTGACATAGCCCTAAGCACTGACTGGCGAGAAACACTTTCATGGAAAGGGTTTGCCTAGCTTCCAAAAATGAAGAATCTCCAGAAATGTCAGCAAATATTTTGTCACCCAAACTGGATGATACTTTCAGGTAATGATCAGTACACTAAGGCGACTTGGTTCCCCAAATTTCGTTCTTCTATGTTGAAGCGTTCATTTCCAGTAACAGTTTGAATTTTGAGGTTTCACTCTGTTTTCTCCTATATTGATAGATGTATTTGGAACTCTAAATCCAACACGGTTTGTGCTAGCTTCTTGAAAATTGACACAGTAAAGTAGTTTCACGTTATATCTCTATGTTTTGTTTCCTCTTGATGTAGCCCTAAGCAGTGACTGGCGAGAAGCACTTTCATGGAAAGGGGTTGCCAAGCTTGCAAAAATTACGTATCTCCAGAAATGTCAGCAAATATTTTTTCACCCAAACTGGATGATACTTTCAGGTAATGATCAGTACACTAAGGCGACTTGGTTCCCCAAATTTCGTTCTTCTATGTTGAAGCGTTCATTTCCAGTAACAGTTTGAATTTTGAGGTTTCACTCAGTTTTCTCCTATATTGATAGATGTATTTGCAACTCTAAATCCAACACGGTTTGTGCTAGCTTCTTGAAACTTGACACAGTAAAGTAGTTTCACGTTCTATCACTATGTTTTGTTTCCTCTTGACGTAGCCCTAAGCAGTGACTGGCGAGAAGCACTTTCATGGAAAGGGGTTGCCAAGCTTCCAAAAATTACGAATCTCCAGAAATCTCAGCAAATATTTTTTCACCCAAACTGGATGATACTTTCAGGTAATGATCAGTACACTAAGGCGACTTGGTTCCCCAAATTTCGTTCTTCTATGTTGAAGCGTTCATTTCCAGTAACAGGTGAATTTTGAGGTTTCACTCTGTTTTCTCCTATATTGATAGATGTATTTGGAACTCTAAATCCAACACGGTTTGTGCTAGCTTCTTGAAAATTGACACAGTAAAGAAGTTTCACGTTCTATCTCTATGTTTTTTTTCCTCTTGATGTAGCCCTAAGCAGTGACTGGCGAGAAGCACTTTCATGGAAAGGGGTTGCCAAGCTTGCAAAAATTACGTATCTCCAGAAATGTCAGCAAATATTTTTTCACCCAAACTGGATGATACTTTCAGGTAATGATCAGTACACTAAGGCGACTTGGTTCCCCAAATTTCGTTCTTCTATGTTGAAGCGTTCATTTCCAGTAACAGTTTGGATTTTGAGGTTTCACTCAGTTTTCTCCTATATTGATAGATGTATTTGCAAATCTAAATCCAACACGGTTTGTGCTAGCTTCTTGAAACTTGACACAGTAAAGTAGTTTCACTTTCTGTCTCTATGTTTTGTTTCCTCTTGACGTAGCCCTAAGCAGTGACTGGCGAGAAGCACTTTCATGGAAAGGGGTTGCCAAGCTTCCAAAAATTACGAATCTCCAGAAATCTCAGCAAATATTTTTTCACCGAAACTGGATGATACTTTCAGGTAATGATCAGTACACTAAGGCGACTTGGTTCCCCAAATTTCGTTCTTCTATGTTGAAGCGTTCATTTCCAGTAACAGTTTGAATTTTGAGGTTTCACTCAGTTTTCTCCTATATTGATAGATGTATTTGGAACTCTAAATCCAACACGGTTTGTGCTAGCTTCTTGAAACTTGACACAGTAAAGTAGTTTCACGTTCTATCTCTACGTTTGTTTCCTCTTGACGTAGCCCTAAGCACTGACTGGCGAGAAACACTTTCATGGAAAGGGTTTGCCTAGCTTCCAAAAATGAAGAATCTCCAGAAATGTCAGCAAATATTTTGTCACCCAAACTGGATGATACTTTCAGGTAATGATCAGTACACTAAGGCGACTTGGTTCCCCAAATTTTGTTCTTCTATGTTGAAGCGTTCATTTGCAGTAACAGTTTGAATTTTTAGGTTTCACTCTGTTTTCTCCTATATTGATAGATGTATTTGGAACTCTAAATACAACACGGTTTGTGCTAGCTTCATGAAACTTGACACAGTAAAGTAGTTTCACGTTCTATCTCTATGTTTTGTTTCCTCTTGATGTAGCCCTAAGCAGTGACTGGCGAGAAGCACTTTCATGGAAAGGGGTTGCCAAGCTTGCAAAAATTACGTATCTCCAGAAATGTCAGCAAATATTTTTTCACCCAAACTGGATGATACTTTCAGGTAATGATCAGTACACTAAGGCCACTTGGTTCCCCAAATTTCGTTCTTCTATGTTGAAGCGTTCATTTCCAGTAACAGTTTGAATTTTGAGGTTTCACTCAGTTTTCTCCTATATTGATAGATGTATTTGCAACTCTAAATCCAACACGGTTTGTGCTAGCTTCTTGAAACTTGACACAGTAAAGTAGTTTCACGTTCTATCTCTATGTTTTGTTTCCTCTTGACGTAGCCCTAAGCAGTGACTGGCGAGAAGCACTTTCATGGAAAGGGGTTGCCAAGCTTCCAAAAATTACGAATCTCCAGAAATGTCAGCAAATATTTTTTCACCCAAACTGGATGATACTTTCAGGTAATGATCAGTACACTAAGGCGACTTGGTTCCCCAAATTTCGTTCTTCTATGTTGAAGCGTTCATTTCCAGTAACAGTTTGAATTTTTAGGTTTCACTCAGTTTTCTCCTATATTGATAGATGTATTTGCAACTCTAAATCCAACACGGTTTGTGCTAGCTTCTTGAAAATTGACACAGTAAAGTAGTTTCACGTTCTATCTCTATGTTTTGTTTCCTCTTGACGTAGCCCTAAGCAGTGACTGGCGAGAAGCACTTTCATGGAAAGGGGTTGCCAAGCTTCCAAAAATTACGAATCTCCAGAAATCTCAGCAAATATTTTTTCACCCAAACTGGATGATACTTTCAGGTAATGATCAGTACACTAAGGCGACTTGGTTCCCCAAATTTCGTTCTTCTATGTTGAAGCGCTCATTTCCAGTAACAGTTTGAATTTTGAGGTTTCACTCTGTTTTCTCCTATATTGATAGATGTATTTGGAACTCTAAATCCAACACGGTTTGTGCTAGCTTCTTGAAACTTGACACAGTAAAGTAGTTTCACGTTCTATCTCTACATTTTGTTTCCTCTTGACGTAGCCCTAAGCACTGACTGGCGAGAAACACTTTCATGGAAAGGGTTTGCCTAGCTTACAAAAATGAAGAATCTCCAGAAATGTCAGCAAATATTTTGTCACCCCAACTGGATGATACTTTCAGGTAATGATCAGTACACTAAGGCGACTTGGTTCCCCAAATTTCGTTCTTCTATGTTGAAGCGTTCATTTCCAGTAACAGTTTGAATTTTGAGGTTTCACTCTGTTTTCTCCTATATTGATAGATGTATTTGGAACTCTAAATCCAACACGGTTTGTGCTAGCTTCTTGAAAATTGACACAGTAAAGTAGTTTCACGTTCTATCTCTATGTTTTGTTTCCTCTTGATGTAGCCCTAAGCAGTGACTGGCGAGAAGCACTTTCATGGAAAGGGGTTGCCAAGCTTGCAAAAATTACGTATCTCCAGAAATGTCAGCAAATATTTTTTCACCCAAACTGGATGATACTTTCAGGTAATGATCAGTACACTAAGGCGACTTGGTTCCCCAAATTTCGTTCTTCTATGTTGAAGCGTTCATTTCCAGTAACAGTTTGAATTTTGAGGTTTCACTCAGTTTTCTCCTATATTGATAGATGTATTTGCAACTCTAAATCCAACACGGTTTGTGCTAGCTTCTTGAAACTTGACACAGTAAAGTAGTTTCACGTTCTATCTCTATGTTTTGTTTCCTCTTGACGTAGCCCTAAGCAGTGACTGGCGAGAAGCACTTTCATGGAAAGGGGTTGCCAAGCTTCCAAAAATTACGAATCTCCAGAAATCTCAGCAAATATTTTTTCACCCAAACTGGATGATACTTTCAGGTAATGATCAGTACACTAAGGCGACTTGGTTCCCCAAATTTCGTTCTTCTATGTTGAAGCGTTCATTTCCAGTAACAGTTTGAATTTTGAGGTTTCACTCTGTTTTCTCCTATATTGATAGATGTATTTGGAACTCTAAATCCAACACGGTTTGTGCTAGCTTCTTGAAAATTGACACAGTAAAGTAGTTTCACGTTCTATCTCTATGTTTTGTTTCCTCTTGATGTAGCCCTAAGCAGTGACTGGCGAGAAGCACTTTCATGGAAAGGGGTTGCCAAGCTTGCAAAAATTACGTATCTCCAGAAATGTCAGCAAATATTTTTTCACCCAAACTGGATGATACTTTCAGGTAATGATCAGTACACTAAGGCGACTTGGTTCCCCAAATTTCGTTCTTCTATGTTGAAGCGTTCATTTCCAGTAACAGTTTGAATTTTGAGGTTTCACTCAGTTTTCTCCTATATTGATAGATGTATTTGCAACTCTAAATCCAACACGGTTTGTGCTAGCTTCTTGAAACTTGACACAGTAAAGTAGTTTCACGTTCTATCACTATGTTTTGTTTCCTCTTGACGTAGCCCTAAGCAGTGACTGGCGAGAAGCACTTTCATGGAAAGGGGTTGCCAAGCTTCCAAAAATTACGAATCTCCAGAAATCTCAGCAAATATTTTTTCACCCAAACTGGATGATACTTTCAGGTAATGATCAGTACACTAAGGCGACTTGGTTCCCCAAATTTCGTTCTTCTATGTTGAAGCGTTCATTTCCAGTAACAGGTGAATTTTGAGGTTTCACTCTGTTTTCTCCTATATTGATAGATGTATTTGGAACTCTAAATCCAACACGGTTTGTGCTAGCTTCTTGAAAATTGACACAGTAAAGAAGTTTCACGTTCTATCTCTATGTTTTTTTTCCTCTTGATGTAGCCCTAAGCAGTGACTGGCGAGAAGCACTTTCATGGAAAGGGGTTGCCAAGCTTGCAAAAATTACGTATCTCCAGAAATGTCAGCAAATATTTATTCACCCAAACTGGATGATACTTTCAGGTAATGATCAGTACACTAAGGCGACTTGGTTCCCCAAATTTCGTTCTTCTATGTTGAAGCGTTCATTTCCAGTAACAGTTTGGATTTTGAGGTTTCACTCAGTTTTCTCCTATATTGATAGATGTATTTGCAAATCTAAATCCAACACGGTTTGTGCTAGCTTCTTGAAACTTGACACAGTAAAGTAGTTTCACTTTCTGTCTCTATGTTTTGTTTCCTCTTGACGTAGCCCTAAGCAGTGACTGGCGAGAAGCACTTTCATGGAAAGGGGTTGCCAAGCTTCCAAAAATTACGAATCTCCAGAAATCTCAGCAAATATTTTTTCACCGAAACTGGATGATACTTTCAGGTAATGATCAGTACACTAAGGCGACTTGGTTCCCCAAATTTCGTTCTTCTATGTTGAAGCGTTCATTTCCAGTAACAGTTTGAATTTTGAGGTTTCACTCAGTTTTCTCCTATATTGATAGATGTATTTGGAACTCTAAATCCAACACGGTTTGTGCTAGCTTCTTGAAACTTGACACAGTAAAGTAGTTTCACGTTCTATCTCTACGTTTGTTTCCTCTTGACGTAGCCCTAAGCACTGACTGGCGAGAAACACTTTCATGGAAAGGGTTTGCCTAGCTTCCAAAAATGAAGAATCTCCAGAAATGTCAGCAAATATTTTGTCACCCAAACTGGATGATACTTTCAGGTAATGATCAGTACACTAAGGCGACTTGGTTCCCCAAATTTTGTTCTTCTATGTTGAAGCGTTCATTTGCAGTAACAGTTTGAATTTTTAGGTTTCACTCTGTTTTCTCCTATATTGATAGATGTATTTGGAACTCTAAATACAACACGGTTTGTGCTAGCTTCATGAAACTTGACACAGTAAAGTAGTTTCACGTTCTATCTCTATGTTTTGTTTCCTCTTGATGTAGCCCTAAGCAGTGACTGGCGAGAAGCACTTTCATGGAAAGGGGTTGCCAAGCTTGCAAAAATTACGTATCTCCAGAAATGTCAGCAAATATTTTTTCACCCAAACTGGATGATACTTTCAGGTAATGATCAGTACACTAAGGCGACTTGGTTCCCCAAATTTCGTTCTTCTATGTTGAAGCGTTCATTTCCAGTAACAGTTTGAATTTTGAGGTTTCACTCAGTTTTCTCCTATATTGATAGATGTATTTGCAACTCTAAATCCAACACGGTTTGTGCTAGCTTCTTGAAACTTGACACAGTAAAGTAGTTTCACGTTCTATCTCTATGTTTTGTTTCCTCTTGACGTAGCCCTAAGCAGTGACTGGCGAGAAGCACTTTCATGGAAAGGGGTTGCCAAGCTTCCAAAAATTACGAATCTCCAGAAATGTCAGCAAATATTTTTTCACCCAAACTGGATGATACTTTCAGGTAATGATCAGTACACTAAGGCGACTTGGTTCCCCAAATTTCGTTCTTCTATGTTGAAGCGTTCATTTCCAGTAACAGTTTGAATTTTTAGGTTTCACTCAGTTTTCTCCTATATTGATAGATGTATTTGCAACTCTAAATCCAACACGGTTTGTGCTAGCTTCTTGAAAATTGACACAGTAAAGTAGTTTCACGTTCTATCTCTATGTTTTGTTTCCTCTTGACGTAGCCCTAAGCAGTGACTGGCGAGAAGCACTTTCATGGAAAGGGGTTGCCAAGCTTCCAAAAATTACGAATCTCCAGAAATCTCAGCAAATATTTTTTCACCCAAACTGGATGATACTTTCAGGTAATGATCAGTACACTAAGGCGACTTGGTTCCCCAAATTTCGTTCTTCTATGTTGAAGCGCTCATTTCCAGTAACAGTTTGAATTTTGAGGTTTCACTCTGTTTTCTCCTATATTGATAGATGTATTTGGAACTCTAAATCCAACACGGTTTGTGCTAGCTTCTTGAAACTTGACACAGTAAAGTAGTTTCACGTTCTATCTCTACATTTTGTTTCCTCTTGACGTAGCCCTAAGCACTGACTGGCGAGAAACACTTTCATGGAAAGGGTTTGCCTAGCTTACAAAAATGAAGAATCTCCAGAAATGTCAGCAAATATTTTGTCACCCAAACTGGATGATACTTTCAGGTAATGATCAGTACACTAAGGCGACTTGGTTCCCCAAATTTCGTTCTTCTATGTTGAAGCGTTCATTTCCAGTAACAGTTTGAATTTTGAGGTTTCACTCTGTTTTCTCCTATATTGATAGATGTATTTGGAACTCTAAATCCAACACGGTTTGTGCTAGCTTCTTGAAAATTGACACAGTAAAGTAGTTTCACGTTCTATCTCTATGTTTTGTTTCCTCTTGATGTAGCCCTAAGCAGTGACTGGCGAGAAGCACTTTCATGGAAAGGGGTTGCCAAGCTTGCAAAAATTACGTATCTCCAGAAATGTCAGCAAATATTTTTTCACCCAAACTGGATGATACTTTCAGGTAATGATCAGTACACTAAGGCGACTTGGTTCCCCAAATTTCGTTCTTCTATGTTGAAGCGTTCATTTCCAGTAACAGTTTGAATTTTGAGGTTTCACTCAGTTTTCTCCTATATTGATAGATGTATTTGCAACTCTAAATCCAACACGGTTTGTGCTAGCTTCTTGAAACTTGACACAGTAAAGTAGTTTCACGTTCTATCTCTATGTTTTGTTTCCTCTTGACGTAGCCCTAAGCAGTGACTGGCGAGAAGCACTTTCATGGAAAGGGGTTGCCAAGCTTCCAAAAATTACGAATCTCCAGAAATCTCAGCAAATATTTTTTCACCCAAACTGGATGATACTTTCAGGTAATGATCAGTACACTAAGGCGACTTGGTTCCCCAAATTTCGTTCTTCTATGTTGAAGCGTTCATTTCCAGTAACAGTTTGAATTTTGAGGTTTCACTCTGTTTTCTCCTATATTGATAGATGTATTTGGAACTCTAAATCCAACACGGTTTGTGCTAGCTTCTTGAAACTTGACACAGTAAAGTAGTTTCACGTTCTATCTCTATGTTTTGTTTCCTCTTGACGTAGCCCTAAGCAGTGACTGGCGAGAAGCACTTTCATGGAAAGGGGTTGCCAAGCTTCCAAAAATTACGAATCTCCAGAAATCTCAGCAAATATTTTTTCACCGAAACTGGATGATACTTTCAGGTAATGATCAGTACACTAAGGCGACTTGGTTCCCCAAATTTCGTTCTTCTATGTTGAAGCGTTCATTTCCAGTAACAGTTTGAATTTTGAGGTTTCACTCAGTTTTCTCCTATATTGATAGATGTATTTGGAACTCTAAATCCAACACGGTTTGTGCTAGCTTCTTGAAACTTGACACAGTAAAGTAGTTTCACGTTCTATCTCTACGTTTGTTTCCTCTTGACGTAGCCCTAAGCACTGACTGGCGAGAAACACTTTCATGGAAAGGGTTTGCCTAGCTTCCAAAAATGAAGAATCTCCAGAAATGTCAGCAAATATTTTGTCACCCAAACTGGATGATACTTTCAGGTAATGATCAGTACACTAAGGCGACTTGGTTCCCCAAATTTTGTTCTTCTATGTTGAAGCGTTCATTTGCAGTAACAGTTTGAATTTTTAGGTTTCACTCTGTTTTCTCCTATATTGATAGATGTATTTGGAACTCTAAATACAACACGGTTTGTGCTAGCTTCATGAAACTTGACACAGTAAAGTAGTTTCACGTTCTATCTCTATGTTTTGTTTCCTCTTGATGTAGCCCTAAGCAGTGACTGGCGAGAAGCACTTTCATGGAAAGGGGTTGCCAAGCTTGCAAAAATTACGTATCTCCAGAAATGTCAGCAAATATTTTTTCACCCAAACTGGATGATACTTTCAGGTAATGATCAGTACACTAAGGCGACTTGGTTCCCCAAATTTCGTTCTTCTATGTTGAAGCGTTCATTTCCAGTAACAGTTTGAATTTTGAGGTTTCACTCAGTTTTCTCCTATATTGATAGATGTATTTGCAACTCTAAATCCAACACGGTTTGTGCTAGCTTCTTGAAACTTGACACAGTAAAGTAGTTTCACGTTCTATCTCTATGTTTTGTTTCCTCTTGACGTAGCCCTAAGCAGTGACTGGCGAGAAGCACTTTCATGGAAAGGGGTTGCCAAGCTTCCAAAAATTACGAATCTCCAGAAATGTCAGCAAATATTTTTTCACCCAAACTGGATGATACTTTCAGGTAATGATCAGTACACTAAGGCGACTTGGTTCCCCAAATTTCGTTCTTCTATGTTGAAGCGTTCATTTCCAGTAACAGTTTGAATTTTTAGGTTTCACTCAGTTTTCTCCTATATTGATAGATGTATTTGCAACTCTAAATCCAACACGGTTTGTGCTAGCTTCTTGAAACTTGACACAGTAAAGTAGTTTCACGTTCTATCTCTATGTTTTGTTTCCTCTTGACGTAGCCCTAAGCAGTGACTGGCGAGAAGCACTTTCATGGAAAGGGGTTGCCAAGCTTCCAAAAATTACGAATCTCCAGAAATCTCAGCAAATATTTTTTCACCCAAACTGGATGATACTTTCAGGTAATGATCAGTACACTAAGGCGACTTGGTTCCCCAAATTTCGTTCTTCTATGTTGAAGCGCTCATTTCCAGTAACAGTTTGAATTTTGAGGTTTCACTCTGTTTTCTCCTATATTGATAGATGTATTTGGAACTCTAAATCCAACACGGTTTGTGCTAGCTTCTTGAAACTTGACACAGTAAAGTAGTTTCACGTTCTATCTCTACATTTTGTTTCCTCTTGACGTAGCCCTAAGCACTGACTGGCGAGAAACACTTTCATGGAAAGGGTTTGCCTAGCTTACAAAAATGAAGAATCTCCAGAAATGTCAGCAAATATTTTGTCACCCAAACTGGATGATACTTTCAGGTAATGATCAGTACACTAAGGCGACTTGGTTCCCCAAATTTCGTTCTTCTATGTTGAAGCGTTCATTTCCAGTAACAGTTTGAATTTTGAGGTTTCACTCTGTTTTCTCCTATATTGATAGATGTATTTGGAACTCTAAATCCAACACGGTTTGTGCTAGCTTCTTGAAACTTGACACAGTAAAGTAGTTTCACGTTCTATCTCTATGTTTTGTTTCCTCTTGACGTAGCCCTAAGCAGTGACTGGCGAGAAGCACTTTCATGGAAAGGGGTTGCCAAGCTTCCAAAAATTACGAATCTCCAGAAATCTCAGCAAATATTTTTTCACCGAAACTGGATGATACTTTCAGGTAATGATCAGTACACTAAGGCGACTTGGTTCCCCAAATTTCGTTCTTCTATGTTGAAGCGTTCATTTCCAGTAACAGTTTGAATTTTGAGGTTTCACTCAGTTTTCTCCTATATTGATAGATGTATTTGGAACTCTAAATCCAACACGGTTTGTGCTAGCTTCTTGAAACTTGACACAGTAAAGTAGTTTCACGTTCTATCTCTACGTTTGTTTCCTCTTGACGTAGCCCTAAGCACTGACTGGCGAGAAACACTTTCATGGAAAGGGTTTGCCTAGCTTCCAAAAATGAAGAATCTCCAGAAATGTCAGCAAATATTTTGTCACCCAAACTGGATGATACTTTCAGGTAATGATCAGTACACTAAGGCGACTTGGTTCCCCAAATTTTGTTCTTCTATGTTGAAGCGTTCATTTGCAGTAACAGTTTGAATTTTTAGGTTTCACTCTGTTTTCTCCTATATTGATAGATGTATTTGGAACTCTAAATACAACACGGTTTGTGCTAGCTTCATGAAACTTGACACAGTAAAGTAGTTTCACGTTCTATCTCTATGTTTTGTTTCCTCTTGATGTAGCCCTAAGCAGTGACTGGCGAGAAGCACTTTCATGGAAAGGGGTTGCCAAGCTTGCAAAAATTACGTATCTCCAGAAATGTCAGCAAATATTTTTTCACCCAAACTGGATGATACTTTCAGGTAATGATCAGTACACTAAGGCGACTTGGTTCCCCAAATTTCGTTCTTCTATGTTGAAGCGTTCATTTCCAGTAACAGTTTGAATTTTGAGGTTTCACTCAGTTTTCTCCTATATTGATAGATGTATTTGCAACTCTAAATCCAACACGGTTTGTGCTAGCTTCTTGAAACTTGACACAGTAAAGTAGTTTCACGTTCTATCTCTATGTTTTGTTTCCTCTTGACGTAGCCCTAAGCAGTGACTGGCGAGAAGCACTTTCATGGAAAGGGGTTGCCAAGCTTCCAAAAATTACGAATCTCCAGAAATGTCAGCAAATATTTTTTCACCCAAACTGGATGATACTTTCAGGTAATGATCAGTACACTAAGGCGACTTGGTTCCCCAAATTTCGTTCTTCTATGTTGAAGCGTTCATTTCCAGTAACAGTTTGAATTTTTAGGTTTCACTCAGTTTTCTCCTATATTGATAGATGTATTTGCAACTCTAAATCCAACACGGTTTGTGCTAGCTTCTTGAAACTTGACACAGTAAAGTAGTTTCACGTTCTATCTCTATGTTTTGTTTCCTCTTGACGTAGCCCTAAGCAGTGACTGGCGAGAAGCACTTTCATGGAAAGGGGTTGCCAAGCTTCCAAAAATTACGAATCTCCAGAAATCTCAGCAAATATTTTTTCACCCAAACTGGATGATACTTTCAGGTAATGATCAGTACACTAAGGCGACTTGGTTCCCCAAATTTCGTTCTTCTATGTTGAAGCGCTCATTTCCAGTAACAGTTTGAATTTTGAGGTTTCACTCTGTTTTCTCCTATATTGATAGATGTATTTGGAACTCTAAATCCAACACGGTTTGTGCTAGCTTCTTGAAACTTGACACAGTAAAGTAGTTTCACGTTCTATCTCTACATTTTGTTTCCTCTTGACGTAGCCCTAAGCACTGACTGGCGAGAAACACTTTCATGGAAAGGGTTTGCCTAGCTTACAAAAATGAAGAATCTCCAGAAATGTCAGCAAATATTTTGTCACCCAAACTGGATGATACTTTCAGGTAATGATCAGTACACTAAGGCGACTTGGTTCCCCAAATTTCGTTCTTCTATGTTGAAGCGTTCATTTCCAGTAACAGTTTGAATTTTGAGGTTTCACTCTGTTTTCTCCTATATTGATAGATGTATTTGGAACTCTAAATCCAACACGGTTTGTGCTAGCTTCTTGAAAATTGACACAGTAAAGTAGTTTCACGTTCTATCTCTATGTTTTGTTTCCTCTTGATGTAGCCCTAAGCAGTGACTGGCGAGAAGCACTTTCATGGAAAGGGGTTGCCAAGCTTGCAAAAATTACGTATCTCCAGAAATGTCAGCAAATATTTTTTCACCCAAACTGGATGATACTTTCAGGTAATGATCAGTACACTAAGGCGACTTGGTTCCCCAAATTTCGTTCTTCTATGTTGAAGCGTTCATTTCCAGTAACAGTTTGAATTTTGAGGTTTCACTCAGTTTTCTCCTATATTGATAGATGTATTTGCAACTCTAAATCCAACACGGTTTGTGCTAGCTTCTTGAAACTTGACACAGTAAAGTAGTTTCACGTTCTATCTCTATGTTTTGTTTCCTCTTGACGTAGCCCTAAGCAGTGACTGGCGAGAAGCACTTTCATGGAAAGGGGTTGCCAAGCTTCCAAAAATTACGAATCTCCAGAAATCTCAGCAAATATTTTTTCACCCAAACTGGATGATACTTTCAGGTAATGATCAGTACACTAAGGCGACTTGGTTCCCCAAATTTCGTTCTTCTATGTTGAAGCGTTCATTTCCAGTAACAGTTTGAATTTTGAGGTTTCACTCTGTTTTCTCCTATATTGATAGATGTATTTGGAACTCTAAATCCAACACGGTTTGTGCTAGCTTCTTGAAACTTGACACAGTAAAGTAGTTTCACGTTCTATCTCTACGTTTGTTTCCTCTTGACGTAGCCCTAAGCACTGACTGGCGAGAAACACTTTCATGGAAAGGGTTTGCCTAGCTTCCAAAAATGAAGAATCTCCAGAAATGTCAGCAAATATTTTGTCACCCAAACTGGATGATACTTTCAGGTAATGATCAGTACACTAAGGCGACTTGGTTCCCCAAATTTTGTTCTTCTATGTTGAAGCGTTCATTTGCAGTAACAGTTTGAATATTTAGGTTTCACTCTGTTTTCTCCTATATTGATAGATGTATTTGGAACTCTAAATACAACACGGTTTGTGCTAGCTTCATGAAACTTGACACAGTAAAGTAGTTTCACGTTCTATCTCTATGTTTTGTTTCCTCTTGATGTAGCCCTAAGCAGTGACTGGCGAGAAGCACTTTCATGGAAAGGGGTTGCCAAGCTTGCAAAAATTACGTATCTCCAGAAATGTCAGCAAATATTTTTTCACCCAAACTGGATGATACTTTCAGGTAATGATCAGTACACTAAGGCGACTTGGTTCCCCAAATTTCGTTCTTCTATGTTGAAGCGTTCATTTCCAGTAACAGTTTGAATTTTGAGGTTTCACTCAGTTTTCTCCTATATTGATAGATGTATTTGCAACTCTAAATCCAACACGGTTTGTGCTAGCTTCTTGAAACTTGACACAGTAAAGTAGTTTCACGTTCTATCTCTATGTTTTGTTTCCTCTTGACGTAGCCCTAAGCAGTGACTGGCGAGAAGCACTTTCATGGAAAGGGGTTGCCAAGCTTCCAAAAATTACGAATCTCCAGAAATCTCAGCAAATATTTTTTCACCCAAACTGGATGATACTTTCAGGTAATGATCAGTACACTAAGGCGACTTGGTTCCCCAAATTTTGTTCTTCTATGTTGAAGCGTTCATTTCCAGTAACAGTTTGAATTTTGAGGTTTCACTCTGTTTTCTCCTATACTGATAGATGTATTTGGAACTCTAAATCCAACACGGTTTGTGCTAGCTTCTTGAAACTTGACACAGTAAAGTAGTTTCACGTTCTATCTCTACGTTTGTTTCCTCTTGACGTAGCCCTAAGCACTGACTGGCGAGAAACACTTTCATGGAAAGGGTTTGCCTAGCTTCCAAAAATGAAGAATCTCCAGAAATGTCAGCAAATATTTTGTCACCCAAACTGGATGATACTTTCAGGTAATGATCAGTACACTAAGGCGACTTGGTTCCCCAAATTTTGTTCTTCTATGTTGAAGCGTTCATTTGCAGTAACAGTTTGAATTTTTAGGTTTCACTCTGTTTTCTCCTATATTGATAGATGTATTTGGAACTCTAAATACAACACGGTTTGTGCTAGCTTCATGAAACTTGACACAGTAAAGTAGTTTCACGTTCTATCTCTATGTTTTGTTTCCTCTTGATGTAGCCCTAAGCAGTGACTGGCGAGAAGCACTTTCATGGAAAGGGGTTGCCAAGCTTGCAAAAATTACGTATCTCCAGAAATGTCAGCAAATATTTTTTCACCCAAACTGGATGATACTTTCAGGTAATGATCAGTACACTAAGGCGACTTGGTTCCCCAAATTTCGTTCTTCTATGTTGAAGCGTTCATTTCCAGTAACAGTTTGAATTTTGAGGTTTCACTCAGTTTTCTCCTATATTGATAGATGTATTTGCAACTCTAAATCCAACACGGTTTGTGCTAGCTTCTTGAAACTTGACACAGTAAAGTAGTTTCACGTTCTATCTCTATGTTTTGTTTCCTCTTGACGTAGCCCTAAGCAGTGACTGGCGAGAAGCACTTTCATGGAAAGGGGTTGCCAAGCTTCCAAAAATTACGAATCTCCAGAAATGTCAGCAAATATTTTTTCACCCAAACTGGATGATACTTTCAGGTAATGATCAGTACACTAAGGCGACTTGGTTCCCCAAATTTCGTTCTTCTATGTTGAAGCGTTCATTTCCAGTAACAGTTTGAATTTTGAGGTTTCACTCAGTTTTCTCCTATATTGATAGATGTATTTGCAACTCTAAATCCAACACGGTTTGTGCTAGCTTCTTGAAAATTGACACAGTAAAGTAGTTTCACGTTCTATCTCTATGTTTTGTTTCCTCTTGACGTAGCCCTAAGCAGTGACTGGCGAGAAGCACTTTCATGGAAAGGGGTTGCCAAGCTTCCAAAAATTACGAATCTCCAGAAATCTCAGCAAATATTTTTTCACCCAAACTGGATGATACTTTCAGGTAATGATCAGTACACTAAGGCGACTTGGTTCCCCAAATTTCGTTCTTCTATGTTGAAGCGCTCATTTCCAGTAACAGTTTGAATTTTGAGGTTTCACTCTGTTTTCTCCTATATTGATAGATGTATTTGGAACTCTAAATCCAACACGGTTTGTGCTAGCTTCTTGAAACTTGACACAGTAAAGTAGTTTCACGTTCTATCTCTACATTTTGTTTCCTCTTGACGTAGCCCTAAGCACTGACTGGCGAGAAACACTTTCATGGAAAGGGTTTGCCTAGCTTCCAAAAATGAAGAATCTCCAGAAATGTCAGCAAATATTTTGTCACCCAAACTGGATGATACTTTCAGGTAATGATCAGTACACTAAGGCGACTTGGTTCCCCAAATTTCGTTCTTCTATGTTGAAGCGTTCATTTCCAGTAACAGTTTGAATTTTGAGGTTTCACTCTGTTTTCTCCTATATTGATAGATATATTTGGAACTCTAAATCCAACACGGTTTGTGCTAGCTTCTTGAAAATTGACACAGTAAAGTAGTTTCACGTTCTATCTCTATGTTTTGTTTCCTCTTGATGTAGCCCTAAGCAGTGACTGGCGAGAAGCACTTTCATGGAAAGGGGTTGCCAAGCTTGCAAAAATTACGTATCTCCAGAAATGTCAGCAAATATTTTTTCACCCAAACTGGATGATACTTTCAGGTAATGATCAGTACACTAAGGCGACTTGGTTCCCCAAATTTCGTTCTTCTATGTTGAAGCGTTCATTTCCAGTAACAGTTTGAATTTTGAGGTTTCACTCAGTTTTCTCCTATATTGATAGATGTATTTGCAACTCTAAATCCAACACGGTTTGTGCTAGCTTCTTGAAACTTGACACAGTAAAGTAGTTTCACGTTCTATCTCTATGTTTTGTTTCCTCTTGACGTAGCCCTAAGCAGTGACTGGCGAGAAGCACTTTCATGGAAAGGGGTTGCCAAGCTTCCAAAAATTACGAATCTCCAGAAATCTCAGCAAATATTTTTTCACCCAAACTGGATGATACTTTCAGGTAATGATCAGTACACTAAGGCGACTTGGTTCCCCAAATTTCGTTCTTCTATGTTGAAGCGTTCATTTGCAGTAACAGTTTGAATTTTTAGGTTTCACTCTGTTTTCTCCTATATTGATAGATGTATTTGGAACTCTAAATACAACACGGTTTGTGCTAGCTTCATGAAACTTGACACAGTAAAGTAGTTTCACGTTCTATCTCTATGTTTTGTTTCCTCTTGATGTAGCCCTAAGCAGTGACTGGCGAGAAGCACTTTCATGGAAAGGGGTTGCCAAGCTTGCAAAAATTACGTATCTCCAGAAATGTCAGCAAATATTTTTTCACCCAAACTGGATGATACTTTCAGGTAATGATCAGTACACTAAGGCGACTTGGTTCCCCAAATTTCGTTCTTCTATGTTGAAGCGTTCATTTCCAGTAACAGTTTGAATTTTGAGGTTTCACTCAGTTTTCTCCTATATTGATAGATGTATTTGCAACTCTAAATCCAACACGGTTTGTGCTAGCTTCTTGAAACTTGACACAGTAAAGTAGTTTCACGTTCTATCTCTATGTTTTGTTTCCTCTTGACGTAGCCCTAAGAAGTGACTGGCGAGAAGCACTTTCATGGAAAGGGGTTGCCAAGCTTCCAAAAATTACGAATCTCCAGAAATCTCAGCAAATATTTTTTCACCCAAACTGGATGATACTTTCAGGTAATGATCAGTACACTAAGGCGACTTGGTTCCCTAAATTTCGTTCTTCTATGTTGAAGCGTTCATTTCCAGTAACAGGTGAATTTTGAGGTTTCACTCTGTTTTCTCCTATATTGATAGATGTATTTGGAACTCTAAATCCAACACGGTTTGTGCTAGCTTCTTGAAAATTGACACAGTAAAGTAGTTTCACGTTCTATCTCTATGTTTTTTTTCCTCTTGATGTAGCCCTAAGCAGTGACTGGCGAGAAGCACTTTCATGGAAAGGGGTTGCCAAGCTTGCAAAAATTACGTATCTCCAGAAATGTCAGCAAATATTTTTTTCACCCAAACTGGATGATACTTTCAGGTAATGATCAGTACACTAAGGCGACTTGGTTCCCCAAATTTCGTTCTTCTATGTTGAAGCGTTCATTTCCAGTAACAGTTTGAATTTTTAGGTTTCACTCAGTTTTCTCCTATATTGATAGATGTATTTGCAACTCTAAATCCAACACGGTTTGTGCTAGCTTCTTGAAACTTGACACAGTAAAGTAGTTTCACGTTCTATCTCTATGTTTTGTTTCCTCTTGACGTAGCCCTAAGCAGTGACTGGCGAGAAGCACTTTCATGGAAAGGGGTTGCCAAGCTTCCAAAAATTACGAATCTCCAGAAATCTCAGCAAATATTTTTTCACCCAAACTGGATGATACTTTCAGGTAATGATCAGTACACTAAGGCGACTTGGTTCCCCAAATTTCGTTCTTCTATGTTGAAGCGCTCATTTCCAGTAACAGTTTGAATTTTGAGGTTTCACTCTGTTTTCTCCTATATTGATAGATGTATTTCGAACTCTAAATCCAACACGGTTTGTGCTAGCTTCTTGAAACTTGACACAGTAAAGTAGTTTCACGTTCTATCTCTACATTTTGTTTCCTCTTGACGTAGCCCTAAGCACTGACTGGCGAGAAACACTTTCATGGAAAGGGTTTGCCTAGCTTCCAAAAATGAAGAATCTCCAGAAATGTCAGCAAATATTTTGTCACCCAAACTGGATGATACTTTCAGGTAATGATCAGTACACTAAGGCGACTTGGTTCCCCAAATTTCGTTCTTCTATGTTGAAGCGTTCATTTCCAGTAACAGTTTGAATTTTGAGGTTTCACTCTGTTTTCTCCTATATTGATAGATGTATTTGGAACTCTAAATCCAACACGGTTTGTGCTAGCTTCTTGAAAATTGACACAGTAAAGTAGTTTCACGTTCTATCTCTATGTTTTGTTTCCTCTTGATGTAGCCCTAAGCAGTGACTGGCGAGAAGCACTTTCATGGAAAGGGGTTGCCAAGCTTGCAAAAATTACGTATCTCCAGAAATGTCAGCAAATATTTTTTCACCCAAACTGGATGATACTTTCAGGTAATGATCAGTACACTAAGGCGACTTGGTTCCCCAAATTTCGTTCTTCTATGTTGAAGCGTTCATTTCCAGTAACAGTTTGAATTTTGAGGTTTCACTCAGTTTTCTCCTATATGGATAGATGTATTTGCAACTCTAAATCCAACACGGTTTGTGCTAGCTTCTTGAAACTTGACACAGTAAAGTAGTTTCACGTTCTATCACTATGTTTTGTTTCCTCTTGACGTAGCCCTAAGCAGTGACTGGCGAGAAGCACTTTCATGGAAAGGGGTTGCCAAGCTTCCAAAAATTACGAATCTCCAGAAATCTCAGCAAATATTTTTTCACCCAAACTGGATGATACTTTCAGGTAATGATCAGTACACTAAGGCGACTTGGTTCCCCAAATTTCGTTCTTCTATGTTGAAGCGTTCATTTCCAGTAACAGGTGAATTTTGAGGTTTCACTCTGTTTTCTCCTATATTGATAGATGTATTTGGAACTCTAAATCCAACACGGTTTGTGCTAGCTTCTTGAAAATTGACACAGTAAAGTAGTTTCACGTTCTATCTCTATGTTTTTTTTTCCTCTTGATGTAGCCCTAAGCAGTGACTGGCGAGAAGCACTTTCATGGAAAGGGGTTGCCAAGCTTGCAAAAATTACGTATCTCCAGAAATGTCAGCAAATATTTTTTCACCCAAACTGGATGATACTTTCAGGTAATGATCAGTACACTAAGGCGACTTGGTTCCCCAAATTTCGTTCTTCTATGTTGAAGCGTTCGTTTCCAGTAACAGTTTGAATTTTGAGGTTTCACTCAGTTTTCTCCTATATTGATAGATGTATTTGCAAATCTAAATCCAACACGGTTTGTGCTAGCTTCTTGAAACTTGACACAGTAAAGTAGTTTCACGTTCTATCTCTATGTTTTGTTTCCTCTTGACGTAGCCCTAAGCAGTGACTGGCGAGAAGCACTTTCATGGAAAGGGGTTGCCAAGCTTCCAAAAATTACGAATCTCCAGAAATCTCAGCAAATATTTTTTCACCCAAACTGGATGATACTTTCAGGTAATGATCAGTACACTAAGGCGACTTGGTTCCCCAAATTTCGTTCTTCTATGTTGAAGCGTTCATTTCCAGTAACAGTTTGAATTTTGAGGTTTCACTCTGTTTTCTCCTATATTGATAGATGTATTTGGAACTCTAAATCCAACACGGTTTGTGCTAGCTTCTTGAAACTTGACACAGTAAAGTAGTTTCACGTTCTATCTCTACGTTTGTTTCCTCTTGACGTAGCCCTAAGCACTGACTGGCGAGAAACACTTTCATGGAAAGGGTTTGCCTAGCTTCCAAAAATGAAGAATCTCCAGAAATGTCAGCAAATATTTTGTCACCCAAACTGGATGATACTTTCAGGTAATGATCAGTACACTAAGGCGACTTGGTTCCCCAAATTTCGTTCTTCTATGTTGAAGCGTTCATTTCCAGTAACAGTTTGAATTTTGAGGTTTCACTCTGTTTTCTCCTATATTGATAGATGTATTTGGAACTCTAAATCCAACACGGTTTGTGCTAGCTTCTTGAAAATTGACACAGTAAAGTAGTTTCACGTTCTATCTCTATGTTTTGTTTCCTCTTGATGTAGCCCTAAGCAGTGACTGGCGAGAAGCACTTTCATGGAAAGGGGTTGCCAAGCTTGCAAAAATTACGTATCTCCAGAAATGTCAGCAAATATTTTTTCACCCAAACTGGATGATACTTTCAGGTAATGATCAGTACACTAAGGCGACTTGGTTCCCCAAATTTCGTTCTTCTATGTTGAAGCGTTCATTTCCAGTAACAGTTTGAATTTTGAGGTTTCACTCAGTTTTCTCCTATATTGATAGATGTATTTGCAACTCTAAATCCAACACGGTTTGTGCTAGCTTCTTGAAACTTGACACAGTAAAGTAGTTTCACGTTCTATCTCTATGTTTTGTTTCCTCTTGACGTAGCCCTAAGCAGTGACTGGCGAGAAGCACTTTCATGGAAAGGGGTTGCCAAGCTTCCAAAAATTACGAATCTCCAGAAATCTCAGCAAATATTTTTTCACCCAAACTGGATGATACTTTCAGGTAATGATCAGTACACTAAGGCGACTTGGTTCAGCAAATTTCGTTCTTCTATGTTGAAGCGTTCATTTCCAGTAACAGGTGAATTTTGAGGTTTCACTCTGTTTTCTCCTATATTGATAGATGTATTTGGAACTCTAAATCCAACACGGTTTGTGCTAGCTTCTTGAAAATTGACACAGTAAAGTAGTTTCACGTTCTATCTCTATGTTTTTTTTCCTCTTGATGTAGCCCTCAGCAGTGACTGGCGAGAAGCACTATCATGGAAAGGGGTTGCCAAGCTTGCAAAAATTACGTATCTCCAGAAATGTCAGCAAATATTTTTTCACCCAAACTGGATGATACTTTCAGGTAATGATCAGTACACTAAGGCGACTTGGTTCCCCAAATTTCGTTCTTCTATGTTGAAGCGTTCATTTCCAGTAACAGTTTGAATTTTTAGGTTTCACTCAGTTTTCTCCTATATTGATAGATGTATTTGCAACTCTAAATCCAACACGGTTTGTGCTAGCTTCTTGAAACTTGACACAGTAAAGTAGTTTCACGTTCTATCTCTTTGTTTTGTTTCCTCTTGACGTAGCCCTAAGCAGTGACTGGCGAGAAGCACTTTCATGGAAAGGGGTTGCCAAGCTTCCAAAAATTACGAATCTCCAGAAATCTCAGCAAATATTTTTTCACCCAAACTGGATGATACTTTCAGGTAATGATCAGTACACTAAGGCGACTTGGTTCCCCAAATTTCGTTCTTCTATGTTGAAGCGTTCATTTCCAGTAACAGTTTGAATTTTTAGGTATCACTCTGTTTTCTCCTATATTGATAGATGTATTTGGAACTCTAAATCCAACACGGTTTGTGCTAGCTTCTTGAAACTTGACACAGGAAAGTAGTTTCACGTTCTATCTCTACGTTTTGTTTCCTCTTGACGTAGCCCTAAGCACTGACTGGCGAGAAACACTTTCATGGAAAGGGTTTGCCTAGCTTCCAAAAATGACGAATCTCCAGAAATGTCAGCAAATATTTTTTCACCCAAACTGGATGATACTTTCAGGTAATGATCAGTACACTAAGGCGACTTGGTTCCCCAAATTTCGTTCTTCTATGTTGAAGCGTTCATTTCCAGTAACAGTTTGAATTTTGAGGTTTCACTCTGTTTTCTCCTATATTGATAGATGTATTTGGAACTCTAAATCCAACACGGTTTGTGCTAGCTTCTTGAAAATTGACACAGTAAAGTAGTTTCACGTTCTATCTCTATGTTTTGTTTCCTCTTGATGTAGCCCTAAGCAGTGACTGGCGAGAAGCACTTTCATGGAAAGGGGTTGCCAAGCTTGCAAAAATTACGTATCTCCAGAAATGTCAGCAAATATTTTTTCACCCAAACTGGATGATACTTTCAGGTAATGATCAGTACACTAAGGCGACTTGGTTCCCCAAATTTCGTTCTTCTATGTTGAAGCGTTCATTTCCAGTAACAGTTTGAATTTTGAGGTTTCACTCTGTTTTCTCCTATATTGATAAATGTATTTGGAACTCTAAAACCAACACGGTTTGTGCTAGCTTCTTGAAACTTGACACAGTAAAGTAGTTTCACATTCTATCTCTATGTTTTGTTTCCTCTTGATGTAGCCCTAAGCACTGACTGGCGAGAAGCACTTTAATGGAAAGGGGTTGCCAAGCTTCCAAAAATTACGAATCTCCAGAAATCTCAGCCAATATTTTTTCACCCAAACTGGATGATACTTTCAGGTAATGATCAGTACACGAAGGCGACTTGGTTCTCCAAATTTCGTTCTTCTATGTTGAAGCGTTCATTTCCAGTAACAGTTTGAATTTTTAGGTTTCACTCAGTTTTCTCCTATATTGATAGATGTATTTGCAACTCTAAATCCAACACGGTTTGTGCTAGCTTCTTGAAACTTGACACAGTAAAGTAGTTTCACGTTCTATCTCTATGTTTTGTTTCCTCTTGATGTAGCCCTAAGCAGTGACTGGCGAGAAGCACTTTCATGGAAAGGGGTTGCCAAGCTTCCAAAAATTACGAATCTCCAGAAATGTCAGCAAATATTTTTTCATCCAAACTTGATGATACTTTCAGGTATTGATCAGTACACTAAGGCGACTTGGTTCCCCAAATTTCGTTCTTCTATGTTGAAGCGTTCATTTCCAGTAACAGTTTGAATTTTGAGGTTTCACTCTGTTTTCTCCTATATTTATGGATGTATTTGGAACTCTAAATCGAACACGGTTTGTACTAGCTTCTTGAAACTTGACACAGTAAAGTAGTTTCACGTTCTATCTCTATGTTTTGTTTCCTCTTGATGTAGCCCTAAGCCGTGACTGGCGAGAAGCACTTTCATGGAAAGGGGTTGCCAAGCTTCCAAAAATTACGAATCTCCAGAAATGTCAGCAAATATTTTTTCACCCAAACTGGATGATACTTTCAGGTAATGATCAGTACACTAAGGCGACTTGGTTCCCCAAATTTCGTTCTTCTATGTTGAAGCGTTCATTTCCAGTAACAGTTTGAAATTTGAGGTTTCACTCAGTTTTCTCCTATATTGATAGATGTATTTGCAAATCTAAATCCAACACGGTTTGTGCTAGCTTCTTAAAACTTGACACAGTAAAGTAGTTTCACGTTCTATCTCTATGTTTTGTTTCCTCTTGATGTAGCCCTAAGCAGTGACTGGCGAGAAGCACTTTCATGGAAAGGGGTTGCCAAGCTTCCAAAAATTACGAATCTCCAGAAATCTCAGCAAATATTTTTTCACCCAAACTGGATGATACTTTCAGGTAATGATCTGTACACTAAGGCGACTTGCTTCCCCAAATTTCGTTCTTCTATGTTGAAGCGTTCATTTCCAGTAACAGTTTGAATTTTGAGGTTTCACTCTGTTTTCTCCTATATTGATAGATGTATTTGCAACTCTAAATCCAACACGGTTTTTGCTAGCTTCTTGAAACTTGACACAGTAAAGTAGTTTCACGTTCTATCTCTATGTTTTGTTTCCTCTTGATGTAGCCCTAAGCACTGACTGGCGAGAAACCCTTTCATGGAAAGGGGTTGCGAAGCTTCCAAAAATTACGAATCTCCAGAAATTTCAGCCAATATTTTTTCACCCAAACTTGATGATACTTTCAGGTAATGATCAGTACACTAAGGCGACTTGGTTCCCCAAATTTCGTTCTTCTGTGTTGAAGCGTTCATTTCCAGTAACAGTTTGAATTTTTAGGTATCACTCTGTTTTCTCCTATATTGATAGATGTATTTGCAACTCTAAATCCAACACGGTTTGTGCTAGCTTCTTGAAACTTGACACAGTAAAGTAGTTTCACGTTCTATCTCTATGTTTTGTTTCCTCTTGACGTAGCCCTAAGCACTGACTGGCGAGAAACACTTTCATGGAAAGGGTTTGCCTAGCTTCCAAAAATGACGAATCTACAGAAATGTCAGCAAATATTTTGTCACCCAAACTGGATGATACTTTCAGGTAATGATCAGTACACTAAGGCGACTTGGTTCCCCAAATTTCGTTCTTCTATGTTGAAGCGTTCATTTCCAGTAACAGTTTGAATTTTGAGGTTTCACTCAGTTTTCTCCTATATTGATAGATGTATTTGGAACTCTAAATCCAACACGGTTTGTGCTAGCTTCTTGAAAATTGACACAGTAAAGTAGTTTCACGTTCTATCTCTATGTTTTGTTTCCTCTTGACGTAGCCCTAAGCAGTGACTGGCGAGAAGCACTTTCATGGAAAGGGGTTGCCAAGCTTCCAAAAATTACGAATCTCCAGAAATCTCAGCCAATATTTTTTCACCGAAACTGGATGATACTTTCAGGTAATGATCAGTACACGAAGGCGACTTGGTTCCCCAAATTTCGTTCTTCTATGTTGAAGCGTTCATTTCCAGTAACAGTTTGAATTTTTAGGTTTCACTCTGTTTTCTCCTATATTGATAGATGTATTTGGAACTCTAAATCCGACACGGATTGTGCTAGCTTCTTGAAACTTGACACAGTAAAGTAGTTTCACGTTCTATCTCTATGGTTTGTTTCCTCTTGATGTAGCCCTAAGCAGTGACTGGCGAGAAGCACTTTCATGGAAAGGGGTTGCCAAGCTTCCAAAAATTACGAATCTCCAGAAATCTCAGCAAATATTTTTTCACCCAAACTGGATGATACTTTCAGGTAATGATCTGTACACTAAGGCGACTTGCTTCCCCAAATTTCGTTCTTCTATGTTGAAGCGTTCATTTCCAGTAACAGTTTGAATTTTGAGGTTTCACTCTGTTTTCTCCTATATTGATAGATGTATTTGCAACTCTAAATCCAACACGGTTTTTGCTAGCTTCTTGAAACTTGATACAGTAAAGTAGTTTCACGTTCTATCTCTATGTTTTGTTTCCTCTTGATGTAGCCCTAAGCACTGACTGGCGAGAAACCCTTTCATGGAAAGGGGTTGCGAAGCTTCCAAAAATTACGAATCTCCAGAAATTTCAGCCAATATTTTTTCACCCAAACTTGATGATACTTTCAGGTAATGATCAGTACACTAAGGCGACTTGGTTCCCCAAATTTCGTTCTTCTGTGTTGAAGCGTTCATTTCCAGTAACAGTTTGAATTTTTAGGTATCACTCTGTTTTCTCCTATATTGATAGATGTATTTGCAACTCTAAATCCAACACGGTTTGTGCTAGCTTCTTGAAACTTGACACAGTAAAGTAGTTTCACGTTCTATCTCTATGTTTTGTTTCCTCTTGACGTAGCCCTAAGCACTGACTGGCGAGAAACACTTTCATGGAAAGGGTTTGCCTAGCTTCCAAAAATGACGAATCTACAGAAATGTCAGCAAATATTTTGTCACCCAAAATGGATGATACTTTCAGGTAATGATCAGTACACTAAGGCGACTTGGTTCCCCAAATTTCGTTCTTCTATGTTGAAGCGTTCATTTCCAGTAACAGTTTGAATTTTGAGGTTTCACTCTGTTTTCTCCTATATTGATAGATGTATTTGGAACTCTAAATCCAACACGGTTTGTGCTAGCTGCTTGAAAATTGACACAGTAAAGTAGTTTCACGTTCTATCTCTATGTTTTGTTTCCTCTTGACGTAGCCCTAAGCAGTGACTGGCGAGAAGCACTTTCATGGAAAGGGGTTGCCAAGCTTCCAAAAATTACGAATCTCCAGAAATCTCAGCCAATATTTTTTCACCGAAACTGGATGATACTTTCAGGTAATGATCAGTACACGAAGGCGACTTGGTTCCCCAAATTTCGTTCTTCTATGTTGAAGCGTTCATTTCCAGTAACAGTTTGAATTTTTAGGTTTCACTCTGTTTTCTCCTATATTGATAGATGTATTTGGAACTCTAAATCCGACACGGATTGTGCTAGCTTCTTGAAACTTGACACAGTAAAGTAGTTTCACGTTCTATCTCTATGGTTTGTTTCCTCTTGATGTAGCCCTAAGCACTGACTGGCGAGAAACACTTTCATGGAAAGGGGATGCGAAGCTTCCAAAAATTACGAATCTCCAGAAATCTCAGCAAATATTTTTTCACCCAAACTGGATGATACTTTCAGGTAATGATCAGTACACTAAGGCGACTTGGTTCCCCAAATTTCGTTCTTCTATGTTGAAGGGTTCATTTCCAGCAACAGTTTGAATTTTGAGGTTTCACTCTGTTTTCTCCTATATTGATAGATGTATTTGGAACTCTAAATCCAACACGGTTTGTGCTAGCTTCATGAAACTTGACACAGTAAAGTAGTTTCACGTTCTATCTCTATGTTTTGTTTCCTCTTGACGTAGCCCTAAGCAGTGACTGGCGAGAACCACTTTCATGGAAAGGGGTTGCCAAGCTTCCAAAAATTACGAATCTCCAGAAATCTCAGCAAATATTTTTTCACCCAAACTGGATGATACTTTCAGGTAATGATCAGTACACTAAGGCGACTTGGTTCCCCAAATTTCGTTCTTCTATGTTGAAGCGTTCATTTCCAGTAACAGTTTGAATTTTGAGGTTTCACTCTGTTTTCTCCTATATTGATAGATGTATTTGGAACTCTAAATCCAACACGGTTTGTGCTAGCTTCTTGAAACTTGACACAGTAAAGTAGTTTCACGTTCTATATCTATGTTTTGTTTCCTCTTGATGTAGCCCTAAGCAGTGACTGGCGAGAAGCACTTTCATGGAAAGGGGTTGCCAAGCTTCCAAAAATTACGAATCTCCAGAAATGTCAGCAATTATTTTTTCACCCAAACTGGATGATACTTTCAGGTAATGATCAGTACACTAAGGCGACTTGGTTCCCCAAATTTCGTTCTTCTATGTTGAAGCGTTCATTTCCAGTAACAGTTTGAATATTGAGGTTTCACTCTGTTTTCTCCTATATTGATAGATGTATTTGCAACTCTAAATCCAACACGGTTTGTGCTAGCTTCTTGAAACTTGACACAGTGAAGTAGTTTCACGTTCTATCTCTATGTTTTGTTTCCTCTTGATGTAGCCCTAAGCAGTGACTGGCGAGAAGCACTTTCATGGAAAGGGGTTGCCAAGCTTCCAAAAATTACGAATCTCCAGAAATGTCAGCAAATATTTTTTCATCCAAACTTGATGATACTTTCAGGTATTGATCAGTACACTAAGGCGACTTGGTTCCCCAAATTTCGTTCTTCTATGTTGAAGCGTTCATTTCCAGTAACAGTTTGAATTTTGAGGTTTCACTCTGTTTTCTCCTATATTGATGGATGTATTTGGAACTCTAAATCGAACACGGTTTGTACTAGCTTCTTGAAACTTGACACAGTAAAGTAGTTTCACGTTCTATCTCTATGTTTTGTTTCCTCTTGATGTAGCCCTAAGCAGTGACTGGCGAGAAGCACTTTCATGGAAAGGGGTTGCCAAGCTTCCAAAAATTACGAATCTCCAGAAATCTCAGCAAATATTTTTTCACCCAAACTGGATGATACTTTCAGGTAATGATCAGTACACTAAGGCGACTTGGTTCCCCAAATTTCGTTCTTCTATGTTGAAGCGTTCATTTCCAGTAACAGTTTGAATTTTTAGGTTTCACTCTGTTTTCTCCTATATTGATACATGTATTTGCAACTCTAAATCGAACACGGTTTGTGCTAGCTTCTTGAAACTTGACACAGTAAAGTAGTTTCACGTTCTATCTCTATGTTTTGTTTCCTCTTGATGTAGCCTTAAGCAGTGACTGGCGAGAAGCCCTTTCATGGAAAGGGGTGGCCAAGGTTCCAAAAATTACGAATCTCCAGAAATTTCAGCAAATATTATTTTAACCCAAAATGGATGATACTTTCAGGTAATGATTAGTACACTAAGGCGACTTGGTTCCCCAAATTTCGTTCTTCTATGTTGAAGCGTTCATTTCCAGTAACAGTTTGAATTTTGAGGTTTCACTCTGTTTTCTCCTATATTGATAGATGTATTTGCAACTCTTAATCCAACACGGTTTGTGCTAGCTTCTTGAAACTTGACACAGTAAAGTAGTTTCACGTTCTATCTCTATGTTTTGTTTCCTCTTGATGTAGCCCTAAGCAGTGACTGGCGAGAAGCACTTTCTTGGAAAGGGGTTGCCAAGCTTCCAAAAATTACGAATCTCCACAAATGTCAGCAAATATTTTTTCACCCAAACTGGATGATACTTTCAGGTAATGATCAGTACACTAAGGCGACTGGGTTCCCCAAATTTTGTTCTTCTATGTTAAAGCGTTCATTTCCAGTAACAGTTTGAATTTTTAGGTTTCACTCTGTTTTCTCCTATATTGATAGATGTATTTGGAACTCTAAATCCAACACGGTTTGTGCTAGCTTCTTGAAACTTGACACAGTAAAGTAGTTTCACGTTCTATCTCTATGTTTTGTTTCCTCTTGATGTAGCCCTAAGCAGTGACTGGCGAGAAGCACTTTCATGGAAAGGGGTTGCCAAGCTTCCAAAAATTACGAATCTCCAGAAATCTCAGCAAATATTTTTTCACCCAAACTGGATGATACTTTCAGGTAATGATCAGTACACTAAGGCGACTTGGTTCCCCAAATTTCGTTCTTCTATGTTGAAGCGTTCATTTCCAGTAACAGTTTGAATTTTTAGGTTTCACTCTGTTTTCTCCTATATTGATAGATGTATTTGCAACTCTAAATCGAACACGGTTTGTGCTAGCTTCTTGAAACTTGACACAGTAAAGTAGTTTCACGTTCTATCTCTATGTTTTGTTTCCTCTTGATGTAGCCCTAAGCAGTGACTGGCGAGAAGCCCTTTCATGGAAAGGGGTTGCGAAGCTTCCAAAAATTACGAATCTCCAGAAATTTCAGCAAATATTTTTTCACCCAAACTGGATGATACTTTCAGGTAATGATCAGTACACTAAGGCGACTTGGTTCCCCAAATTTCGTTCTTCTATGTTGAAGCGTTCATTTCCAGTAACAGTTTGAATTTTGAGGTTTCACTCTGTTTTCTCCTATATTGATAGATGTATTTGGAACTCTAAATCCAACACGGTTTGTGCTAGCTTCTTGAAACTTGACACAGTAAAGTAGTTTCACGTTCTATCTCTATGTTTTGTTTCCTCTTGATGTAGCCCTAAGCAGTGACTGGCGAGAAGCACTTTCATGGAAAGGGGTTGCCAAGCTTCCAAAAATTACGAATCTCCAGAAATCTCAGCCAATATTTTTTCACCCAAACTGGATGATACTTTCAGGTAATGATCAGTACACTAAGGCGACTTGGTTCCCCAAATTTCGTTCTTCTATGTTGAAGCGTTCATTTCCAGTAACAGTTTGAATTTTGAGGTTTCACTCTGTTTTCTCCTATATTGATAGATGTATTTGGAACTCTAAATCCAACACGGTTTGTGCTAGCTTCTTGAAACTTGACACAGTTAAGTACTTTCACGTTCTATCTCTTTGTTTTGTTTCCTCTTGATGTAGCCCTAAGCAGTGACTGGCGAGAAACACTTTCATGGAAAGGGGTTGCCAAGCTTCCAAAAATTACGAATCTCCAGAAATCTCAGCAAATATTTTTTCACCCAAACTGGATGATACTTTCAGGTAATGATCAGTACACTAAGGCGACTTGGTTCCCCAAATTTCGTTCTTCTATGTTGAAGCGTTCATTTCCAGTAACAGTTTGAATTTTGAGGTTTCACTCTGTTTTCTCCTATATTGATAGATGTATTTGGAACTCTAAATCCAACACGGTTTGTGCTAGCTTCTTGAAACTTGACACAGTAAAGTAGTTTCACGTTCTATCTCTATGTTTTGTTTCCTCTTGACGTAGCCCTAAGCACTGACTGGCGAGAAACACTTTCATGGAAAGGGTTTGCCTAGCTTCCAAAAATTACGAATCTCCAGAAATCTCAGCAAATATTTTTTCACCCAAACTGGATGATACTTTCAGGTAATGATCAGTACACTAAGGCGACTTGGTTCCCCAAATTTCGTTCTTCTATGTTGAAGCGTTCATTTCCAGTAACAGTTTGAATTTTGAGGTTTCACTCTGTTTTTTCCAATATTGATAGATGTATTTGGAACTCTAAATCGAACACGGTTTGTGCTAGCTTCTTGAAACTTGACACAGTAAAGTAGTTTCACGTTCTATCTCTATGTTTTGTTTCCTCTTGATGTAGCCCTAAGCAGTGACTGGCGAGAAACACTTTCATAGAAAGGGGTTGCCAAGCTTCCAAAAATTACGAATCTCCAGAAATCTCAGCAAATATTTTTTCACCCAAACTGGATGATACTTTCAGGTAATGATCAGTACACTAAGGCGACTTGGTTCCCCAAATTTCATTCTTCTATGTTGAAGCGTTCATTTCCAGTAACAGTTTGAATTTTGAGGTTTCACTCTGTTTTCTCCTATATTGATAGATGTATTTGGAACTCTAAATCCAACACGGTTTGTGCTAGCTTCTTGAAACTTGACACAGTGAAGTAGTTTCACGTTCTATCTCTATGTTTTGTTTCCTCTTGATATAGCCCTATGCACTGACTGGCGAGAAACACTTTCATGGAAAGGGTTTGCCTAGCTTCCAAAAATTACGAATCTCCAGAAATCTCAGCAAATATTTTTTCACCCAAACTGGATGATACTTTCAGGTAATGATCAGTACACTAAGGCGACTTGGTTCCCCAAATTTCGTTCTTCTATGTTGAAGCGTTCATTTCCAGTAACAGTTTGAATTTTGAGGTTTCACTCTGTTTTTTCCTATATTGATAGATGTATTTGGAACTCTAAATCGAACACGGTTTGTGCTAGCTTCTTGAAACTTGACAGAGTAAAGTAGTTTCACGTTCTATCTCTATGTTTTGTTTCCTCTTGATGTAGCCCTTAGCAGTGACTGGCGAGAAGCACTTTCATGGAAAGGGGTTGCCAAGCTTCCAAAAATTACGAATCTCCAGAAATCTCAGCAAATATTTTTTCACCCAAACTGGATGATACTTTCAGGTAATGATCAGTACACGAAGGCGACTTGGTTCCCCAAATTTCGTTCTTCTATGTTGAAGCGTTCATTTCCAGTAACAGTTTGAATTTTTAGGTTTCACTCTGTTTTCTCCTATATTGATAGATGTATTTGCAACTCTAAATCGAACACGGTTTGTGATAGCTTCTTGAAACTTGACACAGTAAAGTAGTTTCACGTTCTATCTCTATGTTTTGTTTCCTCTTGATGTAGCCCTAAGCAGTGACTGGCGATTAGCACTTTCATGGAAAGGGGTTGCGAAGCTTCCAAAAATTACGAATCTCCAGAAATCTCAGCAAATATTTTTTCACCCAAACTGGATGATACTTTCAGGTAATGATCAGTACACTAAGGCGACTTGGTTCCCCAAATTTCGTTCTTCTATGTTGAAGCGTTCATTTCCAGTAACAGTTTGAATTTTTAGGTTTCACTCTGTTTTCTCCTATATTGATAGATGTATTTGGAACTCTAAATCCGACACGGATTGTGCTAGCTTCTTGAAACTTGACACAGTAAAGTAGTTTCACGTTCTATCTCTATGTTTTGTTTCCTCTTGACGTAGCCCTAAGCAGCGACTGGCGAGAAACACTTTCATGGAAAGGGGATGCGAAGCTTCCAAAAATTACGAATCTCCAGAAATCTCAGCAAATATTTTTTCACCCAAACTGGATGATACTTTCAGGTAATGATCAGTACACGAAGGTGACTTGATTCCCCAAATTTCGTGCTTCTATGTTGAAGCGTTCATTTGCAGTAACAGTTTGAATTTTTAGGTTTCAATCTGTTTTCTCCTATATTGATAGATGTATTTGGAACTCTAAATCCAACAGGGTTTGTGCTAGCTTCATGAAACTTGACACAGTAAAGTAGTTTCACGTTCTATCTCTACATTTTGTTTCCTCTTGACGTAGCCCTAAGCACTGACTGGCGAGAAACACTTTCATGGAAAGGGTTTGCCTAGCTTCCAAAAATGAAGAATCTCCAGAAATTTCAGCCAATATTTTTTCACCCAAACTGGATGATACTTTCAGGTAATGATCAGTACCCTAAGGCGACTTGGTTCCCCAAATTTCGTTCTTCTATGTTGAAGCGTTCATTTCCAGTAACATTTTGAATTTTTAGGTTTCACTCAGTTTTCTCCAATATTGATAGATGTATTTGCAACTCTAAATCCAACACGGTTTGTGCTAGCTTCTTGAAACTTGACACAGTAAAGTAGTTTCACGTTCTATCTCTATGTTTTGTTTCCTCTTGATGTAGCCCTAAGCAGTGACTGGCGAGAAGCACTTTCATGGAAAGGGGTTGCCAAGCTTGCAAAAATTACGAATCTCCAGAAATTTCAGCCAATATTTTTTCACCCAAACTGGATGATACTTTCAGGTAATGATCAGTACACTAAGGCGACTTGGTTCCCCAAATTTCGTTCTTCTATGTTGAAGCGTTCATTTCCAGTAACAGTTTGAATTTTTAGGTATCACTCTGTTTTCTCCTATATTGATAGATGTATTTGGAACTCTAAATCCAACACGGTTTGTGCTAGCTTCTTGAAACTTGACACAGTAAAGTAGTTTCACGTTCTATCTCTACGTTTTGTTTCCTCTTGATGTAGCCCTAAGCAGTGACTGGCGAGAAGCACTTTCATGGAAAGGGGTTGCCAAGCTTCCAAAAATTACGAATCTCCAGAAATGTCAGCAAATATTTTTTCACCCAAACTGGATGATACTTCTAGGTAATGATCAGTACACTAAGGCGACTTGGTTCCCCAAATTTCGTTCTTCTATGTTGAAGCGTTCATTTCCAGTAACAGTTTGAATTTTGAGGTTTCACTCTGTTTTCTCCTATATTGATAGATGTATTTGGAACTCTAAATCCAACACGGTTTGTGCTAGCTTCTTGAAAATTGACACAGTAAAGTAGTTTCACGTTCTATCTCTATGTTTTGTTTCCTCTTGATGTAGCCCTAAGCAGTGACTGGCGAGAAGCACTTTCATGGAAAGGGGTTGCCAAGCTTGCAAAAATTACGTATCTCCAGAAATGTCAGCAAATATTTTTTCACCCAAACTGGATGATACTTTCAGGTAATGATCAGTACACTAAGGCGACTTGGTTCCCCAAATTTCGTTCTTCTATGTTGAAGCGTTCATTTCCAGTAACAGTTTGAATTTTGAGGTTTCACTCTGTTTTCTCCTATATTGATAAATGTATTTGGAACTCTAAAACCAACACGGTTTGTGCTAGCTTCTTGAAACTTGACACAGTAAAGTAGTTTCACATTTTATCTCTATGTTTTGTTTCCTCTTGATGTAGCCCTAAGCACTGACTGGCGAGAAGCACTTTCATGGAAAGGGGTTGCCAAGCTTCCAAAAATTACGAATCTCCAGAAATCTCAGCCAATATTTTTTCACCCAAACTGGATGATACTTTCAGGTAATGATCAGTACACGAAGGCGACTTGGTTCTCCAAATTTCGTTCTTCTATGTTGAAGCGTTCATTTCCAGTAACAGTTTGAATTTTTAGGTTTCACTCAGTTTTCTCCTATATTGATAGATGTATTTGCAACTCTAAATCCAACACGGTTTGTGCTAGCTTCTTGAAACTTGACACAGTAAAGTAGTTTCACGTTCTATCTCTATGTTTTGTTTCCTCTTGATGTAGCCCTAAGCAGTGACTGGCGAGAAGCACTTTCAGGGAAAGGGGTTGCCAAGCTTCCAAAAATTACGAATCTCCAGAAATGTCAGCAAATATTTTTTCATCCAAACTTGATGATACTTTCAGGTATTGATCAGTACACTAAGGCGACTTGGTTCCCCAAATTTCGTTCTTCTATGTTGAAGCGTTCATTTCCAGTAACAGTTTGAATTTTGAGGTTTCACTCTGTTTTCTCCTATATTTATGGATGTATTTGGAACTCTAAATCGAACACGGTTTGTACTAGCTTCTTGAAACTTGACACAGTAAAGTAGTTTCACGTTCTATCTCTATGTTTTGTTTCCTCTTGATGTAGCCCTAAGCCGTGACTGGCGAGAAGCACTTTCATGGAAAGGGGTTGCCAAGCTTCCAAAAATTACGAATCTCCAGAAATGTCAGCAAATATTTTTTCACCCAAACTGGATGATACTTTCAGGTAATGATCAGTACACTAAGGCGACTTGGTTCCCCAAATTTCGTTCTTCTATGTTGAAGCGTTCATTTCCAGTAACAGTTTGAAATTTGAGGTTTCACTCAGTTTTCTCCTATATTGATAGATGTATTTGCAAATCTAAATCCAACACGGTTTGTGCTAGCTTCTTAAAACTTGACACAGTAAAGTAGTTTCACGTTCTATCTCTATGTTTTGTTTCCTCTTGATGTAGCCCTAAGCAGTGACTGGCGAGAAGCACTTTCATGGAAAGGGGTTGCCAAGCTTCCAAAAATTACGAATCTCCAGAAATCTCAGCAAATATTTTTTCACCCAAACTGGATGATACGTTCAGGTAATGATCTGTACACTAAGGCGACTTGCTTCCCCAAATTTCGTTCTTCTATGTTGAAGCGTTCATTTCCAGTAACAGTTTGAATTTTGAGGTTTCACTCTGTTTTCTCCTATATTGATAGATGTATTTGCAACTCTAAATCCAACACGGTTTTTGCTAGCTTCTTGAAACTTGACACAGTAAAGTAGTTTCACGTTCTATCTCTATGTTTTGTTTCCTCTTGATGTAGCCCTAAGCACTGACTGGCGAGAAACCCTTTCATGGAAAGGGGTTGCGAAGCTTCCAAAAATTACGAATCTCCAGAAATTTCAGCCAATATTTTTTCACCCAAACTTGATGATACTTTCAGGTAATGATCAGTACACAAAGGCGACTTGGTTCCCCAAATTTCGTTCTTCTGTGTTGAAGCGTTCATTTCCAGTAACAGTTTGAATTTTTAGGTGTCACTCTGTTTTCTCCTATATTGATAGATGTATTTGCAACTCTAAATCCAACACGGTTTGTGCTAGCTACTTGAAACTTGACACAGTAAAGTAGTTTCACGTTCTATCTCTATGTTTTGTTTCCTCTTGACGTAGCCCTAAGCACTGACTGGCGAGAAACACTTTCATGGAAAGGGTTTGCCTAGCTTCCAAAAATGACGAATCTACAGAAATGTCAGCAAATATTTTGTCACCCAAACTGGATGATACTTTCAGGTAATGATCAGTACACTAAGGCGACTTGGTTCCCCAAATTTCGTTCTTCTATGTTGAAGCGTTCATTTCCAGTAACAGTTTGAATTTTGAGGTTTCACTCTGTTTTCTCCTATATTGATAGATGTATTTGGAACTCTAAATCCAACACGGTTTGTGCTAGCTTCTTGAAACTTGACACAGTAAAGTAGTTTCACGTTCTATCTCTATGTTTTGTTTCCTCTTGACGTAGCCCTAAGCAGTGACTGGCGAGAAGCACTTTCATGGAAAGGGGTTGCCAAGCTTCCAAAAATTACGAATCTCCAGAAATCTCAGCCAATATTTTTTCACCGAAACTGGATGATACTTTCAGGTAATGATCAGTACACGAAGGCGACTTGGTTCCCCAAATTTCGTTCTTCTATGTTGAAGCGTTCATTTCCAGTAACAGTTTGAATTTTTAGGTTTCACTCTGTTTTCTCCTATATTGATAGATGTATTTGGAACTCTAAATCCGACACGGATTGTGCTAGCTTCTTGAAACTTGACACAGTAAAGTAGTTTCACGTTCTATCTCTATGGTTTGTTTCCTCTTGATGTAGCCCTAAGCAGTGACTGGCGAGAAGCACTTTCATGGAAAGGGGTTGCCAAGCTTCCAAAAATTACGAATCTCCAGAAATCTCAGCAAATATTTTTTCACCCAAACTGGATGATACTTTCAGGTAATGATCTGTACACTAAGGCGACTTGCTTCCCCAAATTTCGTTCTTCTATGTTGAAGCGTTCATTTCCAGTAACAGTTTGAATTTTTAGGTTTCACTCTGTTTTCTCCTATATTGATAGATGTATTTGCAACTCTAAATCCAACACGGTTTTTGCTAGCTTCTTGAAACTTGACACAGTAAAGTAGTTTCACGTTCTATCTCTATGTTTTGTTTCCTCTTGATGTAGCCCTAAGCACTGACTGTCGAGAAACCCTTTCATGGAAAGGGGTTGCGAAGCTTCCAAAAATTACGAATCTCCAGAAATTTCAGCCAATATTTTTTCACCCAAACTTGATGATACTTTCAGGTAATGATCAGTACACTAAGGCGACTTGGTTCCCCAAATTTCGTTCTTCTGTGTTGAAGCGTTCATTTCCAGTAACAGTTTGAATTTTTAGGTATCACTCTGTTTTCTCCTATATTGATAGATGTATTTGCAACTCTAAATCCAACACGGTTTGTGCTAGCTTCTTGAAACTTGACACAGTAAAGTAGTTTCACGTTCTATCTCTATGTTTTGTTTCCTCTTGATGTAGCCCTAAGCACTGACTGGCGAGAAACACTTTCATGGAAAGGGTTTGCCTAGCTTCCAAAAATGACGAATCTACAGAAATGTCAGCAAATATTTTGTCACCCAAACTGGATGATACTTTCAGGTAATGATCAGTACACTAAGGCGACTTGGTTCCCCAAATTTCGTTCTTCTATGTTGAAGCGTTCATTTCCAGTAACAGTTTGAATTTTGAGGTTTCACTCTGTTTTCTCCTATACTGATAGATGTATTTGGAACTCTAAATCCAACACGGTTTGTGCTAGCTTCTTGAAAATTGACACAGTAAAGTAGTTTCACGTTCTATCTCTATGTTTTGTTTCCTCTTGACGTAGCCCTAAGCAGTGACTGGCGAGAAGCACTTTCATGGAAAGGGGTTGCCAAGCTTCCAAAAATTACGAATCTCCAGAAATCTCAGCCAATATTTTTTCACCGAAACTGGATGATACTTTCAGGTAATGATCAGTACACGAAGGCGACTTGGTTCCCCAAATTTCGTTCTTCTATGTTGAAGCGTTCATTTCCAGTAACAGTTTGAATTTTTAGGTTTCACTCTGTTTTCTCCTATATTGATAGATGTATTTGGAACTCTAAATCCGACACGGATTGTGCTAGCTTCTTGAAACTTGACACAGTAAAGTAGTTTCACGTTCTATCTCTATGGTTTGTTTCCTTTTGATGTAGCCCTAAGCACTGACTGGCGAGAAACACTTTCATGGAAAGGGGATGCGAAGCTTCCAAAAATTACGAATCTCCAGAAATCTCAGCAAATATTTTTTCACCCAAACTGGATGATACTTTCAGGTAATGATCAGTACACTAAGGCGACTTGGTTCCCCAAATTTCGTTCTTCTATTTTGAAGGGTTCATTTCCAGTAACAGTTTGAATATTGAGGTTTCACTCTGTTTTCTCCTATATTGATAGATGTATTTGGAACTCTAAATCCAACACAGTTTGTGCTAGCTTCATGAAACTTGACACAGTAAAGTAGTTTCACGTTCTATCTCTATGTTTTGTTTCCTCTTGACGTAGCCCTAAGCAGTGACTGGCGAGAACCACTTTCATGGAAAGGGGTTGCCAAGCTTCCAAAAATTACGAATCTCCAGAAATCTCAGCAAATATTTTTTCACCCAAACTGGATGATACTTTCAGGTAATGATCAGTACACTAAGGCGACTTGGTTCCCCAAATTTCGTTCTTCTATGTTGAAGCGTTCATTTCCAGTAACAGTTTGAATTTTGAGGTTTCACTCTGTTTTCTCCTATATTGATAGATGTATTTGGAACTCTAAATCCAACACGGTTTGTGCTAGCTTCTTGAAACTTGACACAGTAAAGTAGTTTCACGTTCTATATCTATGTTTTGTTTCCTCTTGATGTAGCCCTAAGCAGTGACTGGCGAGAAGCACTTTCATGGAAAGGGGTTGCCAAGCTTCCAAAAATTACGAATCTCCAGAAATGTCAGCAAATATTTTTTCACCCAAACTGGATGATACTTTCAGGTAATGATCAGTACACTAAGGCGACTTGGTTCCCCAAATTTCGTTCTTCTATGTTGAAGCGTTCATTTCCAGTAACAGTTTGAATATTGAGGTTTCACTCTGTTTTCTCCTATATTGATAGATGTATTTGCAACTCTAAATCCAACACGGTTTGTGCTAGCTTCTTGAAACTTGACACAGTGAAGTAGTTTCACGTTCTATCTCTATGTTTTGTTTCCTCTTGATGTAGCCCTAAGCAGTGACTGGCGAGAAGCACTTTCATGGAAAGGGGTTGCCAAGCTTCCAAAAATTACGAATCTCCAGAAATGTCAGCAAATATTTTTTCATCCAAACTTGATGATACTTTCAGGTATTGATCAGTACACTAAGGCGACTTGGTTCCCCAAATTTCGTTCTTCTATGTTGAAGCGTTCATTTCCAGTAACAGTTTGAATTTTGAGGTTTCACTCTGTTTTCTCCTATATTGATGGATGTATTTGGAACTCTAAATGGAACACGGTTTGTACTAGCTTCTTGAAACTTGACACAGTAAAGTAGTTTCACGTTCTATCTCTATGTTTTGTTTCCTCTTGATGTAGCCCTAAGCAGTGACTGGCGAGAAGCACTTTCATGGAAAGGGGTTGCCAAGCTTCCAAAAATTACGAATCTCCAGAAATGTCAGCAAATATTTTTTCACCCAAACTGGATGATACTTTCAGGTAATGATCAGTACACTAAGGCGACTTGGTTCCCCAAATTTCGTTCTTCTATGTTGAAGCGTTCATTTCCAGTAACAGTTTGAATTTTTAGGTTTCACTCTGTTTTCTCCTATATTGATAGATGTATTTGCAACTCTAAATCGAACACGGTTTGTGCTAGCTTCTTGAAACTTGACACAGTAAAGTAGTTTCACGTTCTATCTCTATGTTTTGTTTCCTCTTGATGTAGCCCTAAGCAGTGACTGGCGAGAAGCCCTTTCATGGAAAGGGGTTGCCAAGCTTACAAAAATTACGAATCTCCAGAAATTTCAGCAAATATTATTTTAACCCAAAATGGATGATACTTTCAGGTAATGATTAGTACACTAAGGCGACTTGGATCCCCAAATTTCGTTCTTCTATGTTGAAGCGTTCATTTCCAGTAACAGTTTGAATTTTGAGGTTTCACTCTGTTTTCTCCTATATTGATAGATGTATTTGCAACTCTTAATCCAACACGGTTTGTGCTAGCTTCTTGAAACTTGACACAGTAAAGTAGTTTCACGTTCTATCTCTATGTTTTGTTTCCTCTTGATGTAGCCCTAAGCAGTGACTGGCGAGAAGCACTTTCATGGAAAGGGGTTGCCAAGCTTCCAAAAATTACGAATCTCCAGAAATGTCAGCAAATATTTTTTCACCCAAACTGGATGATACTTTCAGGTAATGATCAGTACACTAAGGCGACTGGGTTCCCCAAATTTTGTTCTTCTATGTTAAAGCGTTCATTTCCAGTAACAGTTTGAATTTTTAGGTTTCACTCTGTTTTCTCCTATATTGATAGATGTATTTGGAACTCTAAATCCAACACGGTTTGTGCTAGCTTCTTGAAACTTGACACAGTAAAGTAGTTTCACGTTCTATCTCTATGTTTTGTTTCCTCTTGATGTAGCCCTAAGCAGTGACTGGCGAGAAGCAGTTTCATGGAAAGGGGTTGCCAAGCTTCCAAAAATTACGAATCTCCAGAAATCTCAGCAAATATTTTTTCACCCAAACTGGATGATACTTTCAGGTAATGATCAGTACACTAAGGCGACTTGGTTCCCCAAATTTCGTTCTTCTATGTTGAAGCGTTCATTTCCAGTAACAGTTTGAATTTTTAGGTTTCACTCTGTTTTCTCCTATATTGATAGATGTATTTGGAACTCTAAATCGAACACGGTTTGTGCTAGCTTCTTGAAACTTGACACAGTAAAGTAGTTTCACGTTCTATCTCTATGTTTTGTTTCCTCTTGATGTAGCCCCAAGCAGTGACTGGCGAGAAGCCCTTTCATGGAAAGGGGTTGCCAAGCTTCCAAAAATTACGAATCTCCAGAAATTTCAGCAAATATTTTTTCACCCAAACTGGATGATACTTTCAGGTAATGATTAGTACACTAAGGCGACTTGGTTCCCCAAATTTCGTTCTTCTATGTTGAAGCGTTCATTTCCAGTAACAGTTTGAATTTTGAGGTTTCACTCTGTTTTCTCCTATATTGATAGATGTATTTGCAACTCTAAATCGAACACGGTTTGTGCTAGCTTCTTGAAACTTGACACAGTAAAGTAGTTTCACGTTCTATCTCTATGTTTTGTTTCCTCTTGATGTAGCCCTAAGCAGTGACTGGCGAGAAGCCCTTTCATGGAAAGGGGTTGCGAAGCTTCCAAAAATTACGAATCTCCAGAAATTTCAGCAAATATTTTTTCACCCAAACTGGATGATACTTTCAGGTAATGATCAGTACACTAAGGCGACTTGGTTCCCCAAATTTCGTTCTTCTATGTTGAAGCGTTCATTTCCAGTAACAGTTTGAATTTTGAGGTTTCACTCTGTTTTCTCCTATATTGATAGATGTATTTGGAACTCTAAATCCAACACGGTTTGTGCTAGCTTCTTGAAACTTGACACAGTAAAGTAGTTTCACGTTCTATCTCTATGTTTTGTTTCCTCTTGATGTAGCCCTAAGCAGTGACTGGCGAGAAGCACTTTCATGGAAAGGGGTTGCCATCTTCCAAAAATTACGAATCTCCAGAAATCTCAGCAAATATTTTTTCACCCAAACTGGATGATACTTTCAGGTAATGATCAGTACACTAAGGCGACTTGGTTCCCCAAATTTCGTTCTTCTATATTGAAGCGTTCATTTCCAGTAACAGTTTGAATTTTTAGGTTTCACTCTGTTTTCTCCTATATTGATAGATGTATTTGGAACTCTAAATCCAACACGGTTTGTGCTAGCTTCTTGAAACTTGACACAGTTAAGTAGTTTCACGTTCTATCTCTATGTTTTGTTTCCTCTTGATGTAGCCCTAAGCAGTGACTGGCGAGAAACACTTTCATGGAAAGGGGTTGCCAAGCTTCCAAAAATTACGAATCTCCAGAAATCTCAGCAAATATTTTTTCACCCAAACTGGATGATACTTTCAGGTAATGATCAGTACACTAAGGCGACTTGGTTCCCCAAATTTCGTTCTTCTATGTTGAAGCGTTCATTTCCAGTAACAGTTTGAATTTTGAGGTTTCACTCTGTTTTCTCCTATATTGATAGATGTATTTGGAACTCTAAATCCAACACGGTTTGTGCTAGCTTCTTGAAACTTGACACAATAAAGTA
Source organism: Spermophilus citellus (assembly GCF_964194105.1). Lineage (NCBI taxonomy): Eukaryota > Metazoa > Chordata > Mammalia > Rodentia > Sciuridae > Spermophilus > Spermophilus citellus. Next base: position 48,506,235 of record NC_138187.1, on the reverse strand, counting down.
GTTTCACGTTCTATCTCTATGTTTTGTTTCCTCTTGATGTAGCCCTATGCACTGACTGGCGAGAAACACTTTCATGGAAAGGGTTTGCCTAGCTTCCAAAAATTACGAATCTCCAGAAATCTCAGCAAATATTTTTTCACCCAAACTGGATGATAATTTCAGGTAATGATCAGTGCACTAAGGCGACTTGGTTCCCCAAATTTCGTTCTTCTATGTTGAAGCGTTCATTTCCAGTAACAGTTTGAATTTTGAGGTTTCACTCTGTTTTTTCCTATATTGATAGATGTATTTGGAACTCTAAATCGAACACGGTTTGTGCTAGCTTCTTGAAACTTGACACAGTAAAGTAGTTTCACGTTCTATCTCTATGTTTTGTTTCCTCTTGATGTAGCCCTAAGCAGTGACTGGCGAGAAACACTTTCATAGAAAGGGGTTGCCAAGCTTCCAAAAATTACGAATCTCAAGAAATCTCAGCAAATATTTTTTCACCCAAACTGGATGATACTTTCAGGTAATGATCAGTACACTAAGGCGACTTGGTTCCCCAAATTTCGTTCTTCTATGTTGAAGCGTTCATTTCCAGTAACAGTTTGAATTTTGAGGTTTCACTCTGTTTTCTCCTATATTGATAGATGTATTTGGAACTCTAAATCCAACACGGTTTGTGCTAGCTTCTTGAAACTTGACACAGTGAAGTAGTTTCACGTTCTATCTCTATGTTTTGTTTCCTCTTGATATAGCCCTATGCACTGACTGGCGAGAAGCAGTTTCATGGAAAGGGGTTGCCAAGCTTCCAAAAATTACGAATCTCCAGAAATCTCAGCAAATATTTTTTCACCCAAACTGGATGATACTTTCAGGTAATGATCAGTACACTAAGGCGACTTGGTTCCCCAAATTTCGTTCTTCTATGTTGAAGCGTTCATTTCCAGTAACAGTTTGAATTTTTAGGTTTCACTCTGTTTTCTCCTATATTGATAGATGTATTTGGAACTCTAAATCGAACACGGTTTGTGCTAGCTTCTTGAAACTTGACACAGTAAAGTAGTTTCACGTTCTATCTCTATGTTTTGTTTCCTCTTGATGTAGCCCCAAGCAGTGACTGGCGAGAAGCCCTTTCATGGAAAGGGGTTGCCAAGCTTCCAAAAATTACGAATCTCCAGAAATTTCAGCAAATATTTTTTCACCCAAACTGGATGATACTTTCAGGTAATGATTAGTACACTAAGGCGACTTGGTTCCCCAAATTTCGTTCTTCTATGTTGAAGCGTTCATTTCCAGTAACAGTTTGAATTTTTAGGTTTCACTCTGTTTTCTCCTATATTGATAGATGTATTTGCAACTCTAAATCGAACACGGTTTGTGCTAGCTTCTTGAAACTTGACACAGTAAAGTAGTTTCACGTTCTATCTCTATGTTTTGTTTCCTCTTGATGTAGCCCTAAGCAGTGAATGGCGAGAAGCCCTTTCATGGAAAGGGGTTGCGAAGCTTCCAAAAATTACGAATCTCCAGAAATTTCAGCAAATATTTTTTCACCCAAACTGGATGATACTTTCAGGTAATGATCAGTACACTAAGGCGACTTGGTTCCCCAAATTTCGTTCTTCTATGTTGAAGCGTTCATTTCCAGTAACAGTTTGAATTTTGAGGTTTCACTCTGTTTTCTCCTATATTGATAGATGTATTTGGAACTCTAAATCCAACACGGTTTGTGCTAGCTTCTTGAAACTTGACACAGTAAAGTAGTTTCACGTTCTATCTCTATGTTTTGTTTCCTCTTGATGTAGCCCTAAGCAGTGACTGGCGAGAAGCACTTTCATGGAAAGGGGTTGCCAAGCTTCCAAAAATTACGAATCTCCAGAAATCTCAGCAAATATTTTTTCACCCAAACTGGATGATACTTTCAGGTAATGATCAGTACACTAAGGCGACTTGGTTCCCCAAATTTCGTTCTTCTATATTGAAGCGTTCATTTCCAGTAACAGTTTGAATTTTTAGGTTTCACTCTGTTTTCTCCTATATTGATAGATGTATTTGGAACTCTAAATCCAACACGGTTTGTGCTAGCTTCTTGAAACTTGACACAGTTAAGTAGTTTCACGTTCTATCTCTATGTTTTGTTTCCTCTTGATGTAGCCCTAAGCAGTGACTGGCGAGAAACACTTTCATGGAAAGGGGTTGCCAAGCTTCCAAAAATTACGAATCTCCAGAAATCTCAGCAAATATTTTTTCACCCAAACTGGATGATACTTTCAGGTAATGATCAGTACACTAAGGCGACTTGGTTCCCCAAATTTCGTTCTTCTATGTTGAAGCGTTCATTTCCAGTAACAGTTTGAATTTTGAGGTTTCACTCTGTTTTTTCCTATATTGATAGATGTATTTGGAACTCTAAATCGAACACGGTTTGTGCTAGCTTCTTGAAACTTGACACAGTAAAGTAGTTTCACGTTCTATCTCTATGTTTTGTTTCCTCTTGATGTAGCCCTAAGCAGTGACTGGCGAGAAACACTTTCATAGAAAGGGGTTGCCAAGCTTCCAAAAATTACGAATCTCAAGAAATCTCAGCAAATATTTTTTCACCCAAACTGGATGATACTTTCAGGTAATGATCAGTACACTAAGGCGACTTGGTTCCCCAAATTTCGTTCTTCTATGTTGAAGCGTTCATTTCCAGTAACAGTTTGAATTTTGAGGTTTCACTCTGTTTTCTCCTATATTGATAGATGTATTTGGAACTCTAAATCCAACACGGTTTGTGCTAGCTTCTTGAAACTTGACACAGTGAAGTAGTTTCACGTTCTATCTCTATGTTTTGTTTCCTCTTGATATAGCCCTATGCACTGACTGGCGAGAAACACTTTCATGGAAAGGGTTTGCCTAGCTTCCAAAAATTACGAATCTCCAGAAATCTCAGCAAATATTTTTTCACCCAAACTGGATGATACTTTCAGGTAATGATCAGTACACTAAGGCGACTTGGTTCCCCAAATTTCGTTCTTCTATGTTGAAGCGTTCATTTCCAGTAACAGTTTGAATTTTGAGGTTTCACTCTGTTTTTTCCTATATTGATAGATGTATTTGGAACTCTAAATCGAACACGGTTTGTGCTAGCTTCTTGAAACTTGACACAGTAAAGTAGTTTCACGTTCTATCTCTATGTTTTGTTTCCTCTTGATGTAGCCCTAAGCAGTGACTGGCGAGAAGCACTTTCATGGAAAGGGGTTGCCAAGCTTCCAAAAATTACGAATCTCCAGAAATCTCAGCAAATATTTTTTCACCCAAACTGGATGATACTTTCAGGTAATGATCAGTACACTAAGGCGACTTGGTTCCCCAAATTTCGTTCTTCTATGTTGAAGCGTTCATTTCCAGTAACAGTTTGAATTTTTAGGTTTCACTCTGTTTTCTCCTATATTGATAGATGTATTTGCAACTCTAAATCGAACACGGTTTGTGCTAGCTTCTTGAAACTTGACACAGTAAAGTAGTTTCACGTTCTATCTCTATGTTTTGTTTCCTCTTGATGTAGCCCTAAGCAGTGACTGGCGATTAGCACTTTCATGGAAAGGGGTTGCGAAGCTTCCAAAAATTACGAATCTCCAGAAATCTCAGCAAATATTTTTTCACCCAAACTGGATGATACTTTCAGGTAATGATCAGTACACTAAGGCGACTTGGTTCCCCAAATTTCGTTCTTCTATGTTGAAGCGTTCATTTCCAGTAACAGTTTGAATTTTTAGGTTTCACTCTGTTTTCTCCTATATTGATAGATGTATTTGGAACTCTAAATCCGACACGGATTGTGCTAGCTTCTTGAAACTTGACACAGTAAAGTAGTTTCACGTTCTATCTCTATGTTTTGTTTCCTCTTGACGTAGCCCTAAGCAGTGACTGGCGAGAAACACTTTCATGGAAAGGGGATGCGAAGCTTCCAAAAATTACGAATCTCCAGAAATCTCAGCAAATATTTTTTCACCCAAACTGGATGATACTTTCAGGTAATGATCAGTACACGAAGGTGACTTGGTTCCCCAAATTTCGTGCTTCTATGTTGAAGCGTTCATTTGCAGTAACAGTTTGAATTTTTAGGTTTCAATCTGTTTTCTCCTATATTGATAGATGTATTTGGAACTCTAAATCCAACAGGGTTTGTGCTAGCTTCATGAAACTTGACACAGTAAAGTAGTTTCACGTTCTATCTCTACATTTTGTTTCCTCTTGACGTAGCCCTAAGCACTGACTGGCGAGAAACACTTTCATGGAAAGGGTTTGCCTAGCTTCCAAAAATGAAGAATCTCCAGAAATTTCAGCCAATATTTTTTCACCCAAACTGGATGATACTTTCAGGTAATGATCAGTACCCTAAGGCGACTTGGTTCCCCAAATTTCGTTCTTCTATGTTGAAGCGTTCATTTCCAGTAACATTTTGAATTTTTAGGTTTCACTCAGTTTTCTCCAATATTGATAGATGTATTTGCAACTCTAAATCCAACACGGTTTGTGCTAGCTTCTTGAAACTTGACACAGTAAAGTAGTTTCACGTTCTATCTCTATGTTTTGTTTCCTCTTGACGTAGCCCTAAGCAGTGACTGGCGAGAAGCACTTTCATGGAAAGGGGTTGCCAAGCTTCCAAAAATTACGAATCTCCAGAAATCTCAGCAAATATTTTTTCACCCAAACTGGATGATACTTTCAGGTATTGATCAGTACACTAAGGCGACTTGGTTCCCCAAATTTCGTTCTTCTATGTTGAAGCGTTCATTTCCAGTAACAGTTTGAATTTTGAGGTTTCACTCTGTTTTCTCCTATATTTATGGATGTATTTGGAACTCTAAATCGAACACGGTTTGTACTAGCTTCTTGAAACTTGACACAGTAAAGTAGTTTCACGTTCTATCTCTATGTTTTGTTTCCTCTTGATGTAGCCCTTAGCACTGACTGGCGAGAAACCCTTTCATGGAAAGGGGTTGCGAAGCTTCCAAAAATTACGAATCTCCAGAAATTTCAGCCAATATTTTTTCACCCAAACTGGATGATACTTTCAGGTAATGATCAGTACCCTAAGGCGACTTGGTTCCCCAAATTTCGTTCTTCTATGTTGAAGCGTTCATTTCCAGTAACATTTTGAATTTTTAGGTTTCACTCAGTTTTCTCCTATATTGATAGATGTATTTGGAACTCTAAATCCAACACGGTTTGTGCTAGCTTCTTGAAACTTGACACAGTAAAGTAGTTTCACGTTCTATCTCTATGTTTTGTTTCCTCTTGATGTAGCCCTAAGCAGTGACTGGCGAGAAGCACTTTCATGGAAAGGGGTTGCCAAGCTTCCAAAAATTACGAATCTCCAGAAATGTCAGCAAATATTTTTTCATCCAAACTTGATGATACTTTCAGGTATTGATCAGTACACTAAGGCGACTTGGTTCCCCAAATTTCGTTCTTCTATGTTGAAGCGTTCATTTCCAGTAACAGTTTGAATTTTGAGGTTTCACTCTGTTTTCTCCTATATTTATGGATGTATTTGGAACTCTAAATCGAACACGGTTTGTACTAGCTTCTTGAAACTTGACACAGTAAAGTAGTTTCACGTTCTATCTCTATGTTTTGTTTCCTCTTGATGTAGCCCTAAGCCGTGACTGGCGAGAAGCACTTTCATGGAAAGGGGTTGCCAAGCTTCCAAAAATTACGAATCTCCAGAAATGTCAGCAAATATTTTTTCACCCAAACTGGATGATACTTTCAGGTAATGATCAGTACACTAAGGCGACTTGGTTCCCCAAATTTCATTCTTCTATGTTGAAGCGTTCATTTCCAGTAACAGTTTGAATTTTGAGGTTTCACTCAGTTTTCTCCTATATTGATAGATGTATTTGCAACTCTAAATCAAACACGGTTTGTGCTAGCTTCTTGAAACTTGACACAGTAAAGTAGTTTCACGTTCTATCTCTATGTTTTGTTTCCTCTTGATGTAGCCCTAAGCAGTGACTGGCGAGAAGCACTTTCATGGAAAGGGGTTGCCAAGCTTCCAAAAATTACGAATCTCCAGAAATCTCAGCAAATATTTTTTCACCCAAACTGGATGATACTTTCAGGTATTGATCAGTACACTAAGGCGACTTGGTTCCCCAAATTTCCTTCTTCTATGTTGAAGCGTTCATTTCCAGTAACAGTTTGAATTTTGAGGTTTCACTCTGTTTTCTCCTATATTTATGGATGTATTTGGAACTCTAAATCGAACACGGTTTGTACTAGCTTCTTGAAACTTGACACAGTAAAGTAGTTTCACGTTCTATCTCTATGTTTTGTTTCCTCTTGATGTAGCCCTAAGCAGTGACTGGCGAGAAGCACTTTCATGGAAAGGGGTTGCCAAGCTTCCAAAAATTACGAATCTCCAGAAATCTCAGCCAATATTTTTTCACCCAAACTGGATGATACTTTCAGGTAATGATCAGTACACTAAGGCGACTTGGTTCCCCAAATTTCGTTCTTCTATGTTGAAGCGTTCATTTCCAGTAACAGTTTGAATTTTGAGGTTTCACTCTGTTTTCTCCTATATTGATAGATGTATTTGCAACTCTAAATCCAACACGGTTTTTGCTAGCTTCTTGAAACTTGACACAGTAAAGTAGTTTCACGTTCTATCTCTATGTTTTGTTTCCTCTTGATGTAGACCTAAGCACTGACTGGCGAGAAACCCTTTCATGGAAAGGGGTTGCGAAGCTTCCAAAAATTACAAATCTCCAGAAATTTCAGCCAATATTTTTTCACCCAAACTTGATGATACTTTCAGGTAATGATCAGTACACTAAGGCGACTTGGTTCCCCAAATTTCGTTCTTCTGTGTTGAAGCGTTCATTTCCAGTAACAGTTTGAATTTTTAGGTATCACTCTGTTTTCTCCTATATTGATAGATGTATTTGCAACTCTAAATCCAACACGGTTTGTGCTAGCTTCTTGAAACTTGACACAGTAAAGTAGTTTCACGTTCTATCTCTATGTTTTGTTTCCTCTTGACGTAGCCCTAAGCACTGACTGGCGAGAAACACTTTCATGGAAAGGGTTTGCCTAGCTTCCAAAAATGACGAATCTACAGAAATGTCAGCAAATATTTTGTCACCCAAACTGGATGATACTTTCAGGTAATGATCAGTACACTAAGGCGACTTGGTTCCCCAAATTTCGTTCTTCTATGTTGAAGCGTTCATTTCCAGTAACAGTTTGAATTTTGAGGTTTCACTCTGTTTTCTCCTATATTGATAGATGTATTTGGAACTCTAAATCCAACACGGTTTGTGCTAGCTTCTTGAAAATTGACACAGTAAAGTAGTTTCACGTTCTATCTCTATGTTTTGTTTCCTCTTGATGTAGCCCTAAGCAGTGACTGGCGAGAAGCACTTTCATGGAAAGGGGTTGCCAAGCTTGCAAAAATTACGTATCTCCAGAAATGTCAGCAAATATTTTTTCACCCAAACTGGATGATACGTTCAGGTAATGATCAGTACACTAAGGCGACTTGGTTCCCCAAATTTCATTCTTCTATGTTGAAGCGTTCATTTCCAGTAACTGTTTGAATTTTGAGGTTTCACTCAGTTTTCTCCTATATTGATAGATGTATTTGCAACTCTAAATCCAACACGGTTTGTGCTAGCTTCTTGAAACTTGACACAGTAAAGTAGTTTCACGTTCTATCACTATGTTTTGTTTCCTCTTTACGTAGCCCTAAGCAGTGACTGGCGAGAAGCACTTTCATGGAAAGCGGTTGCCAAGCTTCCAAAAATTACGAATCTCCAGAAATTTCAGCAAATATGTTTTCACCCAAACTGGATGATACTTTCAGGTAATGATCAGTACACTAAGGCGACATGGTTCCCCAAATTTCGTTCTTCTATGTTGAAGCGTTCATTTCCAGTAACAGTTTGAATTTTTAGGTTTCACTCAGTTTTCTCCTATATTGATAGATGTATTTGCAACTCTAAATCCAACACGGTTTGTGCTAGCTTCTTGAAACTTGACACAGTAAAGTAGTTTCACGTTCTATCTCTATGTTTTGTTTCCTCTTGATGTAGCCCTAAGCACTGACTGGCGAGAAGCACTTTCATGGAAAGGGGTTGCCAAGCTTCCAAAAATTACGAATCTCCAGAAATCTCAGCCAATATTTTTTCACCGAAACTGGATGATACTTTCAGGTAATGATCAGTACACGAAGGCGACTTGGTTCCCCAAATTTCGTTCTTCTGTGTTGAAGCGTTCATTTCCAGTAACAGTTTGAATTTTTAGGTATCACTCTGTTTTCTCCTATATTGATAGATGTATTTGCAACTCTAAATCCAACACGGTTTGTGCTAGCTTCTTGAAACTTGACACAGTAAAGTAGTTTCACGTTCTATCTCTATGTTTTGTTTCCTCTTGACGTAGCCCTAAGCACTGACTGGCGAGAAACACTTTCATGGAAAGGGTTTGCCTAGCTTCCAAAAATGACGAATCTACAGAAATGTCAGCAAATATTTTGTCACCCAAACTGGATGATACTTTCAGGTAATGATCAGTACACTAAGGCGACTTGGTTCCCCAAATTTCGTTCTTCTATGTTGAAGCGTTCATTTCCAGTAACAGTTTGAATTTTGAGGTTTCACTCTGTTTTCTCCTATATTGATAGATGTATTTGGAACTCTAAATCCAACACGGTTTGTGCTAGCTTCTTGAAAATTGACACAGTAAAGTAGTTTCACGTTCTATCTCTATGTTTTGTTTCCTCTTGATGTAGCCCTAAGCAGTGACTGGCGAGAAGCACTTTCATGGAAAGGGGTTGCCAAGCTTGCAAAAATTACGTATCTCCAGAAATGTCAGCAAATATTTTTTCACCCAAACTGGATGATACGTTCAGGTAATGATCAGTACACTAAGGCGACTTGGTTCCCCAAATTTCATTCTTCTATGTTGAAGCGTTCATTTCCAGTAACAGTTTGAATTTTGAGGTTTCACTCAGTTTTCTCCTATATTGATAGATGTATTTGCAACTCTAAATCCAACACGGTTTGTGCTAGCTTCTTGAAACTTGACACAGTAAAGTAGTTTCACGTTCTATCACTATGTTTTGTTTCCTCTTTACGTAGCCCTAAGCAGTGACTGGCGAGAAGCACTTTCATGGAAAGCGGTTGCCAAGCTTCCAAAAATTACGAATCTCCAGAAATTTCAGCAAATATGTTTTCACCCAAACTGGATGATACTTTCAGGTAATGATCAGTACACTAAGGCGACATGGTTCCCCAAATTTCGTTCTTCTATGTTGAAGCGTTCATTTCCAGTAACAGTTTGAATTTTTAGGTTTCACTCAGTTTTCTCCTATATTGATAGATGTATTTGCAACTCTAAATCCAACACGGTTTGTGCTAGCTTCTTGAAACTTGACACAGTAAAGTAGTTTCACGTTCTATCTCTATGTTTTGTTTCCTCTTGATGTAGCCCTAAGCACTGACTGGCGAGAAGCACTTTCATGGAAAGGGGTTGCCAAGCTTCCAAAAATTACGAATCTCCAGAAATCTCAGCCAATATTTTTTCACCGAAACTGGATGATACTTTCAGGTAATGATCAGTACACGAAGGCGACTTGGTTCCCCAAATTTCGTTCTTCTATGTTGAAGCGTTCATTTCCAGTAACAGTTTGAATTTTTAGGTTTCACTCTGTTTTCTCCTATATTGATAGATGTATTTGGAACTCTAAATCCGACACGGATTGTGCTAGCTTCTTGAAACTTGACCCAGTAAAGTAGTTTCACGTTCTATCTCTATGGTTTGTTTCCTCTTGATGTAGCCCTAAGCACTGACTGGCGAGAAACACTTTCATGGAAAGGGGATGCGAAGCTTCCAAAAATTACGAATCTCCAGAAATCTCAGCCAATATTTTTTCACCGAAACTGGATGATACTTTCAGGTAATGATCAGTACACGAAGGCGACTTGGTTCCCCAAATTTCGTTCTTCTATGTTGAAGCGTTCATTTCCAGTAACAGTTTGAATTTTTAGGTTTCACTCTGTTTTCTCCTATATTGATAGATGTATTTGGAACTCTAAATACGACACGGATTGTGCTAGCTTCTTGAAACTTGACACAGTAAAGTAGTTTCACGTTCTATCTCTATGTTTTGTTTCCTCTTGATGTAGCACTAAGCAGTGACTGGCGATTAGCACTTTCATGGAAAGGGGTTGCGAAGCTTCCAAAAATTACGAATCTCCAGAAATCTCAGCAAATATTTTTTCACCCAAACTGGATGATACTTTCAGGTAATGATCAGTACACTAAGGCGACTTGGTTCCCCAAATTTCGTTCTTCTATGTTGAAGGGTTCATTTCCAGTAACAGTTTGAATTTTGAGGTTTCACTCTGTTTTCTCCTATATTGATAGATGTATTTGGAACTCTAAATCCAACACGGTTTGTGCTAGCTTCATGAAACTTGACACAGTAAAGTAGTTTCACGTTCTATCTCTATGTTTTGTTTCCTCTTGATGTAGCCCTAAGCACTGACTGGCGAGAAACCCTTTCATGGAAAGGGGTTGCGAAGCTTCCAAAAATTACGAATCTCCAGAAATTTCAGCCAATATTTTTTCACCCAAACTGGATGATACTTTCAGGTAATGATCAGTACCCTAAGGCGACTTGGTTCCCCAAATTTCGTTCTTCTATGTTGAAGCGTTCATTTCCAGTAACAGTTTGAATTTTTAGGTTTCACTCAGTTTTCTCCTATATTGATAGATGTATTTGCAACTCTAAATCCAACACGGTTTGTGCTAGCTTCTTGAAACTTGACACAGTAAAGTAGTTTCACGTTCTATCTCTATGTTTTGTTTCCTCTTGACGTAGCCCTAAGCAGTGACTGGCGAGAACCACTTTCATGGAAAGGGGTTGCCAAGCTTCCAAAAATTACGAATCTCCAGAAATCTCAGCAAATATTTTTTCACCCAAACTGGATGATACTTTCAGGTAATGATCAGTACACTAAGGCGACTTGGTTCCCCAAATTTCGTTCTTCTATGTTGAAGCGTTCATTTCCAGTAACAGTTTGAATTTTGAGGTTTCACTCTGTTTTCTCCTATATTGATAGATGTATTTGGAACTCTAAATCCAACACGGTTTGTGCTAGCTTCTTGAAACTTGACACAGTAAAGTAGTTTCACGTTCTATATGTATGTTTTGTTTCCTCTTGATGTAGCCCTAAGCAGTGACTGGCGAGAAGCACTTTCATGGAAAGGGGTTGCCAAGCTTCCAAAAATTACGAATCTCCAGAAATGTCAGCAAATATTTTTTCACCCAAACTAGATGATACTTTCAGGTAATGATCAGTACACTAAGGCGACTTGGTTCCCCAAATTTCGTTCTTCTATGTTGAAGCGTTCATTTCCAGTAACAGTTTGAATATTGAGGTTTCACTCTGTTTTCTCCTATATTGATAGATATATTTGCAACTCTAAATCCAACACGGTTTGTGCTAGCTTCTTGAAACTTGACACAGTGAAGTAGTTTCACGTTCTATCTCTATGTTTTGTTTCCTCTTGATGTAGCCCTAAGCACTGACTGGCGAGAAGCACTTTCATGGAAAGGGGTTGCCAAGCTTCCAAAAATTACGAATCTCCAGAAATGTCAGCAGATATTTTTTCATTCAAACTTGATGATACTTTCAGGTATTGATCAGTACACTAAGGCGACTTGGTTCCCCAAATTTTGTTCTTCTATGTTGAAGCGTTCATTTCCAGTAACAGTTTGAATTTTGAGGTTTCACTCTGTTTTCTCCTATATTGATGGATGTATTTGGAACTCTAAATCGAACACGGTTTGTACTAGCTTCTTGAAACTTGACACAGTAAAGTAGTTTCACGTTCTATCTCTATGTTTTGTTTCCTCTTGATGTAGCCCTAAGCAGTGACTGGCGAGAAGCACTTTCATGGAAAGGGGTTGCCAAGCTTTCAAAAATTACGAATCTCCAGAAATCTCAGCAAATATTTTTTCACCCAAACTGGATGATACTTTCAGGTAATGATCAGTACACTAAGGCGACTTGGTTCCCCAAATTTCGTTCTTCTATGTTGAAGCGTTCATTTGCAGTAACAGTTTGAATTTTTAGGTTTCACTCTGTTTTCTCCTATATTGATAGATGTATTTGCAACTCTAAATCGAACACGGTTTGTGCTAGCTTCTTGAAACTTGACACAGTAAAGTAGTTTCACGTTCTATCTCTATGTTTTGTTTCCTCTTGATGTAGCCCTAAGCAGTGACTGGCCAGAAGCCCTTTCATGGAAAGGGGTTGCCAAGGTTCCAAAAATTACGAATCTCCAGAAATTTCAGCAAATATTATTTTAACCCAAAATGGATGATACTTTCAGGTAATGATTAGTACACTAAGGCGACTTGGTTCCCCAAATTTCGTTCTTCTATGTTGAAGCGTTCATTTCCAGTAACAGTTTGAATTTTGAGGTTTCACTCTGTTTTCTCCTATATTGATAGATGTATTTGCAACTCTTAATCCAACACGGTTTGTGCTAGCTTCTTGAAACTTGACACAGTAAAGTAGTTTCACGTTCTATCTCTATGTTTTGTTTCCTCTTGATGTAGCCCTAAGCAGTGACTGGCGAGAAGCACTTTCATCGAAAGGGGTTGCCAAGCTTCCAAAAATTATGAATCTCCAGAAATGTCAGCAAATATTTTTTCACCCAAACTGGATGATACTTTCAGGTAATGATCAGTACACTAAGGCGACTGGGTTCCCCAAATTTTGTTCTTCTATGTTAAAGCGTTCATTTCCAGTAACAGTTTGAATTTTTAGGTTTCACTCTGTTTTCTACTATATTGATAGATGCATTTGGAACTCTAAATCCAACACGGTTTGTGCTAGCTTCTTGAAACTTGACACAGTAAAGTAGTTTCACGTTCTATCTCTATGTTTTGTTTCCTCTTGATGTAGCCCTAAGCAGTGACTGGCGAGAAGCACTTTCATCGAAAGGGGTTGCCAAGCTTCCAAAAATTACGAATCTCCAGAAATCTCAGCAAATATTTTTTCACCCAAACTGGATGATACTTTCAGGTAATGATCAGTACACTAAGGCGACTTGGTTCCCCAAATTTCGTTCTTCTATGTTGAAGCGTTCATTTCCAGTAACAGTTTGAATATTGAGGTTTCACTCTGTTTTCTCCTATATTGATAGATGTATTTGGAACTCTAAATCGAACACGGTTTGTGCTAGCTTCTTGAAACTTGACACAGTAAAGTAGTTTCACGTTCTATCTCTATGTTTTGTTTCCTCTTGATGTAGCCCTAAGCAGTGACTGGCGAGAAGCCCTTTCATGGAAAGTGGTTGCCAAGCTTCCAAAAATTACGAATCTCCAGAAATTTCAGCAAATATTTTTTCACCCAAACTGGATGATACTTTCAGGTAATGATTAGTACACTAAGGCGACTTGGTTCCCCAAATTTCGTTCTTCTATGTTGAAGCGTTCATTTCCAGTAACAGTTTGAATTTTTAGGTTTCACTCTGTTTTCTCCTATATTGATAGATGTATTTGCAACTCTAAATCGAACACGGTTTGTGCTAGCTTCTTGAAACTTGACACAGTAAAGTAGTTTCACGTTCTATCTCTATGTTTTGTTTCCTCTTGATGTAGCCCTAAGCAGTGACTGGCGAGAAGCCCTTTCATGGAAAGGGGTTGCCAAGCTTCCAAAAATTACGAATCTCCAGAAATTTCAGCAAATATTTTTTCACCCAAACTGGATGATACTTTCAGGTAATGATTAGTACACTAAGGCGACTTGGTTCCCCAAATTTCGTTCTTCTATGTTGAAGCGTTCATTTCCAGTAACAGTTTGAATTTTTAGGTTTCACTCTGTTTTCTCCTATATTGATACATGTATTTGCAACTTTAAATCGAACACGGTTTGTCCTAGCTTCTTGAAACTTGACACAGTAAAGTAGTTTCACGTTCTATCTCTATGTTTTGTTTCCTCTTGATGTAGCCCTAAGCAGTGACTGGCGAGAAGCACTTTTATGGAAACGGGTTTCCAAGCTTCCAAAAATTACGAATCTCCCTAAATCTCAGCAAATATTTTTTCACCCAAACTGGATGATACTTTCAGGTAATGATCAGTACACTAAGGCGACTTGGTTCCCCAAATTTCGTTCTTCTATGTTGAAGCGTTCATTTCCAGTAACAGTTTGAATTTTTAGGTTTCACTCTGTTTTCTCCTATATTGATAGATGTATTTGCAACTCTAAATCCAACACGGTTTGTGCTAGCTTCTTGAAACTTGACACAGTAAAGTAGTTTCACGTTCTATCTCTATGTTTTGTTTCCTCTTGACGTAGCCCTAAGCACTGACTGGCGAGAAACACTTTCATGGAAAGGGTTTGCCTAGCTTCCAAAAATGAAGAATCTCCAGAAATTTCAGCCAATATTTTTTCACCCAAACTGGATGATACTTTCAGGTAATGATCAGTACACTAAGGCGACATGGTTCCCCAAATTTCGTTCTTCTATGTTGAAGCGTTCATTTCCAGTAACAGTTTGAATTTTTAGGTTTCACTCAGTTTTCTCCTATATTGATAGATGTATTTGCAACTCTAAATCCAACACGGTTTGTGCTAGCTTCTTGAAACTTGACACAGTAAAGTAGTTTCACGTTCTATCTCTATGTTTTGTTTCCTCTTGATGTAGCCCTAAGCACTGACTGGCGAGAAGCACTTTCATGGAAAGGGGTTGCCAAGCTTCCAAAAATTACGAATCTCCAGAAATCTCAGCCAATATTTTTTCACCGAAACTGGATGATACTTTCAGGTAATGATCAGTATACGAAGGCGACTTGGTTCCCCAAATTTCGTTCTTCTGCGTTGAAGCGTTCATTTCCAGTAACAGTTTGAATTTTTAGGTATCACTCTGTTTTCTCCTATATTGATAGATGTATTTGCAACTCTAAATCCAACACGGTTTGTGCTAGCTTCTTGAAACTTGACACAGTAAAGTAGTTTCACGTTCTATCTCTATGTTTTGTTTCCTCTTGACGTAGCCCTAAGCACTGACTGGCGAGAAACACTTTCATGGAAAGGGTTTGCCTAGCTTCCAAAAATGACGAATCTACAGAAATGTCAGCAAATATTTTTTCACCCAAACTGGATGATACTTTCAGGTAATGATCAGTACACTAAGGCGACTTGGTTCCCCAAATTTCGTTCTTCTATGTTGAAGCGTTCATTTCCAGTAACAGTTTGAATTTTGAGGTTTCACTCTGTTTTCTCCTATATTGATAGATGTATTTGGAACTCTAAATCCAACACGGTTTGTGCTAGCTTCTTGAAAATTGACACAGTAAAGTAGTTTCACGTTCTATCTCTATGTTTTGTTTCCTCTTGATGTAGCCCTAAGCAGTGACTGGCGAGAAGCACTTTCATGGAAAGGGGTTGCCAAGCTTGCAAAAATTACGTATCTCCAGAAATGTCAGCAAATATTTTTTCACCCAAACTGGATGATACGTTCAGGTAATGATCAGTACCCTAAGGCGACTTGGTTCCCCAAATTTCATTCTTCTATGTTGAAGCGTTCATTTCCAGTAACAGTTTGAATTTTGAGGTTTCACTCAGTTTTCTCCTATATTGATAGATGTATTTGCAACTCTAAATCCAACACGGTTTGTGCTAGCTTCTTGAAACTTGACACAGTAAAGTAGTTTCACGTTCTATCTCTATGTTTTGTTTCCTCTTGATGTAGCCCTAAGCACTGACTGGCGAGAAACACTTTTATGGAAAGGGGTTGCGAAGCTTCCAAAAATTACGAATCTCCAGAAATCTCAGCCAATATTTTTTCACCCAAACTGGATGATACTTTCAGGTAATGATCAGTACACGAAGGCGACTTGGTTCCCCAAATTTCGTTCTTCTATGTTGAAGCGTTCATTTGCAGTAACAGTTTGAATTTTTAGGTTTCACTCTGTTTTCTCCTATATTGATAGAGGTATTTGGAACTCTAAATCCAACACGGTTTGTGCTAGCTTCTTGAAACTTGACACAGTGAAGTAGTTTCACGTTCTATCTCTATGTTTTGTTCCCTCTTGATGTAGCCCTAAGCACTGACTGGCGAGAAACACTTTCATGGAAAGGGGTTGCGAAGCTTCCAAAAATTACGAATCTCCAGAAATCTCAGCCAATATTTTTTCACCCAAACTGGATGATAATTTCAGGTAATGATCAGTACACGAAGGCAACTTGGTTCCCCAAATTTCGTTCTTCTATGTTGAAGCGTTCATTTCCAGTAACAGTTTGAATTTTTAGGTTTCACTCTGTTTTCTCCTATATTGATAGATGTATTTGGAACTCTTAATCCAACACGGTTTGTGCTAGCTTCTTGAAACTTGACACAGTAACGTAGTTTCACGTTCTCTCTCTATGTTTTGTTTCCTCTTGATGTAGCCCTAAGCAGTGACTGGCGAGAAACACTTTCATGGAAAGGGGTTGCCAAGCTTCCAAAAATTACGAATCTCCAGAAATCTCAGCAAACATTTTTTCACCCAAAGTGGATGATACTTTCAGGTAATGATCAGTACACTAAGGCGACTTGGTTCCCCAAATTTCGTTCTTCTATGTTGAAGCGTTCATTTCCAGAAACAGTTTGAATTTTTAGGTATCACTCTGTTTTCTCCTATATTGATACATGTACTTGGAACTCTAAAACCGACACGGTTTGTGCTAGCTTCGTGAAACTTGACACAGTAAAGTAGTTTCACGTTCTATCTCTATGTTTTGTTCCTCTTGATGTAGCCCTAAGCAGTGACTGGCGAGAAACGCTTTCATGGAAAGGGGTTGCCAAGCTTCCAAAAATTACGAATCTCCAGAAATCTCAGCCAATATTTTTTCACCCAAACTGGATGATAATTTCAGGTAATGATCAGTACACGAAGGCGACTTGGTTCCCCAAATTCCGTTCTTCTATGTTGATGCGTTCATTTCCAGTAACAGTTTGAATTTTTATGTTTCACTCTGTTTTCTCCTATATTGATAGATGTATTTGGAACTCTAAATCCAACACGGTTTGTGCTAGCTTCTTGAAACTTGACACAGTAAAGTAGTTTCACGTTCTATCTCTATGTTTTGTTTCCTCTTGATGTAGCCCAAAGCACTGACTGGTGAGAAGCACTTTCATGGAAAGGGGTTGCCAAGCTTCCAAAAATTACGAATCTCCAGAAATCTCAGCAAGCATTTTTTCACCCAAACTGGATGATACTTTCAGGTAATGATCAGTACACGAAGGCGACTTGGTTCTCCAAATTTCGTTCTTCTATGTTGAAGCATTCAATTCCAGTAACAGTTTGAATTTTTAGGTTTCACTCTGTTTTCTCCTATATTGATAGATGTATTTGGAACTCTAAATCCAACACGGATTGTGCTAGCTTCTTGAAACTTGACACAGTAAAGTATTTTCACGTTCTATCTCTATGGTTTGTTTCCTCTTGATGTAGCCCTAAGCTCTGACTGGAGAGAAACACTTTTATGGAAAGGGGTTGCGAAGCTTCCAAAAATTACGAATCTCCAGAAACCTCAGCAAATATTTTTTCACCCAAACTGGATGATACTTTCAGGTAATGATCAGTACACTAAGGCGACTTGGTTCCCCAAATTTCGTTCTTCTATGTTGAAGCGTTCATTTCCAGTAACAGTTTGAATTTTTAGGTATCACTCTGTTTTCTCCTACATTGATACATGTACTTGGAACTCTAAATGCGACACGGTTTGTGCTAGCTTCTTGAAACTTGACACAGTCAAGTAGTTTCACGTTCTATCTCTATGTGTTGTTTCCTCTTGATGTAGCCCTAAGCACTGACTGGCGAGAAACACTTTCATGGAAAGGGGTTGCGAAGCTTCCAAAAATTACGAATCTCCAGAAATCTCAGCAAATATTTTTTCACCCAAACTGGATGATACTTTCAGGTAATGATCAGTACATGAAGGCGACTTGGTTCCCCAAATTTCGTTCTTCTATGTTGAAGCGTTCATTTGCAGTAACAGTTTGAATTTTTAGGTTTCACTCTGTTTTCTCCTATATTGATAGAGGTATTTGGAACTCTAAATCCAACACGGTTTTTGCTAGCTTCTTGAAACTTGACACAGTGAAGTAGTTTCACGTTCTATCTCTATGTTTTGTTCCCTCTTGATGTAGCCCTAAGCACTGACTGGCGAGAAACACTTTCATGGAAAGGGGTTGCCAAGCTTCCAAAAATTACGAATCTCCAGAAATCTCAGCCAATATTTTTTCACCCAAACTGGATGATAATTTCAGGTAATGATCAGTACACGAAGGCGACTTGGTTCCCCAAATTTCGTTCTTCTATGTTGAAGCGTTCATTTCCAGTAACAGTTTGAATTTTTAGGTTTCACTCTGTTTTCTCCTATATTGATAGATGTATTTGGAACTCTTAATCCAACACGGTTTGTGCTAGCTTCTTGAAACTTGACACAGTAACGTAGTTTCACGTTCTCTCTCTATGTTTTGTTTCCTCTTGATGTAGCCCTAAGCAGTGACTGGCGAGAAACACTTTCATGGAAAGGGGTTGCCAAGCTTCCAAAAATTTCGAATCTCCAGAAATCTCAGCAAATATTTTTTCACCCAAACTGGATGATACTTTCAGGTAATGATCAGTACACTAAGGCGACTTGGTTCCCCAAATTTCGTTCTTCTATGTTGAAGCGTTCATTTCCAGTAACACTTTGATATTTAGGTATCACTCTGTTTTCTCCTATATTGATAGATGTATTTGGAACTCTAAATCCAACACGGTTTGTGCTAGCTTCTTGAAACTTGACACAGTAAAGTAGTTTCACGATCTATCTCTATGTTTTGTTTCCTCTTGATGTAGCCCTAAGCACTGACTGGCGAGAAACACTTTCATGGAAAGGGGTTTCCAAGCTTCCAAAAATTACGAATCTCCAGAAATCTCAGCAAACATTTTTTCACCCAAACTGGATGATACTTTCAGGTAATGATCAGTACACTAAGGCGACTTGGTTCCCCAAATTTCGTTCTTCTATGTTGAAGCGTTCATTTCCAGAAACAGTTTGAATTTTTAGGTATCACTCTGTTTTCTCCTATATTGATACATGTACTTGGAACTCTAAAACCGACACGGTTTGTGCTAGCTTCGTGAAACTTGACACAGTAAAGTAGTTTCACGTTCTATCTCTATGTTTTGTTCCTCTTGATGTAGCCCTAAGCAGTGACTGGCGAGAAACGCTTTCATGGAAAGGGGTTGCCAAGCTTCCAAAAATTACGAATCTCCAGAAATCTCAGCCAATATTTTTTCACCCAAACTGGATGATACTTTCAGGAAATGATCAGTACACGAAGGCGACTTGGTTCCCCAAATTTCGTTCTTCTATGTTGAAGCGATCATTTCCAGTAACAGTTTGAATTTTTAGGTTTCACTCTGTTTTCTCCTACATTGATAGATGTATTTGGAACATTAAATCCAACACGGTCTGTGCTAGCTTCTTGAAACTTGACACAGTGAAGTAGTTTCACGTTCTATCTCTATGTTTTGTTTCCTCTTGATGTAGCCCTAAGCACTGACTGGCGAGAAACACTTTTATGGAAAGGGGTTGCGAAGCTTCCAAAAATTACGAATCTCCAGAAATCTCAGCAAATATTTTTTCACCCAAACTGGATGATACTTTCAGGTAATGATCAGTACACGAAGGCGACTTGGTTCCCCAAATTTCGTTCTTCTATGTTGATGCGTTCATTTGCAGTAACAGTTTGAATTTTTAGGTTTCAATCTGTTTTCTCCTATATTGATAGAGGTATTTGGAACTCTAAATCCAACACGGTTTGTGCTAGCTTCTTGAAACTTGACACAGTGAAGTAGTTTCACGTTCTATCTCTATGTTTTGTTTCCTCTTGATGTAGCCCTAAGCACTGACTGGCGAGAAACACTTTCATGGAAAGGGGTTGCGAAGCTTCCAAAAATTACGAATCTCCAGAAATCTCAGCCAATATTTTTTCACCCAAACTGGATGATACTTTCAGGTAATGATCAGTACACGAAGGCGACTTGGTTCCCCAAATTCCGTTCTTCTATGTTGATGCGTTCATTTCCAGTAACAGTTTGAATTTTTAGGTTTCACTCTGTTTTCTCCTATATTGATAGATGTATTTGGAACTCTAAATCCAACACGGTTTGTGCTAGCTTCTTGAAACTTGACACAGTAAAGTAGTTTCACGTTCTATCTCTATGTTTTGTTTCCTCTTGATGTAGCCCTAAGCACTGACTGGCGAGAAGCACTTTCATGGAAAGGGGTTGCCAAGCTTCCAAAAATTACGAATCTCCAGAAATCTCAGCAAGTATTTTTTCACCCAAACTGGATGATACTTTCAGGTAATGATCAGTACACGAAGGCGACTTGGTTCCCCAAATTTCGTTCTTCTATGTTGAAGCGTTCATTTCCAGTAACAGTTTGAATTTTTAGGTTTCACTCTGTTTTCTCCTATATTGATAGATGTATTTGGAACTCTAAATTCGACACGGATTGTGGTAGCTCCTTGAAACTTGACACAGTAAAGTAGTTTCACGTTCTATCTCTAAGGTTTGTTTCCTCTTGATGTATCCCTAAGCACTGACTGGCGAGAAACACTTTCATGGAAAGGGGTTGCCAAGCTTCCAAAAATTACGAATCTCCAGAAATCTCAGCCAATATTTTTTCACCCAAACTGGATGATACTTTCAGGTAATGATCAGTACACGAAGGCGACTTGGTTCCCCAAATTTCGTTCTTCTATGTTGAAGCGTTCATTTCCAGTAACAGTTTGAATTTTTAGGTTTCACTCTGTTTTCTCCTATATTGATAGATGTATTTGGAACTCTAAATCCAACACGGTTTGTGCTAGCTTCTTGAAACTTGACACAGTGAAGTAGTTTCACGTTCTATCTCTATGGTTTGTTTCTTCTTGATGTAGCACTAAGCACTGACTGGCGAGAAGCACTTTCATGGAAAGGGGTTGCCAAGCTTCCAAAAATTACGAATCTCCAGAAATCTCAGCCAATATTTTTTCACCCAAACTGGATGATACTTTCAGGTAATGATCAGTACACGAAGGCGACTTGGTTCTCCAAATTTCGTTCTTCTATGTTGAAGCGTTCAATTCCAGTAACAGTTTGAATTTTTAGGTTTCACTCTGTTTTCTCCTATATTGATAGATGTATTTGGAACTCTAAATTCAACAAGGATTGTGCTAGCTTCTTGAAACTTGACACAGTAAAGTAGTTTCACGTTCTATCTCTA
Organism: Spermophilus citellus; assembly: GCF_964194105.1. Classification (NCBI taxonomy): domain Eukaryota; kingdom Metazoa; phylum Chordata; class Mammalia; order Rodentia; family Sciuridae; genus Spermophilus; species Spermophilus citellus. The sequence continues at coordinate 48,484,929 of NC_138187.1, read as the reverse complement.
TGGTTTGTTTCCTCTTGATGTAGCCCTAAGCACTGACTGGCGAGAAACACTTTCATGGAAAGGGGTTGCAAAGCTTCCAAAAATTACGAATCTCCAGAAATCTCAGCCAATATTTTTTCACCCAAACTGGATGATACTGTCAGGTAATGATCAGTACACTAAGGCGACTTGGTTCCCCAAATTTCGTTCTTCTATGTTGAAGCGTTCATTTCCAGTAACAGTTTGAATTTTTAGGTTTCACTCTGTTTTCTCCTATATTGATAGATGTATTTGCAACTCTAAATTCAACACGGTTTGTGCTAGCTTCTTGAAACTTGACACAGTAAAGTAGTTTCACGTTCTATCTCTATGTTTTGTTTCCTCTTGATGTAGCCCTAAGCAGTGACTGGCGAGAAACACTTTCATGGAAAGAAGTTTCCAAGCTCCAAAAATTACGAATCTCCAGAAATCTCTGCAAATATTTTTTCACCCAAACTGGATGATACTTTCAGGTAATGATCAGTACACTAAGTCGACTTCGTTCCCCAAATTTCGTTCTTCTATGTTGAAGCGTTCATTTCCAGTAACAGTTTGAATTTTTAGGTATCACTCTGTTTTCTCCTATATTGATACATGTACTTGGAACTCTAAATACAACACGGTTTGTGCTAGCTTCTTGAAACTTGACACAGTCAAGTAGTTTCACGTTCTATCTCTATGTGTTGTTTTCTCTTGATGTAGCCCTAAGCACTGACTGGCGAGAAACACTTTCATGGAAAGGGGTTGCCAAGCTTCCAAAAATTACGAATCTCCAGAAATCTCAGCCAATATTTTTTCACCCAAACTGGATGATACTTTCAGGTAATGATTAGTACACGAAGGCGACTTGGGTCCCCAAATTTCGTTCTTCTATGTTGAAGCGTTCATTTCCAGTAACACTTTGAATTTTTAGGTTTCACTCTGTTTTCTCCTATATTGATAGATGTATTTGGAACTCTAAATCCAACACGGTTTGTGCTAGCTTCTTGAAACTTGACACAGTGAAGTAGTTTCACGTTCTATCTCTATGGTTTGTTTCCTCTTGATGTAGCCCTAAGCACTGACTGGCGAGAAACACTTTCATGGAAAGGGGTTGCCAAGCTTCCAAAAATTACGAATCTCCAGAAATCTCAGCAAATATTTTTTCACCCAAACTGGATGATACTTTCAGGTAATGATCAGTACACGAAGGCGACTTGGTTCCCCAAATTTCGTTCTTCTATGTTGAAGCGTTCATTTCCAGTAACAGTTTGAATTTTTGGGTTTCACTCTGTTTTCTCCTATATTGATAGATGTATTTGGAACTCTAAATCCAACACGGATTGTGCTAGCTTCTTGAAACTTGACACAGTAAAATAGTTTCACGTTCTATCTCTATATTTTGTTTCCTCTTGATGTAGCCCTAAGCACTGACTGGCGAGAAACACTTTCATGGAAAGGGGTTGCCAAGCTTCCAAAAATTACGAATCTCCAGAAATCTCAGCCAATATTTTTTCACTCAAACTGGATGATACTTTCAGGTAATGATCAGTACACTAATTCGACTTGGTTCCCCAAATTTCATTCTTCTATGTTGAAGCGTTCATTTCCAGTAACAGTTTGAATTTTGAGGTTTCACTCTGTTTTCTCCTATATTGATAGATGTATTTGGAACTCTAAATCCAACACGGTTTGTGCTAGCTTCTTGAAACTTGACACAGTGAAGTAGATTCACGTTCTATCTCTATGTTTTGTTTCCTCTTGATGTAGCCCTAAGCACTGAAGGCGAGAAACACTTTCATGGAAAGGGGTTGCCAAGCTTCCAAAAATTACGAATCTCCAGAAATCTCAGCCAATATTTTTTCACCCAAACTGGATGATACTTTCAGGTAATGATCAGTACATGAAGGCGACTTGGTTCCCCAAATTTCGTTCTTCTATGTTGAAGCGTTCATTTCCAGTAACAGTTTGAATTTTTAGGTTTCACTCTGTTTTCTCCTATATTGATAGATGTATTTGGAACTCTAAATCCAACACGGTTTGTGCTAGCTTCTTGAAACTTGACACAGTAAAGTAGTTTCACGTTCTATCTCTATGTTTTGTTTCCTCTTGATGTAGCCCTAAGCAGTGACTGGCGAGAAACACTTTCATGGAAAGAAGTTTCCAAGCTCCAAAAATTACGAATCTCCAGAAATCTCTGCAAATATTTTTTCACCCAAACTGGATGATACTTTCAGGTAATGATCAGTACACTAAGTCGACTTCGTTCCCCAAATTTCGTTCTTCTATGTTGAAGCGTTCATTTCCAGTAACACTTTGAATTTTTAGGTTTCACTCTGTTTTCTCCTATATTGATAGATGTATTTGGAACTCTAAATCCAACACGGTTTGTGCTAGCTTCTTGAAACTTGACACAGTGAAGAAGTTTCACGTTCTATTTCTATGGTTTGTTTCCTCTTGATGTAGCCCTAAGCACTGACTGGCGAGAAACACTTTCATGTAAAGGGGTTGCCAAGCTTCCAAAAATTACGAATCTCCAGAAATCTCAGCAAATATTTTTTCACCCAAACTGGATGATACTTTCAGGTAATGATCAGTACACGAAGGCGACTTGGTTCCCCAAATTTCGTTCTTGTATGTTGAAGCGTTCATTTCCAGTAACAGTTTGAATTTTTGGGTTTCACTCTGTTTTCTCCTATATTGATAGATGTATTTGGAACTCTAAATCCAACACGGATTGTGCTAGCTTCTTGAAACTTGACACAGTAAAGTAGTTTCACGTTCTATCTCTATATTTTGTTTCCTCTTGATGTAGCCCTAAGCACTGACTGGCGAGAAACACTTTCATGGAAAGGGGTTGCCAAGCTTCCAAAAATTACGAATCTCCAGAAATCTCAGCCAATATTTTTTCACTCAAACTGGATGATACTTTCAGGTAATGATCAGTACACTAATTCGACTTGGTTCCCCAAATTTCGTTCTTCTATGTTGAAGCGTTCATTTCCAGTAACAGTTTGAATTTTTAGGTTTCACTCTGTTTTCTCCTATATTGATAGATGTATTTGGAACTCTAAATCCAACACGGTTTGTGCTAGCTTCTTGAAACTTGACACAGTGAAGTAGATTCACGTTCTATCTCTATGTTTTGTTTCCTCTTGATGTAGCCCTAAGCACTGAAGGCGAGAAACACTTTCATGGAAAGGGGTTGCCAAGCTTCCAAAAATTACGAATCTCCAGAAATCTCAGCCAATATTTTTTCACCCAAACTGGATGATACTTTCAGGTAATGATCAGTACATGAAGGCGACTTGGTTCCCCAAATTTCGTTCTTCTATGTTGAATCGTTCATTTCCAGTAACAGTTTGAATTTTTAGGTTTCACTCTGTTTTCTCCTATATTGATAGATGTATTTGGAACTCTAAATCCAACACGGATTGTGCTAGCTTCTTGAAACTTGACACAGTAAAGTAGTTTCACGTTCTATTACTATGTTTTGTTTCCTCTTGATGTAGCCCTAAGCACTGAAAGGCGAGAAGCACTTTCATGGAAAGGGGTTGCCAAGCTTCCAAAAATTACGAATCTCCAGAAATCTCAGCAAATATTTTTTCACCCAAACTGGATGATACTTTCAGGTAATGATCAGTACACTTAGGCGACTTGGTTCCCCAAATTTCGTTCTTCTATGTTGAAGCGTTCATTTCCAGTAACAGTTTGAATTTTTAGGTATCACTCTGTTTTCTCCTATATTGATACATGTACTTGGAACTCTAAAACCGACACGGTTTGTGCTAGCTTCTTGAAACTTGACACAGTAAAGTAGTTTCACGTTCTATCTCTATGGTTTGTTTCCTCTTGATGTAGCCCTAAGCAGTGACTGGCGAGAAACACTTTCATGGAAAGGGGTTGCCAAGCTTCCAAAAATTACGAATCTCCAGAAATCTCAGCAAGTATTTTTTCACCCAAACTGGATGATACTTTCAGGTAATGATCAGTACATGAAGGTGACTTGGTTCCCCAAATTTCGTTCTTCTATGTTGAAGCGTTCATTTCCAGTAACAGTTTGAATTTTTAGGTTTCACTCTGTTTTCTCCTATATTGATAGATGTATTTGGAACTCTAAATCCAACACGGTTTGTGCTAGCTTCTTGAAACTTGACACAGTAAAGTAGTTTCACGTTCTATCTCTATGGTTTGTTTCCTCTTGATGTAGCCCTAAGCACTGACTGGCGAGAAACACTTTCATGGAAAGGGTTTGCCAAGCTTCCAAAAATTACGAATCTCCAGAAATCTCAGCCAATATTTTTTCACCCAAACTGGATGATACTGTCAGGTAATGATCAGTACACTAAGGCGACTTGGTTCCCCAAATTTCGTTCTTCTATGTTGAAGCGTTCATTTCCAGTAACAGTTTGAATTTTTAGGTATCACTCTGTTTTCTCCTATATTGATAGATGTATTTGGAACTCTAAATCCAACACGGTTTGTGCTAGCTTCTTGAAACTTGACACAGTAAAGTAGTTTCACGTTCTATCTCTATGTTTTGTTTCCTCTTGATGTAGCCCTAAGCACTGACTGGCGAGAAGCACTTTCATGGAAAGGGGTTGCCAAGCTTCCAAAAATTACGAATCTCCAGAAATCTCAGCAAGTATTTTTTCACCCAAACTGGATGATACTTTCAGGTAATGATCAGTACACGAAGGCGACTTGGTTCCCCAAATTTCATTCTTCTATGTTGAAGCGTTCATTTCCAGTAACAGTTTGAATTTTTAGGTTTCACTCTGTTTTCTCCTATATTGATAGATGTATTTGGAACTCTAAATTCGACACGCATTGTGGTAGCTCCTTGAAACTTGACACAGTAAAGTAGTTTCACGTTCTATCTCTAAGGTTTGTTTCCTCTTGATGTATCCCTAAGCACTGACTGGCGAGAAACACTTTCATGGAAAGGGGTTGCCAAGCTTCCAAAAATTACGAATCTCCAGAAATCTCAGCCAATATTTTTTCACCCAAACTGGAAGATACTTTCAGGTAATGATCAGTACACGAAGGCGACTTGGTTCCCCAAATTTCGTTCTTCTATGTTGAAGCGTTCATTTCCAGTAACAGTTTGAATTTTTAGGATTCACTCTGTTTTCTCCTATATTGATAGATGTATTTGGAACTCTAAATCCAACACGGTTTGTGCTAGCTTCTTGAAACTTGACACAGTAAAGTAGTTTCACGTTCTATCTCTATGTTTTGTTTCCTCTTGATGTAGCACTAAGCACTGACTGGCGAGAAGCACTTTCATGGAAAGGGGTTGCCAAGCTTCCAAAAATTACGAATCTCCAGAAATCTCAGCCAATATTTTTTCACCCAAACTGGATGATACTTTCAGGTAATGATTAGTACACGAAGGCGACTTGGGTCCCCAAATTTCGTTCTTCTATGTTGAAGCGTTCATTTCCAGTAACAGTTTGAATTTTTAGGTTTCACTCTGTTTTCTCCTATATTGATAGATGTATTTGGAACTCTAAATCCAACACGGTTTGTGCTAGCTTCTTGAAACTTGACACAGTGAAGTAGTTTCACGTTCTATCACTATGGTTTGTTTCCTCTTGATGTAGCCCTAAGCACTGACTGGCGAGAAACACTTTCATGGAAAGGGGTTGCCAAGCTTCCAAAAATTACGAATCTCCAGAAATCTCAGCCAATATTTTTTCACCCAAACTGGATGATACTTTCAGGTAATGATCAGTACACAAAGGCAACTTGGTTCCCCAAATTTCGTTCTTCTATGTTGAAGCGTTCATTTCCAGTAACAGTTTGAATTTTTAGGTTTCACTCTGTTTTCTCCTATATTGATAGATGTATTTGGAACTCTAAATCCAACACGGTTTGTGCTAGCTTCTTGAAACTTGATACAGTAATGTAGTTTCACGTTCTATCTCTATGTTTTGTTTCCTCTTGATGTAGCACTAAGCACTGACTGGCGAGAAGCACTTTCATGGAAAGGGGTTGCCAAGCTTCCAAAAATTACGAATCTCCAGAAATCTCAGCCAATATTTTTTCACCCAAACTGGATGATACTTTCAGGTAATGATCAGTACACGAAGGCGACTTGGTTCTCCAAATTTCGTTCTTCTATGTTGAAGCGTTCAATTCCAGTAACAGTTTGAATTTTTAGGTTTCACTCTGTTTTCTCCTATATTGATAGATGTATTTGGAACTCTAAATCCGACACGGATTGTGCTAGCTTCTTGAAACTTGACACAGTAAAGTAGTTTCACGTTCTATCTCTATGGTTTGTTTCCTCTTGATGTAGCCCTAAGCACTGACTGGCGAGAAACACTTTCATGGAAAGGGGTTGCCAAGCTTCCAAAAATTACGAATCTCCAGAAATCTCAGCCAATTTTTTTCACCCAAACTGGATGATACTGTCAGGTAATGATCAGTACACTAAGGCGACTTGGTTCCCCAAATTTCGTTCTTCTATGTTGAAGCGTTCATTTCCAGTAACAGTTTGAATTTTTAGGTTTCACTCTGTTTTCTCCTATATTGATAGATGTATTTGCAACTCTAAATTCAACACGGTTTGTGCTAGCTTCTTGAAACTTGACACAGTAAAGTAGTTTCACGTTCTATCTCTATGTTTTGTTTCCTCTTGATGTAGCCCTAAGCAGTGACTGGCGAGAAACACTTTCATGGAAAGAAGTTTCCAAGCTCCAAAAATTACGAATCTCCAGAAATCTCTGCAAATATTTTTTCACCCAAACTGGATGATACTTTCAGGTAATGATCAGTACACTAAGTCTACTTCGTTCCCCAAATTTCGTTCTTCTATGTTGAAGCGTTCATTTCCAGTAACAGTTTGAATTTTTAGGTATCACTCTGTTTTCTCCTATATTGATACATGTACTTGGAACTCTAAATACAACACGGTTTGTGCTAGCTTCTTGAAACTTGACACAGTCAAGTAGTTTCACGTTCTATCTCTATGTGTTGTTTTCTCTTGATGTAGCCCTAAGCACTGACTGGCGAGAAACACTTTCATGGAAAGGGGTTGCCAAGCTTCCAAAAATTACGAATCTCCAGAAATCTCAGCCAATATTTTTTCACCCAAACTGGATGATACTTTCAGGTAATGATTAGTACACGAAGGTGACTTGGGTCCCCAAATTTCGTTCTTCTATGTTGAAGCGTTCATTTCCAGTAACACTTTGAATTTTTAGGTTTCACTCTGTTTTCTCCTATATTGATAGATGTATTTGGAACTCTAAATCCAACACGGATTGTGCTAGCTTCTTGAAACTTCACACAGTGAAGTAGTTTCACGTTCTATCTCTATGGTTTGTTTCCTCTTGATGTAGCCCTAAGCACTGACTGGCGAGAAACACTTTCATGGAAAGGGGTTGCCAAGCTTCCAAAAATTACGAATCTCCAGAAATCTCAGCAAATATTTTTTCACCCAAACTGGATGATACTTTCAGGTAATGATCAGTACACGAAGGCGACTTGGTTCCCCAAATTTCGTTCTTCTATGTTGAAGCGTTCATTTCCAGTAACAGTTTGAATTTTTGGGTTTCACTCTGTTTTCTCCTATATTGATAGATGTATTTGGAACTCTAAATCCAACACGGATTGTGCTAGCTTCTTGAAACTTGACACAGTAAAGTAGTTTCACGTTCTATCTCTATATTTTGTTTCCTCTTGATGTAGCCCTAAGCACTGACTGGCGAGAAACACTTTCATGGAAAGGGGTTGCCAAGCTTCCAAAAATTACGAATCTCCAGAAATCTCAGCCAATATTTTTTCACTCAAACTGGATGATACTTTCAGGTAATGATCAGTACACTAATTCGACTTGGTTCCCCAAATTTCGTTCTTCTATGTTGAAGCGTTCATTTCCAGTAACAGTTTGAATTTTTAGGTTTCACTCAGTTTTCTCCTATATTGATAGATGTATTTGGAACTCTAAATCCAACACGGTTTGTGCTAGCTTCTTGAAACTTGACACAGTGAAGTAGATTCACGTTCTATCTCTATGTTTTGTTTCCTCTTGATGTAGCCCTAAGCACTGAAGGCGAGAAACACTTTCATGGAAAGGGGTTGCCAAGCTTCCAAAAATTACGAATCTCCAGAAATCTCAGCCAATATTTTTTCACCCAAACTGGATGATACTTTCAGGTAATGATCAGTACATGAAGGCGACTTGGTTCCCCAAATTTCGTTCTTCTATGTTGAAGCGTTCATTTCCAGTAACAGTTTGAATTTTTAGGTTTCACTCTGTTTTCTCCTATATTGATAGATGTATTTGGAACTCTAAATCCAACACGGATTGTGCTAGCTTCTTGAAACTTGACACAGTAAAGTAGTTTCACGTTCTATCACTATGTTTTGTTTCCTCTTGATGTAGCCCTAAGCACTGAAAGGCGAGAAGCACTTTCATGGAAAGGGGTTGCCAAGCTTCCAAAAATTACGAATCTCCAGAAATCTCAGCAAATATTTTTTCACCCAAACTGGATGATACTTTCAGGTAATGATCAGTACACGAAGGCGACTTGGTTCCCCAAATTTCGTTCTTCTATGTTGAAGCGTTCATTTCCAGTAACACTTTGAATTTTTAGGTATCACTCTGTTTTCTCCTATATTGATAGATGTATTTGGAACTCTAAATCCAACACGGTTTGTGCTAGCTTCTTGAAACTTGACACAGTAAAGTAGTTTCACGTTCTATCTCTATGTTTTGTTTCCTCTTGATGTAGCCCTAAGCACTGAAGGCGAGAAACACTTTCATGGAAAGGGGTTGCCAAGTTTCCTAAAATTACGAATCTCCAGAAATCTCAGCCAATATTTTTTCACCCAAACGGGATGATACTTTCAGGTAATGATCAGTACACTAAGGCGACTTGGTTCCCCAAATTTCGTTCTTCTATGTTGAAGCGTTCATTTCCAGTAACACTTTGAATTTTTAGGTATCACTCTGTTTTCTACTATATTGGTACATGTACTTGGAACTCTAAATGCGACACGGTTTGTGCTAGCTTCTTGAAACTTGACACAGTAAAGTAGTTTCACGTTCTATCTCTATGGTTTGTTTCCTCTTGATGTAGCCCTAAGCACTGACTGGCGAGAAACACTTTCAAGGAAAGGGGTTGCCAATCTTCCAAAAATTACGAATCTCCAGAAATCTCAGCAAATATTTTTTCACCCAAACTGGATGATACTTTCAGATAATGATCAGTACACTAAGGCGACTTGATTCCCCAAATCTCGTTCTTCTATGTTGAAGTGTTCATTTCCAGTAACACTTTGAATTTTTAGGTATCACTCTGTTTTCTCCTATATTGATAGATGTATTTGGAACTCTAAATCCAATACGGTTTGTGCTAGCTTCTTGAAACTTGACACAGTAAAGTAGTTTCACGTTCTATCTCTATGTATTGTTTCCTCTTGATGTAGCCCTAAGCAGTGACTGGCGAGAAACACTTTCATGGAAAGGGGTTGCCAAGCTTCCAAAAATTACGAATCTCCAGAAATCTCAGCAAATATTTTTTCACCCAAACTGGATGATACTTTCAGGTAATGATCAGTACACTAAGGCGACTTGGTTCCCCAAATTTCGTTCTTCTGTGTTGAAGCGTTCATTTCCAGTAACAGTTTAAATTTTTAGGTATCACTCTGTTTTCTCCTATATTGATACATGTACTTGGAACTCTAAATCCGACACGGTTTGTGCTAGCGTCTTGAAACTTGACACAGTAAAGTAGTTTCACGTTCTATCATTATGGTTTGTTTCCTCTTGATGTAGCCCTAAGCACTGACTGGCGAGAAACACTTTCATGGAAAGAAGTTTCCAAGCTTCCAAAAATTACGAATCTCCAGAAATCTCTGCAAATATTTTTTCACCCAAACTGCATGATACTTTCAGGTAATGATCAGTACACTAAGTCGACTTCGTTCCCCAAATTTCGTTCTTCTATGTTGAAGCGTTCATTTCCAGTAACAGTTTGAATTTTTAGGTATCACTCTGTTTTCTCCTATATTGATACATGTACTTGGAACTCTAAATACAACACGGTTTGTGCTAGCTTCTTGAAACTTGACACAGTCAAGTAGTTTCACGTTCTATCTCTATGTGTTGTTTTCTCTTGATGTAGCCCTAAGCACTGACTGGCGAGAAACACTTTCATGGAAAGGGGTTGCCAAGCTTCCAAAAATTACGAATCTCCAGAAATCTCAGCCAATATTTTTTCACCCAAACTGGATGATACTTTCAGGTAATGATCAGTACACGAAGGCGACTTGGGTCCCCAAATTTCGTTCTTCTATGTTGAAGCGTTCATTTCCAGTAACAGTTTGAATTTTTAGGTTTCACTCTGTTTTCTCCTATATTGATAGATGTATTTGGAACTCTAAATCCAACACGGTTTGTGCTAGCTTCTTGAAACTTGACACAGTGAAGTAGTTTCACGTTCTATCTCTATGGTTTGTTTCCTCTTGATGTAGCCCTAAGCACTGACTGGCGAGAAACACTTTCATGGAAAGGGGTTGCCAAGCTTCCAAAAATTACGAATCTCCAGAAATCTCAGCAAATATTTTTTCACCCAAACTGGATGATACTTTCATGTAATGATCAGTACACTAAGGCGACTTGGTTCCCCAAATTTCGTTCTTCTATGTTGAAGCGTTCATTTCCAGTAACAGTTTGTATTTTTAGGTATCACTCTGTTTTCTCCTATATTGATACATGTACTTGGAACTCTAAAACCGACACGGTTTGTGCTAGCTTCTTGAAACTTGACACAGTAAAGTAGTTTCACGTTCTATCTCTATGGTTTGTTTCCTCTTGATGTAGCCCTAAGCACTGACTGGCGAGAAACACTTTCATGGAAAGGGGTTGCCAAGCTTCCAAAAATTACGAATCTCCAGAAATCTCAGCAACTATTTTTTCACCCAAACTGGATGATACTTTCAGGTAATGATCAGTACACGAAGTAGACTTGGTTCCCCAAATTTCGTTCTTCTATGTTGAAGCGTTCATTTCCAGTAACAGTTTGAATTATTAGGTTTCACTCTGTTTTCTCCTATATTGATAGATGTATTTGGAACTCTAAATCCGACACGGATTGTGCTAGCTTCTTGAAACTTGACACAGTAAAGTAGTTTCACGTTCTATCTCTATGGTTTGTTTCCTCTTGATGTAGCCCTAAGCACTGACTGGCGAGAAACACTCATGGAAAGGGGTTGCCAAGCTTCCAAAAATTACGAATCTCCAGAAATCTCAGCCAATATTTTTTCACCCAAACTGGATGATACTTTCAGGTAATGATCAGTACACTAAGGCGACTTGGTTCCCCGAATTTCGTTCTTCTATGTTGAAGCGTTCATTTCCAGTAACACTTTGAATTTTTAGGTATCACTCTGTTTTCTCCTATATTGATAGATGTATTTGGAACTCTAAATCCAACACGGTTTGTGCTAGCTTCTTGAAACTTGACAGAGTAAAGTAGTTTCACGTTCTATCTCTATGGTTTGTTTCCTCTTGATGTAGCCCTAAGCACTGAAGGCGAGAAACACTTTCATGGAAAGGGGTTGCCAAGTTTCCTAAAATTACGAATCTCCAGAAATCTCAGCCAATATTTTTTCACCCAAACTGGATGATACTTTCAGGTAATGATCAGTACACTAAGGCGATTTGGTTCCCCAAATTTCGTTCTTCTATGTTGAAGCGTTCATTTCCAGTAACACTTTGAATTTTTAGGTATCACTCTGTCTTCTACTATATTGGTACATGTACTTGGAACTCTAAATGCGACACGGTTTGTGCTAGCTTCTTGAAACTTGACACAGTAAAGTAGTTTCACGTTCTATCTCTATGGTTTGTTTCCTCTTGATGTAGCCCTAAGCACTGACTGGCGAGAAACACTTTCAAGGAAAGGGGTTGCCAAGCTTCCAAAAATTACGAATCTCCAGAAATCTCAGCAAATATTTTTTCACCCAAACTGGATGATACTTTCAGGTAATGATCAGTACACTAAGGCGACTTGGTTCCGCAAATTTCGTTCTTCTATGTTGAAGCGTTCATTTCCAGTAACAGTTTGAATTTTTATGTTTCACTCTGTTTTCTCCTATATTGATAGATGTATTTGGAACTCTAAATCCAACACGGTTTGTGCTAGCTTCTTGAAACTTGACACAGTAAAATAGTTTCACGTTCTATCTCTATGGTTTGTTTCCTCTTGATGTAGCCCTAAGCAGTGACTGGCGAGAAGCACTTTCATGGAAAGGGGTTGCCAAGCTTCCAAAAATTACGAATCTCCAGAAATCCCAGCAAATATTTTTTCACCCAAACTGGATGATACTTTCAGGTAATGATCAGTTCACTAAGGCGACTTGGTTCCCCAAATTTCGTTCTTCTATGTTGAAGCGTTCATTTCCAGTAACAGTTTGAATTTTCAGGTTTCACTCTGTTTTCTCCTATATTGATAGTTGTATTTGGAACTCTAAATCCAACACGGTTTGTGCTAGCTTCTTGCAACTTGACACAGTAAAGTAGTTTCACGTTCTAACTCTATGTTTTGTTTCCTCTTGATGTAGCACAAAGCAGTGACTGGCGAGAAACACTTTCATGGAAAGGGGTTGCCAATCTTCCAAAAATTACGAATCTCCAGAAATCTCAGCAAATATTTTTTCACCCAAACTGGATGATAATTTCAGGTAATGATCAGTACACTAAGGCGACTTGATTCCCCAAATTTCGTTCTTCTATGTTGAAGCGTTCATTTCCAGTAACACTTTGAATTTTTAGGTATCACTCTGTTTTCTACTATATTGATACATGTACTTGGAACTCTAAATACGACACGGTTTGTGCTAGCTTCTTGAAACTTGACACAGTAAAGTAGTTTCACGTTCTATCTCTATGTTTTGTTTCCTCTTGATGTAGCCCTAAGCACTGACTGGCGAGAAACACTTTCATGGAAAGGGGTTGCCAAGCTTCCAAAAATTACGAATCTCCAGAAATCTCAGCAAATATTTTTTCACCCAAACTGGATGATACTTTCAGATAATGATCAGTACACTAAGGCGACTTGATTCCCCAAATTTCGTTCTTCTATGTTGAAGTGTTCATTTCCAGTAACACTTTGAATTTTTAGGTATCACTCTGTTTTCTCCTATATTGATAGATGTATTTGGAACTCTAAATCCAATACGGTTTGTGCTAGCTTCTTGAAACTTGACACAGTAAAGTAGTTTCACGTTCTATCTCTATGTTTTGTTTCCTCTTGATGTAGCCCTAAGCAGTGACTGGCGAGAAACACTTTCATGGAAAGGGGTTGCCAAGCTTCCAAAAATTACGAATCTCCAGAAATCTCAGCAAATATTTTTTCACCCAAACTGGATGATACTTTCAGGTAATGATCAGTACACGAAGGCGACTTGGTTCCCCAAATTTCGTTCTTCTGTGTTGAAGCGTTCATTTCCAGTAACAGTTTAAATTTTTAGGTATCACTCTGTTTTCTCCTATATTGATACATGTACTTGGAACTCTAAATCCGACACGGTTTGTGCTAGCGTCTTGAAACTTGACAAAGTAAAGTAGTTTCACGTTCTATCATTATGGTTTTTTTCCTCTTGATGTAGCCCTAAGCACTGACTGGCGAGAAACACATTCATGGAAAGGGGTTGCCAAGCTTCCAAAAATTACGAATCTCCAGAAATCTCAGCAAATATTTTTTCACCCAAACTGGATGATACTTTCAGGTAATGATCAGTACACGAAGGCGACTTGGTTCCCCAGATTTCGTTCTTCTATGTTGAAGCGTTCATTTCCAGTAACACTTTGAATTTTTAGGTATCACTCTGTTTTCTCCTATATTGATAGATGTATTTGGAACTCTAAATCCAACACGGTTTGTGCTAGCTTCTTGAAACTTGACACAGTAAAGTAGTTTCACGTTCTATCTCTATGGTTTGTTTCCTCTTGATGTAGCCCTAAGCACTGACTGGCGAGAAACACTTTCATGGAAAGGGGTTGCCAAGCTTCCAAAAATTACGAATCTCCAGAAATCTCAGCAAATATTTTTTCACCCAAACTGGATGATACTTTCAGGTAATGATCAGTACACGAAGGCGACTTGGTTCCCCAAATTTCGTTCTTCTATGTTGAAGCGTTCATTTCCAGTAACAGTTTGAATTTTTAGGTTTCACTCTGTTTTCTACTATATTGATCCATGTACTTGGAACTCTAAATCCGACACGGTTTGTGCTAGCTTCTTGAAACTTGACACAGTAAAGTAGTTTCACGTTCTATCTCTATGGTTTGTTTCCTCTTGATGTAGCCCTAAGCACTGACTGGCGAGAAACACTTTCATGGAAAGGGGTTGCCAAGCTTCCAAAAATTACGAATCTCCAGAAATCTCAGCAAATATTTTTTCACCCAAACTGGATGATACTTTCAGGTAATGATCAGTACACGAAGGCGACTTGGTTCCCCAAATTTCGTTCTTCTATGTTGAAGCGTTCATTTCCAGTAACAGTTTGAATTTTTGGGTTTCACTCTGTTTTCTCCTATATTGATAGATGTATTTGGAACTCTAAATCCAACACGGATTGTGCTAGCTCCTTGAAACTTGACACAGTAAAGTAGTTTCACGTTCTATCTCTATGGTCTCTTTCCTCTTGATGTAGCCCTAATCACTGACTGGCGAGAAACACTTTCATGGAAAGGGGTTGCCAAGCTTCCAAAAATTACGAATCTCCAGAAATCTCAGCCAATATTTTTTCACCCAAACGGGATGATACTTTCAGGTAATGATCAGTACACGAAGGCGACTTGGTTCCCCAAATTTCGTTCTTCTATGTTGAAGCGTTCCTTTCCAGTAACAGTTTGAATTTTTAGGTTTCACTCTGTTTTCTCCTATATTGATAGATGTATTTGGAACTCTAAATCCAACAGGGATTGTGCTAGCTTCTTGAAACTTGACACAGTAAAGTAGTTTCACGTTCTATCTCTATGTTTTGTTTCCTCTTGATGTAGCCCTAAGCACTGACTGGCGAGAAGCACTTTCATGGAAAGGGGTTGCCAAGCTTCCAAAAATTACGAATCTCCAGAAATCTCAGCAAATATTTTTTCACCTAAACTGGATGATACTTTCAGGTAATGATCAGTACACTAAGGCGACTTGGTTCCCCAAATTTCGTTCTTCTATGTTGAAGCGTTCATTTCCAGTAACAGTTTGAATTTTTAGGTATCACTCTGTTTTCTCCTATATTGATACATGTACTTGGAACTCTAAAAGCGACACGGTTTGTGCTAGCTTCTTGAAACTTGACACAGTAAAGTAGTTTCACGTTCTATCTCTATGGTTTGTTTCCTCTTGATGTAGCCCTAAGCACTGACTGGCGAGAAACACTTTCATGGAAAGGGGTTGCCAAGCTTCCAAAAATTACGAATCTCCAGAAATCTCAGCAAGTATTTTTTCACCCAAACTGGATGATACTTTCAGGTAATGATCAGTACACGAAGGCGACTTGGTTCCCCAAATTTCGTTCTTCTATGTTGAAGCGTTCATTTCCAGTAACAGTTTGAATTTTTAGGTTTCACTCTGTTTTCTACTATATTGATACATGTACTTGGAACTCTAAATCCGACACGGATTTTGCTAGCTTCTTGAAACTTGACACAGTAAAGTAGTTTCACGTTCTATCTCTATGGTTTGTTTCCTCTTGATGTAGCCCTAAGCACTGACTGGCGAGAAACACTTTCATGGAAAGGGGTTGCCAAGCTTCCAAAAATTATGAATCTCCAGAAATCTCAGCCAATATTTCTTCACCCAAACTGGATGATACTTTCATGTAATGATCAGTACACTAAGGCGACTTGGTTCCCCAAATTTCGTTCTTCTATGTTGAAGCGTTCACTTCCAGTAACACTTTGAATTTTTAGGTATCACTCTGTTTTCTCCTATATTGCTGGATGTATTTGGAACTCTAAATCCAACACGGTTTGTGCTAGCTTCTTGAAACTTGACACAGTAAAGTAGTTTCACGTTCTATCTCTATGTTTTGTTTCCTCTTGATGTAGCCCTAAGCACTGAAGGCGAGAAACACTTTCATGGAAAGGGGTTGCCAAGCTTCCAAAAATTACGAATCTCCAGAAATCTCAGCCAATATTTTTTCACCCAAACTGGATGATACTTTCAGGTAATGATCAGTAAACGAAGGCGACTTGGTTCCCCAAATTTCGTTCTTCTATGTTGAAGCGTTCATTTCCAGTAACAGTTTGAATTTTTAGGTTTCACTCTGTTTTCTCCTATATTGATAGATGTATTTGGAACTCTAAATCCAACACGGTTTGTGCTAGCTTCTTGAAACTTGACACAGTAAAGTAGTTTCACGTTCTATCTCTATGTTTTGTTTCCTCTTGATGTAGCCCTAAGCAGTGACTGGCGAGAAGCACTTTCATGGAAAGGGGTTGCCAAGCTTCCAAAAATTACGAATCTCCAGAAATCTCAGCAAATATTTTTTCACCCAAACTGGATGATACTTTCAGGTAATGATCAGTACACGAAGGCGACTTGGTTCCCCAAATTTCGTTCTTCTATATTGAAGCGTTCATTTCCAGTAACAGTTTGAATTTTTAGGTTTCACTCTGTTTTCTCCTATATTGATAGATGTATTTTGAACTCTAAATCCCACACGGATTGTGCTAGCTTCTTAAAACTTGACACAGTAAAATAGTTTCACGTTCTATCTCTATGTTTTGTTTCTTCTTGGTGTAGCCCAGAGCAGTGACTTGCGAGAAACACTTTCATGGAAAGGGGTTGCCAAGCTTCCAAAAATTACGAATCTCCAGAAATCTCAGCCAATATTTTTTCACCCAAACTGGATGATACTTTCAGGTTATGATCAGTACACTAAAGCGACTTGGTTCCCCAAATTTCGTTCTTCTATGTTGAAGCGTTCATTTCCAGTAACACTTTGAATTTTTAGGTATCACTCTGTTTTCTCCTATATTGATAGATGTATTTGGAACTCTAAATCCAACACGGTTTGTGCTAGCTTCTTGAAACTTGACACAGTAAAGTAGTTTCATGTTCTATCTCTACGTTTTGTTTCCTCTTGATGTAGCCCTAAGAACTGAAGGCGAGAAACACTTTCATGGAAAGGGGTTGCCAAGCTTCCAAAAATTACGAATCTCCAGAAATCTCAGCCAATATTTTTTCACCCAAACTGGATGATACTTTCAGGTAATGATCAGTACACTAAGGCGACTTGGTTCCCCAAATTTCGTTCTTCTATGTTGAAGCGTTCATTTCCAGTAACACTTTGAATTTTTAGGTTTCACTCTGTTTTCTCCTATATTGATAGATGTATTTGGAACTCTAAATCCAACACGGTTTGTGCTAGCTTCTTGAAACTTGACACAGTAAAGAAGTTTCATGTTCTATCTCTACGTTTTGTTTCCTCTTGATGTAGCCCTAAGCAGTGACTGGCGAGAAACACTTTCATGGAAAGGGGTTGCCAAGCTTCCAAAAATTACGAATCTCCAGACATCTCAGCAAATATTTTTTCACCCAAACTGGATGATACTTTCATGTAATGATCAGTACACTAAGGCGACTTGGTTCCCCAAATTTCGTTCTTCTATGTTGAAGCGTTCATTTCCAGTAACAGTTTGAATTTGTAGGTTTCACTCTGTTTTCTACTATATTGATCCATGTACTTGGAACTCTAAATCCGACACGGTTTGTGCTAGCTTCTTGAAACTTGACACAGTAAAGTAGTTTCACGTTCTATCTCTATGGTTTGTTTCCTCTTGATGTAGCCCTAAGCACTGACTGGCGAGAAACACTTTCATGGAAAGGGGTTGCCAAGCTTCCAAAAATTACGAATCTCCAGAAATCTCAGCAAATATTTTTTCACCCCAACTGGATGATACTTTCAGGTAATGATCAGTACACGAAGGCGACTTGGTTCCCCAAATTTCGTTCTTCTATGTTGAAGCGTTCATTTCCAGTAACAGTTTGAATTTTTGGGTTTCACTCTGTTTTCTCCTATATTGATAGATGTATTTGGAACTCTAAATCCAACACGGATTGTGCTAGCTTCTTGAAACTTGACACAGTAAAGTAGTTTCACGTTCTATCTCTATGGTCTCTTTCCTCTTGATGTAGCCCTAATCACTGACTGGCGAGAAACACTTTCATGGAAAGGGGTTGCCAAGCTTCCAAAAATTACGAATCTCCAGAAATCTCAGCCAATATTTTTTCACCCAAACGGGATGATACTTTCAGGTAATGATCAGTACACGAAGGCGACTTGGTTCCTTGGTTCCTTGGTTCCTTGTTTCCTCTTGATGTAGCCCTAAGCAGTGACTGGCGAGAAGCACTTTCATGGAAAGGGGTTGCCAAGCTTCCAAAAATTACGAATCTCCAGAAATCACAGCAAATATTTTTTAACCCAAACTGGATGATACTTTCAGGTAATGATCAGTACACTAAGGCTACTTGGTTCCCCAAATTTCGTTCTTCTATGTTGAAGCGTTCATTTCCAGTAACAGTTTGAATTTTTAGGTTTCACTCTGTTTTCTCCTATATTGATAGATGTATTTGGAACTCTAAATCCAACACGGTTTGTGCTAGCTTCTTGAAACTTGACACAGTAAAGTAGTTTCACGTTCTATCTCTATGTTTTGTTTCCTCTTGATGTAGCCCTAAGCACTGACTGGCGAGAAACTCTTTCATGGAAAGGGGTTGCCAAGCTTCCAAAAATTACGAATCTCCAGAAATCTCAGCAAATATTTTTTCACCCAAACTGGATGATACTTTCAGGTAATGATCAGTACACTAAGGCGACTTGGTTCCCCAAATTTCGTTCTTCTATGTTGAAGCGTTCATTTCCAGTAACACTTTGAATTTTTAGGTATCACTCTGTTTTCTACTATATTGATACATGTACTTGGAACTCTAAATGCGACACGGTTTGTGCTAGCTTCTTGAAACTTGACACAGTAAAGTAGTTTCACGTTCTATCTCTATGGTTTGTTTCCTCTTGATGTAGCCCTAAGCAGTGACTGGCGAGAAGCACTTTCATGGAAAGGGGTTGCCAAGCTTCCAAAAATTACGAATCTCCAGAAATCTCAGCAAATATTTTTTCACCCAAACTGGATGATACTTTCAGGTAATGATCAGTACACTAAGGCGACTTGGTTCCCCAAATTTCTTTCTTCTATGTTGAAGCGTTCATTTCCAGTAACAGTTTGAATTTTTAGGTTTCACTCTGTTTTCTCCTATATTGATAGATGTATTTGGAACTCTAAATCCAACTCGGTTAGTGCTAGCTTCTTGAAACTTGACACAGTAAAGTAGTTTCACGTTCTATCTCTATGTTTTGTTTCCTCTTGATGTAGCCCTAAGCACTGACTGGCGAGAAACACTTTCATGGAAAGGGGTTGCGAAGATTCCAAAAATTACGAATCTCCAGAAATCTCAGCCAATATTTTTTCACCCAAACTGGATGATACTTTCAGGTAATGATCACTACACTAATGCGACTTGGTTCCCCAAATTTCGTTCTTCTATGTTGAAGCGTTCATTTCCAGTAACAGTTTGAATTTTTAGGTTTCACTCTGTTTTCTCCTATATTGATAGATGTATTTTGAACTCTAAATCCCACACGGATTGTGCTAGCTTCTTAAAACTTGACACAGTAAAATAGTTTCACGTTCTATCTCTATGTTTTGTTTCTTCTTGATGTAGCCCTAAGCAGTGACTGGCGAGAAACACTTTCATGGAAAGGGGTTGCCAAGCTTCCAAAAATTACGAATCTCCAGAAATCTCAGCCAATATTTTTTCACCCAAACTGGATGATACTTTCAGGTAATGATCAGTACACTAAAGCGACTTGGTTCCCCAAATTTCGTTCTTCTATGTTGAAGCGTTCATTTCCAGTAACACTTTGAATTTTTAGGTATCACTCTGTTTTCTCCTATATTGATAGATGTATTTGGAACTCTAAATCCAACACGGTTTGTGCTAGCTTCTTGAAACTTGACACAGTAAAGTAGTTTCATGTTCTATCTCTACGTTTTGTTTCCTCTTGATGTAGCCCTAAGAACTGAAGGCGAGAAACACTTTCATGGAAAGGGGTTGCCAAGCTTCCAAAAATTACGAATCTCCAGAAATCTCAGCCAATATTTTTTCACCCAAACTGGATGATACTTTCAGGTAATGATCAGTACACTAAGGCGACTTGGTTCCCCAAATTTCGTTCTTCTATGTTGAAGCGTTCATTTCCAGTAACACTTTGAATTTTTAGGTTTCACTCTGTTTTCTCCTATATTGATAGATGTATTTGGAACACTAAATCCAACACGGTTTGTGCTAGCTTCTTGAAACTTGACACAGTAAAGTAGTTTCATGTTCTATCTCTACGTTTTGTTTCCTCTTGATGTAGCCCTAAGCAGTGACTGGCGAGAAACACTTTCATGGAAAGGGGTTGCCAAGCTTCCAAAAATTACGAATCTCCAGAAATCTCAGCAAATATTTTTTCACCCAAACTGGATGATACTTTCATGTAATGATCAGTACACTAAGGCGACTTGGTTCCCCAAATTTCGTTCTTCTATGTTGAAGCGTTCATTTCCAGTAACAGTTTGAATTTGTAGGTTTCACTCTGTTTTCTCCTATATTGATAGATGTATTTGGAACTCTAAATCCAACACGGATTGTGCTAGCTTCTTGAAACTTGACACAGTAAAGTAGTTTCACGTTCTATCTCTATGGTCTCTTTCCTCTTGATGTAGCCCTAATCACTGACTGGCGAGAAACACTTTCATGGAAAGGGGTTGCCAAGCTTCCAAAAATTACGAATCTCCAGAAATCTCAGCCAATATTTTTTCACCCAAACGGGATGATACTTTCAGGTAATGATCAGTACACGAAGGCGACTTGGTTCCCCAAATTTCGTTCTTCTATGTTGAAGCGTTCATTTCCAGTAACAGTTTGAATTTTTAGGTTTCACTCTGTTTTCTCCTATATTGATAGATGTATTTGGAACTCTAAATCCAACAAGGATTGTGCTAGCTTCTTGAAACTTGACACAGTAAAGTAGTTTCACGTTCTATCTCTATGTTTTGTTTCCTCTTGATGTAGCCCTAAGCACTGACTGGCGAGAAGCACTTTCATGGAAAGGGGTTGCCAAGCTTCCAAAAATTACGAATCTCCAGAAATCTCAGCAAATATTTTTTCACCCAAACTGGATGATACTTTCAGTAATGATCAGTACACTAAGGCGACTTGGTTCCCCAAATTTCGTTCTTCTATGTTGAAGCGTTCATTTCCAGTAACAGTTTGAATTTTTAGGTATCACTCTGTTTTCTCCTATATTGATACATGTACTTGGAACTCTAAAAGCGACACGGTTTGTGCTAGCTTCTTGAAACTTGACACAGTAAAGTAGTTTCATGTTCTATCTCTACGTTTTGTTTCCTCTTGATGTAGCCCTAAGCAGTGAAGGCGAGAAACACTTTCATGGAAAGGGGTTGCCAAGCTTCCAAAAATTACGAATCTCCAGAAATGTCAGCAAATATTTTTTCACCCAAACTGGATGATACTTTCAGGTAATGATCAGTTCACTAAGGCGACTTGGTTCCCCAAATTTCGTTCTTCTATGTTGAAGCGTTCATTTCCAGTAACAGTTTGAATTTTTAGGTTTCACTCTGTTTTCTCCTATATTGATAGTTGTATTTGGAACTCTAAATCCAACACGGTTTGTGCTAGCTTCTTGCAACTTGACACAGTAAAGTAGTTTCACGTTCTAACTCTATGTTTTGTTTCCTCTTGATGTAGCCCAAAGCAGTGACTGGCGAGAAACACTTTCATGGAAAGGGGTTGCCAATCTTCCAAAAATTACGAATCTCCAGAAATCTCAGCAAATATTTTTTCACC
Organism: Spermophilus citellus; assembly: GCF_964194105.1. NCBI lineage: Eukaryota > Metazoa > Chordata > Mammalia > Rodentia > Sciuridae > Spermophilus > Spermophilus citellus. Next base: position 48,462,997 of record NC_138187.1, on the reverse strand, counting down.
CAAACTGGATAATAATTTCAGGTAATGATCAGTACACTAAGGCGACTTGGTTCCCCAAATTTCGTTCTTCTATGTTGAAGCGTTCATTTCCAGTAACAGTTTGAATTTTTAGGTTTCACTCTGTTTTCTCCTATATTGATACATGTACTTGGAACTCTAAATCCGACACGGTTTGTGCTACCTTCTTGAAACTTGACACAGTAAAGTAGTTTCACGTTCTATCTCTATGTTTTGTTTCCTCTTGATGTAGCCCTAAGCACTGACTGGCGAGAAACACTTTCATGGAAAGGGGTTGCCAAGCTTCCAAAAATTACGAATCTCCAGAAATCTCAGCAAATATTTTTTCACCCAAACTGGATGATACTTTCAGGTAATGATCAGTTCACTAAGGCGACTTGGTTCCCCAAATTTCGTTCTTCTATGTTGAAGCGTTCATTTCCAGTAACAGTTTGAATTTTCAGGTTTCACTCTGTTTTCTCCTATATTGATAGTTGTATTTGGAACTCTAAATCCAACACGGTTTGTGCTAGCTTCTTGCAACTTGACACAGTAAAGTAGTTTCACGTTCTAACTCTATGTTTTGTTTCCTCTTGATGTAGCCCAAAGCAGTGACTGGCGAGAAACACTTTCATGGAAAGGGGTTGCCAATCTTCCAAAAATTACGAATCTACAGAAATCTCAGCAAATATTTTTTCACCCAAACTGGATGATAATTTCAGGTAATGATCAGTACACTAAGGCGACTTGATTCCCCAAATTTCGTTCTTCTATGTTGAAGCGTTCATTTCCAGTAACACTTTGAATTTTTAGGTATCACTCTGTTTTCTACTATATTGATACATGTACTTGGAACTCTAAATACGACACGGTTTGTGCTAGCTTCTTGAAACTTGACACAGTAAAGTAGTTTCACGTTCTATCTCTATGTTTTGTTTCCTCTTGATGTAGCCCTAAGCACTGACTGGCGAGAAACACTTTCATGGAAAGGGGTTGCCAAGCTTCCAAAAATTACGAATCTCCAGAAATCTCAGCAAATATTTTTTCACCCAAACTGGATGATACTTTCAGATAATGATCAGTACACTAAGGCGACTTGATTCCCCAAATTTCGTTCTTCTATGTTGAAGTGTTCATTTCCAGTAACACTTTGAATTTTTAGGTATCACTCTGTTTTCTCCTATATTGATAGATGTATTTGGAACTCTAAATCCAATACGGTTTGTGCTAGCTTCTTGAAACTTGACACAGTAAAGTAGTTTCACGTTCTATCTCTATGTTTTGTTTCCTCTTGATGTAGCCCTAAGCAGTGACTGGCGAGAAACACTTTCATGGAAAGGGGTTGCCAAGCTTCCAAAAATTACGAATCTCCAGAAATCTCAGCAAATATTTTTTCACCCAAACTGGATGATACTTTCAGGTAATGATCAGTACACGAAGGCGACTTGGTTCCCCAAATTTCGTTCTTCTGTGTTGAAGCGTTCATTTCCAGTAACAGTTTAAATTTTTAGGTATCACTCTGTTTTCTCCTATATTGATACATGTACTTGGAACTCTAAATCCGACACGGTTTGTGCTAGCGTCTTGAAACTTGACACAGTAAAGTAGTTTCACGTTCTATCATTATGGTTTGTTTCCTCTTGATGTAGCCCTAAGCACTGACTGGCGAGAAACACTTTCATGGAAAGGGGTTGCCAAGCTTCCAAAAATTACGAATCTCCAGAAATCTCAGCAAATATTTTTTCACCCAAACTGGATGATACTTTCATGTAATGATCAGTACACTAAGGCGACTTGGTTCCCCAAATTTCGTTCTTCTATGTTGAAGCGTTCATTTCCAGTAACAGTTTGAATTTTTAGGTTTCACTCTGTTTTCTACTATATTGATCCATGTACTTGGAACTCTAAATCCGACACGGTTTGTGCTAGCTTCTTGAAACTTGACACAGTAAAGTAGTTTCATGTTCTATCTCTATGGTTTGTTTCCTCTTGATGTAGCCCTAAGCACTGACTGGCGAGAAACACTTTCATGGAAAGGGGTTGCCAAGCTTCCAAAAATTACGAATCTCCAGAAATCTCAGCAAATATTTTTTCACCCAAACTGGATGATACTTTCAGGTAATGATCAGTACACGAAGGCGACTTGGTTCCCCAAATTTCGTTCTTCTATGTTGAAGCGTTCATTTCCAGTAACAGTTTGAATTTTTGGGTTTCACTCTGTTTTCTCCTATATTGATAGATGTATTTGGAACTCTAAATCCAACACGGATTGTGCTAGCTCCTTGAAACTTGACACAGTAAAGTAGTTTCACGTTCTATCTCTATGGTCTCTTTCCTCTTGATGTAGCCCTAATCACTGACTGGCGAGAAACACTTTCATGGAAAGGGGTTGCCAAGCTTCCAAAAATTACGAATCTCCAGAAATCTCAGCCAATATTTTTTCACCCAAACGGGATGATACTTTCAGGTAATGATCAGTACACGAAGGCGACTTGGTTCCCCAAATTTCGTTCTTCTATGTTGAAGCGTTCCTTTCCAGTAACAGTTTGAATTTTTAGGTTTCACTCTGTTTTCTCCTATATTGATAGATGTATTTGGAACTCTAAATCCAACAGGGATTGTGCTAGCTTCTTGAAACTTGACACAGTAAAGTAGTTTCACGTTCTATCTCTATGTTTTGTTTCCTCTTGATGTAGCCCTAAGCACTGACTGGCGAGAAGCACTTTCATGGAAAGGGGTTGCCAAGCTTCCAAAAATTACGAATCTCCAGAAATCTCAGCAAATATTTTTTCACCCAAACTGGATGATACTTTCAGGTAATGATCAGTACACTAAGGCGACTTGGTTCCCCAAATTTCGTTCTTCTATGTTGAAGCTTTCATTTCCAGTAACAGTTTGAATTTTTAGGTATCACTCTGTTTTCTCCTATATTGATACATGTACTTGGAACTCTAAAAGCGACACGGTTTGTGCTAGCTTCTTGAAACTTGACACAGTAAAGTAGTTTCACGTTCTATCTCTATGGTTTGTTTCCTCTTGATGTAGCCCTAAGCACTGACTGGCGAGAAACACTTTCATGGAAAGGGGTTGCCAAGCTTCCAAAAATTACGAATCTCCAGAAATCTCAGCAAGTATTTTTTCACCCAAACTGGATGATACTTTCAGGTAATGATCAGTACACGAAGGCGACTTGGTTCCCCAAATTTCGTTCTTCTATGTTGAAGCGTTCATTTCCAGTAACAGTTTGAATTTTTAGGTTTCACTCTGTTTTCTACTATATTGATACATGTACTTGGAACTCTAAATCCGACACGGATTTTGCTAGCTTCTTGAAACTTGACACAGTAAAGTAGTTTCACGTTCTATCTCTATGGATGGTTTCCTCTTGATGTAGCCCTAAGCACTGACTGGCGAGAAACACTTTCATGGAAAGGGGTTGCCAAGCTTCCAAAAATTATGAATCTCCAGAAATCTCAGCCAATATTTCTTCACCCAAACTGGATGATACTTTCAGGTAATGATCAGTACACTAAGGCGACTTGGTTCCCCAAATTTCGTTCTTCTATGTTGAAGCGTTCACTTCCAGTAACACTTTGAATTTTTAGGTATCACTCTGTTTTCTCCTATATTGATAGATGTATTTGGAACTCTAAATCCAACACGGTTTGTGCTAGCTTCTTGAAACTTGACACAGTAAAGTAGTTTCACGTTCTATCTCTATGTTTTGTTTCCTCTTGATGTAGCCCTAAGCAGTGACTGGCGAGAAGCACTTTCATGGAAAGGGGTTGCCAAGCTTCCAAAAATTACGAATCTCCAGAAATCTCAGCAAATATTTTTTCACCCAAACTGGATGATACTTTCAGGTAATGATCAGAACACTAAGGCGACTTGGTTCCCCAAATTTCTTTCTTCTATGTTGAAGCGTTCATTTCCAGTAACAGTTTGAATTTTTAGGTTTCACTCTGTTTTCTCCTATATTGATAGATGTATTTGGAACTCTAAATCCAACTCGGTTTGTGCTAGCTTCTTGAAACTTGACACAGTAAAGTAGTTTCACGTTCTATCTCTATGTTTTGTTTCCTCTTGATGTAGCCCTAAGCACTGACTGGCGAGAAACACTTTCATGGAAAGGGGTTGCCAAGCTTCCAAAAATTACGAATCTCCAGAAATCTCAGCAAATATTTTTTCACCCAAACTGGATGATACTTTCAGATAATGATCAGTACACTAAGGCGACTTGATTCCCCAAATTTCGTTCTTCTATGTTGAAGCGTTCATTTCCAGTAACACTTTGAATTTTTAGGTATCACTCTGTTTTCTCCTATATTGATAGATGTATTTGGAACTCTAAATCCAATACGGTTTGTGCTAGCTTCTTGAAACTTGACACAGTAAAGTAGTTTCACGTTCTATCTCTATGTTTTGTTTCCTCTTGATGTAGCCCTAAGCAGTGACTGGCGAGAAACACTTTCATGGAAAGGGGTTGCCAAGCTTCCAAAAATTACGAATCTCCAGAAATCTCAGCAAATATTTTTTCACCCAAACTGGATGATACTTTCAGGTAATGATCAGTACACGAAGGCGACTTGGTTCCCCAAATTTCGTTCTTCTGTGTTGAAGCGTTCATTTCCAGTAACAGTTTAAATTTTTAGGTATCACTCTGTTTTCTCCTATATTGATACATGTACTTGGAACTCTAAATCCGACACGGTTTGTGCTAGCGTCTTGAAACTTGACACAGTAAAGTAGTTTCACGTTCTATCATTATGGTTTGTTTCCTCTTGATGTAGCCCTAAGCACTGACTGGCGAGAAACACTTTCAGGGAAAGGGGTTGCCAAGCTTCCAAAAATTACGAATCTCCAGAAATCTCAGCAAATATTTTTTCACCCAAACTGGATGATACTTTCATGTAATGATCAGTACACTAAGGCGACTTGGTTCCCCAAATTTCGTTCTTCTATGTTGAAGCGTTCATTTCCAGTAACAGTTTGAATTTTTAGGTTTCACTCTGTTTTCTACTATATTGATCCATGTACTTGGAACTCTAAATCCGACACGGTTTGTGCTAGCTTCTTGAAACTTGACACAGTAAAGTAGTTTCATGTTCTATCTCTATGGTTTGTTTCCTCTTGATGTAGCCCTAAGCACTGACTGGCGAGAAACACTTTCATGGAAAGGGGTTGCCAAGCTTCCAAAAATTACGAATCTCCAGAAATCTCAGCAAATATTTTTTCACCCAAACTGGATGATACTTTCAGGTAATGACCAGTACACGAAGGCGACTTGGTTCCCCAAATTTCGTTCTTCTATGTTGAAGCGTTCATTTCCAGTAACAGTTTGAATTTTTGGGTTTCACTCTGTTTTCTCCTATATTGATAGATGTATTTGGAACTCTAAATCCAACACGGATTGTGCTAGCTCCTTGAAACTTGACACAGTAAAGTAGTTTCACGTTCTATCTCTATGGTCTCTTTCCTCTTGATGTAGCCCTAATCACTGACTGGCGAGAAACACTTTCATGGAAAGGGGTTGCCAAGCTTCCAAAAATTACGAATCTCCAGAAATCTCAGCCAATATTTTTTCACCCAAACGGGATGATACTTTCAGGTAATGATCAGTACACGAAGGCGACTTGGTTCCCCAAATTTCGTTCTTCTATGTTGAAGCGTTCCTTTCCAGTAACAGTTTGAATTTTTAGGTTTCACTCTGTTTTCTCCTATATTGATAGATGTATTTGGAACTCTAAATCCAACAGGGATTGTGCTAGCTTCTTGAAACTTGACACAGTAAAGTAGTTTCACGTTCTATCTCTATGTTTTGTTTCCTCTTGATGTAGCCCTAAGCAGTGACTGGCGAGAAACACTTTCATGGAAAGGGGTTGCCAAGCTTCCAAAAATTACGAATCTCCAGAAATCTCAGCAAATATTTTTTCACCCAAACTGGATGATACTTTCAGGTAATGATCAGTACACTAAGGCGACTTGGTTCCCCAAATTTCGTTCTTCTATGTTGAAGCTTTCATTTCCAGTAACAGTTTGAATTTTTAGGTATCACTCTGTTTTCTCCTATATTGATACATGTACTTGGAACTCTAAAAGCGACACGGTTTGTGCTAGCTTCTTGAAACTTGACACAGTAAAGTAGTTTCACGTTCTATCTCTATGGTTTGTTTCCTCTTGATGTAGCCCTAAGCACTGACTGGCGAGAAACACTTTCATGGAAAGGGGTTGCCAAGCTTCCAAAAATTACGAATCTCCAGAAATCTCAGCAAGTATTTTTTCACCCAAACTGGATGATACTTTCAGGTAATGATCAGTACACGAAGGCGACTTGGTTCCCCAAATTTCGTTCTTCTATGTTGAAGCGTTCATTTCCAGTAACAGTTTGAATTTTTAGGTTTCACTCTGTTTTCTACTATATTGATACATGTACTTGGAACTCTAAATCCGACACGGATTTTGCTAGCTTCTTGAAACTTGACACAGTAAAGTAGTTTCACGTTCTATCTCTATGGTTTGTTTCCTCTTGATGTAGCCCTAAGCACTGACTGGCGAGAAACACATTCATGGAAAGGGGTTGCCAAGCTTCCAAAAATTATGAATCTCCAGAAATCTCAGCCAATATTTCTTCACCCAAACTGGATGATACTTTCAGGTAATGATCAGTACACTAAGGCGACTTGGTTCCCCAAATTTCGTTCTTCTATGTTGAAGCGTTCACTTCCAGTAACACTTTGAATTTTTAGGTATCACTCTGTTTTCTCCTATATTGATAGATGTATTTGGAACTCTAAATCCAACACGGTTTGTGCTAGCTTCTTGAAACTTGACACAGTAAAGTAGTTTCACGTTCTATCTCTATGTTTTGTTTCCTCTTGATGTAGCCCTAAGCACTGAAGGCGAGAAACACTTTCATGGAAAGGGGTTGCCAAGCTTCCAAAAATTACGAATCTCCAGAAATCTCAGCCAATATTTTTTCACCCAAACTGGATGATACTTTCAGGTAATGATCAGTAAACGAAGGCGACTTGGTTCCCCAAATTTTGTTCTTCTATGTTGAAGCGTTCATTTCCAGTAACAGTTTGAATTTTTAGGTTTCACTCTGTTTTCTCCTATATTGATAGATGTATTTGGAACTCTAAATCCAACACGGTTTGTGCTAGCTTCTTGAAACTTGACACAGTAAAGTAGTTTCACGTTCTATCTCTATGTTTTGTTTCCTCTTGATGTAGCCCTAAGCAGTGACTGGCGAGAAGCACTTTCATGGAAAGGGGTTGCCAAGCTTCCAAAAATTACGAATCTCCAGAAATCTCAGCAAATATTTTTTCACCCAAACTGGATGATACTTTCAGGTAATGATCAGTACACTAAGGCGACTTGGTTCCCCAAATTTCTTTCTTCTATGTTGATGCGTTCATTTCCAGTATCAGTTTGAATTTTTAGGTTTCACTCTGTTTTCTCCTATATTGATAGATGTATTTGGAACTCTAAATCCAACTCGGTTTGTGCTAGCTTCTTGAAACTTGACACAGTAAAGTAGTTTCACGTTCTATCTCTATGTTTTGTTTCCTCTTGATGTAGCCCTAAGCACTGACTGGCGAGAAACACTTTCATGGAAAGGGGTTGCCAAGCTTCCAAAAATTACGAATCTCCAGAAATCTCAGCCAATATTTTTTCACCCAAACTGGATGATACTTTCAGGTAATGATCACTACACTAATGCGACTTGGTTCCCCAAATTTCGTTCTTCTATGTTGAAGCGTTCATTTCCAGTAACAGTTTGAATTTTTAGGTTTCACTCTGTTTTCTCCTATATTGATAGATGTATTTTGAACTCTAAATCCCACACGGATTGTGCTAGCTTCTTAAAACTTGACACAGTAAAATAGTTTCACGTTCTATCTCTATGTTTTGTTTCTTCTTGATGTAGCCCTAAGCAGTGACTGGCGAGAAACACTTTCATGGAAAGGGGTTGCCAAGCTTCAAAAATTACGAATCTCCAGAAATCTCAGCCAATATTTTTTCACCCAAACTGGATGATACTTTCAGGTAATGATCAGTACACTAAAGCGACTTGGTTCCCCAAATTTCGTTCTTCTATGTTGAAGCGTTCATTTCCAGTAACACTTTGAATTTTTAGGTATCACTCTGTTTTCTCCTATATTGATAGATGTATTTGGAACTCTAAATCCAACACGGTTTGTGCTAGCTTCTTGAAACTTGACACAGTAAAGTAGTTTCATGTTCTATCTCTACGTTTTGTTTCCTCTTGATGTAGCCCTAAGAACTGAAGGCGAGAAACACTTTCATGGAAAGGGGTTGCCAAGCTTCCAAAAATTACGAATCTCCAGAAATCTCAGCCAATATTTTTTCACCCAAACTGGATGATACTTTCAGGTAATGATCAGTACACTAAGGCGACTTGGTTCCCCAAATTTCGTTCTTCTATGTTGAAGCGTTCATTTCCAGTAACACTTTGAATTTTTAGGTTTCACTCTGTTTTCTCCTATATTGATAGATGTATTTGGAACTCTAAATCCAACACGGTTTGTGCTAGCTTCTTGAAACTTGACACAGTAAAGTAGTTTCATGTTCTATCTCTACGTTTTGTTTCCTCTTGATGTAGCCCTAAGCAGTGACTGGCGAGAAACACTTTCATGGAAAGGGGTTGCCAAGCTTCCAAAAATTACGAATCTCCAGAAATCTCAGCAAATATTTTTTCACCCAAACTGGATGATACTTTCAGGTAATGATCAGTACACGAAGGCGACTTGGTTCCCCAAATTTCTTTCTTCTATGTTGAAGCGTTCATTTCCAGTAACAGTTTGAATTTGTAGGTTTCACTCTGTTTTCTACTATATTGATCCATGTACTTGGAACTCTAAATCCGACACGGTTTGTGCTAGCTTCTTGAAACTTGACACAGTAAAGTAGTTTCACGTTCTATCTCTATGGTTTGTTTCCTCTTGATGTAGCCCTAAGCACTGACTGGCGAGAAACACTTTCATGGAAAGGGGTTGCCAAGCTTCCAAAAATTACGAATCTCCAGAAATCTCAGCAAATATTTTTTCACCCAAACTGGATGATACTTTCAGGTAATGATCAGTACACGAAGGCGACTTGGTTCCCCAAATTTCGTTCTTCTATGTTGAAGCGTTCATTTCCAGTAACAGTTTGAATTTTTGGGTTTCACTCTGTTTTCTCCTATATTGATAGATGTATTTGGAATTCTAAATCCAACACGGATTGTGCTAGCTTCTTGAAACTTGACACAGTAAAGTAGTTTCACGTTCTATCTCTATGGTCTCTTTCCTCTTGATGTAGCCCTAATCACTGACTGGCGAGAAACACTTTCATGGAAAGGGGTTGCCAAGCTTCCAAAAATTACGAATCTCCAGAAATCTCAGCCAATATTTTTTCACCCAAACGGGATGATACTTTCAGGTAATGATCAGTACACGAAGGCGACTTGGTTCCCCAAATTTCGTTCTTCTATGTTGAAGCGTTCATTTCCAGTAACAGTTTGAATTTTTAGGTTTCACTCTGTTTTCTCCTATATTGATAGATGTATTTGGAACTCTAAATCCAACAAGGATTGTGCTAGCTTCTTGAAACTTGACACAGTAAAGTAGTTTCACGTTCTATCTCTATGTTTTGTTTCCTCTTGATGTAGCCCTAAGCACTGACTGGCGAGAAGCACTTTCATGGAAAGGGGTTGCCAAGCTTCCAAACATTACGAATCTCCAGAAATCTCAGCAAATATTTTTTCACCCAAACTGGATGATACTTTCAGGTAATGATCAGTACACGAAGGCGACTTGGTTCCCCAAATTTCGTTCTTCTATGTTGAAGCGTTCATTTCCAGTAACAGTTTGAATTTTTAGGTATCACTCTGTTTTCTCCTATATTGATACATGTACTTGGAACTCTAAAAGCGACACGGTTTGTGCTAGCTTCTTGAAACTTGACACAGTAAAGTAGTTTCATGTTCTATCTCTATGTTTTGTTTCCTCTTGATGTAGCCCTAAGCAGTGAAGGCGAGAAACACTTTCATGGAAAGGGGTTGCCAAGCTTCCAAAAATTACGAATCTCCAGAAATCTCAGCCAATATTTTTTCACCCAAACTGGATGATACTTTCAGGTAATGATCAGTACACGAAGGCGACTTGATTCCCCAAATTTCGTTCTTCTATGTTGAAGCGTTCATTTCCAGTAACAGTTTGAATTTTTAGGTTTCACTCTTTTTTCTCCTATATTGATAGATGTATTTGGAACTCTAAATCCAACACGGTTTGTGCTAGCTTCTTGAAACTTGACACAGTAAAGTAGTTTCATGTTCTATCTCTATGTTTTGTTTCCTCTTGATGTAGCCCTAAGCAGTGACTGGCGAGAAGCACTTTCATGGAAAGGGGTTGCCAAGCTTCCAAAAATTACGTATCTCCAGAAATCTCAGCAAATATTTTTTCACCCAAACTGGATGATACTTTCAGGTAATGATCAGTACACGAAGGCGACTTGGTTCCCCAAATTTCGTTCTTCTATGTTGAAGCGTTCATTTCCAGTAACAGTTTGAATTTTTGGGTTTCACTCTGTTTTCTCCTATATTGATAGATGTATTTGGACCTCTAAATCCAACACGGATTGTGCTAGCTTCTTGAAACTTGACACAGTAAAGTAGTTTCACGTTCTATCTCTATGGTCTCTTTCCTCTTGATGTAGCCCTAATCACTGACTGGCGAGAAACACTTTCATGGAAAGGGGTTGCCAAGCTTCCAAAAATTACGAATCTCCAGAAATCTCAGCCAATATTTTTTCACCCAAACGGGATGATACTTTCAGGTAATGATCAGTACACGAAGGCGACTTGGTTCCTTGGTTCCTTGGTTCCTTGTTTCCTCTTGATGTAGCCCTAAGCAGTGACTGGCGAGAAGCACTTTCATGGAAAGGGGTTGCCAAGCTTCCAAAAATTACGAATCTCCAGAAATCTCAGCAAATATTTTTTAACCCAAACTGGATGATACTTTCAGGTAATGATCAGTACACTAAGGCTACTTGGTTCCCCAAATTTCGTTCTTCTATGTTGAAGCGTTCATTTCCAGTAACAGTTTGAATTTTTAGGTTTCACTCTGTTTTCTCCTATATTGATAGATGTATTTGGAACTCTAAATCCAACACGGTTTGTGCTAGCTTCTTGAAACTTGACACAGTAAAGTAGTTTCACGTTCTATCTCTATGTTTTGTTTCCTCTTGATGTAGCCCTAAGCACTGACTGGCGAGAAACTCTTTCATGGAAAGGGGTTGCCAAGCTTCCAAAAATTACGAATCTCCAGAAATCTCAGCAAATATTTTTTCACCCAAACTGGATGATACTTTCAGGTAATGATCAGTACACTAAGGCGACTTGGTTCCCCAAATTTCGTTCTTCTATGTTGAAGCGTTCATTTCCAGTAACACTTTGAATTTTTAGGTATCACTCTGTTTTCTACTATATTGATACATGTACTTGGAACTCTAAATGCGACACGGTTTGTGCTAGCTTCTTGAAACTTGACACAGTAAAGTAGTTTCACGTTCTATCTCTATGGTTTGTTTCCTCTTGATGTAGCCCTAAGCAGTGACTGGCGAGAAGCACTTTCATGGAAAGGGGTTGCCAAGCTTCCAAAAATTACGAATCTCCAGAAATCTCAGCAAATATTTTTTCACCCAAACTGGATGATACTTTCAGGTAATGATCAGTACACTAAGGCGACTTGGTTCCCCAAATTTCTTTCTTCTATGTTGAAGCGTTCATTTCCAGTAACAGTTTGAATTTTTAGGTTTCACTCTGTTTTCTCCTATATTGATAGATGTATTTGGAACTCTAAATCCAACTCGGTTTGTGCTAGCTTCTTGAAACTTGACACAGTAAAGTAGTTTCACGTTCTATCTCTATGTTTTGTTTCCTCTTGATGTAGCCCTAAGCACTGACTGGCGAGAAACACTTTCATGGAAAGGGGTTGCGAAGCTTCCAAAAATTACGAATCTCCAGAAATCTCAGCCAATATTTTTTCACCCAAACTGGATGATACTTTCAGGTAATGATCACTACACTAATGCGACTTGGTTCCCCAAATTTCGTTCTTCTATGTTGAAGCGTTCATTTCCAGTAACAGTTTGAATTTTTAGGTTTCACTCTGTTTTCTCCTATATTGATAGATGTATTTTGAACTCTAAATCCCACACGGATTTTGCTAGCTTCTTAAAACTTGACACAGTAAAATAGTTTCACGTTCTATCTCTATGTTTTGTTTCTTCTTGATGTAGCCCTAAGCAGTGACTGGCGAGAAACACTTTCATGGAAAGGGGTTGCCAAGCTTCCAAAAATTACGAATCTCCAGAAATCTCAGCCAATATTTTTTCACCCAAACTGGATGATACTTTCAGGTAATGATCAGTACACTAAAGCGACTTGGTTCCCCAAATTTCGTTCTTCTATGTTGAAGCGTTCATTTCCAGTAACACTTTGAATTTTTAGGTATCACTCTGTTTTCTCCTATATTGATAGATGTATTTGGAACTCTAAATCCAACATGGTTTGTGCTAGCTTCTTGAAACTTGACACAGTAAAGTAGTTTCATGTTCTATCTCTACGTTTTGTTTCCTCTTGATGTAGCCCTAAGAACTGAAGGCGAGAAACACTTTCATGGAAAGGGGTTGCCAAGCTTCCAAAAATTACGAATCTCCAGAAATCTCAGCCAATATTTTTTCACCCAAACTGGATGATACTTTCAGGTAATGATCAGTACACTAAGGCGACTTGGTTCCCCAAATTTCGTTCTTCTATGTTGAAGCGTTCATTTCCAGTAACAGTTTGAATTTGTAGGTTTCACTCTGTTTTCTACTATATTGATCCATGTACTTGGAACTCTAAATCCGACACGGTTTGTGCTAGCTTCTTGAAACTTGACACAGTAAAGTAGTTTCACGTTCTATCTCTATGGTTTGTTTCCTCTTGATGTAGCCCTAAGCACTGACTGGCGAGAAACACTTTCATGGAAAGGGGTTGCCAAGCTTCCAAAAATTACGAATCTCCAGAAATCTCAGCAAATATTTTTTCACCCAAACTGGATGATACTTTCAGGTAATGATCAGTACACGAAGGCGACTTGGTTCCCCAAATTTCGTTCTTCTATGTTGAAGCGTTCATTTCCAGTAACAGTTTGAATTTTTGGGTTTCACTCTGTTTTCTCCTATATTGATAGATGTATTTGGAACTCTAAATCCAACACGGATTGTGCTAGCTTCTTGAAACTTGACACAGTAAAGTAGTTTCACGTTCTATCTCTATGGTCTCTTTCCTCTTGATGTAGCCCTAATCACTGACTGGCGAGAAACACTTTCATGGAAAGGGGTTGCCAAGCTTCCAAAAATTACGAATCTCCAGAAATCTCAGCCAATATTTTTTCACCCAAACGGGATGATACTTTCAGGTAATGATCAGTACACGAAGGCGACTTGGTTCCCCAAATTTCGTTCTTCTATGTTGAAGCGTTCATTTCCAGTAACAGTTTGAATTTTTAGGTTTCACTCTGTTTTCTCCTATATTGATAGATGTATTTGGAACTCTAAATCCAACAAGGATTGTGCTAGCTTCTTGAAACTTGACACAGTAAAGTAGTTTCACGTTCTATCTCTATGTGTTGTTTTCTCTTGATGTAGCCCTAAGCACTGACTGGCGAGAAACACTTTCATGGAAAGGGGTTGCCAAGCTTCCAAAAATTACGAATCTCCAGAAATCTCAGCAAATATTTTTTAACCCAAACTGGATGATACTTTCAGGTAATGATCAGTACACTAAGGCTACTTGGTTCCCCAAATTTCGTTCTTCTATGTTGAAGCGTTCATTTCCAGTAACAGTTTGAATTTTTAGGTTTCACTCTGTTTTCTCCTATATTGATAGATGTATTTGGAACTCTAAATCCAACACGGTTTGTGCTAGCTTCTTGAAACTTGACACAGTAAAGTAGTTTCACGTTCTATCTCTATGTTTTGTTTCCTCTTGATGTAGCCCTAAGCACTGACTGGCGAGAAACTCTTTCATGGAAAGGGGTTGCCAAGCTTCCAAAAATTACGAATCTCCAGAAATCTCAGCAAATATTTTTTCACCCAAACTGGATGATACTTTCAGGTAATGATCAGTACACTAAGGCGACTTGGTTCCCCAAATTTCGTTCTTCTATGTTGAAGCGTTCATTTCCAGTAACACTTTGAATTTTTAGGTATCACTCTGTTTTCTACTATATTGATACATGTACTTGGAACTCTAAATGCGACACGGTTTGTGCTAGCTTCTTGAAACTTGACACAGTAAAGTAGTTTCACGTTCTATCTCTATGGTTTGTTTCCTCTTGATGTAGCCCTAAGCAGTGACTGGCGAGAAGCACTTTCATGGAAAGGGGTTGCCAAGCTTCCAAAAATTACGAATCTCCAGAAATCTCAGCAAATATTTTTTCACCCAAACTGGATGATACTTTCAGGTAATGATCAGTACACGAAGGCGACTTGGTTCCCCAAATTTCGTTCTTCTATGTTGAAGCGTTCATTTCCAGTAACAGTTTGAATTTTTAGGTATCACTCTGTTTTCTCCTATATTGATACATGTACTTGGAACTCTAAAAGCGACACGGTTTGTGCTAGCTTCTTGAAAATTGACACAGTAAAGTAGTTTCATGTTCTATCTCTATGTTTTGTTTCCTCTTGATGTAGCCCTAAGCAGTGAAGGCGAGAAACACTTTCATGGAAAGGGGTTGCCAAGCTTCCAAAAATTACGAATCTCCAGAAATCTCAGCCAATATTTTTTCACCCAAACTGGATGATACTTTCAGGTAATGATCAGTACACGAAGGCGACTTGATTCCCCAAATTTCGTTCTTCTATGTTGAAGCGTTCATTTCCAGTAACAGTTTGAATTTTTAGGTTTCACTCTTTTTTCTCCTATATTGATAGATGTATTTGGAACTCTAAATCCAACACGGTTTGTGCTAGCTTCTTGAAACTTGACACAGTAAAGTAGTTTCATGTTCTATCTCTATGTTTTGTTTCCTCTTGATGTAGCCCTAAGCAGTGACTGGCGAGAAGCACTTTCATGGAAAGGGGTTGCCAAGCTTCCAAAAATTACGAATCTCCAGAAATCTCAGCAAATATTTTTTCACCCAAACTGGATGATACTTTCAGGTAATGATCAGTACACGAAGGCGACTTGGTTCCCCAAATTTCGTTCTTCTATGTTGAAGCGTTCATTTCCAGTAACAGTTTGAATTTTTGGGTTTCACTCTGTTTTCTCCTATATTGATAGATGTATTTGGAACTCTAAATCCAACACGGATTGTGCTAGCTTCTTGAAACTTGACACAGTAAAGTAGTTTCACGTTCTATCTCTATGGTCTCTTTCCTCTTGATGTAGCCCTAATCACTGACTGGCGAGAAACACTTTCATGGAAAGGGGTTGCCAAGCTTCCAAAAATTACGAATCTCCAGAAATCTCAGCCAATATTTTTTCACCCAAACGGGATGATACTTTCAGGTAATGATCAGTACACGAAGGCGACTTGGTTCCTTGGTTCCTTGGTTCCTTGTTTCCTCTTGATGTAGCCCTAAGCAGTGACTGGCGAGAAGCACTTTCATGGAAAGGGGTTGCCAAGCTTCCAAAAATTACGAATCTCCAGAAATCTCAGCAAATATTTTTTAACCCAAACTGGATGATACTTTCAGGTAATGATCAGTACACTAAGGCTACTTGGTTCCCCAAATTTCGTTCTTCTATGTTGAAGCGTTCATTTCCAGTAACAGTTTGAATTTTTAGGTTTCACTCTGTTTTCTCCTATATTGATAGATGTATTTGGAACTCTAAATCCAACACGGTTTGTGCTAGCTTCTTGAAACTTGACACAGTAAAGTAGTTTCACGTTCTATCTCTATGTTTTGTTTCCTCTTGATGTAGCCCTAAGCACTGACTGGCGAGAAACTCTTTCATGGAAAGGGGTTGCCAAGCTTCCAAAAATTACGAATCTCCAGAAATCTCAGCCAATATTTTTTCACCCAAACTGGATGATACTTTCAGGTAATGATCAGTACACTAAGGCGACTTGGTTCCCCAAATTTCGTTCTTCTATGTTGAAGCGTTCATTTCCAGTAACACTTTGAATTTTTAGGTATCACTCTGTTTTCTACTATATTGATACATGTACTTGGAACTCTAAATGCGACACGGTTTGTGCTAGCTTCTTGAAACTTGACACAGTAAAGTAGTTTCACGTTCTATCTCTATGGTTTGTTTCCTCTTGATGTAGCCCTAAGCAGTGACTGGCGAGAAGCACTTTCATGGAAAGGGGTTGCCAAGCTTCCAAAAATTACGAATCTCCAGAAATCTCAGCAAATATTTTTTCACCCAAACTGGATGATACTTTCAGGTAATGATCAGTACACTAAGGCGACTTGGTTCCCCAAATTTCTTTCTTCTATGTTGAAGCGTTCATTTCCAGTAACAGTTTGAATTTTTAGGTTTCACTCTGTTTTCTCCTATATTGATAGATGTATTTGGAACTCTAAATCCAACTCGGTTTGTGCTAGCTTCTTGAAACTTGACACAGTAAAGTAGTTTCACGTTCTATCTCTATGTTTTGTTTCCTCTTGATGTAGCCCTAAGCACTGACTGGCGAGAAACACTTTCATGGAAAGGGGTTGCGAAGCTTCCAAAAATTACGAATCTCCAGAAATCTCAGCCAATATTTTTTCACCCAAACTGGATGATACTTTCAGGTAATGATCACTACACTAATGCGACTTGGTTCCCCAAATTTCGTTCTTCTATGTTGAAGCGTTCATTTCCAGTAACAGTTTGAATTTTTAGGTTTCACTCTGTTTTCTCCTATATTGATAGATGTATTTTGAACTCTAAATCCCACACGGATTGTGCTAGCTTCTTAAAACTTGACACAGTAAAATAGTTTCACGTTCTATCTCTATGTTTTGTTTCTTCTTGATGTAGCCCTAAGCAGTGACTGGCGAGAAACACTTTCATGGAAAGGGGTTGCCAAGCTTCCAAAAATTACGAATCTCCAGAAATCTCAGCCAATATTTTTTCACCCAAACTGGATGATACTTTCAGGTAATGATCAGTACACTAAAGCGACTTGGTTCCCCAAATTTCGTTCTTCTATGTTGAAGCGTTCATTTCCAGTAACACTTTGAATTTTTAGGTATCACTCTGTTTTCTCCTATATTGATAGATGTATTTGGAACTCTAAATCCAACATGGTTTGTGCTAGCTTCTTGAAACTTGACACAGTAAAGTAGTTTCATGTTCTATCTCTACGTTTTGTTTCCTCTTGATGTAGCCCTAAGAACTGAAGGCGAGAAACACTTTCATGGAAAGGGGTTGCCAAGCTTCCAAAAATTACGAATCTCCAGAAATCTCAGCCAATATTTTTTCACCCAAACTGGATGATACTTTCAGGTAATGATCAGTACACTAAGGCGACTTGGTTCCCCAAATTTCGTTCTTCTATGTTGAAGCGTTCATTTCCAGTAACACTTTGAATTTTTAGGTTTCACTCTGTTTTCTCCTATATTGATAGATGTATTTGGAACTCTAAATCCAACACGGTTTGTGCTAGCTTCTTGAAACTTGACACAGTAAAGTAGTTTCATGTTCTATCTCTACGTTTTGTTTCCTCTTGATGTAGCCCTAAGCAGTGACTGGCGAGAAACACTTTCATGGAAAGGGGTTGCCAAGCTTCCAAAAATTACGAATCTCCAGAAATCTCAGCAAATATTTTTTCACCCAAACTGGATGATACTTTCATGTAATGATCAGTACCCTAAGGCGACTTGGTTCCCCAAATTTCGTTCTTCTATGTTGAAGCGTTCATTTCCAGTAACAGTTTGAATTTGTAGGTTTCACTCTGTTTTCTACTATATTGATCCATGTACTTGGAACTCTAAATCCGACACGGTTTGTGCTAGCTTCTTGAAACTTGACACAGTAAAGTAGTTTCACGTTCTATCTCTATGGTTTGTTTCCTCTTGATGTAGCCCTAAGCACTGACTGGCGAGAAACACTTTCATGGAAAGGGGTTGCCAAGCTTCCAAAAATTACGAATCTCCAGAAATCTCAGCCAATATTTTTTCACCCAAACGGGATGATACTTTCAGGTAATGATCAGTACACGAAGGCGACTTGGTTCCCCAAATTTCGTTCTTCTATGTTGAAGCGTTCATTTCCAGTAACAGTTTGAATTTTTAGGATTCACTCTGTTTTCTCCTATATTGATAGATGTATTTGGAACTCTAAATCCAACAAGGATTGTGCTAGCTTCTTGAAACTTGACACAGTCAAGTAGTTTCACGTTCTATCTCTATGTGTTGTTTTCTCTTGATGTAGCCCTAAGCACTGACTGGCGAGAAACACTTTCATGGAAAGGGGTTGCCAAGCTTCCAAAAATTACGAATCTCCAGAAATCTCAGCAAATATTTTTTAACCCAAACTGGATGATACTTTCAGGTAATGATCAGTACACTAAGGCTACTTGGTTCCCCAAATTTCGTTCTTCTATGTTGAAGCGTTCATTTCCAGTAACAGTTTGAATTTTTAGGTTTCACTCTGTTTTCTCCTATATTGATAGATGTATTTGGAACTCTAAATCCAACACGGTTTGTGCTAGCTTCTTGAAACTTGACACAGTAAAGTAGTTTCACGTTCTATCTCTATGTTTTGTTTCCTCTTGATTTAGCCCTAAGCACTGACTGGCGAGAAACTCTTTCATGGAAAGGGGTTGCCAAGCTTCCAAAAATTACGAATCTCCAGAAATCTCAGCAAATATTTTTTCACCCAAACTGGATGATACTTTCAGGTAATGATCAGTACACTAAGGCGACTTGGTTCCCCAAATTTCGTTCTTCTATGTTGAAGCGTTCATTTCCAGTAACACTTTGAATTTTTAGGTATCACTCTGTTTTCTACTATATTGATACATGTACTTGGAACTCTAAATGCGACACGGTTTGTGCTAGCTTCTTGAAACTTGACACAGTAAAGTAGTTTCACGTTCTATCTCTATGGTTTGTTTCCTCTTGATGTAGCCCTAAGCAGTGACTGGCGAGAAGCACTTTCATGGAAAGGGGTTGCCAAGCTTCCAAAAATTACGAATCTCCAGAAATCTCAGCAAATATTTTTTCACCCAAACTGGATGATACTTTCAGGTAATGATCAGTACACTAAGGCGACTTGGTTCCCCAAATTTCTTTCTTCTATGTTGAAGCGTTCATTTCCAGTAACAGTTTGAATTTTTAGGTTTCACTCTGTTTTCTCCTATATTGATAGATGTATTTGGAACTCTAAATCCAACTCGGTTTGTGCTAGCTTCTTGAAACTTGACACAGTAAAGTAGTTTCACGTTCTATCTCTATGTTTTGTTTCCTCTTGATGTAGCCCTAAGCACTGACTGGCGAGAAACACTTTCATGGAAAGGGGTTGCGAAGCTTCCAAAAATTACGAATCTCCAGAAATCTCAGCCAATATTTTTTCACCCAAACTGGATGATACTTTCAGGTAATGATCACTACACTAATGCGACTTGGTTCCCCAAATTTCGTTCTTCTATGTTGAAGCGTTCATTTCCAGTAACAGTTTGAATTTTTAGGTTTCACTCTGTTTTCTCCTATATTGATAGATGTATTTTGAACTCTAAATCCCACACGGATTGTGCTAGCTTCTTAAAACTTGACACAGTAAAATAGTTTCACGTTCTATCCATATGTTTTGTTTCTTCTTGATGTAGCCCTAAGCAGTGACTGGCGAGAAACACTTTCATGGAAAGGGGTTGCCAAGCTTCCAAAAATTACGAATCTCCAGAAATCTCAGCCAATATTTTTTCACCCAAACTGGATGATACTTTCAGGTAATGATCAGTACACTAAAGCGACTTGGTTCCCCAAATTTCGTTCTTCTATGTTGAAGCGTTCATTTCCAGTAACACTTTGAATTTTTAGGTATCACTCTGTTTTCTCCTATATTGATAGATGTATTTGGAACTCTAAATCCAACATGGTTTGTGCTAGCTTCTTGAAACTTGACACAGTAAAGTAGTTTCATGTTCTATCTCTACGTTTTGTTTCCTCTTGATGTAGCCCTAAGAACTGAAGGCGAGAAACACTTTCATGGAAAGGGGTTGCCAAGCTTCCAAAAATTACGAATCTCCAGAAATCTCAGCCAATATTTTTTCACCCAAACTGGATGATACTTTCAGTTAATGATCAGTACACTAAGGCGACTTGGTTCCCCAAATTTCGTTCTTCTATGTTGAAGCGTTCATTTCCAGTAACACTTTGAATTTTTAGGTTTCACTCTGTTTTCTCCTATATTGATAGATGTATTTGGAACTCTAAATCCAACACGGTTTGTGCTAGCTTCTTGAAACTTGACACAGTAAAGTAGTTTCATGTTCTATCTCTACGTTTTGTTTCCTCTTGATGTAGCCCTAAGCAGTGACTGGCGAGAAACACTTTCATGGAAAGGGGTTGCCAAGCTTCCAAAAATTACGAATCTCCAGAAATCTCAGCAAATATTTTTTCACCCAAACTGGATGATACTTTCATGTAATGATCAGTACACTAAGGCGACTTGGTTCCCCAAATTTCGTTCTTCTATGTTGAAGCGTTCATTTCCAGTAACAGTTTGAATTTGTAGGTTTCACTCTGTTTTCTACTATATTGATCCATGTACTTGGAACTCTAAATCCGACACGGTTTGTGCTAGCTTCTTGAAACTTGACACAGTAAAGTAGTTTCACGTTCTATCTCTATGGTTTGTTTCCTCTTGATGTAGCCCTAAGCACTGACTGGCGAGAAACACTTTCATGGAAAGGGGTTGCCAAGCTTCCAAAAATTACGAATCTCCAGAAATCTCAGCAAATATTTTTTCACCCAAACTGGATGATACTTTCAGGTAATGATCAGTACACGAAGGCGACTTGGTTCCCCAAATTTCGTTCTTCTATGTTGAAGCGTTCATTTCCAGTAACAGTTTGAATTTTTGGGTTTCACTCTGTTTTCTCCTATATTGATAGATGTATTTGGAACTCTAAATCCAACACGGATTGTGCTAGCTTCTTGAAACTTGACACAGTAAAGTAGTTTCACGTTCTATCTCTATGGTCTCTTTCCTCTTGATGTAGCCCTAATCACTGACTGGCGAGAAACACTTTCATGGAAAGGGGTTGCCAAGCTTCCAAAAATTACGAATCTCCAGAAATCTCAGCCAATATTTTTTCACCCAAACGGGATGATACTTTCAGGTAATGATCAGTACACGAAGGCGACTTGGTTCCCCAAATTTCGTTCTTCTATGTTGAAGCGTTCATTTCCAGTAACAGTTTGAATTTTTAGGTTTCACTCTGTTTTCTCCTATATTGATAGATGTATTTGGAACTCTAAATCCAACAAGGATTGTGCTAGCTTCTTGAAACTTGACACAGTCAAGTAGTTTCACGTTCTATCTCTATGTGTTGTTTTCTCTTGATGTAGCCCTAAGCACTGACTGGCGAGAAACACTTTCATGGAAAGGGGTTGCCAAGCTTCCAAAAATTACGAATCTCCAGAAATCTCAGCCAATATTTTTTCACCCAAACTGGATGATACTTTCAGGTAATGATCAGTACACAAAGGCGACTTGGGTCCCCAAAATCATTCTTCTATGTTGAAGCGTTCATTTCCAGTAACAGTTTGAATTTTTAGGTTTCACTCTGTTTTCTCCTATATTGATAGATGTATTTGGAACTCTAAATCCAACACGGTTTGTGCTAGCTTCTTGAAACTTGACACAGTGAAGTAGTTTCACGTTCTATCTCTATGGTTTGTTTCCTCTTGATGTAGCCCTAAGCACTGACTGGCGAGAAACACTTTCATGGAAAGGGGTTGCCAAGCTTCCAAAAATTACGAATCTCCAGAAATCTCAGCCAATATTTTTTCACCCAAACTGGATGATACTTTCAGGTAATGATCAGTACACGAAGGCAACTTGGTTCCCCAAATTTCGTTCTTCTATGTTGAAGCGTTCATTTCCAGTAACAGTTTGAATTTTTGGGTTTCACTCTGTTTTCTCCTATATTGATAGATGTATTTGGAACTCTAAATCCAACACGGATTGTGCTAGCTTTTTGAAACTTGACACAGTAAAGTAGTTTAACGTTCTATCTCTATATTTTGTTTCCTCTTGATGTAGCCCTAAGCACTGACTGGCGAGAAACACTTTCATGGAAAGGGGTTGCCAAGCTTCCAAAAATTACGAATCTCCAGCAATCTCAGCCAATATTTTTTCACCCAAACCGGATGATACTTTCAGGTAATGATCAGTACACTAATTCGACTTGGTTCCCCAAATTTCGTTCTTCTATGTTGAAGCGTTCATTTCCAGTAACAGTTTGAATTTTTAGGTTTCACTCTGTTTTCTCCTATATTGATAGATATATTTGGAACTCTAAATCCAACACGGTTTGTGCTAGCTTCTTGAAACTTGACACAGTGAAGTAGATTCACGTTCTATCTCTATGTTTTGTTTCCTCTTGATGTAGCCCTAAGCACTGAAGGCGAGAAACACTTTCATGGAAAGGGGTTGCCAAGCTTCCAAAAATTACGAATCTCCAGAAATCTCAGCCAATATTTTTTCACCCAAACTGGATGATACTTTCAGGTAATGATCAGTACATGAAGGCGACTTGGTTCCCCAAATTTCGTTCTTCTATGTTGAAGCGTTCATTTCCAGTAACAGTTTGAATTTTTAGGTTTCACTCTGTTTTCTCCTATATTGATAGATGTATTTGGAACTCTAAATCCAACACGGATTGTGCTAGTTTCTTGAAACTTGACACAGTAAAGTAGTTTCACGTTCTATCACTATGTTTTGTTTCCTCTTGATGTAGCCCTAAGCACTGAAAGGCGAGAAGCACTTTCATGGAAAGGGGTTGCCAAGCTTCCAAAAATTACGAATCTCCAGAAATCTCAGCAAATATTTTTTCACCCAAACTGGATGATACTTTCATGTAATGATCAGTACACTAAGGCGACTTGGTTCCCCAAATTTCGTTCTTCTATGTTGAAGCGTTCATTTCCAGTAACAGTTTGTATTTTTAGGTATCACTCTGTTTTCTCCTATATTGATACATGTACTTGGAACTCTAAAACCGACACGGTTTGTGCTAGCTTCTTGAAACTTGACACAGTAAAGTAGTTTCACGTTCTATCTCTATGGTTTGTTTCCTCTTGATGTAGCCCTAAGCACTGACTGGCGAGAAACACTTTCATGGAAAGGGGTTGCCAAGCTTCCAAAAATTACGAATCTCCAGAAATCTCAGCAACTATTTTTTCACCCAAACTGGATGATACTTTCAGGTAATGATCAGTACACGAAGTCGACTTGGTTCCCCAAATTTCGTTCTTCTATGTTGAAGCGTTCATTTCCAGTAACAGTTTGAATTATTAGGTTTCACTCTGTTTTCTCCTATATTGATAGATGTATTTGGAACTCTAAATCCGACACGGATTGTGCTAGCTTCTTGAAACTTGACACAGTAAAGTAGTTTCACGTTCTATCTCTATGGTTTGTTTCCTCTTGATGTAGCCCTAAGCACTGACTGGCGAGAAACACTCATGGAAAGGGGTTGCCAAGCTTCCAAAAATTACGAATCTCCAGAAATCTCAGCCAATATTTTTTCACCCAAACTGGATGATACTTTCAGGTAATGATCAGTACACTAAGGCGACTTGGTTCCCCGAATTTCGTTCTTCTATGTTGAAGCGTTCATTTCCAGTAACACTTTGAATTTTTAGGTATCACTCTGTTTTCTCCTATATTGATAGATGTATTTGGAACTCTAAATCCAACACGGTTTGTGCTAGCTTCTTGAAACTTGACACAGTAAAGTTGTTTCACGTTCTATCTCTATGGTTTGTTTCCTCTTGATGTAGCCCTAAGCACTGAAGGCGAGAAACACTTTCATGGAAAGGGGTTGCCAAGTTTCCTAAAATTACGAATCTCCAGAAATCTCAGCCAATATTTTTTCACCCAAACTGGATGATACTTTCAGGTAATGATCAGTACACTAAGGCGATTTGGTTCCCCAAATTTCGTTCTTCTATGTTGAAGCGTTCATTTCCAGTAACACTTTGAATTTTTAGGTATCACTCTGTTTTCTACTATATTGGTACATGTACTTGGAACTCTAAATGCGACACGGTTTGTGCTAGCTTCTTGAAACTTGACACAGTAAAGTAGTTTCACGTTCTATCTCTATGGTTTGTTTCCTCTTGATGTAGCCCTAAGCACTGACTGGCGAGAAACACTTTCAAGGAAAGGGGTTGCCAAGCTTCCAAAAATTACGAATCTCCAGAAATCTCAGCAAATATTTTTTCACCCAAACTGGATGATACTTTCAGGTAATGATCAGTACACTAAGGCGACTTGGTTCCGCAAATTTCGTTCTTCTATGTTGAAGCGTTCATTTCCAGTAACAGTTTGAATTTTTATGTTTCACTCTGTTTTCTCCTATATTGATAGATGTATTTGGAACTCTAAATCCAACACGGTTTGTGCTAGCTTCTTGAAACTTGACACAGTAAAATAGTTTCACGTTCTATCTCTATGGTTTGTTTCCTCTTGATGTAGCCCTAAGCAGTGACTGGCGAGAAGCACTTTCATGGAAAGGGGTTGCCAAGCTTCCAAAAATTACGAATCTCCAGAAATCCCAGCAAATATTTTTTCACCCAAACTGGATGATACTTTCAGGTAATGATCAGTTCACTAAGGCGACTTGGTTCCCCAAATTTCGTTCTTCTATGTTGAAGCGTTCATTTCCAGTAACAGTTTGAATTTTTAGGTATCACTCTGTTTTCTCCTATATTGATAGTTGTATTTGGAACTCTAAATCCAACACGGTTTGTGCTAGCTTCTTGCAACTTGACACAGTAAAGTAGTTTCACGTTCTAACTCTATGTTTTGTTTCCTCTTGATGTAGCACAAAGCAGTGACTGGCGAGAAACACTTTCATGGAAAGGGGTTGCCAATCTTCCAAAAATTACGAATCTCCAGAAATCTCAGCAAATATTTTTTCACCCAAACTGGATGATAATTTCAGGTAATGATCAGTACACTAAGGCGACTTGATTCCCCAAATTTCGTTCTTCTATGTTGAAGCGTTCATTTCCAGTAACACTTTGAATTTTTAGGTATCACTCTGTTTTCTACTATATTGATACATGTACTTGGAACTCTAAATACGACACGGTTTGTGCTAGCTTCTTGAAACTTGACACAGTAAAGTAGTTTCACGTTCTATCTCTATGTTTTGTTTCCTCTTGATGTAGCCCTAAGCACTGACTGGCGAGAAACACTTTCATGGAAAGGGGTTGCCAAGCTTCCAAAAATTACGAATCTCCAGAAATCTCAGCAAATATTTTTTCACCCAAACTGGATGATACTTTCAGATAATGATCAGTACACTAAGGCGACTTGATTCCCCAAATTTCGTTCTTCTATGTTGAAGTGTTCATTTCCAGTAACACTTTGAATTTTTAGGTATCACTCTGTTTTCTCCTATATTGATAGATGTATTTGGAACTCTAAATCCAATACGGTTTGTGCTAGCTTCTTGAAACTTGACACAGTAAAGTAGTTTCACGTTCTATCTCTATGTTTTGTTTCCTCTTGATGTAGCCCTAAGCAGTGACTGGCGAGAAACACTTTCATGGAAAGGGGTTGCCAAGCTTCCAAAAATTACGAATCTCCAGAAATCTCAGCAAATATTTTTTCACCCAAACTGGATGATACTTTCAGGTAATGATCAGTACACGAAGGCGACTTGGTTCCCCAAATTTCGTTCTTCTGTGTTGAAGCGTTCATTTCCAGTAACAGTTTAAATTTTTAGGTATCACTCTGTTTTCTCCTATATTGATACATGTACTTGGAATTCTAAATCCGACACGGTTTGTGCTAGCGTCTTGAAACTTGACACAGTAAAGTAGTTTCACGTTCTATCATTATGGTTTGTTTCCTCTTGATGTAGCCCTAAGCACTGACTGGCGAGAAACACTTTCATGGAAAGGGGTTGCCAAGCTTCCAAAAATTACGAATCTCCAGAAATCTCAGCAAATATTTTTTCACCCAAACTGGATGATACTTTCAGGTAATGATCAGTACACGAAGGCGACTTGGTTCCCCAGATTTCGTTCTTCTATGTTGAAGCGTTCATTTCCAGTAACACTTTGAATTTTTAGGTATCACTCTGTTTTCTCCTATATTGATAGATGTATTTGGAACTCTAAATCCAACACGGTTTGTGCTAGCTTCTTGAAACTTGACACAGTAAAGTAGTTTCACGTTCTATCTCTATGTTTTGTTTCCTCTTGATGTAGCCCTAAGCAGTGACTGGCGAGAAACACTTTCATGGAAAGGGGTTGCCAAGCTTCCAAAAATTACGAATCTCCAGAAATCTCAGCAAATATTTTTTCACCCAAACTGGATGATACTTTCATGTAATGATCAGTACACTAAGGCGACTTGGTTCCCCAAATTTCTTTCTTCTATGTTGAAGCGTTCATTTCCAGTAACAGTTTGAATTTTTAGGTTTCACTCTGTTTTCTACTATATTGATCCATGTACTTGGAACTCTAAATCCGACACGGTTTGTGCTAGCTTCTTGAAACTTGACACAGTAAAGTAGTTTCACGTTCTATCTCTATGGTTTGTTTCCTCTTGATGTAGCCCTAAGCACTGACTGGCGAGAAACACTTTCATGGAAAGGGGTTGCCAAGCTTCCAAAAATTACGAATCTCCAGAAATCTCAGCAAATATTTTTTCACCCAAACTGGATGATACTTTCAGCTAATGATCAGTACACGAAGGCGACTTGGTTCCCCAAATTTCGTTCTTCTATGTTGAAGCGTTCATTTCCAGTAACAGTTTGAATTTTTGGGTTTCACTCTGTTTTCTCCTATATTGATAGATGTATTTGGAACTCTAAATCCAACACGGATTGTGCTAGCTCCTTGAAACTTGACACAGTAAAGTAGTTTCACGTTCTATCTCTATGGTCTCTTTCCTCTTGATGTAGCCCTAATCACTGACTGGCGAGAAACACTTTCATGGAAAGGGGTTGCCAAGCTTCCAAAAATTACGAATCTCCAGAAATCTCAGCCAATATTTTTTCACCCAAACGGGATGATACTTTCAGGTAATGATCAGTACACGAAGGCGACTTGGTTCCCCAAATTTCGTTCTTCTATGTTGAAGCGTTCCTTTCCAGTAACAGTTTGAATTTTTAGGTTACACTCTGTTTTCTCCTATATTGATAGATGTATTTGGAACTCTAAATCCAACAGGGATTGTGCTAGCTTCTTGAAACTTGACACAGTAAAGTAGTTTCACGTTCTATCTCTATGTTTTGTTTCCTCTTGATGTAGCCCTAAGCACTGACTGGCGAGAAGCACTTTCATGGAAAGGGGTGCCAAGCTTCCAAAAATTACGAATCTCCAGAAATCTCAGCAAATATTTTTTCACCCAAACTGGATGATACTTTCAGGTAATGATCAGTACACTAAGGCGACTTGGTTCCCCAAATTTCGTTCTTCTATGTTGAAGCGTTCATTTCCAGTAACAGTTTGAATTTTTAGGTATCACTCTGTTTTCTCCTATATTGATACATGTACTTGGAACTCTAAAAGCGACACGGTTTGTGCTAGCTTCTTGAAACTTGACACAGTAAAGTAGTTTCACGTTCTATCTCTATGGTTTGTTTCCTCTTGATGTAGCCCTAAGCACTGACTGGCGAGAAACACTTTCATGGAAAGGGGTTGCCAAGCTTCCAAAAATTACGAATCTCCAGAAATCTCAGCAAGTATTTTTTCACCCAAACTGGATTATACTTTCAGGTAATGATCAGTACACGAAGGCGACTTGGTTCCCCAAATTTCGTTCTTCTATGTTGAAGCGTTCATTTCCAGTAACAGTTTGAATTTTTAGGTTTCACTCTGTTTTCTACTATATTGATACATGTACTTGGAACTCTAAATCCGACACGGATTTTGCTAGCTTCTTGAAACTTGACACAGTAAAGTAGTTTCACGTTCTATCTCTATGGTTTGTTTCCTCTTGATGTAGCCCTAAGCACTGACTGGCGAGAAACACTTTCATGGAAAGGGGTTGCCAAGCTTCCAAAAATTATGAATCTCCAGAAATCTCAGCCAATATTTCTTCACCCAAACTGGATGATACTTTCATGTAATGATCAGTACACTAAGGCGACTTGGTTCCCCAAATTTCGTTCTTCTATGTTGAAGCGTTCACTTCCAGTAACACTTTGAATTTTTAGGTATCACTCTGTTTTCTCCTATATTGATAGATGTATTTGGAACTCTAAATCCAACACGGTTTGTGCTAGCTTCTTGAAACTTGACACAGTAAAGTAGTTTCACGTTCTATCTCTATGTTTTGTTTCCTCTTGATGTAGCCCTAAGCACTGAAGGCGAGAAACACTTTCATGGAAAGGGGTTGCCAAGCTTCCAAAAATTACGAATCTCCAGAAATCTCAGCCAATATTTTTTCACCCAAACTGGATGATACTTTCAGGTAATGATCAGTAAACAAAGGCGACTTGGTTCCCCAAATTTCGTTCTTCTATGTTGAAGCGTTCATTTCCAGTAACAGTTTGAATTTTTAGGTTTCACTCTGTTTTCTCCTATATTGATAGATGTATTTGGAACTCTAAATCCAACACGGTTTGTGCTAGCTTCTTGAAACTTGACACAGTAAAGTAGTTTCACGTTCTATCTTTATGTTTTGTTTCCTCTTGATGTAGCCCTAAGCAGTGACTGGCGAGAAGCACTTTCATGGAAAGGGGTTGCCAAGCTTCCAAAAATTACGAATCTCCAGAAATCTCAGCAAATATTTTTTCACCCAAACTGGATGATACTTTCAGGTAATGATCAGTACACGAAGGCGACTTGGTTCCCCAAATTTCGTTCTTCTATGTTGAAGCGTTCATTTCCAGTAACAGTTTGAATTTTTAGGTTTCACTCTGTTTTCTCCTATATTGATAGATGTATTTTGAACTCTAAATCCCACACGGATTGTGCTAGCTTCTTAAAACTTGACACAGTAAAATAGTTTCACGTTCTATCTCTATGTTTTGTTTCTTCTTGATGTAGCCCTAAGCAGTGACTGGCGAGAAACACTTTCATGGAAAGGGGTTGCCAAGCTTCCAAAAATTACGAATCTCCAGAAATCTCAGCCAATATTTTTTCACCCAAACTGGATGATACTTTCAGGTAATGATCAGTACACTAAAGCGACTTGGTTCCCCAAATTTCGTTCTTCTATGTTGAAGCGTTCATTTCCAGTAACACTTTGAATTTTTAGGTATCACTCTGTTTTCTCCTATATTGATAGATGTATTTGGAACTCTAAATCCAACACGGTTTGTGCTAGCTTCTTGAAACTTGACACAGTAAAGTAGTTTCATGTTCTATCTCTACGTTTTGTTTCCTCTTGATGTAGCCCTAAGCAGTGAAGGCGAGAAACACTTTCATGGAAAGGGGTTGCCAAGCTTCCAAAAATTACGAATCTCCAGAAATCTCAGCCAATATTTTTTCACCCAAACTGGATGATACTTTCAGTAATGATCAGTACACTAAGGCGACTTGGTTCCCCAAATTTCGTTCTTCTATGTTGAAGCGTTCATTTCCAGTAACAGTTTGAATTTTTAGGTATCACTCTGTTTTCTCCTATATTGATACATGTACTTGGAACTCTAAAAGCGACACGGTTTGTGCTAGCTTCTTGAAACTTGACACAGTAAAGTAGTTTCATGTTCTATCTCTACGTTTTGTTTCCTCTTGATGTAGCCCTAAGCAGTGAAGGCGAGAAACACTTTCATGGAAAGGGGTTGCCAAGCTTCCAAAAATTACGAATCTCCAGAAATCTCAGCCAATATTTTTTCACCCAAACTGGATGATACTTTCAGGTAATGATCAGTACACGAAGGCGACTTGATTCCCCAAATTTCGTTCTTCTATGTTGAAGCGTTCATTTCCAGTAACAGTTTGAATTTTTAGGTTTCACTCTTTTTTCTCCTATATTGATAGATGTATTTGGAACTCTAAATCCAACACGGTTTGTGCTAGCTTCTTGAAACTTGACACAGTAAAGTAGTTTCATGTTCTATCTCTATGTTTTGTTTCCTCTTGATGTAGCCCTAAGCAGTGACTGGCGAGAAGCACTTTCATGGAAAGGGGTTGCCAAGCTTCCAAAAATTACGAATCTCCAGAAATCTCAGCAAATATTTTTTCACCCAAACTGGATGATACTTTCAGGTAATGATCAGTACACGAAGGCGACTTGGTTCCCCAAATTTCGTTCTTCTATGTTGAAGCGTTCATTTCCAGTAACAGTTTGAATTTTTGGGTTTCACTCTGTTTTCTCCTATATTGATAGATGTATTTGGAACTCTAAATCCAACACGGATTGTGCTAGCTTCTTGAAACTTGACACAGTAAAGTAGTTTCACGTTCTATCTCTATGTTTTGTTTCCTCTTGATGTAGCCCTAAGCACTGACTGGCGAGAAACTCTTTCATGGAAAGGGGTTGCCAAGCTTCCAAAAATTACGAATCTCCAGAAATCTCAGCAAATATTTTTTCACCCAAACTGGATGATACTTTCAGGTAATGATCAGTACACTAAGGCGACTTGGTTCCCCAAATTTCGTTCTTCTATGTTGAAGCGTTCATTTCCAGTAACACTTTGAATTTTTAGGTATCACTCTGTTTTCTACTATATTGATACATGTACTTGGAACTCTAAATGCGACACGGTTTGTGCTAGCTTCTTGAAACTTGACACAGTAAAGTAGTTTCACGTTCTATCTCTATGGTTTGTTTCCTCTTGATGTAGCCCTAAGCAGTGACTGGCGAGAAGCACTTTCATGGAAAGGGGTTGCCAAGCTTCCAAAAATTACGAATCTCCAGAAATCTCAGCAAATATTTTTTCACCCAAACTGGATGATACTTTCAGGTAATGATCAGTACACTAAGGCGACTTGGTTCCCCAAATTTCGTTCTTCTATGTTGAAGCGTTCATTTCCAGTAACAGTTTGAATTTTTAGGTTTCACTCTGTTTTCTCCTATATTGATAGATGTATTTGGAACTCTAAATCCAACTCGGTTTGTGCTAGCTTCTTGAAACTTGACACAGTAAAGTAGTTTCACGTTCTATCTCTATGTTTTGTTTCCTCTTGATGTAGCCCTAAGCACTGACTGGCGAGAAACACTTTCATGGAAAGGGGTTGCGAAGCTTCCAAAAATTACGAATCTCCAGAAATCTCAGCCAATATTTTTTCACCCAAACTGGATGATACTTTCAGGTAATGATCACTACACTAATGCGACTTGGTTCCCCAAATTTCGTTCTTCTATGTTGAAGCGTTCATTTCCAGTAACAGTTTGAATTTTTAGGTTTCACTCTGTTTTCTCCTATATTGATAGATGTATTTTGAACTCTAAATCCCACACGGATTGTGCTAGCTTCTTAAAACTTGACACAGTAAAATAGTTTCACGTTCTATCTCTATGTTTTGTTTCTTCTTGATGTAGCCCTAAGCAGTGACTGGCGAGAAACACTTTCATGGAAAGGGGTTGCCAAGCTTCCAAAAATTACGAATCTCCAGAAATCTCAGCCAATATTTTTTCACCCAAACTGGATGATACTTTCAGGTAATGATCAGTACACTAAAGCGACTTGGTTCCCCAAATTTCGTTCTTCTATGTTGAAGCGTTCATTTCCAGTAACACTTTGAATTTTTAGGTATCACTCTGTTTTCTCCTATATTGATAGATGTATTTGGAACTCTAAATCCAACACGGTTTGTGCTAGCTTCTTGAAACTTGACACAGTAAAGTAGTTTCATGTTCTATCTCTACGTTTTGTTTCCTCTTGATGTAGCCCTAAGAACTGAAGGCGAGAAACACTTTCATGGAAAGGGGTTGCCAAGCTTCCAAAAATTACGAATCTCCAGAAATCTCAGCCAATATTTTTTCACCCAAACTGGATGATACTTTCAGGTAATGATCAGTACACTAAGGCGACTTGGTTCCCCAAATTTCGTTCTTCTATGTTGAAGCGTTCATTTCCAGTAACACTTTGAATTTTTAGGTTTCACTCTGTTTTCTCCTATATTGATAGATGTATTTGGAACTCTAAATCCAACACGGTTTGTGCTAGCTTCTTGAAACTTGACACTGTAAAGTAGTTTCATGTTCTATCTCTACGTTTTGTTTCCTCTTGATGTAGCCCTAAGCAGTGACTGGCGAGAAACACTTTCATGGAAAGGGGTTGCCAAGCTTCCAAAAATTACGAATCTCCAGAAATCTCAGCAAATATTTTTTCACCCAAACTGGATGATACTTTCATGTAATGATCAGTACACTAAGGCGACTTGGTTCCCCAAATTTCGTTCTTCTATGTTGAAGCGTTCATTTCCAGTAACAGTTTGAATTTGTAGGTTTCACTCTGTTTTCTACTATATTGATCCATGTACTTGGAACTCTAAATCCGACACGGTTTGTGCTAGCTTCTTGAAACTTGACACAGTAAAGTAGTTTCACGTTCTATCTCTATGGTTTGTTTCCTCTTGATGTAGCCCTAAGCACTGACTGGCGAGAAACACTTTCATGGAAAGGGGTTGCCAAGCTTCCAAAAATTACGAATCTCCAGAAATCTCAGCAAATATTTTTTCACCCAAACTGGATGATACTTTCAGGTAATGATCAGTACACGAAGGCGACTTGGTTCCCCAAATTTCGTTCTTCTATGTTGAAGCGTTCATTTCCAGTAACAGTTTGAATTTTTGGGTTTCACTCTGTTTTCTCCTATATTGATAGATGTATTTGGAACTCTAAATCCAACACGGATTGTGCTAGCTTCTTGAAACTTGACACAGTAAAGTAGTTTCACGTTCTATCTCTATGGTCTCTTTCCTCTTGATGTAGCCCTAATCACTGACTGGCGAGAAACACTTTCATGGAAAGGGGTTGCCAAGCTTCCAAAAATTACGAATCTCCAGAAATCTCAGCCAATATTTTTTCCCCCAAACGGGATGATACTTTCAGGTAATGATCAGTACACGAAGGCGACTTGGTTCCCCAAATTTCGTTCTTCTATGTTGAAGCGTTCATTTCCAGTAACAGTTTGAATTTTTAGGTTTCACTCTGTTTTCTCCTATATTGATAGATGTATTTGGAACTCTAAATTCAACAAGGATTGTGCTAGCTTCTTGAAACTTGACACAGTCAAGTAGTTTCACGTTCTATCTCTATGTGTTGTTTTCTCTTGATGTAGCCCTAAGCAGTGACTGGCGAGAAACACTTTCATGGAAAGGGGTTGCCAAGCTTCCAAAAATTACGAATCTCCAGAAATCTCAGCAAATATTTTTTCACCCAAACTGGATGATACTTTCAGGTAATGATCAGTACACGAAGGCGACTTGGTTCCCCAAATTTCGTTCTTCTGTGTTGAAGCGTTCATTTCCAGTAACAGTTTAAATTTTTAGGTATCACTCTGTTTTCTCCTATATTGATACATGTACTTGGAATTCTAAATCCGACACGGTTTGTGCTAGCGTCTTGAAACTTGACACAGTAAAGTAGTTTCACGTTCTATCATTATGGTTTGTTTCCTCTTGATGTAGCCCTAAGCACTGACTGGCGAGAAACACTTTCATGGAAAGGGGTTGCCAAGCTTCCAAAAATTACGAATCTCCAGAAATCTCAGCAAATATTTTTTCACCCAAACTGGATGATACTTTCAGGTAATGATCAGTACACGAAGGCGACTTGGTTCCCCAGATTTCGTTCTTCTATGTTGAAGCGTTCATTTCCAGTAACACTTTGAATTTTTAGGTATCACTCTGTTTTCTCCTATATTGATAGATGTATTTGGAACTCTAAATCCAACACGGTTTGTGCTAGCTTCTTGAAACTTGACACAGTAAAGTAGTTTCACGTTCTATCTCTATGTTTTGTTTCCTCTTGATGTAGCCCTAAGCAGTGACTGGCGAGAAACACTTTCATGGAAAGGGGTTGCCAAGCTTCCAAAAATTACGAATCTCCAGAAATCTCAGCAAATATTTTTTCACCCAAACTGGATGATACTTTCATATAATGATCAGTACACTAAGGCGACTTGGTTCCCCAAATTTCGTTCTTCTATGTTGAAGCGTTCATTTCCAGTAACAGTTTGAATTTTTAGGTTTCACTCTGTTTTCTACTATATTGATCCATGTACTTGGAACTCTAAATCCGACACGGTTTGTGCTAGCTTCTTGAAACTTGACACAGTAAAGTAGTTTCACGTTCTATCTCTATGGTTTGTTTCCTCTTGATGTAGCCCTAAGCACTGACTGGCGAGAAACACTTTCATGGAAAGGGGTTGCCAAGCTTCCAAAAATTACGAATCTCCAGAAATCTCAGCAAATATTTTTTCACCCAAACTGGATGATACTTTCAGCTAATGATCAGTACACGAAGGCGACTTGGTTCCCCAAATTTCGTTCTTCTATGTTGAAGCGTTCATTTCCAGTAACAGTTTGAATTTTTGGGTTTCACTCTGTTTTCTCCTATATTGATAGATGTATTTGGAACTCTAAATCCAACACGGATTGTGCTAGCTCCTTGAAACTTGACACAGTAAAGTAGTTTCACGTTCTATCTCTATGGTCTCTTTCCTCTTGATGTAGCCCTAATCACTGACTGGCGAGAAACACTTTCATGGAAAGGGGTTGCCAAGCTTCCAAAAATTACGAATCTCCAGAAATCTCAGCCAATATTTTTTCACCCAAACGGGATGATACTTTCAGGTAATGATCAGTACACGAAGGCGACTTGGTTCCCCAAATTTCGTTCTTCTATGTTGAAGCGTTCCTTTCCAGTAACAGTTTGAATTTTTAGGTTACACTCTGTTTTCTCCTATATTGATAGATGTATTTGGAACTCTAAATCCAACAGGGATTGTGCTAGCTTCTTGAAACTTGACACAGTAAAGTAGTTTCACGTTCTATCTCTATGTTTTGTTTCCTCTTGATGTAGCCCTAAGCACTGACTGGCGAGAAGCACTTTCATGGAAAGGGGTTGCCAAGCTTCCAAAAATTACGAATCTCCAGAAATCTCAGCAAATATTTTTTCACCCAAACTGGATGATACTTTCAGGTAATGATCAGTACACTAAGGCGACTTGGTTCCCCAAATTTCGTTCTTCTATGTTGAAGCGTTCATTTCCAGTAACAGTTTGAATTTTTAGGTATCACTCTGTTTTCTCCTATATTGATACATGTACTTGGAACTCTAAAAGCGACACGGTTTGTGCTAGCTTCTTGAAACTTGACACAGTAAAGTAGTTTCACGTTCTATCTCTATGGTTTGTTTCCTCTTGATGTAGCCCTAAGCACTGACTGGCGAGAAACACTTTCATGGAAAGGGGTTGCCAAGCTTCCAAAAATTACGAATCTCCAGAAATCTCAGCAAGTATTTTTTCACCCAAACTGGATTATACTTTCAGGTAATGATCAGTACACGAAGGCGACTTGGTTCCCCAAATTTCGTTCTTCTATGTTGAAGCGTTCATTTCCAGTAACAGTTTGAATTTTTAGGTTTCACTCTGTTTTCTACTATATTGATACATGTACTTGGAACTCTAAATCCGACACGGATTTTGCTAGCTTCTTGAAACTTGACACAGTAAAGTAGTTTCACGTTCTATCTCTATGGTTTGTTTCCTCTTGATGTAGCCCTAAGCACTGACTGGCGAGAAACACTTTCATGGAAAGGGGTTGCCAAGCTTCCAAAAATTATGAATCTCCAGAAATCTCAGCCAATATTTCTTCACCCAAACTGGATGATACTTTCATGTAATGATCAGTACACTAAGGCGACTTGGTTCCCCAAATTTTGTTCTTCTATGTTGAAGCGTTCACTTCCAGTAACACTTTGAATTTTTAGGTATCACTCTGTTTTCTCCTATATTGATAGATGTATTTGGAACTCTAAATCCAACACGGTTTGTGCTAGCTTCTTGAAACTTGACACAGTAAAGTAGTTTCACGTTCTATCTCTATGTTTTGTTTCCTCTTGATGTAGCCCTAAGCACTGAAGGCGAGAAACACTTTCATGGAAAGGGGTTGCCAAGCTTCCAAAAATTACGAATCTCCAGAAATCTCAGCCAATATTTTTTCACCCAAACTGGATGATACTTTCAGGTAATGATCAGTAAACAAAGGCGACTTGGTTCCCCAAATTTCGTTCTTCTATGTTGAAGCGTTCATTTCCAGTAACAGTTTGAATTTTTAGGTTTCACTCTGTTTTCTCCTATATTGATAGATGTATTTGGAACTCTAAATCCAACACGGTTTGTGCTAGCTTCTTGAAACTTGACACAGTAAAGTAGTTTCACGTTCTATCTTTATGTTTTGTTTCCTCTTGATGTAGCCCTAAGCAGTGACTGGTGAGAAGCACTTTCATGGAAAGGGGTTGCCAAGCTTCCAAAAATTACGAATCTCCAGAAATCTCAGCAAATATTTTTTCACCCAAACTGGATGATACTTTCAGGTAATGATCAGTACACGAAGGCGACTTGGTTCCCCAAATTTCGTTCTTCTATGTTGAAGCGTTCATTTCCAGTAACAGTTTGAATTTTTAGGTTTCACTCTGTTTTCTCCTATATTGATAGATGTATTTTGAACTCTAAATCCCACACGGATTGTGCTAGCTTCTTAAAACTTGACACAGTAAAATAGTTTCACGTTCTTTCTCTATGTTTTGTTTCTTCTTGATGTAGCCCTAAGCAGTGACTGGCGAGAAACACTTTCATGGAAAGGGGTTGCCAAGCTTCCAAAAATTACGAATCTCCAGAAATCTCAGCCAATATTTTTTCACCCAAACTGGATGATACTTTCAGATAATGATCAGTACACTAAAGCGACTTGGTTCCCCAAATTTCGTTCTTCTATGTTGAAGCGTTCATTTCCAGTAACACTTTGAATTTTTAGGTATCACTCTGTTTTCTCCTATATTGATAGATGTATTTGGAACTCTAAATCCAACACGGTTTGTGCTAGCTTCTTGAAACTTGACACAGTAAAGTAGTTTCATGTTCTATCTCTACGTTTTGTTTCCTCTTGATGTAGCCCTAAGAACTGAAGGCGAGAAACACTTTCATGGAAAGGGGTTGCCAAGCTTCCAAAAATTACGAATCTCCAGAAATCTCAGCCAATATTTTTTCACCCAAACTGGATGATACTTTCAGTAATGATCAGTACACTAAGGCGACTTGGTTCCCCAAATTTCGTTCTTCTATGTTGAAGCGTTCATTTCCAGTAACAGTTTGAATTTTTAGGTATCACTCTGTTTTCTCCTATATTGATACATGTACTTGGAACTCTAAAAGCGACACGGTTTGTGCTAGCTTCTTGAAACTTGACACAGTAAAGTAGTTTCATGTTCTATCTCTACGTTTTGTTTCCTCTTGATGTAGCCCTAAGCAGTGAAGGCGAGAAACACTTTCATGGAAAGGGGTTGCCAAGCTTCCAAAAATTACGAATCTCCAGAAATCTCAGCCAATATTTTTTCACCCAAACTGGATGATACTTTCAGGTAATGATCAGTACACGAAGGCGACTTGATTCCCCAAATTTCGTTCTTCTATGTTGAAGCGTTCATTTCCAG
Organism: Spermophilus citellus; assembly: GCF_964194105.1. Classification (NCBI taxonomy): domain Eukaryota; kingdom Metazoa; phylum Chordata; class Mammalia; order Rodentia; family Sciuridae; genus Spermophilus; species Spermophilus citellus. Next base: position 48,425,208 of record NC_138187.1, on the reverse strand, counting down.
TAACAGTTTGAATTTTTAGGTTTCACTCTTTTTTCTCCTATATTGATAGATGTATTTGGAACTCTAAATCCAACACGGTTTGTGCTAGCTTCTTGAAACTTGACACAGTAAAGTAGTTTCATGTTCTATCTCTATGTTTTGTTTCCTCTTGATGTAGCCCTAAGCAGTGACTGGCGAGAAGCACTTTCATGGAAAGGGGTTGCCAAGCTTCCAAAAATTACGAATCTCCAGAAATCTCAGCAAATATTTTTTCACCCAAACTGGATGATACTTTCAGGTAATGATCAGTACACGAAGGCGACTTGGTTCCCCAAATTTCGTTCTTCTATGTTGAAGCGTTCATTTCCAGTAACAGTTTGAATTTTTGGGTTTCACTCTGTTTTCTCCTATATTGATAGATGTATTTGGAACTCTAAATCCAACACGGATTGTGCTAGCTTCTTGAAACTTGACACAGTAAAGTAGTTTCACGTTCTATCTCTATGGTCTCTTTCCTCTTGATGTAGCCCTAATCACTGACTGGCGAGAAACACTTTCATGGAAAGGGGTTGCCAAGCTTCCAAAAATTACGAATCTCCAGAAATCTCAGCCAATATTTTTTCACCCAAACGGGATGATACTTTCAGGTAATGATCAGTACACGAAGGCGACTTGGTTCCTTGGTTCCTTGGTTCCTTGTTTCCTCTTGATGTAGCCCTAAGCAGTGACTGGCGAGAAGCACTTTCATGGAAAGGGGTTGCCAAGCTTCCAAAAATTACGAATCTCCAGAAATCTCAGCAAATATTTTTTAACCCAAACTGGATGATACTTTCAGGTAATGATCAGTACACTAAGGCTACTTGGTTCCCCAAATTTCGTTCTTCTATGTTGAAGCGTTCATTTCCAGTAACAGTTTGAATTTTTAGGTTTCACTCTGTTTTCTCCTATATTGATAGATGTATTTGGAACTCTAAATTCAACACGGTTTGTGCTAGCTTCTTGAAACTTGACACAGTAAAGTAGTTTCACGTTCTATCTCTATGTTTTGTTTCCTCTTGATGTAGCCCTAAGCACTGACTGGCGAGAAACTCTTTCATGGAAAGGGGTTGCCAAGCTTCCAAAAATTACGAATCTCCAGAAATCTCAGCAAATATTTTTTCACCCAAACTGGATGATACTTTCAGGTAATGATCAGTACACTAAGGCGACTTGGTTCCCCAAATTTCGTTCTTCTATGTTGAAGCGTTCATTTCCAGTAACAGTTTGAATTTTTAGGTTTCACTCTGTTTTCTCCTATATTGATAGATGTATTTGGAACTCTAAATCCAACTCGGTTTGTGCTAGCTTCTTGAAACTTGACACAGTAAATTAGTTTCACGTTCTATCTCTATGGTTTGTTTCCTCTTGATGTAGCCCTAAGCACTGACTGGCGAGAAACACTTTCATGGAAAGGGGTTGCCAAGCTTCCAAAAATTACGAATCTCCAGAAATCTCAGCAAGTATTTTTTCACCCAAACTGGATGATACTTTCAGGTAATGATCAGTACACGAAGGCGACTTGGTTCCCCAAATTTCGTTCTTCTATGTTGAAGCGTTCATTTCCAGTAACAGTTTGAATTTTTAGGTTTCACTCTGTTTTCTACTATATTGATACATGTACTTGGAACTCTAAATCCGACACGGATTTTGCTAGCTTCTTGAAACTTGACACAGTAAAGTAGTTTCACGTTCTATCTCTATGGTTTGTTTCCTCTTGATGTAGCCCTAAGCACTGACTGGCGAGAAACACTTTCATGGAAAGGGGTTGCCAAGCTTCCAAAAATTATGAATCTCCAGAAATCTCAGCCAATATTTCTTCACCCAAACTGGATGATACTTTCATGTAATGATCAGTACACTAAGGCGACTTGGTTCCCCAAATTTCGTTCTTCTATGTTGAAGCGTTCACTTCCAGTAACACTTTGAATTTTTAGGTATCACTCTGTTTTCTCCTATATTGATAGATGTATTTGGAACTCTAAATCCAACACGGTTTGTGCTAGCTTCTTGAAACTTGACACAGTAAAGTAGTTTCACGTTCTATCTCTATGTTTTGTTTCCTCTTGATGTAGCCCTAAGCACTGAAGGCGAGAAACACTTTCATGGAAAGGGGTTGCCAAGCTTCCAAAAATTACGAATCTCCAGAAATCTCAGCCAATATTTTTTCACCCAAACTGGATGATACTTTCAGGTAATGATCAGTAAACGAAGGCGACTTGGTTCCCCAAATTTCGTTCTTCTATGATGAAGCGTTCATTTCCAGTAACAGTTTGAATTTTTAGGTTTCACTCTGTTTTCTCCTATATTGATAGATGTATTTGGAACTCTAAATCCAACACGGTTTGTGCTAGCTTCTTGAAACTTGACACAGTAAAGTAGTTTCACGTTCTATCTTTATGTTTTGTTTCCTCTTGATGTAGCCCTAAGCAGTGACTGGCGAGAAGCACTTTCATGGAAAGGGGTTGCCAAGCTTCCAAAAATTACGAATCTCCAGAAATCTCAGCAAATATTTTTTCACCCAAACTGGATGATACTTTCAGGTAATGATCAGTACACGAAGGCGACTTGGTTCCCCAAATTTCGTTCTTCTATGTTGAAGCGTTCATTTCCAGTAACAGTTTGAATTTTTAGGTTTCACTCTGTTTTCTCCTATATTGATAGATGTATTTTGAACTCTAAATCCCACACGGATTGTGCTAGCTTCTTAAAACTTGACACAGTAAAATAGTTTCACGTTCTATCTCTATGTTTTGTTTCTTCTTGATGTAGCCCTAAGCAGTGACTGGCGAGAAACACTTTCATGGAAAGGGGTTGCCAAGCTTCCAAAAATTACGAATCTCCAGAAATCTCAGCCAATATTTTTTCACCCAAACTGGATGATACTTTCAGGTAATGATCAGTACACTAAAGCGACTTGGTTCCCCGAATTTCGTTCTTCTATGTTGAAGCGTTCATTTCCAGTAACACTTTGAATTTTTAGGTATCACTCTGTTTTCTCCTATATTGATAGATGTATTTGGAACTCTAAATCCAACACGGTTTGTGCTAGCTTCTTGAAACTTGACACAGTAAAGTAGTTTCATGTTCTATCTCTACGTTTTGTTTCCTCTTGATGTAGCCCTAAGCAGTGAAGGCGAGAAACACTTTCATGGAAAGGGGTTGCCAAGCTTCCAAAAATTACGAATCTCCAGAAATCTCAGCCAATATTTTTTCACCCAAACTGGATGATACTTTCAGTAATGATCAGTACACTAAGGCGACTTGGTTCCCCAAATTTCGTTCTTCTATGTTGAAGCGTTCATTTCCAGTAACAGTTTGAATTTTTAGGTATCACTCTGTTTTCTCCTATATTGATACATGTACTTGGAACTCTAAAAGCGACACGGTTTGTGCTAGCTTCTTGAAACTTGACACAGTAAAGTAGTTTCATGTTCTATCTCTACGTTTTGTTTCCTCTTGATGTAGCCCTAAGCAGTGAAGGCGAGAAACACTTTCATGGAAAGGGGTTGCCAAGCTTCCAAAAATTACGAATCTCCAGAAATCTCAGCCAATATTTTTTCACCCAAACTGGATGATACTTTCAGGTAATGATCAGTACACGAAGGCGACTTGATTCCCCAAATTTCGTTCTTCTATGTTGAAGCGTTCATTTCCAGTAACAGTTTGAATTTTTAGGTTTCACTCTTTTTTCTCCTATATTGATAGATGTATTTGGAACTCTAAATCCAACACGGTTTGTGCTAGCTTCTTGAAACTTGACACAGTAAAGTAGTTTCATGTTCTATCTCTATGTTTTGTTTCCTCTTGATGTAGCCCTAAGCAGTGACTGGCGAGAAGCACTTTCATGGAAAGGGGTTGCCAAGCTTCCAAAAATTACGAATCTCCAGAAATCTCAGCAAATATTTTTTCACCCAAACTGGATGATACTTTCAGGTAATGATCAGTACACGAAGGCGACTTGGTTCCCCAAATTTCGTTCTTCTATGTTGAAGCGTTCATTTCCAGTAACAGTTTGAATTTTTGGGTTTCACTCTGTTTTCTCCTATATTGATAGATGTATTTGGAACTCTAAATCCAACACGGATTGTGCTAGCTTCTTGAAACTTGACACAGTAAAGTAGTTTCACGTTCTATCTCTATGTTTTGTTTCCTCTTGATGTAGCCCTAAGCACTGACTGGCGAGAAACTCTTTCATGGAAAGGGGTTGCCAAGCTTCCAAAAATTACGAATCTCCAGAAATCTCAGCAAATATTTTTTCACCCAAACTGGATGATACTTTCAGGTAATGATCAGTACACTAAGGCGACTTGGTTCCCCAAATTTCGTTCTTCTATGTTGAAGCGTTCATTTCCAGTAACACTTTGAATTTTTAGGTATCACTCTGTTTTCTACTATATTGATACATGTACTTGGAACTCTAAATGCGACACGGTTTGTGCTAGCTTCTTGAAACTTGACACAGTAAAGTAGTTTCACGTTCTATCTCTATGGTTTGTTTCCTCTTGATGTAGCCCTAAGCAGTGACTGGCGAGAAGCACTTTCATGGAAAGGGGTTGCCAAGCTTCCAAAAATTACGAATCTCCAGAAATCTCAGCCAATATTTTTTCACCCAAACTGGATGATACTTTCAGGTAATGATCAGTACACTAAGGCGACTTGGTTCCCCAAATTTCGTTCTTCTATGTTGAAGCGTTCATTTCCAGTAACACTTTGAATTTTTAGGTTTCACTCTGTTTTCTCCTATATTGATAGATGTATTTGGAACTCTAAATCCAACACGGTTTGTGCTAGCTTCTTGAAACTTGACACTGTAAAGTAGTTTCATGTTCTATCTCTACGTTTTGTTTCCTCTTGATGTAGCCCTAAGCAGTGACTGGCGAGAAACACTTTCATGGAAAGGGGTTGCCAAGCTTCCAAAAATTACGAATCTCCAGAAATCTCAGCAAATATTTTTTCACCCAAACTGGATGATACTTTCATGTAATGATCAGTACACTAAGGCGACTTGGTTCCCCAAATTTCGTTCTTCTATGTTGAAGCGTTCATTTCCAGTAACAGTTTGAATTTGTAGGTTTCACTCTGTTTTCTACTATATTGATCCATGTACTTGGAACTCTAAATCCGACACGGTTTGTGCTAGCTTCTTGAAACTTGACACAGTAAAGTAGTTTCACGTTCTATCTCTATGGTTTGTTTCCTCTTGATGTAGCCCTAAGCACTGACTGGCGAGAAACACTTTCATGGAAAGGGGTTGCCAAGCTTCCAAAAATTACGAATCTCCAGAAATCTCAGCAAATATTTTTTCACCCAAACTGGATGATACTTTCAGGTAATGATCAGTACACGAAGGCGACTTGGTTCCCCAAATTTCGTTCTTCTATGTTGAAGCGTTCATTTCCAGTAACAGTTTGAATTTTTGGGTTTCACTCTGTTTTCTCCTATATTGATAGATGTATTTGGAACTCTAAATCCAACACGGATTGTGCTAGCTTCTTGAAACTTGACACAGTAAAGTAGTTTCACGTTCTATCTCTATGGTCTCTTTCCTCTTGATGTAGCCCTAATCACTGACTGGCGAGAAACACTTTCATGGAAAGGGGTTGCCAAGCTTCCAAAAATTACGAATCTCCAGAAATCTCAGCCAATATTTTTTCACCCAAACGGGATGATACTTTCAGGTAATGATCAGTACACGAAGGCGACTTGGTTCCCCAAATTTCGTTCTTCTATGTTGAAGCGTTCATTTCCAGTAACAGTTTGAATTTTTAGGTTTCACTCTGTTTTCTCCTATATTGATAGATGTATTTGGAACTCTAAATTCAACAAGGATTGTGCTAGCTTCTTGAAACTTGACACAGTCAAGTAGTTTCACGTTCTATCTCTATGTGTTGTTTTCTCTTGATGTAGCCCTAAGCACTGACTGGCGAGAAACACTTTCATGGAAAGGGGTTGCCAAGCTTCCAAAAATTACGAATCTCCAGAAATCTCAGCCAATATTTTTTCACCCAAACTGGATGATACTTTCAGGTAATGATCAGTACACGAAGGCGACTTGGTTCTCCAAATTTCGTTCTTCTATGTTGAAGCGTTCATTTCCAGTAACAGTTTGAATTTTTGGGTTTCACTCTGTTTTCTCCTATATTGATAGATGTATTTGGAACTCTAAATCCAACACGGATTGTGCTAGCTTTTTGAAACTTGACACAGTAAAGTAGTTTCACGTTCTATCTCTATATTTTGTTTCCTCTTGATGTAGCCCTAAGCACTGACTGGCGAGAAACACTTTCATGGAAAGGGGTTGCCAAGCTTCCAAAAATTACGAATCTCCAGAAATCTCAGCCAATATTTTTTCACCCAAACTGGATGATACTTTCAGGTAATGATCAGTACACTAATTCGACTTGGTTCCCCAAATTTCGTTCTTCTATGTTGAAGCGTTCATTTCCAGTAACAGTTTGAATTTTTAGGTTTCACTCTGTTTTCTCCTATATTGATAGATATATTTGGAACTCTAAATCCAACACGGTTTGTGCTAGCTTCTTGAAACTTGACACAGTGAAGTAGATTCACGTTCTATCTCTATGTTTTGTTTCCTCTTGATGTAGCCCTAAGAACTGAAGGCGAGAAACACTTTCATGGAAAGGGGTTGCCAAGCTTCCAAAAATTACGAATCTCCAGAAATCTCAGCCAATATTTTTTCACCCAAACTGGATGATACTTTCATTTAATGATCAGTACATGAAGGCGACTTGGTTCCCCAAATTTCGTTCTTCTATGTTGAAGCGTTCATTTCCAGTAACAGTTTGAATTTTTAGGTTTCACTCTGTTTTCTCCTATATTGATAGATGTATTTGGAACTCTAAATCCAACACGGATTGTGCTAGCTTCTTGAAACTTGACACAGTAAAGTAGTTTCACGTTCTATCACTATGTTTTGTTTCCTCTTGATGTAGCCCTAAGCACTGAAAGGCGAGAAGCACTTTCATGGAAAGGGGTTGCCAAGCTTCCAAAAATTACGAATCTCCAGAAATCTCAGCAAATATTTTTTCACCCAAACTGGATGATACTTTCATGTAATGATCAGTACACTAAGGCGACTTGGTTCCCCAAATTTCGTTCTTCTATGTTGAAGCGTTCATTTCCAGTAACAGTTTGTATTTTTAGGTATCACTCTGTTTTCTCCTATATTGATACATGTACTTGGAACTCTAAAACCGACACGGTTTGTGCTAGCTTCTTGAAACTTGACACAGTAAAGTAGTTTCACGTTCTATCTCTATGGTTTGTTTCCTCTTGATGTAGCCCTAAGCACTGACTGGCGAGAAACACTTTCATGGAAAGGGGTTGCCAAGCTTCCAAAAATTACGAATCTCCAGAAATCTCAGCAACTATTTTTTCACCCAAACTGGATGATACTTTCAGGTAATGATCAGTACACGAAGTCGACTTGGTTCCCCAAATTTCGTTCTTCTATGTTGAAGCGTTCATTTCCAGTAACAGTTTGAATTATTAGGTTTCACTCTGTTTTCTCCTATATTGATAGATGTATTTGGAACTCTAAATCCGACACGGATTGTGCTAGCTTCTTGAAACTTGACCCAGTAAAGTAGTTTCACGTTCTATCTCTATGGTTTGTTTCCTTTTGATGTAGCCCTAAGCACTGACTGGCGAGAAACACTCATGGAAAGGGGTTGCCAAGCTTCCAAAAATTACGAATCTCCAGAAATCTCAGCCAATATTTTTTCACCCAAACTGGATGATACTTTCAGGTAATGATCAGTACACTAAGGCGACTTGGTTCCCCGAATTTCGTTCTTCTATGTTGAAGCGTTCATTTCCAGTAACACTTTGAATTTTTAGGTATCACTCTGTTTTCTCCTATATTGATAGATGTATTTGGAACTCTAAATCCAACACGGTTTGTGCTAGCTTCTTGAAACTTGACACAGTAAAGTAGTTTCACGTTCTATCTCTATGGTTTGTTTCCTCTTGATGTAGCCCTAAGCACTGAAGGCGAGAAACACTTTCATGGAAAGGGGTTGCCAAGTTTCCTAAAATTACGAATCTCCAGAAATCTCAGCCAATATTTTTTCACCCAAACTGGATGATACTTTCAGGTAATGATCAGTACACTAAGGCGATTTGGTTCCCCAAATTTCGTTCTTCTATGTTGAAGCGTTCATTTCCAGTAACACTTTGAATTTTTAGGTATCACTCTGTTTTCTACTATATTGGTACATGTACTTGGAACTCTAAATGCGACACGGTTTGTGCTAGCTTCTTGAAACTTGACACAGTAAAGTAGTTTCACGTTCTATCTCTATGGTTTGTTTCCTCTTGATGTAGCCCTAAGCACTGACTGGCGAGAAACACTTTCAAGGAAAGGGGTTGCCAAGCTTCCAAAAATTACGAATCTCCAGAAATCTCAGCAAATATTTTTTCACCCAAACTGGATGATACTTTCAGGTAATGATCAGTACACTAAGGCGACTTGGTTCCGCAAATTTCGTTCTTCTATGTTGAAGCGTTCATTTCCAGTAACAGTTTGAATTTTTATGTTTCACTCTGTTTTCTCCTATATTGATAGATGTATTTGGAACTCTAAATCCAACACGGTTTGTGCTAGCTTCTTGAAACTTGACACAGTAAAATAGTTTCACGTTCTATCTCTATGGTTTGTTTCCTCTTGATGTAGCCCTAAGCAGTGACTGGCGAGAAGCACTTTCATGGAAAGGGGTTGCCAAGCTTCCAAAAATTACGAATCTCCAGAAATCCCAGCAAATATTTTTTCACCCAAACTGGATGATACTTTCAGGTAATGATCAGTTCACTAAGGCGACTTGGTTCCCCAAATTTCGTTCTTCTATGTTGAAGCGTTCATTTCCAGTAACAGTTTGAATTTTTAGGTATCACTCTGTTTTCTCCTATATTGATAGTTGTATTTGGAACTCTAAATCCAACACGGTTTGTGCTAGCTTCTTGCAACTTGACACAGTAAAGTAGTTTCACGTTCTAACTCTATGTTTTGTTTCCTCTTGATGTAGCACAAAGCAGTGACTGGCGAGAAACACTTTCATGGAAAGGGGTTGCCAATCTTCCAAAAATTACGAATCTCCAGAAATCTCAGCAAATATTTTTTCACCCAAACTGGATGATAATTTCAGGTAATGATCAGTACACTAAGGCGACTTGATTCCCCAAATTTCGTTCTTCTATGTTGAAGCGTTCATTTCCAGTAACACTTTGAATTTTTAGGTATCACTCTGTTTTCTACTATATTGATACATGTACTTGGAACTCTAAATACGACACGGTTTGTGCTAGCTTCTTGAAACTTGACACAGTAAAGTAGTTTCACGTTCTATCTCTATGTTTTGTTTCCTCTTGATGTAGCCCTAAGCACTGACTGGCGAGAAACACTTTCATGGAAAGGGGTTGCCAAGCTTCCAAAAATTACGAATCTCCAGAAATCTCAGCAAATATTTTTTCACCCAAACTGGATGATACTTTCAGATAATGATCAGTACACTAAGGCGACTTGATTCCCCAAATTTCGTTCTTCTATGTTGAAGTGTTCATTTCCAGTAACACTTTGAATTTTTAGGTATCACTCTGTTTTCTCCTATATTGATAGATGTATTTGGAACTCTAAATCCAATACGGTTTGTGCTAGCTTCTTGAAACTTGACACAGTAAAGTAGTTTCACGTTCTATCTCTATGTTTTGTTTCCTCTTGATGTAGCCCTAAGCAGTGACTGGCGAGAAACACTTTCATGGAAAGGGGTTGCCAAGCTTCCAAAAATTACGAATCTCCAGAAATCTCAGCAAATATTTTTTCACCCAAACTGGATGATACTTTCAGGTAATGATCAGTACACGAAGGCGACTTGGTTCCCCAAATTTCGCTCTTCTGTGTTGAAGCGTTCATTTCCAGTAACAGTTTAAATTTTTAGGTATCACTCTGTTTTCTCCTATATTGATACATGTACTTGGAACTCTAAATCCGACACGGTTTGTGCTAGCGTCTTGAAACTTGACACAGTAAAGTAGTTTCACGTTCTATCATTATGGTTTGTTTCCTCTTGATGTAGCCCTAAGCACTGACTGGCGAGAAACACTTTCATGGAAAGGGGTTGCCAAGCTTCCAAAAATTACGAATCTCCAGAAATCTCAGCAAATATTTTTTCACCCAAACTGGATGATACTTTCAGGTAATGATCAGTACACGAAGGCGACTTGGTTCCCCAGATTTCGTTCTTCTATGTTGAAGCGTTCATTTCCAGTAACACTTTGAATTTTTAGGTATCACTCTGTTTTCTCCTATATTGATAGATGTATTTGCAACTCTAAATCCAACACGGTTTGTGCTAGCTTCTTGAAACTTGACACAGTAAAAAGTTTCACGTTCTATCTCTATGTTTTGTTTCCTCTTGATGTAGCCCTAAGCAGTGACTGGCGAGAAACACTTTCATGGAAAGGGGTTGCCAAGCTTCCAAAAATTACGAATCTCCAGAAATCTCAGCAAATATTTTTTCACCCAAACTGGATGATACTTTCATGTAATGATCAGTACACTAAGGCGACTTGGTTCCCCAAATTTCGTTCTTCTATGTTGAAGCGTTCATTTCCAGTAACAGTTTGAATTTTTAGGTTTCACTCTGTTTTCTACTATATTGATCCATGTACTTGGAACTCTAAATCCGACACGGTTTGTGCTAGCTTCTTGAAACTTGACACAGTAAAGTAGTTTCACGTTCTATCTCTATGGTTTGTTTCCTCTTGATGTAGCCCTAAGCACTGACTGGCGAGAAACACTTTCATGGAAAGGGGTTGCCAAGCTTCCAAAAATTACGAATCTCCAGAAATCTCAGCAAATATTTTTTCACCCAAACTGGATGATACTTTCAGGTAATGATCAGTACACGAAGGCGACTTGGTTCCCCAAATTTCGTTCTTCTATGTTGAAGCGTTCATTTCCAGTAACAGTTTGAATTTTTGGGTTTCACTCTGTTTTCTCCTATATTGATAGATGTATTTGGAACTCTAAATCCAACACGGATTGTGCTAGCTCCTTGAAACTTGACACAGTAAAGTAGTTTCACGTTCTATCTCTATGGTCTCTTTCCTCTTGATGTAGCCCTAATCACTGACTGGCGAGAAACACTTTCATGGAAAGGGGTTGCCAAGCTTCCAAAAATTACGAATCTCCAGAAATCTCAGCCAATATTTTTTCACCCAAACGGGATGATACTTTCAGGTAATGATCAGTACACGAAGGCGACTTGGTTCCCCAAATTTCGTTCTTCTATGTTGAAGCGTTCCTTTCCAGTAACAGTTTGAATTTTTAGGTTTCACTCTGTTTTCTCCTATATTGATAGATGTATTTGGAACTCTAAATCCAACAGGGATTGTGCTAGCTTCTTGAAACTTGACACAGTAAAGTAGTTTCACGTTCTATCTCTATGTTTTGTTTCCTCTTGATGTAGCCCTAAGCACTGACTGGCGAGAAGCACTTTCATGGAAAGGGGTTGCCAAGCTTCCAAAAATTACGAATCTCCAGAAATCTCAGCAAATATTTTTTCACCCAAACTGGATGATACTTTCAGGTAATGATCAGTACACTAAGGCGACTTGGTTCCCCAAATTTCGTTCTTCTATGTTGAAGCGTTCATTTCCAGTAACAGTTTGAATTTATAGGTATCACTCTGTTTTCTCCTATATTGATACATGTACTTGGAACTCTAAAAGCGACACGGTTTGTGCTAGCTTCTTGAAACTTGACACAGTAAAGTAGTTTCACGTTCTATCTCTATGGTTTGTTTCCTCTTGATGTAGCCCTAAGCACTGACTGGCGAGAAACACTTTCATGGAAAGGGGTTGCCAAGCTTCCAAAAATTACGAATCTCCAGAAATCTCAGCAAGTATTTTTTCACCCAAACTGGATGATACTTTCAGGTAATGATCAGTACACGAAGGCGACTTGGTTCCCCAAATTTCGTTCTTCTATGTTGAAGCATTCATTTCCAGTAACAGTTTGAATTTTTAGGTTTCACTCTGTTTTCTACTATATTGATACATGTACTTGGAACTCTAAATCCGACACGGATTTTGCTAGCTTCTTGAAACTTGACACAGTAAAGTAGTTTCACGTTCTATCTCTATGGTTTGTTTCCTCTTGATGTAGCCCTAAGCACTGACTGGCGAGAAACCCTTTCATGGAAAGGGGTTGCCAAGCTTCCAAAAATTATGAATCTCCAGAAATCTCAGCCAATATTTCTTCACCCAAACTGGATGATACTTTCATGTAATGATCAGTACACTAAGGCGACTTGGTTCCCCAAATTTCGTTCTTCTATGTTGAAGCGTTCACTTCCAGTAACACTTTGAATTTTTAGGTATCACTCTGTTTTCTCCTATATTGATAGATGTATTTGGAACTCTAAATCCAACACGGTTTGTGCTAGCTTCTTGAAACTTGACACAGTAAAGTAGTTTCACGTTCTATCTCTATGTTTTGTTTCCTCTTGATGTAGCCCTAAGCACTGAAGGCGAGAAACACTTTCATGGAAAGGGGTTGCCAAGCTTCCAAAAATTACGAATCTCCAGAAATCTCAGCCAATATTTTTTCACCCAAACTGGATGATACTTTCAGGTAATGATCAGTAAACGAAGGCGACTTGGTTCCCCAAATTTCGTTCTTCTATGTTGAAGCGTTCATTTCCAGTAACAGTTTGAATTTTTAGGTTTCACTCTGTTTTCTCCTATATTGATAGATGTATTTGGAACTCTAAATCCAACACGGTTTGTGCTAGCTTCTTGAAACTTGACACAGTAAAGTAGTTTCACGTTCTATCTTTATGTTTTGTTTCCTCTTGATGTAGCCCTAAGCAGTGACTGGCGAGAAGCACTTTCATGGAAAGGGGTTGCCAAGCTTCCAAAAATTACGAATCTCCAGAAATCTCAGCAAATATTTTTTCACCCAAACTGGATGATACTTTCAGGTAATGATCAGTACACGAAGGCGACTTGGTTCCCCAAATTTCGTTCTTCTATGTTGAAGCGTTCATTTCCAGTAACACTTTGAATTTTTAGGTATCACTCTGTTTTCTCCTATATTGATAGATGTATTTGCAACTCTAAATCCAACACGGTTTGTGCTAGCTTCTTAAAACTTGACACAGTAAAATAGTTTCACGTTCTATCTCTATGTTTTGTTTCTTCTTGATGTTGCCCTAAGCAGTGACTGGCGAGAAACACTTTCATGGAAAGGGGTTGCCAAGCTTCCAAAAATTACGAATCTCCAGAAATCTCAGCCAATATTTTTTCACCCAAACTGGATGATACTTTCAGGTAATGATCAGTACACTAAAGCGACTTGGTTCCCCAAATTTCGTTCTTCTATGTTGAAGCGTTCATTTCCAGTAACAGTTTGAATTTTTAGGTTTCACTCTGTTTTCTCCTATATTGATAGATGTATTTGGAACTCTAAATCCAACAAGGATTGTGCTAGCTTCTTGAAACTTGACACAGTCAAGTAGTTTCACGTTCTATCTCTATGTGTTGTTTTCTCTTGATGTAGCCCTAAGCACTGACTGGCGAGAAACACTTTCATGGAAAGGGGTTGCCAAGCTTCCAAAAATTACGAATCTCCAGAAATCTCAGCCAATATTTTTTCACCCAAACTGGATGATACTTTCAGGTAATGATCAGTACACGAAGGCGACTTGGGTCCCCAAAATCATTCTTCTATGTTGAAGCGTTCATTTCCAGTAACAGTTTGAATTTTTAGGTTTCACTCTGTTTTCTCCTATATTGATAGATGTATTTGGAACTCTAAATCCAACACGGTTTGTGCTAGCTTCTTGAAACTTGACACAGTGAAGTAGTTTCACGTTCTATCTCTATGGTTTGTTTCCTCTTGATGTAGCCCTAAGCACTGACTGGCGAGAAACACTTTCATGGAAAGGGGTTGCCAAGCTTCCAAAAATTACGAATCTCCAGTAATCTCAGCAAATATTTTTTCACCCAAACTGGATGATACTTTCAGGTAATGATCAGTACACGAAGGCAACTTGGTTCCCCAAATTTCGTTCTTCTATGTTGAAGCGTTCATTTCCAGTAACAGTTTGAATTTTTGGGTTTCACTCTGTTTTCTCCTATATTGATAGATGTATTTGGAACTCTAAATCCAACACGGATTGTGCTAGCTTTTTGAAACTTGACACAGTAAAGTAGTTTAACGTTCTATCTCTATATTTTGTTTCCTCTTGATGTAGCCCTAAGCACTGACTGGCGAGAAACACTTTCATGGAAAGGGGTTGCCAAGCTTCCAAAAATTACGAATCTCCAGAAATCTCAGCCAATATTTTTTCACCCAAACCGGATGATACTTTCAGGTAATGATCAGTACACTAATTCGACTTGGTTCCCCAAATTTCGTTCTTCTATGTTGAAGCGTTCATTTCCAGTAACAGTTTGAATTTTTAGGTTTCACTCTGTTTTCTCCTATATTGATAGATATATTTGGAACTCTAAATCCAACACGGTTTGTGCTAGCTTCTTGAAACTTGACACAGTGAAGTAGATTCACGTTCTATCTCTATGTTTTGTTTCCTCTTGATGTAGCCCTAAGCACTGAAGGCGAGAAACACTTTCATGGAAAGGGGTTGCCAAGCTTCCAAAAATTACGAATCTCCAGAAATCTCAGCCAATATTTTTTCACCCAAACTGGATGATACTTTCAGGTAATGATCAGTACATGAAGGCGACTTGTTTCCCCAAATTTCGTTCTTCTATGTTGAAGCGTTCATTTCCAGTAACAGTTTGAATTTTTAGGTTTCACTCTGTTTTCTCCTATATTGATAGATGTATTTGGAACTCTAAATCCAACACGGATTGTGCTAGTTTCTTGAAACTTGACACAGTAAAGTAGTTTCACGTTCTATCACTATGTTTTGTTTCCTCTTGATGTAGCCCTAAGCACTGAAAGGCGAGAAGCACTTTCATGGAAAGGGGTTGCCAAGCTTCCAAAAATTACGAATCTCCAGAAATCTCAGCAAATATTTTTTCACCCAAACTGGATGATACTTTCATGTAATGATCAGTACACTAAGGCGACTTGGTTCCCCAAATTTCGTTCTTCTATGTTGAAGCGTTCATTTCCAGTAACAGTTTGTATTTTTAGGTATCACTCTGTTTTCTCCTATATTGATACATGTACTTGGAACTCTAAAACCGACACGGTTTGTGCTAGCTTCTTGAAACTTGACACAGTAAAGTAGTTTCACGTTCTATCTCTATGGTTTGTTTCCTCTTGATGTAGCCCTAAGCACTGACTGGCGAGAAACACTTTCATGGAAAGGGGTTGCCAAGCTTCCAAAAATTACGAATCTCCAGAAATCTCAGCAACTATTTTTTCACCCAAACTGGATGATACTTTCAGGTAATGATCAGTACACGAAGTCGACTTGGTTCCCCAAATTTCGTTCTTCTATGTTGAAGCGTTCATTTCCAGTAACAGTTTGAATTATTAGGTTTCACTCTGTTTTCTCCTATATTGATAGATGTATTTGGAACTCTAAATCCGACACGGATTGTGCTAGCTTCTTGAAACTTGACACAGTAAAGTAGTTTCACGTTCTATCTCTATGGTTTGTTTCCTCTTGATGTAGCCCTAAGCACTGACTGGCGAGAAACACTCATGGAAAGGGGTTGCCAAGCTTCCAAAAATTACGAATCTCCAGAAATCTCAGCCAATATTTTTTCACCCAAACTGGATGATACTTTCAGGTAATGATCAGTACACTAAGGCGACTTGGTTCCCCGAATTTCGTTCTTCTATGTTGAAGCGTTCATTTCCAGTAACACTTTGAATTTTTAGGTATCACTCTGTTTTCTCCTATATTGATAGATGTATTTGGAACTCTAAATCCAACACGGTTTGTGCTAGCTTCTTGAAACTTGACACAGTAAAGTTGTTTCACGTTCTATCTCTATGGTTTGTTTCCTCTTGATGTAGCCCTAAGCACTGAAGGCGAGAAACACTTTCATGGAAAGGGGTTGCCAAGTTTCCTAAAATTACGAATCTCCAGAAATCTCAGCCAATATTTTTTCACCCAAACTGGATGATACTTTCAGGTAATGATCAGTACACTAAGGCGATTTGGTTCCCCAAATTTCGTTCTTCTATGTTGAAGCGTTCATTTCCAGTAACACTTTGAATTTTTAGGTATCACTCTGTTTTCTACTATATTGGTACATGTACTTGGAACTCTAAATGCGACACGGTTTGTGCTAGCTTCTTGAAACTTGACACAGTAAAGTAGTTTCACGTTCTATCCCTATGGTTTGTTTCCTCTTGATGTAGCCCTAAGCACTGACTGGCGAGAAACACTTTCAAGGAAAGGGGTTGCCAAGCTTCCAAAAATTACGAATCTCCAGAAATCTCAGCAAATATTTTTTCACCCAAACTGGATGATACTTTCAGGTAATGATCAGTACACTAAGGCGACTTGATTCCCCAAATTTCGTTCTTCTATGTTGAAGTGTTCATTTCCAGTAACACTTTGAATTTTTAGGTATCACTCTGTTTTCTCCTATATTGATAGATGTATTTGGAACTCTAAATCCAATACGGTTTGTGCTAGCTTCTTGAAACTTGACACAGTAAAGTAGTTTCACGTTCTATCTCTATGTTTTGTTTCCTCTTGATGTAGCCCTAAGCAGTGACTGGCGAGAAACACTTTCATGGAAAGGGGTTGCCAAGCTTCCAAAAATTACGAATCTCCAGAAATCTCAGCAAATATTTTTTCACCCAAACTGGATGATACTTTCAGGTAATGATCAGTACACGAAGGCGACTTGGTTCCCCAAATTTCGTTCTTCTGTGTTGAAGCGTTCATTTCCAGTAACAGTTTAAATTTTTAGGTATCACTCTGTTTTCTCCTATATTGATACATGTACTTGGAATTCTAAATCCGACACGGTTTGTGCTAGCGTCTTGAAACTTGACACAGTAAAGTAGTTTCACGTTCTATCATTATGGTTTGTTTCCTCTTGATGTAGCCCTAAGCACTGACTGGCGAGAAACACTTTCATGGAAAGGGGTTGCCAAGCTTCCAAAAATTACGAATCTCCAGAAATCTCAGCAAATATTTTTTCACCCAAACTGGATGATACTTTCAGGTAATGATCAGTACACGAAGGCGACTTGGTTCCCCAGATTTCGTTCTTCTATGTTGAAGCGTTCATTTCCAGTAACACTTTGAATTTTTAGGTATCACTCTGTTTTCTCCTATATTGATAGATGTATTTGGAACTCTAAATCCAACACGGTTTGTGCTAGCTTCTTGAAACTTGACACAGTAAAGTAGTTTCACGTTCTATCTCTATGTTTTGTTTCCTCTTGATGTAGCCCTAAGCAGTGACTGGCGAGAAACACTTTCATGGAAAGGGGTTGCCAAGCTTCCAAAAATTACGAATCTCCAGAAATCTCAGCAAATATTTTTTCACCCAAACTGGATGATACTTTCATGTAATGATCAGTACACTAAGGCGACTTGGTTCCCCAAATTTCGTTCTTCTATGTTGAAGCGTTCATTTCCAGTAACAGTTTGAATTTTTAGGTTTCACTCTGTTTTCTACTATATTGATCCATGTACTTGGAACTCTAAATCCGACACGGTTTGTGCTAGCTTCTTGAAACTTGACACAGTAAAGTAGTTTCACGTTCTATCTCTATGGTTTGTTTCCTCTTGATGTAGCCCTAAGCACTGACTGGCGAGAAACACTTTCATGGAAAGGGGTTGCCAAGCTTCCAAAAATTACGAATCTCCAGAAATCTCAGCAAATATTTTTTCACCCAAACTGGATGATACTTTCAGCTAATGATCAGTACACGAAGGCGACTTGGTTCCCCAAATTTCGTTCTTCTATGTTGAAGCGTTCATTTCCAGTAACAGTTTGAATTTTTGGGTTTCACTCTGTTTTCTCCTATATTGATAGATGTATTTGGAACTCTAAATCCAACACGGATTGTGCTAGCTCCTTGAAACTTGACACAGTAAAGTAGTTTCACGTTCTATCTCTATGGTCTCTTTCCTCTTGATGTAGCCCTAATCACTGACTGGCGAGAAACACTTTCATGGAAAGGGGTTGCCAAGCTTCCAAAAATTACGAATCTCCAGAAATCTCAGCCAATATTTTTTCACCCAAACGGGATGATACTTTCAGGTAATGATCAGTACACGAAGGCGACTTGGTTCCCCAAATTTCGTTCTTCTATGTTGAAGCGTTCCTTTCCAGTAACAGTTTGAATTTTTAGGTTACACTCTGTTTTCTCCTATATTGATAGATGTATTTGGAACTCTAAATCCAACAGGGATTGTGCTAGCTTCTTGAAACTTGACACAGTAAAGTAGTTTCACGTTCTATCACTATGTTTTGTTTCCTCTTGATGTAGCCCTAAGCACTGACTGGCGAGAAGCACTTTCATGGAAAGGGGTTGCCAAGCTTCCAAAAATTACGAATCTCCAGAAATCTCAGCAAATATTTTTTCACCCAAACTGGATGATACTTTCAGGTAATGATCAGTACACTAAGGCGACTTGGTTCCCCAAATTTCGTTCTTCTATGTTGAAGCGTTCATTTCCAGTAACAGTTTGAATTTTTAGGTATCACTCTGTTTTCTCCTATATTGATACATGTACTTGGAACTCTAAAAGCGACACGGTTTGTGCTAGCTTCTTGAAACTTGACACAGTAAAGTAGTTTCACGTTCTATCTCTATGGTTTGTTTCCTCTTCATGTAGCCCTAAGCACTGACTGGCGAGAAACACTTTCATGGAAAGGGGTTGCCAAGCTTCCAAAAATTACGAATCTCCAGAAATCTCAGCAAGTATTTTTTCACCCAAACTGGATTATACTTTCAGGTAATGATCAGTACACGAAGGCGACTTGGTTCCCCAAATTTCGTTCTTCTATGTTGAAGCGTTCATTTCCAGTAACAGTTTGAATTTTTAGGTTTCACTCTGTTTTCTACTATATTGATACATGTACTTGGAACTCTAAATCCGACACGGATTTTGCTAGCTTCTTGAAACTTGACACAGTAAAGTAGTTTCACGTTCTATCTCTATGGTTTGTTTCCTCTTGATGTAGCCCTAAGCACTGACTGGCGAGAAACACTTTCATGGAAAGGGGTTGCCAAGCTTCCAAAAATTATGAATCTCCAGAAATCTCAGCCAATATTTCTTCACCCAAACTGGATGATACTTTCATGTAATGATCAGTACACTAAGGCGACTTGGTTCCCCAAATTTCGTTCTTCTATGTTGAAGCGTTCACTTCCAGTAACACTTTGAATTTTTAGGTATCACTCTGTTTTCTCCTATATTGATAGATGTATTTGGAACTCTAAATCCAACACGGTTTGTGCTAGCTTCTTGAAACTTGACACAGTAAAGTAGTTTCACGTTCTATCTCTATGTTTTGTTTCCTCTTGATGTAGCCCTAAGCACTGAAGGCGAGAAACACTTTCATGGAAAGGGGTTGCCAAGCTTCCAAAAATTACGAATCTCCAGAAATCTCAGCCAATATTTTTTCACCCAAACTGGATGATACTTTCAGGTAATGATCAGTAAACAAAGGCGACTTGGTTCCCCAAATTTCGTTCTTCTATGTTGAAGCGTTCATTTCCAGTAACAGTTTGAATTTTTAGGTTTCACTCTGTTTTCTCCTATATTGATAGATGTATTTGGAACTCTAAATCCAACACGGTTTGTGCTAGCTTCTTGAAACTTGACACAGTAAAGTAGTTTCACGTTCTATCTTTATGTTTTGTTTCCTCTTGATGTAGCCCTAAGCAGTGACTGGTGAGAAGCACTTTCATGGAAAGGGGTTGCCAAGCTTCCAAAAATTACGAATCTCCAGAAATCTCAGCAAATATTTTTTCACCCAAACTGGATGATACTTTCAGGTAATGATCAGTACACGAAGGCGACTTGGTTCCCCAAATTTCGTTCTTCTATGTTGAAGCGTTCATTTCCAGTAACAGTTTGAATTTTTAGGTTTCACTCTGTTTTCTCCTATATTGATAGATGTATTTTGAACTCTAAATCCCACACGGATTGTGCTAGCTTCTTAAAACTTGACACAGTAAAATAGTTTCACGTTCTTTCTCTATGTTTTGTTTCTTCTTGATGTAGCCCTAAGCAGTGACTGGCGAGAAACACTTTCATGGAAAGGGGTTGCCAAGCTTCCAAAAATTACGAATCTCCAGAAATCTCAGCCAATATTTTTTCACCCAAACTGGATGATACTTTCAGGTAATGATCAGTACACTAAAGCGACTTGGTTCCCCAAATTTCGTTCTTCTATGTTGAAGCGTTCATTTCCAGTAACACTTTGAATTTTTAGGTATCACTCTGTTTTCTCCTATATTGATAGATGTATTTGGAACTCTAAATCCAACACGGTTTGTGCTAGCTTCTTGAAACTTGACACAGTAAAGTAGTTTCATGTTCTATCTCTACGTTTTGTTTCCTCTTGATGTAGCCCTAAGAACTGAAGGCGAGAAACACTTTCATGGAAAGGGGTTGCCAAGCTTCCAAAAATTACGAATCTCCAGAAATCTCAGCCAATATTTTTTCACCCAAACTGGATGATACTTTCAGTAATGATCAGTACACTAAGGCGACTTGGTTCCCCAAATTTCGTTCTTCTATGTTGAAGCGTTCATTTCCAGTAACAGTTTGAATTTTTAGGTATCACTCTGTTTTCTCCTATATTGATACATGTACTTGGAACTCTAAAAGCGACACGGTTTGTGCTAGCTTCTTGAAACTTGACACAGTAAAGTAGTTTCATGTTCTATCTCTACGTTTTGTTTCCTCTTGATGTAGCCCTAAGCAGTGAAGGCGAGAAACACTTTCATGGAAAGGGGTTGCCAAGCTTCCAAAAATTACGAATCTCCAGAAATCTCAGCCAATATTTTTTCACCCAAACTGGATGATACTTTCAGGTAATGATCAGTACACGAAGGCGACTTGATTCCCCAAATTTCGTTCTTCTATGTTGAAGCGTTCATTTCCAGTAACAGTTTGAATTTTTAGGTTTCACTCTTTTTTCTCCTATATTGATAGATGTATTTGGAACTCTAAATCCAACACGGTTTGTGCTAGCTTCTTGAAACTTGACACAGTAAAGTAGTTTCATGTTCTATCTCTATGTTTTGTTTCCTCTTGATGTAGCCCTAAGCAGTGACTGGCGAGAAGCACTTTCATGGAAAGGGGTTGCCAAGCTTCCAAAAATTACGAATCTCCAGAAATCTCAGCAAATATTTTTTCACCCAAACTGGATGATACTTTCAGGTAATGATCAGTACACGAAGGCGACTTGGTTCCCCAAATTTCGTTCTTCTATGTTGAAGCGTTCATTTCCAGTAACAGTTTGAATTTTTGGGTTTCACTCTGTTTTCTCCTATATTGATAGATGTATTTGGAACTCTAAATCCAACACGGATTGTGCTAGCTTCTTGAAACTTGACACAGTAAAGTAGTTTCACGTTCTATCTCTATGGTCTCTTTCCTCTTGATGTAGCCCTAATCACTGACTGGCGAGAAACACTTTCATGGAAAGGGGTTGCCAAGCTTCCAAAAATTACGAATCTCCAGAAATCTCAGCCAATATTTTTTCACCCAAACGGGATGATACTTTCAGGTAATGATCAGTACACGAAGGCGACTTGGTTCCTTGGTTCCTTGGTTCCTTGTTTCCTCTTGATGTAGCCCTAAGCAGTGACTGGCGAGAAGCACTTTCATGGAAAGGGGTTGCCAAGCTTCCAAAAATTACGAATCTCCAGAAATCTCAGCAAATATTTTTTAACCCAAACTGGATGATACTTTCAGGTAATGATCAGTACACTAAGGCTACTTGGTTCCCCAAATTTCGTTCTTCTATGTTGAAGCGTTCATTTCCAGTAACAGTTTGAATTTTTAGGTTTCACTCTGTTTTCTCCTATATTGATAGATGTATTTGGAACTCTAAATTCAACACGGTTTGTGCTAGCTTCTTGAAACTTGACACAGTAAAGTAGTTTCACGTTCTATCTCTATGTTTTGTTTCCTCTTGATGTAGCCCTAAGCACTGACTGGCGAGAAACTCTTTCATGGAAAGGGGTTGCCAAGCTTCCAAAAATTACGAATCTCCAGAAATCTCAGCAAATATTTTTTCACCCAAA
Source organism: Spermophilus citellus (assembly GCF_964194105.1). Lineage (NCBI taxonomy): Eukaryota > Metazoa > Chordata > Mammalia > Rodentia > Sciuridae > Spermophilus > Spermophilus citellus. The sequence continues at coordinate 48,402,953 of NC_138187.1, read as the reverse complement.
CTGGATGATACTTTCAGGTAATGATCAGTACACTAAGGCGACTTGGTTCCCCAAATTTCGTTCTTCTATGTTGAAGCGTTCATTTCCAGTAACAGTTTGAATTTTTAGGTTTCACTCTGTTTTCTCCTATATTGATAGATGTATTTGGAACTCTAAATCCAACTCAGTTTGTGCTAGCTTCTTGAAACTTGACACAGTAAATTAGTTTCACGTTCTATCTCTATGGTTTGTTTCCTCTTGATGTAGCCCTAAGCACTGACTGGCGAGAAACACTTTCATGGAAAGGGGTTGCCAAGCTTCCAAAAATTACGAATCTCCAGAAATCTCAGCAAGTATTTTTTCACCCAAACTGGATGATACTTTCAGGTAATGATCAGTACACGAAGGCGACTTGGTTCCCCAAATTTCGTTCTTCTATGTTGAAGCGTTCATTTCCAGTAACAGTTTGAATTTTTAGGTTTCACTCTGTTTTCTACTATATTGATACATGTACTTGGAACTCTAAATCCGACACGGATTTTGCTAGCTTCTTGAAACTTGACACAGTAAATTAGTTTCACGTTCTATCTCTATGGTTTGTTTCCTCTTGATGTAGCCCTAAGCACTGACTGGCGAGAAACACTTTCATGGAAAGGGGTTGCCAAGCTTCCAAAAATTATGAATCTCCAGAAATCTCAGCCAATATTTCTTCACCCAAACTGGATGATACTTTCATGTAATGATCAGTACACTAAGGCGACTTGGTTCCCCAAATTTCGTTCCTCTATTTTGAAGCGTTCACTTCCAGTAACACTTTGAATTTTTAGGTATCACTCTGTTTTCTCCTATATTGATAGATGTATTTGGAACTCTAAATCCAACACGGTTTGTGCTAGCTTCTTGAAACTTGACACAGTAAAGTAGTTTCACGTTCTATCTCTATGTTTTGTTTCCTCTTGATGTAGCCCTAAGCACTGAAGGCGAGAAACACTTTCATGGAAAGGGGTTGCCAAGCTTCCAAAAATTACGAATCTCCAGAAATCTCAGCCAATATTTTTTCACCCAAACTGGATGATACTTTCAGGTAATGATCAGTAAACGAAGGCGACTTGGTTCCCCAAATTTCGTTCTTCTATGTTGAAGCGTTCATTTCCAGTAACAGTTTGAATTTTTAGGTTTCACTCTGTTTTCTCCTATATTGATAGATGTATTTGGAACTCTAAATCCAACACGGTTTGTGCTAGCTTCTTGAAACTTGACACAGTAAAGTAGTTTCACGTTCTATCTTTATGTTTTGTTTCCTCTTGATGTAGCCCTAAGCAGTGACTGGCGAGAAGCACTTTCATGGAAAGGGGTTGCCAAGCTTCCAAAAATTACGAATCTCCAGAAATCTCAGCAAATATTTTTTCACCCAAACTGGATGATACTTTCAGGTAATGATCAGTACACTAAGGCGACTTGGTTCCCCAAATTTCGTTCTTCTATGTTGAAGCGTTCATTTCCAGTAACACTTTGAATTTTTAGGTATCACTCTGTTTTCTCCTATATTGATAGATGTATTTTGAACTCTAAATCCCACACGGATTGTGCTAGCTTCTTAAAACTTGACACAGTAAAATAGTTTCACGTTCTATCTCTATGTTTTGTTTCTTCTTGATGTAGCCCTAAGCAGTGACTGGCGAGAAACACTTTCATGGAAAGGGGTTGCCAAGCTTCCAAAAATTACGAATCTCCAGAAATCTCAGCCAATATTTTTTCACCCAAACTGGATGATACTTTCAGGTAATGATCAGTACACTAAAGCGACTTGGTTCCCCAAATTTCGTTCTTCTATGTTGAAGCGTTCATTTCCAGTAACACTTTGAATTTTTAGGTATCACTCTGTTTTCTCCTATATTGATAGATGTATTTGGAACTCTAAATCCAACACGGTTTGTGCTAGCTTCTTGAAACTTGACACAGTAAAGTAGTTTCATGTTCTATCTCTACGTTTTGTTTCCTCTTGATGTAGCCCTAAGCAGTGAAGGCGAGAAACACTTTCATGGAAAGGGGTTGCCAAGCTTCCAAAAATTACGAATCTCCAGAAATCTCAGCCAATATTTTTTCACCCAAACTGGATGATACTTTCAGTAATGATCAGTACACTAAGGCGACTTGGTTCCCCAAATTTCGTTCTTCTATGTTGAAGCGTTCATTTCCAGTAACAGTTTGAATTTTTAGGTATCACTCTGTTTTCTCCTATATTGATACATGTACTTGGAACTCTAAAAGCGACACGGTTTGTGCTAGCTTCTTGAAACTTGACACAGTAAAGTAGTTTCATGTTCTATCTCTACGTTTTGTTTCCTCTTGATGTAGCCCTAAGCAGTGAAGGCGAGAAACACTTTCATGGAAAGGGGTTGCCAAGCTTCCAAAAATTACGAATCTCCAGAAATCTCAGCCAATATTTTTTCACCCAAACTGGATGATACTTTCAGGTAATGATCAGTACACGAAGGCGACTTGATTCCCCAAATTTCGTTCTTCTATGTTGAAGCGTTCATTTCCAGTAACAGTTTGAATTTTTAGGTTTCACTCTTTTTTCTCCTATATTGATAGATGTATTTGGAACTCTAAATCCAACACGGTTTGTGCTAGCTTCTTGAAACTTGACACAGTAAAGTAGTTTCATGTTCTATCTCTATGTTTTTTTTCCTCTTGATGTAGCCCTAAGCAGTGACTGGCGAGAAGCACTTTCATGGAAAGGGGTTGCCAAGCTTCCAAAAATTACGAATCTCCAGAAATCTCAGCAAATATTTTTTCACCCAAACTGGATGATACTTTCAGGTAATGATCAGTACACGAAGGCGACTTGGTTCCCCAAATTTCGTTCTTCTATGTTGAAGCGTTCATTTCCAGTAACAGTTTGAATTTTTGGGTTTCACTCTGTTTTCTCCTATATTGATAGATGTATTTGGAACTCTAAATCCAACACGGATTGTGCTAGCTTCTTGAAACTTGACACAGTAAAGTAGTTTCACGTTCTATCTCTATGTTTTGTTTCCTCTTGATGTAGCCCTAAGCACTGACTGGCGAGAAACTCTTTCATGGAAAGGGGTTGCCAAGCTTCCAAAAATTACGAATCTCCAGAAATCTCAGCAAATATTTTTTCACCCAAACTGGATGATACTTTCAGGTAATGATCAGTACACTAAGGCGACTTGGTTCCCCAAATTTCGTTCTTCTATGTTGAAGCGTTCATTTCCAGTAACACTTTGAATTTTTAGGTATCACTCTGTTTTCTACTATATTGATACATGTACTTGGAACTCTAAATGCGACACGGTTTGTGCTAGCTTCTTGAAACTTGACACAGTAAAGTAGTTTCACGTTCTATCTCTATGGTTTGTTTCCTCTTGATGTAGCCCTAAGCAGTGACTGGCGAGAAGCACTTTCATGGAAAGGGGTTGCCAAGCTTCCAAAAATTACGAATCTCCAGAAATCTCAGCAAATATTTTTTCACCCAAACTGGATGATACTTTCAGGTAATGATCAGTACACTAAGGCGACTTGGTTCCCCAAATTTCGTTCTTCTATGTTCAAGCGTTCATTTCCAGTAACAGTTTGAATTTTTAGGTTTCACTCTGTTTTCTCCTATATTGATAGATGTATTTGGAACTCTAAATCCAACACGGTTTGTGCTAGCTTCTTGAAACTTGACACTGTAAAGTAGTTTCACGTTCTATCTCTATGTTTTGTTTCCTCTTGATGTAGCCCTAAGCAGTGACTGGCGAGAAACACTTTCATGGAAAGGGGTTGCCAAGCTTCCAAAAATTACGAATCTCCAGAAATCTCAGCAAATATTTTTTCACCCAAACTGGATGATACTTTCATGTAATGATCAGTACACTAAGGCGACTTGGTTCCCCAAATTTCGTTCTTCTATGTTGAAGCGTTCATTTCCAGTAACAGTTTGAATTTGTAGGTTTCACTCTGTTTTCTACTATATTGATCCATGTACTTGGAACTCTAAATCCGACACGGTTTGTGCTAGCTTCTTGAAACTTGACACAGTAAAGTAGTTTCACGTTCTATCTCTATGGTTTGTTTCCTCTTGATGTAGCCCTAAGCACTGACTGGCGAGAAACACTTTCATGGAAAGGGGTTGCCAAGCTTCCAAAAATTACGAATCTCCAGAAATCTCAGCAAATATTTTTTCACCCAAACTGGATGATACTTTCAGGTAATGATCAGTACACGAAGGCGACTGGGTTCCCCAAATTTCGTTCTTCTATGTTGAAGCGTTCATTTCCAGTAACAGTTTGAATTTTTGGGTTTCACTCTGTTTTCTCCTATATTGATAGATGTATTTGGAACTCTAAATCCAACACGGATTGTGCTAGCTTCTTGAAACTTGACACAGTAAAGTAGTTTCACGTTCTATCTCTATGGTCTCTTTCCTCTTGATGTAGCCCTAATCACTGACTGGCGAGAAACACTTTCATGGAAAGGGGTTGCCAAGCTTCCAAAAATTACGAATCTCCAGAAATCTCAGCCAATATTTTTTCACCCAAACGGGATGATACTTTCAGGTAATGATCAGTACACGAAGGCGACTTGGTTCCCCAAATTTCGTTCTTCTATGTTGAAGCGTTCATTTCCAGTAACAGTTTGAATTTTTAGGTTTCACTCTGTTTTCTCCTATATTGATAGATGTATTTGGAACTCTAAATTCAACAAGGATTGTGCTAGCTTCTTGAAACTTGACACAGTCAAGTAGTTTCACGTTCTATCTCTATGTGTTGTTTTCTCTTGATGTAGCCCTAAGCACTGACTGGCGAGAAACACTTTCATGGAAAGGGGTTGCCAAGCTTCCAAAAATTACGAATCTCCAGAAATCTCAGCCAATATTTTTTCACCCAAACTGGATGATACTTTCAGGTAATGATCAGTACACGAAGGCGACTTGGTTCTCCAAATTTCGTTCTTCTATGTTGAAGCGTTCATTTCCAGTAACAGTTTGAATTTTTGGGTTTCACTCTGTTTTCTCCTATATTGATAGATGTATTTGGAACTCTAAATCCAACACGGATTGTGCTAGCTTTTTGAAACTTGACACAGTAAAGTAGTTTCACGTTCTATCTCTATATTTTGTTTCCTCTTGATGTAGCCCTAAGCACTGACTGGCGAGAAACACTTTCATGGAAAGGGGTTGCCAAGCTTCCAAAAATTACGAATCTCCAGAAATCTCAGCCAATATTTTTTCACCCAAACTGGATGATACTTTCAGGTAATGATCAGTACACTAATTCGACTTGGTTCCCCAAATTTCGTTCTTCTATGTTGAAGCGTTCATTTCCAGTAACAGTTTGAATTTTTAGGTTTCACTCTGTTTTCTCCTATATTGATAGATATATTTGGAACTCTAAATCCAACACGGTTTGTGCTAGCTTCTTGAAACTTGACACAGTGAAGTAGATTCATGTTCTATCTCTATGTTTTGTTTCCTCTTGATGTAGCCCTAAGCACTGAAGGCGAGAAACACTTTCATGGAAAGGGGTTGCCAAGCTTCCAAAAATTACGAATCTCCAGAAATCTCAGCCAATATTTTTTCACCCAAACTGGATGATACTTTCATTTAATGATCAGTACATGAAGGCGACTTGGTTCCCCAAATTTCGTTCTTCTATGTTGAAGCGTTCATTTCCAGTAACAGTTTGAATTTTTAGGTTTCACTCTGTTTTCTCCTATATTGATAGATGTATTTGGAACTCTAAATCCAACACGGATTGTGCTAGCTTCTTGAAACTTGACACAGTAAAGTAGTTTCACGTTCTATCACTATGTTTTGTTTGCTCTTGATGTAGCCCTAAGCACTGAAAGGCGAGAAGCACTTTCATGGAAAGGGGTTGCCAAGCTTCCAAAAATTACGAATCTCCAGAAATCTCAGCAAATATTTTTTCACCCAAACTGGATGATACTTTCATGTAATGATCAGTACACTAAGGCGACTTGGTTCCCCAAATTTCGTTCTTCTATGTTGAAGCGTTCATTTCCAGTAACAGTTTGTATTTTTAGGTATCACTCTGTTTTCTCCTATATTGATACATGTACTTGGAACTCTAAAACCGACACGGTTTGTGCTAGCTTCTTGAAACTTGACACAGTAAAGTAGTTTCACGTTCTATCTCTATGGTTTGTTTCCTCTTGATGTAGCCCTAAGCACTGACTGGCGAGAAACACTTTCATGGAAAGGGGTTGCCAAGCTTCCAAAAATTACGAATCTCCAGAAATCTCAGCAACTATTTTTTCACCCAAACTGGATGATACTTTCAGGTAATGATCAGTACACGAAGTCGACTTGGTTCCCCAAATTTCGTTCTTCTATGTTGAAGCGTTCATTTCCAGTAACAGTTTGAATTATTAGGTTTCACTCTGTTTTCTCCTATATTGATAGATGTATTTGGAACTCTAAATCCGACACGGATTGTGCTAGCTTCTTGAAACTTGACCCAGTAAAGTAGTTTCACGTTCTATCTCTATGGTTTGTTTCCTCTTGATGTAGCCCTAAGCACTGACTGGCGAGAAACACTCATGGAAAGGGGTTGCCAAGCTTCCAAAAATTACGAATCTCCAGAAATCTCAGCCAATATTTTTTCACCCAAACTGGATGATACTTTCAGGTAATGATCAGTACACTAAGGCGACTTGGTTCCCCGAATTTCGTTCTTCTATGTTGAAGCGTTCATTTCCAGTAACACTTTGAATTTTTAGGTATCACTCTGTTTTCTCCTATATTGATAGATGTATTTGGAACTCTAAATCCAACACGGTTTGTGCTAGCTTCTTGAAACTTGACACAGTAAAGTAGTTTCACGTTCTATCTCTATGGTTTGTTTCCTCTTGATGTAGCCCTAAGCACTGAAGGCGAGAAACACTTTCATGGAAAGGGGTTGCCAAGTTTCCTAAAATTACGAATCTCCAGAAATCTCAGCCAATATTTTTTCACCCAAACTGGATGATACTTTCAGGTAATGATCAGTACACTAAGGCGATTTGGTTCCCCAAATTTCGTTCTTCTATGTTGAAGCGTTCATTTCCAGTAACACTTTGAATTTTTAGGTATCACTCTGTTTTCTACTATATTGGTACATGTACTTGGAACTCTAAATGCGACACGGTTTGTGCTAGCTTCTTGAAACTTGACACAGTAAAGTAGTTTCACGTTCTATCTCTATGGTTTGTTTCCTCTTGATGTAGCCCTAAGCACTGACTGGCGAGAAACACTTTCAAGGAAAGGGGTTGCCAAGCTTCCAAAAATTACGAATCTCCAGAAATCTCAGCAAATATTTTTTCACCCAAACTGGATGATACTTTCAGGTAATGATCAGTACACTAAGGCGACTTGGTTCCGCAAATTTCGTTCTTCTATGTTGAAGCGTTCATTTCCAGTAACAGTTTGAATTTTTATGTTTCACTCTGTTTTCTCCTATATTGATAGATGTATTTGGAACTCTAAATCCAACACGGTTTGTGCTAGCTTCTTGAAACTTGACACAGTAAAATAGTTTCACGTTCTATCTCTATGGTTTGTTTCCTCTTGATGTAGCCCTAAGCAGTGACTGGCGAGAAGCACTTTCATGGAAAGGGGTTGCCAAGCTTCCAAAAATTACGAATCTCCAGAAATCCCAGCAAATATTTTTTCACCCAAACTGGATGATACTTTCAGGTAATGATCAGTTCACTAAGGCGACTTGGTTCCCCAAATTTCGTTCTTCTATGTTGAAGCGTTCATTTCCAGTAACAGTTTGAATTTTTAGGTATCACTCTGTTTTCTCCTATATTGATAGTTGTATTTGGAACTCTAAATCCAACACGGTTTGTGCTAGCTTCTTGCAACTTGACACAGTAAAGTAGTTTCACGTTCTAACTCTATGTTTTGTTTCCTCTTGATGTAGCACAAAGCAGTGACTGGCGAGAAACACTTTCATGGAAAGGGGTTGCCAATCTTCCAAAAATTACGAATCTCCAGAAATCTCAGCAAATATTTTTTCACCCAAACTGGATGATAATTTCAGGTAATGATCAGTACACTAAGGCGACTTGATTCCCCAAATTTCGTTCTTCTATGTTGAAGCGTTCATTTCCAGTAACACTTTGAATTTTTAGGTATCACTCTGTTTTCTACTATATTGATACATGTACTTGGAACTCTAAATACGACACGGTTTGTGCTAGCTTCTTGAAACTTGACACAGTAAAGTAGTTTCACGTTCTATCTCTATGTTTTGTTTCCTCTTGATGTAGCCCTAAGCACTGACTGGCGAGAAACACTTTCATGGAAAGGGGTTGCCAAGCTTCCAAAAATTACGAATCTCCAGAAATCTCAGCAAATATTTTTTCACCCAAACTGGATGATACTTTCAGATAATGATCAGTACACTAAGGCGACTTGATTCCCCAAATTTCGTTCTTCTATGTTGAAGTGTTCATTTCCAGTAACACTTTGAATTTTTAGGTATCACTCTGTTTTCTCCTATATTGATAGATGTATTTGGAACTCTAAATCCAATACGGTTTGTGCTAGCTTCTTGAAACTTGACACAGTAAAGTAGTTTCACGTTCTATCTCTATGTTTTGTTTCCTCTTGATGTAGCCCTAAGCAGTGACTGGCGAGAAACACTTTCATGGAAAGGGGTTGCCAAGCTTCCAAAAATTACGAATCTCCAGAAATCTCAGCAAATATTTTTTCACCCAAACTGGATGATACTTTCAGGTAATGATCAGTACACGAAGGCGACTTGGTTCCCCAAATTTCGCTCTTCTGTGTTGAAGCGTTCATTTCCAGTAACAGTTTAAATTTTTAGGTATCACTCTGTTTTCTCCTATATTGATACATGTACTTGGAACTCTAAATCCGACACGGTTTGTGCTAGCGTCTTGAAACTTGACACAGTAAAGTAGTTTCACGTTCTATCATTATGGTTTGTTTCCTCTTGATGTAGCCCTAAGCACTGACTGGCGAGAAACACTTTCATGGAAAGGGGTTGCCAAGCTTCCAAAAATTACGAATCTCCAGAAATCTCAGCAAATATTTTTTCACCCAAACTGGATGATACTTTCAGGTAATGATCAGTACACGAAGGCGACTTGGTTCCCCAGATTTCGTTCTTCTATGTTGAAGCGTTCATTTCCAGTAACACTTTGAATTTTTAGGTATCACTCTGTTTTCTCCTATATTGATAGATGTATTTGCAACTCTAAATCCAACACGGTTTGTGCTAGCTTCTTGAAACTTGACACAGTAAAAAGTTTCACGTTCTATCTCTATGTTTTGTTTCCTCTTGATGTAGCCCTAAGCAGTGACTGGCGAGAAACACTTTCATGGAAAGGGGTTGCCAAGCTTCCAAAAATTACGAATCTCCAGAAATCTCAGCAAATATTTTTTCACCCAAACTGGATGATACTTTCATGTAATGATCAGTACACTAAGGCGACTTGGTTCCCCAAATTTCGTTCTTCTATGTTGAAGCGTTCATTTCCAGTAACAGTTTGAATTTTTAGGTTTCACTCTGTTTTCTACTATATTGATCCATGTACTTGGAACTCTAAATCCGACACGGTTTGTGCTAGCTTCTTGAAACTTGACACAGTAAAGTAGTTTCACGTTCTATCTCTATGGTTTGTTTCCTCTTGATGTAGCCCTAAGCACTGACTGGCGAGAAACACTTTCATGGAAAGGGGTTGCCAAGCTTCCAAAAATTACGAATCTCCAGAAATCTCAGCAAATATTTTTTCACCCAAACTGGATGATACTTTCAGGTAATGATCAGTACACGAAGGCGACTTGGTTCCCCAAATTTCGTTCTTCTATGTTGAAGCGTTCATTTCCAGTAACAGTTTGAATTTTTGGGTTTCACTCTGTTTTCTCCTATATTGATAGATGTATTTGGAACTCTAAATCCAACACGGATTGTGCTAGCTCCTTGAAACTTGACACAGTAAAGTAGTTTCACGTTCTATCTCTATGGTCTCTTTCCTCTTGATGTAGCCCTAATCACTGACTGGCGAGAAACACTTTCATGGAAAGGGGTTGCCAAGCTTCCAAAAATTACGAATCTCCAGAAATCTCAGCCAATATTTTTTCACCCAAACGGGATGATACTTTCAGGTAATGATCAGTACACGAAGGCGACTTGGTTCCCCAAATTTCGTTCTTCTATGTTGAAGCGTTCCTTTCCAGTAACAGTTTGAATTTTTAGGTTTCACTCTGTTTTCTCCTATATTGATAGATGTATTTGGAACTCTAAATCCAACAGGGATTGTGCTAGCTTCTTGAAACTTGACACAGTAAAGTAGTTTCACGTTCTATCTCTATGTTTTGTTTCCTCTTGATGTAGCCCTAAGCACTGACTGGCGAGAAGCACTTTCATGGAAAGGGGTTGCCAAGCTTCCAAAAATTACGAATCTCCAGAAATCTCAGCAAATATTTTTTCACCCAAACTGGATGATACTTTCAGGTAATGATCAGTACACTAAGGCGACTTGGTTCCCCAAATTTCGTTCTTCTATGTTGAAGCGTTCATTTCCAGTAACAGTTTGAATTTATAGGTATCACTCTGTTTTCTCCTATATTGATACATGTACTTGGAACTCTAAAAGCGACCCGGTTTGTGCTAGCTTCTTGAAACTTGACACAGTAAAGTAGTTTCACGTTCTATCTCTATGGTTTGTTTCCTCTTGATGTAGCCCTAAGCACTGACTGGCGAGAAACACTTTCATGGAAAGGGGTTGCCAAGCTTCCAAAAATTACGAATCTCCAGAAATCTCAGCAAGTATTTTTTCACCCAAACTGGATGATACTTTCAGGTAATGATCAGTACACGAAGGCGACTTGGTTCCCCAAATTTCGTTCTTCTATGTTGAAGCATTCATTTCCAGTAACAGTTTGAATTTTTAGGTTTCACTCTGTTTTCTACTATATTGATACATGTACTTGGAACTCTAAATCCGACACGGATTTTGCTAGCTTCTTGAAACTTGACACAGTAAAGTAGTTTCACGTTCTATCTCTATGGTTTGTTTCCTCTTGATGTAGCCCTAAGCACTGACTGGCGAGAAACACTTTCATGGAAAGGGGTTGCCAAGCTTCCAAAAATTATGAATCTCCAGAAATCTCAGCCAATATTTCTTCACCCAAACTGGATGATACTTTCATGTAATGATCAGTACACTAAGGCGACTTGGTTCCCCAAATTTCGTTCTTCTATGTTGAAGCGTTCACTTCCAGTAACACTTTGAATTTTTAGGTATCACTCTGTTTTCTCCTATATTGATAGATGTATTTGGAACTCTAAATCCAACACGGTTTGTGCTAGCTTCTTGAAACTTGACACAGTAAAGTAGTTTCACGTTCTATCTCTATGTTTTGTTTCCTCTTGATGTAGCCCTAAGCACTGAAGGCGAGAAACACTTTCATGGAAAGGGGTTGCCAAGCTTCCAAAAATTACGAATCTCCAGAAATCTCAGCCAATATTTTTTCACCCAAACTGGATGATACTTTCAGGTAATGATCAGTAAACGAAGGCGACTTGGTTCCCCAAATTTCGTTCTTCTATGTTGAAGCGTTCATTTCCAGTAACAGTTTGAATTTTTAGGTTTCACTCTGTTTTCTCCTATATTGATAGATGTATTTGGAACTCTAAATCCAACACGGTTTGTGCTAGCTTCTTGAAACTTGACACAGTAAAGTAGTTTCACGTTCTATCTTTATGTTTTGTTTCCTCTTGATGTAGCCCTAAGCAGTGACTGGCGAGAAGCACTTTCATGGAAAGGGGTTGCCAAGCTTCCAAAAATTACGAATCTCCAGAAATCTCAGCAAATATTTTTTCACCCAAACTGGATGATACTTTCAGGTAATGATCAGTACACGAAGGCGACTTGGTTCCCCAAATTTCGTTCTTCTATGTTGAAGCGTTCATTTCCAGTAACAGTTTGAATTTTTAGGTTTCACTCTGTTTTCTCCTATATTGATAGATGTATTTTGAACTCTAAATCCCACACGGATTGTGCTAGCTTCTTAAAACTTGACACAGTAAAATAGTTTCACGTTCTATCTCTATGTTTTGTTTCTTCTTGATGTTGCCCTAAGCAGTGACTGGCGAGAAACACTTTCATGGAAAGGGGTTGCCAAGCTTCCAAAAATTACGAATCTCCAGAAATCTCAGCCAATATTTTTTCACCCAAACTGGATGATACTTTCAGGTAATGATCAGTACACTAAAGCGACTTGGTTCCCCAAATTTCGTTCTTCTATGTTGAAGCGTTCATTTCCAGTAACACTTTGAATTTTTAGGTATCACTCTGTTTTCTCCTATATTGATAGATGTATTTGGAACTCTAAATCCAACACGGTTTGTGCTAGCTTCTTGAAACTTGACACAGTAAAGTAGTTTCATGTTCTATCTCTACGTTTTGTTTCCTCTTGATGTAGCCCTAAGAAATGAAGGCGAGAAACACTTTCATGGAAAGGGGTTGCCAAGCTTCCAAAAATTACGAATCTCCAGAAATCTCAGCCAATATTTTTTCACCCAAACTGGATGATACTTTCAGGTAATGATCAGTACACTAAGGCGACTTGGTTCCCCAAATTTCGTTCTTCTATGTTGAAGCGTTCATTTCCAGTAACACTTTGAATTTTTAGGTTTCACTCTGTTTTCTCCTATATTGATAGATGTATTTGGAACTCTAAATCCAACACGGTTTGTGCTAGCTTCTTGAAACTTGACACAGTAAAGTAGTTTCATGTTCTATCTCTACGTTTTGTTTCCTCTTGATGTAGCCCTAAGCAGTGACTGGCGAGAAACACTTTCATGGAAAGGGGTTGCCAAGCTTCCAAAAATTACGAATCTCCAGAAATCTCAGCAAATATTTTTTCACCCAAACTGGATGATACTTTCATGTAATGATCAGTACACTAAGGCGACTTGGTTCCCCAAATTTCGTTCTTCTATGTTGAAGCGTTCATTTCCAGTAACAGTTTGAATTTTTAGGTTTCACTCTGTTTTCTCCTATATTGATAGATGTATTTGGAACTCTAAATCCGACACGGTTTGTGCTAGCTTCTTGAAACTTGACACAGTAAAGTAGTTTCATGTTCTATCTCTATGTTTTGTTTCCTCTTGATGTAGCCCTAAGCAGTGACTGGCGAGAAGCACTTTCATGGAAAGGGGTTGCCAAGCTTCCAAAAATTACGAATCTCCAGAAATCTCAGCAAATATTTTTTCACCCAAACTGGATGATACTTTCAGGTAATGATCAGTACACGAAGGCGACTTGGTTCCCCAAATTTCGTTCTTCTATGTTGAAGCGTTCATTTCCAGTAACAGTTTGAATTTTTGGGTTTCACTCTGTTTTCTCCTATATTGATAGATGTATTTGGAACTCTAAATCCAACACGGATTGTGCTAGCTTCTTGAAACTTGACACAGTAAAGTAGTTTCACGTTCTATCTCTATGGTCTCTTTCCTCTTGATGTAGCCCTAATCACTGACTGGCGAGAAACACTTTCATGGAAAGGGGTTGCCAAGCTTCCAAAAATTACGAATCTCCAGAAATCTCAGCCAATATTTTTTCACCCAAACGGGATGATACTTTCAGGTAATGATCAGTACACGAAGGCGACTTGGTTCCTTGGTTCCTTGTTTCCTCTTGATGTAGCCCTAAGCAGTGACTGGCGAGAAGCACTTTCATGGAAAGGGGTTGCCAAGCTTCCAAAAATTACGAATCTCCAGAAATCTCAGCAAATATTTTTTCACCCAAACTGGATGATACTTTCAGGTAATGATCAGTACACGAAGGCGACTTGGTTCCCCAAATTTCGTTCTTCTATGTTGAAGCGTTCATTTCCAGTAACAGTTTGAATTTTTAGGTTTCACTCTGTTTTCTCCTATATTGATAGATGTATTTGGAACTCTAAATCCAACACGGTTTGTGCTAGCTTCTTGAAACTTGACACAGTAAAGTAGTTTCACGTTCTATCTCTATGTTTTGTTTCCTCTTGATGTAGCCCTAAGCACTGACTGGCGAGAAACTCTTTCATGGAAAGGGGTTGCCAAGCTTCCAAAAATTACGAATCTCCAGAAATCTCAGCAAATATTTTTTCACCCAAACTGGATGATACTTTCAGGTAATGATCAGTACACTAAGGCGACTTGGTTCCCCAAATTTCGTTCTTCTATGTTGAAGCGTTCATTTCCAGTAACACTTTGAATTTTTAGGTATCACTCTGTTTTCTACTATATTGATACATGTACTTGGAACTCTAAATGCGACACGGTTTGTGCTAGCTTCTTGAAACTTGACACAGTAAAGTAGTTTCACGTTCTATCTCTATGGTTTGTTTCCTCTTGATGTAGCCCTAAGCAGTGACTGGCGAGAAGCACTTTCATGGAAAGGGGTTGCCAAGCTTCCAAAAATTACGAATCTCCAGAAATCTCAGCAAATATTTTTTCACCCAAACTGGATGATACTTTCAGGTAATGATCAGTACACTAAGGCGACTTGGTTCCCCAAATTTCTTTCTTCTATGTTGAAGCGTTCATTTCCAGTAACAGTTTGAATTTTTAGGTTTCACTCTGTTTTCTCCTATATTGATAGATGTATTTGGAACTCTAAATCCAACTCGGTTTGTGCTAGCTTCTTGAAACTTGACACAGTAAAGTAGTTTCACGTTCTATCTCTATGTTTTGTTTCCTCTTGATGTAGCCCTAAGCACTGACTGGCGAGAAACACTTTCATGGAAAGGGGTTGCGAAGATTCCAAAAATTACGAATCTCCAGAAATCTCAGCCAATATTTTTTCACCCAAACTGGATGATACTTTCAGGTAATGATCACTACACTAATGCGACTTGGTTCCCCAAATTTCGTTCTTCTATGTTGAAGCGTTCATTTCCAGTAACAGTTTGAATTTTTAGGTTTCACTCTGTTTTCTCCTATATTGATAGATGTATTTTGAACTCTAAATCCCACACGGATTGTGCTAGCTTCTTAAAACTTGACACAGTAAAATAGTTTCACGTTCTATCTCTATGTTTTGTTTCTTCTTGATGTAGCCCTAAGCAGTGACTGGCGAGAAACACTTTCATGGAAAGGGGTTGCCAAGCTTCCAAAAATTACGAATCTCCAGAAATCTCAGCCAATATTTTTTCACCCAAACTGGATGATACTTTCAGGTAATGATCAGTACACTAAGGCGACTTGGTTCCCCGAATTTCGTTCTTCTATGTTGAAGCGTTCATTTCCAGTAACACTTTGAATTTTTAGGTATCACTCTGTTTTCTCCTATATTGATAGATGTATTTGGAACTCTAAATCCAACACGGTTTGTGCTAGCTTCTTGAAACTTGACACAGTAAAGTAGTTTCATGTTCTATCTCTACGTTTTGTTTCCTCTTGATGTAGCCCTAAGAACTGAAGGCGAGAAACACTTTCATGGAAAGGGGTTGCCAAGCTTCCAAAAATTACGAATCTCCAGAAATCTCAGCCAATATTTTTTCACCCAAACTGGATGATACTTTCAGGTAATGATCAGTACACTAAGGCGACTTGGTTCCCCAAATTTCGTTCTTCTATGTTGAAGCGTTCATTTCCAGTAACACTTTGAATTTTTAGGTTTCACTCTGTTTTCTCCTATATTGATAGATGTATTTGGAACTCTAAATCCAACACGGTTTGTGCTAGCTTCTTGAAACTTGACACAGTAAAGTAGTTTCATGTTCTATCTCTACGTTTTGTTTCCTCTTGATGTAGCCCTAAGCAGTGACTGGCGAGAAACACTTTCATGGAAAGGGGTTGCCAAGCTTCCAAAAATTACGAATCTCCAGAAATCTCAGCAAATATTTTTTCACCCAAACTGGATGATACTTTCATGTAATGATCAGTACACTAAGGCGACTTGGTTCCCCAAATTTCGTTCTTCTATGTTGAAGCGTTCATTTCCAGTAACAGTTTGAATTTGTAGGTTTCACTCTGTTTTCTCCTATATTGATAGATGTATTTGGAACTCTAAATCCAACACGGATTGTGCTAGCTTCTTGAAACTTGACACAGTAAAGTAGTTTCACGTTCTATCTCTATGGTCTCTTTCCTCTTGATGTAGCCCTAATCACTGACTGGCGAGAAACACTTTCATGGAAAGGGGTTGCCAAGCTTCCAAAAATTACGAATCTCCAGAAATCTCAGCCAATATTTTTTCACCCAAACGGGATGATACTTTCAGGTAATGATCAGTACACGAAGGCGACTTGGTTCCCCAAATTTCGTTCTTCTATGTTGAAGCGTTCATTTCCAGTAACAGTTTGAATTTTTAGGTTTCACTCTGTTTTCTCCTATATTGATAGATGTATTTGGAACTCTAAATCCAACAAGGATTGTGCTAGCTTCTTGAAACTTGACACAGTAAAGTAGTTTCACGTTCTATCTCTATGTTTTGTTTCCTCTTGATGTAGCCCTAAGCACTGACTGGCGAGAAGCACTTTCATGGAAAGGGGTTGCCAAGCTTCCAAAAATTACGAATCTCCAGAAATCTCAGCAAATATTTTTTCACCCAAACTGGATGATACTTTCAGTAATGATCAGTACACTAAGGCGACTTGGTTCCCCAAATTTCGTTCTTCTATGTTGAAGCGTTCATTTCCAGTAACAGTTTGAATTTTTAGGTATCACTCTGTTTTCTCCTATATTGATACATGTACTTGGAACTCTAAAAGCGACACGGTTTGTGCTAGCTTCTTGAAACTTGACACAGTAAAGTAGTTTCATGTTCTATCTCTACGTTTTGTTTCCTCTTGATGTAGCCCTAAGCAGTGAAGGCGAGAAACACTTTCATGGAAAGGGGTTGCCAAGCTTCCAAAAATTACGAATCTCCAGAAATGTCAGCAAATATTTTTTCACCCAAACTGGATGATACTTTCAGGTAATGATCAGTTCACTAAGGCGACTTGGTTCCCCAAATTTCGTTCTTCTATGTTGAAGCGTTCATTTCCAGTAACACTTTGAATTTTTAGGTATCACTCTGTTTTCTACTATATTGATACATGTACTTGGAACTCTAAATGCGACACGGTTTGTGCTAGCTTCTTGAAACTTGACACAGTAAAGTAGTTTCACGTTCTATCTCTATGGTTTGTTTCCTCTTGATGTAGCCCTAAGCAGTGACTGGCGAGAAGCACTTTCATGGAAAGGGGTTGCCAAGCTTCCAAAAATTACGAATCTCCAGAAATCTCAGCAAATATTTTTTCACCCAAACTGGATGATACTTTCAGGTAATGATCAGTACACTAAGGCGACTTGGTTCCCCAAATTTCTTTCTTCTATGTTGAAGCGTTCATTTCCAGTAACAGTTTGAATTTTTAGGTTTCACTCTGTTTTCTCCTATATTGATAGATGTATTTGGAACTCTAAATCCAACTCGGTTTGTGCTAGCTTCTTGAAACTTGACACAGTAAAGTAGTTTCACGTTCTATCTCTATGTTTTGTTTCCTCTTGATGTAGCCCTAAGCACTGACTGGCGAGAAACACTTTCATGGAAAGGGGTTGCGAAGATTCCAAAAATTACGAATCTCCAGAAATCTCAGCCAATATTTTTTCACCCAAACTGGATGATACTTTCAGGTAATGATCACTACACTAATGCGACTTGGTTCCCCAAATTTCGTTCTTCTATGTTGAAGCGTTCATTTCCAGTAACAGTTTGAATTTTTAGGTTTCACTCTGTTTTCTCCTATATTGATAGATGTATTTTGAACTCTAAATCCCACACGGATTGTGCTAGCTTCTTAAAACTTGACACAGTAAAATAGTTTCACGTTCTATCTCTATGTTTTGTTTCTTCTTGATGTAGCCCTAAGCAGTGACTGGCGAGAAACACTTTCATGGAAAGGGGTTGCCAAGCTTCCAAAAATTACGAATCTCCAGAAATCTCAGCCAATATTTTTTCACCCAAACTGGATGATACTTTCAGGTAATGATCAGTACACTAAAGCGACTTGGTTCCCCAAATTTCGTTCTTCTATGTTGAAGCGTTCATTTCCAGTAACACTTTGAATTTTTAGGTATCACTCTGTTTTCTCCTATATTGATAGATGTATTTGGAACTCTAAATCCAACACGGTTTGTGCTAGCTTCTTGAAACTTGACACAGTAAAGTAGTTTCATGTTCTATCTCTACGTTTTGTTTCCTCTTGATGTAGCCCTAAGAACTGAAGGCGAGAAACACTTTCATGGAAAGGGGTTGCCAAGCTTCCAAAAATTACGAATCTCCAGAAATCTCAGCCAATATTTTTTCACCCAAACTGGATGATACTTTCAGGTAATGATCAGTACACTAAGGCGACTTGGTTCCCCAAATTTCGTTCTTCTATGTTGAAGCGTTCATTTCCAGTAACACTTTGAATTTTTAGGTTTCACTCTGTTTTCTCCTATATTGATAGATGTATTTGGAACTCTAAATCCAACACGGTTTGTGCTAGCTTCTTGAAACTTGACACAGTAAAGTAGTTTCATGTTCTATCTCTACGTTTTGTTTCCTCTTGATGTAGCCCTAAGCAGTGACTGGCGAGAAACACTTTCATGGAAAGGGGTTGCCAAGCTTCCAAAAATTACGAATCTCCAGAAATCTCAGCAAATATTTTTTCACCCAAACTGGATGATACTTTCATGTAATGATCAGTACACTAAGGCGACTTGGTTCCCCAAATTTCGTTCTTCTATGTTGAAGCGTTCATTTCCAGTAACAGTTTGAATTTGTAGGTTTCACTCTGTTTTCTCCTATATTGATAGATGTATTTGGAACTCTAAATCCAACACGGATTGTGCTAGCTTCTTGAAACTTGACACAGTAAAGTAGTTTCACGTTCTATCTCTATGGTCTCTTTCCTCTTGATGTAGCCCTAATTACTGACTGGCGAGAAACACTTTCATGGAAAGGGGTTGCCAAGCTTCCAAAAATTACGAATCTCCAGAAATCTCAGCCAATATTTTTTCACCCAAACGGGATGATACTTTCAGGTAATGATCAGTACACGAAGGCGACTTGGTTCCCCAAATTTCGTTCTTCTATGTTGAAGCGTTCATTTCCAGTAACAGTTTGAATTTTTAGGTTTCACTCTGTTTTCTCCTATATTGATAGATGTATTTGGAACTCTAAATCCAACAAGGATTGTGCTAGCTTCTTGAAACTTGACACAGTAAAGTAGTTTCACGTTCTATCTCTATGTTTTGTTTCCTCTTGATGTAGCCCTAAGCACTGACTGGCGAGAAGCACTTTCATGGAAAGGGGTTGCCAAGCTTCCAAAAATTACGAATCTCCAGAAATCTCAGCAAATATTTTTTCACCCAAACTGGATGATACTTTCAGTAATGATCAGTACACTAAGGCGACTTGGTTCCCCAAATTTCGTTCTTCTATGTTGAAGCGTTCATTTCCAGTAACAGTTTGAATTTTTAGGTATCACTCTGTTTTCTCCTATATTGATACATGTACTTGGAACTCTAAAAGCGACACGGTTTGTGCTAGCTTCTTGAAACTTGACACAGTAAAGTAGTTTCATGTTCTATCTCTACGTTTTGTTTCCTCTTGATGTAGCCCTAAGCAGTGAAGGCGAGAAACACTTTCATGGAAAGGGGTTGCCAAGCTTCCAAAAATTACGAATCTCCAGAAATGTCAGCAAATATTTTTTCACCCAAACTGGATGATACTTTCAGGTAATGATCAGTTCACTAAGGCGACTTGGTTCCCCAAATTTCGTTCTTCTATGTTGAAGCGTTCATTTCCAGTAACAGTTTGAATTTTTAGGTTTCACTCTGTTTTCTCCTATATTGATAGTTGTATTTGGAACTCTAAATCCAACACGGTTTGTGCTAGCTTCTTGCAACTTGACACAGTAAAGTAGTTTCACGTTCTAACTCTATGTTTTGTTTCCTCTTGATGTAGCCCAAAGCAGTGACTGGCGAGAAACACTTTCATGGAAAGGGGTTGCCAATCTTCCAAAAATTACGAATCTCCAGAAATCTCAGCAAATATTTTTTCACCCAAACTGGATGATAATTTCAGGTAATGATCAGTACACTAAGGCGACTTGGTTCCCCAAATTTCGTTCTTCTATGTTGAAGCGTTCATTTCCAGTAACAGTTTGAATTTTTAGGTTTCACTCTGTTTTCTCCTATATTGATACATGTACTTGGAACTCTAAATCCGACACGGTTTGTGCTACCTTCTTGAAACTTGACACAGTAAAGTAGTTTCACGTTCTATCTCTATGTTTTGTTTCCTCTTGATGTAGCCCTAAGCACTGACTGGCGAGAAACACTTTCATGGAAAGGGGTTGCCAAGCTTCCAAAAATTACGAATCTCCAGAAATCTCAGCAAATATTTTTTCACCCAAACTGGATGATACTTTCAGATAATGATCAGTACACTAAGGCGACTTGATTCCCCAAATTTCGTTCTTCTATGTTGAAGTGTTCATTTCCAGTAACACTTTGAATTTTTAGGTATCACTCTGTTTTCTCCTATATTGATAGATGTATTTGGAACTCTAAATCCAATACGGTTTGTGCTAGCTTCTTGAAACTTGACACAGTAAAGTAGTTTCACGTTCTATCTCTATGTATTGTTTCCTCTTGATGTAGCCCTAAGCAGTGACTGGCGAGAAACACTTTCATGGAAAGGGGTTGCCAAGCTTCCAAAAATTACGAATCTCCAGAAATCTCAGCAAATATTTTTTCACCCAAACTGGATGATACTTTCAGGTAATGATCAGTACACGAAGGCGACTTGGTTCCCCAAATTTCGTTCTTCTGTGTTGAAGCGTTCATTTCCAGTAACAGTTTAAATTTTTAGGTATCACTCTGTTTTCTCCTATATTGATACATGTACTTGGAACTCTAAATCCGACACGGTTTGTGCTAGCGTCTTGAAACTTGACACAGTAAAGTAGTTTCACGTTCTATCATTATGGTTTGTTTCCTCTTGATGTAGCCCTAAGCACTGACTGGCGAGAAACACTTTCATGGAAAGAAGTTTCCAAGCTTCCAAAAATTACGAATCTCCAGAAATCTCTGCAAATATTTTTTCACCCAAACTGGATGATACTTTCAGGTAATGATCAGTACACTAAGTCGACTTCGTTCCCCAAATTTCGTTCTTCTATGTTGAAGCGTTCATTTCCAGTAACAGTTTGAATTTTTAGGTATCACTCTGTTTTCTCCTATATTGATACATGTACTTGGAACTCTAAATACAACACGGTTTGTGCTAGCTTCTTGAAACTTGACACAGTCAAGTAGTTTCACGTTCTATCTCTATGTGTTGTTTTCTCTTGATGTAGCCCTAAGCACTGACTGGCGAGAAACACTTTCATGGAAAGGGGTTGCCAAGCTTCCAAAAATTACGAATCTCCAGAAATCTCAGCCAATATTTTTTCACCCAAACTGGATGATACTTTCAGGTAATGATCAGTACACGAAGGCGACTTGGGTCCCCAAATTTCGTTCTTCTATCTTGAAGCGTTCATTTCCAGTAACAGTTTGAATTTTTAGGTTTCACTCTGTTTTCTCCTATATTGATAGATGTATTTGGAACTCTAAATCCAACACGGTTTGTGCTAGCTTCTTGAAACTTGACACAGTGAAGTAGTTTCACGTTCTATCTCTATGGTTTGTTTCCTCTTGATGTAGCCCTAAGCACTGACTGGCGAGAAACACTTTCATGGAAAGGGGTTGCCAAGCTTCCAAAAATTACGAATCTCCAGAAATCTCAGCAACTATTTTTTCACCCAAACTGGATGATACTTTCAGGTAATGATCAGTACACGAAGGCGACTTGGTTCCCCAAATTTCGTTCTTCTATGTTGAAGCGTTCATTTCCAGTAACAGTTTGAATTATTAGGTTTCACTCTGTTTTCTCCTATATTGATAGATGTATTTGGAACTCTAAATCCGACACGGATTGTGCTAGCTTCTTGAAACTTGACACAGTAAAGTAGTTTCACGTTCTATCTCTATGGTTTGTTTCCTCTTGATGTAGCCCTAAGCACTGACTGGCGAGAAACACTCATGGAAAGGGGTTGCCAAGCTTCCAAAAATTACGAATCTCCAGAAATCTCAGCCAATATTTTTTCACCCAAACTGGATGATACTTTCAGGTAATGATCAGTACACTAAGGCGACTTGGTTCCCCGAATTTCGTTCTTCTATGTTGAAGCGTTCATTTCCAGTAACACTTTGAATTTTTAGGTATCACTCTGTTTTCTACTATATTGGTACATGTACTTGGAACTCTAAATGCGACACGGTTTGTGCTAGCTTCTTGAAACTTGACACAGTAAAGTAGTTTCACGTTCTATCTCTATGGTTTGTTTCCTCTTGATGTAGCCCTAAGCACTGACTGGCGAGAAACACTTTCAAGGAAAGGGGTTGCCAAGCTTCCAAAAATTACGAATCTCCAGAAATCTCAGCAAATATTTTTTCACCCAAACTGGATGATACTTTCAGGTAATGATCAGTACACTAAGGCGACTTGGTTCCGCAAATTTCGTTCTTCTATGTTGAAGCGTTCATTTCCAGTAACAGTTTGAATTTTTATGTTTCACTCTGTTTTCTCCTATATTGATAGATGTATTTGGAACTCTAAATCCAACACGGTTTGTGCTAGCTTCTTGAAACTTGACACAGTAAAATAGTTTCACGTTCTATCTCTATGGTTTGTTTCCTCTTGATGTAGCCCTAAGCAGTGACTGGCGAGAAGCACTTTCATGGAAAGGGGTTGCCAAGCTTCCAAAAATTACGAATCTCCAGAAATCCCAGCAAATATTTTTTCACCCAAACTGGATGATACTTTCAGGTAATGATCAGTTCACTAAGGCGACTTGGTTCCCCAAATTTCGTTCTTCTATGTTGAAGCGTTCATTTCCAGTAACAGTTTGAATTTTCAGGTTTCACTCTGTTTTCTCCTATATTGATAGTTGTATTTGGAACTCTAAATCCAACACGGTTTGTGCTAGCTTCTTGCAACTTGACACAGTAAAGTAGTTTCACGTTCTAACTCTATGTTTTGTTTCCTCTTGATGTAGCCCAAAGCAGTGACTGGCGAGAAACACTTTCATGGAAAGGGGTTGCCAATCTTCCAAAAATTACGAATCTCCAGAAATCTCAGCAAATATTTTTTCACCCAAACTGGATGATACTTTCAGTAATGATCAGTACACTAAGGCGACTTGGTTCCCCAAATTTCGTTCTTCTATGTTGAAGCGTTCATTTCCAGTAACAGTTTGAATTTTTAGGTATCACTCTGTTTTCTCCTATATTGATAGATGTATTTGGAACTCTAAATCCAACAAGGATTGTGCTAGCTTCTTGAAACTTGACACAGTAAAGTAGTTTCACGTTCTATCTCTATGTTTTGTTTTCTCTTGATGTAGCCCTAAGCACTGACTGGCGAGAAGCACTTTCATGGAAAGGGGTTGCCAAGCTTCCAAAAATTACGAATCTCCAGAAATCTCAGCAAATATTTTTTCACCCAAACTGGATGATACTTTCAGTAATGATCAGTACACTAAGGCGACTTGGTTCCCCAAATTTCGTTCTTCTATGTTGAAGCGTTCATTTCCAGTAACAGTTTGAATTTTTAGGTATCACTCTGTTTTCTCCTATATTGATACATGTACTTGGAACTCTAAAAGCGACACGGTTTGTGCTAGCTTCTTGAAACTTGACACAGTAAAGTAGTTTCATGTTCTATCTCTACGTTTTGTTTCCTCTTGATGTAGCCCTAAGCAGTGAAGGCGAGAAACACTTTCATGGAAAGGGGTTGCCAAGCTTCCAAAAATTACGAATCTCCAGAAATGTCAGCAAATATTTTTTCACCCAAACTGGATGATACTTTCAGGTAATGATCAGTTCACTAAGGCGACTTGGTTCCCCAAATTTCGTTCTTCTATGTTGAAGCGTTCATTTCCAGTAACAGTTTGAATTTTTAGGTTTCACTCTGTTTTCTCCTATATTGATAGTTGTATTTGGAACTCTAAATCCAACACGGTTTGTGCTAGCTTCTTGCAACTTGACACAGTAAAGTAGTTTCACGTTCTAACTCTATGTTTTGTTTCCTCTTGATGTAGCCCAAAGCAGTGACTGGCGAGAAACACTTTCATGGAAAGGGGTTGCCAATCTTCCAAAAATTACGAATCTCCAGAAATCTCAGCAAATATTTTTTCACCCAAACTGGATGATAATTTCAGGTAATGATCAGTACACTAAGGCGACTTGGTTCCCCAAATTTCGTTCTTCTATGTTGAAGCGTTCATTTCCAGTAACAGTTTGATTTTTTAGGTTTCACTCTGTTTTCTCCTATATTGATACATGTACTTGGAACTCTAAATCCGACACGGTTTGTGCTACCTTCTTGAAACTTGACACAGTAAAGTAGTTTCACGTTCTATCTCTATGTTTTGTTTCCTCTTGATGTAGCCCTAAGCACTGACTGGCGAGAAACACTTTCATGGAAAGGGGTTGCCAAGCTTCCAAAAATTACGAATCTCCAGAAATCTCAGCAAATATTTTTTCACCCAAACTGGATGATACTTTCAGATAATGATCAGTACACTAAGGCGACTTGATTCCCCAAATTTCGTTCTTCTATGTTGAAGTGTTCATTTCCAGTAACACTTTGAATTTTTAGGTATCACTCTGTTTTCTCCTATATTGATAGATGTATTTGGAACTCTAAATCCAATACGGTTTGTGCTAGCTTCTTGAAACTTGACACAGTAAAGTAGTTTCACGTTCTATCTCTATGTATTGTTTCCTCTTGATGTAGCCCTAAGCAGTGACTGGCGAGAAACACTTTCATGGAAAGGGGTTGCCAAGCTTCCAAAAATTACGAATCTCCAGAAATCTCAGCAAATATTTTTTCACCCAAACTGGATGATACTTTCAGGTAATGATCAGTACACGAAGGCGACTTGGTTCCCCAAATTTCGTTCTTCTGTGTTGAAGCGTTCATTTCCAGTAACAGTTTAAATTTTTAGGTATCACTCTGTTTTCTCCTATATTGATACATGTACTTGGAACTCTAAATCCGACACGGTTTGTGCTAGCGTCTTGAAACTTGACACAGTAAAGTAGTTTCACGTTCTATCATTATGGTTTGTTTCCTCTTGATGTAGCCCTAAGCACTGACTGGCGAGAAACACTTTCATGGAAAGAAGTTTCCAAGCTTCCAAAAATTACGAATCTCCAGAAATCTCTGCAAATATTTTTTCACCCAAACTGGATGATACTTTCAGGTAATGATCAGTACACTAAGTCGACTTCGTTCCCCAAATTTTGTTCTTCTATGTTGAAGCGTTCATTTCCAGTAACAGTTTGAATTTTTAGGTATCACTCTGTTTTCTCCTATATTGATACATGTACTTGGAACTCTAAATACAACACGGTTTGTGCTAGCTTCTTGAAACTTGACACAGTCAAGTAGTTTCACGTTCTATCTCTATGTGTTGTTTTCTCTTGATGTAGCCCTAAGCACTGACTGGCGAGAAACACTTTCATGGAAAGGGGTTGCCAAGCTTCCAAAAATTACGAATCTCCAGAAATCTCAGCCAATATTTTTTCACCCAAACTGGATGATACTTTCAGGTAATGATCAGTACACGAAGGCGACTTGGGTCCCCAAATTTCGTTCTTCTATCTTGAAGCGTTCATTTCCAGTAACAGTTTGAATTTTTAGGTTTCACTCTGTTTTCTCCTATATTGATAGATGTATTTGGAACTCTAAATCCAACACGGTTTGTGCTAGCTTCTTGAAACTTGACACAGTGAAGTAGTTTCACGTTCTATCTCTATGGTTTGTTTCCTCTTGATGTAGCCCTAAGCACTGACTGGCGAGAAACACTTTCATGGAAAGGGGTTGCCAAGCTTCCAAAAATTACGAATCTCCAGAAATCTCAGCAACTATTTTTTCACCCAAACTGGATGATACTTTCAGGTAATGATCAGTACACGAAGGCGACTTGGTTCCCCAAATTTCGTTCTTCTATGTTGAAGCGTTCATTTCCAGTAACAGTTTGAATTATTAGGTTTCACTCTGTTTTCTCCTATATTGATAGATGTATTTGGAACTCTAAATCCGACACGGATTGTGCTAGCTTCTTGAAACTTGACACAGTAAAGTAGTTTCACGTTCTATCTCTATGGTTTGTTTCCTCTTGATGTAGCCCTAAGCACTGACTGGCGAGAAACACTCATGGAAAGGGGTTGCCAAGCTTCCAAAAATTACGAATCTCCAGAAATCTCAGCCAATATTTTTTCACCCAAACTGGATGATACTTTCAGGTAATGATCAGTACACTAAGGTGACTTGGTTCCCCGAATTTCGTTCTTCTATGTTGAAGCGTTCATTTCCAGTAACACTTTGAATTTTTAGGTATCACTCTGTTTTCTACTATATTGGTACATGTACTTGGAACTCTAAATGCGACACGGTTTGTGCTAGCTTCTTGAAACTTGACACAGTAAAGTAGTTTCACGTTCTATCTCTATGGTTTGTTTCCTCCTGATGTAGCCCTAAGCACTGACTGCGAGAAACACTTTCAAGGAAAGGGGTTGCCAAGCTTCCAAAAATTACGAATCTCCAGAAATCTCAGCAAATATTTTTTCACCCAAACTGGATGATACTTTCAGGTAATGATCAGTACACTAAGGCGACTTGGTTCCGCAAATTTCGTTCTTCTATGTTGAAGCGTTCATTTCCAGTAACAGTTTGAATTTTTATGTTTCACTCTGTTTTCTCCTATATTGATAGATGTATTTGGAACTCTAAATCCAACACGGTTTGTGCTAGCTTCTTGAAACTTGACACAGTAAAATAGTTTCACGTTCTATCTCTATGGTTTGTTTCCTCTTGATGTAGCCCTAAGCAGTGACTGGCGAGAAGCACTTTCATGGAAAGGGGTTGCCAAGCTTCCAAAAATTACGAATCTCCAGAAATCCCAGCAAATATTTTTTCACCCAAACTGGATGATACTTTCAGGTAATGATCAGTTCACTAAGGCGACTTGGTTCCCCAAATTTCGTTCTTCTATGTTGAAGCGTTCATTTCCAGTAACAGTTTGAATTTTCAGGTTTCACTCTGTTTTCTCCTATATTGATAGTTGTATTTGGAACTCTAAATCCAACACGGTTTGTGCTAGCTTCTTGCAACTTGACACAGTAAAGTAGTTTCACGTTCTAACTCTATGTTTTGTTTCCTCTTGATGTAGCCCAAAGCAGTGACTGGCGAGAAACACTTTCATGGAAAGGGGTTGCCAATCTTCCAAAAATTACGAATCTCCAGAAATCTCAGCAAATATTTTTTCACCCAAACTGGATGATAATTTGAGGTAATGATCAGTACACTAAGGCGACTTGATTCCCCAAATTTCGTTCTTCTATGTTGAAGCGTTCATTTCCAGTAACACTTTGAATTTTTAGGTATCACTCTGTTTTCTACTATATTGATACATGTACTTGGAACTCTAAATACGACACGGTTTGTGCTAGCTTCTTGAAACTTGACACAGTAAAGTAGTTTCACGTTCTATCTCTATGTTTTGTTTCCTCTTGATGTAGCCCTAAGCACTGACTGGCGAGAAACACTTTCATGGAAAGGGGTTGCCAAGCTTCCAAAAATTACGAATCTCCAGAAATCTCAGCAAATATTTTTTCACCCAAACTGGATGATACTTTCAGATAATGATCAGTACACTAAGGCGACTTGATTCCCCAAATTTCGTTCTTCTATGTTGAAGTGTTCATTTCCAGTAACACTTTGATTTTTTAGGTATCACTCTGTTTTCTCCTATATTGATAGATGTATTTGGAACTCTAAATCCAATACGGTTTGTGCTAGCTTCTTGAAACTTGACACAGTAAAGTAGTTTCACGTTCTATCTCTATGTTTTGTTTCCTCTTGATGTAGCCCTAAGCAGTGACTGGCGAGAAACACTTTCATGGAAAGGGGTTGCCAAGCTTCCAAAAATTACGAATCTCCAGAAATCTCAGCAAATATTTTTTCACCCAAACTGGATGATACTTTCAGGTAATGATCAGTACACGAAGGCGACTTGGTTCCCCAAATTTCGTTCTTCTGTGTTGAAGCGTTCATTTCCAGTAACAGTTTAAATTTTTAGGTATCACTCTGTTTTCTCCTATATTGATACATGTACTTGGAACTCTAAATCCGACACGGTTTGTGCTAGCGTCTTGAAACTTGACACAGTAAAGTAGTTTCACGTTCTATCATTATGGTTTGTTTCCTCTTGATGTAGCCCTAAGCACTGACTGGCGAGAAACACTTTCATGGAAAGGGGTTGCCAAGCTTCCAAAAATTACGAATCTCCAGAAATCTCAGCAAATATTTTTTCACCCAAACTGGATGATACTTTCAGGTAATGATCAGTACACGAAGGCGACTTGGTTCCCAAAGATTTCGTTCTTCTATGTTGAAGCGTTCATTTCCAGTAACACTTTGAATTTTTAGGTATCACTCTGTTTTCTCCTATATTGATAGATGTATTTGGAACTCTAAATCCAACAGGGTTTGTGCTAGCTTCTTGAAACTTGACACAGTAAAGTAGTTTCACGTTCTATCTCTATGTTTTGTTTCCTCTTGATGTAGCCCTAAGCAGTGACTGGCGAGAAACACTTTCATGGAAAGGGGTTGCCAAGCTTCCAAAAATTACGAATCTCCAGAAATCTCAGCAAATATTTTTTCACCCAAACTGGATGATACTTTCATGTAATGATCAGTACACTAAGGCGACTTGGTTCCCCAAATTTCGTTCTTCTATGTTGAAGCGTTCATTTCCAGTAACAGTTTGAATTTTTAGGTTTCACTCTGTTTTCTACTATATTGATCCATGTACTTGGAACTCTAAATCCAACACGGTTTGTGCTAGCTTCTTGCAACTTGACACAGTAAAGTAGTTTCACGTTCTAACTCTATGTTTTGTTTCCTCTTGATGTAGCCCAAAGCAGTGACTGGCGAGAAACACTTTCATGGAAAGGGGTTGCCAATCTTCCAAAAATTACGAATCTCCAGAAATCTCAGCAAATATTTTTTCACCCAAACTGGATGATAATTTCAGGTAATGATCAGTACACTAAGGCGACTTGGTTCCCCAAATTTCGTTCTTCTATGTTGAAGCGTTCATTTCCAGTAACAGTTTGATTTTTTAGGTTTCACTCTGTTTTCTCCTATATTGATACATGTACTTGGAACTCTAAATCCGACACGGTTTGTGCTACCTTCTTGAAACTTGACACAGTAAAGTAGTTTCACGTTCTATCTCTATGTTTTGTTTCCTCTTGATGTAGCCCTAAGCACTGACTGGCGAGAAACACTTTCATGGAAAGGGGTTGCCAAGCTTCCAAAAATTACGAATCTCCAGAAATCTCAGCAAATATTTTTTCACCCAAACTGGATGATACTTTCAGATAATGATCAGTACACTAAGGCGACTTGATTCCCCAAATTTCGTTCTTCTATGTTGAAGTGTTCATTTCCAGTAACACTTTGAATTTTTAGGTATCACTCTGTTTTCTCCTATATTGATAGATGTATTTGGAACTCTAAATCCAATACGGTTTGTGCTAGCTTCTTGAAACTTGACACAGTAAAGTAGTTTCACGTTCTATCTCTATGTATTGTTTCCTCTTGATGTAGCCCTAAGCAGTGACTGGCGAGAAACACTTTCATGGAAAGGGGTTGCCAAGCTTCCAAAAATTACGAATCTCCAGAAATCTCAGCAAATATTTTTTCACCCAAACTGGATGATACTTTCAGGTAATGATCAGTACACGAAGGCGACTTGGTTCCCCAAATTTCGTTCTTCTGTGTTGAAGCGTTCAT
This sequence comes from Spermophilus citellus, assembly GCF_964194105.1. Taxonomy (NCBI): domain Eukaryota; kingdom Metazoa; phylum Chordata; class Mammalia; order Rodentia; family Sciuridae; genus Spermophilus; species Spermophilus citellus. The sequence goes on along the minus strand of NC_138187.1, from coordinate 48,373,049 downwards.
TTCCAGTAACAGTTTAAATTTTTAGGTATCACTCTGTTTTCTCCTATATTGATACATGTACTTGGAACTCTAAATCCGACACGGTTTGTGCTAGCGTCTTGAAACTTGACACAGTAAAGTAGTTTCACGTTCTATCATTATGGTTTGTTTCCTCTTGATGTAGCCCTAAGCACTGACTGGCGAGAAACACTTTCATGGAAAGAAGTTTCCAAGCTTCCAAAAATTACGAATCTCCAGAAATCTCTGCAAATATTTTTTCACCCAAACTGGATGATACTTTCAGGTAATGATCAGTACACTAAGTCGACTTCGTTCCCCAAATTTTGTTCTTCTATGTTGAAGCGTTCATTTCCAGTAACAGTTTGAATTTTTAGGTATCACTCTGTTTTCTCCTATATTGATACATGTACTTGGAACTCTAAATACAACACGGTTTGTGCTAGCTTCTTGAAACTTGACACAGTCAAGTAGTTTCACGTTCTATCTCTATGTGTTGTTTTCTCTTGATGTAGCCCTAAGCACTGACTGGCGAGAAACACTTTCATGGAAAGGGGTTGCCAAGCTTCCAAAAATTACGAATCTCCAGAAATCTCAGCAAATATTTTTTCACCCAAACTGGATGATACTTTCAGGTAATGATCAGTACACGAAGGCGACTTGGGTCCCCAAATTTCGTTCTTCTATCTTGAAGCGTTCATTTCCAGTAACAGTTTGAATTTTTAGGTTTCACTCTGTTTTCTCCTATATTGATAGATGTATTTGGAACTCTAAATCCAACACGGTTTGTGCTAGCTTCTTGAAACTTGACACAGTGAAGTAGTTTCACGTTCTATCTCTATGGTTTGTTTCCTCTTGATGTAGCCCTAAGCACTGACTGGCGAGAAACACTTTCATGGAAAGGGGTTGCCAAGCTTCCAAAAATTACGAATCTCCAGAAATCTCAGCAACTATTTTTTCACCCAAACTGGATGATACTTTCAGGTAATGATCAGTACACGAAGGCGACTTGGTTCCCCAAATTTCGTTCTTCTATGTTGAAGCGTTCATTTCCAGTAACAGTTTGAATTATTAGGTTTCACTCTGTTTTCTCCTATATTGATAGATGTATTTGGAACTCTAAATCCGACACGGATTGTGCTAGCTTCTTGAAACTTGACACAGTAAAGTAGTTTCACGTTCTATCTCTATGGTTTGTTTCCTCTTGATGTAGCCCTAAGCACTGACTGGCGAGAAACACTCATGGAAAGGGGTTGCCAAGCTTCCAAAAATTACGAATCTCCAGAAATCTCAGCCAATATTTTTTCACCCAAACTGGATGATACTTTCAGGTAATGATCAGTACACTACGGCGACTTGGTTCCCCGAATTTCGTTCTTCTATGTTGAAGCGTTCATTTCCAGTAACACTTTGAATTTTTAGGTATCACTCTGTTTTCTACTATATTGGTACATGTACTTGGAACTCTAAATGCGACACGGTTTGTGCTAGCTTCTTGAAACTTGACACAGTAAAGTAGTTTCACGTTCTATCTCTATGGTTTGTTTCCTCTTGATGTAGCCCTAAGCACTGACTGCGAGAAACACTTTCAATGAAAGGGGTTGCCAAGCTTCCAAAAATTACGAATCTCCAGAAATCTCAGCAAATATTTTTTCACCCAAACTGGATGATACTTTCAGGTAATGATCAGTACACTAAGGCGACTTGGTTCCGCAAATTTCGTTCTTCTATGTTGAAGCGTTCATTTCCAGTAACAGTTTGAATTTTTATGTTTCACTCTGTTTTCTCCTATATTGATAGATGTATTTGGAACTCTAAATCCAACACGGTTTGTGCTAGCTTCTTGAAACTTGACACAGTAAAATAGTTTCACGTTCTATCTCTATGGTTTGTTTCCTCTTGATGTAGCCCTAAGCAGTGACTGGCGAGAAGCACTTTCATGGAAAGGGGTTGCCAAGCTTCCAAAAATTACGAATCTCCAGAAATCCCAGCAAATATTTTTTCACCCAAACTGGATGATACTTTCAGGTAATGATCAGTTCACTAAGGCGACTTGGTTCCCCAAATTTCGTTCTTCTATGTTGAAGCGTTCATTTCCAGTAACAGTTTGAATTTTCAGGTTTCACTCTGTTTTCTCCTATATTGATAGTTGTATTTGGAACTCTAAATCCAACACGGTTTGTGCTAGCTTCTTGCAACTTGACACAGTAAAGTAGTTTCACGTTCTAACTCTATGTTTTGTTTCCTCTTGATGTAGCCCAAAGCAGTGACTGGCGAGAAACACTTTCATGGAAAGGGGTTGCCAATCTTCCAAAAATTACGAATCTCCAGAAATCTCAGCAAATATTTTTTCACCCAAACTGGATGATAATTTGAGGTAATGATCAGTACACTAAGGCGACTTGATTCCCCAAATTTCGTTCTTCTATGTTGAAGCGTTCATTTCCAGTAACACTTTGAATTTTTAGGTATCACTCTGTTTTCTACTATATTGATACATGTACTTGGAACTCTAAATACGACACGGTTTGTGCTAGCTTCTTGAAACTTGACACAGTAAAGTAGTTTCACGTTCTATCTCTATGTTTTGTTTCCTCTTGATGTAGCCCTAAGCACTGACTGGCGAGAAACACTTTCATGGAAAGGGGTTGCCAAGCTTCCAAAAATTACGAATCTCCAGAAATCTCAGCAAATATTTTTTCACCCAAACTGGATGATACTTTCAGATAATGATCAGTACACTAAGGCGACTTGATTCCCCAAATTTCGTTCTTCTATGTTGAAGTGTTCATTTCCAGTAACACTTTGAATTTTTAGGTATCACTCTGTTTTCTCCTATATTGATAGATGTATTTGGAACTCTAAATCCAATACGGTTTGTGCTAGCTTCTTGAAACTTGACACAGTAAAGTAGTTTCACGTTCTATCTCTATGTTTTGTTTCCTCTTGATGTAGCCCTAAGCAGTGACTGGCGAGAAACACTTTCATGGAAAGGGGTTGCCAAGCTTCCAAAAATTACGAATCTCCAGAAATCTCAGCAAATATTTTTTCACCCAAACTGGATGATACTTTCAGGTAATGATCAGTACACGAAGGCGACTTGGTTCCCCAAATTTCGTTCTTCTGTGTTGAAGCGTTCATTTCCAGTAACAGTTTAAATTTTTAGGTATCACTCTGTTTTCTCCTATATTGATACATGTACTTGGAACTCTAAATCCGACACGGTTTGTGCTAGCGTCTTGAAACTTGACACAGTAAAGTAGTTTCACGTTCTATCATTATGGTTTGTTTCCTCTTGATGTAGCCCTAAGCACTGACTGGCGAGAAACACTTTCATGGAAAGGGGTTGCCAAGCTTCCAAAAATTACGAATCTCCAGAAATCTCAGCAAATATTTTTTCACCCAAACTGGATGATACTTTCAGGTAATGATCAGTACACGAAGGCGACTTGGTTCCCAAAGATTTCGTTCTTCTATGTTGAAGCGTTCATTTCCAGTAACACTTTGAATTTTTAGGTATCACTCTGTTTTCTCCTATATTGATAGATGTATTTGGAACTCTAAATCCAACAGGGTTTGTGCTAGCTTCTTGAAACTTGACACAGTAAAGTAGTTTCACGTTCTATCTCTATGTTTTGTTTCCTCTTGATGTAGCCCTAAGCAGTGACTGGCGAGAAACACTTTCATGGAAAGGGGTTGCCAAGCTTCCAAAAATTACGAATCTCCAGAAATCTCAGCAAATATTTTTTCACCCAAACTGGATGATACTTTCATGTAATGATCAGTACACTAAGGCGACTTGGTTCCCCAAATTTCGTTCTTCTATGTTGAAGCGTTCATTTCCAGTAACAGTTTGAATTTTTAGGTTTCACTCTGTTTTCTACTATATTGATCCATGTACTTGGAACTCTAAATCCGACACGGATTGTGCTAGCTTCTTGAAACTTGACACAGTAAAGTAGTTTCACGTTCTATCTCTATTTTTTGTTTCCTCTTGATGTAGCCCTAAGCACTGACTGGCGAGAAGCACTTTCATGGAAAGGGGTTGCCAAGCTTCCAAAAATTACGAATCTCCAGAAATCTCAGCAAATATTTTTTCACCCAAACTGGATGATACTTTCAGGTAATGATCAGTACACTAAGGCGACTTGGTTCCCCAAATTTCGTTCTTCTATGTTGAAGCGTTCATTTCCAGTAACAGTTTGAATTTTTAGGTATCACTCTGTTTTCTCCTATATTGATACATGTACTTGGAACTCTAAAAGCGACACGGTTTGTGCTAGCTTCTTGAAACTTGACACAGTAAAGTAGTTTCACGTTCTATCTCTATGGTTTGTTTCCTCTTGATGTAGCCCTAAGCACTGACTGGCGAGAAACACTTTCATGGAAAGGGGTTGCCAAGCTTCCAAAAATTACGAATCTCCAGAAATCTCAGCAAGTATTTTTTCACCCAAACTGGATGATACTTTCAGGTAATGATCAGTACACGAAGGCGACTTGGTTCCCCAAATTTCGTTCTTCTATGTTGAAGCGTTCATTTCCAGTAACAGTTTGAATTTTTAGGTTTCACTCTGTTTTCTACTATATTGATACATGTACTTGGAACTCTAAATCCGACACGGATTTTGCTAGCTTCTTGAAACTTGACACAGTAAAGTAGTTTCACGTTCTATCTCTATGGTTTGTTTCCTCTTGATGTAGCCCTAAGCACTGACTGGCGAGAAACACTTTCATGGAAAGGGGTTGCCAAGCTTCCAAAAATTATGAATCTCCAGAAATCTCAGCCAATATTTCTTCACCCAAACTGGATGATACTTTCAGGTAATGATCAGTACACTAAGGCGACTTGGTTCCCCAAATTTCGTTCTTCTATGTTGAAGCGTTCACTTCCAGTAACACTTTGAATTTTTAGGTATCACTCTGTTTTCTCCTATATTGATAGATGTATTTGGAACTCTAAATCCAACACGGTTTGTGCTAGCTTCTTGAAACTTGACACAGTAAAGTAGTTTCACATTCTATCTCTATGTTTTGTTTCCTCTTGATGTAGCCCTAAGCAGTGACTGGCGAGAAACACTTTCATGGAAAGGGGTTGCCAAGCTTCCAAAAATTACGAATCTCCAGAAATCTCAGCCAATATTTTTTCACCCAAACTGGATGATACTTTCAGGTAATGATCAGTAAACGAAGGCGACTTGGTTCCCCAAATTTTGTTCTTCTATGTTGAAGCGTTCATTTCCAGTAACAGTTTGAATTTTTAGGTTTCACTCTGTTTTCTCCTATATTGATAGATGTATTTGGAACTCTAAATCCAACACGGTTTGTGCTAGCTTCTTGAAACTTGACACAGTAAAGTAGTTTCACGTTCTATCTCTATGTTTTGTTTCCTCTTGATGTAGCCCTAAGCAGTGACTGGCGAGAAGCACTTTCATGGAAAGGGGTTGCCAAGCTTCCAAAAATTACGAATCTCCAGAAATCTCAGCAAATATTTTTTCACCCAAACTGGATGATACTTTCAGGTAATGATCAGTACACGAAGGCGACTTGGTTCCCCAAATTTCGTTCTTCTATGTTGAAGCGTTCATTTCCAGTATCAGTTTGAATTTTTAGGTTTCACTCTGTTTTCTCCTATATTGATAGATGTATTTTGAACTCTAAATCCCACACGGATTGTGCTAGCTTCTTACAACTTGACACAGTAAAATAGTTTCACGTTCTATCTCTATGTTTTGTTTCTTCTTGATGTAGCCCTAAGCAGTGACTGGCGAGAAACACTTTCATGGAAAGGGGTTGCCAAGCTTCCAAAAATTACGAATCTCCAGAAATCTCAGCCAATATTTTTTCACCCAAACTGGATGATACTTTCAGGTAATGATCAGTACACTAAAGCGACTTGGTTCCCCAAATTTCGTTCTTCTATGTTGAAGCGTTCATTTCCAGTAACACTTTGAATTTTTAGGTATCACTCTGTTTTCTCCTATATTGATAGATGTATTTGGAACTCTAAATCCAACACGGTTTGTGCTAGCTTCTTGAAACTTGACACAGTAAAGTAGTTTCATGTTCTATCTCTACGTTTTGTTTCCTCTTGATGTAGCCCTAAGAACTGAAGGCGAGAAACACTTTCATGGAAAGGGGTTGCCAAGCTTCCAAAAATTACGAATCTCCAGAAATCTCAGCCAATATTTTTTCACCCAAACTGGATGATACTTTCAGGTAATGATCAGTACACTAAGGCGACTTGGTTCCCCAAATTTCGTTCTTCTATGTTGAAGCGTTCATTTCCAGTAACACTTTGAATTTTTAGGTTTCACTCTGTTTTCTCCTATATTGATAGATGTATTTGGAACTCTAAATCCAACACGGTTTGTGCTAGCTTCTTGAAACTTGACACAGTAAAGTAGTTTCATGTTCTATCACTACGTTTTGTTTCCTCTTGATGTAGCCCTAAGCAGTGACTGGCGAGAAACACTTTCATGGAAAGGGGTTGCCAAGCTTCCAAAAATTACGAATCTCCAGAAATCTCAGCAAATATTTTTTCACCCAAACTGGATGATACTTTCATGTAATGATCAGTACACTAAGGCGACTTGGTTCCCCAAATTTCGTTCTTCTATGTTGAAGCGTTCATTTCCAGTAACAGTTTGAATTTGTAGGTTTCACTCTGTTTTCTACTATATTGATCCATGTACTTGGAAATCTAAATCCGACACGGTTTGTGCTAGCTTCTTGAAACTTGACACAGTAAAGTAGTTTCACGTTCTATCTCTATGGTTTGTTTCCTCTTGATGTAGCCCTAAGCACTGACTGGCGAGAAACACTTTCATGGAAAGGGGTTGCCAAGCTTCCAAAAATTACGAATCTCCAGAAATCTCAGCAAATATTTTTTCACCCCAACTGGATGATACTTTCAGGTAATGATCAGTACACGAAGGCGACTTGGTTCCCCAAATTTCGTTCTTCTATGTTGAAGCGTTCATTTCCAGTAACAGTTTGAATTTTTGGGTTTCACTCTGTTTTCTCCTATATTGATAGATGTATTTGGAACTCTAAATCCAACACGGATTGTGCTAGCTTCTTGAAACTTGACACAGTAAAGTAGTTTCACGTTCTATCTCTATGGTCTCTTTCCTCTTGATGTAGCCCTAATCACTGACTGGCGAGAAACACTTTCATGGAAAGGGGTTGCCAAGCTTCCAAAAATTACGAATCTCCAGAAATCTCAGCCAATATTTTTTCACCCAAACGGGATGATACTTTCAGGTACTGATCAGTACACGAAGGCGACTTGGTTCCTTGGTTCCTTGGTTCCTTGTTTCCTCTTGATGTAGCCCTAAGCAGTGACTGGCGAGAAGCACTTTCATGGAAAGGGGTTGCCAAGCTTCCAAAAATTACGAATCTCCAGAAATCTCAGCAAATATTTTTTAACCCAAACTGGATGATACTTTCAGGTAATGATCAGTACACTAAGGCGACTTGGTTCCCCAAATTTCGTTCTTCTATGTTGAAGCGTTCATTTCCAGTAACAGTTTGAATTTTTAGGTTTCACTCTGTTTTCTCCTATATTGATAGATGTATTTGGAACTCTAAATCCAACACGGTTTGTGCTAGCTTCTTGAAACTTGACACAGTAAAGTAGTTTCACGTTCTATCTCTATGTTTTGTTTCCTCTTGATGTAGCCCTAAGCACTGACTGGCGAGAAACACTTTCATGGAAAGGGGTTGCCAAGCTTCCAAAAATTACGAATCTCCAGAAATCTCAGCAAATATTTTTTCACCCAAACTAGATGATACTTTCAGGTAATGATCAGTACACTAAGGCGACTTGGTTCCCCAAATTTCGTTCTTCTATGTTGAAGCGTTCATTTCCAGTAACACTTTGAATTTTTAGGTATCACTCTGTTTTCTACTATATTGATACATGTACTTGGAACTGTAAATGCGACACGGTTTGTGCTAGCTTCTTGAAACTTGACACAGTAAAGTAGTTTCACATTCTATCTCTATGTTTTGTTTCCTCTTGATGTAGCCCTAAGCAGTGACTGGCGAGAAGCACTTTCATGGAAAGGGGTTGCCAAGCTTCCAAAAATTACGAATCTCCAGAAATCTCAGCAAATATTTTTTCACCCAAACTGGATGATACTTTCAGGTAATGATCAGTACACTAAGGCGACTTGGTTCCCCAAATTTCTTTCTTCTATGTTGAAGCGTTCATTTCCAGTAACAGTTTGAATTTTTAGGTTTCACTCTGTTTTCTCCTATATTGATAGATGTATTTGGAACTCTAAATCCAACTCGGTTTGTGCTAGCTTCTTGAAACTTGACACAGTAAAGTAGTTTCACGTTCTATCTCTATGTTTTGTTTCCTCTTGATGTAGCCCTAAGCAGTGACTGGCGAGAAACACTTTCATGGAAAGGGGTTGCCAAGCTTCCAAAAATTACGAATCTCCAGAAATCTCAGCCAATATTTTTTCACCCAAACTGGATGATACTTTCAGGTAATGATCAGTACACTAAAGCGACTTGGTTCCCCAAATTTCGTTCTTCTATGTTGAAGCGTTCATTTCCAGTAACACTTTGAATTTTTAGGTATCACTCTGTTTTCTCCTATATTGATAGATGTATTTGGAACTCTAAATCCAACACAGTTTGTGCTAGCTTCTTGAAACTTGACACAGTAAAGTAGTTTCATGTTCTATCTCTACGTTTTGTTTCCTCTTGATGTAGCCCTAAGCACTGAAGGCGAGAAACACTTTCATGGAAAGGGGTTGCCAAGCTTCCAAAAATTACGAATCTCCAGAAATCTCAGCAAATATTTTTTCACCCAAACTGGATGATACTTTCAGGTAATGATCAGTACACTAAGGCGACTTGGTTCCCCAAATTTCGTTCTTCTATGTTGAAGCGTTCATTTCCAGTAACACTTTGAATTTTTAGGTTTCACTCTGTTTTCTCCTATATTGATAGATGTATTTGGAACTCTAAATCCAACACGGTTTGTGCTAGCTTCTTGAAACTTGACACAGTAAAGTAGTTTCATGTTCTATCTCTACGTTTTGTTTCCTCTTGATGTAGCCCTAAGCAGTGACTGGCGAGAAACACTTTCATGGAAAGGGGTTGCCAAGCTTCCAAAAATTACGAATCTCCAGAAATCTCAGCAAATATTTTTTCACCCAAACTGGATGATACTTTCAGGTAATGATCAGTACACGAAGGCGACTTGGTTCCCCAAATTTCGTTCTTCTATGTTGAAGCGTTCATTTCCAGTAACAGTTTGAATTTTTGGGTTTCACTCTGTTTTCTCCTATATTGATAGATGTATTTGGAACTCTAAATCCAACACGGATTGTGCTAGCTTCTTGAAACTTGACACAGTAAAGTAGTTTCACGTTCTATCTCTATGGTCTCTTTCCTCTTGATGTAGCCCTAATCACTGACTGGCGAGAAACACTTTCATGGAAAGGGGTTGCCAAGCTTCCAGAAATTACGAATCTCCAGAAATCTCAGCAAATATTTTTTCACTCAAACTGGATGATACTTTCAGGTAATCATCAGTACACTAAGGCGACTTGGTTCCCCAAATTTCGTTCTTCTATGTTGAAGCGTTCATTTCCAGTAACAGTTTGAATTTTTAGGTTTCACTCTGTTTTCTCCTATATTGATGGATTTATTTGGAACTCTAAATCCAACACGGTTTGTGCTAGCTTCTTGAAACTTGACACAGTGAAGTAGTTTCATGTTCTATCTCTACGTTTTGTGTCCTCTTGATGTAGCCCTAAGCCCTGACTGGCGAGAAACTCTTTCATGGAAAGGGGTTGCCAAGCTTCCAAAAATTACGAATCTCCAGAAATCTCAGCCAATATTTTTTCACCCAAACTGGATGATACTATCAGGTAATGATCAGTACACTAAAGCGACTTGGTTCCCCAAATTTCGTTCTTCTATGTTGAAGCGTTCATTTCCAGTAACAGTTTGAATTTTTAGGTTTCACTCTTTTTTCTCCTATATTGATAGATGTATTTGGAACTCTAAATCCAACACGGTTTGTGCTAGCTTCTTGAAACTTGACACAGTAAAGTAGTTTCACGTTCTATCTCTATGGTTTGTTTCCTCTTAATGTAGCCCTAAGCAGTGACTGGCGAGAAGCACTTTCATGGAAAGGGGTTGCCAAGCTTCCAAAAATTACGAATCTCCAGAAATCTCAGCAAATATTTTTTCACCCAAACTGGATGATACTTTCAGGTAATGATCAGTACAGTAAGGCGACTTGGTTCCCCAAATTTCGTTCTTATATGTTGAAGAGTTCATTTCCAGTAACAGTTTGAATTTTTAGGTTTCACTCTGTTTTCTCCTATATTGATAGATGTATTTGGAACTCTAAATCCAACACGGTTTGTGCTAGCTTCTTGAAACTTGACACAGTAAAGTAGTTTCACGTTCTATCTCTGTTTTGTTTCCTCTTGATGTAGCCCTAAGCAGTGACTGGCGAGAAGCACTTTCATGGAAAGGGGTTGCCAAGCTTCCAAAAATTACGAATCTCCAGAAATCTCAGCAAATATTTTTTAACCCAAACTGGATGATACTTTCAGGTAATGATCAGTACACTAAGGCTACTTGGTTCCCCAAATTTCGTTCTTCTATGTTGAAGCGTTCATTTCCAGTAACAGTTTGAATTTTTAGGTTTCACTCTGTTTTCTCCTATATTGATAGATGTATTTGGAACTCTAAATCCAACACGGTTTGTGCTAGCTTCTTGAAACTTGACACAGTAAAGTAGTTTCACGTTCTATCTCTATGTTTTGTTTCCTCTTGATGTAGCCCTAAGCACTGACTGGCGAGAAACTCTTTCATGGAAAGGGGTTGCCAAGCTTCCAAAAATTACGAATCTCCAGAAATCTCAGCAAATATTTTTTCACCCAAACTGGATGATACTTTCAGGTAATGATCAGTACACTAAGGCGACTTGGTTCCCCAAATTTTGTTCTTCTATGTTGAAGCGTTCATTTCCAGTAACACTTTGAATTTTTAGGTATCACTCTGTTTTCTACTATATTGATACATGTACTTGGAACTCTAAATGCGACACGGTTTGTACTAGCTTCTTGAAACTTGACACAGTAAAGTAGTTTCACGTTCTATCTCTATGGTTTGTTTCCTCTTGATGTAGCCCTAAGCACTGACTGGCGAGAAACACTTTCATGGAAAGGGGTTGCCAAGCTTCCAAAAATTACGAATCTCCAGAAATCTCAGCAAATATTTTTTCACCCAAACTGGATGATACTTTCAGGTAATGATCAGTACACTAAGGCGACTTGGTTCCCCAAATTTCTTTCTTCTATGTTGAAGCGTTCATTTCCAGTAACAGTTTGAATTTTTAGGTTTCACTCTGTTTTCTCCTATATTGATAGATGTATTTGGAACTCTAAATCCAACTCGGTTTGTGCTAGCTTCTTGAAACTTGACACAGTAAAGTAGTTTCACGTTCTATCTCTATGTTTTGTTTCCTCTTGATGTAGCCCTAAGCACTGACTGGCGAGAAACACTTTCATGGAAAGGGGTTGCGAAGTTTCCAAAAATTACGAATCTCCAGAAATCTCAGCCAATATTTTTTCACCCAAACTGGATGATACTTTCAGGTAATGATCACTACACTAATGCGACTTGGTTCCCCAAATTTCGTTCTTCTATGTTGAAGCGTTCATTTCCAGTAACAGTTTGAATTTTTAGGTTTCACTCTGTTTTCTCCTATATTGATAGATGTATTTGGAACTCTAAATCCCACACGGATTGTGCTAGCTTCTTAAAACTTGACACAGTAAAATAGTTTCACGTTCTATCTCTATGTTTTGTTTCCTCTTGATGTAGCCCTAAGCAGTGACTGGCGAGAAACACTTTCATGGAAAGGGGTTGCCAAGCTTCCAAAAATTACGAATCTCCAGAAATCTCAGCCAATATTTTTTCACCCAAACTGGATGATACTTTCAGGTAATGATCAGTACACTAAGGCGACTTGGTTCCCCAAATTTCGTTCTTCTATGTTGAAGCGTTCATTTCCAGTAACACTTTGAATTTTTAGGTATCACTCTGTTTTCTCCTATATTGATAGATGTATTTGGAACTCTAAATCCAACACGGTTTGTGCTAGCTTCTTGAAACTTGACACAGTAAAGTAGTTTCATGTTCTATCTCTACGTTTTGTTTCCTCTTGATGTAGCCCTAAGCACTGAAGGCGAGAAACACTTTCATGGAAAGGGGTTGCCAAGCTTCCAAAAATTACGAATCTCCAGAAATCTCAGCCAATATTTTTTCACCCAAACTGGATGATCCTTTCAGGTAATGATCAGTACACTAAGGCGACTTGGTTCCCCAAATTTCGTTCTTCTATGTTGAAGCGTTCATTTCCAGTAACACTTTGAATTTTTAGGTTTCACTCTGTTTTCTCCTATATTGATAGATGTATTTGGAACTCTAAATCCAACACGGTTTGTGCTAGCTTCTTGAAACTTGACACAGTAAAGTAGTTTCATGTTCTATCTCTACGTTTTGTTTCCTCTTGATGTAGCCCTAAGCAGTGACTGGCGAGAAACACTTTCATGGAAAGGGGTTGCCAAGCTTCCAAAAATTACGAATCTCCAGAAATCTCAGCAAATATTTTTTCACCCAAACTGGATGATACTTTCATGTAATGATCAGTACACTAAGGCGACTTGGTTCCCCAAATTTCGTTCTTCTATGTTGAAGCGTTCATTTCCAGTAACAGTTAGAATTTGTAGGTTTCACTCTGTTTTCTACTATATTGATCCATGTACTTGGAACTCTAAATCCGACACGGTTTGTGCTAGCTTCTTGAAACTTGACACAGTAAAGTAGTTTCACGTTCTATCTCTATGGTTTGTTTCCTCTTGATGTAGCCCTAAGCACTGACTGGCGAGAAACACTTTCATGGAAAGGGGTTGCCAAGCTTCCAAAAATTACGAATCTCCAGAAATCTCAGCAAATATTTTTTCACCCAAACTGGATGATACTTTCAGGTAATGATCAGTACACGAAGGCGACTTGGTTCCCCAAATTTCGTTCTTCTATGTTGAAGCGTTCATTTCCAGTAATAGTTTGAATTTTTGGGTTTCACTCTGTTTTCTCCTATATTGATAGATGTATTTGGAACTCTAAATCCAACACGGATTGTGCTAGCTTCTTGAAACTTGACACAGTAAAGTAGTTTCACGTTCTATCTCTATGGTCTCTTTCCTCTTGATGTAGCCCTAATCACTGACTGGCGAGAAACACTTTCATGGAAAGGGGTTGCCAAGCTTCCAAAAATTACGAATCTCCAGAAATCTCAGCCAATATTTTTTCACCCAAACGGGATGATACTTTCAGGTAATGATCAGTACACGAAGGCGACTTGGTTCCCCAAATTTCTTTCTTCTATGTTGAAGCGTTCATTTCCAGTAACAGTTTGAATTTTTAGGTTTCACTCTGTTTTCTCCTATATTGATAGATGTATTTGGAACTCTAAATCCAACACGGTTTGTGCTAGCTTCTTGAAACTTGACACAGTAAAGTAGTTTCACGTTCTATCTCTATGTTTTGTTTCCTCTTGATGTAGCCCTAAGCACTGACTGGCGACAAACTCTTTCATGGAAAGGGGTTGCCAAGCTTCCAAAAATTACAAATCTCCAGAAATCTCAGCAAATATTTTTTCACCCAAACTGGATGATACTTTCAGGTAATGATCAGTACACTAAGGCGACTTGGTTCCCCAAATTTCGTTCTTCTATGTTGAAGCGTTCATTTCCAGTAACACTTTGAATTTTTAGGTATCACTCTGTTTTCTACTATATTGATACATGTACTTGGAACTCTAAATGCGACACGGTTTGTGCTAGCTTCTTGAAACTTGACACAGTAAAGTAGTTTCACGTTCTATCTCTATGTTTTGTTTCCTCTTGATGTAGCCCTAAGCACTGACTGGCGAGAAACACTTTCATGGAAAGGGGTTGCGAAGCTTCTAAAAATTACGAATCTCCAGAAATCTCAGCCAATATTTTTTCACCCAAACTGGATGATACTTTCAGGTAATGATCACTACACTAATGCGACTTGGTTCCCCAAATTTCGTTCTTCTATGTTGAAGCGTTCATTTCCAGTAACAGTTTGAATTTTTAGGTTTCACTCTGTTTTCTCCTATATTGATAGATGTATTTTGAACTCTAAATCCCACACGGATTGTGCTAGCTTCTTAAAACTTGACACAGTAAAATAGTTTCACGTTCTATCTCTATGTTTTGTTTCCTCTTGATGTAGCCCTAAGCAGTGACTGGCGAGAAACACTTTCATGGAAAGGGGTTGCCAAGCTTCCAAAAATTACGAATCTCCAGAAATCTCAGCCAATATTTTTTCACCCAAACTGGATGATACTTTCAGGTAATGATCAGTACACTAAAGCGACTTGGTTCCCCAAATTTCGTTCTTCTATGTTGAAGCGTTCATTTCCAGTAACACTTTGAATTTTTAGGTATCACTCTGTTTTCTCCTATATTGATAGATGTATTTGGAACTCTAAATCCAACACGGTTTGTGCTTGCTTCTTGAAACTTGACACAGTAAAGTAGTTTCATGTTCTATCTCTACGTTTTGTTTCCTCTTGATGTAGCCCTAAGCACTGAAGGCGAGAAACACTTTCATGGAAAGGGGTTGCCAAGCTTCCAAAAATTATGAATCTCCAGAAATCTCAGCCAATATTTTTTCACCCAAACTGGATGATACTTTCAGGTAATGATCAGTACACTAAGGCGACTTGGTTCCCCAAATTTCGTTCTTCTTTGTTGAAGCGTTCATTTCCAGTAACACTTTGAATTTTTAGGTTTCACTCTGTTTTCTCCTATATTGATAGATGTATTTGGAACTCTAAATCCAACACGGATTGTGCTAGCTTCTTGAAACTTGACACAGTAAAGTAGTTTCACGTTCTATCTCTATGGTCTCTTTCCTCTTGATGTAGCCCTAATCACTGACTGGCGAGAAACACTTTCATGGAAAGGGGTTGCCAAGCTTCCAAAAATTACGAATCTCCAGAAATCTCAGCCAATATTTTTTCACCCAAACGGGATGATACTTTCAGGTAATGATCAGTACACGAAGGCGACTTGGTTCCCCAAATTTCTTTCTTCTATGTTGAAGCGTTCATTTCCAGTAACAGTTTGAATTTTTAGGTTTCACTCTGTTTTCTCCTATATTGATAGATGTATTTGGAACTCTAAATCCAACACGGTTTGTGCTAGCTTCTTGAAACTTGACACAGTAAAGTAGTTTCACGTTCTATCTCTATGTTTTGTTTCCTCTTGATGTAGCCCTAAGCACTGACTGGCGACAAACTCTTTCATGGAAAGGGGTTGCCAAGCTTCCAAAAATTACAAATCTCCAGAAATCTCAGCAAATATTTTTTCACCCAAACTGGATGATACTTTCAGGTAATGATCAGTACACTAAGGCGACTTGGTTCCCCAAATTTCGTTCTTCTATGTTGAAGCGTTCATTTCCAGTAACACTTTGAATTTTTAGGTATCACTCTGTTTTCTACTATATTGATACATGTACTTGGAACTCTAAATGCGACACGGTTTGTGCTAGCTTCTTGAAACTTGACACAGTAAAGTAGTTTCACGTTCTATCTCTATGTTTTGTTTCCTCTTGATGTAGCCCTAAGCACTGACTGGCGAGAAACACTTTCATGGAAAGGGGTTGCGAAGCTTCTAAAAATTACGAATCTCCAGAAATCTCAGCCAATATTTTTTCACCCAAACTGGATGATACTTTCAGGTAATGATCACTACACTAATGCGACTTGGTTCCCCAAATTTCGTTCTTCTATGTTGAAGCGTTCATTTCCAGTAACAGTTTGAATTTTTAGGTTTCACTCTGTTTTCTCCTATATTGATAGATGTATTTTGAACTCTAAATCCCACACGGATTGTGCTAGCTTCTTAAAATTTGACACAGTAAAATAGTTTCACGTTCTATCTCTATGTTTTGTTTCCTCTTGATGTAGCCCTAAGCAGTGACTGGCGAGAAACACTTTCATGGAAAGGGGTTGCCAAGCTTCCAAAAATTACGAATCTCCAGAAATCTCAGCCAATATTTTTTCACCCAAACTGGATGATACTTTCAGGTAATGATCAGTACACTAAAGCGACTTGGTTCCCCAAATTTCGTTCTTCTATGTTGAAGCGTTCATTTCCAGTAACACTTTGAATTTTTAGGTATCACTCTGTTTTCTCCTATATTGATAGATGTATTTGGAACTCTAAATCCAACACGGTTTGTGCTTGCTTCTTGAAACTTGACACAGTAAAGTAGTTTCATGTTCTATCTCTACGTTTTGTTTCCTCTTGATGTAGCCCTAAGCACTGAAAGCGAGAAACACTTTCATGGAAAGGGGTTGCCAAGATTCCAAAAATTACGAATCTCCAGAAATCTCAGCCAATATTTTTTCACCCAAACTGGATGATACTTTCAGGTAATGATCAGTACACTAAGGCGACTTGGTTCCCCAAATTTCGTTCTTCTATGTTGAAGCGTTCATTTCCAGTAACAGTTTGAATTTTTAGGTATCACTCTGTTTTCTCCTATATTGATACATGTACTTGGAACTCTAAAAGCGACACGGTTTGTGCTAGCTTCTTGAAACTTGACACAGTAAAGTAGTTTCACGTTCTATCTCTACGTTTTGTTTCCTCTTGATGTAGCCCTAAGCAGTGAAGGCGAGAAACACTTTCATGGAAAGGGGTTGCCAAGCTTCCAAAAATTACGAATCTCCAGAAATCTCAGCCAATATTTTTTCACCCAAACTGGATGATACTTTCAGGTAATGATCAGTACACGAAGGCGACTTGGTTCCCCAAATCCCGTTCTTCTATGTTGATGCGTTCATTTCCAGTAACAGTTTGAATTTTTAGGTTTCACTCTGTTTTCTCCTATATTGATACATGTATTTGGAACTCTAAATCCGACAGGGATTGTGCTAGCTTCTTGAAACTTGACACAGTGAAGTAGTTTCACGTTCTATCTCTATGGTTTGTTTCCTCTTGATGTAGCCCTAAGCACTGACTGGCGAGAAACACTTTCATGGAAAGGGGTTGCCAAGCTCCAAAAATTAGGAATCTCCAGAAATCTCAGCCAATATTTTTTCACCCAAACTGGATGATACTTTCAGGTAATGATCAGTAAACGAAGGCGACTTGGTTCCCCAAATTTCGTTCTTCTATGTTGAAGCGTTCATTTCCAGTAACAGTTTGAATTTTTAGGTTTCACTCTGTTTTCTCCTATATTGATAGATGTATTTGGAACTCTAAATCCAACACGGTTTGTGCTAGCTTCTTGAAACTTGACACAGTGAAGTAGTTTCACGTTCTATCTCTATGTTTTGTTTCCTCTTGATGTAGCCCTAAGCACTGACTGGCGAGAAACTCTTTCATGGAAAGGGGTTGCCAAGCTTCCAAAAATTACGAATCTCCAGAAATCTCAGCCAATATTTTTTCACCCAAACTGGATGATACTTTCAGGTAATGATCAGTACACTAAGGCGACTTGGTTCCCCAAATTTCGTTCTTCTATGTTGAAGCGTTCATTTCCAGTAACACTTTGAATTTTTAGGTATCACTCTGTTTTCTCCTACATTGATAGATGTATTTGGAACTCTAAATCCAACACGGTTTGTGCTAGCTTCTTGAAACTTGACACAGTAAAGTAGTTTCACGTTCTATCTCTATGTTTTGTTTCCTCTTGATGTAGCCCTAAGCACTGAAGGCGAGAAGCACTTTCATGGAAAGGGGTTGCCAAGCTTCCAAAAATTACGAATCTCCAGAAATCTCAGCCAATATTTTTTCACCCAAACTGGATGATACTTTCAGTAATGATCAGTACACTAAGGCGACTTCGTTCCCCAAATTTTGTTCTTCTATGTTGAAGCGTTCATTTCCAGTAACAGTTTGAATTTTTAGGTATCACTCTGTTTTCTCCTATATTGATACATGTACTTGGAACTCTAAAAGCGACACGGTTTGTGCTAGCTTCTTGAAACTTGACACAGTAAAGTAGTTTCATGTTCTATCTCTACGTTTTGTTTCCTCTTGATGTAGCCCTAAGCAGTGAAGGCGAGAAACACTTTCATGGAAAGGGGTTGCCAAGCTTCCAAAAATTACGAATCTCCAGAAATCTCAGCCAATATTTTTTCACCCAAACTGGATGATACTTTCAGGTAATGATCAGTACACGAAGGCGACTTGGTTCCCCAAATTCCGTTCTTCTATGTTGATGCGTTCATTTCCAGTAACAGTTTGAATTTTTAGGTTTCACTCTGTTTTCTCCTATATTGATACATGTATTTGGAACTCTAAATCCGACAGGGATTGTGCTAGCTTCTTGAAACTTGACACAGTGAAGTAGTTTCACGTTCTATCTCTATGGTTTGTTTCCTCTTGATGTAGCCCTAAGCACTGACTGGCGAGAAACACTTTCATGGAAAGGGGTTGCCAAGCTCCAAAAATTAGGAATCTCCAGAAATCTCAGCAAATATTTTTTCACCCAAACTGGATGATACTTTCAGGTAATGATCAGTACACGAAGGCGACTTGGTTCCCCAAATTCCGTTCTTCTATGTTGATGCGTTCATTTCCAGTGACAGTTTGAATTTTTAGGTTTCACTCTGTTTTCTCCTATATTGATACATGTATTTGGAACTCTAAATCCGACAGGGATTGTGCTAGCTTCTTGAAACTTGACACAGTGAAGTAGTTTCACGTTCTATCTCTATGGTTTGTTTCCTCTTGATGTAGCCCTAAGCACTGACTGGCGAGAAACACTTTCATGGAAAGGGGTTGCCAAGCTCCAAAAATTAGGAATCTCCAGAAATCTCAGCAAATATTTTTTCACCCAAACTGGATGATACTTTCAGGTAATGATCAGTAAACGAAGGCGACTTGGTTCCCCAAATTTCGTTCTTCTATGTTGAAGCGTTCATTTCCAGTAACAGTTTGAATTTTTAGGTTTCACTCTGTTTTCTTTTATATTGATAGATGTATTTGGAACTCTAAATCCAACACGGTTTGTGCTAGCTTCTTGAAACTTGACACAGTAAAGTAGTTTCACGTTCTATCTCTATGTTTTGTTTCCTCTTGATGTAGCCCTAAGCACTGAAGGCGAGAAACACTTTCATGGAAAGGGGTTGCCAAGCTTCCAAAAATTACGAATCTCCAGAAATCTCAGCCAATATTTTTTCACCCAAACTGGATGATACTTTCAGGTAATGATCAGTAAACGAAGGCGACTTGGTTCCCCAAATTTCGTTCTTCTATGTTGAAGCGTTCATTTCCAGTAACAGTTTGAATTTTTAGGTTTCACTCTGTTTTCTCCTATATTGATAGATGTATTTGGAACTCTAAATCCAACACGGTTTGTGCTAGCTTCTTGAAACTTGACACAGTAAAGTAGTTTCACGTTCTATCTCTATGTTTTCTTTCCTCTTGATGTAGCCCTAAGCAGTGACTGGCGAGAAGCACTTTCATGGAAAGGTGTTGCCAAGCTTCCAAAATTACGAATCTCCAGAAATCTCAGCAAATATTTTTTCACCCAAACTGGATGATACTTTCAGGTAATGATCAGTACACTAAGGCGACTTGGTTCCCCAAATTTCGTTCTTCTATGTTGAAGCGTTCATTTCCAGTAACAGTTTGAATTTTTAGGTTTCACTCTGTTTTCTCCTACATTGATAGATGTATTTGGAACTCTAAATCCAACACGGTTTGTGCTAGCTTCTTGAAACTTGACACAGTGAAGAAGTTTCACTTTCTATCTCTATGTTTTGTTTCCTCTTGATGTAGCCCTAAGCACTGACTGGCGAGAAACTCTTTCATGGAAAGGGGTTGCCAAGCTTCCAAAAATTACGAATCTCCAGAAATCTCAGCAAACATTTTTTCACCCAAACTGGATGATACATTCAGGTAATGATCAGTACACTAAGGCAACTTGGTTCCCCAAATTTCGTTCTTCTATGTTGAAGCGTTCATTTCCAGTAACAGTTTGAATTTTTAGGTTTCACTCTGTTTTC
Organism: Spermophilus citellus; assembly: GCF_964194105.1. Taxonomy (NCBI): domain Eukaryota; kingdom Metazoa; phylum Chordata; class Mammalia; order Rodentia; family Sciuridae; genus Spermophilus; species Spermophilus citellus. Next base: position 48,352,945 of record NC_138187.1, on the reverse strand, counting down.
TCCTATATTGATAGATGTATTTGGAACTCTAAATCCGACACGGTTTGTGCTAGCTTCTTGCAACTTGACACAGTAAAGTAGTTTCACGTTCTAACTCTATGTTTTGTTTCCTCTTGATGTAGCCCTAAGCAGTGACTGGCGAGAAACACTTTCATGGAAAGGGGTTTCCAAGCTTCCAAAAATTACGAATCTCCAGAAATCTCAGCCAATATTTTTTCACCCAAACTGGATGATACTTTCAGGTAATGATCAGTACACGAAGGCGACTTGGTTCCCCAAATTTCGTTCTTCTATGTTGAAGCGTTCATTTCCATTAACAGTTTGAATTTTTAGGTATCACTCTGTTTCCTCCTATATTGATAGATGTATTTGGAACTCTAAATCCAACACGGTTTGTGCTAGCTTCTGGAAACTTGACACAGTAAAGTAGTTTCATGTTCGATCTCTATGTTTTGTTTCCTCTTGATGTAGCCCTAAGCACTGAAGGAGAGAAACACTTTCATGGAAAGGGGTTGTCAAGCTTCCAAAAATTACGAATCTCCAGAAATCTCAGCCAATATTTTTTCACCCAAACTGGATGATACTTTCAGGTAATGATCAGTAAACGAAGGCGACTTGGTTCCCCAAATTTCGTTCTTCTATGTTGAAGCATTCATTTCCAGTAACAGTTTGAATTTTTAGGTTTCACTCTGTTTTCTCCTATATTGATAGATGTATTTGGAACTCTAAATCCAACACGGTTTGTGCTAGCTTCTTTAAACTTGACACAGTAAAGTAGTTTCACGTTCTATCTCTATGTTTTGTTTCCTCGTGATGTAGCCCTAAGCAGTGACTGGCGAGAAGCACTTTCATGGAAAGGGGTTGCCAAGCTTCCAAAAATTACGAATCTCCAGAAATCTCAGCAAATATTTTTTTTACCCAAACTGGATGATACTTTCAGGTAATGATCAGTACACTAAGGCGACTTGGTTCCCCAAATTTCGTTCTTCTATGTTGAATCGTTCATTTCCAGTAACAGTTTGAATTTTTAGGTTTCATTCTGTTTTCTCCTATATTGATAGATGTATTTGGAACTCTAAATCCAACACGGTTTGTGCTAGCTTCTTGAAACTTGACACAGTGAAGTAGTTTCACGTTCTATCTCTAAGTTTTGTTTCCTCTTGATGTAGCCCTAAGCACTGACTGGCGAGAAACTCTTCCATGGAAAGGGGTTGCCAAGCTTCCAAAAATTACGAATCTCCAGAAATCTCAGCCAATATTTTTTCACCCAAACTGGATGATACTTTCAGGTAATGATCAGTAAACGAAGGCGACTTGGTTCCCCAAATTTCGTTCTTCTATGTTGAAGCGTTCATTTCCAGTAACAGTTTGAATTTTTAGGTTTCACTCTGTTTTCTCCTATATTGATAGATGTATTTGGAACTCTAAATCCAACACGGTTTGTGCTAGCTTCTTGAAACTTGACACAGTAAAGCAGTTTCACGTTCTATCTCTATGTTTTGTTTCCTCTTGATGTAGCCCTAAGCAGTGACTCGCGAGAAGCACTTTCATGGAAAGGGGTTGCCAAGCTTCCAAAAATTAAGAATCTCTAGAAATCTCAGCAAATATTTTTTCACCCAAACTGGATGATACTTTCAGGTAATGATCAGTACACTAAGTCGACTTGGTTCCCCAAATTTCATTCTTCTATGTTGAAGCGTTCATTTCCAGTAACAGTTTGAATTTTTAGGTTTCACTCTGTTTTCTCCTATATTGATAGAGGTATTTGGAACTCTAAATCCAACACGGTTTGTGCTAGCTTCTTGAAACTTGACACAGTGAAGTAGTTTCACGTTCTATCTCTATGTTTTGTTTCCTCTTGATGTAGCCCTAAGCACTGACTGGCGAGAAACTCTTTCATGGAAAGGGGTTGCCAAGCTTCCAAAAATTACGAATCTCCAGAAATCTCAGCCAATATTTTTTCACCCAAACTGGATGATACTTTCAGGTAATGATCAGTAAACGAAGGCGACTTGGTTCCCCAAATTTCGTTCTTCTATGTTGAAGCGTTCATTTCCAGTAACAGTTTGAATTTTTAGGTATCACTCTGTTTTCTACTATATTGGTACATGTACTTGGAACTCTAAATGCGACACGGTTTGTGCTAGCTTCTTGAAACTTGACACAGTAAAGTAGTTTCACGTTCTATCTCTATGGTTTGTTTCCTCTTGATGTACCCTAAGCACTGACTGGCGAGAAACACTTTCAAGGAAAGGGGTTGCCAAGCTTCCAAAAATTACGAATCTCCAGAAATCTCAGCAAATATTCTTTCACCCAAACTGGATGATACTTTCAGGTAATGATCAGTACACTAAGGCGACTTGGTTCCCCAAATTTCGTTCTTCTATGTTGAAGCGTTCATTTCCAGTAACAGTTTGAATTTTTAGGTTTCACTCTGTTTTCTCCTATATTGATAGATGTATTTGGAACTCTAAATCCAACACGGTTTGTGCTAGCTTCTTGAAACTTGACACAGTAACACTTCCAAAATTACGAATCTCCAGAAATCTCAGCCAATATTTTTTCACCCAAACTGGATGATACTTTCAGGTAATGATCACTAAACGAAGGCGACTTGGTTCCCCAAATTTCGTTCTTTTATGTTGAAGCGTTCATTTCCAGTAACAGTTTGAATTTTTAGGTTTCACTCTGTTTTCTCCTATATTGATAGATGTATTTGGAACTCTAAATCCGACACGGATTGTGCTAGCTTCTTGAAACTTGACACAGTAAAGTAGTTTCACGTTCTATCTCTATGTTTTGTTTCCTCTTGATGTAGCCCTAAGCACTGAAGGCGAGAAACACTTTCATGGAAAGGGGTTGCCAAGCTTCCAAAAATTACGAATCTCCAGAAATCTCAGCCAATATTTTTTCACCCAAACTGGATGATACTTTCAGGTAATGATCAGTACACGAAGGCGACTTGGTTCCCCAAATTTCGTTCTTCTATGTTGAAGCGTTCATTTCCAGTAACAGTTTGAATTTTTAGGTTTCACTCTGTTTTCTCCTATATTGATAGATGTATTTGGAAGTCTAAATCCAACACGGTTTGTGCTAGCTTCTTGAAACTTGACACAGTAAAGTAGTTTCACGTTCTATCTCTATGTTTTGTTTCCTCTTGATGTAGCCCTAAGCACTGAAGGCGAGAAACACTTTCATGGAAAGGGGTTGCCAAGCTTCCAAAAATTACGAATCTCCAGAAATCTCAGCCAATATTTTTTCATCCAAACTGGATGATACTTTCAGGTAATGATCAGTACACGAAGGCGACTTGGTTCCCCAAATTTCGTTCTTCTATGTTGAAGCGTTCATTTCCAGTAACAGTTTGAATTTTTAGGTTTCACTCTGTTTTCTCCTATATTGATAGATGTATTTGGAACTCTAAATCCAACACGGTTTGTGCTAGCTTCTTGAAACTTGACACAGTAAAGTAGTTTCACGTTCTATCTCTATGTTTTGTTTCCTCTTGATGTAGCCCTAAGCAGTGACTGGCGAGAAGCACTTTCATGGAAAGGGGTTGCCAAGCTTCCAAAAATTACGAATCTCCAGAAATCTCAGCAAATATTTTTTCACCCAAACTGGATGATACTTTCAGGTAATGATCAGTACACTAAGGCGACTTGGTTCCCCAAATTTCGTTCTTCTATGTTGAAGCGTTCATTTCCAGTAACAGTTTGAATTTTTAGGTTTCACTCTGTTTTCTCCTATATTGATAGATGTATTTGGAACTCTAAATCCAACACAGTTTGTGCTAGCTTCTTGAAACTTGACACAGTGAAGTAGTTTCACGTTCTATCTCTATGTTTTGTTTCCTCTTGATGTAGCCCTAAGCACTGACTGGCGAGAAACTCTTTCATGGAAAGGGGTTGCCAAGCTTCCAAAAATTACGAATCTCCAGAAATCTCAGCCAATATTTTTTCACCCAAACTGGATGATACTTTCAGGTAATGATCAGTACACTAAGGCGACTTGGTTCCCCAAATTTCGTTCTTCTATGTTGAAGCGTTCATTTCCAGTAACACTTTGAATTTTTAGGTATCACTCTGTTTTCTCCTATATTGATAGATGTATTTGGAACTCTAAATCCAACACGGTTTGTGCTAGCTTCTTGAAACTTGACACAGTAAAGTAGTTTCACGTTCTATCTCTATGTTTTGTTTCCTCTTGATGTAGCCCTAAGCACTGAAGGCGAGAAGCACTTTCATGGAAAGGGGTTGCCAAGCTTCCAAAAATTACGAATCTCCAGAAATCTCAGCCAATATTTTTTCACCCAAACTGGATGATACTTTCAGTAATGATCAGTACACTAAGGCGACTTCGTTCCCCAAATTTTGTTCTTCTATGTTGAAGCGTTCATTTCCAGTAACAGTTTGAATTTTTAGGTATCACTCTGTTTTCTCCTATATTGATACATGTACTTGGAACTCTAAAAGCGACACGGTTTGTGCTAGCTTCTTGAAACTTGACACAGTAAAGTAGTTTCATGTTCTATCTCTACGTTTTGTTTCCTCTTGATGTAGCCCTAAGCAGTGAAGGCGAGAAACACTTTCATGGAAAGGGGTTGCCAAGCTTCCAAAAATTACGAATCTCCAGAAATCTCAGCCAATATTTTTTCACCCAAACTGGATGATACTTTCAGGTAATGATCAGTACACGAAGGCGACTTGGTTCCCCAAATTCCGTTCTTCTATGTTGATGCGTTCATTTCCAGTAACAGTTTGAATTTTTAGGTTTCACTCTGTTTTCTCCTATATTGATACATGTATTTGGAACTCTAAATCCGACAGGGATTGTGCTAGCTTCTTGAAACTTGACACAGTGAAGTAGTTTCACGTTCTATCTCTATGGTTTGTTTCCTCTTGATGTAGCCCTAAGCACTGACTGGCGAGAAACACTTTCATGGAAAGGGGTTGCCAAGCTCCAAAAATTAGGAATCTCCAGAAATCTCAGCAAATATTTTTTCACCCAAACTGGATGATACTTTCAGGTAATGATCAGTACACGAAGGCGACTTGGTTCCCCAAATTCCGTTCTTCTATGTTGATGCGTTCATTTCCAGTGACAGTTTGAATTTTTAGGTTTCACTCTGTTTTCTCCTATATTGATACATGTATTTGGAACTCTAAATCCGACAGGGATTGTGCTAGCTTCTTGAAACTTGACACAGTGAAGTAGTTTCACGTTCTATCTCTATGGTTTGTTTCCTCTTGATGTAGCCCTAAGCACTGACTGGCGAGAAACACTTTCATGGAAAGGGGTTGCCAAGCTCCAAAAATTAGGAATCTCCAGAAATCTCAGCAAATATTTTTTCACCCAAACTGGATGATACTTTCAGGTAATGATCAGTAAACGAAGGCGACTTGGTTCCCCAAATTTCGTTCTTCTATGTTGAAGCGTTCATTTCCAGTAACAGTTTGAATTTTTAGGTTTCACTCTGTTTTCTTTTATATTGATAGATGTATTTGGAACTCTAAATCCAACACGGTTTGTGCTAGCTTCTTGAAACTTGACACAGTAAAGTAGTTTCACGTTCTATCTCTATGTTTTGTTTCCTCTTGATGTAGCCCTAAGCACTGAAGGCGAGAAACACTTTCATGGAAAGGGGTTGCCAAGCTTCCAAAAATTACGAATCTCCAGAAATCTCAGCCAATATTTTTTCACCCAAACTGGATGATACTTTCAGGTAATGATCAGTAAACGAAGGCGACTTGGTTCCCCAAATTTCGTTCTTCTATGTTGAAGCGTTCATTTCCAGTAACAGTTTGAATTTTTAGGTTTCACTCTGTTTTCTCCTATATTGATAGATGTATTTGGAACTCTAAATCCAACACGGTTTGTGCTAGCTTCTTGAAACTTGACACAGTAAAGTAGTTTCACGTTCTATCTCTATGTTTTCTTTCCTCTTGATGTAGCCCTAAGCAGTGACTGGCGAGAAGCACTTTCATGGAAAGGTGTTGCCAAGCTTCCAAAATTACGAATCTCCAGAAATCTCAGCAAATATTTTTTCACCCAAACTGGATGATACTTTCAGGTAATGATCAGTACACTAAGGCGACTTGGTTCCCCAAATTTCGTTCTTCTATGTTGAAGCGTTCATTTCCAGTAACAGTTTGAATTTTTAGGTTTCACTCTGTTTTCTTCTACATTGATAGATGTATTTGGAACTCTAAATCCAACACGGTTTGTGCTAGCTTCTTGAAACTTGACACAGTGAAGAAGTTTCACTTTCTATCTCTATGTTTTGTTTCCTCTTGATGTAGCCCTAAGCACTGACTGGCGAGAAACTCTTTCATGGAAAGGGGTTGCCAAGCTTCCAAAAATTACGAATCTCCAGAAATCTCAGCAAACATTTTTTCACCCAAACTGGATGATACATTCAGGTAATGATCAGTACACTAAGGCAACTTGGTTCCCCAAATTTCGTTCTTCTATGTTGAAGCGTTCATTTCCAGTAACAGTTTGAATTTTTAGGTTTCACTCTGTTTTCTCCTATATTGATAGATGTATTTGGAACTCTAAATCCGACACGGTTTGTGCTAGCTTCTTGCAACTTGACACAGTAAAGTAGTTTCACGTTCTAACTCTATGTTTTGTTTCCTCTTGATGTAGCCCTAAGCAGTGACTGGCGAGAAACACTTTCATGGAAAGGGGTTTCCAAGCTTCCAAAAATTACGAATCTCCAGAAATCTCAGCCAATATTTTTTCACCCAAACTGGATGATACTTTCAGGTAATGATCAGTACACTAAGGCGACTTGGTTCCCCAAATTTCGTTCTTCTATGTTGAAGCGTTCATTTCCATTAACAGTTTGAATTTTTAGGTATCACTCTGTTTCCTCCTATATTGATAGATGTGTTTGGAACTCTAAATCCAACACGGTTTGTGCTAGCTTCTGGAAACTTGACACAGTAAAGTAGTTTCACGTTCGATCTCTATGTTTTGTTTCCTCTTGATGTAGCCCTAAGCACTGAAGGAGAGAAACACTTTCATGGAAAGGGGTTGTCAAGCTTCCAAAAATTACGAATCTCCAGAAATCTCAGCCAATATTTTTTCACCCAAACTGGATGATACTTTCAGGTAATGATCAGTAAACGAAGGCGACTTGGTTCCCCAAATTTCGTTCTTCTATGTTGAAGCATTCATTTCCAGTAACAGTTTGAATTTTTAGGTTTCACTCTGTTTTCTCCTATATTGATAGATGTATTTGGAACTCTAAATCCAACACGGTTTGTGCTAGCTTCTTTAAACTTGACACAGTAAAGTAGTTTCACGTTCTATCTCTATGTTTTGTTTCCTCGTGATGTAGCCCTAAGCAGTGACTGGCGAGAAGCACTTTCATGGAAAGGGGTTGCCAAGCTTCCAAAAATTACGAATCTCCAGAAATCTCAGCAAATATTTTTTTTACCCAAACTGGATGATACTTTCAGGTAATGATCAGTACACTAAGGCGAATTGGTTCCCCAAATTTCGTTCTTCTATGTTGAATCGTTCATTTCCAGTAACAGTTTGAATTTTTAGGTTTCACTCTGTTTTCTCCTATATTGATAGATGTATTTGGAACTCTAAATCCAACACGGTTTGTGCTAGCTTCTTGAAACTTGACACAGTGAAGTAGTTTCACGTTCTATCTCTATGTTTTGTTTCCTCTTGATGTAGCCCTAAGCACTGACTGGCGAGAAACTCTTCCATGGAAAGGGGTTGCCAAGCTTCCAAAAATTACGAATCTCCAGAAATCTCAGCCAATATTTTTTCACCCAAACTGGATGATACTTTCAGGTAATGATCAGTAAACGAAGGCGACTTGGTTCCCCAAATTTCGTTCTTCTATGTTGAAGCGTTCATTTCCAGTAACAGTTTGAATTTTTAGGTTTCACTCTGTTTTCTCCTATATTGATAGATGTATTTGGAACTCTAAATCCAACACGGTTTGTGCTAGCTTCTTGAAACTTGACACAGTAAAGTAGTTTCACGTTCTATCTCTATGTTTTGTTTCCTCTTGATGTAGCCCTAAGCAGTGACTCGCGAGAAGCACTTTCATGGAAAGGGGTTGCCAAGCTCCAAAAATTAGGAATCTCCAGAAATCTCAGCAAATATATTTTCACCCAAACTGGATGATACTTTCAGGTAATGATCAGTACACTAAGTCGACTTGGTTCCCCAAATTTCGTTCTTCTATGTTGAAGCGTTCATTTCCAGTAACAGTTTGAATTTTTAGGTTTCACTCTGTTTTCTCCTATATTGATAGAGGTATTTGGAACTCTAAATCCAACACGGTTTGTGCTAGCTTCTTGAAACTTGACACAGTGAAGTAGTTTCACGTTCTATCTCTATGTTTTGTTTCCTCTTGATGTAGCCCTAAGCACTGACTGGCGAGAAACTCTTTCATGGAAAGGGGTTGCCAAGCTTCCAAAAATTACGAATCTCCAGAAATCTCAGCCAATATTTTTTCACCCAAACTGGATGATACTTTCAGGTAATGATCAGTACACTAAGGCGACTTGGTTCCCCAAATTTCGTTCTTCTATGTTGAAGCGTTCATTTCCAGTAACAGTTTGAATTTTTAGGTATCACTCTGTTTTCTACTATATTGGTACATGTACTTGGAACTCTAAATGCGACACGGTTTGTGCTAGCTTCTTGAAACTTGACACAGTAAAGTAGTTTCACGTTCTATATCTATGGTTTGTTTCCTCTTGATGTACCCTAAGCACTGACTGGCGAGAAACACTTTCAAGGAAAGGGGTTGCCAAGCTTCCAAAAATTACGAATCTCCAGAAATCTCAGCAAATATTCTTTCACCCAAACTGGATGATACTTTCAGGTAATGATCAGTACACTAAGGCGACTTGGTTCCCCAAATTTCGTTCTTCTATGTTGAAGCGTTCATTTCCAGTAACAGTTTGAATTTTTAGGTTTCACTCTGTTTTCTCCTATATTGATAGATGTATTTGGAACTCTAAATCCAACACGGTTTGTGCTAGCTTCTTGAAACTTGACACAGTAAAGTAGTTTCACGTTCTATCTCTATGGTTTGTTTCCTCTTGATGTAGCCCTAAGCAGTGACTGGCGAGAAGCACTTTCATGGAAAGGGGTTGCCAAGCTTCCAAAAATTACGAATCTCCATAAATCTCAGCAAATATTTTTTCACCCAAACTGGATGATACTTTCAGGTAATGATCAGTACACGAATGCGACTTGGTTCCCCAAATTTCGTTCTTCTATGTTGAAGCGTTCATTTCCAGTAACAGTTTGAATTTTTAGGTTTCACTCTGTTTTCTCCTATATTGATAGATGTATTTGGAACTCTAAATCCAACACGGTTTGTGCTAGCTTCTTGAAACTTGACACAGTAACACTTCCAAAATTACGAATCTCCAGAAATCTCAGCCAATATTTTTTCACCCAAACTGGATGATACTTTCAGGTAATGATCACTAAACGAAGGCGACTTGGTTCCCCAAATTTCGTTCTTCTATGTTGAAGCGTTCATTTCCAGTAACAGTTTGAATTTTTAGGTTTCACTCTGTTTTCTCCTATATTGATAGATGTATTTGGAACTCTAAATCCGACACGGATTGTGCTAGCTTCTTGAAACTTGACACAGTAAAGTAGTTTCACGTTCTATCTCTATGTTTTGTTTCCTCTTGATGTAGCCCTAAGCACTGAAGGCGAGAAACACTTTCATGGAAAGGGGTTGCCAAGCTTCCAAAAATTACGAATCTCCAGAAATCTCAGCCAATATTTTTTCACCCAAACTGGATGATACTTTCAGGTAATGATCAGTACACGAAGGCGACTTGGTTCCCCAAATTTCGTTCTTCTATGTTGAAGCGTTCATTTCCAGTAACAGTTTGAATTTTTAGGTTTCACTCTGTTTTCTCCTATATTGATAGATGTATTTGGAACTCTAAATCCAACACGGTTTGTGCTAGCTTCTTGAAACTTGACACAGTAAAGTAGTTTCACGTTCTATCTCTATGTTTTGTTTCCTCTTGATGTAGCCCTAAGCAGTGACTGGCGAGAAGCACTTTCATGGAAAGGGGTTGCCAAGCTTCCAAAAATTACGAATCTCCATAAATCTCAGCAAATATTTTTTCACCCAAACTGGATGATACTTTCAGGTAATGATCAGTACACGAATGCGACTTGGTTCCCCAAATTTCGTTCTTCTATGTTGAAGCGTTCATTTCCAGTAACAGTTTGAATTTTTAGGTTTCACTCTGTTTTCTCCTATATTGATAGATGTATTTGGAACTCTAAATCCAACACGGTTTGTGCTAGCTTCTTGAAACTTGACACAGTAACACTTCCAAAATTACGAATCTCCAGAAATCTCAGCCAATATTTTTTCACCCAAACTGGATGATACTTTCAGGTAATGATCACTAAACGAAGGCGACTTGGTTCCCCAAATTTCGTTCTTCTATGTTGAAGCGTTCATTTCCAGTAACAGTTTGAATTTTTAGGTTTCACTCTGTTTTCTCCTATATTGATAGATGTATTTGGAACTCTAAATCCGACACGGATTGTGCTAGCTTCTTGAAACTTGACACAGTAAAGTAGTTTCACGTTCTATCTCTATGTTTTGTTTCCTCTTGATGTAGCCCTAAGCACTGAAGGCGAGAAACACTTTCATGGAAAGGGGTTGCCAAGCTTCCAAAAATTACGAATCTCCAGAAATCTCAGCCAATATTTTTTCACCCAAACTGGATGATACTTTCAGGTAATGATCAGTACACGAAGGCGACTTGGTTCCCCAAATTTCGTTCTTCTATGTTGAAGCGTTCATTTCCAGTAACAGTTTGAATTTTTAGGTTTCACTCTGTTTTCTCCTATATTGATAGATGTATTTGGAACTCTAAATCCAACACGGTTTGTGCTAGCTTCTTGAAACTTGACACAGTAAAGTAGTTTCACGTTCTATCTCTATGTTTTGTTTCCTCTTGATGTAGCCCTAAGCACTGAAGGCGAGAAACACTTTCATGGAAAGGGGTTGCCAAGCTTCCAAAAATTACGAATCTCCAGAAATCTCAGCCAATATTTTTTCATCCAAACTGGATGATACTTTCAGGTAATGATCAGTACACGAAGGCGACTTGGTTCCCCAAATTTCGTTCTTCTATGTTGAAGCGTTCATTTCCAGTAACAGTTTGAATTTTTAGGTTTCACTCTGTTTTCTCCTATATTGATAGATGTATTTGGAACTCTAAATCCAACACGGTTTGTGCTAGCTTCTTGAAACTTGACACAGTAAAGTAGTTTCACGTTCTATCTCTATGTTTTGTTTCCTCTTGATGTAGCCCTAAGCACTGAAGGCGAGAAACACTTTCATGGAAAGGGGTTGCCAAGCTTCCAAAAATTACGAATCTCCAGAAATCTCAGCCAATATTTTTTCACCCAAACTGGATGATACTTTCAGGTAATGATCAGTACACGAAGGCGACTTGGTTCCCCAAATTTCGTTCTTCTATGTTGAAGCGTTCATTTCCAGTAACAGTTTGAATTTTTAGGTTTCACTCTGTTTTCTCCTATATTGATAGATGTATTTGGAACTCTAAATCCAACACGGTTTGTGCTAGCTTCTTGAAACTTGACACAGTAAAGTAGTTTCACGTTCTATCTCTATGTTTTGTTTCCTCTTGATGTAGCCCTAAGCAGTGACTGGCGAGAAGCACTTTCATGGAAAGGGGTTGCCAAGCTTCCAAAAATTACGAATCTCCAGAAATCTCAGCAAATATTTTTTCACCCAAACTGGATGATACTTTCAGGTAATGATCAGTACACTAAGGCGACTTGGTTCCCCAAATTTCATTCTTCTATGTTGAAGCGTTCATTTCCAGTAACAGTTTGAATTTTTAGGTTTCACTCTGTTTTCTCCTATATTGATAGATGTATTTGGAACTCTAAATCCAACACAGTTTGTGCTAGCTTCTTGAAACTTGACACAGTGAAGTAGTTTCACGTTCTATCTCTATGTTTTGTTTCCTCTTGATGTAGCCCTAAGCACTGACTGGCGAGAAACTCTTTCATGGAAAGGGGTTGCCAAGCTTCCAAAAATTACGAATCTCCAGAAATCTCAGCCAATATTTTTTCACCCAAACTGGATGATACTTTCAGGTAATGATCAGTACACGAAGGCGACTTGGTTCCCCAAATTTCGTTCTTCTATGTTGAAGCGTTCATTTCCAGTAACAGTTTGAATTTTGAGGTTTCACTCTGTTTTCTCCTATATTGATAGATGTATTTGGAACTCTAAATCCAACACGGTTTGTGCTAGCTTCTTGAAACTTGACACAGTAAAGTAGTTTCACGTTCTATCTCTATGTTTTTTTTCCTCTTGATGTAGCCCTAAGCACTGAAGGCGAGAAACACTTTCATGGAAAGGGGTTGCCAAGCTTCCAAAAATTACGAATCTCCAGAAATCTCAGCCAATATTTTTTCACCCAAACTGGATGATACTTTCAGGTAATGATCAGTAAACGAAGGCGACTTGGTTCCCCAAATTTCGTTCTTCTATGTTGAAGCGTTCATTTCCAGTAACAGTTTGAATTTTTAGGTTTCACTCTGTTTTCTCCTATATTGATAGATGTATTTGGAACTCTAAATCCAACAAGGTTTGTGCTAGCTTCTTGAAACTTGACACAGTAAAGTAGTTTCACGTTCTATCTCTATGTTTTGTTTCCTCTTGAAGGAGCCCTAAGCACTGAAGGCGAGAAACACTTTCATGGAAAGGGGTTGCCAAGCTTCCAAAAATTACGAATCTCCAGAAATCTCAGCCAATATTTTTTCACCCAAACTGGATGATACTTTCAGGTAATGATCAGTAAACGAAGGCGACTTGGTTCCCCAAATTTCGTTCTTCTATGTTGAAGCGTTCATTTCCAGTAACAGTTTGAATTTTTAGGTTTCACTCTGTTTTCTCCTATATTGATAGATGTATTTGGAACTCTAAATCCAACACGGTTTGTGCTAGCTTCTTGAAACTTGACACAGTAAAGTAGTTTCACGTTCTATCTCTATGTTTTGTTTCCTCTTGATGTAGCCCTAAGCCCTGACTGGCGAGAAACTCTTTCATGGAAAGGGGTTGCCAAGCTTCCAAAAATTACGAATCTCCAGATATCTCAGCCAATATTTTTTCACCCAAAATGGATGATACTTTCAGGTAATGATCAGTACACTAAAGCGACTTGGTTCCCCAAATTTCGTTCTTCTATGTTGAAGCGTTCATTTCCAGGAACACTTTGAATTTTTAGGTTTCACTCTGTTTTCTCCTATATTGATAGATGTATTTGGAACTCTAAATCCAACACGGTTTGTGCTAGCTTCTTGAAACTTGACACAGTAAAGTAGTTTCATGTTCTATCTCTACGTTTTGTTTCCTCTTGATGTAGCCCTAAGCAGTGAAGGCGAGAAACACTTTCATGGAAAGGGGTTGCCAAGCTTCCAAAAATTACGAATCTCCAGAAATCTCAGCCAATATTTTTTCACCCAAACTGGATGATACTTTCAGGTAATGATCAGTACACGAAGGCGACAGGATTCCCCAAATTTCGTTCTTCTATGTTGAAGCGTTCATTTCCAGTAACAGTTTGAATTTTTAGGTTTCACTCTGTTTTCTCCTATATTGATAGATGTATTTGGAACTCTAAATCCAACACGGTTTGTGCTAGCTTCTTGAAACTTGACACAGTAAAGTAGTTTCACGTTCTATCTCTATGTTTTGTTTCCTCTTGATGTAGCCCTAAGCAGTAACTGGCGAGAAGCACTTTCATGGAAAGGGGTTGCCAAGCTTCCAAAAATTACGAATCTCCAGAAATCTCAGCAAATATTTTTTCAACCAAACTAGATGATACTTTCAGGTTATGATCAGTACACTAAGGCGACTTGGTTCCCCCAATTTCGTTCTTCTATGTTGAAGCGTTCATTTCCAGTAACAGTTTGAATTTTTAGGTTTCACTCTGTTTTCTCCTATATTGATAGATGTATTTGGAACTCTAAATCCAACACGGTTTGTGCTAGCTTCTTGAAACTTGACACAGTAAAGTAGTTTCACGTTCTATCTCTATGGTTTGTTTCCTCTTGATGTAGCCCTAAGCAGTGACTGGCGAGAAGCACTTTCATGGAAAGGGGTTGCCAAGCTTCCAAAAATTACGAATCTCCAGAAATCTCAGCCAATATTTTTTCACCCAAACTGGATGATACTTTCAGGTAATGATCAGTACACTAAGGCGACTTGGTTCCCCAAATTTCGTTCTTCTATGTTGAAGCGTTCATTTCCAGTAACAGTTTGAATTTTTAGGTATCACTCTGTTTTCTCCTATATTGATAGATGTATTTGGAACTCTAAATCCAACACGGTTTGTGCTAGCTTCTTGAAACTTGACACAGTAAAGTAGTTTCACGTCCTATCTCTATGTTTTGTTTCCTCTTGATGTAGCCCTAAGCACTGAAGGCGAGAAACACGGTCATGGAAAGGGGTTGCCGAGCTTCCAAAAATTACGAATCTCCAGAAATCTCAGCAAATATTTTTTCACCCAAACTGGATGATACTTTCAGGTAATGATCAGTAAACGAAGGCGACTTGGTTCCCCAAATTTCATTCTTCTATGTTGAAGCGTTCATTTCCAGTAACAGTTTGAATTTTTAGGTTTCACTCTGTTTTCTCCTATATTGATAGATGTATTTGGAACTCTAAATCCAACACGGTTTGTGCTAGCTTCTTGAAACTTGACACAGTAAAGTAGTTTCAGGTTCTCTCTCTATGTTTTTTTTCCTCTTGATGTAGCCCTAATCAGTGACTGGCGAGAAACACTTTCATGGAAAGGGGTTGCCAAGCTTCCAAAAATTACGAATCTCCAGAAATCTCAGCAAATATTTTTTCACTCAAACTGGATGATACTTTCAGGTAATGATCAGTACACTAAGGCGACTTGGTTCCCCAAATTTCGTTCTTCTATGTTGAAGCGTTCATTTCCAGTAACAGTTTGAATTTTGAGGTTTCACTCTGTTTTCTCCTATATTGATAGATGTATTTGGAACTCTAAATCCAACACGGTTTGTGCTAGCTTCTTGAAACTTGACACAGTAAAGTAGTTTCACGTTCTACCTCTATGTTTTGTTTCCTCTTGATGTAGCCCTAAGCAGTGACTGGCGAGAAACACTTTCATGGAAAGGGGTTTCCAAGCTTCCAAAAATTTTAATCTCCAGAAATCTCAGCCAATATTTTTTCACCCAAACTGGATGATACTTTCAGGAAATGATCAGTACACTAAGGTGACTTGGTTCCCCAAATTTCGTTCTTCTATGTTGAAGCGTTCATTTCCAGTAACACTTTGAATTTTTAGGTATCAATCTGTTTTCTCCTATATTGATAGATGTATTTGGAACTCTAAATCCAACACGGTTTGTGCTAGCTTCTTGAAACTTGACACAGTAAAGTAGTTTCATGTTCTATCTCTACGTTTTGTTTCCTCTTGATGTAGCCCTAAGCAGTGACTGGCGAGAAACACTTTCATGGAAAGTGTTTGCCTACCTTCCAAAAATTACGAATCTCCAGAAAGCAAATATTTTTTCACCCAAACTGGATGATACTTTCAGGTAATGATCAGTACACTAAGGCGACTTGGTTCCCCAAATTTCGTTCTTCTATGTTGAAGCGTTCATTTCCAGTAACAGTTTGAATTTTTAGGTTTCACACTGTTTTCTCCTATATTGATAGATGTATTTGCAACTCTAAATCCAACACGGTTTGTGCTAGCTTCTTGAAACTTGACACAGTAAAGTAGTTTCACGTTCTATCTCTATGTTTTGTTTCCTCTTGATGTAGCCCTAAGCAGTGACTGGCGAGAAGCACTTTCATGGAAAGGGGTTGCCAAGGTTCCAAAAATTACGAATCTCCAGAAATCTCAGCAAATATTTTTTCACCCAAACTGGATGATACTTTCAGGTAATGATCAGTACACTAAGGCGACTTGGTTCCCCAAATTTCGTTCTTCTATGTTGAAGCGTTCATTTCCAGTAACAGTTTGAATTTTTGGGTTTCACTTTGTTTTCTCCTATATTGATACATGTACTTGGAACTCTAAATCCGACACGGTTTGTGCTAGCTTCTTGAAACTTGACACAGTAAAGTAGTTTCACGTTCTATCATTATGGTTTTTTTCCTCTTGATGTAGCCCTAAGCACTGACTGGCGAGAAACACTTTAATGGAAAGGGGTTGCCAAGCTTCCAAAAATTACGAATCTCCAGAAATCTCAGCCAATATTTTTTCACCCAAACTGGATGATACTTTCAGGTAATGATCAGTACACTAAGGCGACTTGGTTCCCCAAATTTCGTTCTTCTATGTTGAAGCGTTCATTTCCAGTAACACTTTGAATTTTTAGGTATCACTCTGTTTTCTCCTATATTGATAGATATATTTGGAACTCTAAATCCAACATGGTTTGTGCTAGCTTCTTGAAACTTGACACAGTAAAGTAGTTTCCCGTTCTATCTCTACGTTTTGTTTCCTCTTGACGTAGCCCTAAGCAGTGACTGGCGAGAAACACTTTCATGGAAAGGGGTTGCCAAGCTTCCAAAAATTACGAATCTCCAGAAATCTCAGCAAATATTTTTTCACCCAAACTGGTTGATACTTTCAGGTAATGATCAGTACACTAAGGCGACTTGGTTCCCCAAATTTCGTTCTTCTATGTTGAAGCGTTCATTTCCAGTAACAGTTTGAATTTTTAGGTTTCACTCTGTTTTCTCCTATATTGATAGATGTATTTGGAACTCTAAATCCAACACGGTTTGTACTAGCTTCTTGAAACTTGACACAGTGAAGTAGTTTCACGTTCTATCTCTATGTTTTGTTTCCTCTTGATGTAGCCCTAAGCACTGACTTGCTAGAAACACTTTCATGGAAAGGGGTTGCGAAGCTTCCAAAAATTACGAATCTCCAGAAATATCAGCCAATATTTTTTCACCCAAACTGGATGATACTTTCAGGTAATGATCAGTACACTAAGGCGACTTGGTTCCCCAAATTTCATTCTTCTATGTTGAAGCGTTCATTTCCAGTAACAGTTTGAATTTTTAGGTATCACTCTGTTTTCTCCTATATTGATAGATGTATTTGGAACTCTAAATCCAACACGGTTTGTGCTAGCTTCTTGAAACTTGACACAGTAAAGTAGTTTCACGTTCTATCTCTATGTTTTGTTTCCTCTTGACGTAGCCCTAAGCAGTGACTGGCGAGAAACACTTTCATGGAAAGGGGTTGCCAAGCTTCCAATAATTACGAATCTCCAGAAATCTCAGCAAATATTTTTTCACCCAAACTGGATGATACTTTCAGGTAATGATCAGTACACTAAGGCGACTTGGTTCCCCAAATTTCGTTCTTCTATGTTGAAGCGTTCATTTCCAGTAACAGTTTGAATTTTGAGGTTTCACTCTGTTTTCTCCTATATTGATAGATGTATTTGGAACTCTAAAACCAACACGGTTTGTGCTAGCTTCTTGAAACTTGACACAGTAAAGTAGATTCAAGTTCTATCTCTATGTTTTGTTTCCTCTTGAAGTAGCCCTAAGAACTGACTGGCGAGAAACACTTTCATGGAAAGTGTTTGCCTACCTTCCAAAAATTACGAATCTCCAGAAAGCAAATATTTTTTCACCCAAACTGGATGATACTTTCAGGTAATGATCAGTACACTAAGGCGACTTGGTTCCCCAAATTTCGTTCTTCTATGTTGAAGCGTTCATTTCCAGTAACAGTTTGAATTTTTAGGTTTCACTCTGTTTTCTCCTATATTGATAGATGTATTTGCAACTCTAAATCCAACACGGTTTGTGCTAGCTTCTTGAAACTTGACACAGTAAAGTAGTTTCACGTTCTATCTCTATGTTTTGTTTCCTCTTGATGTAGCCCTAATCAGTGACTGGCGAGAAGCACTTCCATGGAAAGGGGTTGCCAAGGTTCCAAAAATTACGAATCTCCAGAAATCTCAGCAAATATTTTTTCACCCAAACTGGATAATACTTTCAGGTAATGATCAGTACACTAAGGCGACTTGGTTCCCCAAATTTCGTTCTTCTATGTTGAAGCGTTCATTTCCAGTAACAGTTTGATTTTTGAGGTTTCACTCTGTTTTCTCCTATATTGATAGATGTATTTGGAACTCTAAATCCAACATGGTTTGTGCTAGCTTCTTGAAACTTGACACAGTAAAGTAGTTTAATGTTCTCTCTCTATGTTTTGTTTCCTCTTGATGTAGCCCTAAGCAGTGACTGGCGAGAAGCACTTTCATGGAAAGGGGTTGCCAAGCTTCCAAAAATTACGAATCTCCAGAAATGTCAGCAAATATTTTTTCACCCAAACTGGATGATACTTTCAGGTAATGATCAGTACACTAAGGCGACTTGGTTCCCCAAATTTCGTTCTTCTATGTTGAAGCGTTCATTTCCAGTAAGAGTTTGAATTTTGAGGTTTCACTCTGTTTTCTCCTATATTGATAGATGTATTTGCAACTCTAAATCCAACACGGTTTGTGCTAGCTTCTTGAAACTTGACACAGTAAAGTAGATTCAAGTTCTATCTCTATGTTTTGTTTCCTCTTGATGTAGCCCTAAGAACTGACTGGCGAGAAACACTTTCATGGAAAGTGTTTGCCTACCTTCCAAAAATTACGAATCTCCAGAAAGCAAATATTTTTTCACCCAAACTGGATGATACTTTCAGGTAATGATCAGTACACTAAGGCGACTTGGTTCCCCAAATTTCGTTCTTCTATGTTGAAGCGTTCATTTCCAGTAACAGTTTGAATTTTTAGGTATCACTCTGTTTTCTCCTATATTGATAGATGTATTTGGAACTCTAAATCCAACACGGTTTGTGCTAGCTTCTTGAAACTTGACACAGTAAAGTAGTTTCACGTTCTATCTCTATGTTTTGTTTCCTCTTGACGTAGCCCTAAGCAGTGACTGGCGAGAAACACTTTCATGGAAAGGGGTTGCCAAGCTTCCAAAAATTACGAATCTCCAGAAATCTCAGCAAATATTTTTTCACCCAAACTGGATGATACTTTCAGGTAATGATCAGTACACTAAGGCGACTTGGTTCCCCAAATTTCGTTCTTCTATGTTGAAGCGTTCATTTCCAGTAACAGTTTGAATTTTGAGGTTTCACTCTGTTTTCTCCTATATTGATAGATGTATTTGGAACTCTAAAACCAACACGGTTTGTGCTAGCTTCTTGAAACTTGACACAGTAAAGTAGATTCAAGTTCTATCTCTATGTTTTGTTTCCTCTTGATGTAGCCCTAAGAACTGACTGGCGAGAAACACTTTCATGGAAAGTGTTTGCCTACCTTCCAAAAATTACGAATCTCCAGAAAGCAAATATTTTTTCACCCAAACTGGATGATACTTTCAGGTAATGATCAGTACACTAAGGCGACTTGGTTCCCCAAATTTCGTTCTTCTATGTTGAAGCGTTCATTTCCAGTAACAGTTTGAATTTTTAGGTTTCACTCTGTTTTCTCCTATATTGATAGATGTATTTGCAACTCTAAATCCAACACGGTTTGTGCTAGCTTCTTGAAACTTGACACAGTAAAGTAGTTTCACGTTCTATCTCTATGTTTTGTTTCCTCTTGATGTAGCCCTAATCAGTGACTGGCGAGAAGCACTTCCATGGAAAGGGGTTGCCAAGGTTCCAAAAATTACGAATCTCCAGAAATCTCAGCAAATATTTTTTCACCCAAACTGGATAATACTTTCAGGTAATGATCAGTACACTAAGGCGACTTGGTTCCCCAAATTTCGTTCTTCTATGTTGAAGCGTTCATTTCCAGTAACAGTTTGATTTTTGAGGTTTCACTCTGTTTTCTCCTATATTGATAGATGTATTTGGAACTCTAAATCCAACATGGTTTGTGCTAGCTTCTTGAAACTTGACACAGTAAAGTAGTTTAATGTTCTCTCTCTATGTTTTGTTTCCTCTTGATGTAGCCCTAAGCAGTGACTGGCGAGAAGCACTTTCATGGAAAGGGGTTGCCAAGCTTCCAAAAATTACGAATCTCCAGAAATGTCAGCAAATATTTTTTCACCCAAACTGGATGATACTTTCAGGTAATGATCAGTACACTAAGGCGACTTGGTTCCCCAAATTTCGTTCTTCTATGTTGAAGCGTTCATTTCCAGTAACACTTTGAATTTTTAGGTATCACTCTGTTTTCTCCTATATTGATAGATGTATTTGGAACTCTAAATCCAACACGGTTTGTGCTAGCTTCTTGAAACTTGACACAGTAAAGTAGTTTCACGTTATATCTCTATGTTTTGTTTCCTCTTGATATAGCCAAGCAGTGACTGGCGAGAAACACTTTCATGGAAAGGGGTTTCCAAGCTTCCAAAAATTACGAATCTCCAGAAATCTCAGCAAATATTTTTTTCACCCAAACTGGATGATACTTTCAGGTAATGATCAGTACACTAAGGCGACTTGGTTCCCCAAATTTCGTTCTTCTATGTTGAAGCGTTCATTTCCAGTAACAGTTTGAATTTTTAGGTATCACTCTGTTTTCTCCTATATTGATACATGTACTTGGAACTCTAAATCCAACACGGTTTGTGCTAGCTTCTTGAAACTTGACACAGTAAAGTAGTTTCACGTTCTATCATTATGGTTTGTTTCCTCTTGATGTAGCCCTAAGCACTGACTGGCGAGAAACACTTTCATGGAAAGGGGTTGCCAAGATTCCAAAAATTACGAATCTCCAGAAATCTCAGCAAATATTTTTTCACCCAAACTGGATGATACTTTCAGGTAATGATCAGTACACGAAGGCGACTTGGTTCCCCAAATTTCGTTCTTCTATGTTGAAGCGTTCATTTCCAGTAACAGTTTGAATTTTTGGGTTTCACTCTGTTTTCTCCTATATTGATAGATGTATTTGGAACTCTAAATCCAACACGGATTGTGCTAGCTTCTTGAAACTTGACACAGTAAAGTAGTTTCACGTTCTATCTCTATGGTTTGTTTCCTCTTGATGTAGCCCTAAGCACTGACTGGCGAGAAGCACTTTCATGGAAAGGGGTTGCCAAGCTTCCAAAAATTACGAATCTCCAAAAATCTCAGCAAATATTTTTTCACCCAAACTGGATGATACTTTCAGGTAATGATCAGTACACTAAGGCGACTTGGTTCCCCAAATTTCGTTCTTCTATGTTGAAGCGTTCATTTCCAGTAACACTTTGAATTTTTAGGTATCACTCTGTTTTCTCCTATATTGATAGATGTATTTGGAACTCTAAATCCAACACGGTTTGTGCTAGCTTCTTGAAACTTGACACAGTAAAGTAGTTTCATGTTCTATCTCTATGTTTTGTTTCCTCTTGACGTAGCCCTAAGCAGTGACTGGCGAGAAACACTTTCATGGAAAGGGGTTGCCAAGCTTCCAATAATTACGAATCTCCAGAAATCTCAGCAAATATTTTTTCACCCAAACTGGATGATACTTTCAGGTAATGATCAGTACACTAAGGCGACTTGGTTCCCCAAATTTCGTTCTTCTATGTTGAAGCGTTCATTTCCAGTAACAGTTTGAATTTTGAGGTTTCACTCTGTTTTCTCCTATATTGATAGATGTATTTGGAACTCTAAAACCAACACGGTTTGTGCTAGCTTCTTGAAACTTGACACAGTAAAGTAGATTCAAGTTCTATCTCTATGTTTTGTTTCCTCTTGAAGTAGCCCTAAGAACTGACTGGCGAGAAACACTTTCATGGAAAGTGTTTGCCTACCTTCCAAAAATTACGAATCTCCAGAAAGCAAATATTTTTTCACCCAAACTGGATGATACTTTCAGGTAATGATCAGTACACTAAGGCGACTTGGTTCCCCAAATTTCGTTCTTCTATGTTGAAGCGTTCATTTCCAGTAACAGTTTGAATTTTTAGGTTTCACTCTGTTTTCTCCTATATTGATAGATGTATTTGCAACTCTAAATCCAACACGGTTTGTGCTAGCTTCTTGAAACTTGACACAGTAAAGTAGTTTCACGTTCTATCTCTATGTTTTGTTTCCTCTTGATGTAGCCCTAATCAGTGACTGGCGAGAAGCACTTCCATGGAAAGGGGTTGCCAAGGTTCCAAAAATTACGAATCTCCAGAAATCTCAGCAAATATTTTTTCACCCAAACTGGATAATACTTTCAGGTAATGATCAGTACACTAAGGCGACTTGGTTCCCCAAATTTCGTTCTTCTATGTTGAAGCGTTCATTTCCAGTAACAGTTTGATTTTTGAGGTTTCACTCTGTTTTCTCCTATATTGATAGATGTATTTGGAACTCTAAATCCAACATGGTTTGTGCTAGCTTCTTGAAACTTGACACAGTAAAGTAGTTTAATGTTCTCTCTCTATGTTTTGTTTCCTCTTGATGTAGCCCTAAGCAGTGACTGGCGAGAAGCACTTTCATGGAAAGGGGTTGCCAAGCTTCCAAAAATTACGAATCTCCAGAAATGTCAGCAAATATTTTTTCACCCAAACTGGATGATACTTTCAGGTAATGATCAGTACACTAAGGCGACTTGGTTCCCCAAATTTCGTTCTTCTATGTTGAAGCGTTCATTTCCAGTAAGAGTTTGAATTTTGAGGTTTCACTCTGTTTTCTCCTATATTGATAGATGTATTTGCAACTCTAAATCCAACACGGTTTGTGCTAGCTTCTTGAAACTTGACACAGTAAAGTAGATTCAAGTTCTATCTCTATGTTTTGTTTCCTCTTGATGTAGCCCTAAGAACTGACTGGCGAGAAACACTTTCATGGAAAGTGTTTGCCTACCTTCCAAAAATTACGAATCTCCAGAAAGCAAATATTTTTTCACCCAAACTGGATGATACTTTCAGGTAATGATCAGTACACTAAGGCGACTTGGTTCCCCAAATTTCGTTCTTCTATGTTGAAGCGTTCATTTCCAGTAACAGTTTGAATTTTTAGGTATCACTCTGTTTTCTCCTATATTGATAGATGTATTTGGAACTCTAAATCCAACACGGTTTGTGCTAGCTTCTTGAAACTTGACACAGTAAAGTAGTTTCACGTTCTATCTCTATGTTTTGTTTCCTCTTGACGTAGCCCTAAGCAGTGACTGGCGAGAAACACTTTCATGGAAAGGGGTTGCCAAGCTTCCAAAAATTACGAATCTCCAGAAATCTCAGCAAATATTTTTTCACCCAAACTGGATGATACTTTCAGGTAATGATCAGTACACTAAGGCGACTTGGTTCCCCAAATTTCGTTCTTCTATGTTGAAGCGTTCATTTCCAGTAACAGTTTGAATTTTGAGGTTTCACTCTGTTTTCTCCTATATTGATAGATGTATTTGGAACTCTAAAACCAACACGGTTTGTGCTAGCTTCTTGAAACTTGACACAGTAAAGTAGATTCAAGTTCTATCTCTATGTTTTGTTTCCTCTTGATGTAGCCCTAAGAACTGACTGGCGAGAAACACTTTCATGGAAAGTGTTTGCCTACCTTCCAAAAATTACGAATCTCCAGAAAGCAAATATTTTTTCACCCAAACTGGATGATACTTTCAGGTAATGATCAGTACACTAAGGCGACTTGGTTCCCCAAATTTCGTTCTTCTATGTTGAAGCGTTCATTTCCAGTAACAGTTTGAATTTTTAGGTTTCACTCTGTTTTCTCCTATATTGATAGATGTATTTGCAACTCTAAATCCAACACGGTTTGTGCTAGCTTCTTGAAACTTGACACAGTAAAGTAGTTTCACGTTCTATCTCTATGTTTTGTTTCCTCTTGATGTAGCCCTAATCAGTGACTGGCGAGAAGCACTTCCATGGAAAGGGGTTGCCAAGGTTCCAAAAATTACGAATCTCCAGAAATCTCAGCAAATATTTTTTCACCCAAACTGGATAATACTTTCAGGTAATGATCAGTACACTAAGGCGACTTGGTTCCCCAAATTTCGTTCTTCTATGTTGAAGCGTTCATTTCCAGTAACAGTTTGATTTTTGAGGTTTCACTCTGTTTTCTCCTATATTGATAGATGTATTTGGAACTCTAAATCCAACATGGTTTGTGCTAGCTTCTTGAAACTTGACACAGTAAAGTAGTTTAATGTTCTCTCTCTATGTTTTGTTTCCTCTTGATGTAGCCCTAAGCAGTGACTGGCGAGAAGCACTTTCATGGAAAGGGGTTGCCAAGCTTCCAAAAATTACGAATCTCCAGAAATGTCAGCAAATATTTTTTCACCCAAACTGGATGATACTTTCAGGTAATGATCAGTACACTAAGGCGACTTGGTTCCCCAAATTTCGTTCTTCTATGTTGAAGCGTTCATTTCCAGTAACACTTTGAATTTTTAGGTATCACTCTGTTTTCTCCTATATTGATAGATGTATTTGGAACTCTAAATCCAACACGGTTTGTGCTAGCTTCTTGAAACTTGACACAGTAAAGTAGTTTCACGTTATATCTCTATGTTTTGTTTCCTCTTGATATAGCCAAGCAGTGACTGGCGAGAAACACTTTCATGGAAAGGGGTTTCCAAGCTTCCAAAAATTACGAATCTCCAGAAATCTCAGCAAATATTTTTTTCACCCAAACTGGATGATACTTTCAGGTAATGATCAGTACACTAAGGCGACTTGGTTCCCCAAATTTCGTTCTTCTATGTTGAAGCGTTCATTTCCAGTAACAGTTTGAATTTTTAGGTATCACTCTGTTTTCTCCTATATTGATACATGTACTTGGAACTCTAAATCCAACACGGTTTGTGCTAGCTTCTTGAAACTTGACACAGTAAAGTAGTTTCACGTTCTATCATTATGGTTTGTTTCCTCTTGATGTAGCCCTAAGCACTGACTGGCGAGAAACACTTTCATGGAAAGGGGTTGCCAAGATTCCAAAAATTACGAATCTCCAGAAATCTCAGCAAATATTTTTTCACCCAAACTGGATGATACTTTCAGGTAATGATCAGTACACGAAGGCGACTTGGTTCCCCAAATTTCGTTCTTCTATGTTGAAGCGTTCATTTCCAGTAACAGTTTGAATTTTTGGGTTTCACTCTGTTTTCTCCTATATTGATAGATGTATTTGGAACTCTAAATCCAACACGGATTGTGCTAGCTTCTTGAAACTTGACACAGTAAAGTAGTTTCACGTTCTATCTCTATGGTTTGTTTCCTCTTGATGTAGCCCTAAGCACTGACTGGCGAGAAGCACTTTCATGGAAAGGGGTTGCCAAGCTTCCAAAAATTACGAATCTCCAAAAATCTCAGCAAATATTTTTTCACCCAAACTGGATGATACTTTCAGGTAATGATCAGTACACTAAGGCGACTTGGTTCCCCAAATTTCGTTCTTCTATGTTGAAGCGTTCATTTCCAGTAACACTTTGAATTTTTAGGTATCACTCTGTTTTCTCCTATATTGATAGATGTATTTGGAACTCTAAATCCAACACGGTTTGTGCTAGCTTCTTGAAACTTGACACAGTAAAGTAGTTTCATGTTCTATCTCTATGGTTTGTTTCCTCTTGATGTAGCCCTAAGCACTGACTGGCGAGAAACACTTTCATGTAAAGGGGTTGCCAAGCTTCTAAAATTACGAATCTCCAGAAATCTCAGTCAATATTTTTTCACCCAAACTGGATGATACTTACAGGTAATGATCAGTACACTAAGGCGACTTGGTTCCCCAAATTTCGTTCTTCTATGTTGAAGCGTTCATTTCCAGTAACAGTTTGAATTTTTAAGTTTCACTCTGTTTTCTCCTATATTGATAGATGTATTTGGAACTCTAAATCGAACACGGTGTGTGCTAGCTTCTTGAAACTTGACACAGTAAAGTAGTTTAACGTTCTATCTCTATGTTTTGTTTCCTCTTGATGTAGCCCTAAGCAGTGACTGGCGAGAAGCACTTTCATGGAAAGGGGTTGCCAAGCTTCCAAAAATTACGAATCTCCAGAAATGTCAGCAAATTTTTTTTCACCCAAACTGGATGATACTTTCAGGTAATGATCAGTACACTAAGGCGACTTGGTTCCCCAAATTTCGTTCTTCTATGTTGAAGCGTTCATTTCCAGTAACAGTTTGAATTTTTAGGTTTCACTCTGTTTTCTCCTATATTGATAGATGTATTTGCAACTCTAAATCCAACACGGTTTGTGCTAGCTTCTTGAAACTTGACACAGTAAAGTAGTTTCACGTTCTATCTCTATGTTTTGTTTCCTCTTGATGTAGCCCTAAGCAGTGACAGGCGAGAAGCACTTTCATGGAAAGGGGTTGCCAAGCTTCCAAAAATTACGAATCTCCAGAAATCTCAGCCAATATTTTTTCATCCAAACTGGATGATACTTTCAGGTAATGATCAGTACATGAAGGCGACTTGGTTCCCCAAATTTCGTTCTTCTATGTTGAAGGGTTCATTTCCAGTAACAGTTTGAATTTTTAGGTATCACTCTGTTTTCTCCTATATTGATAGATGTATTTGGAACTCTAAATCCAACACGGTTTGTGCTAGCTTCTTGAAACTTGACACAGTAAAGTAGTTTCACGTTCTATCTCTATGGTTTGTTTCCTCTTGATGTACCCCTAAGCACTGACTGGGGAGAAACACTTTCTTGTAAAGGGGTTGCCAAGCTTCTAAAATTACGAATCTCCAGAAATCTCAGCAAATATTTTTTCACCCAAACTGGATGATACTTTCAGGTAATGATCAGTACACGAAGGCGACTTGGTTCCCCAAATTTCGTTCTTCTATGTTGAAGCGTTCATTTCCAGTAAGAGTTTGAATTTTTAGGTTTCACTCTGTTTTCTCCTATATTGATAGATGTATTTGGAACTCTAAATCTAACACGGATTGTGCTAGCTTCTTGAAACTTGACACAGTAAAGTAGTTTCACGTTCTATCTCTATGTTTTGTTTCCTCTTGATGTAGCCCTAAGCAGTGACAGGCGAGAAACACTTTCATGGAAAGGGGTTGCCAAGCTTCCAAAAATTACGAATCTCCAGAAATCTCAGCCAATATTTTTTCACCCAAACTGGATGATACTTTCAGGTAATGATCAGTACACAAAGGCGACTTGGTTCCCCAAATTTCGTTCTTCTATGTTGAAGCGTTCATTTCCAGTAACACTTTAAATTTTTAGGTATCACTCTGTTTTCTCCTATATTGATAGATGTATTTGGAACTCTAAATCCAACACGGTTTGTGCTAGCTTCTTAAAACTTGACACAGTAAACTAGTTTCATGTTTTATCTCTACGTTTTGTTTCCTCTTGATGTAGCCCTAAGCACTGAAGGGGAGAAACACTTTCATGGAAAGGGGTTGCCAAGCTTCCAAAAATTACGAATCTCCAGAAATCTCAGCCAATATTTTTTCAACCAAACTGGATGATACTTTCAGGTAATGATCAGTAAACGAAGGCGAATTGGTTCCCCAAATTTCGTTCTTCTATGTTGAAGCGTTCATTTCCAGTAACAGTTTGAATTTTTAGGTTTCACTCTGTTTTCTCCTATATTGATAGATGTATTTGGAACTCTAAATCCAACACGGTTTGTGCTAGCTTCTTGAAACTTAACACAGTAAAGTAGTTTCACTTTCTATCTCTATGTTTTGTTTCCTCTTGATGTAGCCCTAAGCAGTGACTGGCGAGAAGCACTTTCATGGAAAGGGGTTGCCAAGCTTCCAAAAATTACGAATCTCCAGAAATCTCAGCAAATATTTTTTCACCCAAACTGGATGATACTTACAGGTAATGATCAGTACACTAAGGCGACTTGGTTCCCCAAATTTCGTTCTTCTATGTTGAAGCGTTCATTTCCAGTAACAGTTTGAATTTTTAGGTTTCACTCTGTTTTCTCTTATATTGATAGATGTATTTGGAACTCTAAATCGAACACGGTGTGTGCTAGCTTCTTGAAACTTGACACAGTAAAGTAGTTTAACGTTCTATCTCTATGTTTTGTTTCCTCTTGATGTAGCCCTAAGCAGTGACTGGCGAGAAGCACTTTCATGGAAAGGGGTTGCCAAGCTTCCGAAAATTACGAATCTCCAGAAATGTCAGCAAATTTTTTTTCACCCAAACTGGATGATACTTTCAGGTAATGATCAGTACACTAAGGCGACTTGGTTCCCCAAATTTCGTTCTTCTATGTTGAAGCGTTCATTTCCAGTAACAGTTTGAATTTTTAGGTTTCACTCTGTTTTCTCCTATATTGATAGATGTATTTGCAACTCTAAATCCAACACGGTTTGTGCTAGCTTCTTGAAACTTGACACAGTAAAGTAGTTTCACGTTCTATCTCTATGTTTTGTTTCCTCTTGATGTAGCCATAAGCAGTGACAGGCGAGAAGCACTTTCATGGAAAGGGTTGCCAAGCTTCCAAAAATTACGAATCTCCAGAAATCTCAGCCAATATTTTTTCATCCAAACTGGATGATACTTTCAGGTAATGATCAGTACACGAAGGCGACTTGGTTCCCCAAATTTCGTTCTTCTATGTTGAAGGGTTCATTTCCAGTAACAGTTTGAATTTTTAGGTATCACTCTGTTTTCTCCTATATTGATAGATGTATTTGGAACTCTAAATCCAACACGGTTTGTGCTAGCTTCTTGAAACTTGACACAGTAAAGTAGTTTCACTTTCTATCTCTATGTTTTGTTTCCTCTTGATGTAGCCCTAAGCAGTGACTGGCGAGAAGCACTTTCATGGAAAGGGGTTGCCAAGCTTCCAAAAATTACGAATCTCCAGAAATCTCAGCAAATATTTTTTCACCCAAACTGGATGATACTTTCAGGTAATGATCAGTACACGAAGGCGACTTGGTTCCCCAAATTTTGTTCTTCTATGTTGAAGCGTTCATTTCCAGTAACAGTTTGAATTTTTAGGTTTCACTCTTTTTTCTCCTATATTGATAGATGTATTTGGAACTCTAAATCCAACACGGTTTGTGCTAGCTTCTTGAAACTTGAAACAGTAAAGTAGTTTCACGTTCTATCTCTATGGTTTGTTTCCTCTTAATGTAGCCCTAAGCAGTGACTGGCGAGAAGCACTTTCATGGAAAGGGGTTGCCAAGCTTCCAAAAATTACGAATCTCCAGAAATCTCAGCAAATATTTTTTCACCCAAGCTGGATGATACTTTCAGGTAATGATCAGTACACGAAGGCGACTTGGTTCCCCAAATTTCGTTCTTCTATGTTGAAGCGTTCATTTCCAGTAACTGTTTGAGTTTTGAGGTTTCACTCTTTTTTCTCCTATATTGATAGATGTATTTGGAACTCTAAATCCAACACAGTTTGTGCTAGCTTCTTGAAACTTGACACAGTAAAGTAGTTTCACGTTCTATCTCTATGTTTTGTTTCCTCTTGATGTAGCCCTAAGCACTGAAGGCGAGAAACACTTTCATGGAAAGGGGTTGCCAAGCTTCCAAAAATTACGAATCTCCAGAAATCTCAGCCAATATTTTTTCACCCAAACTGGATGATACTTTCAGGTAGTGATCAGTAAACGAAGGCGAATTGGTTCCCCAAATTTCGTTCTTCTATGTTGAAGCGTTCATTTCCAGTAACAGTTTGAATTTTTAGGTTTCACTCTGTTTTCTCCTATATTGATAGATGTATTTGGAACTCTAAATCCAACACGGTTTGTGCTAGCTTCTTGAAACTTGACACAGTAAAGTAGTTTCACGTTCTATCTCTATGGTTTGTTTCCTCTTGATGTAGCCCTAAGCACTGACTGGCGAGAAACACTTTCATGTAAAGGGGTTCCCAAGCTTCTAAAATTACGAATCTCCAGAAATCTCAGCAAATATTTTTTCACCCAAACTGGATGATACTTTCAGGTAATGATCAGTACACGAAGGCGACTTGGTTCCCCAAATTTCGTTCTTCTATGTTGAAGCGTTCATTTCCAGTAACACTTTGAATTTTTAGGTATCACTCTGTTTTCTCCTATATTGATAGATGTATTTGGAACTCTAAATCCAACACGGTTTGTGCTAGCTTCTTAAAACTTGACACAGTAAACTAGTTTCATGTTTTATCTCTACGTTTTGTTTCCTCTTGATGTAGCCCTAAGCACTGAAGGGGAGAAACACTTTCATGGAAAGGGGTTGCCAAGCTTCCAAAAATTACGAATCTCCAGAAATCTCAGCCAATATTTTTTCAACCAAACTGGATGATACTTTCAGGTAATGATCAGTAAACGAAGGCGAATTGGTTCCCCAAATTTCGTTCTTCTATGTTGAAGCGTTCATTTCCAGTAACAGTTTGAATTTTTAGGTTTCACTCTGTTTTCTCCTATATTGATAGATGTATTTGGAACTCTAAATCCAACACGGTTTGTGCTAGCTTCTTGAAACTTAACACAGTAAAGTAGTTTCACTTTCTATCTCTATGTTTTGTTTCCTCTTGATGTAGCCCTAAGCAGTGACTGGCGAGAAGCACTTTCATGGAAAGGGGTTGCCAAGCTTCCAAAAATTACGAATCTCCAGAAATCTCAGCAAATATTTTTTCACCCAAACTGGATGATACTTACAGGTAATGATCAGTACACTAAGGCGACTTGGTTCCCCAAATTTCGTTCTTCTATGTTGAAGCGTTCATTTCCAGTAACAGTTTGAATTTTTAGGTTTCACTCTGTTTTCTCTTATATTGATAGATGTATTTGGAACTCTAAATCGAACACGGTGTGTGCTAGCTTCTTGAAACTTGACACAGTAAAGTAGTTTAACGTTCTATCTCTATGTTTTGTTTCCTCTTGATGTAGCCCTAAGCAGTGACTGGCGAGAAGCACTTTCATGGAAAGGGGTTGCCAAGCTTCCGAAAATTACGAATCTCCAGAAATGTCAGCAAATTTTTTTTCACCCAAACTGGATGATACTTTCAGGTAATGATCAGTACACTAAGGCGACTTGGTTCCCCAAATTTCGTTCTTCTATGTTGAAGCGTTCATTTCCAGTAACAGTTTGAATTTTTAGGTTTCACTCTGTTTTCTCCTATATTGATAGATGTATTTGCAACTCTAAATCCAACACGGTTTGTGCTAGCTTCTTGAAACTTGACACAGTAAAGTAGTTTCACGTTCTATCTCTATGTTTTGTTTCCTCTTGATGTAGCCATAAGCAGTGACAGGCGAGAAGCACTTTCATGGAAAGGGTTGCCAAGCTTCCAAAAATTACGAATCTCCAGAAATCTCAGCCAATATTTTTTCATCCAAACTGGATGATACTTTCAGGTAATGATCAGTACACGAAGGCGACTTGGTTCCCCAAATTTCGTTCTTCTATGTTGAAGGGTTCATTTCCAGTAACAGTTTGAATTTTTAGGTATCACTCTGTTTTCTCCTATATTGATAGATGTATTTGGAACTCTAAATCCAACACGGTTTGTGCTAGCTTCTTGAAACTTGACACAGTAAAGTAGTTTCACTTTCTATCTCTATGTTTTGTTTCCTCTTGATGTAGCCCTAAGCAGTGACTGGCGAGAAGCACTTTCATGGAAAGGGGTTGCCAAGCTTCCAAAAATTACGAATCTCCAGAAATCTCAGCAAATATTTTTTCACCCAAACTGGATGATACTTTCAGGTAATGATCAGTACACGAAGGCGACTTGGTTCCCCAAATTTTGTTCTTCTATGTTGAAGCGTTCATTTCCAGTAACAGTTTGAATTTTGAGGTTTCACTCTGTTTTCTCCTATATTGATAGATGTATTTGGAACTCTAAATCCAACACGGTTTGTGCTAGCTTCTTGAAACTTGAAACAGTAAAGTAGTTTCACGTTCTATCTCTATGGTTTGTTTCCTCTTAATGTAGCCCTAAGCAGTGACTGGCGAGAAGCACTTTCATGGAAAGGGGTTGCCAAGCTTCCAAAAATTACGAATCTCCAGAAATCTCAGCAAATATTTTTTCACCCAAGCTGGATGATACTTTCAGGTAATGATCAGTACACGAAGGCGACTTGGTTCCCCAAATTTCGTTCTTCTATGTTGAAGCGTTCATTTCCAGTAACTGTTTGAGTTTTGAGGTTTCACTCTTTTTTCTCCTATATTGATAGATGTATTTGGAACTCTAAATCCAACACGGTTTGTGCTAGCTTCTTGAAACTTGACACAGTAAAGTAGTTTCACGTTCTATCTCTATGTTTTGTTTCCTCTTGATGTAGCCCTAAGCACTGAAGGCGAGAAACACTTTCATGGAAAGGGGTTGCCAAGCTTCCAAAAATTACGAATCTCCAGAAATCTCAGCCAATATTTTTTCACCCAAACTGGATGATACTTTCAGGTAGTGATCAGTAAACGAAGGCGACTTGGTTCCCCAAATTTCGTTCTTCTATGTTGAAGCGTTCATTTCCAGTAACAGTTTGAATTTTTAGGTTTCACTCTGTTTTCTCCTATATTGATAGATGTATTTGGAACTCTAAATCCAACACGGTTTGTGCTAGCTTCTTGAAACTTGACACAGTAAAGTAGTTTCACGTTCTATCTCTATGGTTTGTTTCCTCTTGATGTAGTCCTAAGCACTGACTGGCGAGAAACACTTTCATGTAAAGGGGTTCCCAAGCTTCTAAAATTACGAATCTCCAGAAATCTCAGCAAATATTTTTTCACCCAAACTGGATGATACTTTCAGGTAATGATCAGTACACGAAGGCGACTTGGTTCCCCAAATTTCGTTCTTCTATGTTGAAGCGTTCATTTCCAGTAACAGTTTGAATTTTTAGGTTTCACTCTGTTTTCTCCTATATTGATAGATGTATTTGGAACTCTAAATCCAACACGGATTGTGCTAGCTTCTTAAAACTTGACACAGTAAAGTAGTTTCACGTTCTATCTCTATGTATTGTTTCCTCTTGATGTAGCCCTAAGCAGTGACAGGCGAGAAACACTTTCATGGAAAGGGGTTGCCAAGCTTCCAAAAATTACGAATCTCCAGAAATCTCAGCCAATATTTTTTCACCCAAACTGGATGATACTTTCAGGTAATGATCAGTACACAATGGCGACTTGGTTCCCCAAATTTCGTTCTTCTATGTTGAAGCGTTCATTTCCAGTAACACTTTGAATTTTTAGGTATCACTCTGTTTTCTCCTATATTGATTGATGTATTTGGAACTCTAAATCCAACACGGTTTGTGCTAGCTTCTTGAAACTTGACACAGTAAACTAGTTTCATGTTTTATCTCTACGTTTTGTTTCCTCTTGATGTAGCCCTAAGCACTGAAGGGGAGAAACACTTTCATGGAAAGGGGTTGCCAAGCTTCCAAAAATTACGAATCTCCAGAAATCTCAGCCAATATTTTTTCACCCAAACTGGATGATACTTTCAGGTAATGATCAGTAAACGAAGGCGAATTGGTTCCCCAAATTTCGTTCTTCTATGTTGAAGCGTTCATCTCCAGTAACAGTTTGAATTTTTAGGTTTCACTCTGTTTTCTCCTATATTGATAGATGTATTTGGAACTCTAAATCCAACACGGTTTGTGCTAGCTTCTTGAAACTTGACACAGTGAAGTAGTTTCACGTTCTATCTCTATGTTTTGTTTCCTCTTGATGTAGCCCTAAGCACTGACTGGCGAGAAACACTCTCATGGAAAGGGGTTGCGAAGCTTCCAAAAATTACGAATCTCCAGAAATCTCAGCCAATATTTTTTCAGCCAAACTGGATGATACTTTCAGGTAATGATCAGTACACTAAGGCGACTTGGTTCCCCAAATTTCGTTCTTCTATGTTGAAGCGTTCATTTCCAGTAACAGTTTGAATTTTGAGGATTCACTCTGTTTTCTCCTATATTGATAGATGTATTTGGAACTCTAAATCCAACCCGGTTTGTGCTAGCTTCTTGAAACATGACACAGTAAAGTAGTTTCACGTTCTATCTCTATGTTTTGTTTCCTCTTGATGTAGCCCTAAGCACTGACTGGCAAGAAACACTTTCATGGAAAGGGTTTGCCTAGCTTCCAAAAATTACGAATCTCCAGATAGCAAATATTTTTTCACCCAAACTGGATGATACTTTCAGGTAATGATCAGTACACTAAAGCGACTTGGTTCCCCAAATTTCGTTCTTCTTTGTTGATGCGTTCATTTCCAGTAACAGTTTGAATTTTTAGGTTTCACTCTGTTTTCTCCGATATTGATAGATGTATTTGGAACTCTAAATCCAACACGGTTTGTGCTAGCTTCTTGAAACTTGACACAGTAAAGTAGTTTCACGTTCTATCTCTATGGTTTGTTTCCTCTTGATGTAGCCCTAAGCACTGACTGGCGAGAAACACTTTCATGTAAAGGGGTTGCCAAGCTTCTAAAATTACGAATCTCCAGAAATCTCAGCAAATATTTTTTCACCCAAACTGGATGATACTTTCAGGTAATGATCAGTATACAAAGGCGACTTGGTTCCCCAAATTTCGTTCTTCTATGTTGAAGCGTTCATTTCCAGTAACAGTTTGAATTTTTAGGTTTCACTCTGTTTTCTCCTATATTGATAGATGTATTTGGAACTCTAAATCCAACACGGATTGGGCTAGCTTCTTCAAACTTGACACAGTAAAGTAGTTTCACGTTCTATCTCTATGTTTTGTTTCCTCTTGATGTAGCCCTAAGCACTGAAGGCGAGAAACACTTTCATGGAAAGGGGTTGCCAAGCTTCCAAAAATTACGAATCTCCAGAAATCTCAGCAAATATTTTTTCACCCAAACTGGATGATACTTTCAGGTAATGATGAGTACACGAAGGCGACTTGGTTCCCCAAATTTCGTTCTTCTATGTTGAAGCGTTCATTTCCAGTAACAGTTTGAATTTTTAGGTTTCACTCTTTTTTCTCCTATATTGATAGATGTATTTGGAACTCTAAATCCAACACGGTTTGTGCTAGCTTCTTGAAACTTGACACAGTAAAGTAGTTTCAAGTTTATCTCTATGGTTTGTTTCCTCTTAATGTAGCCCTAAGCAGTGACTGGCGAGAAGCACTTTCATGGAAAGGGGTTGCCAAGCTTCCAAAAATTACGAATCTCCAGAAATCTCAGCAAATATTTTTTCACCCAAGCTGGATGATACTTTCAGGTAATGATCAGTACACTAAGGCGACTTGGTTCCCCAAATTTCGTTCTTCTATTTTGAAGCGTTCATTTCCAGTAACAGTTTGAATTTTGAGGTTTCACTCTTTTTTCTCCTATATTGATAGATGTATTTGGAACTCTAAATCCAACACAGTTTGTGCTAGCTTCTTGAAACTTGACACAGTAAAGTAGTTTCACGTTCTATCTCTATGTTTTGTTTCCTCTTGATGTAGCCCTAAGCAGTGACAGGCGAGAAGCACTTTCATGGAAAGGGGTTGCCAAGCTTCCAAAAATTACGAATCTCCAGAAATCTCAGCCAATATTTTTTCACCCAAACTGGATGATACTTTCAGGTAATGATCAGTACACGAAGGCGACTTGGTTCCCCAAATTTCGTTCTTCTATGTTGAAGCGTTCATTTCCAGTAACAGTTTGAATTTTTAGGTTTCACTCTGTTTTCTCCTATATTGATAGATGTATTTGGAACTCTAAATCGAACACGGTTTGTGCTAGCTTCTTGAAACTTGACACAGTGAAGTAGTTTCACGTTCTATCTCTATGTTTTTTTTCCTCTTGATGTAGCCCTAAGCACTGACTGGCGAGAAACACTTTCATGGAAAGGGGTTGCGAAGCTTCCAAAAATTACGAATCTCCAGAAATCTCAGCAAATATTTTTTCACCCAAACTGGATGATACTTTCAGGTAATGATCAGTACACTAAGGCGACTTGGTTCCCCAAATTTCGTTCTTCTATGTTGAAGCGTTCATTTCCAGTAACAGTTTGAATTTTTAGGTATCACTCTGTTTTCTCCTATATTGATAGATGTATTTGGAACTCTAAATCCAACACGGTTTGTGCTAGCTTCTTGAAACTTGACACAGTAAAGTAGTTTCACGTTCTATCTCTATGTTTTGTTTCCTCTTGACGTAACCCTAAGCAGTGACTGGCGAGAAACACTTTCATGAAAAGGGGTTGCGAAGCTTCCAAAAATTACGAATCTCCAGAAATCTCAGCAAACATTTTTTCACCCAAACTGGATGATACTTTCAGGTAATGATCAGTAAACGAAGGCGACTTGGTTCCCCAAATTTCGTTCTTCTATGTTGAAGCGTTCATTTCCAGTAACAGTTTGAATTTTTAGGTATCACTCTGTTTTCTCCTATATTGATAGATGTATTTGGAACTCTAAATCCAACAAGGTTTGTGCTAGCTTCTTGAAACGTGACACAGTAAAGTAGTTTCACGTTCTATCACTATGTTTTGTTTCCTCTTGACGTAGCCCTAAGCAGTGACTGGCGAGAAACACTTTCATGGAAAGGGGTTGCCAAGCTTCCAAAAATTACGAATCTCCAGAAATCTCAGCAAATATTTTTTCACCCAAACTGGATGATACTTTCAGGTAATGATCAGTACACTAAGGCGACTTGGTTCCCCAAATTTCGTTCTTCTATGTTGAAGCGTTCATTTCCAGTAACAGTTTGAATTTTGAGGTTTCACTCTGTTTTCTCCTATATTGATAGATGTATTTGGAACTCTAAATCCAACACGGTTTGTGCTAGCTTCTTGAAACTTGACACAGTAAAGTAGTTTCACGTTCTATCTCTATGTTTTGTTTCCTCTTGATGTAGCCCTAAGCACTGACTTTCAAGATACACTTTCATGGAAAGGGTTTGCCTAGCTTCCAAAAATTACGAATCTCCAGATAGCAAATATTTTTTCACCCAAACTGGATGATACTTTCAGGTAATGATCAGTACACTAAGGCGACTTGGTTCCCCAAATTTCGTTCTTCTATGTTGAAGCGTTCATTTCCAGTAACAGTTTGAATTTTTAGGTTTCACTCTGTTTTCTCCTATATTGATAGATGTATTTGGAACTCTAAATCGAACACGGTTTTTGCTAGCTTCTTGAAACTTGACACACTAAAGTAGTTTCACGTTCTATCTCTATGGTTTGTTTCCTCTTGATGTAGCCCTAAGCACTGACTGGCGAGAAACACTTTCATGTAAAGGGGTTGCCAAGCTTCTGAAATTACGAATCTCCAGAAATCTCAGCCAATATTTTTTCACCCAAACTGGATGATACTTTCAGGTAATGATCAGTACACGAAGGCGACTTGGTTCCCCAAATTTCGTTCTTCTATGTTGAAGCGTTCATTTCCAGTAACAGTTTGAATTTTTAGGTTTCACTCTGTTTTCTCCTATATTGATAGATGTATTTGGAACTCTAAATCAAACACGGTTTGTGCTAGCTTCTTGAAACTTGACACAGTAAAGTAGTTTAACGTTCTATCTCTATGTTTTGTTTTCTCTTGATGTAGCCCTAAGCACTGACTGGCGAGAAACACTTTCATGGAAAGGGGTTGCAAAGCTTCCAAAAATTACGAATCTCCAGAAATCTCAGCCAATATTTTTTCAGCCAAACTGGATGATACTTTCAGGTAATGATCAGTAAACTAAGGCGACTTGGTTCCCCAAATTTCGTTCTTCTATGTTGAAGCGTTCATTTCCAGTAACAGTTTGAATGTTTAGGTATCACTCTGTTTTCTCCTATATTGATAGATGTATTTGGAACTCTAAATCCAACACGGTTTGTGCTAGCTTCTTGAAACGTGACACAGTAAAGTAGTTTCACGTTCTATCTCTATGTTTTGTTTCCTCTTGACGTAGCCCTAAGCAGTGACAGGCGAGAAGCACTTTCATGGAAAGGGGTTGCCAAGCTTCCAAAAATTACGAATCTCCAGAAATCTCAGCAAATATTTTTTCACCCAAACTGGATGATACTTTCAGGTAATGATCAGTACACGAAGGCGACTTGGTTCCCCAAATTTCGTTCTTCTATGTTGAAGCGTTCATTTCCAGTAACAGTTTGAATTTTGAGGTTTCACTCTGTTTTCTCCTATATTGATAGATGTATTTGGAACTCTAAATCCAACACGGTTTGTGCTAGCTTCTTGAAACTTGACACAGTAAAGTAGTTTCAGGTTCTATCTCTATGTTTTGTTTCCTCTTGATGTAGCCCTAAGCACTGAAGGCGAGAAACACTTTCATGGAAAGGGGTTTCCAAGCTTCCAAAAATTACGAATCTCCAGAAATCTCAGCCAATATTTTTTCACCCAAACTGGATGATACTTTCAGGTAATGATCAGTACACGAAGGCGACTTGGTTCCCCAAATTTCGTTCTTCTATGTTGAAGCGTTCATTTCCAGTAACAGTTTGAATTTTGAGGTTTCACTCTGTTTTCTCCTATATTGATAGATGTATTTGGAACTCTAAATCCAACACGGTTTGTGCTAGCTTCTTGAAACTTGACACAGTAAAGTAGTTTCACGTTCTATCTCTATGTTTTGTTTCCTCTTGATGTAGCCCTAAGCACTGACTTTCAAGATACACTTTCATGGAAAGGGTTTGCCTAGCTTCCAAAAATTACGAATCTCCAGATAGCAAATATTTTTTCACCCAAACTGGATGATACTTTCAGGTAATGATCAGTACACTAAGGCGACTTGGTTCCCCAAATTTCGTTCTTCTATGTTGAAGCGTTCATTTCCAGTAACAGTTTGAATTTTGAGGTTTCACTCTGTTTTCTCCTATATTGATAGATGTATTTGGAACTCTAAATCGAACACGGTTTTTGCTAGCTTCTTGAAACTTGACACAGTAAAGTAGTTTCAGGTTCTATCTCTATGGTTTGTTTCCTCTTGATGTAGCCCTAAGCACTGAAGGCGAGAAACACTTTCATGGAAAGGGGTTTCCAAGCTTCCAAAAATTACGAATCTCCAGAAATCTCAGCAAACATTTTTTCACCCAAACTGGATGATACTTTCAGGTAATGATCAGTAAACGAAGGCGACTTGGTTCCCCAAATTTCGTTCTTCTATGTTGAAGCGTTCATTTCCAGTAACAGTTTGAATTTTTAGGTATCACTCTGTTTTCTCCTATATTGATAGATGTATTTGGAACTCTAAATCCAACAAGGTTTGTGCTAGCTTCTTGAAACGTGACACAGTAAAGTAGTTTCACGTTCTATCACTATGTTTTGTTTCCTCTTGACGTAGCCCTAAGCAGTGACTGGCGAGAAACACTTTCATGGAAAGGGGTTGCCAAGCTTCCAAAAATTACGAATCTCCAGAAATCTCAGCAAATATTTTTTCACCCAAACTGGATGATACTTTCAGGTAATGATCAGTACACTAAGGCGACTTGGTTCCCCAAATTTCGTTCTTCTATGTTGAAGCGTTCATTTCCAGTAACAGTTTGAATTTTGAGGTTTCACTCTGTTTTCTCCTATATTGATAGATGTATTTGGAACTCTAAATCCAACACGGTTTGTGCTAGCTTCTTGAAACTTGACACAGTAAAGTAGTTTCACGTTCTATCTCTATGTTTTGTTTCCTCTTGATGTAGCCCTAAGCACTGACTTTCAAGATACACTTTCATGGAAAGGGTTTGCCTAGCTTCCAAAAATTACGAATCTCCAGATAGCAAATATTTTTTCACCCAAACTGGATGATACTTTCAGGTAATGATCAGTACACTAAGGCGACTTGGTTCCCCAAATTTCGTTCTTCTATGTTGAAGCGTTCATTTCCAGTAACAGTTTGAATTTTTAGGTTTCACTCTGTTTTCTCCTATATTGATAGATGTATTTGGAACTCTAAATCGAACACGGTTTTTGCTAGCTTCTTGAAACTTGACACACTAAAGTAGTTTCACGTTCTATCTCTATGGTTTGTTTCCTCTTGATGTAGCCCTAAGCACTGACTGGCGAGAAACACTTTCATGTAAAGGGGTTGCCAAGCTTCTGAAATTACGAATCTCCAGAAATCTCAGCCAATATTTTTTCACCCAAACTGGATGATACTTTCAGGTAATGATCAGTACACGAAGGCGACTTGGTTCCCCAAATTTCGTTCTTCTATGTTGAAGCGTTCATTTCCAGTAACAGTTTGAATTTTTAGGTTTCACTCTGTTTTCTCCTATATTGATAGATGTATTTGGAACTCTAAATCAAACACGGTTTGTGCTAGCTTCTTGAAACTTGACACAGTAAAGTAGTTTAACGTTCTATCTCTATGTTTTGTTTTCTCTTGATGTAGCCCTAAGCACTGACTGGCGAGAAACACTTTCATGGAAAGGGGTTGCAAAGCTTCCAAAAATTACGAATCTCCAGAAATCTCAGCCAATATTTTTTCAGCCAAACTGGATGATACTTTCAGGTAATGATCAGTAAACTAAGGCGACTTGGTTCCCCAAATTTCGTTCTTCTATGTTGAAGCGTTCATTTCCAGTAACAGTTTGAATTTTTAGGTATCACTCTGTTTTCTCCTATATTGATAGATGTATTTGGAACTCTAAATCCAACACGGTTTGTGCTAGCTTCTTGAAACGTGACACAGTAAAGTAGTTTCACGTTCTATCTCTATGTTTTGTTTCCTCTTGACGTAGCCCTAAGCAGTGACAGGCGAGAAGCACTTTCATGGAAAGGGGTTGCCAAGCTTCCAAAAATTACGAATCTCCAGAAATCTCAGCAAATATTTTTTCACCCAAACTGGATGATACTTTCAGGTAATGATCAGTACACGAAGGCGACTTGGTTCCCCAAATTTCGTTCTTCTATGTTGAAGCGTTCATTTCCAGTAACAGTTTGAATTTTGAGGTTTCACTCTGTTTTCTCCTATATTGATAGATGTATTTGGAACTCTAAATCCAACACGGTTTGTGCTAGCTTCTTGAAACTTGACACAGTAAAGTAGTTTCAGGTTCTATCTCTATGTTTTGTTTCCTCTTGATGTAGCCCTAAGCACTGAAGGCGAGAAACACTTTCATGGAAAGGGGTTTCCAAGCTTCCAAAAATTACGAATCTCCAGAAATCTCAGCCAATATTTTTTCACCCAAACTGGATGATACTTTCAGGTAATGATCAGTACACGAAGGCGACTTGGTTCCCCAAATTTCGTTCTTCTATGTTGAAGCGTTCATTTCCAGTAACAGTTTGAATTTTGAGGTTTCACTCTGTTTTCTCCTATATTGATAGATGTATTTGGAACTCTAAATCCAACACGGTTTGTGCTAGCTTCTTGAAACTTGACACAGTAAAGTAGTTTCACGTTCTATCTCTATGTTTTGTTTCCTCTTGATGTAGCCCTAAGCACTGACTTTCAAGATACACTTTCATGGAAAGGGTTTGCCTAGCTTCCAAAAATTACGAATCTCCAGATAGCAAATATTTTTTCACCCAAACTGGATGATACTTTCAGGTAATGATCAGTACACTAAGGCGACTTGGTTCCCCAAATTTCGTTCTTCTATGTTGAAGCGTTCATTTCCAGTAACAGTTTGAATTTTGAGGTTTCACTCTGTTTTCTCCTATATTGATAGATGTATTTGGAACTCTAAATCGAACACGGTTTTTGCTAGCTTCTTGAAACTTGACACAGTAAAGTAGTTTCAGGTTCTATCTCTATGGTTTGTTTCCTCTTGATGTAGCCCTAAGCACTGAAGGCGAGAAACACTTTCATGGAAAGGGGTTTCCAAGCTTCCAAAAATTACGAATCTCCAGAAATCTCAGCCAATATTTTTTCACCCAAACTGGATGATACTTTCAGGTAATGATCAGTACACGAAGGCGACTTGGTTCCCCAAATTTCGTTCTTCTATGTTGAAGCATTCATTTCCAGTAACAGTTTGAATTTTTAGGTTTCACTCTGTTTTCTCCTATATTGATAGATGTATTTGGAACTCTAAATCCAACACGGTTTGTGCTAGCTTCTTGAAACTTGACACAGTAAAGTAGTTTCACGTTCTATCTCTATGGTTTGTTTCCTCTTGATGTAGCCCTAAGCAGAGACTGGCGAGAAGCACTTTCATGGAAAGGGGTTGCCAAGCTTCCAAAAATTACGAATCTCCAGAAATCTCAGCAAATATTTTTTCACCCAAACTGGATGATACTTTCAGGTAATGATCAGTACACTAAGGCGACTTGGTTCCCCAAATTTCGTTCTTCTATGTTGAAGTGTTCATTTCCAGTAACAGTTTGAATTTTTAGGTTTCACTCTGTTCTCTCCTATATTGATAGATGTATTTGGAACTCTAAATCCAACACGGTTTGTGCTAGCTTCTTGAAACTTGACACAGTGAAGTAATTTCACGTTCTATCTCTATGTTTTGTTTCCTCTTGATGTAGCCCTAAGCACTGACTGGCGAGAAACACTTTCATGGAAAGGGGTTGCCAAGCTTCCAAAAATTACGAATCTCCAGAAATCTCAGCCAATATTTTTTCAGCCAAACTGGATGATACTTTCAGGTAATGATCAGTAAACGAAGGCGACTTGGTTCCCCAAATTTCGTTCTTCTATGTTGAAGCGTTCATTTCCAGTAACAGTTTGAATTTTTAGGTATCACTCTGTTTTCTCCTATATTGATAGATGTATTTGGAACTCTAAATCCAACAAGGTTTGTGCTAGCTTCTTGAAACGTGACACAGTAAAGTAGTTTCACGTTCTATCACTATGTTTTGTTTCTTCTTGACGTAGCCCTAAGCACTGACT
Organism: Spermophilus citellus; assembly: GCF_964194105.1. Lineage (NCBI taxonomy): Eukaryota > Metazoa > Chordata > Mammalia > Rodentia > Sciuridae > Spermophilus > Spermophilus citellus. Next base: position 48,310,269 of record NC_138187.1, on the reverse strand, counting down.
TTCAAGATACACTTTCATGGAAAGGGTTTGCCTAGCTTCCAAAAATTACGAATCTCCAGATAGCAAATATTTTTTCACCCAAACTGGATGATACTTTCAGGTAATGATCAGTACACTAAGGCGACTTGGTTCCCCAAATTTCGTTCTTCTATGTTGAAGCGTTCATTTCCAGTAACAGTTTGAATTTTTAGGTTTCACTCTGTTTTCTCCTATATTGATAGATGTATTTGGAACTCTAAATCGAACACGGTTTTTGCTAGCTTCTTGAAACTTGACACACTAAAGTAGTTTCACGTTCTATCTCTATGGTTTGTTTCCTCTTGATGTAGCCCTAAGCACTGACTGGCGAGAAACACTTTCATGTAAATTGGTTGCCAAGCTTCTAAAATTACGAATCTCCAGAAATCTCAGCCAATATTTTTTCACCCAAACTGGATGATACTTTCAGGTAATGATCAGTACACGAAGGCGACTTGGTTCCCCAAATTTCGTTCTTCTATGTTGAAGCGTTCATTTCCAGTAACAGTTTGAATTTTTAGGTTTCACTCTGTTTTCTCCTATATTGATAGATGTATTTGGAACTCTAAATCAAACACGGTTTGTGCTAGCTTCTTGAAACTTGACACAGTAAAGTAGTTTAACGTTCTATCTCTATGTTTTTTTTTCTCTTGATGTAGCCCTAAGCACTGACTGGCGAGAAACACTTTCATGGAAAGGGGTTGCAAAGCTTCCAAAAATTACGAATCTCCAGAAATCTCAGCCAATATTTTTTCAGCCAAACTGGATGATACTTTCAGGTAATGATCAGTAAACTAAGGCGACTTGGTTCCCCAAATTTCGTTCTTCTATGTTGAAGCGTTCATTTCCAGTAACAGTTTGAATTTTTAGGTATCACTCTGTTTTCTCCTATATTGATAGATGTATTTGGAACTCTAAATCCAACACGGTTTGTGCTAGCTTCTTGAAACGTGACACAGTAAAGTAGTTTCACGTTCTATCTCTATGTTTTGTTTCCTCTTGACGTAGCTTTAAGCAGTGACTGTCGAGAAACACTTTCATGGAAAGAGGTTGTCAAGCTTCCAAAAATTACGAATCTCCAGAAATCTCAGCAAATATTTTTTCACCCAAACTGGATGATACTTTCAGGTAATGATCAGTACACGAAGGCGACTTGGTTCCCCAAATTTCGTTCTTCTATGTTGAAGCGTTCATTTCCAGTAACAGTTTGAATTTTGAGGTTTCACTCTGTTTTCTCCTATATTGATAGATGTATTTGGAACTCTAAATCCAACACGGTTTGTGCTAGCTTCTTGAAACTTGACACAGTAAAGTAGTTTCAGGTTCTATCTCTATGTTTTGTTTCCTCTTGATGTAGCCCTAAGCACTGAAGGCGAGAAACACTTTCATGGAAAGGGGTTTCCAAGCTTCCAAAAATTACGAATCTCCAGAAATCTCAGCCAATATTTTTTCACCCAAACTGGATGATACTTTCAGGTAATGATCAGTACACGAAGGCGACTTGGTTCCCCAAATTTCGTTCTTCTATGTTGAAGCGTTCATTTCCAGTAACAGTTTGAATTTTTAGGTTTCACTCTGTTTTCTCCTATATTGATAGATGTATTTGGAACTCTAAATCCAACACGGTTTGTGCTAGCTTCTTGAAACTTGACACAGTAAAATAGTTTCACGTTCTATCTCTATGTTTTGTTTCCTCTTGATGTAGCCCTAAGCAGTGACTGGCGAGAAACACTTTCATGGAAAGGGGTTGCCAAGCTTCCAAAAATTACGAATCTCCAGAAATCTCAGCCAATATTTTTTCACCCAAACTGGATGATACTTTCAGATAATGATCAGAATACTAAGGCGACTTGGTTCCCCAAATTTCGTTCTTCTATGTTGAATCGTTCATTTCCAGTAACACTTTGAATTTTTAGGTATCACTCTGTTTTCTCCTATATTGATAGATGTATTTGGAACTCTAAATCCAACACGGTTTGTGCTAGCTTCTTGAAACTTGACACAGTAAAGTAGTTTCACGTTCTATCTCTATGTTTTGTTTCCTCTTGATGTAGCCCTAAGCAGTGACTGGCGAGAAACACTTTCATGGAAAGGGGTTTCCAAGCTTCCAAAAATTACGGATCTCCAGAAATCTCAGCAAATATTTTTTCACCCAAACTGGATGATACTTTCAGGTAATGATCAGTACACTAAGGCGACTTGGTTCCCCAAATTTCGTTCTTTTATGTTGAAGCGTTCATTTCCAGTAACAGTTTGAATTTTTGGGTTTCACTCTGTTTTCTCCTATATTGATAGATGTATTTGGAACTCTAAATCCAACACGGATTGTGCTAGCTTCTTGAAACTTGACACAGTAAAGTAGTTTCACGTTCTATCTCTATCGTTTGTTTCCTATTGATGTAGCCCTAAGCACTGACTGGCGAGAAACACTTTCATGGAAAGGGGTTGCCAAGCTTCCAAAAATTACGAATCTCCAGAAATCTCAGCCAATATTTTTTCACCCAAACTGGATGATACTTTCAGGTAATGATCAGTACACTAAGGAGACTTGGTTCCCCAAATTTCGTTCTTCTATGTTGAAGCGTTCATTTCCAGTAACAGTTTGAATTTTTAGGTTTCACTCTGTTTTCTCCTATATTGATAGATGTATTTGGAACTCTAAATCCAACACGGTTTGTGCTAGCTTCTTGAAACTTGACACAGTGAAGTAGTTTCACGTTCTATCTCTATGTTTTGTTTCCTCTTGATGTAGCCCTAAGCACTGAAGGCGAGAAACACTTTCATGGAAAGGGGTTGCCAAGCTTCCAAAAATTACAAATTCAGAAATCTCAGCCAATATTTTTTCACCCAAACTGGATGATACTTTCAGGTAATGATCAGTACACGAAGGCGACTTGGTTCCCCAAATTTCGTTCTTCTATGTTGAAGCGTTCATTTCCAGTAACAGTTTGAAATTTTAGGTTTCACTCTGTTTTCTCCTATATTGATAGATGTATTTGGAACTCTAAATCCAACACGGTTTGTGCTAGCTTCTTGAAACTTGACACAGTAACACTTCCAAAAATTACGAATCTCCAGAAATCTCAGCCAATATTTTTTCACCCAAACTGGATGATACTTTCAGGTAATGATCAGTAAATGAAGGCGACTTGGTTCCCCAAATTTCGTTCTTCTATGTTGAAGCGTTCATTTCCAGTAACAGTTTGAATTTTTAGGTTTCACTCTGTTTTCTCCTATATTGATAGATGTATTTGGAACTCTAAATCCGACACGGATTGTGCTAGCTTCTTGAAACTTGACACAGTAAAGTAGTTTCACGTTCTATCTCTATGTTTTGTTTCCTCTTGATGTAGCCCTAAGCACTGAAGGCGAGAAACACTTTCATGGAAAGGGGTTGCCAAGCTTCCAAAAATTACGAATCTCCAGAAATCTCAGCAAATATTTTTTCACCCAAACTGGATGATACTTTCAGGTAATGATCAGTACACGAAGGCGACTTGGTTCCCCAAATTTCGTTCTTCTATGTTCAAGCGTTCATTTCCAGTAACAGTTTGAATTTTTAGGTTTCACTCTGTTTTCTCCTATATTGATAGATGTATTTGGAACTCTAAATCCAACACGGTTTGTGCTAGCTTCTTGAAACTTGACACAGTAAAGTAGTTTCACGTTCTATCACTATGTTTTGTTTCCTCTTGATGTAGCCCTAAGCAGTGACTGGCGAGAAGCACTTTCATGGAAAGGGGTTGCCAAGCTTCCAAAAATTACGAATCTCCAGAAATCTCAGCAAATATTTTTTCACCCAAACTGGATGATACTTTCAGGTAATGATCAGTACACTAAGGCGACTTGGTTCCCCAAATTTCGTTCTTCTATGTTGAAGCGTTCATTTCCAGTAACACTTTGAATTTTTAGGTATCACTCTGTTTTCTCCTATATTGATAGATGTATTTGGAACTCTAAATCCAACACGGTTTGTGCTAGCTTCTTGAAACTTGACACAGTAAAGTAGTTTCACGTTCTATCTCTATGTTTTGTTTCCTCTTGATGTAGCCCTAAGCACTGAAGGCGAGAAACACTTTCATGGAAAGGGGTTGCCAAGCTTCCAAAAATTACGAATCTCCAGAAATCTCAGCCAATATTTTTTCACCCAAACTGGATGATACTTTCAGGTAATGATCAGTAAACGAAGGCGACTTGGTTCCCCAAATATCGTTCTTCTATGTTGAAGCGTTCATTTCCAGTAACAGTTTGAAATTTTAGGTTTCACTCTGTTTTCTCCTATATTCATAGATGTATTTGGAACTCTAAATCCAACACGGTTTGTGCTAGCTTCTTGAAACTTGACACAGTAAAGTAGTTTCACGTTCTATCTCTATGTTTTGTTTCCTCTTGATGTAGCCCTAAGCAGTGACTGGCGAGAAGCACTTTCATGGAAAGGGGTTGCCAAGCTTCCAAAAATTACGAATCTCCAGAAATCTCAGCCAATATTTTTTCACCCAAACAGGATGATACGTTCAGGTAAAGATCAGTACACTAAGGCGACTTGGTTCTCCAAATTTCGTTCTTCTATGTTGAAGCGTTCATTTCGAGTAACAGTTTGAATTTTTAGGTTTCACTCTGTTTTCTCCTATATTGATAGATGTATTTGGAACTCTAAATCCAACACGGTTTGTGCTAGCTTCTTGAAACTTGACACAGTAAAGTAGTTTCACGTTCTATCTCTATGTTTTGTTTCCTCTTGATGTAGCCCTAAGCAGTGACTGGCGAGAAGCACTTTCATGGAAAGGGATTGCCAAGCTTCCAAAAATTACGAATCTCCAGAAATCTCAGCAAATATTTTTTCACCCAAACTGGATGATACTTTCAGGTAATGATCAGTACACGAAGGCGACTTGGTTCCCCAAATTTCGTTCTTCTATGTTGAAGCGTTCATTTCCAGTAACAGTTTGAATTTTTAGGTATCACTCTGTTTTCTCCTATATTGATAGATGTATTTGGAACTCTAAATCCGACACGGATTGTGCTAGCTTTTTGAAACTTGACACAGTAAAGTAGTTTCACGTTCTATCTCTATGGTTTGTTTCCTCTTGATGTAGCCCTAAGCACTGACTGGCGAGAAACACTTTCATGGAAAGGGGTTGCCAAGCTTCCAAAAATTACGAATGTCCAGAAATCTCAGCCAATATATTTTCACCCAAACTGGATGATACTTTCAGGTAATGATCAGTACACTAAGGCGACTTGGTTCCCCAAATTTCGTTCTTCTATGTTGAAGCGTTCATTTCCAGTAACAGTTTGAATTTTTAGGTATCACTCTGTTTTCTCCTATATTGATAGATGTATTTGGAACTCTAAATCCAACACGGTTTGTGCTAGCTTCTTGAAACTTGACACAGTAAAGTAGTTTCACGTTCTATCTCTATATTTTGTTTCCTCTTGATGTAGCCCTAAGCACTGAAGGCGAGAAACACTTTCATGGAAAGGGGTTGCCAAGCTTCCAAAATTTACGAATCTCCAGAAATCTCAGCCAATATATTTTCACCCAAACTGGATGATACTTTCAGGTAATGATCAGTAAACGAAGGCGACTTGGTTCCCCAATTTCGTTCTTCTATGTTGAAGCGTTCATTTCCAGTAACAGTTTGAATTTTTAGGTTTCACTCTGTTTTCTCCTATATTGATAGATGTATTTGGAACTCTAAATCCAACACGGTTTGTGCTAGCTTCTTGAAACTTGACACAGTAAAGTAGTTTCACGTTCTATCTCTATGTTTTGTTTCCTCTTGATGTAGCTCTAAGCAGTGACTGGCGAGAAGCACTTTCATGGAAAGGGGTTGCCAAGTTTCCAAAAATTACGAATCTCCAGAAATCTCAGCCAATATTTTTTCACCCAAACAGGATGATACTTTCAGGTAAAGATCAGTACACTAAGGCGACTTGGTTCTCCAAATTTCGTTCTTCTATGTTGAAGCGTTCATTTCCAGTAACACTTTGAATTTTTAGGTATCACTCTGTTTTCTCCTATATTGATAGATGTATTTGGAACTCTAAATCCAACACGGTTTGTGCTAGCTTCTTGAAACTTGACACAGTAAAGTAGTTTCACGATCTATCTCTATGTTTTGTTTCCTCTTGATGTAGCCCTAAGCACTGAAGGCGAGAAACACTTTCATGGAAAGGGGTTGCCAAGCTTCCAAAAATTACGAATCTCCAGAAATCTCAGCCAATATTTTTTCACCCAAACTGGATGATACTTTCAGGTAATGATCAGTAAACGAAGGCGACTTGGTTCCCCAAATTTCGTTCTTCTATGTTGAAGCGTTCATTTCCAGTAACAGTTTGAATTTTTAGGTTTCACTCTGTTTTCTCCTATATTGATAAATGTATTTGGAACTCTAAATCCAACACGGTTTGTGCTAGCTTCTTGAAACTTGACACAGTAAAGTAGTTTCACGTTCTATCTCTATGTTTTGTTTCCTCTTGATGTAGCCCTAAGCAGTGACTGGCGAGAAGCACTTTCATGGAAAGGGGTTGCCAAGCTTCCAAAAATTACGAATCTCCAGAAATCTCAGCCAATATTTTTTCACCCAAACAGGATGATACTTTCAGGTAATGATCAGTACACTAAGGCAACTTGGTTCTCCAAATTTCGTTCTTCTATGTTGAAGCGTTCATTTCCAGTAACACTTTGAATTTTTAGGTATCACTCTGTTTTCTCCTATATTGATAGATGTATTTGGAACTCTAAATCCAACACGGTTTGTGCTAGCTTCTTGAAACTTGACACAGTAAAGTAGTTTCACGATCTATCTCTATGTTTTGTTTCCTCTTGATGTAGCCCTAAGCACTGAAGGCGAGAAACACTTTCATGGAAAGGGGTTGCCAAGCTTCCAAAAATTACGAATCTCCAGAAATCTCAGCCAATATTTTTTCACCCAAACTGGATGATACTTTCAGGTAATGATCAGTAAACGAAGGCCACTTGGTTCCCCAAATTTCGTTCTTCTATGTTGAAGCGTTCATTTCCAGTAACAGTTTGAATTTTTAGGTTTCACTCTGTTTTCTCCTATATTGATACATGTACTTGGAACTCTAAATCCAACACGGTTTGTGCTAGCTTCTTGAAACTTGACACAGTAAAGTAGTTTCACGTTCTATCTCTATGGTTTGTTTCCTCTTGATGTACCCTAAGCACTGACTGGCGAGAAACACTTTCAAGGAAAGGGGTTGCCAAGCTTCCAAAAATTACGAATCTCCAGAAATCTCAGCAAATATTTTTTCACCCAACCTGGATGATACTTTCAGGTAATGATCAGTAAACGAGGGCGACTTGGTTCCCCAAATTTCGTTCTTCTATGTTGAAGCGTTCATTTCCAGTAACAGTTTGAATTTTTAGGTTTCACTCTGTTTTCTCCTATATTGATAGATGTATTTGGAACTCTAAATCCAACACGGTTTGTGCTAGCTTCTTGAAACTTGACACAGTAAAGTAGTTTCACGATCTATCTCTATGTTTTGTTTCCTCTTGATGTAGCCCTAAGCACTGAAGGCGAGAAACACTTTCATGGAAAGGGGTTGCCAAGCTTCCAAAAATTACGAATCTCCAGAAATCTCAGCCAATATTTTTTCACCCAAACTGGATGATACTTTCAGGTAATGATCAGTAAACGAAGGCGACTTGGTTCCCCAAATTTCGTTCTTCTATGTTGAAGCGTTCATTTCCAGTAACAGTTTGAATTTTTAGGTTTCACTCTGTTTTCTCCTATATTGATACATGTACTTGGAACTCTAAATCCAACACGGTTTGTGCTAGCTTCTTGAAACTTGACACAGTAAAGTAGTTTCACGTTCTATCTCTATGGTTTGTTTCCTCTTGATGTACCCTAAGCACTGACTGGCGAGAAACACTTTCAAGGAAAGGGGTTGCCAAGCTTCCAAAAATTACGAATCTCCAGAAATCTCAGCAAATATTTTTTCACCCAACCTGGATGATACTTTCAGGTAATGATCAGTACACGAAGGCGACTTGGTTCCCCAAATTTCGTTCTTCTATGTTGAAGCGTTCATTTCCAGTAACAGTTTGAATTTTGAGGTTTCACTCTGTTTTCTCCTATATTGATAGATGTATTTGGAACTCTAAATCCGACACGGATTGTGCTAGCTTCTTGAAACTTGACACAGTAAAGTAGTTTCACGTTCTATCCCTATGGTTTGTTTCCACTTGATGTAGCCCTAAGCACTGACTGGCGAGAAACACTTTCATGGAAAGGGGTTGCCAAGCTTCCAAAAATTACGAATCTCCAGAAATCTCAGCCAATATATTTTCACCCAAACTGGATGATACTTTCAGGTAATGATCAGTACACTAAGGCGACTTGGTTCCCCAAATTTCGTTCTTCTATGTTGAAGCGTTCATTTCCAGTAACACTTTGAATTTTTAGGTATCACTCTGTTTTCTCCTATATTGATAGATGTATTTGGAACTCTAAATCCAACACGGTTTGTGCTAGCTTCTTGAAACTTGTCACAGTAAAGTTGTTTCACGTTCTATCTCTATGTTTTGTTTCCTCTTGATGTAGCTCTAAGCAGTGACTGGCGAGAAGCACTTTCATGGAAAGGGGTTGCCAAGCTTCCAAAAATTACGAATCTCCAGAAATCTCAGCCAATATTTTTTCACCCAAACAGGATGATACTTTCAGGTAAAGATCAGTACACTAAGACGACTTGGTTCTCCAAATTTCGTTCTTCTATGTTGAAGCGTTCATTTCCAGTAACACTTTGAATTTTTAGGTATCACTCTGTTTTCTCCTATATTGATAGATGTATTTGGAACTCTAAATCCAACACGGTTTGTGCTAGCTTCTTGAAACTTGACACAGTAAAGTAGTTTCACGATCTATCTCTATGTTTTGTTTCCTCTTGATGAAGCCCTAAGCACTGAAGGCGAGAAACACTTTCATGGAAAGGGGTTGCCAAGCTTCCAAAAATTACGAATCTCCAGAAATCTCAGCCAATATTTTTTCACCCAAACTGGATGATACTTTCAGGTAATGATCAGTAAACGAAGGAGACTTGGTTCCCCAAATTTCGTTCTTCTATGTTGAAGCGTTCATTTCCAGTAACAGTTTGAATTTTTAGGTTTCACTCTGTTTTCTCCTATATTGATAGGTGTATTTGGAACTCTAAATCCAACACGGTTTGTGCTAGCTTCTTGAAACTTGACACAGTAAAGTAGTTTCACGTTCTATCTCTATGGTTTGTTTCCTCTTGATGTAGCCCTAAGCAGTGACTGGCGAGAAGCACTTTCATGGAAAGGGGTTGCCAAGCTTCCAAAAATTACGAATCTCCAGAAATCTCAGCCAATATTTTTTCACCCAAACAGGATGATACTTTCAGGTAATGATCAGTACACTAAGGCAACTTGGTTCTCCAAATTTCGTTCTTCTATGTTGAAGCGTTCATTTCCAGTAACACTTTGAATTTTTAGGTATCACTCTGTTTTCTCCTATATTGATAGATGTATTTGGAACTCTAAATCCAACACGGTTTGTGCTAGCTTCTTGAAACTTGACACAGTAAAGTAGTTTCACGATCTATCTCTATGTTTTGTTTCCTCTTGATGTAGCCCTAAGCACTGAAGGCGAGAAACACTTTCATGGAAAGGGGTTGCCAAGCTTCCAAAAATTACGAATCTCCAGAAATCTCAGCCAATATTTTTTCACCCAAACTGGATGATACTTTCAGGTAATGATCAGTAAACGAAGGCCACTTGGTTCCCCAAATTTCGTTCTTCTATGTTGAAGCGTTCATTTCCAGTAACAGTTTGAATTTTTAGGTTTCACTCTGTTTTCTCCTATATTGATACATGTACTTGGAACTCTAAATCCAACACGGTTTGTGCTAGCTTCTTGAAACTTGACACAGTAAAGTAGTTTCACGTTCTATCTCTATGGTTTGTTTCCTCTTGATGTACCCTAAGCACTGACTGGCGAGAAACACTTTCAAGGAAAGGGGTTGCCAAGCTTCCAAAAATTACGAATCTCCAGAAATCTCAGCAAATATTTTTTCACCCAACCTGGATGATACTTTCAGGTAATGATCAGTAAACGAGGGCGACTTGGTTCCCCAAATTTCGTTCTTCTATGTTGAAGCGTTCATTTCCAGTAACAGTTTGAATTTTTAGGTTTCACTCTGTTTTCTCCTATATTGATAGATGTATTTGGAACTCTAAATCCAACACGGTTTGTGCTAGCTTCTTGAAACTTGACACAGTAAAGTAGTTTCACGATCTATCTCTATGTTTTGTTTCCTCTTGATGTAGCCCTAAGCACTGAAGGCGAGAAACACTTTCATGGAAAGGGGTTGCCAAGCTTCCAAAAATTACGAATCTCCAGAAATCTCAGCCAATATTTTTTCACCCAAACTGGATGATACTTTCAGGTAATGATCAGTAAACGAAGGCGACTTGGTTCCCCAAATTTCGTTCTTCTATGTTGAAGCGTTCATTTCCAGTAACAGTTTGAATTTTTAGGTTTCACTCTGTTTTCTCCTATATTGATACATGTACTTGGAACTCTAAATCCAACACGGTTTGTGCTAGCTTCTTGAAACTTGACACAGTAAAGTAGTTTCACGTTCTATCTCTATGGTTTGTTTCCTCTTGATGTACCCTAAGCACTGACTGGCGAGAAACACTTTCAAGGAAAGGGGTTGCCAAGCTTCCAAAAATTACGAATCTCCAGAAATCTCAGCAAATATTTTTTCACCCAACCTGGATGATACTTTCAGGTAATGATCAGTACACGAAGGCGACTTGGTTCCCCAAATTTCGTTCTTCTATGTTGAAGCGTTCATTTCCAGTAACAGTTTGAATTTTGAGGTTTCACTCTGTTTTCTCCTATATTGATAGATGTATTTGGAACTCTAAATCCGACACGGATTGTGCTAGCTTCTTGAAACTTGACACAGTAAAGTAGTTTCACGTTCTATCCCTATGGTTTGTTTCCACTTGATGTAGCCCTAAGCACTGACTGGCGAGAAACACTTTCATGGAAAGGGGTTGCCAAGCTTCCAAAAATTACGAATCTCCAGAAATCTCAGCCAATATATTTTCACCCAAACTGGATGATACTTTCAGGTAATGATCAGTACACTAAGGCGACTTGGTTCCCCAAATTTCGTTCTTCTATGTTGAAGCGTTCATTTCCAGTAACACTTTGAATTTTTAGGTATCACTCTGTTTTCTCCTATATTGATAGATGTATTTGGAACTCTAAATCCAACACGGTTTGTGCTAGCTTCTTGAAACTTGACACAGTAAAGTTGTTTCACGTTCTATCTCTATGTTTTGTTTCCTCTTGATGTAGCTCTAAGCAGTGACTGGCGAGAAGCACTTTCATGGAAAGGGGTTGCCAAGCTTCCAAAAATTACGAATCTCCAGAAATCTCAGCCAATATTTTTTCACCCAAACAGGATGATACTTTCAGGTAAAGATCAGTACACTAAGGCGACTTGGTTCTCCAAATTTCGTTCTTCTATGTTGAAGCGTTCATTTCCAGTAACACTTTGAATTTTTAGGTATCACTCTGTTTTCTCCTATATTGATAGATGTATTTGGAACTCTAAATCCAACACGGTTTGTGCTAGCTTCTTGAAACTTGACACAGTAAAGTAGTTTCACGATCTATCTCTATGTTTTGTTTCCTCTTGATGAAGCCCTAAGCACTGAAGGCGAGAAACACTTTCATGGAAAGGGGTTGCCAAGCTTCCAAAAATTACGAATCTCCAGAAATCTCAGCCAATATTTTTTCACCCAAACTGGATGATACTTTCAGGTAATGATCAGTAAACGAAGGAGACTTGGTTCCCCAAATTTCGTTCTTCTATGTTGAAGCGTTCATTTCCAGTAACAGTTTGAATTTTTAGGTTTCACTCTGTTTTCTCCTATATTGATAGGTGTATTTGGAACTCTAAATCCAACACGGTTTGTGCTAGCTTCTTGAAACTTGACACAGTAAAGTAGTTTCACGTTCTATCTCTATGGTTTGTTTCCTCTTGATGTAGCCCTAAGCAGTGACTGGCGAGAAGCACTTTCATGGAAAGGGGTTGCCAAGCTTCCAAAAATTACGAATCTCCAGAAATCTCAGCCAATATTTTTTCACCCAAACAGGATGATACTTTCAGGTAATGATCAGTACACTAAGGCAACTTGGTTCTCCAAATTTCGTTCTTCTATGTTGAAGCGTTCATTTCCAGTAACACTTTGAATTTTTAGGTATCACTCTGTTTTCTCCTATATTGATAGATGTATTTGGAACTCTAAATCCAACACGGTTTGTGCTAGCTTCTTGAAACTTGACACAGTAAAGTAGTTTCACGATCTATCTCTATGTTTTGTTTCCTCTTGATGTAGCCCTAAGCACTGAAGGCGAGAAACACTTTCATGGAAAGGGGTTGCCAAGCTTCCAAAAATTACGAATCTCCAGAAATCTCAGCCAATATTTTTTCACCCAAACTGGATGATACTTTCAGGTAATGATCAGTAAACGAAGGCCACTTGGTTCCCCAAATTTCGTTCTTCTATGTTGAAGCGTTCATTTCCAGTAACAGTTTGAATTTTTAGGTTTCACTCTGTTTTCTCCTATATTGATACATGTACTTGGAACTCTAAATCCAACACGGTTTGTGCTAGCTTCTTGAAACTTGACACAGTAAAGTAGTTTCACGTTCTATCTCTATGGTTTGTTTCCTCTTGATGTACCCTAAGCACTGACTGGCGAGAAACACTTTCAAGGAAAGGGGATGCCAAGCTTCCAAAAATTACGAATCTCCAGAAATCTCAGCAAATATTTTTTCACCCAACCTGGATGATACTTTCAGGTAATGATCAGTAAACGAGGGCGACTTGGTTCCCCAAATTTCGTTCTTCTATGTTGAAGCGTTCATTTCCAGTAACAGTTTGAATTTTTAGGTTTCACTCTGTTTTCTCCTATATTGATAGATGTATTTGGAACTCTAAATCCAACACGGTTTGTGCTAGCTTCTTGAAACTTGACACAGTAAAGTAGTTTCACGATCTATCTCTATGTTTTGTTTCCTCTTGATGTAGCCCTAAGCACTGAAGGCGAGAAACACTTTCATGGAAAGGGGTTGCCAAGCTTCCAAAAATTACGAATCTCCAGAAATCTCAGCCAATATTTTTTCACCCAAACTGGATGATACTTTCAGGTAATGATCAGTACACTAAGGCGACTTGGTTCCCCAAATTTCGTTCTTCTATGTTGAAGCGTTCATTTCCAGTAACACTTTGAATTTTGAGGTTTCACTCTGTTTTCTCCTATATTGATAGATGTATTTGGAACTCTAAATCCAACACGGTTTGTGCTAGCTTCTTGAAACTTGACACAGTAAAGTAGTTTCACGTTCTATCTCTATGGTTTGTTTCCTCTTGATGTAGCCCTAAGCAGTGACTGGCGAGAAGCACTTTCATGGAAAGGGGTTGCCAAGCTTCCAAAAATTACGAATCTCCAGAAATCTCAGCCAATATTTTTTCACCAAACTGGATGATACTTTCAGGTAATGATCAGTACACTAAGGCGACTTGGTTCTCCAAATTTCGTTCTTCAATGTTGAAGCGTTCATTTCCAGTAACACTTTGAATTTTTAGGTATCACTCTGTTTTCTCCTATATTGATAGATGTATTTGGAACTCTAAATCCAACACGGTTTGTGCTAGCTTCTTGAAACTTGACACAATAAAGTAGTTTCACGATCTATCTCTATGTTTTGTTTCCTCTTGATGTAGCCCTAAGCACTGAAGGCGAGAAACACTTTCATGGAAAGGGGTTGCCAAGCTTCCAAAAATTACGAATCTCCAGAAATCTCAGCCAATATTTTTTCACCCAAACTGGATGATACTTTCAGGTAATGATCAGTAAACAAAGGCGACTTGGTTCCCCAAATTTCGTTCTTCTATATTGAAGCGTTCATTTCCAGTAACAGTTTGAATTTGTAGGTTTCACTCTGTTTTCTCCTATATTGATAGATATATTTGGAAATCTAAATCCAACACGGTTTGTGCTAGCTTCTTGAAACTTGACACAGTAAAGTAGTTTCACGTTCTATCTCTATGGTTTGTTTCCTCTTGATGTACCCTAAGCACTGACTGGCGAGAAACACTTTCAAGGAAAGGGGTTGCCAAGCTTCCAAAAATTACGAATCTCCAGAAATCTCAGCAAATATTTTTTCACCCAAACTGGATGATACTTTCAGGTAATGATCAGTAAACGAAGGCGACTTGGTTCCCCAAATTTCGTTCTTCTATGTTGAAGCGTTCATTTCCAGTAACAGTTTGAATTTTTAGGTTTCACTCTGTTTTCTCCTATATTGATAGATGTATTTGGAACTCTAAATCCAACACGGTTTGTGCTAGCTTCTTGAAACTTGACACAGTAAAGTAGTTTCACGTTCTATCTCTATGTTTTGTTTCCTCTTGATGTAGCCCTAAGCAGTGACTGGCGAGAAGCACTTTCATGGAAAGGGGTTGCCAAGCTTCCAAAAATTACGAATCTCCAGAAATCTCAGCAAATATTTTTTCACCCAAACTGGATGATACTTTCAGGTAATGATCAGTACACGAAGGCGACTTGGTTCCCCAAATTTCGTTCTTCTATGTTGAAGCGTTCATTTCCAGTAACACTTTGAATTTTTAGGTATCACTCTGTTTTCTCCTATATTGATAGATGTATTTGGAACTCTAAATCCAACACGGTTTGTGCTAGCTTCTTGAAACTTGACACAGTAAAGTAGTTTCACGTTCTATCTCTATGTTTTGTTTCCACTTGATGTAGCCCTAAGCAGTGATTGGCGAGAAACACTTTCATGGAAAGGGGTTGCCAAGCTTCCAAAAATTACGAATCTCCAGAAATATCAGCAAATATTTTTTCACCCAAACTGGATGATACTTTCAGGTAATGATCAGTACACTAAGGCGACTTGGTTCCCCAAATTTCGTTCTTCTATGTTGAAGCGTTCATTTCCAGTAACAGTTTGAATTTTGAGGTTTCACTCTGTTTTCTCCTATATTGATAGATGTATTTGGAACTCTAAATCCAACACGGTTTGTGCTAGCTTCTTGAAACTTGACACAGTAAAGTAGTTTCACGTTCTATCTCTATGTTTTGTTTCCTCTTGATGTAGCCCTAAGCACTGAAGGCGAGAAACACTTTCATGGAAAGGGGTTGCCAAGCTTCCAAAAATTACGAATCTCCAGAAATCTCAGCCAATATTTTTTCACCCAAACTGGATGATACTTTCAGGTAATGATCAGTAAACGAAGGCGACTTGGTTCCCCAAATTTCGTTCTTCTATGTTGAAGCGTTCATTTCCAGTAACACTTTGAATTTTTAGGTTTCACTCTGTTTTCTCCTATATTGATAGATGTATTTGGAACTCTAAATCCAACACGGTTTGTGCTAGCTTCTTGAAACTTGACACAGTAAAGTAGTTTCACGTTCTATCTCTATGGTTTGTTTCCTCTTGATGTAGCCCTAAGCAGTGACTGGCGAGAAGCACTTTCATGGAAAGGGGTTGCCAAGCTTCCAAAAATTACGAATCTCCAGAAATCTCAGTCAATATTTTTTCACCCAAACAGGATGATACTTTCAGGTAATGATCAGTACACTAAGGCGACTTGGTTCTCCAAATTTCGTTCTTCTATGTTGAAGCGTTCATTTCCAGTAACACTTTGAATTTTTAGGTATCACTCTGTTTTCTCCTATATTGATAGATGTATTTGGAACTCTAAATCCAACACGGTTTGTGCTAGCTTCTTGAAACTTGACACAGTAAAGTAGTTTCACGATCTATCTCTATGTTTTGTTTCCTCTTGATGTAGCCCTAAGCACTGAAGGCGAGAAACACTTTCATGGAAAGGGGTTGCCAAGCTTCCAAAAATTACGAATCTCCAGAAATCGCAGGGAATATTTTTTAACCCAAACTGGATGATACTTTCAGGTAATGATCAGTAAACGAAGGCGACTTGGTTCCCCAAATTTCGTTCTTCTATGTTGAAGCGTTCATTTCCAGTAACAGTTTGAATTTTTAGGTTTCACTCTGTTTTCTCCTATATTGATAGATGTATTTGGAACTCTAAATCCAACACGGTTTGTGCTAGCTTCTTGAAACTTGACACAGTAAAGTAGTTTCACGTTCTATCTCTATGGTTTGTTTCCTCTTTATGTAGCTCTAAGCAGTGACTGGCGAGAAGCACTTTCATGGAAAGGGGTTGCCAAGCTTCCAAAAATTACGAATCTCCAAAAATCTCAGCCAATATTTTTTCACCCAAACAGGATGATACTTTCAGGTAAAGATCAGTACACTAAGGCGACTTTGTTCTCCAAATTTCGTTCTTCTATGTTGAAGCGTTCATTTCCAGTAACACTTTGAATTTTTAGGTATCACTCTGTTTTCTCCTATATTGATAGATGTATTTGGAACTCTAAATCCAACACGGTTTGTGCTAGCTTCTTGAAACTTGACACAGTAAAGTAGTTTCACGATCTATCTCTATGTTTTGTTTCCTCTTGATGTAGCCCTAAGCACTGAAGGCGAGAAACACTTTCATGGAAAGGGGTTGCCAAGCTTCCAAAAATTACGAATCTCCAGAAATCTCAGCCAATATTTTTTCACCCAAACTGGATGATACTTTCAGGTAATGATCAGTAAACGAAGGCGACTTGGTTCCCCAAATTTCGTTCTTCTATGTTAAAGCGTTCATTTCCAGTAACACTTTGAATTTTTAGGTTTCACTCTGTTTTCTCCTATATTGATAGATGTATTTGGAACTCTAAATCCAACACGGTTTGTGCTAGCTTCTTGAAACTTGACACAGTAAAGTAGTTTCACGTTCTATCTCTATGGTTTGTTTCCTCTTCATGTAGCCCTAAGCAGTGACTGGCGAGAAGCACTTTCATGGAAAGGGGTTGCCAAGCTTCCAAAAATTACGAATCTCCAGAAATCTCAGCCAATATTTTTTCACCCAAACAGGATGATACTTTCAGGTAATGATCAGTACACTAAGGCGACTTGGTTCTCCAAATTTCGTTCTTCTATGTTGAAGCGTTCATTTCCAGTAACACTTTGAATTTTTAGGTATCACTCTGTTTTCTCCTATATTGATAGATGTATTTGGAACTCTAAATCCAACACGGTTTGTGCTAGCTTCTTGAAACTTGACACAGTAAAGTAGTTTCACGATCTATCTCTATGTTTTGTTTCCTCTTGATGTAGCCCTAAGCACTGAAGGCGAGAAACACTTTCATGGAAAGGGGTTGCCAAGCTTCCAAAAATTACGAATCTCCAGAAATCTCAGCCAATATTTTTTCACCCAAACTGGATGATACTTTCAGGTAATGATCAGTAAACGAAGGTGACTTGGTTCCCCAAATTTCGTTCTTCTATGTTGAAGCGTTCATTTCCAGTAACACTTTGAATTTTTAGGTTTCACTCTGTTTTCTCCTATATTGATAGATGTATTTGGAACTCTAAATCCAACACGGTTTGTGCTAGCTTCTTGAAACTTGACACAGTAAAGTAGTTTCACGTTCTATCTCTATGGTTTGTTTCCTCTTGATGTAGCCCTAAGCAGTGACTGGCGAGAAGCACTTTCATGGAAAGGGGTTGCCAAGCTTCCAAAAATTACGAATCTCCAGAAATCTCAGCCAATATTTTTTCACCCAAACAGGATGATACTTTCAGGTAATGATCAGTACACTAAGGCGACTTGGTTCTCCAAATTTCGTTCTTCTATGTTGAAGCGTTCATTTCCAGTAACACTTTGAATTTTTAGGTATCACTCTGTTTTCTCCTATATTGATAGATGTATTTGGAACTCTAAATCCAACACGGTTTTTGCTAGCTTCTTGAAACTTGACACAGTAAAGTAGTTTCACGATCTATCTCTATGTTTTGTTTCCTCTTGATGTAGCCCTAAGCACTGAAGGCGAGAAACACTTTCATTGAAAGGGGTTGCCAAGCTTCCAAAAATTACGAATCTCCAGAAATCTCAGCCAATATTTTTTCACCCAAACTGGATGATACTTTCATTTTATGATCAGTAAACGAAGGCGACTTGGTTCCCCAAATTTCGCTCTTCTATGTTGAAGCGTTCATTTCCAGTAACAGTTTGAATTTTTAGGTTTCACTCTGTTTTCTCCTATATTGATACATGTACTTGGAACTCTAAATCCAACACGGTTTGTGCTAGCTTCTTGAAACTTGACACAGTAAAGTAGTTTCACGTTCTATCTCTATGGTTTGTTTCCTCTTGATGTACCCTAAGCACTGACTGGGGAGAAACACTTTCAAGGAAAGGGGTTGCCAAGCTTCCAAAAATTACGAATCTCCAGAAATCTCAGCAAATATTTTTTCACCCAAACTGGATGATACTTTCAGGTAATGATCAGTAAACGAAGGCGACTTGGTTCCCCAAATTTCGTTCTTCTATGTTGAAGCGTTCATTTCCAGTAACAGTTTGAATTTTTAGGTTTCACTCTGTTTTCTCCTATATTGATAGATGTATTTGGAACTCTAAATCCAACACGGTTTGTGCTAGCTTCTTGAAACTTGACACAGTAAAGTAGTTTCACGATCTATCTCTATGTTTTGTTTCCTCTTGATGTAGCCCTAAGCACTGAAGGCGAGAAACACTTTCATGGAAAGGGGTTGCCAAGCTTCCAAAAATTACGAATCTCCAGAAATCTCAGCCAATATTTTTTCACCCAAACTGGATGATACTTTCAGGTAATGATCAGTACACTAAGGCGACTTGGTTCCCCAAATTTCGTTCTTCTATGTTGAAGCGTTCATTTCCAGTAACACTTTGAATTTTTAGGTATCACTCTGTTTTCTCCTATATTGATAGATGTATTTGGAACTCTAAATCCAACACGGTTTGTGCTAGCTTCTTGAAACTTGACACAGTAAAGTAGTTTCACGTTCTATCTCTATGTTTTGTTTCCTCTTGATGTAGCCCTAAGCACTGAAGGCGAGAAACACTTTCATGGAAAGGGGTTGCCAAGCTTCCAAAAATTACGAATCTCCAGAAATCTCAGCCAATATTTTTTCACCCAAACTGGATGATACTTTCAGGTACTGATCAGTAAACGAAGGCGACTTGGTTCCCCAAATTTCGTTCTTCTATGTTGAAGCGTTCATTTCCAGTAACAGTTTGAATTTTTAGGTTTCACTCTGTTTTCTCCTATATTGATAGATGTATTTGGAACTCTAAATCCAACACGGTTTGTGCTAGCTTCTTGAAACTTGACACAGTAAAGTAGTTTCACGTTCTATCTCTATGTTTTGTTTCCTCTTGATGTAGCTCTAAGCAGTGACTGGCGAGAAGCACTTTCATGGAAAGGGGTTGCCAAGCTTCCAAAAATTACGAATCTCCAGAAATCTCAGCCAATATTTTTTCACCCAAACAGGATGATACTTTCAGGTAAAGATCAGTACACTAAGGCGACTTGGTTCTCCAAATTTCGTTCTTCTATGTTGAAGCGTTCATTTCCAGTAACACTTTGAATTTTTAGGTATCACTCTGTTTTCTCCTATATTGATAGATGTATTTGGAACTCTAAATCCAACACGGTTTGTGCTAGCTTCTTGAAACTTGACACAGTAAAGTAGTTTCACGATCTATCTCTATGTTTTGTTTCCTCTTGATGTAGCCCTAAGCACTGAAGGCGAGAAACACTTTCATGGAAAGGGGTTGCCAAGCTTCCAAAAATTACGAATCTCCAGAAATCTCAGCCAATATTTTTTCACCCAAACTGGATGATACTTTCAGGTAATGATCAGTACACGAAGGCGACTTGGTTCCCCAAATTTCGTTCTTCTATGTTGAAGCGTTCATTTCCAGTAACACTTTGAATTTTTAGGTTTCACTCTGTTTTCTCCTATATTGATAGATGTATTTGGAACTCTAAATCCAACACGGTTTGTGCTAGCTTCTTGAAACTTGACACAGTAAAGTAGTTTCACGTTCTATCTCTATGGTTTGTTTCCTCTTGATGTAGCCCTAAGCAGTGACTGGCGAGAAGCACTTTCATGGAAAGGGGTTGCCAAGCTTCCAAAAATTACGAATCTCCAGAAATCTCAGCCAATATTTTTTCACCCAAACAGGATGATACTTTCAGGTAATGATCAGTACACTAAGGCGACTTGGTTCTCCAAATTTCGTTCTTCTATGTTGAAGCGTTCATTTCCAGTAACACTTTGAATTTTTAGGTATCACTCTGTTTTCTCCTATATTGATAGATGTATTTGGAACTCTAAATCCAACACGGTTTGTGCTAGCTTCTTGAAACTTGACACAGTAAAGTAGTTTCACGATCTATCTCTATGTTTTGTTTCCTCTTGATGTAGCCCTAAGCACTGAAGGCGAGAAACACTTTCATGGAAAGGGGTTGCCAAGCTTCCAAAAATTACGAATCTCCAGAAATCTCAGCCAATATTTTTTCACCCAAACTGGATGATACTTTCAGGTAATGATCAGTAAACGAAGGCGACTTGGTTCCCCAAATTTCGTTCTTCTATGTTGAAGCGTTCATTTCCAGTAACAGTTTGAATTTTTAGGTTTCACTCTGTTTTCTCCTATATTGATACATGTACTTGGAACTCTAAATCCAACACGGTTTGTGCTAGCTTCTTGAAACTTGACACAGTAAAGTAGTTTCACGTTCTATCTCTATGGTTTGTTTCCTCTTGATGTACCCTAAGCACTGACTGGCGAGAAACACTTTCAAGGAAAGGGGTTGCCAAGCATCCAAAAATTACGAATCTCCAGAAATCTCAGCAAATATTTTTTCACCCAAACTGGATGATACTTTCAGGTAATGATCAGTACACTAAGGCGACTTGGTTCCCCAAATTTCGTTCTTCTATGTTGAAGCGTTCATTTCCAGTAACACTTTGAATTTTTAGGTATCACTCTGTTTTCTCCTATATTGATAGATGTATTTGGAACTCTAAATCCAACACGGTTTGTGCTAGCTTCTTGAAACTTGACACAGTAAAGTAGTTTCACGTTCTATCTCTATGTTTTGTTTCCTCTTGATGTAGCCCTAAGCACTGAAGGCGAGAAACACTTTCATGGAAAGGGGTTGCCAAGCTTCCAAAAATTACGAATCTCCAGAAATCTCAGCCAATATTTTTTCACCCAAACTGGATGATACTTTCAGGTAATGATCAGTAAACGAAGGCGACTTGGTTCCCCAAATTTCGTTCTTCTATGTTGAAGCGTTCATTTCCAGTAACAGTTTGAATTTTTAGGTTTCACTCTGTTTTCTCCTATATTGATAGATGTATTTGGAACTCTAAATCCAACACGGTTTGTGCTAGCTTCTTGAAACTTGACACAGTAAAGTAGTTTCACGTTCTATCTCTATGTTTTGTTTCCTCTTGATGTAGCTCTAAGCAGTGACTGGCGAGAAGCACTTTCATGGAAAGGGGTTGCCAAGCTTCCAAAAATTACGAATCTCCAGAAATCTCAGCCAATATTTTTTCACCCAAACAGGATGATACTTTCAGGTAAAGATCAGTACACTAAGGCGACTTGGTTCTCCAAATTTCGTTCTTCTATGTTGAAGCGTTCATTTCCAGTAACACTTTGAATTTTTAGGTATCACTCTGTTTTCTCCTATATTGATAGATGTATTTGGAACTCTAAATCCAACACGGTTTGTGCTAGCTTCTTGAAACTTGACACAGTAAAGTAGTTTCACGATCTATCTCTATGTTTTGTTTCCTCTTGATGTAGCCCTAAGCACTGAAGGCGAGAAACACTTTCATGGAAAGGGGTTGCCAAGCTTCCAAAAATTACGAATCTCCAGAAATCTCAGCCAATATTTTTTCACCCAAACTGGATGATACTTTCAGGTAATGATCAGTAAACGAAGGCGACTTGGTTCCCAAATTTCGTTCTTCTATGTTGAAGCGTTCATTTCCAGTAACACTTTGAATTTTTAGGTTTCACTCTGTTTTCTCCTATATTGATAGATGTATTTGGAACTCTAAATCCAACACGGTTTGTGCTAGCTTCTTGAAACTTGACACAGTAAAGTAGTTTCACGTTCTATCTCTATGGTTTGTTTCCTATTGATGTAGCCCTAAGCAGTGACTGGCGAGAAGCACTTTCATGGAAAGGGGTTGCCAAGCTTCCAAAAATTACGAATCTCCAGAAATCTCAGCCAATATTTTTTCACCCAAACAGGATGATACTTTCAGGTAATGATCAGTACACTAAGGCGACTTGGTTCTCCAAATTTCGTTCTTCTATGTTGAAGCGTTCATTTCCAGTAACACTTTGAATTTTTAGGTATCACTCTGTTTTCTCCTATATTGATAGATGTATTTGGAACTCTAAATCCAACACGGTTTGTGCTAGCTTCTTGAAACTTGACACAGTAAAGTAGTTTCACGATCTATCTCTATGTTTTGTTTCCTCTTGATGTAGCCCTAAGCACTGAAGGCGAGAAACACTTTCATGGAAAGGGGTTGCCAGGCTTCCAAAAATTACGAATCTCCAGAAATCTCAGCCAATATTTTTTCACCCAAACTGGATGATACTTTCAGGTAATGATCAGTAAACGAAGGCGACTTGGTTCCCCAAATTTCGTTCTTCTATGTTGAAGCGTTCATTTCCAGTAACAGTTTGAATTTTTAGGTTTCACTCTGTTTTCTCCTATATTGATAGATGTATTTGGAACTCTAAATCCAGCACGGTTTGTGCTAGCTTCTTGAAACTTGACACAGTAAAGTAGTTTCACGTTCTATCTCTATGTTTTGTTTCCTCTTGATGTACCCTAAGCACTGACTGGCGAGAAACACTTTCAAGGAAAGGGGTTGCCAAGCATCCAAAAATTACGAATCTCCAGAAATCTCAGCAAATATTTTTTCACCCAAACTGGATGATACTTTCAGGTAATGATCAGTACACTAAGGCGACTTGGTTCCCCAAATTTCGTTCTTCTATGTTGAAGCGTTCATTTCCAGTAACACTTTGAATTTTTAGGTATCACTCTGTTTTCTCCTATATTGATAGATGTATTTGGAACTCTAAATCCAACACGGTTTGTGCTAGCTTCTTGAAACTTGACACAGTAAAGTAGTTTCACGTTCTATCTCTATGTTTTGTTTCCTCTTGATGTAGCCCTAAGCACTGAAGGCGAGAAACACTTTCATGGAAAGGGGTTGCCAAGCTTCCAAAAATTACGAATCTCCAGAAATCTCAGCCAATATTTTTTCACCCAAACTGGATGATACTTTCAGGTAATGATCAGTAAACGAAGGCGACTTGGTTCCCCAAATTTCGTTCTTCTATGTTGAAGCGTTCATTTCCAGTAACAGTTTGAATTTTTAGGTTTCACTCTGTTTTCTCCTATATTGATAGATGTATTTGGAACTCTAAATCCAACACGGTTTGTGCTAGCTTCTTGAAACTTGACACAGTAAAGTAGTTTCACGTTCTATCTCTATGGTTTGTTTCCTCTTGATGTAGCTCTAAGCAGTGACTGGCGAGAAGCACTTTCATGGAAAGGGGTTGCCAAGCTTCCAAAAATTACGAATCTCCAGAAATCTCAGCCAATATTTTTTCACCCAAACAGGATGATACTTTCAGGTAAAGATCAGTACACTAAGGCGACTTGGTTCTCCAAATTTCGTTCTTCTATGTTGAAGCGTTCATTTCCAGTAACACTTTGAATTTTTAGGTATCACTCTGTTTTCTCCTATATTGATAGATGTATTTGGAACTCTAAATCCAACACGGTTTGTGCTAGCTTCTTGAAACTTGACACAGTAAAGTAGTTTCACGATCTATCTCTATGTTTTGTTTCCTCTTGATGTAGCCCTAAGCACTGAAGGCGAGAAACACTTTCATGGAAAGGGGTTGCCAAGCTTCCAAAAATTACGAATCTCCAGAAATCTCAGCCAATATTTTTTCACCCAAACTGGATGATACTTTCAGGTAATGATCAGTAAACGAAGGCGACTTGGTTCCCCAAATTTCGTTCTTCTATGTTGAAGCGTTCATTTCCAGTAACACTTTGAATTTTTAGGTTTCACTCTGTTTTCTCCTATATTTGATAGATGTATTTGGAACTCTAAATCCAACACGGTTTGTGCTAGCTTCTTGAAACTTGACACAGTAAAGTAGTTTCACGTTCTATCTCTATGGTTTGTTTCCTATTGATGTAGCCCTAAGCAGTGACTGGCGAGAAGCACTTTCATGGAAAGGGGTTGCCAAGCTTCCAAAAATTACGAATCTCCAGAAATCTCAGCCAATATTTTTTCACCCAAACAGGATGATACTTTCAGGTAATGATCAGTACACTAAGGCGACTTGGTTCTCCAAATTTCGTTCTTCTATGTTGAAGCGTTCATTTCCAGTAACACTTTGAATTTTTAGGTATCACTCTGTTTTCTCCTATATTGATAGATGTATTTGGAACTCTAAATCCAACACGGTTTGTGCTAGCTTCTTGAAACTTGACACAGTAAAGTAGTTTCACGATCTATCTCTATGTTTTGTTTCCTCTTGATGTAGCCCTAAGCACTGAAGGCGAGAAACACTTTCATGGAAAGGGGTTGCCAGGCTTCCAAAAATTACGAATCTCCAGAAATCTCAGCCAATATTTTTTCACCCAAACTGGATGATACTTTCAGGTAATGATCAGTAAACGAAGGCGACTTGGTTCCCCAAATTTCGTTCTTCTATGTTGAAGCGTTCATTTCCAGTAACAGTTTGAATTTTTAGGTTTCACTCTGTTTTCTCCTATATTGATAGATGTATTTGGAACTCTAAATCCAGCACGGTTTGTGCTAGCTTCTTGAAACTTGACACAGTAAAGTAGTTTCACGTTCTATCTCTATGTTTTGTTTCCTCTTTATGTAGCTCTAAGCAGTGACTGGCGAGAAGCACTTTCATGGAAAGGGGTTGCCAAGCTTCCAAAAATTACGAATCTCCAGAAATCTCAGCCAATATTTTTTCACCCAAACAGGATGATACTTTCAGGTAAAGATCAGTACACTAAGGCGACTTGGTTCTCCAAATTTCGTTCTTCTATGTTGAAGCGTTCATTTCCAGTAACACTTTGAATTTTTAGGTATCACTCTGTTTTCTCCTATATTGATAGATGTATTTGGAACTCTAAATCCAACACGGTTTGTGCTAGCTTCTTGAAACTTGACACAGTAAAGTAGTTTCACGATCTATCTCTATGTTTTGTTTCCTCTTGATGTAGCCCTAAGCACTGAAGGCGAGAAACACTTTCATGGAAAGGGGTTGCCAAGCTTCCAAAAATTACGAATCTCCAGAAATCTCAGCCAATATTTTTTCACCCAAACTGGATGATACTTTCAGGTAATGATCAGTAAACGAAGGCGACTTGGTTCCCCAAATTTCGTTCTTCTATGTTGAAGCGTTCATTTCCAGTAACACTTTGAATTTTTAGGTTTCACTCTGTTTTCTCCTATATTGATAGATGTATTTGGAACTCTAAATCCAACACGGTTTGTGCTAGCTTCTTGAAACTTGACACAGTAAAGTAGTTTCACGTTCTATCTCTATGGTTTGTTTCCTCTTCATGTAGCCCTAAGCAGTGACTGGCGAGAAGCACTTTCATGGAAAGGGGTTGCCAAGCTACCAAAAATTACGAATCTCCAGAAATCTCAGCCAATATTTTTTCACCCAAACAGGATGATACTTTCAGGTAATGATCAGTACACTAAGGCGACTTGGTTCTCCAAATTTCGTTCTTCTATGTTGAAGCGTTCATTTCCAGTAACACTTTGAATTTTTAGGTATCACTCTGTTTTCTCCTATATTGATAGATGTATTTGGAACTCTAAATCCAACACGGTTTGTGCTAGCTTCTTGAAACTTGACACAGTAAAGTAGTTTCACGATCTATCTCTATGTTTTGTTTCCTCTTGATGTAGCCCTAAGCACTGAAGGCGAGAAACACTTTCATGGAAAGGGGTTGCCAAGCTTCCAAAAATTACGAATCTCCAGAAATCTCAGCCAATATTTTTTCACCCAAACTGGATGATACTTTCAGGTAATGATCAGTAAACGAAGGCGACTTGGTTCCCCAAATTTCGTTCTTCTATGTTGAAGCGTTCATTTCCAGTAACACTTTGAATTTTTAGGTTTCACTCTGTTTTCTCCTATATTGATAGATGTATTTGGAACTCTAAATCCAACACGGTTTGTGCTAGCTTCTTGAAACTTGACACAGTAAAGTAGTTTCACGTTCTATCTCTATGGTTTGTTTCCTCTTGATGTAGCCCTAAGCAGTGACTGGCGAGAAGCACTTTCATGGAAAGGGGTTGCCAAGCTTCCAAAAATTACGAATCTCCAGAAATCTCAGCCAATATTTTTTCACCCAAACAGGATGATACTTTCAGGTAATGATCAGTACACTAAGGCGACTTGGTTCTCCAAATTTCGTTCTTCTATGTTGAAGCGTTCATTTCCAGTAACACTTTGAATTTTTAGGTATCACTCTGTTTTCTCCTATATTGATAGATGTATTTGGAACTCTAAATCCAACACGGTTTGTGCTAGCTTCTTGAAACTTGACACAGTAAAGTAGTTTCACGATCTATCTCTATGTTTTGTTTCCTCTTGATATAGCCCTAAGCACTGAAGGCGAGAAACACTTTCATGGAAAGGGGTTGCCAAGCTTCCAAAAATTACGAATCTCCAGAAATCTCAGCCAATATTTTTTCACCCAAACTGGATGATACTTTCAGGTAATGATCAGTAAACGAAGGCGACTTGGTTCCCCAAATTTCGTTCTTCTATGTTGAAGCGTTCATTTCCAGTAACACTTTGAATTTTTAGGTTTCACTCTGTTTTCTCCTATATTGATAGATGTATTTGGAACTCTAAATCCAACACGGTTTGTGCTAGCTTCTTGAAACTTGACACAGTAAAGTAGTTTCACGTTCTATCTCTATGGTTTGTTTCCTCTTGATGTACCCTAAGCACTGACTGGCGAGAAACACTTTCAAGGAAAGGGGTTGCCAAGCTTCCAAAAATTACGAATCTCCAGAAATCTCAGCAAATATTTTTTCACCCAAACTGGATGATACTTTCAGGTAATGATCAGTAAACGAAGGCGACTTGGTTCCCCAAATTTCGTTCTTCTATGTTGAAGCGTTCATTTCCAGTAACAGTTTGAATTTTTAGGTTTCACTCTGTTTTCTCCTATATTGATAGATGTATTTGGAACTCTAAATCCAACACGGTTTGTGCTAGCTTCTTGAAACTTGACACAGTAAAGTAGTTTCACGTTCTATCTCTATGTTTTGTTTCCTCTTGATGTAGCTCTAAGCAGTGACTGGCGAGAAGCACTTTCATGGAAAGGGGTTGCCAAGCTTCCAAAAATTACAAATCTCCAGAAATCTCAGCCAATATTTTTTCACCCAAACAGGATGATACTTTCAGGTAAAGATCAGTACACTAAGGCGACTTGGTTCTCCAAATTTCGTTCTTCTATGTTGAAGCGTTCATTTCCAGTAACACTTTGAATTTTTTGGTATCACTCTGTTTTCTCCTATATTGATAGATGTATTTGGAACTCTAAATCCAACACGGTTTGTGCTAGCTTCTTGAAACTTGACACAGTAAAGTAGTTTCACGATCTATCTCTATGTTTTGTTTCCTCTTGATGTAGCCCTAAGCACTGAAGGCGAGAAACACTTTTATGGAAAGGGGTTGCCAAGCTTCCAAAAATTACGAATCTCCAGAAATCTCAGCCAATATTTTTTCACCCAAACTGGATGATACTTTCAGGTAATGATCAGTAAACGAAGGCGACTTGGTTCCCCAAATTTCGTTCTTCTATGTTGAAGCGTTCATTTCCAGTAACACTTTGAATTTTTAGGTTTCACTCTGTTTTCTCCTATATTGATAGATGTATTTGGAACTCTAAATCCAACACGGTTTGTGCTAGCTTCTTGAAACTTGACACAGTAAAGTAGTTTCACGTTCTATCTCTATGGTTTGTTTCCTCTTGATGTAGCCCTAAGCAGTGACTGGCGAGAAGCACTTTCATGGAAAGGGGTTGCCAAGCTTCCAAAAATTACGAATCTCCAGAAATCTCAGCCAATATTTTTTCACCCAAACAGGATGATACTTTCAGGTAATGATCAGTACACTAAGGCGACTTGGTTCTCCAAATTTCGTTCTTCTATGTTGAAGCGTTCATTTCCAGTAACACTTTGAATTTTTAGGTATCACTCTGTTTTCTCCTATATTGATAGATGTATTTGGAACTCTAAATCCAACACGGTTTGTGCTAGCTTCTTGAAACTTGACACAGTAAAGTAGTTTCACGATCTATCTCTTTGTTTTGTTTCCTCTTGATGTAGCCCTAAGCACTGAAGGCGAGAAACACTTTCATGGAAAGGGGTTGCCAAGCTTCCAAAAATTACGAATCTCCAGAAATCTCAGCCAATATTTTTTCACCCAAACTGGATGATACTTTCAGGTAATGATAAGTAAACGAAGGCGACTTGGTTCCCCAAATTTCGTTCTTCTATGTTGAAGCGTTCATTTCCAGTAACAGTTTGAATTTTTAGGTTTCACTCTGTTTTCTCCTATATTGATAGATGTATTTGGAACTCTAAATCCAACACGGTTTGTGCTAGCTTCTTGAAACTTGACACAGTAAAGTAGTTTCATGTTCTATCTCTACGTTATGTTTCCTCTTGATGTAGCCCTAAGCAGTGACTGGCGAGAAACACTTTCATGGAAAGGGGTTGCCAAGCTTCCAAAAATTACGAATCTCCAGAAATCTCAGCAAATATTTTTTCACCCAAACAGGATGATACTTTCAGGTAATGATCAGTACACTAAGGCGACTTGGTTCCCCAAATTTCGTTCTTCTATGTTGAAGCGTTCATTTCCAGTAACACTTTGAATTTTTAGGTTTCACTCTGTTTTCTCCTATATTGATAGATGTATTTGGAACTCTAAATCCAACACGGTTTGTGCTAGCTTCTTGAAACTTGACACAGTAAAGTAGTTTCACGTTCTATCTCTATGGTTTGTTTCCTCTTGATGTAGCCCTAAGCACTGAAGGCGAGAAACACTTTCATGGAAAGGGGTTGCCAAGCTTCCAAAAATTACGAATCTCCAGAAATCTCAGCCAATATTTTTTCACCCAAACTGGATGATACTTTCAGGTAATGATCAGTACACTAAGGCGACTTGGTTCCCCAAATTTCGTTCTTCTATGTTGAAGCATTCATTTCCAGTAACACTTTGAAATTTTAGGTATCACTCTGTTTTCTCCTATTTTGATAGATGTATTTGGAACTCTAAATCCAACACGGTTTGTGCTAGCTTCTTGAAACTTGACACAGTAAAGTAGTTTCACGTTCTATCTCTATGTTTTGTTTCCTCTTGATGTAGCCCTAAGCACTGAAGGCGAGAAACACTTTCATGGAAAGGGGTTGCCAAGCTTCCAAAAATTACGAATCTCCGGAAATCTCAGCCAATATTTTTTCACCCAAACTGAATGATACTTTCAGGTAATGATCAGTAAACGAAGGCGACTTGGTTCCCCAAATTTCGTTCTTCTATGTTGAAGCGTTCATTTCCAGTAACAGTTTGAATTTTTAGGTTTCACTCTGTTTTCTCCTATATTGATAGATGTATTTGGAAATCTAAATCCAACACGGTTTGTGCTAGCTTCTTGAAACTTGACACAGTAAAGTAGTTTCACGTTCTATCTCTATGTTTTGTTTCCTCTTGATGTAGCCCTAAGCAGTGACTGGCGAGAAGCACTTTCATGGAAAGGGGTTGCCAAGCTTCCAAAAATTACGAATCTCCAGAAATCTCAGCCAATATTTTTTCACCCAAACAGGATGATACTTTCAGGTAAAGATCAGTACACTAAGGCGACTTGGTTCTCCAAATTTCGTTCTTCTATGTTGAAGCGTTCATTTCCAGTAACACTTTGAATTTTTAGGTATCACTCTGTTTTCTCCTATATTGATAGATGTATTTGGAACTCTAAATTCAACACGGTTTGTGCTAGCTTCTTGAAACTTGACACAGTAAAGTAGTTTCACGATCTATCTCTATGTTTTGTTTCCTCTTGATGTAGCCCTAAGCACTGAAGGCGAGAAACACTTTCATGGAAAGGGGTTGCCAAGCTTCCAAAAATTACGAATCTCCAGAAATCTCAGCCAATATTTTTTCACCCAAACTGGATGATACTTTCAGGTAAGGATCAGTAATCGAAGGCGACTTGGTTCCCCAAATTTCGTTCTTCTATGTTGAAGCGTTCATTTCCAGTAACAGTTTGAATTTTTAGGTTTCACTCTGTTTTCTCCTATATTGATAGATGTATTTGGAACTCTGAATCCAACACGGTTGTGCTAGCTTCTTGAAACTTGACACAGTAAAGTAGTTTCACGTTCTATCTCTATGGTTTGTTTCCTCTTGATGTAGCCCTAAGCAGTGACTGGCGAGAAGCACTTTCATGGAAAGGGGTTGCCAAGCTTCCAAAAATTACGAATCTCCAGAAATCTCAGCCAATATTTTTTCACCCAAACAGGATGATACTTTCAGGTAATGATCAGTACACTAAGGCGACTTGGTTCTCCAAATTTCGTTCTTCTATATTGAAGCGTTCATTTCCAGTAACACTTTGAAGTTTTAGGTATCACTCTGTTTTCTCCTATATTGATAGATGTATTTGGAACTCTAAATCCAACACGGTTTGTGCTAGCTTCTTGAAACTTGACACAGTAAAGTAGTTTCACGATCTATCTCTATGTTTTGTTTCCTCTTGATGTAGCCCTAAGCACTGAAGGCGAGAAACACTTTCATGGAAAGGGGTTGCCAAGCTTCCAAAAATTACGAATCTCCAGAAATCTCAGCCAATATTTTTTCACCCAAACTGGATGATACTTTCAGGTAATGATCAGTAAACGAAGGCGACTTGGTTCCCCAAATTTCGTTCTTCTATGTTGAAGCGTTCATTTCCAGTAACAGTTTGAATTTTTAGGTTTCACTCTGTTTTCTCCTATATTGATAGATGTATTTGGAACTCTAAATCCAACACGGTTTGTGCTAGCTTCTTGAAACTTGACACAGTAAAGTAGTTTCACGTTCTATCTGTATGTTTTGTTTCCTCTTGATGTAGCCCTAAGCAGTGACTGGCGAGAAGCACTTTCATGGAAAGGGGTTGCCAAGCTTCCAAAAATTACGAATCTCCAGAAATCTCAGCAAATATTTTTTCACCCAAACTGGATGATACTTTCAGGTAATGATCAGTACACTAAGGCGACTTGGTTCCCCAAATTTCGTTCTTCTATGTTGAAGCGTTCATTTCCAGTAACACTTTGAATTTTTAGGTATCACTCTGTTTTCTCCTATATTGATAGATGTATTTGGAACTCTAAATCCAACACGGTTTGTGCTAGCTTCTTGAAACTTGACACAGTAAAGTAGTTTCACGTTCTATCTCTATGTTTTGTTTCCTCTTGATGTAGCCCTAAGCACTGAAGGCGAGAAACACTTTCATGGAAAGAGGTTGCCAAGCTTCCAAAAATTACGATTCTCCAGAAATCTCAGCCAATATTTTTTCACCCAAATTGGATGATACTTTCAGGTAATGATCAGCAAACGAAGGCGACTTGGTTCCCCAAATTTCGTTCTTCTATGTTGAAGCGTTCATTTCCAGTAACAGTTTGAATTTTTAGGTTTCACTCTTTTTTCTCCTATATTGATACATGTACTTGGAACTCTAAATCCAACACGGTTTGTGCTAGCTTCTTGAAACTTGACACAGTAAAGTAGTTTCACGTTCTATCTCTATGGTTTGTTTCCTCTTGATGTACCCTAAGCACTGACTGGCGAGAAACACTTTCAAGGAAAGGGGTTGCCAAGCTTCCAAAAATTACGAATCTCCAGAAATCTCAGCAAATATTTTTTCACCCAAACTGGATGATACTTTCAGGTAATGATCAGTACACTAAGGCTACTTGGTTCCCCAAATTTCGTTCTTCTATGTTGAAGCGTTGATTTCCAGTAACAGTTTGAATTTTTAGGTTTCACTCTGTTTTCTCCTATATTGATAGATGTATTTGGAACTCTAAATCCGACACGGTTTGTGCTAGCTTCTTGAAACTTGACACAGTAAAGTAGTTTCACGTTCTATCTCTATGTTTTGTTTCCTCTTGATGTAGCCCTAAGCAGTGACTGGCGAGAAGCACTTTCATGGAAAGGGGTTGCCAAGCTTCCAAAAATTACGAATCTCCAGAAATCTCAGCAAATATTTTTTCACCCAAACTGGATGATACTTTCAGGTAATGATCAGTACACGAAGGCGACTTGGTTCCCCAAATTTCGTTCTTCTATGTTGAAGCGTTCATTTCCAGTAACAGTTTGAATTTTTAGGTATCACTCTGTTTTCTCCTATATTGATAGATGTATTTGGAACTCTAAATCCGACACGGATTGTGCTAGCTTTTTGAAACTTGACACAGTAAAGTAGTTTCACGTTCTATCTCTATGGTTTGTTTCCTCTTGATGTAGCCCTAAGCACTGACTGGCGAGAAACACTTTCATGGAAAGGGGTTGCCAAGCTTCCAAAAATTACGAATCTCCAGAAATCTCAGCCAATATTTTTTCACCCAAACTGGATGATACTTTCAGGTAATGATCAGTACACTAAGGCGACTTGGTTCCCCAAATTTCGTTCTTCTATGTTGAAGCGTTCATTTCCAGTAACACTTTGAATTTTTAGGTATCACTCTGTTTTCTCCTATATTGATAGATGTATTTGGAACTCTAAATCCAACACGGTTTGTGCTAGCTTCTTGAAACTTGACACAGTAAAGTAGTTTCACGTTCTATCTCTATGTTTTGTTTCCTCTTGATGTAGCCCTAAGCACTGAAGGCAAGAAACACTTTCATGGAAAGGGGTGGCCAAGCTTCCAAAAATTACGAATCTCCAGAAATCTCAGCCAATATTTTTTCACCCAAACTGGATGATACTTTCAGGTAATGATCAGTAAACGAAGGCGACTTGGTTCCCCAAATTTCGTTCATCTATGTTGAAGCGTTCATTTCCAGTAACAGTTTGAATTTTTAGGTTTCACTCTGTTTTCTCCTATATTGATAGATGTTTTTGGAACTCTAAATCCAGCACGGTTTGTGCTAGCTTCTTGAAGCTTGACACAGTAAAGTAGTTTCACGTTCTATCTATGTTTTGTTTCCTCTTGATGTAGCCCTAAGCAGTGACTGGCGAGAAGCACTTTCATGGAAAGGGGTTGCCAAGCTTCCAAAAATTATGAATCTCCAGAAATCTCAGCCAATATTTTTTCACCCAAACAGGATGATACTTTCAGGTAATGATCAGTACACTAAGGCGACTTGGTTCCCCAAATTTCGTTCTTCTATGTTGAAGCGTTCATTTCCAGTAACACTTTGAATTTTTAGGTATCACTCTGTTTTCTCCTATATTGATAGATGTATTTGGAACTCTAAATCCAACACGGTTTGTGCTAGCTTCTTGAAACTTGACACAGTAAAGTAGTTTCACGTTCTATCTCTATGTTTTGTTTCCTCTTGATGTAGCCCTAAGCAGTGACTGGTGAGAAGCACTTTCATGGAAAGGAGTTGCCAAGCTTCCAAAAATTACGAATCTCCAGAAATCTCAGCAAATATTTTTTCACCCAAACTGGATGATACTTTCAGGTAATGATCAGTACACTAAAGCGACTTGGTTCCCCAAATTTCGTTCTTCTATGTTGAAGCGTTCATTTCCAGTAACACTTTGAATTTTTAGGTTTCACTCTGTTTTCTCCTATATTGATAGATGTATTTGGAACTCTAAATCCAACACGGTTTGTGCTAGCTTCTTGAAACTTGACACAGTAAAGTAGTTTCATGTTCTATCTCTACGTTTTGTTTCCTCTTGATGTAGCCCTAAGCAGTGAAGGCGAGAAACACTTTCATGGAAAGGGGTTGCCAAGCTTCCAAAAATTACGAATCTCCAGAAATCTCAGCCAATATTTTTTCACCCAAACTGGATGATACTTTCAGGTAATGATCAGTACACGAAGGCGACTTGATTCCCCAAATTTCGTTCTTCTATGTTGAAGCGTTCATTTCCAGTAACAGTTTGAATTTTTAGGTTTCACTCTTTTTTCTCCTATATTGATAGATGTATTTGGAACTCTAAATCCAACACGGTTTGTGCTAGCTTCTTGAAACTTGACACAGTAAAGTCGTTTCACGTTCTATCTCTATGGTTTGTTTCCTCTTAATGTAGCCCTAAGCAGTGACTGGCGAGAAGCACTTTCATGGAAAGGGGTTGCCAAGCTTCCAAAAATTACGAATCTCCAGAAATCTCTGCCAATATTTTTTCACCCAAACTGGATGATACTTTCAGGTAATGATCACTACACTAATGCGACTTGGTTCCCCAAATTTCGTTCTTCTATGTTGAAGCGTTCATTTCCAGTAACAGTTTGAATTTTTAGGTTTCACTCTGTTTTCTCCTATATTGATAGATGTATTTGGAACTCTAAATCCAACACGGTTTGTGCTAGCTTCTTGAAACTTGACACAGTAAAGTAGTTTCATGTTCTATCTCTACGTTTTGTTTCCTCTTGATGTAGCCCTAAGCACTGAAGGCGAGAAACACTTTCATGGAAAGGGGTTGCCAAGCTTCCAAAAATTACGAATCTCCAGAAATCTCAGCCAATATTTTTTCACCCAAACTGGATGATACTTTCAGGTAATGAACAGTACACTAAGGCGACTTGGTTCCCCAAATTTCGTTCTTCTATGTTGAAGCGTTCATTTCCAGTAACACTTTGAATTTTTAGGTATCACTCTGTTTTCTCCTATTTTGATAGATGTATTTGGAACTCTAAATCCAACACGGTTTGTGCTAGCTTCTTGAAACTTGACACAGTAAAGTAGTTTCACGTTCTATCTCTATGTTTTGTTTCCTCTTGATGTAGCCCTAAGCACTGAAGGCGAGAAACACTTTCATGGAAAGGTGTTGCCAAGCTTCCAAAAATTACGAATCTCCAGAAATCTCAGCCAATATTTTTTCACCCAAACTGGATGATACTTTCAGGTAATGATCAGTAAACGAAGGCGACTTGGTTCCCCAAATTTCGTTCTTCTATGTTGAAGAGTTCATTTCCAGTAACAGTTTGAATTTTTAGGTTTCACTCTGTTTTCTCCTATATTGATAGATGTATTTGGAAATCTAAATCCAACACGGTTTGTGCTAGCTTCTTGAAACTTGACACAGTAAAGTAGTTTCACGTTCTATCTCTATGTTTTGTTTCCTCTTGATGTAGCCCTAAGCAGTGACTGGCGAGAAGCACTTTCATGGAAAGGGGTTGCCAAGCTTCCAAAAATTACGAATCTCCAGAAATCTCAGCCCATATTTTTTCACCCAAACAGGATGATACTTTCAGGTAAAGATCAGTACACTAAGGCGACTTGGTTCTCCAAATTTCGTTTTTCTATGTTGAAGCGTTCATTTCCAGTAACACTTTGAATTTTTAGGTATCACTCTGTTTTCTCCTATATTGATAGATGTATTTGGAACTCTAAATTCAACACGGTTTGTGCTAGCTTCTTGAAACTTGACACAGTAAAGTAGTTTCACGTTCTATCTCTATGTTTTGTTTCCTCTTGATGTAGCCCTAAGCAGTGACTGGCGAGAAGCACTTTCATGGAAAGGGGTTGCCAAGCTTCCAAAAATTACGAATCTCCAGAAATCTCAGCAAATATTTTTTCACCCAAACTGGATGATACTTTCAGGTAATGATCAGTACACGAAGGCGACTTGGTTCCCCAAATTTCGTTCTTCTATGTTGAAGCGTTCATTTCCAGTAACAGTTTGAATTTTTAGGTATCACTCTGTTTTCTCCTATATTGATAGATGTATTTGGAACTCTAAATCCGACACGGATTGTGCTAGCTTTTTGAAACTTGACACAGTAAAGTAGTTTCACGTTCTATCTCTATGGTTTGTTTCCTCTTGATGTAGCCCTAAGCACTGACTGGCGAGAAACACTTTCATGGAAAGGGGTTGCCAAGCTTCCAAAAATTACGAATCTCCAGAAATCTCAGCCAATATTTTTTCACCCAAACTGGATGATACTTTCAGGTAATGATCAGTACACTAAGGCGACTTGGTTCCCCAAATTTCGTTCTTCTATGTTGAAGCGTTCATTTCCAGTAACACTTTGAATTTTTAGGTATCACTCTGTTTTCTCCTATATTGATAGATGTATTTGGAACTCTAAATCCAACACGGTTTGTGCTAGCTTCTTGAAACTTGACACAGTAAAGTAGTTTCACGTTCTATCTCTATGTTTTGTTTCCTCTTGATGTAGCCCTAAGCACTGAAGGCAAGAAACACTTTCATGGAAAGGGGTGGCCAAGCTTCCAAAAATTACGAATCTCCAGAAATCTCAGCCAATATTTTTTCACCCAAACTGGATGATACTTTCAGGTAATGATCAGTAAACTAAGGCGACTTGGTTCCCCAAATTTCGTTCTTCTATGTTGAAGCGTTCATTTCCAGTAACAGTTTGAATTTTTAGGTTTCACTCTGTTTTCTCCTATATTGATAGACGTTTTTGGAACTCTAAATCCAGCACGGTTTGTGCTAGTTTCTTGAAACTTGACACAGTAAAGTAGTTTCACGTTCTATCTCTATGTTTTGTTTCCTCTTGATGTAGCCCTAAGCAGTGACTGGCGAGAAGCACTTTCATGGAAAGGGGTTGCCAAGCTTCCAAAAATTACGAATCTCCAGAAATCTCAGCCAATATTTTTTCACCCAAACAGGATGATACTTTCAGGTAAAGATCAGTACACTAAGGCGACTTGGTTCCCCAAATTTCGTTCTTCTATGTTGAAGCGTTCATTTCCAGTAACACTTTGAATTTTTAGGTATCACTCTGTTTTCTCCTATATTGATAGATGTATTTGGAACTCTAAATCCAACACGGTTTGTGCTAGCTTCTTGAAACTTGACACAGTAAAGTAGTTTCACGTTCTATCTCTATGTTTTGTTTCCTCTTGATGTAGCCCTAAGCACTGAAGGCAAGAAACACTTTCATGGAAAGGGGTGGCCAAGCTTCCAAAAATTACGAATCTCCAGATATCTCAGCCAATATTTTTTCACCCAAACTGGATGATACTTTCAGGTAATGATCAGTAAACGAAGGCGACTTGGTTCCCCAAATTTCGTTCTTCTATGTTGAAGCGTTCATTTCCAGTAACAGTTTGAATTTTTAGGTTTCACTCTGTTTTCTCCTATATTGATAGATGTTTTTGGAACTCTAAATCCAGCACGGTTTGTGCTAGTTTCTTGAAACTTGACACAGTAAAG
This sequence comes from Spermophilus citellus, assembly GCF_964194105.1. Lineage (NCBI taxonomy): Eukaryota > Metazoa > Chordata > Mammalia > Rodentia > Sciuridae > Spermophilus > Spermophilus citellus. Next base: position 48,272,800 of record NC_138187.1, on the reverse strand, counting down.
TAGTTTCACGTTCTATCTCTATGTTTTGTTTCCTCTTGATGTAGCCCTAAGCAGTGACTGGTGAGAAGCACTTTCATGGAAAGGAGTTGCCAAGCTTCCAAAAATTACGAATCTCCAGAAATCTCAGCAAATATTTTTTCACCCAAACTGGATGATACTTTCAGGTAATGATCAGTACACTAAAGCGACTTGGTTCCCCAAATTTCGTTCTTCTATGTTGAAGCGTTCATTTCCAGTAACACTTTGAATTTTTAGGTTTCACTCTGTTTTCTCCTATATTGATAGATGTATTTGGAACTCTAAATCCAACACGGTTTGTGCTAGCTTCTTGAAACTTGACACAGTAAAGTAGTTTCATGTTCTATCTCTACGTTTTGTTTCCTCTTGATGTAGCCCTAAGCAGTGAAGGCGAGAAACACTTTCATGGAAAGGGGTTGCCAAGCTTCCAAAAATTACGAATCTCCAGAAATCTCAGCCAATATTTTTTCACCCAAACTGGATGATACTTTCAGGTAATGATCAGTACACGAAGGCGACTTGATTCCCCAAATTTCGTTCTTCTATGTTGAAGCGTTCATTTCCAGTAACAGTTTGAATTTTTAGGTTTCACTCTTTTTTCTCCTATATTGATAGATGTATTTGGAACTCTAAATCCAACACGGTTTGTGCTAGCTTCTTGAAACTTGACACAGTAAAGTCGTTTCACGTTCTATCTCTATGGTTTGTTTCCTCTTAATGTAGCCCTAAGCAGTGACTGGCGAGAAGCACTTTCATGGAAAGGGGTTGCCAAGCTTCCAAAAATTACGAATCTCCAGAAATCTCAGCCAATATTTTTTCACCCAAACTGGATGATACTTTCAGGTAATGATCAGTACACGAAGGCGACTTGGTTCCCCAAATTTCGTTCTTCTATGTTGAAGCGTTCATTTCCAGTAACAGTTTGAATTTTTAGGTTTCACTCTGTTTTCTCCTATATTGATAGATGTATTTGGAACTCTAAATCCTACTCGGTTTGTGCTAGCTTCTTGAAACTTGACACAGTAAAGTAGTTTCACGTTCTATCTCTATGTTTTGTTTCCTCTTGATGTAGCCCTAAGCACTGACTGGCGAGAAACACTTTCATGGAAAGGGGTTGCGAAGCTTCCAAAAATTACGAATCTCCAGAAATCTCAGCCAATATTTTTTCACCCAAACTGGATGATACTTTCAGGTAATGATCACTACACTAATGCGACTTGGTTCCCCAAATTTCGTTCTTCTATGTTGAAGCGTTCATTTCCAGTAACAGTTTGAATTTTTAGGTTTCACTCTGTTTTCTCCTATATTGATAGATGTATTTGGAACTCTAAATCCAACACGGTTTGTGCTAGCTTCTTGAAACTTGACACAGTAAAGTAGTTTCATGTTCTATCTCTACGTTTTGTTTCCTCTTGATGTAGCCCTAAGCACTGAAGGCGAGAAACACTTTCATGGAAAGGGGTTGCCAAGCTTCCAAAAATTACGAATCTCCAGAAATCTCAGCCAATATTTTTTCACCCAAACTGGATGATACTTTCAGGTAATGATCAGTACACTAAGGCGACTTGGTTCCCCAAATTTCGTTCTTCTATGTTGAAGCGTTCATTTCCAGTAACACTTTGAATTTTTAGGTATCACTCTGTTTTCTCCTATTTTGATAGATGTATTTGGAACTCTAAATCCAACACGGTTTGTGCTAGCTTCTTGAAACTTGACACAGTAAAGTAGTTTCACGTTCTATCTCTATGTTTTGTTTCATCTTGATGTAGCCCTAAGCACTGAAGGCGAGAAACACTTTCATGGAAAGGGGTTGCCAAGCTTCCAAAAATTACGAATCTCCAGAAATCTCAGCCAATATTTTTTCACCCAAACTGGATGATACTTTCAGGTAATGATCAGTAAACGAAGGCGACTTGGTTCCCCAAATTTCGTTCTTCTATGTTGAAGCGTTCATTTCCAGTAACAGTTTGAATTTTTAGGTTTCACTCTGTTTTCTCCTATATTGATAGATGTATTTGGAAATCTAAATCCAACACGGTTTGTGCTAGCTTCTTGAAACTTGACACAGTAAAGTAGTTTCACGTTCTATCTCTATGTTTTGTTTCCTCTTGATGTAGCCCTAAGCAGTGACTGGCGAGAAGCACTTTCATGGAAAGGGGTTGCCAAGCTTCCAAAAATTACGAATCTCCAGAAATCTCAGCCCATATTTTTTCACCCAAACAGGATGATACTTTCAGGTAAAGATCAGTACACTAAGGCGACTTGGTTCTCCAAATTTCGTTCTTCTATGTTGAAGCGTTCATTTCCAGTAACACTTTGAATTTTTAGGTATCACTCTGTTTTCTCCTATATTGATAGATGTATTTGGAACTCTAAATTCAACACGGTTTGTGCTAGCTTCTTGAAACTTGACACAGTAAAGTAGTTTCATGATCTATCTCTATGTTTTGTTTCCTCTTGATGTAGCCCTAAGCACTGAAGGCGAGAAACACTTTCATGGAAAGGGGTTGCCAAGCTTCCAAAAATTACGAATCTCCAGAAATCTCAGCCAATATTTTTTCACCCAAACTGGATAATACTTTCAGGTAATGATCAGTAATCGAAGGCGACTTGGTTCCCCAAATTTCGTTCTTCTATGTTGAAGCGTTCATTTCCAGTAACAGTTTGAATTTTTAGGTTTCACTCTGTTTTCTCCTATATTGATAGATGTATTTGGAACTATGAATCCAACACGGTTGTGCTAGCTTCTTGAAACTTGACACAGTAAAGAAGTTTCACGTTCTATCTCTATGGTTTGTTTCCTCTTGATGTAGCCCTAAGCAGTGACTGGCGAGAAGCACTTTCATGGAAAGGGGTTGCCAAGCTTCCAAAAATTACGAATCTCCAGAAATCTCAGCCAATATTTTTTCACCCAAACTGGATGATACTTTCAGGTAATGATCAGTACACTAAGGCGACTTGGTTCTCCAAATTTCGTTCTTCTATGTTGAAGCGTTCATTTCCAGTAATACTTTGAATTTTTAGGTATCACTCTGTTTTCTCCTATATTGATAGATGTATTTGGAACTCTAAATCCAACACGGTTTGTGCTAGCTTCTTGAAACTTGACACAGTAAAGTAGTTTCACGATCTATCTCTATGTTTTGTTTCCTCTTGATGTAGCCCTAAGCACTGAAGGCGAGAAACACTTTCATGGAAAGCGGTTGCCAAGCTTCCAAAAATTACGAATCTCCAGAAATCTCAGCCAATATTTTTTCACCCAAACTGGATGATACTTTCAGGTAATGATCAGTAAACGAAGGCGACTTGGTTCCCCAAATTTCGTTCTTCTATGTTGAAGCGTTCATTTCCAGTAACAGTTTGAATTTTTAGGTTTCACTCTGTTTTCTCCTATATTGATAGATGTATTTGGAACTCTAAATCCAACACGGTTTGTGCTAGCTTCTTGAAACTTGACACAGTAATGTAGTTTCACGTTCTATCTCTATATTTTGTTTCCTCTTGATGTAGCCCTAAGCAGTGACTGTCGAGAAGCACTTTCATGGAAAGGTGTTGCCAAGCTTCCAAAAATTACGAATCTCCAGAAATCTCAGCAAATATTTTTTCACCCAAACTGGATGATACTTTCAGGTAATGATCAGTACACTAAGGCGACTTGGTTCCCCAAATTTCGTTCTTCTATGTTGAAGCGTTCATTTCCAGTAACACTTTGAATTTTTAGGTATCACTCTGTTTTCTCCTATATTGATAGATGTATTTGGAACTCTAAATCCAACACGGTTTGTGCTAGCTTCTTGAAACTTGACACAGTAAAGTAGTTTCACGTTCTATCTCTATGTTTTGTTTCCTCTTGATGTAGCCCTAAGCACTGAAGGCGAGAAACACTTTCATGGAAAGAGGTTGCCAAGCTTCCAAAAATTACGAATCTCCAGAAATCTCAGCCAATATTTTTTCACCCAAACTGGATGATACTTTCAGGTAATGATCAGTACACGAAGGCGACTTGGTTCCCCAAATTTCGTTCTTCTATGTTGAAGCGTTCATTTCCAGTAACAGTTTGAATTTTTAGGTTTCACTCTTTTTTCTCCTATATTGATACATGTACTTGGAACTCTAAATCCAACACGGTTTGTGCTAGCTTCTTGAAACTTGACACAGTAAAGTAGTTTCACGTTCTATCTCTATGGTTTGTTTCCTCTTGATGTACCCTAAGCACTGACTGGCGAGAAACACTTTCAAGGAAAGGGGTTGCCAAGCTTCCAAAAATTACGAATCTCCAGAAATCTCAGCAAATATTTTTTCACCCAAACTGGATGATACTTTCAGGTAATGATCAGTACACGAAGGCGACTTGGTTCCCCAAATTTCGTTCTTCTATGTTGAAGCGTTCATTTCCAGTAACAGTTTGAATTTTTAGGTTTCACTCTGTTTTCTCCTATATTGATAGATGTATTTGGAACTCTAAATCCAACACGGTTTGTGCTAGCTTCTTGAAACTTGACACAGTAATGTAGTTTCACGTTCTATCTCTATATTTTGTTTCCTCTTGATGTAGCCCTAAGCAGTGACTGTCGAGAAGCACTTTCATGGAAAGGTGTTGCCAAGCTTCCAAAAATTACGAATCTCCAGAAATCTCAGCAAATATTTTTTCACCCAAACTGGATGATACTTTCAGGTAATGATCAGTACACTAAGGCGACTTGGTTCCCCAAATTTCGTTCTTCTATGTTGAAGCGTTCATTTCCAGTAACACTTTGAATTTTTAGGTATCACTCTGTTTTCTCCTATTTTGATAGATGTATTTGGAACTCTAAATCCAACACGGTTTGTGCTAGCTTCTTGAAACTTGACACAGTAAAGTAGTTTCACGTTCTATCTCTATGTTTTGTTTCATCTTGATGTAGCCCTAAGCACTGAAGGCGAGAAACACTTTCATGGAAAGGGGTTGCCAAGCTTCCAAAAATTACGAATCTCCAGAAATCTCAGCCAATATTTTTTCACCCAAACTGGATGATACTTTCAGGTAATGATCAGTAAACGAAGGCGACTTGGTTCCCCAAATTTCGTTCTTCTATGTTGAAGCGTTCATTTCCAGTAACAGTTTGAATTTTTAGGTTTCACTCTGTTTTCTCCTATATTGATAGATGTATTTGGAAATCTAAATCCAACACGGTTTGTGCTAGCTTCTTGAAACTTGACACAGTAAAGTAGTTTCACGTTCTATCTCTATGTTTTGTTTCCTCTTGATGTAGCCCTAAGCAGTGACTGGCGAGAAGCACTTTCATGGAAAGGGGTTGCCAAGCTTCCAAAAATTACGAATCTCCAGAAATCTCAGCCCATATTTTTTCACCCAAACAGGATGATACTTTCAGGTAAAGATCAGTACACTAAGGCGACTTGGTTCTCCAAATTTCGTTCTTCTATGTTGAAGCGTTCATTTCCAGTAACACTTTGAATTTTTAGGTATCACTCTGTTTTCTCCTATATTGATAGATGTATTTGGAACTCTAAATTCAACACGGTTTGTGCTAGCTTCTTGAAACTTGACACAGTAAAGTAGTTTCACGATCTATCTCTATGTTTTGTTTCCTCTTGATGTAGCCCTAAGCACTGAAGGCGAGAAACACTTTCATGGAAAGGGGTTGCCAAGCTTCCAAAAATTACGAATCTCCAGAAATCTCAGCCAATATTTTTTCACCCAAACTGGATAATACTTTCAGGTAATGATCAGTAATCGAAGGCGACTTGGTTCCCCAAATTTCGTTCTTCTATGTTGAAGCGTTCATTTCCAGTAACAGTTTGAATTTTTAGGTTTCACTCTGTTTTCTCCTATATTGATAGATGTATTTGGAACTATGAATCCAACACGGTTGTGCTAGCTTCTTGAAACTTGACACAGTAAAGAAGTTTCACGTTCTATCTCTATGGTTTGTTTCCTCTTGATGTAGCCCTAAGCAGTGACTGGCGAGAAGCACTTTCATGGAAAGGGGTTGCCAAGCTTCCAAAAATTACGAATCTCCAGAAATCTCAGCCAATATTTTTTCACCCAAACTGGATGATACTTTCAGGTAATGATCAGTACACTAAGGCGACTTGGTTCTCCAAATTTCGTTCTTCTATGTTGAAGCGTTCATTTCCAGTAATACTTTGAATTTTTAGGTATCACTCTGTTTTCTCCTATATTGATAGATGTATTTGGAACTCTAAATCCAACACGGTTTGTGCTAGCTTCTTGAAACTTGACACAGTAAATTAGTTTCACGATCTATCTCTATGTTTTGTTTCCTCTTGATGTAGCCCTAAGCACTGAAGGCGAGAAACACTTTCATGGAAAGCGGTTGCCAAGCTTCCAAAAATTACGAATCTCCAGAAATCTCAGCCAATATTTTTTCACCCAAACTGGATGATACTTTCAGGTAATGATCAGTAAACGAAGGCGACTTGGTTCCCCAAATTTCGTTCTTCTATGTTGAAGCGTTCATTTCCAGTAACAGTTTGAATTTTTAGGTTTCACTCTGTTTTCTCCTATATTGATAGATGTATTTGGAACTCTAAATCCAACACGGTTTGTGCTAGCTTCTTGAAACTTGACACAGTAATGTAGTTTCACGTTCTATCTCTATATTTTGTTTCCTCTTGATGTAGCCCTAAGCAGTGACTGTCGAGAAGCACTTTCATGGAAAGGTGTTGCCAAGCTTCCAAAAATTACGAATCTCCAGAAATCTCAGCAAATATTTTTTCACCCAAACTGGATGATACTTTCAGGTAATGATCAGTACACTAAGGCGACTTGGTTCCCCAAATTTCGTTCTTCTACGTTGAAGCGTTCATTTCCAGTAACACTTTGAATTTTTAGGTATCACTCTGTTTTCTCCTATATTGATAGATGTATTTGGAACTCTAAATCCAACACGGTTTGTGCTAGCTTCTTGAAACTTGACACAGTAAAGTAGTTTCACGTTCTATCTCTATGTTTTGTTTCCTCTTGATGTAGCCCTAAGCACTGAAGGCGAGAAACACTTTCATGGAAAGAGGTTGCCAAGCTTCCAAAAATTACGAATCTCCAGAAATCTCAGCCAATATTTTTTCACCCAAACTGGATGATACTTTCAGGTAATGATCAGTACACGAAGGCGACTTGGTTCCCCAAATTTCGTTCTTCTATGTTGAAGCGTTCATTTCCAGTAACAGTTTGAATTTTTAGGTTTCACTCTTTTTTCTCCTATATTGATACATGTACTTGGAACTCTAAATCCAACACGGTTTGTGCTAGCTTCTTGAAACTTGACACAGTAAAGTAGTTTCACGTTCTATCTCTATGGTTTGTTTCCTCTTGATGTACCCTAAGCACTGACTGGCGAGAAACACTTTCAAGGAAAGGGGTTGCCAAGCTTCCAAAAATTACGAATCTCCAGAAATCTCAGCAAATATTTTTTCACCCAAACTGGATGATACTTTCAGGTAATGATCAGTACACGAAGGCGACTTGGTTCCCCAAATTTCGTTCTTCTATGTTGAAGCGTTCATTTCCAGTAACAGTTTGAATTTTTAGGTTTCACTCTGTTTTCTCCTATATTGATAGATGTATTTGGAACTCTAAATCCAACACGGTTTGTGCTAGCTTCTTGAAACTTGACACAGTAATGTAGTTTCACGTTCTATCTCTATATTTTGTTTCCTCTTGATGTAGCCCTAAGCAGTGACTGTCGAGAAGCACTTTCATGGAAAGGTGTTGCCAAGCTTCCAAAAATTACGAATCTCCAGAAATCTCAGCAAATATTTTTTCACCCAAACTGGATGATACTTTCAGGTAATGATCAGTACACTAAGGCGACTTGGTTCCCCAAATTTCGTTCTTCTATGTTGAAGCGTTCATTTCCAGTAACACTTTGAATTTTTAGGTATCACTCTGTTTTCTCCTATATTGATAGATGTATTTGGAACTCTAAATCCAACACGGTTTGTGCTAGCTTCTTGAAACTTGACACAGTAAAGTAGTTTCACGTTCTATCTCTATGTTTTGTTTCCTCTTGATGTAGCCCTAAGCACTGAAGGCGAGAAACACTTTCATGGAAAGAGGTTGCCAAGCTTCCAAAAATTACGAATCTCCAGAAATCTCAGCCAATATTTTTTCACCCAAACTGGATGATACTTTCAGGTAATGATCAGTACACGAAGGCGACTTGGTTCCCCAAATTTCGTTCTTCTATGTTGAAGCGTTCATTTCCAGTAACAGTTTGAATTTTTAGGTTTCACTCTTTTTTCTCCTATATTGATACATGTACTTGGAACTCTAAATCCAACACGGTTTGTGCTAGCTTCTTGAAACTTGACACAGTAAAGTAGTTTCACGTTCTATCTCTATGGTTTGTTTCCTCTTGATGTACCCTAAGCACTGACTGGCGAGAAACACTTTCAAGGAAAGGGGTTGCCAAGCTTCCAAAAATTACGAATCTCCAGAAATCTCAGCAAATATTTTTTCACCCAAACTGGATGATACTTTCAGGTAATGATCAGTACACGAAGGCGACTTGGTTCCCCAAATTTCGTTCTTCTATGTTGAAGCGTTCATTTCCAGTAACAGTTTGAATTTTTAGGTATCACTCTGTTTTCTCCTATATTGATAGATGTATTTGGAACTCTAAATCCGACACGGATTGTGCTAGCTTTTTGAAACTTGACACAGTAAAGTAGTTTCACGTTCTATCTATATGGTTTGTTTCCTCTTGATGTAGCCCTAAGCACTGACTGGCGAGAAACACTTTCATGGAAAGGGGTTGCCAAGCTTCCAAAAATTACGAATCTCCAGAAATCTCAGCAAATATTTTTTCACCCAAACTGGATGATACTTTCAGGTAATGATCAGTACACGAAGGCGACTTGGTTCCCCAAATTTCGTTCTTCTATGTTGAAGCGTTCATTTCCAGTAACAGTTTGAATTTTTAGGTTTCACTCTGTTTTCTCCTATATTGATAGATGTATTTGGAACTCTAAATCCAACACGGTTTGTGCTAGCTTCTTGAAACTTGACACAGTAATGTAGTTTCACGTTCTATCTCTATATTTTGTTTCCTCTTGATGTAGCCCTAAGCAGTGACTGTCGAGAAGCACTTTCATGGAAAGGTGTTGCCAAGCTTCCAAAAATTACGAATCTCCAGAAATCTCAGCAAATATTTTTTCACCCAAACTGGATGATACTTTCAGGTAATGATCAGTACACTAAGGCGACTTGGTTCCCCAAATTTCGTTCTTCTATGTTGAAGCGTTCATTTCCAGTAACACTTTGAATTTTTAGGTATCACTCTGTTTTCTCCTATATTGATAGATGTATTTGGAACTCTAAATCCAACACGGTTTGTGCTAGCTTCTTGAAACTTGACACAGTAAAGTAGTTTCACGTTCTATCTCTATGTTTTGTTTCCTCTTGATGTAGCCCTAAGCACTGAAGGCGAGAAACACTTTCATGGAAAGAGGTTGCCAAGCTTCCAAAAATTACGAATCTCCAGAAATCTCAGCCAATATTTTTTCACCCAAACTGGATGATACTTTCAGGTAATGATCAGTACACGAAGGCGACTTGGTTCCCCAAATTTCGTTCTTCTATGTTGAAGCGTTCATTTCCAGTAACAGTTTGAATTTTTAGGTTTCACTCTTTTTTCTCCTATATTGATACATGTACTTGGAACTCTAAATCCAACACGGTTTGTGCTAGCTTCTTGAAACTTGACACAGTAAAGTAGTTTCACGTTCTATCTCTATGGTTTGTTTCCTCTTGATGTACCCTAAGCACTGACTGGCGAGAAACACTTTCAAGGAAAGGGGTTGCCAAGCTTCCAAAAATTACGAATCTCCAGAAATCTCAGCAAATATTTTTTCACCCAAACTGGATGATACTTTCAGGTAATGATCAGTACACGAAGGCGACTTGGTTCCCCAAATTTCGTTCTTCTATGTTGAAGCGTTCATTTCCAGTAACAGTTTGAATTTTTAGGTATCACTCTGTTTTCTCCTATATTGATAGATGTATTTGGAACTCTAAATCCGACACGGATTGTGCTAGCTTTTTGAAACTTGACACAGTAAAGTAGTTTCACGTTCTATCTATATGGTTTGTTTCCTCTTGATGTAGCCCTAAGCACTGACTGGCGAGAAACACTTTCATGGAAAGGGGTTGCCAAGCTTCCAAAAATTACGAATCTCCAGAAATCTCAGCCAATATTTTTTCACCCAAACTGGATGATACTTTCTGGTAATGATCAGTACACGAAGGCGACTTGATTCCCCAAATTTCGTTCTTCTATGTTGAAGCGTTCATTTCCAGTAACAGTTTGAATTTTTTAGGTTTCACTCTTTTTTCTCCTATATTGATAGATGTATTTGGAACTCTAAATCCAACACGGTTTGTGCTAGCTTCTTGAAACTTGACACAGTAAAGTAGTTTCACGTTCTATCTCTATGGTTTGTTTCCTCTTAATGTAGCCCTAAGCAGTGACTGGCGAGAAGCACTTTCATGGAAAGGGGTTGCCAAGCTTCCAAAAATTACGAATCTCCAGAAATCTCAGCAAATATTTTTTCACCCAAACTGGATGATACTTTCAGGTAATGATCAGTACAGTAAGGCGACTTGGTTCCCCAAATTTCGTTCTTATATGTTGAAGAGTTCATTTCCAGTAACAGTTTGAATTTTTAGGTTTCACTCTGTTTTCTCCTATATTGATAGATGTATTTGGAACTCTAAATCCAACACGGTTTGCGCTAGCTTCTTGAAACTTGACACAGTAAAGTAGTTTCACGTTCTATCTCTATGTTTTGTTTCCTCTTGATGTAGCCCTAAGCAGTGACTGGCGAGAAGCACTTTCATGGAAAGGGGTTGCCAAGCTTCCAAAAATTACGAATCTCCAGAAATCTCAGCAAATATTTTTTCACCCAAACTGGATGATACTTTCAGGTAATGATCAGTACACTAAGGCTACTTGGTTCCCCAAATTTCGTTCTTCTATGTTGAAGCGTTCATTTCCAGTAACAGTTTGAATTTTTAGGCTTCACTCTGTTTTCTCCTATATTGATAGATGTATTTGGAACTCTAAATCCAACAAGGTTTGTGCTAGCTTCTTGAAACTTGACACAGTAAAGTAGTTTCACGTTCTATCTCTATGTTTTGTTTCCTCTTGATGTAGCCCTAAGCACTGACTGGCGAGAAACTCTTTCATGGAAAGGGGTTGCCAAGCTTCCAAAAATTATGAATCTCCAGAAATCTCAGCAAATATTTTTTCACCCAAACTGGATGATACTTTCAGGTAATGATCAGTACACTAAGGCGACTTGGTTCCCCAAATTTCGTTCTTCTATGTTGAAGCGTTCATTTCCAGTAACACTTTGAATTTTTAGGTATCACTCTGTTTTCTACTATATTGATACATGTACTTGGAACTCTAAATGCGACACGGTTTGTGCTAGCTTCTTGAAACTTGACACAGTAAAGTAGTTTCACGTTCTATCTCTATGGTTTGTTTCCTCTTGATGTAGCCCTAAGCAGTGACTGGCGAGAAGCACTTTCATGGAAAGGGGTTGCCAAGCTTCCAAAAATTACGAATCTCCAGAAATCTCAGCCAATATTTTTTCACCCAAACTGGATGATACTTTCAGGTAATGATCAGTACACTAAGGCGACTTGGTTCCCCAAATTTCGTTCTTCTATGTTGAAGCGTTCATTTCCAGTAACAGTTTGAATTTTTAGGTTTCACTCTGTTTTCTCCTATATTGATAGATGTATTTGGAACTCTAAATCCAACTCGGTTTGTGCTAGCTTCTTGAAACTTGACACAGTAAAGTAGTTTCACGTTCTATCTCTATGTTTTGTTTCCTCTTGATGTAGCCCTAAGCACTGACTGGCGAGAAACACTTTCATGGAAAGGGGTTGCGAAGCTTCCAAAAATTACGAATCTCCAGAAATCTCAGCAAATATTTTTTCACCCAAACTGGATGATACTTTCAGGTAATGATCACTACACTAATGCGACTTGGTTCCCCAAATTTCGTTCTTCTATGTTGAAGCGTTCATTTCCAGTAACAGTTTGAATTTTTAGGTTTCACTCTGTTTTCTCCTATATTGATAGATGTATTTGGAACTCTAAATCCAACACGGTTTGTGCTAGCTTCTTGAAACTTGACACAGTAAAGTAGTTTCATGTTCTATCTCTACGTTTTGTTTCCTCTTGATGTAGCCCTAAGCAGTGACTGGCGAGAAACACTTTCATGGAAAGGGGTTGCCAAGCTTCCCAAAATTACGAATCTCCAGAAATCTCAGCAAATATTTTTTCACCCAAACTGGATGATACTTTCATGTAATGATCAGTACACTAAGGCGACTTGGTTCCCCAAATATCGTCCTTCTATGTTGAAGCGTTCATTTCCAGTAACACTTTGAATTTTTAGGTTTCACTCTGTTTTCTCCTATATTGATAGATGTATTTGGAACTCTAAATCCAACACGGTTTGTGCTAGCTTCTTGAAACTTGACACAGTAAAGTAGTTTCACGTTCTATCTCTATGTTTTGTTTCCTCTTGATGTAGCCCTAAGCAGTGACTGGCGAGAAGCACTTTCATGGAAAGGGGTTGCCAAGCTTCCAAAAATTACGAATCTCCAGAAATCTCAGCAAATATTTTTTCACCCAAACTGGATGATACTTTCAGGTAATGATCAGTACACGAAGGCGACTTGGTTCCCCAAATGTCGTTCTTCTATGTTGAAGCGTTCATTTCCAGTAACAGTTTGAATTTTTAGGTATCACTCTGTTTTCTCCTATATTGATAGATGTATTTGGAACTCTAAATCCGACACAGATTGTGCTAGCTTTTTGAAACTTGACACAGTAAAGTAGTTTCACGTTCTATCTCTATGGTTTGTTTCCTCTTGATGTAGCCCTAAGCACTGACTGGCGAGAAACACTTTCATGGAAAGGGGTTGCCAAGCTTCCAAAAATTACGAATCTCCAGAAATCTCAGCCAATATTTTTTCACCCAAACTGGATGATACTTTCAGGTAATGATCAGTACACTAAGGCGACTTGGTTCCCCAAATTTCGTTCTTCTATGTTGAAGCGTTCATTTCCAGTAACACTTTGAATTTTTAGGTATCACTCTGTTTTCTCCTATATTGATAGATGTATTTGGAACTCTAAATCCAACACGGTTTGTGCTAGCTTCTTGAAACTTGAAACAGTAAAGTAGTTTCACGTTCTATCTCTATGTTTTGTTTCCTCTTGATGTAGCCCTAAGCACTGAAGGCAAGAAACACTTTCATGGAAAGGGGTGGCCAAGCTTCCAAAACTTACGAATCTCCAGAAATCTCAGCCAATATTTTTTCACCCAAACTGGATGATACTTTCAGGTAATGATCAGTAAACGAAGGCGACTTGGTTCCCCAAATTTCGTTCTTCTATGTTGAAGCGTTCATTTCCAATAACAGTTTGAATTTTTAGGTTTCACTCTGTTTTCTCCTATATTGATAGATGTATTTGGAACTCTAAATCCAGCACGGTTTGTGCTAGCTTCTTGAAACTTGACACAGTAAAGTAGCTTCACGTTCTATCTCTATGTTTTGTTTCCTCTTGATGTAGCCCTAAGCAGTGACTGGCGAGAAGCACTTCCATGGAAAGGGGTTGCCAAGCTTCCAAAAATTATGAATCTCCAGAAATCTCAGCCAATATTTTTTCACCCAAACTGGATGATACTTTCAGGTAATGATCAGTACACTAAGGCGACTTGGTTCCCCAAATTTCGTTCTTCTATGTTGAAGCGTTCATTTCCAGTAACACTTTGAATTTTTAGGTATCACTCTGTTTTCTCCTATATTGGTAGATGTATTTGGAACTCTAAATCCAACACGGTTTGTGCTAGCTTCTTGAAACTTGACACAGTAAAGTAGTTTCACTTTCTATCTCTATGTTTTGTTTCCTCTTGATGTAGCCCTAAGCAGTGACTGGTGAGAAGCACTTTCATGGAAAGGAGTTGCCAAGCTTCCAAAAATTACGAATCTCCAGAAATCTCAGCCAATATTTTTTCACCCAAACTGGATGATACTTTCAGGTAATGATCAGTACACGAAGGCGACTTGATTCCCCAAATTTCGTTCTTCTATGTTGAAGCGTTCATTTCCAGTAACAGTTTGAATTTTTTAGGTTTCACTCTTTTTTCTCCTATATTGATAGATGTATTTGGAACTCTAAATCCAACACGGTTTGTGCTAGCTTCTTGAAACTTGACACAGTAAAGTAGTTTCACGTTCTATCTCTATGGTTTGTTTCCTCTTGATGTAGCCCTAAGCAGTGACTGGCGAGAAGCACTTTCATGGAAAGGGGTTGCCAAGCTTCCAAAAATTACGAATCTCCAGAAATCTCAGGCAATATTTTTTCACCCAAACTGGATGATACTTTCAGGTAATGATCAGTACACTAAGGCGACTTGGTTCCCCAAATTTCGTTCTTCTATGTTGAAGCGTTCATTTCCAGTAACAGTTTGAATTTTTAGGTTTCACTCTGTTTTCTCCTATATTGATAGATGTATTTGGAACTCTAAATCCAACTCGGTTTGTGCTAGCTTCTTGAAACTTGACACAGTAAAGTAGTTTCACGTTCTATCTCTATGTTTTGTTTCCTCTTGATGTAGCCCTAAGCACTGACTGGCGAGAAACACTTTCATGGAAAGGGGTTGCGAAGCTTCCAAAAATTACGAATCTCCAGAAATCTCAGCCAATATTTTTTCACCCAAACTGGATGATACTTTCAGGTAATGATCACTACACTAATGCGACTTGGTTCCCCAAATTTCGTTCTTCTATGTTGAAGCGTTCATTTCCAGTAACAGTTTGAATTTTTAGGTTTCACTCTGTTTTCTCCTATATTGATAGATGTATTTGGAACTCTAAATCCAACACGGTTTGTGCTAGCTTCTTGAAACTTGACACAGTAAAGTAGTTTCATGTTCTATCTCTACGTTTTGTTTCCTCTTGATGTAGCCCTAAGCACTGAAGGCGAGAAACACTTTCATGGAAAGGGGTTGCCAAGCTTCCAAAAATTACGAATCTCCAGAAATCTCAGCCAATATTTTTTCACCCAACCTGGATGATACTTTCAGGTAATGATCAGCACACTAAGGCGACTTGGTTCCCCAAATTTCGTTCTTCTATGTTGAAGCGTTCATTTCCAGTAACACTTTGAATTTTTAGATTTCACTCTGTTTTCTCCTATATTGATAGATGTATTTGGAACTCTAAATCCAACACGGTTTGTGCTAGCTTCTTGAAACTTGACACAGTAAAGTAGTTTCATGTTCTATCTCTACGTTTTGTTTCCTCTTGATGTAGCCCTAAGCAGTGACTGGCGAGAAACACTTTCATGGAAAGGGGTTGCCAAGCTTCCAAAAATTACGAATCTCCAGAAATCTCAGCAAATATTTTTTCACTCAAACTGGATGATACTTTCAGGTAATCATCAGTACACTAAGGCGACTTGGTTCCCCAAATTTCGTTCTTCTATGTTGAAGCGTTCATTTCCAGTAACAGTTTGAATTTTTAGGTTTCACTCTGTTTTCTCCTATATTGCTGGATGTATTTGGAACTCTAAATCCAACACGGTTTGTGCTAGCTTCTTGAAACTTGACACAGTGAAGTAGTTTCACGTTCTATCTCTATGTTTTGTTTCCTCTTGATGTAGCCCTAAGCCCAGATTGGCGAGAAACTCTTTCATGGAAAGGGGTTGCCAAGCTTCCAAAAATTACGAATCTCCAGAAATCTCAGCCAATATTTTTTCACCCAAACTGGATGATACATTCAGGTAATGAGCAGTACACTAAAGCGACTTGGTTCCCCAAATTTCGTTCTTCTATGTTGAAGCGTTCATTTCCAGTAACACTTTGAATTTTTAGGTATCACTCTGTTTTCTCCTATATTGATAGATGTATTTGGAACTCTAAATCCAACACGGTTTGTGCTAGCTTCTTGAAACTTGACACAGTAAAGTAGTTTCATGTTCTATCTCTACGTTTTGTTTCCTCTTGATGTAGCCCTAAGCACTGAAGGCGAGAAACACTTTCATGGAAAGGGGTTGCCAAGCTTCCAAAAATTACGAATCTCCAGAAATCTCAGCCAATATTTTTTCACCCAAACTGGATGATACTTTCAGGTAATGATCAGTACACTAAGGCGACTTGGTTCCCCAAATTTCGTTCTTCTATGTTGAAGCGTTCATTGCCAGTAACACTTTGAATTTTTAGGTTTCACTCTGTTTTCTCCTATATTGATAGATGTATTTGGAACTCTAAATCCAACACGGTTTGTGCTAGCTTCTTGAAACTTGACACAGTAAAGTAGTTTCATGTTCTATCTCTACGTTTTGTTTCCTCTTGATGTAGCCCTAAGCAGTGACTGGCGAGAAACACTTTCATGGAAAGGGGTTGCCAAGCTTCCAAAAATTACGAATCTCCAGAAATCTCAGCAAATATTTTTTCACCCGAACTGGATGATACTTTCATGTAATGATCAGTACACTAAGGCGACTTGGTTCCCCAAATTTCGTTCTTCTATGTTGAAGCGTTCATTTCCAGTAACAGTTTGAATTTGTAGGTTTCACTCTGTTTTCTACTATATTGATCCATGTACTTGGAACTCTAAATCCGACACGGTTTGTGCTAGCTTCTTGAAACTTGACACAGTAAAGTAGTTTCACGTTCTATCTCTATGGTTTGTTTCCTCTTGATGTAGCCCTAAGCACTGTCTGGCGAGAAACACTTTCATGGAAAGGGGTTGCCAAGCTTCCAAAAATTACGAATCTCCAGAAATCTCAGCAAATATTTTTTCACCCAAACTGGATGATACTTTCAGGTAATGATCAGTACACGAAGGCGACTTGGTTCCCCAAATTTCGTTCTTCTATGTTGAAGCGTTCATTTCCAGTAACAGTTTGAATTTTTGGGTTTCACTCTGTTTTCTCCTATATTGATAGATGTATTTGGAACTCTAAATCCAACACGGATTGTGCTAGCTTCTTGAAACTTGACACAGTAAAGTAGTTTCACGTTCTATCTCTATGGTCTCTTTCCTCTTGATGTAGCCCTAATCACTGACTGGCGAGAAACACTTTCATGGAAAGGGGTTGCCAAGCTTCCAAAAATTACGAATCTCCAGAAATCTCAGCCAATATTTTTTCACCCAAACGGGATGATACTTTCAGGTAATGATCAGTACACGAAGGCGACTTGGTTCCCCAAATTTCGTTCTTCTATGTTGAAGCGTTCATTTCCAGTAACACTTTGAATTTTTAGGTATCACTCTGTTTTCTCCTATATTGATAGATGTATTTGGAACTCTAAATCCAACACGGTTTGTGCTAGCTTCTTGAAACTTGAAACAGTAAAGTAGTTTCACGTTCTATCTCTATGTTTTGTTTCCTCTTGATGTAGCCCTAAGCACTGAAGGCAAGAAACACTTTCATGGAAAGGGGTGGCCAAGCTTCCAAAACTTACGAATCTCCAGAAATCTCAGCCAATATTTTTTCACCCAAACTGGATGATACTTTCAGGTAATGATCAGTAAACGAAGGCGACTTGGTTCCCCAAATTTCGTTCTTCTATGTTGAAGCGTTCATTTCCAATAACAGTTTGAATTTTTAGGTTTCACTCTGTTTTCTCCTATATTGATAGATGTATTTGGAACTCTAAATCCAGCACGGTTTGTGCTAGCTTCTTGAAACTTGACACAGTAAAGTAGTTTCACGTTCTATCTCTATGTTTTGTTTCCTCTTGATGTAGCCCTAAGCAGTGACTGGCGAGAAGCACTTCCATGGAAAGGGGTTGCCAAGCTTCCAAAAATTATGAATCTCCAGAAATCTCAGCCAATATTTTTTCACCCAAACTTGATGATACTTTCAGGTAATGATCAATACACTAAGGCGACTTGGTTCCCCAAATTTCGTTCTTCTATGTTGAAGCGTTCATTTCCAGTAACACTTTGAATTTTTAGGTATCACTCTGTTTTCTTCTATATTGGTAGATGTATTTGGAACTCTAAATCCAACACGGTTTGTGCTAGCTTCTTGAAACTTGACACAGTAAAGTAGTTTCACTTTCTATCTCTATGTTTTGTTTCCTCTTGATGTAGCCCTAAGCAGTGACTGGTGAGAAGCACTTTCATGGAAAGGAGTTGCCAAGCTTCCAAAAATTACGAATCTCCAGAAATCTCAGCAAATATTTTTTCACCCAAACTGGATGATACTTTCAGGTAATGATCAGTACACGAAGGTGACTTGGTTCCCCAAATTTCGTTCTTCTATGTTGAAGCGTTCATTTCCAGTAACAGTTTGAATTTTTAGGTTTCACTCTGTTTTCTCCTATATTGATAGGTGTATTTGGAACTCTAAATCCGACACGGATTGTGCTAGCTTCTTCAAACTTGACACAGTAAAGTAGTTTCACGTTCTATCTCTATGGTTTGTTTCCTCTTGATGTAGCCCTAAGCACTGACTGGCGAGAAACACTTTCATGGAAAGGGGTTGCCAAGCTTCCAAAAATTACGAATCTCCAGAAATCTCAGCCAATATTTTTTCACCCAAACTGGATGATACTTTCAGGTAATGATCAGTACACTAAGGCGACTTGGTTCCCCAAATTTCGTTCTTCTATGTTGAAGCGTTCATTTCCAGTAACAGTTTGAATTTTTAGGTTTCACTCTGTTTTCTCCTATATTGCTGGATGTATTTGGAACTCTAAATCCAACACGGTTTGTGCTAGCTTCTTGAAACTCGACACAGTGAAGTAGTTTCACGTTCTATCTCTATGTTTTGTTTCCTCTTGATGTAGCCCTAAGCCCTGACTGGCAAGAAACTCTTTCATGGAAAGGGGTTGCCAAGCTTCCAAAAATTATGAATCTCCAGAAATCTCAGCCAATATTTTTTCACCCAAACTGGATGATACTTTCAGGTAATGATCAGTACACTAAAGCGACTTGGTTCCCCAAATTTCGTTCTTCTATGTTGAAGCGTTCATTTCCAGTAACACTTTGAATTTTTAGGTTTCACTCTGTTTTCTCCTATATTGATAGATGTATTTGGAACTCTAAATCCAACACAGTTTGTGCTAGCTTCTTGAAACTTGACACAGTAAAGTAGTTTCATGTTCTATCTCTACGTTTTGTTTCCTCTTGATGTAGCCCTAAGCAGTGAAGGCGAGAAACACTTTCATGGAAAGGGGTTGCCAAGCTTCCAAAAATTACGAATCTCCAGAAATCTCAGCCAATATTTTTTCACCCAAACTGGATGATACTTTCAGGTAATGATCAGTACACGAAGGCGACTTGATTCCCCAAATTTCGTTCTTCTATGTTGAAGCGTTCATTTCCAGTAACAGTTTGAATTTTTTAGGTTTCACTCTTTTTTCTCCTATATTGATAGATGTATTTGGAACTCTAAATCCAACACGGTTTGTGCTAGCTTCTTGAAACTTGACACAGTAAAGTAGTTTCACGTTCTATCTCTATGGTTTGTTTCCTCTTGATGTAGCCCTAAGCAGTGACTGGCGAGAAGCACTTTCATGGAAAGGGGTTGCCAAGCTTCCAAAAATTACGAATCTCCAGAAATCTCAGCAAATATTTTTTCACCCAAGCTGGATGATACTTTCAGGTAATGATCAGTACACTAAGGCTACATGGTTCCCCAAATTTCGTTCTTCTATGTTGAAGCGTTCATTTCCAGTAACAGTTTGAATTTTTAGGTTTCACTCTGTTTTCTCCTATATTGATAGATGTATTTGGAACTCTAAATCCAACACGGTTTGTGCTAGCTTCTTGAAACTTGACACAGTAAAGTAGTTTCACGTTCTATCTCTATGTTTTGTTTCCTCTTGATGTAGCCCTAAGCACTGACTGGCGAGAAACTCTTTCATGGAAAGGGGTTGCCAAGCTTCCAAAAATTATGAATCTCCAGAAATCTCAGCAAATATTTTTTCACCCAAACTGGATGATACTTTCAGGTAATGATCAGTACACTAAGGCGACTTGGTTCCCCAAATTTCGTTCTTCTATGTTGAAGCGTTCATTTCCAGTAACACTTTGAATTTTTAGGTATCACTCTGTTTTCTACTATATTGATACATGTACTTGGAACTCTAAATGCGACACGGTTTGTGCTAGCTTCTTGAAACTTGACACAGTAAAGTAGTTTCACGTTCTATCTCTATGGTTTGTTTCCTCTTGATGTAGCCCTAAGCAGTGACTGGCGAGAAGCACTTTCATGGAAAGGGGTTGCCAAGCTTCCAAAAATTACGAATCTCCAGAAATCTCAGGCAATATTTTTTCACCCAAACTGGATGATACTTTCAGGTAATGATCAGTACACTAAGGCGACTTGGTTCCCCAAATTTCGTTCTTCTATGTTGAAGCGTTCATTTCCAGTAACAGTTTGAATTTTTAGGTTTCACTCTGTTTTCTCCTATATTGATAGATGTATTTGGAACTCTAAATCCAACTCGGTTTGTGCTAGCTTCTTGAAACTTGACACAGTAAAGTAGTTTCACGTTCTATCTCTATGTTTTGTTTCCTCTTGATGTAGCCCTAAGCACTGACTGGCGAGAAACACTTTCATGGAAAGGGGTTGCGAAGCTTCCAAAAATTACGAATCTCCAGAAATCTCAGCCAATATTTTTTCACCCAAACTGGATGATACTTTCAGGTAATGATCACTACACTAATGCGACTTGGTTCCCCAAATTTCGTTCTTCTATGTTGAAGCGTTCATTTCCAGTAACAGTTTGAATTTTTAGGTTTCACTCTGTTTTCTCCTATATTGATAGATGTATTTGGAACTCTAAATCCAACACGGTTTGTGCTAGCTTCTTGAAACTTGACACAGTAAAGTAGTTTCATGTTCTATCTCTACGTTTTGTTTCCTCTTGATGTAGCCCTAAGCACTGAAGGCGAGAAACACTTTCATGGAAAGGGGTTGCCAAGCTTCCAAAAATTACGAATCTCCAGAAATCTCAGCCAATATTTTTTCACCCAAACTGGATGATACTTTCAGGTAATGATCAGTACACGAAGGCGACTTGGTTCCCCAAATTTCGTTCTTCTATGTTGAAGCGTTCATTTCCAGTAACAGTTTGAATTTTTAGGTTTCACTCTGTTTTCTCCTATATTGATAGATGTATTTGGAAATCTAAATCCAACACGGTTTGTGCTAGCTTCTTGAAACTTGACACAGTAAAGTAGTTTCACGTTCTATCTCTATGTTTTGTTTCCTCTTGATGTAGCCCTAAGCAGTGACTGGCGAGAAGCACTTTCATGGAAAGGGGTTGCCAAGCTTCCAAAAATTACGAATCTCCAGAAATCTCAGCCCATATTTTTTCACCCAAACAGGATGATACTTTCAGGTAAAGATCAGTACACTAAGGCGACTTGGTTCTCCAAATTTCGTTCTTCTATGTTGAAGCGTTCATTTCCAGTAACACTTTGAATTTTTAGGTATCACTCTGTTTTCTCCTATATTGATAGATGTATTTGGAACTCTAAATTCAACACGGTTTGTGCTAGCTTCTTGAAACTTGACACAGTAAAGTAGTTTCACGATCTATCTCTATGTTTTGTTTCCTCTTGATGTAGCCCTAAGCACTGAAGGCGAGAAACACTTTCATGGAAAGGGGTTGCCAAGCTTCCAAAAATTACGAATCTCCAGAAATCTCAGCCAATATTTTTTCACCCAAACTGGATAATACTTTCAGGTAATGATCAGTAATCGAAGGCGACTTGGTTCCCCAAATTTCGTTCTTCTATGTTGAAGCGTTCATTTCCAGTAACAGTTTGAATTTTTAGGTTTCACTCTGTTTTCTCCTATATTGATAGATGTATTTGGAACTATGAATCCAACACGGTTGTGCTAGCTTCTTGAAACTTGACACAGTAAAGAAGTTTCACGTTCTATCTCTATGGTTTGTTTCCTCTTGATGTAGCCCTAAGCAGTGACTGGCGAGAAGCACTTTCATGGAAAGGGGTTGCCAAGCTTCCAAAAATTACGAATCTCCAGAAATCTCAGCCAATATTTTTTCACCCAAACTGGATGATACTTTCAGGTAATGATCAGTACACTAAGGCGACTTGGTTCTCCAAATTTCGTTCTTCTATGTTGAAGCGTTCATTTCCAGTAATACTTTGAATTTTTAGGTATCACTCTGTTTTCTCCTATATTGATAGATGTATTTGGAACTCTAAATCCAACACGGTTTGTGCTAGCTTCTTGAAACTTGACACAGTAAAGTAGTTTCACGATCTATCTCTATGTTTTGTTTCCTCTTGATGTAGCCCTAAGCACTGAAGGCGAGAAACACTTTCATGGAAAGCGGTTGCCAAGCTTCCAAAAATTACGAATCTCCAGAAATCTCAGCCAATATTTTTTCACCCAAACTGGATGATACTTTCAGGTAATGATCAGTAAACGAAGGCGACTTGGTTCCCCAAATTTCGTTCTTCTATGTTGAAGCGTTCATTTCCAGTAACAGTTTGAATTTTTAGGTTTCACTCTGTTTTCTCCTATATTGATAGATGTATTTGGAACTCTAAATCCAACACGGTTTGTGCTAGCTTCTTGAAACTTGACACAGTAATGTAGTTTCACGTTCTATCTCTATATTTTGTTTCCTCTTGATGTAGCCCTAAGCAGTGACTGTCGAGAAGCACTTTCATGGAAAGGTGTTGCCAAGCTTCCAAAAATTACGAATCTCCAGAAATCTCAGCAAATATTTTTTCACCCAAACTGGATGATACTTTCAGGTAATGATCAGTACACTAAGGCGACTTGGTTCCCCAAATTTCGTTCTTCTATGTTGAAGCGTTCATTTCCAGTAACACTTTGAATTTTTAGGTATCACTCTGTTTTCTCCTATATTGATAGATGTATTTGGAACTCTAAATCCAACACGGTTTGTGCTAGCTTCTTGAAACTTGACACAGTAAAGTAGTTTCACGTTCTATCTCTATGTTTTGTTTCCTCTTGATGTAGCCCTAAGCACTGAAGGCGAGAAACACTTTCATGGAAAGAGGTTGCCAAGCTTCCAAAAATTACGAATCTCCAGAAATCTCAGCCAATATTTTTTCACCCAAACTGGATGATACTTTCAGGTAATGATCAGTACACGAAGGCGACTTGGTTCCCCAAATTTCGTTCTTCTATGTTGAAGCGTTCATTTCCAGTAACAGTTTGAATTTTTAGGTTTCACTCTTTTTTCTCCTATATTGATACATGTACTTGGAACTCTAAATCCAACACGGTTTGTGCTAGCTTCTTGAAACTTGACACAGTAAAGTAGTTTCACGTTCTATCTCTATGGTTTGTTTCCTCTTGATGTACCCTAAGCACTGACTGGCGAGAAACACTTTCAAGGAAAGGGGTTGCCAAGCTTCCAAAAATTACGAATCTCCAGAAATCTCAGCAAATATTTTTTCACCCAAACTGGATGATACTTTCAGGTAATGATCAGTACACGAAGGCGACTTGGTTCCCCAAATTTCGTTCTTCTATGTTGAAGCGTTCATTTCCAGTAACAGTTTGAATTTTTAGGTTTCACTCTGTTTTCTCCTATATTGATAGATGTATTTGGAACTCTAAATCCAACACGGTTTGTGGTAGCTTCTTGAAACTTGACACAGTAATGTAGTTTCACGTTCTATCTCTATATTTTGTTTCCTCTTGATGTAGCCCTAAGCAGTGACTGTCGAGAAGCACTTTCATGGAAAGGTGTTGCCAAGCTTCCAAAAATTACGAATCTCCAGAAATCTCAGCAAATATTTTTTCACCCAAACTGGATGATACTTTCAGGTAATGATCAGTACACTAAGGCGACTTGGTTCCCCAAATTTCGTTCTTCTATGTTGAAGCGTTCATTTCCAGTAACACTTTGAATTTTTAGGTATCACTCTGTTTTCTCCTATTTTGATAGATGTATTTGGAACTCTAAATCCAACACGGTTTGTGCTAGCTTCTTGAAACTTGACACAGTAAAGTAGTTTCACGTTCTATCTCTATGTTTTGTTTCATCTTGATGTAGCCCTAAGCACTGAAGGCGAGAAACACTTTCATGGAAAGGGGTTGCCAAGCTTCCAAAAATTACGAATCTCCAGAAATCTCAGCCAATATTTTTTCACCCAAACTGGATGATACTTTCAGGTAATGATCAGTAAACGAAGGCGACTTGGTTCCCCAAATTTCGTTCTTCTATGTTGAAGCGTTCATTTCCAGTAACAGTTTGAATTTTTAGGTTTCACTCTGTTTTCTCCTATATTGATAGATGTATTTGGAAATCTAAATCCAACACGGTTTGTGCTAGCTTCTTGAAACTTGACACAGTAAAGTAGTTTCACGTTCTATCTCTATGTTTTGTTTCCTCTTGATGTAGCCCTAAGCAGTGACTGGCGAGAAGCACTTTCATGGAAAGGGGTTGCCAAGCTTCCAAAAATTACGAATCTCCAGAAATCTCAGCCCATATTTTTTCACCCAAACAGGATGATACTTTCAGGTAAAGATCAGTACACTAAGGCGACTTGGTTCTCCAAATTTCGTTCTTCTATGTTGAAGCGTTCATTTCCAGTAACACTTTGAATTTTTAGGTATCACTCTGTTTTCTCCTATATTGATAGATGTATTTGGAACTCTAAATTCAACACGGTTTGTGCTAGCTTCTTGAAACTTGACACAGTAAAGTAGTTTCACGATCTATCTCTATGTTTTGTTTCCTCTTGATGTAGCCCTAAGCACTGAAGGCGAGAAACACTTTCATGGAAAGGGGTTGCCAAGCTTCCAAAAATTACGAATCTCCAGAAATCTCAGCCAATATTTTTTCACCCAAACTGGATAATACTTTCAGGTAATGATCAGTAATCGAAGGCGACTTGGTTCCCCAAATTTCGTTCTTCTATGTTGAAGCGTTCATTTCCAGTAACAGTTTGAATTTTTAGGTTTCACTCTGTTTTCTCCTATATTGATAGATGTATTTGGAACTATGAATCCAACACGGTTGTGCTAGCTTCTTGAAACTTGACACAGTAAAGAAGTTTCACGTTCTATCTCTATGGTTTGTTTCCTCTTGATGTAGCCCTAAGCAGTGACTGGCGAGAAGCACTTTCATGGAAAGGGGTTGCCAAGCTTCCAAAAATTACGAATCTCCAGAAATCTCAGCCAATATTTTTTCACCCAAACTGGATGATACTTTCAGGTAATGATCAGTACACTAAGGCGACTTGGTTCTCCAAATTTCGTTCTTCTATGTTGAAGCGTTCATTTCCAGTAATACTTTGAATTTTTAGGTATCACTCTGTTTTCTCCTATATTGATAGATGTATTTGGAACTCTAAATCCAACACGGTTTGTGCTAGCTTCTTGAAACTTGACACAGTAAATTAGTTTCACGATCTATCTCTATGTTTTGTTTCCTCTTGATGTAGCCCTAAGCACTGAAGGCGAGAAACACTTTCATGGAAAGCGGTTGCCAAGCTTCCAAAAATTACGAATCTCCAGAAATCTCAGCCAATATTTTTTCACCCAAACTGGATGATACTTTCAGGTAATGATCAGTAAACAAAGGCGACTTGGTTCCCCAAATTTCGTTCTTCTATGTTGAAGCGTTCATTTCCAGTAACAGTTTGAATTTTTAGGTTTCACTCTGTTTTCTCCTATATTGATAGATGTATTTGGAACTCTAAATCCAACACGGTTTGTGCTAGCTTCTTGAAACTTGACACAGTAATGTAGTTTCACGTTCTATCTCTATATTTTGTTTCCTCTTGATGTAGCCCTAAGCAGTGACTGTCGAGAAGCACTTTCATGGAAAGGTGTTGCCAAGCTTCCAAAAATTACGAATCTCCAGAAATCTCAGCAAATATTTTTTCACCCAAACTGGATGATACTTTCAGGTAATGATCAGTACACTAAGGCGACTTGGTTCCCCAAATTTCGTTCTTCTATGTTGAAGCGTTCATTTCCAGTAACACTTTGAATTTTTAGGTATCACTCTGTTTTCTCCTATATTGATAGATGTATTTGGAACTCTAAATCCAACACGGTTTGTGCTAGCTTCTTGAAACTTGACACAGTAAAGTAGTTTCACGTTCTATCTCTATGTTTTGTTTCCTCTTGATGTAGCCCTAAGCACTGAAGGCGAGAAACACTTTCATGGAAAGAGGTTGCCAAGCTTCCAAAAATTACGAATCTCCAGAAATCTCAGCCAATATTTTTTCACCCAAACTGGATGATACTTTCAGGTAATGATCAGTACACGAAGGCGACTTGGTTCCCCAAATTTCGTTCTTCTATGTTGAAGCGTTCATTTCCAGTAACAGTTTGAATTTTTAGGTTTCACTCTTTTTTCTCCTATATTGATACATGTACTTGGAACTCTAAATCCAACACGGTTTGTGCTAGCTTCTTGAAACTTGACACAGTAAAGTAGTTTCACGTTCTATCTCTATGGTTTGTTTCCTCTTGATGTACCCTAAGCACTGACTGGCGAGAAACACTTTCAAGGAAAGGGGTTGCCAAGCTTCCAAAAATTACGAATCTCCAGAAATCTCAGCAAATATTTTTTCACCCAAACTGGATGATACTTTCAGGTAATGATCAGTACACGAAGGCGACTTGGTTCCCCAAATTTCGTTCTTCTATGTTGAAGCGTTCATTTCCAGTAACAGTTTGAATTTTTAGGTTTCACTCTGTTTTCTCCTATATTGATAGATGTATTTGGAACTCTAAATCCAACACGGTTTGTGCTAGCTTCTTGAAACTTGACACAGTAATGTAGTTTCACGTTCTATCTCTATATTTTGTTTCCTCTTGATGTAGCCCTAAGCAGTGACTGTCGAGAAGCACTTTCATGGAAAGGTGTTGCCAAGCTTCCAAAAATTACGAATCTCCAGAAATCTCAGCAAATATTTTTTCACCCAAACTGGATGATACTTTCAGGTAATGATCAGTACACTAAGGCGACTTGGTTCCCCAAATTTCGTTCTTCTATGTTGAAGCGTTCATTTCCAGTAACACTTTGAATTTTTAGGTATCACTCTGTTTTCTCCTATATTGATAGATGTATTTGGAACTCTAAATCCAACACGGTTTGTGCTAGCTTCTTGAAACTTGACACAGTAAAGTAGTTTCACGTTCTATCTCTATGTTTTGTTTCCTCTTGATGTAGCCCTAAGCACTGAAGGCGAGAAACACTTTCATGGAAAGAGGTTGCCAAGCTTCCAAAAATTACGAATCTCCAGAAATCTCAGCCAATATTTTTTCACCCAAACTGGATGATACTTTCAGGTAATGATCAGTACACGAAGGCGACTTGGTTCCCCAAATTTCGTTCTTCTATGTTGAAGCGTTCATTTCCAGTAACAGTTTGAATTTTTAGGTTTCACTCTTTTTTCTCCTATATTGATACATGTACTTGGAACTCTAAATCCAACACGGTTTGTGCTAGCTTCTTGAAACTTGACACAGTAAAGTAGTTTCACGTTCTATCTCTATGGTTTGTTTCCTCTTGATGTACCCTAAGCACTGACTGGCGAGAAACACTTTCAAGGAAAGGGGTTGCCAAGCTTCCAAAAATTACGAATCTCCAGAAATCTCAGCAAATATTTTTTCACCCAAACTGGATGATACTTTCAGGTAATGATCAGTACACGAAGGCGACTTGGTTCCCCAAATTTCGTTCTTCTATGTTGAAGCGTTCATTTCCAGTAACAGTTTGAATTTTTAGGTATCACTCTGTTTTCTCCTATATTGATAGATGTATTTGGAACTCTAAATCCGACACGGATTGTGCTAGCTTTTTGAAACTTGACACAGTAAAGTAGTTTCACGTTCTATCTATATGGTTTGTTTCCTCTTGATGTAGCCCTAAGCACTGACTGGCGAGAAACACTTTCATGGAAAGGGGTTGCCAAGCTTCCAAAAATTACGAATCTCCAGAAATCTCAGCAAATATTTTTTCACCCAAACTGGATGATACTTTCAGGTAATGATCAGTACACGAAGGCGACTTGGTTCCCCAAATTTCGTTCTTCTATGTTGAAGCGTTCATTTCCAGTAACAGTTTGAATTTTTAGGTTTCACTCTGTTTTCTCCTATATTGATAGATGTATTTGGAACTCTAAATCCAACACGGTTTGTGCTAGCTTCTTGAAACTTGACACAGTAATGTAGTTTCACGTTCTATCTCTATATTTTGTTTCCTCTTGATGTAGCCCTAAGCAGTGACTGTCGAGAAGCACTTTCATGGAAAGGTGTTGCCAAGCTTCCAAAAATTACGAATCTCCAGAAATCTCAGCAAATATTTTTTCACCCAAACTGGATGATACTTTCAGGTAATGATCAGTACACTAAGGCGACTTGGTTCCCCAAATTTCGTTCTTCTATGTTGAAGCGTTCATTTCCAGTAACACTTTGAATTTTTAGGTATCACTCTGTTTTCTCCTATATTGATAGATGTATTTGGAACTCTAAATCCAACACGGTTTGTGCTAGCTTCTTGAAACTTGACACAGTAAAGTAGTTTCACGTTCTATCTCTATGTTTTGTTTCCTCTTGATGTAGCCCTAAGCACTGAAGGCGAGAAACACTTTCATGGAAAGAGGTTGCCAAGCTTCCAAAAATTACGAATCTCCAGAAATCTCAGCCAATATTTTTTCACCCAAACTGGATGATACTTTCAGGTAATGATCAGTACACGAAGGCGACTTGGTTCCCCAAATTTCGTTCTTCTATGTTGAAGCGTTCATTTCCAGTAACAGTTTGAATTTTTAGGTTTCACTCTTTTTTCTCCTATATTGATACATGTACTTGGAACTCTAAATCCAACACGGTTTGTGCTAGCTTCTTGAAACTTGACACAGTAAAGTAGTTTCACGTTCTATCTCTATGGTTTGTTTCCTCTTGATGTACCCTAAGCACTGACTGGCGAGAAACACTTTCAAGGAAAGGGGTTGCCAAGCTTCCAAAAATTACGAATCTCCAGAAATCTCAGCAAATATTTTTTCACCCAAACTGGATGATACTTTCAGGTAATGATCAGTACACGAAGGCGACTTGGTTCCCCAAATTTCGTTCTTCTATGTTGAAGCGTTCATTTCCAGTAACAGTTTGAATTTTTAGGTATCACTCTGTTTTCTCCTATATTGATAGATGTATTTGGAACTCTAAATCCGACACGGATTGTGCTAGCTTTTTGAAACTTGACACAGTAAAGTAGTTTCACGTTCTATCTATATGGTTTGTTTCCTCTTGATGTAGCCCTAAGCACTGACTGGCGAGAAACACTTTCATGGAAAGGGGTTGCCAAGCTTCCAAAAATTACGAATCTCCAGAAATCTCAGCCAATATTTTTTCACCCAAACTGGATGATACTTTCTGGTAATGATCAGTACACGAAGGCGACTTGATTCCCCAAATTTCGTTCTTCTATGTTGAAGCGTTCATTTCCAGTAACAGTTTGAATTTTTTAGGTTTCACTCTTTTTTCTCCTATATTGATAGATGTATTTGGAACTCTAAATCCAACACGGTTTGTGCTAGCTTCTTGAAACTTGACACAGTAAAGTAGTTTCACGTTCTATCTCTATGGTTTGTTTCCTCTTAATGTAGCCCTAAGCAGTGACTGGCGAGAAGCACTTTCATGGAAAGGGGTTGCCAAGCTTCCAAAAATTACGAATCTCCAGAAATCTCAGCAAATATTTTTTCACCCAAACTGGATGATACTTTCAGGTAATGATCAGTACAGTAAGGCGACTTGGTTCCCCAAATTTCGTTCTTATATGTTGAAGAGTTCATTTCCAGTAACAGTTTGAATTTTTAGGTTTCACTCTGTTTTC
Organism: Spermophilus citellus; assembly: GCF_964194105.1. Lineage (NCBI taxonomy): Eukaryota > Metazoa > Chordata > Mammalia > Rodentia > Sciuridae > Spermophilus > Spermophilus citellus. Next base: position 48,242,899 of record NC_138187.1, on the reverse strand, counting down.
TCCTATATTGATAGATGTATTTGGAACTCTAAATCCAACACGGTTTGCGCTAGCTTCTTGAAACTTGACACAGTAAAGTAGTTTCACGTTCTATCTCTATGTTTTGTTTCCTCTTGATGTAGCCCTAAGCAGTGACTGGCGAGAAGCACTTTCATGGAAAGGGGTTGCCAAGCTTCCAAAAATTACGAATCTCCAGAAATCTCAGCAAATATTTTTTCACCCAAACTGGATGATACTTTCAGGTAATGATCAGTACACTAAGGCTACTTGGTTCCCCAAATTTCGTTCTTCTATGTTGAAGCGTTCATTTCCAGTAACAGTTTGAATTTTTAGGCTTCACTCTGTTTTCTCCTATATTGATAGATGTATTTGGAACTCTAAATCCAACACGGTTTGTGCTAGCTTCTTGAAACTTGACACAGTAAAGTAGTTTCACGTTCTATCTCTATGTTTTGTTTCCTCTTGATGTAGCCCTAAGCACTGACTGGCGAGAAACTCTTTCATGGAAAGGGGTTGCCAAGCTTCCAAAAATTATGAATCTCCAGAAATCTCAGCAAATATTTTTTCACCCAAACTGGATGATACTTTCAGGTAATGATCAGTACACTAAGGCGACTTGGTTCCCCAAATTTCGTTCTTCTATGTTGAAGCGTTCATTTCCAGTAACACTTTGAATTTTTAGGTATCACTCTGTTTTCTACTATATTGATACATGTACTTGGAACTCTAAATGCGACACGGTTTGTGCTAGCTTCTTGAAACTTGACACAGTAAAGTAGTTTCACGTTCTATCTCTATGGTTTGTTTCCTCTTGATGTAGCCCTAAGCAGTGACTGGCGAGAAGCACTTTCATGGAAAGGGGTTGCCAAGCTTCCAAAAATTACGAATCTCCAGAAATCTCAGCCAATATTTTTTCACCCAAACTGGATGATACTTTCAGGTAATGATCAGTACACTAAGGCGACTTGGTTCCCCAAATTTCGTTCTTCTATGTTGAAGCGTTCATTTCCAGTAACAGTTTGAATTTTTAGGTTTCACTCTGTTTTCTCCTATATTGATAGATGTATTTGGAACTCTAAATCCAACTCGGTTTGTGCTAGCTTCTTGAAACTTGACACAGTAAAGTAGTTTCACGTTCTATCTCTATGTTTTGTTTCCTCTTGATGTAGCCCTAAGCACTGACTGGCGAGAAACACTTTCATGGAAAGGGGTTGCGAAGCTTCCAAAAATTACGAATCTCCAGAAATCTCAGCAAATATTTTTTCACCCAAACTGGATGATACTTTCAGGTAATGATCACTACACTAATGCGACTTGGTTCCCCAAATTTCGTTCTTCTATGTTGAAGCGTTCATTTCCAGTAACAGTTTGAATTTTTAGGTTTCACTCTGTTTTCTCCTATATTGATAGATGTATTTGGAACTCTAAATCCAACACGGTTTGTGCTAGCTTCTTGAAACTTGACACAGTAAAGTAGTTTCATGTTCTATCTCTACGTTTTGTTTCCTCTTGATGTAGCCCTAAGCAGTGACTGGCGAGAAACACTTTCATGGAAAGGGGTTGCCAAGCTTCCAAAAATTACGAATCTCCAGAAATCTCAGCAAATATTTTTTCACCCAAACTGGATGATACTTTCATGTAATGATCAGTACACTAAGGCGACTTGGTTCCCCAAATATCGTCCTTCTATGTTGAAGCGTTCATTTCCAGTAACACTTTGAATTTTTAGGTTTCACTCTGTTTTCTCCTATATTGATAGATGTATTTGGAACTCTAAATCCAACACGGTTTGTGCTAGCTTCTTGAAACTTGACACAGTAAAGTAGTTTCACGTTCTATCTCTATGTTTTGTTTCCTCTTGATGTAGCCCTAAGCAGTGACTGGCGAGAAGCACTTTCATGGAAAGGGGTTGCCAAGCTTCCAAAAATTACGAATCTCCAGAAATCTCAGCAAATATTTTTTCACCCAAACTGGATGATACTTTCAGGTAATGATCAGTACACGAAGGCGACTTGGTTCCCCAAATGTCGTTCTTCTATGTTGAAGCGTTCATTTCCAGTAACAGTTTGAATTTTTAGGTATCACTCTGTTTTCTCCTATATTGATAGATGTATTTGGAACTCTAAATCCGACACAGATTGTGCTAGCTTTTTGAAACTTGACACAGTAAAGTAGTTTCACGTTCTATCTCTATGGTTTGTTTCCTCTTGATGTAGCCCTAAGCACTGACTGGCGAGAAACACTTTCATGGAAAGGGGTTGCCAAGCTTCCAAAAATTACGAATCTCCAGAAATCTCAGCCAATATTTTTTCACCCAAACTGGATGATACTTTCAGGTAATGATCAGTACACTAAGGCGACTTGGTTCCCCAAATTTCGTTCTTCTATGTTGAAGCGTTCATTTCCAGTAACACTTTGAATTTTTAGGTATCACTCTGTTTTCTCCTATATTGATAGATGTATTTGGAACTCTAAATCCAACACGGTTTGTGCTAGCTTCTTGAAACTTGAAACAGTAAAGTAGTTTCACGTTCTATCTCTATGTTTTGTTTCCTCTTGATGTAGCCCTAAGCACTGAAGGCAAGAAACACTTTCATGGAAAGGGGTGGCCAAGCTTCCAAAACTTACGAATCTCCAGAAATCTCAGCCAATATTTTTTCACCCAAACTGGATGATACTTTCAGGTAATGATCAGTAAACGAAGGCGACTTGGTTCCCCAAATTTCGTTCTTCTATGTTGAAGCGTTCATTTCCAATAACAGTTTGAATTTTTAGGTTTCACTCTGTTTTCTCCTATATTGATAGATGTATTTGGAACTCTAAATCCAGCACGGTTTGTGCTAGCTTCTTGAAACTTGACACAGTAAAGTAGCTTCACGTTCTATCTCTATGTTTTGTTTCCTCTTGATGTAGCCCTAAGCAGTGACTGGCGAGAAGCACTTCCATGGAAAGGGGTTGCCAAGCTTCCAAAAATTATGAATCTCCAGAAATCTCAGCCAATATTTTTTCACCCAAACTGGATGATACTTTCAGGTAATGATCAGTACACTAAGGCGACTTGGTTCCCCAAATTTCGTTCTTCTATGTTGAAGCGTTCATTTCCAGTAACACTTTGAATTTTTAGGTATCACTCTGTTTTCTCCTATATTGGTAGATGTATTTGGAACTCTAAATCCAACACGGTTTGTGCTAGCTTCTTGAAACTTGACACAGTAAAGTAGTTTCACTTTCTATCTCTATGTTTTGTTTCCTCTTGATGTAGCCCTAAGCAGTGACTGGTGAGAAGCACTTTCATGGAAAGGAGTTGCCAAGCTTCCAAAAATTACGAATCTCCAGAAATCTCAGCAAATATTTTTTCACCCAAACTGGATGATACTTTCAGGTAATGATCAGTACACGAAGGTGACTTGGTTCCCCATATTTCGTTCTTCTATGTTGAAGCGTTCATTTCCAGTAACAGTTTGAATTTTTAGGTTTCACTCTGTTTTCTCCTATATTGATAGGTGTATTTGGAACTCTAAATCCGACACGGATTGTGCTAGCTTCTTCAAACTTGACACAGTAAAGTAGTTTCACGTTCTATCTCTATGGTTTGTTTCCTCTTGATGTAGCCCTAAGCACTGACTGGCGAGAAACACTTTCATGGAAAGGGGTTGCCAAGCTTCCAAAAATTACGAATCTCCAGAAATCTCAGCCAATATTTTTTCACCCAAACTGGATGATACTTTCAGGTAATGATCAGTACACTAAGGCGACTTGGTTCCCCAAATTTCGTTCTTCTATGTTGAAGCGTTCATTTCCAGTAACACTTTGAATTTTTAGGTATCACTCTGTTTTCTCCTATATTGATAGATGTATTTGGAACTCTAAATCCAACACGGTTTGTGCTAGCTTCTTGAAACTTGACACAGTAAAGTAGTTTCACGTTCTATCTCTATGTTTTGTTTCCTCTTGATGTAGCCCTAAGCAGTGACTGGCGAGAAGCACTTTCATGGAAAGGGGTTGCCAAGCTTCCAGAAATTACGAATCTCCAGAAATCTCAGCAAATATTTTTTCACTCAAACTGGATGATACTTTCAGGTAATCATCAGTACACTAAGGCGACTTGGTTCCCCAAATTTCGTTCTTCTATGTTGAAGCGTTCATTTCCAGTAACAGTTTGAATTTTTAGGTTTCACTCTGTTTTCTCCTATATTGCTGGATGTATTTGGAACTCTAAATCCAACACGGTTTGTGCTAGCTTCTTGAAACTTGACACAGTGAAGTAGTTTCACGTTCTATCTCTATGTTTTGTTTCCTCTTGATGTAGCCCTAAGCCCAGATTGGCGAGAAACTCTTTCATGGAAAGGGGTTGCCAAGCTTCCAAAAATTATGAATCTCCAGAAATCTCAGCCAAAATTTTTTCACCCAAACTGGATGATACTTTCAGGTAATGATCAGTACACTTAAGTGACTTGGTTCCCCAAATTTCGTTCTTCTATGTTGAAGCGTTCATTTCCAGTAACACTTTGAATTTTTAGGTTTCACTCTGTTTTCTCCTATATTGATAGATGTATTTGGAACTCTAAATCCAACACGGTTTGTGCTAGCTTCTTGAAACTTGACACAGTAAAGTAGTTTCATGTTCTATCTCTACGTTTTGTTTCCTCTTGATGTAGCCCTAAGCAGTGAAGGCAAGAAACACTTTCATGGAAAGGGGTTGCCAAGCTTCCAAAAATTACGAATCTCCAGAAATCTCAGCCAATATTTTTTCACCCAAACTGGATGATACTTTCAGGTAATGATCAGTACACGAAGGCGACTTGATTCCCCAAATTTCGTTCTTCTATGTTGAAGCGTTCATTTCCAGTAACAGTTTGAATTTTTTAGGTTTCACTCTTTTTTCTCCTATATTGATAGATGTATTTGGAACTCTAAATCCAACACGGTTTGTGCTAGCTTCTTGAAACTTGACACAGTAAAGTAGTTTCACGTTCTATCTCTATGGTTTGTTTCCTCTTGATGTAGCCCTAAGCAGTGACTGGCGAGAAGCACTTTCATGGAAAGGGGTTGCCAAGCTTCCAAAAATTACGAATCTCCAGAAATCTCAGGCAATATTTTTTCACCCAAACTGGATGATACTTTCAGGTAATGATCAGTACACTAAGGCGACTTGGTTCCCCAAATTTCGTTCTTCTATGTTGAAGCGTTCATTTCCAGTAACAGTTTGAATTTTTAGGTTTCACTCTGTTTTCTCCTATATTGATAGATGTATTTGGAACTCTAAATCCAACTCGGTTTGTGCTAGCTTCTTGAAACTTGACACAGTAAAGTAGTTTCACGTTCTATCTCTATGTTTTGTTTCCTCTTGATGTAGCCCTAAGCACTGACTGGCGAGAAACACTTTCATGGAAAGGGGTTGCGAAGCTTCCAAAAATTACGAATCTCCAGAAATCTCAGCCAATATTTTTTCACCCAAACTGGATGATACTTTCAGGTAATGATCACTACACTAATGCGACTTGGTTCCCCAAATTTCGTTCTTCTATGTTGAAGCGTTCATTTCCAGTAACAGTTTGAATTTTTAGGTTTCACTCTGTTTTCTCCTATATTGATAGATGTATTTGGAACTCTAAATCCAACACGGTTTGTGCTAGCTTCTTGAAACTTGACACAGTAAAGTAGTTTCATGTTCTATCTCTACGTTTTGTTTCCTCTTGATGTAGCCCTAAGCACTGAAGGCGAGAAACACTTTCATGGAAAGGGGTTGCCAAGCTTCCAAAAATTACGAATCTCCAGAAATCTCAGCCAATATTTTTTCACCCAACCTGGATGATACTTTCAGGTAATGATCAGCACACTAAGGCGACTTGGTTCCCCAAATTTCGTTCTTTTATGTTGAAGCGTTCATTTCCAGTAACACTTTGAATTTTTAGATTTCACTCTGTTTTCTCCTATATTGATAGATGTATTTGGAACTCTAAATCCAACACGGTTTGTGCTAGCTTCTTGAAACTTGACACAGTAAAGTAGTTTCATGTTCTATCTCTACGTTTTGTTTCCTCTTGATGTAGCCCTAAGCAGTGACTGGCGAGAAACACTTTCATGGAAAGGGGTTGCCAAGCTTCCAAAAATTACGAATCTCCAGAAATCTCAGCAAATATTTTTTCACCCAAACTGGATGATACTTTCAGGTAATGATCAGTACAGTAAGGCGACTTGGTTCCCCAAATTTCGTTCTTATATGTTGAAGAGTTCATTTCCAGTAACAGTTTGAATTTTTAGGTTTCACTCTGTTTTCTCCTATATTGATAGATGTATTTGGAACTCTAAATCCAACACGGTTTGCGCTAGCTTCTTGAAACTTGACACAGTAAAGTAGTTTCACGTTCTATCTCTATGTTTTGTTTCCTCTTGATGTAGCCCTAAGCAGTGACTGGCGAGAAGCACTTTCATGGAAAGGGGTTGCCAAGCTTCCAAAAATTACGAATCTCCAGAAATCTCAGCAAATATTTTTTCACCCAAACTGGATGATACTTTCAGGTAATGATCAGTACACTAAGGCTACTTGGTTCCCCAAATTTCGTTCTTCTATGTTGAAGCGTTCATTTCCAGTAACAGTTTGAATTTTTAGGCTTCACTCTGTTTTCTCCTATATTGATAGATGTATTTGGAACTCTAAATCCAACACGGTTTGTGCTAGCTTCTTGAAACTTGACACAGTAAAGTAGTTTCACGTTCTATCTCTATGTTTTGTTTCCTCTTGATGTAGCCCTAAGCACTGACTGGCGAGAAACTCTTTCATGGAAAGGGGTTGCCAAGCTTCCAAAAATTATGAATCTCCAGAAATCTCAGCAAATATTTTTTCACCCAAACTGGATGATACTTTCAGGTAATGATCAGTACACTAAGGCGACTTGGTTCCCCAAATTTCGTTCTTCTATGTTGAAGCGTTCATTTCCAGTAACACTTTGAATTTTTAGGTATCACTCTGTTTTCTACTATATTGATACATGTACTTGGAACTCTAAATGCGACACGGTTTGTGCTAGCTTCTTGAAACTTGACACAGTAAAGTAGTTTCACGTTCTATCTCTATGGTTTGTTTCCTCTTGATGTAGCCCTAAGCAGTGACTGGCGAGAAGCACTTTCATGGAAAGGGGTTGCCAAGCTTCCAAAAATTACGAATCTCCAGAAATCTCAGCCAATATTTTTTCACCCAAACTGGATGATACTTTCAGGTAATGATCAGTACACTAAGGCGACTTGGTTCCCCAAATTTCGTTCTTCTATGTTGAAGCGTTCATTTCCAGTAACAGTTTGAATTTTTAGGTTTCACTCTGTTTTCTCCTATATTGATAGATGTATTTGGAACTCTAAATCCAACTCGGTTTGTGCTAGCTTCTTGAAACTTGACACAGTAAAGTAGTTTCACGTTCTATCTCTATGTTTTGTTTCCTCTTGATGTAGCCCTAAGCACTGACTGGCGAGAAACACTTTCATGGAAAGGGGTTGCGAAGCTTCCAAAAATTACGAATCTCCAGAAATCTCAGCAAATATTTTTTCACCCAAACTGGATGATACTTTCAGGTAATGATCACTACACTAATGCGACTTGGTTCCCCAAATTTCGTTCTTCTATGTTGAAGCGTTCATTTCCAGTAACAGTTTGAATTTTTAGGTTTCACTCTGTTTTCTCCTATATTGATAGATGTATTTGGAACTCTAAATCCAACACGGTTTGTGCTAGCTTCTTGAAACTTGACACAGTAAAGTAGTTTCATGTTCTATCTCTACGTTTTGTTTCCTCTTGATGTAGCCCTAAGCAGTGACTGGCGAGAAACACTTTCATGGAAAGGGGTTGCCAAGCTTCCAAAAATTACGAATCTCCAGAAATCTCAGCAAATATTTTTTCACCCAAACTGGATGATACTTTCATGTAATGATCAGTACACTAAGGCGACTTGGTTCCCCAAATATCGTCCTTCTATGTTGAAGCGTTCATTTCCAGTAACACTTTGAATTTTTAGGTTTCACTCTGTTTTCTCCTATATTGATAGATGTATTTGGAACTCTAAATCCAACACGGTTTGTGCTAGCTTCTTGAAACTTGACACAGTAAAGTAGTTTCACGTTCTATCTCTATGTTTTGTTTCCTCTTGATGTAGCCCTAAGCAGTGACTGGCGAGAAGCACTTTCATGGAAAGGGGTTGCCAAGCTTCCAAAAATTACGAATCTCCAGAAATCTCAGCAAATATTTTTTCACCCAAACTGGATGATACTTTCAGGTAATGATCAGTACACGAAGGCGACTTGGTTCCCCAAATGTCGTTCTTCTATGTTGAAGCGTTCATTTCCAGTAACAGTTTGAATTTTTAGGTATCACTCTGTTTTCTCCTATATTGATAGATGTATTTGGAACTCTAAATCCGACACAGATTGTGCTAGCTTTTTGAAACTTGACACAGTAAAGTAGTTTCACGTTCTATCTCTATGGTTTGTTTCCTCTTGATGTAGCCCTAAGCACTGACTGGCGAGAAACACTTTCATGGAAAGGGGTTGCCAAGCTTCCAAAAATTACGAATCTCCAGAAATCTCAGCCAATATTTTTTCACCCAAACTGGATGATACTTTCAGGTAATGATCAGTACACTAAGGCGACTTGGTTCCCCAAATTTCGTTCTTCTATGTTGAAGCGTTCATTTCCAGTAACACTTTGAATTTTTAGGTATCACTCTGTTTTCTCCTATATTGATAGATGTATTTGGAACTCTAAATCCAACACGGTTTGTGCTAGCTTCTTGAAACTTGAAACAGTAAAGTAGTTTCACGTTCTATCTCTATGTTTTGTTTCCTCTTGATGTAGCCCTAAGCACTGAAGGCAAGAAACACTTTCATGGAAAGGGGTGGCCAAGCTTCCAAAACTTACGAATCTCCAGAAATCTCAGCCAATATTTTTTCACCCAAACTGGATGATACTTTCAGGTAATGATCAGTAAACGAAGGCGACTTGGTTCCCCAAATTTCGTTCTTCTATGTTGAAGCGTTCATTTCCAATAACAGTTTGAATTTTTAGGTTTCACTCTGTTTTCTCCTATATTGATAGATGTATTTGGAACTCTAAATCCAGCACGGTTTGTGCTAGCTTCTTGAAACTTGACACAGTAAAGTAGCTTCACGTTCTATCTCTATGTTTTGTTTCCTCTTGATGTAGCCCTAAGCAGTGACTGGCGAGAAGCACTTCCATGGAAAGGGGTTGCCAAGCTTCCAAAAATTATGAATCTCCAGAAATCTCAGCCAATATTTTTTCACCCAAACTGGATGATACTTTCAGGTAATGATCAGTACACTAAGGCGACTTGGTTCCCCAAATTTCGTTCTTCTATGTTGAAGCGTTCATTTCCAGTAACACTTTGAATTTTTAGGTATCACTCTGTTTTCTCCTATATTGGTAGATGTATTTGGAACTCTAAATCCAACACGGTTTGTGCTAGCTTCTTGAAACTTGACACAGTAAAGTAGTTTCACTTTCTATCTCTATGTTTTGTTTCCTCTTGATGTAGCCCTAAGCAGTGACTGGTGAGAAGCACTTTCATGGAAAGGAGTTGCCAAGCTTCCAAAAATTACGAATCTCCAGAAATCTCAGCAAATATTTTTTCACCCAAACTGGATGATACTTTCAGGTAATGATCAGTACACGAAGGTGACTTGGTTCCCCATATTTCGTTCTTCTATGTTGAAGCGTTCATTTCCAGTAACAGTTTGAATTTTTAGGTTTCACTCTGTTTTCTCCTATATTGATAGGTGTATTTGGAACTCTAAATCCGACACGGATTGTGCTAGCTTCTTCAAACTTGACACAGTAAAGTAGTTTCACGTTCTATCTCTATGGTTTGTTTCCTCTTGATGTAGCCCTAAGCACTGACTGGCGAGAAACACTTTCATGGAAAGGGGTTGCCAAGCTTCCAAAAATTACGAATCTCCAGAAATCTCAGCCAATATTTTTTCACCCAAACTGGATGATACTTTCAGGTAATGATCAGTACACTAAGGCGACTTGGTTCCCCAAATTTCGTTCTTCTATGTTGAAGCGTTCATTTCCAGTAACACTTTGAATTTTTAGGTATCACTCTGTTTTCTCCTATATTGATAGATGTATTTGGAACTCTAAATCCAACACGGTTTGTGCTAGCTTCTTGAAACTTGACACAGTAAAGTAGTTTCACGTTCTATCTCTATGTTTTGTTTCCTCTTGATGTAGCCCTAAGCAGTGACTGGCGAGAAGCACTTTCATGGAAAGGGGTTGCCAAGCTTCCAGAAATTACGAATCTCCAGAAATCTCAGCAAATATTTTTTCACTCAAACTGGATGATACTTTCAGGTAATCATCAGTACACTAAGGCGACTTGGTTCCCCAAATTTCGTTCTTCTATGTTGAAGCGTTCATTTCCAGTAACAGTTTGAATTTTTAGGTTTCACTCTGTTTTCTCCTATATTGCTGGATGTATTTGGAACTCTAAATCCAACACGGTTTGTGCTAGCTTCTTGAAACTTGACACAGTGAAGTAGTTTCACGTTCTATCTCTATGTTTTGTTTCCTCTTGATGTAGCCCTAAGCCCAGATTGGCGAGAAACTCTTTCATGGAAAGGGGTTGCCAAGCTTCCAAAAATTATGAATCTCCAGAAATCTCAGCCAAAATTTTTTCACCCAAACTGGATGATACTTTCAGGTAATGATCAGTACACTTAAGTGACTTGGTTCCCCAAATTTCGTTCTTCTATGTTGAAGCGTTCATTTCCAGTAACACTTTGAATTTTTAGGTTTCACTCTGTTTTCTCCTATATTGATAGATGTATTTGGAACTCTAAATCCAACACGGTTTGTGCTAGCTTCTTGAAACTTGACACAGTAAAGTAGTTTCATGTTCTATCTCTACGTTTTGTTTCCTCTTGATGTAGCCCTAAGCAGTGAAGGCAAGAAACACTTTCATGGAAAGGGGTTGCCAAGCTTCCAAAAATTACGAATCTCCAGAAATCTCAGCCAATATTTTTTCACCCAAACTGGATGATACTTTCAGGTAATGATCAGTACACGAAGGCGACTTGATTCCCCAAATTTCGTTCTTCTATGTTGAAGCGTTCATTTCCAGTAACAGTTTGAATTTTTTAGGTTTCACTCTTTTTTCTCCTATATTGATAGATGTATTTGGAACTCTAAATCCAACACGGTTTGTGCTAGCTTCTTGAAACTTGACACAGTAAAGTAGTTTCACGTTCTATCTCTATGGTTTGTTTCCTCTTGATGTAGCCCTAAGCAGTGACTGGCGAGAAGCACTTTCATGGAAAGGGGTTGCCAAGCTTCCAAAAATTACGAATCTCCAGAAATCTCAGGCAATATTTTTTCACCCAAACTGGATGATACTTTCAGGTAATGATCAGTACACTAAGGCGACTTGGTTCCCCAAATTTCGTTCTTCTATGTTGAAGCGTTCATTTCCAGTAACAGTTTGAATTTTTAGGTTTCACTCTGTTTTCTCCTATATTGATAGATGTATTTGGAACTCTAAATCCAACTCGGTTTGTGCTAGCTTCTTGAAACTTGACACAGTAAAGTAGTTTCACGTTCTATCTCTATGTTTTGTTTCCTCTTGATGTAGCCCTAAGCACTGACTGGCGAGAAACACTTTCATGGAAAGGGGTTGCGAAGCTTCCAAAAATTACGAATCTCCAGAAATCTCAGCCAATATTTTTTCACCCAAACTGGATGATACTTTCAGGTAATGATCACTACACTAATGCGACTTGGTTCCCCAAATTTCGTTCTTCTATGTTGAAGCGTTCATTTCCAGTAACAGTTTGAATTTTTAGGTTTCACTCTGTTTTCTCCTATATTGATAGATGTATTTGGAACTCTAAATCCAACACGGTTTGTGCTAGCTTCTTGAAACTTGACACAGTAAAGTAGTTTCATGTTCTATCTCTACGTTTTGTTTCCTCTTGATGTAGCCCTAAGCACTGAAGGCGAGAAACACTTTCATGGAAAGGGGTTGCCAAGCTTCCAAAAATTACGAATCTCCAGAAATCTCAGCCAATATTTTTTCACCCAACCTGGATGATACTTTCAGGTAATGATCAGCACACTAAGGCGACTTGGTTCCCCAAATTTCGTTCTTTTATGTTGAAGCGTTCATTTCCAGTAACACTTTGAATTTTTAGATTTCACTCTGTTTTCTCCTATATTGATAGATGTATTTGGAACTCTAAATCCAACACGGTTTGTGCTAGCTTCTTGAAACTTGACACAGTAAAGTAGTTTCATGTTCTATCTCTACGTTTTGTTTCCTCTTGATGTAGCCCTAAGCAGTGACTGGCGAGAAACACTTTCATGGAAAGGGGTTGCCAAGCTTCCAAAAATTACGAATCTCCAGAAATCTCAGCAAATATTTTTTCACTCAAACTGGATGATACTTTCAGGTAATCATCAGTACACTAAGGCGACTTGGTTCCCCAAATTTCGTTCTTCTATGTTGAAGCGTTCATTTCCAGTAACAGTTTGAATTTTTAGGTTTCACTCTGTTTTCTCCTATATTGCTGGATGTATTTGGAACTCTAAATCCAACACGGTTTGTGCTAGCTTCTTGAAACTTGACACAGTGAAGTAGTTTCACGTTCTATCTCTATGTTTTGTTTCCTCTTGATGTAGCCCTAAGCCCAGATTGGCGAGAAACTCTTTCATGGAAAGGGGTTGCCAAGCTTCCAAAAATTACGAATCTCCAGAAATCTCAGCCAATATTTTTTCACCCAAACTGGATGATACATTCAGGTAATGAGCAGTACACTAAAGCGACTTGGTTCCCCAAATTTCGTTCTTCTATGTTGAAGCGTTCATTTCCAGTAACACTTTGAATTTTTAGGTATCACTCTGTTTTCTCCTATATTGATAGATGTATTTGGAACTCTAAATCCAACACGGTTTGTGCTAGCTTCTTGAAACTTGACACAGTAAAGTAGTTTCATGTTCTATCTCTACGTTTTGTTTCCTCTTGATGTAGCCCTAAGCACTGAAGGCGAGAAACACTTTCATGGAAAGGGGTTGCCAAGCTTCCAAAAATTACGAATCTCCAGAAATCTCAGCCAATATTTTTTCACCCAAACTGGATGATACTTTCAGGTAATGATCAGTACACTAAGGCGACTTGGTTCCCCAAATTTCGTTCTTCTATGTTGAAGCGTTCATTGCCAGTAACACTTTGAATTTTTAGGTTTCACTCTGTTTTCTCCTATATTGATAGATGTATTTGGAACTCTAAATCCAACACGGTTTGTGCTAGCTTCTTGAAACTTGACACAGTAAAGTAGTTTCATGTTCTATCTCTACGTTTTGTTTCCTCTTGATGTAGCCCTAAGCAGTGACTGGCGAGAAACACTTTCATGGAAAGGGGTTGCCAAGCTTCCAAAAATTACGAATCTCCAGAAATCTCAGCAAATATTTTTTCACCCGAACTGGATGATACTTTCATGTAATGATCAGTACACTAAGGCGACTTGGTTCCCCAAATTTCGTTCTTCTATGTTGAAGCGTTCATTTCCAGTAACAGTTTGAATTTGTAGGTTTCACTCTGTTTTCTACTATATTGATCCATGTACTTGGAACTCTAAATCCGACACGGTTTGTGCTAGCTTCTTGAAACTTGACACAGTAAAGTAGTTTCACGTTCTATCTCTATGGTTTGTTTCCTCTTGATGTAGCCCTAAGCACTGTCTGGCGAGAAACACTTTCATGGAAAGGGGTTGCCAAGCTTCCAAAAATTACGAATCTCCAGAAATCTCAGCAAATATTTTTTCACCCAAACTGGATGATACTTTCAGGTAATGATCAGTACACGAAGGCGACTTGGTTCCCCAAATTTCGTTCTTCTATGTTGAAGCGTTCATTTCCAGTAACAGTTTGAATTTTTGGGTTTCACTCTGTTTTCTCCTATATTGATAGATGTATTTGGAACTCTAAATCCAACACGGATTGTGCTAGCTTCTTGAAACTTGACACAGTAAAGTAGTTTCACGTTCTATCTCTATGGTCTCTTTCCTCTTGATGTAGCCCTAATCACTGACTGGCGAGAAACACTTTCATGGAAAGGGGTTGCCAAGCTTCCAAAAATTACGAATCTCCAGAAATCTCAGCCAATATTTTTTCACCCAAACGGGATGATACTTTCAGGTAATGATCAGTACACGAAGGCGACTTGGTTCCCCAAATTTCGTTCTTCTATGTTGAAGCGTTCATTTCCAGTAACACTTTGAATTTTTAGGTATCACTCTGTTTTCTCCTATATTGATAGATGTATTTGGAACTCTAAATCCAACACGGTTTGTGCTAGCTTCTTGAAACTTGAAACAGTAAAGTAGTTTCACGTTCTATCTCTATGTTTTGTTTCCTCTTGATGTAGCCCTAAGCACTGAAGGCAAGAAACACTTTCATGGAAAGGGGTGGCCAAGCTTCCAAAACTTACGAATCTCCAGAAATCTCAGCCAATATTTTTTCACCCAAACTGGATGATACTTTCAGGTAATGATCAGTAAACGAAGGCGACTTGGTTCCCCAAATTTCGTTCTTCTATGTTGAAGCGTTCATTTCCAATAACAGTTTGAATTTTTAGGTTTCACTCTGTTTTCTCCTATATTGATAGATGTATTTGGAACTCTAAATCCAGCACGGTTTGTGCTAGCTTCTTGAAACTTGACACAGTAAAGTAGTTTCACGTTCTATCTCTATGTTTTGTTTCCTCTTGATGTAGCCCTAAGCAGTGACTGGCGAGAAGCACTTCCATGGAAAGGGGTTGCCAAGCTTCCAAAAATTATGAATCTCCAGAAATCTCAGCCAATATTTTTTCACCCAAACTTGATGATACTTTCAGGTAATGATCAATACACTAAGGCGACTTGGTTCCCCAAATTTCGTTCTTCTATGTTGAAGCGTTCATTTCCAGTAACACTTTGAATTTTTAGGTATCACTCTGTTTTCTTCTATATTGGTAGATGTATTTGGAACTCTAAATCCAACACGGTTTGTGCTAGCTTCTTGAAACTTGACACAGTAAAGTAGTTTCACTTTCTATCTCTATGTTTTGTTTCCTCTTGATGTAGCCCTAAGCAGTGACTGGTGAGAAGCACTTTCATGGAAAGGAGTTGCCAAGCTTCCAAAAATTACGAATCTCCAGAAATCTCAGCAAATATTTTTTCACCCAAACTGGATGATACTTTCAGGTAATGATCAGTACACGAAGGTGACTTGGTTCCCCAAATTTCGTTCTTCTATGTTGAAGCGTTCATTTCCAGTAACAGTTTGAATTTTTAGGTTTCACTCTGTTTTCTCCTATATTGATAGGTGTATTTGGAACTCTAAATCCGACACGGATTGTGCTAGCTTCTTCAAACTTGACACAGTAAAGTAGTTTCACGTTCTATCTCTATGGTTTGTTTCCTCTTGATGTAGCCCTAAGCACTGACTGGCGAGAAACACTTTCATGGAAAGGGGTTGCCAAGCTTCCAAAAATTACGAATCTCCAGAAATCTCAGCCAATATTTTTTCACCCAAACTGGATGATACTTTCAGGTAATGATCAGTACACTAAGGCGACTTGGTTCCCCAAATTTCGTTCTTCTATGTTGAAGCGTTCATTTCCAGTAACAGTTTGAATTTTTAGGTTTCACTCTGTTTTCTCCTATATTGCTGGATGTATTTGGAACTCTAAATCCAACACGGTTTGTGCTAGCTTCTTGAAACTCGACACAGTGAAGTAGTTTCACGTTCTATCTCTATGTTTTGTTTCCTCTTGATGTAGCCCTAAGCCCTGACTGGCGAGAAACTCTTTCATGGAAAGGGGTTGCCAAGCTTCCAAAAATTATGAATCTCCAGAAATCTCAGCCAATATTTTTTCACCCAAACTGGATGATACTTTCAGGTAATGATCAGTACACTAAAGCGACTTGGTTCCCCAAATTTCGTTCTTCTATGTTGAAGCGTTCATTTCCAGTAACACTTTGAATTTTTAGGTTTCACTCTGTTTTCTCCTATATTGATAGATGTATTTGGAACTCTAAATCCAACACAGTTTGTGCTAGCTTCTTGAAACTTGACACAGTAAAGTAGTTTCATGTTCTATCTCTACGTTTTGTTTCCTCTTGATGTAGCCCTAAGCAGTGAAGGCGAGAAACACTTTCATGGAAAGGGGTTGCCAAGCTTCCAAAAATTACGAATCTCCAGAAATCTCAGCCAATATTTTTTCACCCAAACTGGATGATACTTTCAGGTAATGATCAGTACACGAAGGCGACTTGATTCCCCAAATTTCGTTCTTCTATGTTGAAGCGTTCATTTCCAGTAACAGTTTGAATTTTTTAGGTTTCACTCTTTTTTCTCCTATATTGATAGATGTATTTGGAACTCTAAATCCAACACGGTTTGTGCTAGCTTCTTGAAACTTGACACAGTAAAGTAGTTTCACGTTCTATCTCTATGGTTTGTTTCCTCTTGATGTAGCCCTAAGCAGTGACTGGCGAGAAGCACTTTCATGGAAAGGGGTTGCCAAGCTTCCAAAAATTACGAATCTCCAGAAATCTCAGCAAATATTTTTTCACCCAAGCTGGATGATACTTTCAGGTAATGATCAGTACACTAAGGCTACATGGTTCCCCAAATTTCGTTCTTCTATGTTGAAGCGTTCATTTCCAGTAACAGTTTGAATTTTTAGGTTTCACTCTGTTTTCTCCTATATTGATAGATGTATTTGGAACTCTAAATCCAACACGGTTTGTGCTAGCTTCTTGAAACTTGACACAGTAAAGTAGTTTCACGTTCTATCTCTATGTTTTGTTTCCTCTTGATGTAGCCCTAAGCACTGACTGGCGAGAAACTCTTTCATGGAAAGGGGTTGCCAAGCTTCCAAAAATTATGAATCTCCAGAAATCTCAGCAAATATTTTTTCACCCAAACTGGATGATACTTTCAGGTAATGATCAGTACACTAAGGCGACTTGGTTCCCCAAATTTCGTTCTTCTATGTTGAAGCGTTCATTTCCAGTAACACTTTGAATTTTTAGGTATCACTCTGTTTTCTACTATATTGATACATGTACTTGGAACTCTAAATGCGACACGGTTTGTGCTAGCTTCTTGAAACTTGACACAGTAAAGTAGTTTCACGTTCTATCTCTATGGTTTGTTTCCTCTTGATGTAGCCCTAAGCAGTGACTGGCGAGAAGCACTTTCATGGAAAGGGGTTGCCAAGCTTCCAAAAATTACGAATCTCCAGAAATCTCAGGCAATATTTTTTCACCCAAACTGGATGATACTTTCAGGTAATGATCAGTACACTAAGGCGACTTGGTTCCCCAAATTTCGTTCTTCTATGTTGAAGCGTTCATTTCCAGTAACAGTTTGAATTTTTAGGTTTCACTCTGTTTTCTCCTATATTGATAGATGTATTTGGAACTCTAAATCCAACTCGGTTTGTGCTAGCTTCTTGAAACTTGACACAGTAAAGTAGTTTCACGTTCTATCTCTATGTTTTGTTTCCTCTTGATGTAGCCCTAAGCACTGACTGGCGAGAAACACTTTCATGGAAAGGGGTTGCGAAGCTTCCAAAAATTACGAATCTCCAGAAATCTCAGCCAATATTTTTTCACCCAAACTGGATGATACTTTCAGGTAATGATCACTACACTAATGCGACTTGGTTCCCCAAATTTCGTTCTTCTATGTTGAAGCGTTCATTTCCAGTAACAGTTTGAATTTTTAGGTTTCACTCTGTTTTCTCCTATATTGATAGATGTATTTGGAACTCTAAATCCAACACGGTTTGTGCTAGCTTCTTGAAACTTGACACAGTAAAGTAGTTTCATGTTCTATCTCTACGTTTTGTTTCCTCTTGATGTAGCCCTAAGCACTGAAGGCGAGAAACACTTTCATGGAAAGGGGTTGCCAAGCTTCCAAAAATTACGAATCTCCAGAAATCTCAGCCAATATTTTTTCACCCAAACTGGATGGTACTTTCAGGTAATGATCAGTACACTAAGGCGACTTGGTTCCCCAAATTTCGTTCTTCTATGTTGAAGCGTTCATTTCCAGTAACACTTTGAATTTTTAGGTTTCACTCTGTTTTCTCCTATATTGATAGATGTATTTGGAACTCTAAATCCAACACGGTTTGTGCTAGCTTCTTGAAACTTGACACAGTAAAGTAGTTTCATGTTCTATCTCTACGTTTTGTTTCCTCTTGATGTAGCCCTAAGCAGTGACTGGCGAGAAACACTTTCATGGAAAGGGGTTGCCAAGCTTCCAAAAATTACGAATCTCCAGAAATCTCAGCA
The DNA here is from genome assembly GCF_964194105.1 of Spermophilus citellus. Taxonomy (NCBI): domain Eukaryota; kingdom Metazoa; phylum Chordata; class Mammalia; order Rodentia; family Sciuridae; genus Spermophilus; species Spermophilus citellus. The sequence continues at coordinate 48,224,551 of NC_138187.1, read as the reverse complement.
AATATTTTTTCACCCAAACTGGATGATACTTTCATGTAATGATCAGTACACTAAGGCGACTTGGTTCCCCAAATTTCGTTCTTCTATGTTGAAGCGTTCATTTCCAGTAACACTTTGAATTTTTAGGTTTCACTCTTTTTTCTCCTATATTGATAGATGTATTTGGAACTCTAAATCCAACACGGTTTGTGCTAGCTTCTTGAAACTTGACACAGTAAAGTAGTTTCACGTTCTATCTCTATGGTTTGTTTCCTCTTAATGTAGCCCTAAGCAGTGACTGGCGAGAAGCACTTTCATGGAAAGGGGTTGCCAAGCTTCCAAAAATTACGAATCTCCAGAAATCTCAGCAAATATTTTTTCACCCAAACTGGATGATACTTTCAGGTAATGATCAGTACAGTAAGGCGACTTGGTTCCCCAAATTTCGTTCTTATATGTTGAAGAGTTCATTTCCAGTAACAGTTTGAATTTTTAGGTTTCACTCTGTTTTCTCCTATATTGATAGATGTATTTGGAACTCTAAATCCAACACGGTTTGTGCTAGCTTCTTGAAACTTGACACAGTAAAGTAGTTTCACGTTCTATCTCTATGTTTTGTTTCCTCTTGATGTAGCCCTAAGCAGTGACTGGCGAGAAGCACTTTCATGGAAAGGGGTTGCCAAGCTTCCAAAAATTACGAATCTCCAGAAATCTCAGCCAATATTTTTTCACCCAAACTGGATGATACTTTCAGGTAATGATCAGTACACTAAGGCTACTTGGTTCCCCAAATTTCGTTCTTCTATGTTGAAGCGTTCATTTCCAGTAACAGTTTGAATTTTTAGGTTTCACTCTGTTTTCTCCTATATTGATAGATGTATTTGGAACTCTAAATCCAACACGGTTTGTGCTAGCTTCTTGAAACTTGACACAGTAAAGTAGTTTCACGTTCTATCTCTATGTTTTGTTTCCTCTTGATGTAGCCCTAAGCACTGACTGGCGAGAAACTCTTTCATGGAAAGGGGTTGCCAAGCTTCCAAAAATTACGAATCTCCAGAAATCTCAGCAAATATTTTTTCACCCAAACTGGATGATACTTTCAGGTAATGATCAGTACACTAAGGCGACTTGGTTCCCCAAATTTCGTTCTTCTATGTTGAAGCGTTCATTTCCAGTAACACTTTGAATTTTTAGGTATCACTCTGTTTTCTACTATATTGATACATGTACTTGGAACTCTAAATGTGACACGGTTTGTGCTAGCTTCTTGAAACTTGACACAGTAAAGTAGTTTCACGTTCTGTCTCTATGGTTTGTTTCCTCTTGATGTAGCCCTAAGCAGTGACTGGCGAGAAACACTTTCATGGAAAGGGGTTGCGAAGCTTCCAAAAATTACGAATCTCCAGAAATCTCAGCCAATATTTTTTCACCCAAACTGGATGATACATTCAGGTAATGATCAGTACACTAAAGCGACTTGGTTCCCCAAATTTCGTTCTTCTATGTTGAAGCGTTCATTTCCAGTAACACTTTGAATTTTTAGGTATCACTCTGTTTTCTCCTATATTGATAGATGTATTTGGAACTCTAAATCCAACACGGTTTGTGCTAGCTTCTTGAAACTTGACACAGTAAAGTAGTTTCATGTTCTATCTCTACGTTTTGTTTCCTCTTGATGTAGCCCTAAGCACTGAAGGCGAGAAACACTTTCATGGAAAGGGGTTGCCAAGCTTCCAAAAATTACGAATCTCCAGAAATCTCAGCCAATGTTTTTTCACCCAAACTGGATGATACTTTCAGGTAATGATCAGTACACTAAGGCGACTTGGTTCCCCAAATTTCGTTCTTCTATGTTGAAGCGTTCATTGCCAGTAACACTTTGAATTTTTAGGTTTCACTCTGTTTTCTCCTATATTGAAAGATGTATTTGGAACTCTAAATCCAACACGGTTTGTGCTAGCTTCTTGAAACTTGACACAGTAAAGTAGTTTCATGTTCTATCTCTACGTTTTGTTTCCTCTTGATGTAGCCCTAAGCAGTGACTGGCGAGAAACACTTTCATGGAAAGGGGTTGCCCAGCTTCCAAAAATTACGAATCTCCAGAAATCTCAGCAAATATTTTTTCACCCAAACTGGATGATACTTTCATGTAATGATCAGTACACTAAGGCGACTTGGTTCCCCAAATTTCGTTCTTCTATGTTGAAGCGTTCATTTCCAGTAACAGTTTGAATTTGTAGGTTTCACTCTGTTTTCTACTATATTGATCCATGTACTTGGAACTCTAAATCCGACACGGTTTGTGCTAGCTTCTTGAAACTTGACACAGTAAAGTAGTTTCACGTTCTATCTCTATGGTTTGTTTCCTCTTGATGTAGCCCTAAGCACTGACTGGCGAGAAACACTTTCATGGAAAGGGGTTGCCAAGCTTCCAAAAATTACGAATCTCGAGAAATCTCAGCAAATATTTTTTCACCCAAACTGGATGATACTTTCAGGTAATGATCAGTACACGAAGGCGACTTGGTTCCCCAAATTTCGTTCTTCTATGTTGAAGCGTTCATTTCCAGTAACAGTTTGAATTTTTGGGTTTCACTCTGTTTTCTCCTATATTGATAGATGTATTTGGAACTCTAAATCCAACACGGATTGTGCTAGCTTCTTGAAACTTGACACAGTAAAGTAGTTTCACGTTCTATCTCTATGGTCTCTTTCCTCTTGATGTAGCCCTAATCACTGACTGGCGAGAAACACTTTCATGGAAAGGGGTTGCCAAGCTTCCAAAAATTACGAATCTCCAGAAATCTCAGCCAATATTTTTTCACCCAAACGGGATGATACTTTCAGGTAATGATCAGTACTCGAAGGCGACTTGGTTCCCCAAATTTCGTTCTTCTATGTTGAAGCGTTCATTTCCAGTAACAGTTTGAATTTTTAGGTTTCACTCTGTTTTCTCCTATATTGATAGATGTATTTGGAACTCTAAATCCAACAAGGATTGTGCTAGCTTCTTGAAACTTGACACAGTAAAGTAGTTTCACGTTCTATCTCTATGTTTTGTTTCCTCTTGATGTAGCCCTAAGCACTGAAGGCGAGAAACACTTTCATGGAAAGAGGTTGCCAAGCTTCCAAAAATTAGGAATCTGCAGAAATCTCAGCAAATATTTTTTCACCCAAACTGGATGATACTTTCAGTAATGATCAGTACACTAAGGCGACTTGTTTCCCCAAATTTCGTTCTTCTATGTTGAAGCGTTCATTTCCAGTAACAGTTTGAATTTTTAGGTATCACTCTGTTTTCTCCTATATTGATACATGTACTTGGAACTCTAAAAGCGACACGGTTTGTGCTAGCTTCTTGAAACTTGACACAGTAAAGTAGTTTCACGTTCTATCTCTATGGTTTGTTTCCTCTTGATGTAGCCCTAAGCACTGACTGGCGAGAAACACTTTCATGGAAAGGGGTTGCCAAGCTTCCAAAAATTACGAATCTCCAGAAATCTCAGCAAGTATTTTTTCACCCAAACAAGATGATACTTTCAGGTAATGATCAGTACACGAAGGCGACTTGGTTCCCCAAATTTCGTTCTTCTATGTTGAAGCGTTCATTTCCAGTAACAGTTTGAATTTTTAGGTTTCACTCTGTTTTCTCCTATATTGATAGATGTATTTGGAACTCTAAATCCGACACGGATTTTGCTAGCTTCTTGAAACTTGACACAGTAAAGTAGTTTCACGTTCTATCTCTATGGATTGTTTCCTCTTGATGTAGCCCTAAGCACTGACTGGCGAGAAACACTTTCATGGAAAGGGGTTGCCAAGCTTCCAAAAATTATGAATCTCCAGAAATCTCAGCCAATATTTTTTCACCCAAACTGGATGATACTTTCAGGTAATGATCAGTACACTAAGGCGACTTGGTTCCCCGAATTTCGTTCTTCTATGTTGAAGCGTTCATTTCCAGTAACACTTTGAATTTTTAGGTATCACTCTGTTTTCTCCTATATTGATAGATGTATTTGGAACTCTAAATCCAACACGGTTTGTGCTAGCTTCTTGAAACTTGACACAGTAAAGTAGTTTCACGTTCTATCTCTATGTTTTGTTTCCTCTTGATGTAGCCCTAAGCACTGAAGGCGAGAAACACTTTCATGGAAAGGGGTTGCCAAGCTTCCAAAAATTACGAATCTCCAGAAATCTCAGCAAATATTTTTTCACCCAAACTGGATGATACTTTCAGGTAATGATCAGTAAACGAAGGCGACTTGGTTCCCCAAATTTCGTTCTTCTATGTTGAAGCGTTCATTTCCAGTAACAGTTTGAATTTTTAGGTTTCACTCTGTTTTCTCCTATATTGATAGATGTATTTGGAACTCTAAATCCAACACGGTTTGTGCTAGCTTCTTGAAACTTGACACAGTAAAGTAGTTTCACGTTCTATTTCTATGTTTTGTTTCCTCTTGATGTAGCCCTAAGCAGTGACTGGCGAGAAGCACTTTCATGGAAAGGGGTTGCCAAGCTTCCAAAAATTACGAATCTCCAGAAATCTCAGCAAATATTTTTTCACCCAAACTGGATGATACTTTCAGGTAATGATCAGTACACGAAGGCGACTTGGTTCCCCAAATTCCGTTCTTCTATGTTGATGCGTTCATTTCCAGTAACAGTTTGAATTTTTAGGTTTCACTCTGTTTTCTCCTATATTGATACATGTATTTGGAACTCTAAATCCGACAGGGATTGTGCTAGCTTCTTGAAACTTGACACAGTGAAGTAGTTTCACGTTCTATCTCTATGGTTTTTTCCTCTTGATGTAGCCCTAAGCACTGACTGGCGAGAAACACTTTCATGGAAAGGGGTTGCCAAGCTCCAAAAATTACGAATCTCCAGAAATCTCAGCAAATATTTTGTCACCCAAACTGGATGATACTTTCAGGTAATGATCAGTACACTAAGGCGACTTGGTTCCCCAAATTTCGTTCTTCTATGTTGAAGCGTTCATTTCCAGTAACACTTTGAATTTTTAGGTATCACTCTGTTTTCTCCTATATTGATAGATGTATTTGGAACTCTAAATCCAACACGGATTGTGCTAGCTTCTTGAAACTTGACACAGTAAAGTAGTTTCACCTTCTATCTCTATGGTCTCTTTCCTCTTGATGTAGCCCTAATCACTGACTGGCGAGAAACACTTTCATGGAAAGGGGTTGCCAAGCTTCCAAAAATTACGAATCTCCAGAAATCTCAGCCAATATTTTTTCACCCAAACGGGATGATACTTTCAGGTAATGATCAGTACACGAAGGCGACTTGGTTCCCCAAATTTCGTTCTTCTATGTTGAAGCGTTCATTTCCAGTAACAGTTTGAATTTTTAGGTTACACTCTGTTTTCTCCTATATTGATAGATGTATTTGGAACTCTAAATCCAACAAGGATTGTGCTAGCTTCTTGAAACTTGACACAGTAAAGTAGTTTCACGTTCTATCTCTATGTTTTGTTTCCTCTTGATGTAGCCCTAAGCACTGACTGGCGAGAAGCACTTTCATGGAAAGGGGTTGCCAAGCTTCCAAAAATTACGAATCTCCAGAAATCTCAGCAAATATTTTTTCACCCAAACTGGATGATACTTTCAGTAATGATCAGTACACTAAGGCGACTTGGTTCCCCAAATTTCGTTCTTCTATGTTGAAGCGTTCATTTCCAGTAACAGTTTGAATTTTTAGGTATCACTCTGTTTTCTCCTATATTGATACATGTACTTGGAACTCTAAATCCAACACGGTTTGTGCTAGCTTCTTGAAACTTGACACAGTAAAGTAGTTTCACGTTCTATCTCTATGGTTTGTTTCCTCTTGATGTACCCTAAGCACTGACTGGCGAGAAACACTTTCAAGGAAAGGGGTTGCCAAGCTTCCAAAAATTACGAATCTCCAGAAATCTCAGCCAATATTTTTTCACCCAAACTGGATGATACTTTCAGGTAATGATCAGTAAACGAAGGCAACTTGGTTCCCCAAATTTCGTTCTTCTATGTTGAAGCGTTCATTTCCAGTAACAGTTTGAATTTTTAGGTTTCACTCTGTTTTCTCCTATATTGATAGATGTATTTGGAACTCTAAATCCAACACGGTTTGTGCTAGCTTCTTGAAACTTGACACAGTAAAGTAGTTTCACGTTCTATCTCTATGTTTTGTTTCCTCTTGATGTAGCCCTAAGCAGTGACTGGCGAGAAGCACTTTCATGGAAAGGGGTTGCCAAGCTTCCAAAAATTACGAATCTCCAGAAATCTCAGCAAATATTTTTTCACCCAAACTGGATGATACTTTCAGGTAATGATCAGTACACGAAGGCGACTTGGTTCCCCAAATTTCGTTCTTCTATGTTGAAGCGTTCATTTCCAGTAACAGTTTGAATTTTTAGGTATCACTCTGTTTTCTCCTATATTGATAGATGTATTTGGAAATCTAAATCCGACACGGATTGTGCTAGCTTTTTGAAACTTGACACAGTAAAGTAGTTTCACGTTCTATCTCTATGGTTTGTTTCCTCTTGATGTAGCCCTAAGCACTGACTGGCGAGAAACACTTTCATGGAAAGGGGTTGCCAAGCTTCCAAAAATTACGAATCTCCAGAAAACTCAGCCAATATTTTTTCACCCAAACTGGATGATACTTTCAGGTAATGATCAGTACACTAAGGCGACTTGGTTCCCCAAATTTCGTTCTTCTATGTTGAAGCGTTCATTTCCAGTAACAGTTTGAATTTTTAGGTTTCACTCTGTTTTCTCCTATATTGATAGATGTATTTGGAACTCTAAATCCAACACGGTTTGTGCTAGCTTCTTGAAACTTGACACAGTAAAGTAGTTTCACGTTCTATCTCTATGTTTTGTTTCCTCTTGATGTAGCCCTAAGCACTGAAGGCAAGAAACACTTTCATGGAAAGGGGTGGCCAAGCTTCCAAAACTTACGAATCTCCAGAAATCTCAGCCAATATTTTTTCACCCAAACTGGATGATACTTTCAGGTAATGATCAGTACACGAAGGCGACTTGTTTCCCCAAATTTCGTTCTTCTATGTTGAAGCGTTCATTTCCAGTAACAGTTTGAATTTTTAGGTATCACTCTGTTTTCTCCTATATTGATAGATGTATTTGGAACTCTAAATCCAGCACGGTTTGTGCTAGCTTCTTGAAACTTGACACAGTAAAGTAGTTTCACGTTCTATCTCTATGTTTTGTTTCCTCTTGATGTAGCCCTAAGCAGTGACTGGCGAGAAGCACTTTCATGGAAAGGGGTTGCCAAGCTTCCAAAAATTATGAATCTTCAGAAATCTCAGCCATATTTTTTCACCCAAACTGGATGATACTTTCAGGTAATGATCAGTACACTAAGGCGACTTGGTTCCCCAAATTTCGTTCTTCTATGTTGAAGCGTTCATTTCCAGTAACACTTTGAATTTTTAGGTATCACTCTGTTTTCTCCTATATTGGTAGATGTATTTGGAACTCTAAATCCAACACGGTTTGTGCTAGCTTCTTGAAACTTGACACAGTAAAGTAGTTTCAGGTTCTATCTCTATGTTTTGTTTCCTCTTGATGTAGCCCTAAGCAGTGACTGGTGAGAAGCACTTTCATGGAAAGGAGTTGCCAAGCTTCCAAAAATTACGAATCTCCAGAAATCTCAGCAAATATTTTTTCACCCAAACTGGATGATACTTTCAGGTAATGATCAGTACACGAAGGTGACTTGGTTCCCCAAATTTCGTTCTTCTATGTTGAAGCGTTCATTTCCAGTAACAGTTTGAATTTTTAGGTTTCACTCTGTTTTCTCCTATATTGATAGGTGTATTTGGAACTCTATATCCGACACCGATTGTGCTAGCTTCTTCAAACTTGACACAGTAAAGTAGTTTCACGTTCTATCTCTATGGTTTGTTTCCTCTTGATGTAGCCCTAAGCACTGACTGGCGAGGAACACTTTCATGGAAAGGGGTTGCCAAGCTTCCAAAAATTACGAATCTCCAGAAATCTCAGCCAATATTTTTTCACCCAAACTGGATGATACTTTCAGGTAATGATCAGTACACTAAGGCGACTTGGTTCCCCAAATTTCGTTCTTCTATGTTGAAGCGTTCATTTCCAGTAACACTTTGAATTTTTAGGTATCACTCTGTTTTCTCCTATATTGATAGATGTATTTGGAACTCTAAATCCAACACGGTTTGTGCTAGCTTCTTGAAACTTGACACAGTAAAGTAGTTTCACGTTCTATCTCTATGTTTTGTTTCCTCTTGATGTAGCCCTAAGCACTGAAGGCGAGAAACACTTTCATGGAAAGGGGTTGCGAAGCTTCCAAAAATTACGAATCTCCAGAAATCTCAGCCAATATTTTTTCACCCAAACTGGATGATACTTTCAGGTAATGATGAGTACACGAAGGCGACTTGGTTCCCCAAATTTCGTTCTTCTATGTTGAAGCGTTCATTTCCAGTAACAGTTTGAATTTTTAGGTTTCACTCTGTTTTCTCCTATATTGATAGATGTATTTGGAACTCTAAATCCAACACGGTTTGTGCTAGCTTCTTGAAACTTGACACAGTAAAGTAGTTTCATGTTCTATCTCTATGTTTTGTTTCCTCTTGATGTAGCCCTAAGCAGTGACTGGCGAGAAGCACTTTCATGGAAAGGGGTTGCCAAGCTTCCAGAAATTACGAATCTCCAGAAATCTCAGCAAATATTTTTTCACTCAAACTGGATGATACTTTCAGGTAATCATCAGTACACTAAGGCGACTTGGTTCCCCAAATTTCGTTCTTCTATGTTGAAGCGTTCATTTCCAGTAACAGTTTGAATTTTTAGGTTTCACTCTGTTTTCTCCTATATTGCTGGATGTATTTGGAACTCTAAATCCAACACGGTTTGTGCTAGCTTCTTGAAACTTGACACAGTGAAGTAGTTTCACGTTCTATCTCTATGTTTTGTTTCCTCTTGATGTAGCCCTAAGCCCTGACTGGCGAGAAACTCTTTCATGGAAAGGGGTTGCCAAGCTTCCAAAAATTATGAATCTCCAGAAATCTCAGCCAATATTTTTTCACCCAAACTGGATGATACTTTCAGGTAATGATCAGTACACGAAGGCGACTTGATTCCCCAAATTTCGTTCTTCTATGTTGAAGCGTTCATTTCCAGTAACAGTTTGAATTTTTTAGGTTTCACTCTTTTTTCTCCTATATTGATAGATGTATTTGGAACTCTAAATCCAACACGGTTTGTGCTAGCTTCTTGAAACTTGACACAGTAAAGTAGTTTCACATTCTATCTCTATGGTTTGTTTCCTCTTAATGTAGCCCTAAGCACTGACTGGCGAGAAGCACTTTCATGGAAAGGGGTTGCCAAGCTTCCAAAAATTACGAATCTCCAGAAATCTCAGCAAATATTTTTTCACCCAAACTGGATGATACTTTCAGGTAATGATCAGTACAGTAAGGCGACTTGGTTCCCCAAATTTCGTTCTTCTATGTTGAAGCGTTCATTTCCAGTAACAGTTTGAATTTTTAGGTTTCACTCTGTTTTCTCCTATATTGATAGATGTATTTGGAACTCTAAATCCAACACGGTTTGTGCTAGCTTCTTGAAACTTGACACAGTAAAGTAGTTTCACGTTCTATCTCTATGTTTTGTTTCCTCTTGATGTAGCCCTAAGCAGTGACTGGCGAGAAGCACTTTCATGGAAAGGGGTTGCCAAGCTTCCAAAAATTACGAATCTCCAGAAATCTCAGCAAATATTTTTTCACCCAAACTGGATGATACTTTCAGGTAATGATCAGTACACTAAGGCTACTTGATTCCCCAAATTTCGTTCTTCTATGTTGAAGCGTTCATTTCCAGTAACAGTTTGAATTTTTAGGTTTCACTCTGTTTTCTCCTATATTGATAGATGTATTTGGAACTCTAAATCCAACACGGTTTGTGCTAGCTTCTTGAAACTTGGCACAGTAAAGTAGTTTCACGTTCTATCTCTATGTTTTGTTTCCTCTTGATGTAGCCCTAAGCACTGACTGGCGAGAAACTCTTTCATGGAAAGGGGTTGCCAAGCTTCCAAATATTATGAATCTCCAGAAATCTCAGCAAATATTTTTTCACCCAAACTGGATGATACTTTCAGGTAATGATCAGTACACTAAGGCGACTTGGTTCCCCAAATTTCGTTCTTCTATGTTGAAGCGTTCATTTCCAGTAACACTTTGAATTTTTAGGTATCACTCTGTTTTCTACTATATTGATACATGTACTTGGAACTCTAAATGCGACACGGTTTGTGCTAGCTTCTTGAAACTTGACACAGTAAAGTAGTTTCACGTTCTATCTCTATGGTTTGTTTCCTCTTGATGTAGCCCTAAGCAGTGACTGGCGAGAAGCACTTTCATGGAAAGGGGTTGCCAAGCTTCCAAAAATTACGAAACTCCAGAAATCTCAGGCAATATTTTTTCACCCAAACTGGATGATACTTTCAGGTAATGATCAGTACACTAAGGCGACTTGGTTCCCCAAATTTCGTTCTTCTATGTTGAAGCGTTCATTTCCAGTAACAGTTTGAATTTTTAGGTTTCACTCTGTTTTCTCCTATATTGATAGATGTATTTGGAACTCTAAATCCAACTCGGTTTGTGCTAGCTTCTTGAAACTTGACACAGTAAAGTAGTTTCACGTTCTATCTCTATGTTTTGTTTCCTCTTGATGTAGCCCTAAGCACTGACTGGCGAGAAACACGTTCATGGAAAGGGGTTGCGAAGCTTCCAAAAATTACGAATCTCCAGAAATCTCAGCCAATATTTTTTCACCCAAACTGGATGATACTTTCAGGTAATTATCACTACACTAATGCGACTTGGTTCCCCAAATTTCGTTCTTCTATGTTGAAGCGTTCATTTCCAGTAACAGTTTGAATTTTTAGGTTTCACTCTGTTTTCTCCTATATTGATAGATGTATTTGGAACTCTAAATCCAACACGGTTTGTGCTAGCTTCTTGAAACTTGACACAGTAAAGTAGTTTCATGTTCTATCTCTACGTTTTGTTTCCTCTTGATGTAGCCCTAAGCACTGAAGGCGAGAAACACTTTCATGGAAAGGGGTTGCCAAGCTTCCAAAAATTACGAATCTCCAGAAATCTCAGCAAATATTTTTTCACCCAAACTGGATGATACTTTCAGGTAATGATCAGTACACTAAGGCGACTTGGTTCCCCAAATTTCGTTCTTCTATGTTGAAGCGTTCATTTCCAGTAACACTTTGAATTTTTAGGTTTCACTCTGTTTTCTCCTATATTGATAGATGTATTTGGAACTCTAAATCCAACACGGTTTGTGCTAGCTTCTTGAAACTTGACACAGTAAAGTAGTTTCATGTTCTATCTCTACGTTTTGTTTCCTCTTGATGTAGCCCTAAGCAGTGACTGGCGAGAAACACTTTCATGGAAAGGGGTTGCCAAGCTTCCAAAAATTACGAATCTCCAGAAATCTCAGCAAATATTTTTTCACCCAAACTGGATGATACTTTCATGTAATGATCAGTACACTAAGGCGACTTGGTTCCCCAAATTTCGTTCTTCTATGTTGAAGCGTTCATTTCCAGTAACAGTTTGAATATTGAGGTTTCACTCTGTTTTCTCCTATATTGATAGATGTATTTGGAACTCTAAATCCAACACGGTTTGTGCTAGCTTCTTGAAAATTGACACAGTAAAGTAGTTTCACGTTCTATCTCTATGTTTTGTTTCCTCTTGATGTAGCCCTAAGCAGTGACCGGCGAGAAGCACTTTCATGGAAAGGGGTTGCCAAGCTTCCAAAAATTACGAATCTCGGGCTGGGGATGTGGCTCAAGCGGTAGCGCGCTCGCCTGGCATGCGTGCGGCCCGGGTTCGATCCTCAGCACCACATACCAACAAAGATGTTGTGTCCGCCGAGAACTAAAAAATAAATATTAAAAATTCTCTTTCCTCTCTCACTCTCTCCTCTCTTCACTCTCTCTTTAAAAAAAAAAAAAAAAAAAAAAAAAAAAAAAAAAAAAAAACAAAAATTACGAATCTCCAGAAATCTCAGCAAATATTTTTTCACCCAAACTGGATGATGCTTTCAGGTAATGATCAGTAAACGAAGGCGACTTTGTACCCCAAATCTCGTTCTTCTATGTTGAAGCGTTCATTTCCAGTAACAGTATGAATTTTGAGGTTTCACTCTGTTTTCTCCTATATTGATAGATGTATTTGGAACTCTAAATCCAACACGGTTTGTGCTAGCTTCTTGAAACTTGACACAGTGAAGTAGTTTCACGTTCTATCTCTATGTTTTGTTTCCTCTTGATGTAGCCCTAAGCACTGACTGGCGAGAAACCCTTTCATGGAAAGGGGTTGCGAAGCTTCCAAAAATTACGAATCTCCAGAAATCTCAGCAAATATTTTTTCACCCAAACTGGATGATACTTTCAGGTAATGATCAGTACACTAAGGCGACTTGGTTCCCCAAATTTCGTTCTTCTATGTTGAAGCGTTCATTTCCAGTAACACTTTGAATTTTTAGGTATCACTCTGTTTTCTACTATATTGATACATGTACTTGGAACTCTAAATGCGACACGGTTTGTGCTAGCTTCTTGAAACTTGACACAGTAAAGTAGTTTCACGTTCTGTCTCTATGGTTTGTTTCCTCTTGATGTAGCCCTAAGCAGTGACTGGCGAGAAGCACTTTCATGGAAAGGGGTTGCCAAGCTTCCAAAAATTACGAATCTCCAGAAATCTCAGCAAATATTTTTTCACCCAAACTGGATGATACTTTCAGGTAATGATCAGTACACGAAGGCGACTTGGTTCCCCAAATTCCGTTCTTCTATGTTGATGCGTTCATTTCCAGTAACAGTTTGAATTTTTAGGTTTCACTCTGTTTTCTCCTATATTGATACATGTATTTGGAACTCTAAATCCGACAGGGATTGTGCTAGCTTCTTGAAACTTGACACAGTGAAGTAGTTTCACGTTCTAGCTCTATGGTTTGTTTCCTCTTGATGTAGCCCTAAGCACTGACTGGCGAGAAACACTTTCATGGAAAGGGGTTGCCAAGCTTCCAAAAATTACGAATCTCCAGAAATCTCAGCCAATATTTTTTCACCCAAACGGGATGATACTTTCAGGTAATGATCAGTACACGAAGGCGACTTGGTTCCCCAAATTTCGTTCTTCTATGTTGAAGCGTTCATTTCCAGTAACAGTTTGAATTTTTAGGTTTCACTCTGTTTTCTCCTATATTGATAGATGTATTTGGAACTCTAAATCCAACAAGGATTGTGCTAGCTTCTTGAAACTTGACACAGTAAAGTAGTTTCACGTTCTATCTCTATGTTTTGTTTCCTCTTGATGTAGCCCTAAGCACTGAATGGCGAGAAGCACTTTCATGGAAAGGGGTTGCCAAGCTTCCAAAAATTACGAATCTCCAGAAATCTCAGCAAATATTTTTTCACCCAAACTGGATGATACTTTCAGTAATGATCAGTACACTAAGGCGACTTGGTTCCCCAAATTTCGTTCTTCTATGTTGAAGCGTTCATTTCCAGTAACAGTTTGAATTTTTAGGTATCACTCTGTTTTCTCCTATATTGATACATGTACTTGGAACTCTAAATCCAACACGGTTTGTGCTAGCTTCTTGAAACTTGACACAGTAAAGTAGTTTCACGTTCTATCTCTATGGTTTGTTTCCTCTTGATGTACCCTAAGCACTGACTGGCGAGAAACACTTTCAAGGAAAGGGGTTGCCAAGCTTCCAAAAATTACGAATCTCCAGAAATCTCAGCAAATATTTTTTCACCCAAACTGGATGATACTTTCAGGTAATGATCAGTAAACGAAGGCGACTTGGTTCCCCAAATTTCGTTCTTCTATGTTGAAGCGTTCATTTCCAGTAACAGTTTGAATTTTTAGGTTTCACTCTGTTTTCTCCTATATTGATAGATGTATTTGGAACTCTAAATCCAACACGGTTTGTGCTAGCTTCTTGAAACTTGACACAGTAAAGTAGTTTCACGTTCTATCTCTATGTTTTGTTTCCTCTTGATGTAGCCCTAAGCAGTGACTGGCGAGAAGCACTTTCATGGAAAGGGGTTGCCAAGCTTCCAAAAATTACGAATCTCCAGAAATCTCAGCAAATATTTTTTCACCCAAACTGGATGATACTTTCAGGTAATGATCAGTACACGAAGGTGACTTGGTTCCCCAAATTTCGTTCTTCTATGTTGAAGCGTTCATTTCCAGTAACAGTTTGAATTTTTAGGTATCACTCTGTTTTCTCCTATATTGATAGATGTATTTGGAACTCTAAATCCGACACGGATTGTGCTAGCTTTTTGAAACTTGACACAGTAAAGTAGTTTCACGTTCTATCTCTATGGTTTGTTTCCTCTTGATGTAGCCCTAAGCACTGACTGGCGAGAAACACTTTCATGGAAAGGGGTTGCCAAGCTTCCAAAAATTACGAATCTCCAGAAATCTCAGCCAATATTTTTTCACCCAAACTGGATGATACTTTCAGGTAATGATCAGTACACTAAGGCGACTTGGTTCCCCAAATTTCGTTCTTCTATGTTGAAGCGTTCATTTCCAGTAACACTTTGAATTTTTAGGTATCACTCTGTTTTCTCCCATATTGATAGATGTATTTGGAACTCTAAATCCAACACGGTTTGTGCTAGCTTCTTGAAACTTGACACAGTAAAGTAGTTTCACGTTCTATCTCTATGTTTTGTTTCCTCTTGATGTAGCCCTAAGCACTGAAGGCAAGAAACACTTTCATGGAAAGGGGTGGCCAAGCTTCCAAAACTTACGAATCTCCAGAAATCTCAGCCAATATTTTTTCACCCAAACTGGATGATACTTTCAGGTAATGATCAGTAAACGAAGGCGACTTGGTTCCCCAAATTTCGTTCTTCTATGTTGAAGCGTTCATTTCCAGTAACAGTTTGAATTTTTAGGTTTCACTCTGTTTTCTCCTATATTGATAGATGTATTTGGAACTCTAAATCCAGCACGGTTTGTGCTAGCTTCTTGAAACTTGACACAGTAAAGTAGTTTCACGTTCTATCTCTATGTTTTGTTTCCTCTTGATGTAGCCCTAAGCAGTGACTGGCGAGAAGCACTTTCATGGAAAGGGGTTGCCAAGCTTCCAAAAATTATGAATCTCCAGAAATCTCAGCCAATATTTTTTCACCCAAACTGGATGATACTTTCAGGTAATGATCAGTACACTAAGGCGACTTGGTTCCCCAAATTTCTTTCTTCTATGTTGAAGCGTTCATTTCCAGTAACACTTTGAATTTTTAGGTATCACTCTGTTTTCTCCTATATTGGTAGATGTATTTGGAACTCTAAATCCAACACGGTTTGTGGTAGCTTCTTGAAACTTGACACAGTAAAGTAGTTTCACGTTCTATCTCTATGTTTTGTTTCCTCTTGATGTAGCCCTAAGCAGTGACTGGTGAGAAGCACTTTCATGGAAAGGAGTTGCCAAGCTTCCAAAAATTACGAATCTCCAGAAATCTCAGCAAATATTTTTTCACCCAAACTGGATGATACTTTCAGGTAATGATCAGTACACGAAGGTGACTTGGTTCCCCAAATTTAGTTCTTCTATGTTGAAGCGTTCATTTCCAGTAACAGTTTGAATTTTTAGGTTTCACTCTGTTTTCTCCTATATTGATAGGTGTATTTGGAACTCTAAATCCGACACGGATTGTGCTAGCTTCTTCAAACTTGACACAGTAAAGTAGTTTCACGTTCTATCTCTATGGTTTGTTTCCTCTTGATGTAGCCCTAAGCACTGACTGGCGAGAAACACTTTCATGGAAAGGGGTTGCCAAGCTTCCAAAAATTACGAATCTCCAGAAATCTCAGCCAATATTTTTTCACCCAAACTGGATGATACTTTCAGGTAATGATCAGTACACTAAGGCGACTTGGTTCCCCAAATTTCGTTCTTCTATGTTGAAGCGTTCATTTCCAGTAACACTTTGAATTTTTAGGTATCACTCTGTTTTCTCCTATATTGATAGATGTATTTGGAACTCTAAATCCAACACGGTTTGTGCTAGCTTCTTGAAACTTGACACAGTAAAGTAGTTTCACGTTCTATCTCTATGTTTTGTTTCCTCTTGATGTAGCCCTAAGCACTGAAGGCGAGAAACACTTTCATGGAAAGGGGTTGCGAAGCTTCCAAAAATTACGAATCTCCAGAAATCTCAGCCAATATTTTTTCACCCAAACTGGATGATACTTTCAGGTAATGATCAGTACACGAAGGCGACTTGGTTCCCCAAATTTCGTTCTTCTATGTTGAAGCGTTCATTTCCAGTAACAGTTTGAATTTTTAGGTTTCACTCTGTTTTCTCCTATATTGATAGATGTATTTGGAACTCTAAATCCAACACGGTTTGTGCTAGCTTCTTGAAACTTGACACAGTAAAGTAGTTTCACGTTCTATCTCTATGTTTTGTTTCCTCTTGATGTAGCCCTAAGCAGTGACTGGCGAGAAGCACTTTCATGGAAAGGGGTTGCCAAGCTTCCAGAAATTACGAATCTCCAGAAATCTCAGCAAATATTTTTTCACTCAAACTGGATGATACTTTCAGGTAATCATCAGTACACTAAGGCGACTTGGTTCCCCAAATTTCGTTCTTCTATGTTGAAGCGTTCATTTCCAGTAACAGTTTGAATTTTTAGGTTTCACTCTGTTTTCTCCTATATTGCTGGATGTATTTGGAACTCTAAATCCAACACGGTTTGTGCTAGCTTCTTGAAACTTGACACAGTGAAGTAGTTTCACGTTCTATCTCTATGTTTTGTTTCCTCTTGATGTAGCCCTAAGCCCTGACTGGCGAGAAACTCTTTCATGGAAAGGGGTTGCCAAGCTTCCAAAAATTATGAATCTCCAGAAATCTCAGCCAATATTTTTTCACCCAAACTGGATGATACTTTCAGGTAATGATCAGTACACTAAAGCGACTTGGTTCCCCAAATTTCGTTCTTCTATGTTGAAGCGTTCATTTCCAGTAACACTTTGAATTTTTAGGTTTCACTCTGTTTTCTCCTATATTGATAGATGTATTTGGAACTCTAAATCCAACACGGTTTGTGCTAGCTTCTTGAAACTTGACACAGTAAAGTAGTTTCATGTTCTATCTCTACGTTTTGTTTCCTCTTGATGTAGCCCTAAGCAGTGAAGGCGAGAAACACTTTCATGGAAAGGGGTTGCCAAGCTTCCAAAAATTACGAATCTCCAGAAATCTCAGCCAATATTTTTTCACCCAAACTGGATGATACTTTCAGGTAATGATCAGTACACGAAGGCGACATGGTTCCCCAAATTTCGTTCTTCTATGTTGAAGCGTTCATTTCCATTAACAGTTTGAATTTTTAGGTTTCACTCTGTTTTCTCCTATATTGATAGATGTATTTGGAACTCTAAATCCGACACGGATTTTGCTAGCTTCTTGAAACTTGACACAGTAAAGTAGTTTCACGTTCTATCTCTATGGATTGTTTCCTCTTGATGTAGCCCTAAGCACTGACTGGCGAGAAACACTTTCATGGAAAAAGGTTGCCAAGCTTCCAAAAATTACGAATCTCCAGAAATCTCAGCCAATATTTTTTCACCCAAACTGGATGATACTTTCAGGTAATGATCAGTACACTAAGGCGACTTGGTTCCCCGAATTTCGTTCTTCTATGTTGAAGCGTTCATTTCCAGTAACACTTTGAATTTTTAGGTATCACTCTGTTTTCTCCTATATTGATAGATGTATTTGGAACTCTAAATCCAACACGGTTTGTGCTAGCTTCTTGAAACTTGACACAGTAAAGTAGTTTCACGTTCTATCTCTATGTTTTGTTTTCTCTTGATGTAGCCCTAAGCAGTGACTGGCGAGAAGCACTTTCATGGAAAGGGGTTGCCAAGCTTCCAAAAATTACGAATCTCCAGAAATCTCAGCAAATATTTTTTCACCCAAACTGGATGATACTTTCAGGTAATGATCAGTACACGAAGGCGACTTGGTTCCCCAAATTCCGTTCTTCTATGTTGATGCGTTCATTTCCAGTAAGAGTTTGAATTTTTAGGTTTCACTCTGTTTTCTCCTATATTGATACATGTATTTGGAACTCTAAATCCGACAGGGATTGTGCTAGCTTCTTGAAACTTGACACAGTGAAGTAGTTTCACGTTCTATCTCTATGGTTTGTTTCCTCTTGATGTAGCCCTAAGCACTGACTCGCGAGAAACACTTTCATGGAAAGGGGTTGCCAAGCTCCAAAAATTACGAATCTCCAGAAATCTCAGCAAATATTTTTTCACCCAAACTGGATGATACTTTCAGGTAATGATCAGTACACTAAGGCGACTTGGTTCCCCAAATTTCGTTCTTCTATGTTGAAGCGTTCATTTCCAGTAACACTTTGAATTTTTAGGTTTCACTCTGTTTTCTCCTATATTGATAGATGTATTTGGAACTCTAAATCCGACACGGATTTTGCTAGCTTCTTGAAACTTGACACAGTAAAGTAGTTTCACGTTCTATCTCTATGGATTGTTTCCTCTTGATGTAGCCCTAAGCACTGACTGGCGAGAAACACTTTCATGGAAAGGGGTTGCCAAGCTTCCAAAAATTATGAATCTCCAGAAATCTCAGCCAATATTTTTTCACCCAAACTGGATGATACTTTCAGGTAATGATCAGTACACTAAGGCGACTTGGTTCCCCGAATTTCGTTCTTCTATGTTGAAGCATTCATTTCCAGTAACACTTTGAATTTTTAGGTATCACTCTGTTTTCTCCTATATTGATAGATGTATTTGGAACTCTAAATCCAACACGGTTTGTGCTAGCTTCTTGAAACTTGACACAGTAAAGTAGTTTCACGTTCTATCTCTATGTTTTGTTTCCTCTTGATGTAGCCCTAAGCACTGAAGGCGAGAAACACTTTCATGGAAAGGGGTTGCCAAGCTTCCAAAAATTACGAATCTCCAGAAATCTCAGCAAATATTTTTTCACCCAAACTGGATGATACTTTCAGGTAATGATCATTAAACGAAGGCGACTTGGTTCCCCAAATTTCGTTCTTCTATGTTGAAGCGTTCATTTCCAGTAACAGTTTGAATTTTTAGGTTTCACTCTGTTTTCTCCTATATTGATAGATGTATTTGGAACTCTAAATCCAACACGGTTTGTGCTAGCTTCTTGAAACTTGACACAGTAAAGTAGTTTCACGTTCTATCTCTATGTTTTGTTTCCTCTTGATGTAGCCCTAAGCAGTGACTGGCGAGAAGCACTTTCATGGAAAGGGGTTGCCAAGCTTCCAAAAATTACGAATCTCCAGAAATCTCAGCAAATATTTTTTCACCCAAACTGGATGATACTTTCAGGTAATGATCAGTACACGAAGGCGACTTGGTTCCCCAAATTCCGTTCTTCTATGTTGATGCGTTCATTTCCAGTAACAGTTTGAATTTTTAGGTTTCACTCTGTTTTCTCCTATATTGATACATGTATTTGGAACTCTAAATCCAACACGGTTTGTGCTAGCTTCTTGAAACTTGACACAGTAAAGTAGTTTCACGTTCTATCTCTATGGTTTGTTTCCTCTTGATGTAGCCCTAAGCACTGACTGGCGAGAAACACTTTCATGGAAAGGGGTTGCCAAGCTCCAAAAATTACGAATCTCCAGAAATCTCAGCAAATATTTTTTCACCCAAACTGGATGATACTTTCAGGTTATGATCAGTACACTAAGTCGACTTGGTTCCCCAAATTTCGTTCTTCTATGTTGAAGCGTTCATTTCCAGTAACACTTTGAATTTTTAGGTATCACTCTGTTTTCTCCTATATTGATAGATGTATTTGGAACTCTAAATCCAACACGGTTTGTGCTAGCTTCTTGAAACTTGACACAGTAAAGTAGTTTCACGTTCTATCTCTATGTTTTGTTTCCTCTTGATGTAGCCCTAAGCACTGAAGGCGAGAAACACTTTCATGGAAAGGGGTTGCCAAGCTTCCAAAAATTACGAATCTCCAGAAATCTCAGCCAATATTTTTTCACCCAAACTGGATGATACTTTCAGGTAATGATCAGTACACTAAGGCGACTTGGTTCCCCAAATTTCGTTCTTCTATGTTGAAGCGTTCATTTCCAGTAACAGTTTGAATTTTTAGGTTTCACTCTGTTTTCTCCTATATTGATAGATGTATTTGGAACTCTAAATCCAACATGGTTTGTGCTAGCTTCTTGAAACTTGACACAGTAAAGTAGTTTCACATTCTATCTCTATGGTTTGTTTCCTCTTGATGTACCCTAAGCACTGACTGGCGAGAAACACTTTAAAGGAAAGGGGTTGCCAAGCTTCCAAAAATTACGAATCTCCAGAAATCTCAGCAAATATTTTTTCACCCAAACTGGATGATACTTTCAGGTAATGATCAGTACACTAAGGCGACTTGGTTCCCCAAATTTCGTTCTTCTATGTTGAAGCGTTCATTTCCAGTAACAGTTTGAATTTTTAGGTTTCACTCCGTTTTCTCCTATATTGATAGATGTATTTGGAACTCTAAATCGAACACGGTTTGTGCTAGCTTCTTGAAACTTGACACAGTAAAGTAGTTTCACGTTCTGTCTCTATGTTTTGTTTCCTCTTGATGTAGCCCTAAGCAGTGACTGGCGAGAAGCACTTTCATGGAAAGGGGTTGCCAAGCTTCCAAAAATTACGAATCTCCAGAAATCTCAGCAAATATTTTTTCACCCAAACGGGATGATACTTTCAGGTAATGATCAGTACACTAAGGCGACTTGGTTCCCCAAATTTCGTTCTTCTATGTTGAAGCGTTCATTTCCAGTAACAGTTTGAATTTTTAGGTTTCACTCTGTTTTCTCCTATATTGATAGATGTATTTGGAACTCTAAATCCAACACGGTTTGTGCTAGCTTCTTGAAACTTGACACAGTGAAGTAGTTTCACGTTCTATCTCTATGTTTTGTTTCCTCTTGATGTAGCCCTAAGCACTGACTGGCGAGAAACTCTTTCATGGAAAGGGGTTGCCAAGCTTCCAAAAATTACGAATCTCCAGAAATCTCAGCAAACATGTTTTCACCCAAACTGGATGATACTTTCAGGTAATGATCAGTACACTAAGGCGACTTGGTTCCCCAAATTTCGTTCTTCTATGTTGAAGCGTTCATTTCCAGTAACAGTTTGAATTTTTAGTTATCACTCTGTTTTCTACTATATTGATACATGTACTTTTAACTCTAAATGCGACACGGTTTGTGCTAGCTTTTTGAAACTTGACACAGTAAAGTAGTTTCACGTTCTATCTCTATGGCTTGTTTCCTCTTGATGTAGCCCTGAGCACTGAAGGCGAGAAACACTTTCATGGAAAGGGGTTGCCAAGCTTCCAAAAATTACGAATCTCCAGAAATCTCAGCCAATATTTTTTCACCCAAACTGGATGATACTTTCAGGTAATGATCAGTACACTAAGGCGACTTGGTTCCCCAAATTTCGTTCTTCTATGTTGAAGCGTTCATTTCCATTAACAGTTTGAATTTTTAGGTATCACTCTGTTTCCTCCTATATTGATAGATGTATTTGGAACTCTAAATCCAACACGGTTTGTGCTAGCTTCTTGAAACTTGACACAGTAAAGTAGTTTCACGTTCTATCTCTATGTTTTGTTTCCTCTTGATGTAGCCCTAAGCACTGAAGGAGAGAAACACTTTAATGGAAAGGGGTTGTCAAGCTTCCAAAAATTACGAATCTCCAGAAATCTCAGCCAATATTTTTTCACCCAAACTGGATGATACTTTCAGGTAATGATCAGTAAACGAAGGCGACTTGGTTCCCCAAATTTCGTTCTTCTATGTTGAAGCATTCATTTCCAGTAACAGTTTGAATTTTTAGGTTTCACTCTGTTTTCTCCTATATTGATAGATGTATTTGGAACTCTAAATCCAACACGGTTTGTGCTAGATTCTTGAAACTTGACACAGTAAAGTAGTTTCACGTTCTATCTCTATGTTTTGTTTCCTCTTGATGTAGCCCTAAGCAGTGACTGGCGAGAAGCACTTTCATGGAAAGGGGTTGCCAAGCTTCCAAAAATTACGAATCTCCAGAAATCTCAGCAAATATTTCTTTTACCCAAACTGGATGATACTTTCAGGTAATGATCAGTACACTAAGGCGACTTGGTCCCCAAATTTCGTTCTTCTATGTTGAAGCGTTCATTTCCAGTAACAGTTTGAATTTTTAGGTTTCACTCTGTTTTCTCCTATATTGATAGATGTATTTGGAACTCTAAATCCAACATGGTTTGTGCTAGCTTCTTGAAACTTAACACAGTGAAGTAGTTTCAAGTTCTATCTCTATGTTTTGTTTCCTCTTGATGTAGCCCTAAGCACTGACTGGCGAGAAACTCTTTCATGGAAAGGGGTTGCCAAGCTTCCAAAAATTACGAATCTCCAGAAATCTCAGCCAATATTTTTTCACCCAAACTGGATGATACTTTCAGGTAATGATCAGTAAACGAAGGCGACTTGGTTCCCCAATTTTCGTTCTTCTATGTTGAAGCGTTCATTTCCAGTAACAGTTTGAATTTTTAGGTTTCACTCTGTTTTCTCCTATATTGATAAATGCATTTGGAACTCTAAATCCAACACGGTTTGTGCTAGCTTCTTGAAACTTGACACAGTAAAGTAGTTTCACGTTCTTTCTCTATGTTTTGTTTCCTCTTGATGTAGCCCTAAGCAGTGACTCGCGAGAAGCACTTTCATTGAAAGGGGTTGCCAAGCTTCCAAAAATTACGAATCTCTAGAAATCTCAGCAAATATTTTTTCACCCAAACTGGATGATACTTTCAGGTAATGATCAGTACACTAAGTCGACTTGGTTCCCCAAATTTCGTTCTTCTATGTTGAAGCGTTCATTTCCAGTAACAGTTTGAATTTTTAGGTTTCACTCTGTTTTCTCCTATATTGATAGAGGTATTTGGAACTCTAAATCCAACACGGTTTGTGCTAGCTTCTTGAAACTTGACACAGTGAAGTAGTTTCACGTTCTATCTCTATGTTTTGTTTCCTCTTGATGTAGCCCTAAGCACTGACTGGCGAGAAACTCTTTCATGGAAAGGGGTTGCCAAGCTTCCAAAAATTACGAATCTCCATAAATCTCAGCAAATATTTTTTCACCCAAACTGGATGATACTTTCAGGTAATGATCAGTACACGAAGGCGACTTGGTTCCCCAAATTTCGTTCTTCTATGTTGAAGCGTTCATTTCCAGTAACAGTTTGAATTTTTAGGTTTCACTCTTTTTCTCCTATATTGATAGATGTATTTGGAACTCTAAATCCAACACGGTTTGTGCTAGCTTCTTGAAACTTGACACAGTAACACTTCCAAAATTACGAATCTCCAGAAATCTCAGCCAATATTTTTTCACCCAAACTGGATGATACTTTCAGGTAATGATCAGTAAACGAAGGCGACTTGGTTCCCCAAATTTTGTTCTTCTATGTTGAAGCGTTCATTTCCAGTAACAGTTTGAATTTTTAGGTTTCACTCTGTTTTCTCCTATATTGATAGATGTATTTGGAACTCTAAATCCGACACGGATTGTGCTAGCTTCTTGAAACTTGACACAGTAAAGTAGTTTCACGTTCTATCTCTATGTTTTGTTTCCTCTTGATGTAGCCCTAAGCACTGAAGGCGAGAAACACTTTCATGGAAAGGGGTTGCCAAGCTTCCAAAAATTACGAATCTCCAGAAATCTCAGCCAATATTTTTTCACCCAAACTGGATGATACTTTCAGGTAATGATCAGTACACGAAGGCGACTTGGTTCCCCCAATTTCGTTCTTCTATGTTGAAGCGTTCATTTCCAGTAACAGTTTGAATTTTTAGGTTTCACTCTGTTTTCTCCTATATTGATAGATGTATTTGGAACTCTAAATCCAACACGGTTTGTGCTAGCTTCTTGAAACTTGACACAGTAATGTAGTTTCACGTTCTATCTCTATGTTTTGTTTCCTCTTGATGTAGCCCTAAGCAGTGACTGGCGAGAAGCACTTTCATGGAAAGGGGTTGCCAAGCTTCCAAAAATTACGAATCTCCAGAAATCTCAGCAAATATTTTTTCACCCAAACTGGATGATACGTTCAGGTAATGATCAGTACACTAAGGCGACTTGGTTCCCCAAATTTCGTTCTTCTATGTTGAAGCGTTCATTTCAGGTAACAGTTTGAATTTTTAGGTTTCACTCTGTTTTCTCCTATATTGATAGATGTATTTGGAACTCTAAATCCAACACGGTTTGTGCTACCTTCTTGAAACTTGACACAGTGAAGTAGTTTCACGTTCTATCTCTATGTTTTGTTTCCTCTTGATGTAGCCCTAAGCACTGACTGGCGAGAAACTCTTTCATGGAAAGGGGTTGCCAAGCTTCCAAAAATTACGAATCTCCAGAAATCTCAGCCAATATTTTTTCACCCAAACTGGATGATACTGTCAGGTAATGATCAGTACACTAAGGCGACTTGGTTCCCCAAATTTCGTTCTTCTATGTTGAAGCGTTCATTTCTAGTAACACTTTGAATTTTTAGGTATCACTCTGTTTTCAACTATATTGATACATGTACTTGGAACTCTAAATGCGACACGGTTTGTGCTAGCTTCTTGAAACTTGACACAGTAAAGTAGTTTCACGTTCTATCTCTATGGTTTGTTTCCTCTTGATGTAGCCCTAAGCAGTGACTGGCGAGAAGCACTTTCATGGAAAGGGGTTGCCAAGCTTCCAAAAATTACGAATCTCCAGAAATCTCAGCAAATATTTTTTCACCCAAACTGGATGATACTTTCAGGTAATGATCAGTACACTAAGGCGACTTGGTTCCCCAAATTTCGTTCTTCTATGTTGAAGCGTTCATTTCCAGTAACACTTTGAATTTTTAGGTTTCACTCTTTTTTCTCCTATATTGATAGATGTATTTGGAACTCTAAATCCAACACGGTTTGTGCTAGCTTCTTGAAACTTGACACAGTAAAGTAGTTTCACGTTCTATCTCTATGGTTTGTTTCCTCTTAATGTAGCCCTAAGCAGTGACTGGCGAGAAGCACTTTCATGGAAAGGGGTTGCCAAGCTTCCAAAAATTACGAATCTCCAGAAATCTCAGCAAATATTTTTTCACCCAAACTGGATGATACTTTCAGGTAATGATCAGTACACTAAGGTGACTTGGTTCCCCAAATTTCGTTCTTCTATGTTGAAGCGTTCATTTCCAGTAACAGTTTGAATTTTTAGGTTTCACTCTGTTTTCTCCTATATTGATAGATGTATTTGGAACTCTAAATCCAACACGGTTTGTGCTAGCTTCTTGAAACTTGACACAGTGAAGTAGTTTCACGTTCTATCTCTATGTTTTGTTTCCTCTTGATGTAGCCCTAAGCACTGACTGGCGAGAAGCACTTTCATGGAAAGGGGTTGCCAAGCTTCCAAAAATTACGAATCTCCAGAAATCTCAGCCAATATTTTTTCACCCAAAATGGATGATACTTTCAGGTAATGATCAGTACACTAAAGCGACTTGGTTCCCCAAATTTCGTTCTTCTATGTTGAAGCGTTCATTTCCAGTAACACTTTGAATTTTTAGGTTTCACTCTGTTTTCTCCTATATTGATAGATGTATTTGGAACTCTAAATCCAACACGGTTTGTGCTAGCTTCTTGAAACTTGACACAGTAAAGTAGTTTCATGTTCTATCTCTACGTTTTGTTTCCTCTTGATGTAGCCCTAAGCAGTGAAGGCGAGAAACACTTTCATGGAAAGGGGTTGCCAAGCTTCCAAAAATTACGAATCTCCAGAAATCTCAGCCAATATTTTTTCACCCAAACTGGATGATACTTTCAGGTAATGATCAGTACACGAAGGCGACTTGATTCCCCAAATTTTGTTCTTCTATGTTGAAGCGTTCATTTCCAGTAACAGTTTGAATTTTTAGGTTTCACTCTGTTTTCTCCTATATTGATAGATGTATTTGGAACTCTAAATCCAACACGGTTTGTGCTAGCTTCTTGAAACTTGACACAGTAAAGTAGTTTCACGTTCTATCTCTATGTTTTGTTTCCTCTTGATGTAGCCCTAAGCAGTGACTGGCGAGAAGCACTTTCATGGAAAGGGGTTGCCAAGCTTCCAAAAATTACGAATCTCCAGAAATCTCAGCAAATATTTTTTCACCCAAACTGGATGATACGTTCAGGTAATGATCAGTACACTAAGGCGACTTGGTTCCCCAAATTTCGTTCTTCTATGTTGAAGCGTTCATTTCAGGTAACAGTTTGAATTTTTAGGTTTCACTCTGTTTTCTCCTATATTGATAGATGTATTTGGAACTCTAAATCCAACACGGTTTGTGCTAGCTTCTTGAAACTTGACACAGTGAAGTAGTTTCACGTTCTATCTCTATGTTTTGTTTCCTCTTGATGTAGCCCTAAGCACTGACTGGCGAGAAACTCTTTCATGGAAAGGGGTTGCCAAGCTTCCAAAAATTACGAATCTCCAGAAATCTCAGCCAATATTTTTTCACCCAAACTGGATGATACTTTCAGGTAATGATCAGTACACTAAGGCGACTTGGTTCCCCAAATTTCGTTCTTCTATGTTGAAGCGTTCATTTCTAGTAACACTTTGAATTTTTAGGTATCACTCTGTTTTCAACTATATTGATACATGTACTTGGAACTCTAAATGCGACACGGTTTGTGCTAGCTTCTTGAAACATGACACAGTAAAG
Source organism: Spermophilus citellus (assembly GCF_964194105.1). Taxonomy (NCBI): domain Eukaryota; kingdom Metazoa; phylum Chordata; class Mammalia; order Rodentia; family Sciuridae; genus Spermophilus; species Spermophilus citellus. Next base: position 48,197,701 of record NC_138187.1, on the reverse strand, counting down.
TAGTTTCACGTTCTATCTCTATGGTTTGTTTCCTCTTGATGTAGCCCTAAGCAGTGACTGGCGAGAAGCACTTTCATGGAAAGGGGTTGCCAAGCTTCCAAAAATTACGAATCTCCAGAAATCTCAGCAAATATTTTTTCACCCAAACTGGATGATACTTTCAGGTAATGATCAGTACACTAAGGCGACTTGGTTCCCCAAATTTCGTTCTTCTATGTTGAAGCGTTCATTTCCAGTAACACTTTGAATTTTTAGGTTTCACTCTTTTTTCTCCTATATTGATAGATGTATTTGGAACTCTAAATCCAACACGGTTTGTGCTAGCTTCTTGAAACTTGACACAGTAAAGTAGTTTCACGTTCTATCTCTATGGTTTGTTTCCTCTTAATGTAGCCCTAAGCAGTGACTGGCGAGAAGCACTTTCATGGAAAGGGGTTGCCAAGCTTCCAAAAATTACGAATCTCCAGAAATCTCAGCAAATATTTTTTCACCCAAACTGGATGATACTTTCAGGTAATGATCAGTACACTAAGGTGACTTGGTTCCCCAAATTTCGTTCTTCTATGTTGAAGCGTTCATTTCCAGTAACAGTTTGAATTTTTAGGTTTCACTCTGTTTTCTCCTATATTGATAGATGTATTTGGAACTCTAAATCCAACACGGTTTGTGCTAGCTTCTTGAAACTTGACACAGTGAAGTAGTTTCACGTTCTATCTCTATGTTTTGTTTCCTCTTGATGTAGCCCTAAGCACTGACTGGCGAGAAGCAGTCTCATGGAAAGGGGTTGCCAAGCTTCCAAAAATTACGAATCTCCAGAAATCTCAGCCAATATTTTTTCACCCAAAATGGATGATACTTTCAGGTAATGATCAGTACACTAAAGCGACTTGGTTCCCCAAATTTCGTTCTTCTATGTTGAAGCGTTCATTTCCAGTAACACTTTGAATTTTTAGGTTTCACTCTGTTTTCTCCTATATTGATAGATGTATTTGGAACTCTAAATCCAACACGGTTTGTGCTAGCTTCTTGAAACTTGACACAGTAAAGTAGTTTCATGTTCTATCTCTACGTTTTGTTTCCTCTTGATGTAGCCCTAAGCAGTGAAGGCGAGAAACACTTTCATGGAAAGGGGTTGCCAAGCTTCCAAAAATTACGAATCTCCAGAAATCTCAGCCAATATTTTTTCACCCAAACTGGATGATACTTTCAGGTAATGATCAGTACACGAAGGCGACTTGATTCCCCAAATTTCGTTCTTCTATGTTGAAGCGTTCATTTCCAGTAACAGTTTGAATTTTTAGGTTTCACTCTGTTTTCTCCTATATTGATAGATGTATTTGGAACTCTAAATCCAACACGGTTTGTGCTAGCTTCTTGAAACTTGACACAGTAAAGTAGTTTCACGTTCTATCTCTATGTTTTGTTTCCTCTTGATGTAGCCCTAAGCAGTGACTGGCGAGAAGCACTTTCATGGAAAGGGGTTGCCAAGCTTCCAAAAATTACGAATCTCCAGAAATCTCAGCAAATATTTTTTCACCCAAACTGGATGATACGTTCAGGTAATGATCAGTACACTAAGGCGACTTGGTTCCCCAAATTTCGTTCTTCTATGTTGAAACGTTCATTTCCAGTAACAGTTTGAATTTTTAGGTTTCACTCTGTTTTCTCCTATATTGATAGATGTATTTGGAACTCTAAATCCAACACGGTTTGTGCTAGCTTCTTGAAACTTGACACAGTGAAGTAGTTTCACGTTCTATCTCTATGTTTTGTTTCCTCTTGATGTAGCCCTAAGCACTGACTGGCGAGAAACTCTTTCATGGAAAGGGGTTGCCAAGCTTCCAAAAATTACGAATCTCCAGAAATCTCAGCCAATATTTTTTCACCCAAACTGGATGATACTTTCAGGTAATGATCAGTACACTAAGGCGACTTGGTTCCCCAAATTTCGTTCTTCTATGTTGAAGCGTTCATTTCTAGTAACACTTTGAATTTTTAGGTATCACTCTGTTTTCAACTATATTGATACATGTACTTGGAACTCTAAATGCGACACGGTTTGTGCTAGCTTCTTGAAACTTGACACAGTAAAGTAGTTTCACGTTCTATCTCTATGGTTTGTTTCCTCTTGATGTAGCCCTAAGCAGTGACTGGCGAGAAGCACTTTCATGGAAAGGGGTTGCCAAGCTTCCAAAAATTACGAATCTCCAGAAATCTCAGCAAATATTTTTTCACCCAAACTGGATGATACGTTCAGGTAATGATCAGTACACTAAGGCGACTTGGTTCCCCAAATTTCGTTCTTCTATGTTGAAGCGTTCATTTCCAGTAACAGTTTGAATTTTTAGGTTTCACTCTTTTTTCTCCTATATTGATAGATGTATTTGGAACTCTAAATCCAACACGGTTTGTGCTAGCTTCTTGAAACTTGACACAGTAAAGTAGTTTCACGTTCTATCTCTATGGTTTGTTTCCTCTTGATGTAGCCCTAAGCAGTGACTGGCGAGAAGCACTTTCATGGAAAGGGGTTGCCAAGCTTCCAAAAATTACGAATCTCCAGAAATCTCAGCAAATATTTTTTCACCCAAACTGGATGATACTTTCAGGTAATGATCAGTACACTAAGGCGACTTGGTTCCCCAAATTTCGTTCTTCTATGTTGAAGCGTTCATTTCCAGTAACAGTTTGAATTTTTAGGTTTCACTCTTTTTTCTCCTATATTGATAGATGTATTTGGAACTCTAAATCCAACACGGTTTGTGCTAGCTTCTTGAAACTTGACACAGTAAAGTAGTTTCACGTTCTATCTCTATGGTTTGTTTCCTCTTAATGTAGCCCTAAGCAGTGACTGGCGAGAAGCACTTTCATGGAAAGGGGTTGCCAAGCTTCCAAAAATTACGAATCTCCAGAAATCTCAGCAAATATTTTTTCACCCAAACTGGATGATACTTTCAGGTAATGATCAGTACACTAAGGGCACTTGGTTCCCCAAATTTCGTTCTTCTATGTTGAAGCGTTCATTTCCAGTAACAGTTTGAATTTTTAGGTTTCACTCTGTTTTCTCCTATATTGATAGATGTATTTGGAACTCTAAATCCAACACGGTTTGTGCTAGCTTCTTGAAACTTGACACAGTGAAGTAGTTTCACGTTCTATCTCTATGTTTTGTTTCCTCTTGATGTAGCCCTAAGCACTGACTGGCGAGAAGCACTTTCATGGAAAGGGGTTGCCAAGCTTCCAAAAATTACGAATCTCCAGAAATCTCAGCCAATATTTTTTCACCCAAACTGGATGATACTTTCAGGTAATGATCAGTAAACGAAGGTGACTTGGTTCCCCAAATTTCGTTCTTCTATGTTGAAGCGTTCATTTCCAGTAACAGTTTGAATTTTTAGGTTTCACTCTGTTTTCTCCTATATTGATAGATGTATTTGCAACTCTAAATCCAACACGGTTTGTGCTAGCTTCTTGAAACTTGACACAGTAAAGTAGTTTCACGTTCTATCTCTATGTTTTGTTTCCTTTTGATGTAGCCCTGAGCACTGAAGGCGAGAAACACTTTCATGGAAAGGGGTTGCCAAGCTTCCAAAAATTACGAATCTCCAGAAATCTCAGCCAATATTTTTTCACCCAAACTGGATGATACTTTCAGGTAATGATCAGTACACGAAGGCGACTTGGTTCCCCAAATTTCGTTCTTCTATGTTGAAGTGTTCATTTCCAGTAAGAGTTTGAATTTTTAGGTTTCACTCTGTTTTCTCCTATATTGATAGTTGTATTTGGAACTCTAAATCCAACACGGTTTGTGCTAGCTTCTTGCAACTTGACACAGTAAAGTAGTTTCACGTTCTAACTCTATGTTTTGTTTCCTCTTGATGTAGCCCTAAGCAGTGACTGGCGAGAAACACTTTCATGGAAAGGGGTTTCCAAGCTTCCAAAAATTAAAAATCTCCAGAAATCTCAGCCAATATTTTTTCACCCAAACTGGATGATACTTTCAGGTAATGATCAGTACACTAAGGCGACTTGGTTCCCCAAATTTCGTTCTTCTATGTTGAAGCGTTCATTTCCATTAACAGTTTGAATTTTTAGGTATCACTCTGTTTCCTCCTATATTGATAGATGTATTTGGAACTCTAAATCCAACACGGTTTGTGCTAGCTTCTTGAAACTTGACACAGTAAAGTAGTTTCACGTTCTATCTCTATGTTTTGTTTCCTCTTGATGTAGCCCTAAGCAGTGACTGGCGAGAAGCACTTTCATGGAAAGGGGTTGCCAAGCTTCCAAAAATTACGAATCTCCAGAAATCTCAGCAAATATTTTTTTTACCCAAACTGGATGATACTTTCAGGTAATGATCAGTACACTAAGGCGACTTGGTCCCCAAATTTCGTTCTTCTATGTTGAAGCGTTCATTTCCAGTAACAGTTTGAATTTTTAGGTTTCACTCTGTTTTCTCCTATATTGATAGATGTATTTGGAACTCTAAATCCAACACGGTTTGTGCTAGCTTCTTGAAACTTAACACAGTGAAGTAGTTTCAAGTTCTATCTCTATGTTTTGTTTCCTCTTGATGTAGCCCTAAGGACTGACTGGCGAGAAACTCTTTCATGGAAAGGGGTTGCCAAGCTTCCAAAAATTACGAATCTCCAGAAATCTCAGCCAATATTTTTTCACCCAAACTGGATGATACTTTCAGGTAATGATCAGTAAACGAAGGCGACTTGGTTCCCCAATTTTCGTTCTTCTATGTTGAAGCGTTCTTTTCCAGTAACAGTTTGAATTTTTAGGTTTCACTCTGTTTTCTCCTATATTGATAAATGTATTTGGAACTCTAAATCCAACACGGTTTGTGCTAGCTTCTTGAAACTTGACACAGTAAAGTAGTTTCACGTTCTTTCTCTATGTTTTGTTTCCTCTTGATGTAGCCCTAAGCAGTGACTGGCGAGAAGCACTTTCATGGAAAGGGGTTGCCAAGCTTCCAAAAATTACGAATCTCTAGAAATCTCAGCAAATATTTTTTCACCCAAACTGGATGATACTTTCAGGTAATGATCAGTACACTAAGTCGACTTGGTTCCCCAAATTTCGTTCTTCTATGTTGAAGCGTTCATTTCCAGTAACAGTTTGAATTTTTAGGTTTCACTCTGTTTTCTCCTATATTGATAGAGGTATTTGGAACTCTAAATCCAACACGGTTTGTGCTAGCTTCTTGAAACTTGACACAGTGAAGTAGTTTCACGTTCTATCTCTATGTTTTGTTTCCTCTTGATGTAGCCCTAAGCACTGACTGGCGAGAAACTCTTTCATGGAAAGGGGTTGCCAAGCTTCCAAAAATTACGAATCTCCATAAATCTCAGCAAATATTTTTTCACCCAAACTGGATGATACTTTCAGGTAATGATCAGTACACGAAGGCGACTTGGTTCCCCAAATTTCGTTCTTCTATGTTGAAGCGTTCATTTCCAGTAACAGTTTGAATTTTTAGGTTTCACTCTGTTTTCTCCTATATTGATAGATGTATTTGGAACTCTAAATCCAACACGGTTTGTGCTAGCTTCTTGAAACTTGACACAGTAACACTTCCAAAATTACGAATCTCCAGAAATCTCAGCCAATATTTTTTCACCCAAACTGGATGATACTTTCAGGTAATGATCAGTAAACGAAGGCGACTTGGTTCCCCAAATTTTGTTCTTCTATGTTGAAGCGTTCATTTCCAGTAACAGTTTGAATTTTTAGGTTTCACTCTGTTTTCTCCTATATTGATAGATGTATTTGGAACTCTAAATCCGACACGGATTGTGCTAGCTTCTTGAAACTTGACACAGTAAAGTAGTTTCACGTTCTATCTCTATGTTTTGTTTCCTCTTGATGTAGCCCTAAGCACTGAAGGCGAGAAACACTTTCATGGAAAGGGGTTGCCAAGCTTCCAAAAATTACGAATCTCCAGAAATCTCAGCCAATATTTTTTCACCCAAACTGGATGATACTTTCAGGTAATGATCAGTACACGAAGGCGACTTGGTTCCCCAAATTTCGTTCTTCTATGTTGAAGTGTTCATTTCCAGTAACAGTTTGAATTTTTAGGTTTCACTCTGTTTTCTCCTATATTGATAGATGCATTTGGAACTCTAAATCCAACACGGTTTGTGCTAGCTTCTTGAAACTTGACACAGTAAAGTAGTTTCACGTTCTATCTCTATGTTTTGTTTCCTCTTGAAGGAGCCCTAAGCACTGAAGGCGAGAAACACTTTCATGGAAAGGGGTTGCCAAGCTTCCAAAAATTACGAATCTCCAGAAATCTCAGCCAATATTTTTTCACCCAAACTGGATGATACTTTCAGGTAATGATCAGTACACGAAGGCGACTTGGTTCCCCAAATTTCGTTCTTCTATGTTGAAGCGTTCATTTCCAGTAACAGTTTGAATTTTTAGGTTTCACTCTGTTTTCTCCTATATTGATAGATGTATTTGGAACTCTAAATCCAACACGGTTTGTGCTAGCTTCTTGAAACTTGACACAGTAAAGTAGTTTCACGTTCTATCTCTATGTTTTGTTTCCTCTTGATGTAGCCCTAAGCAGTGACTGGCGAGAAGCACTTTCATGGAAAGGGGTTGCCAAGCTTCCAAAAATTACGAATCTCCAGAAATCTCAGCAAATATTTTTTCAACCAAACTGGATGATACTTTCAGGTAATGATCAGTACACTAAGGCGACTTGGTTCCCCCAATTTCGTTCTTCTATGTTGAAGCGTTCATTTCCAGTAACAGTTTGAATTTTTAGGTTTCACTCTGTTTTCTCCTATATTGATAGATGTATTTGGAACTCTAAATCCAACACGGTTTGTGCTAGCTTCTTGAAACTTGACACAGTAAAGTAGTTTCACGTTCTATCTCTATGTTTTGTTTCCTCTTGATGTAGCCCTAAGCAGTGACTGGCGAGAAGCACTTTCATGGAAAGGGGTTGCCAAGCTTCCAAAAATTACGAATCTCCAGAAATCTCAGCAAATATTTTTTCACCCAAACTGGATGATACGTTCAGGTAATGATCAGTACACTAAGGCGACTTGGTTCCCCAAATTTCGTTCTTCTATGTTGAAGCGTTCATTTCCAGTAACAGTTTGAATTTTTAGGTTTCACTCTGTTTTCTCCTATATTGATAGATGTATTTGGAACTCTAAATCCAACACGGTTTGTGCTAGCTTCTTGAAACTTGACACAGTGAAGTAGTTTCACGTTCTATCTCTATGTTTTGTTTCCTCTTGATGTAGCCCTAAGCACTGACTGGCGAGAAACTCTTTCATGGAAAGGGGTTGCCAAGCTTCCAAAAATTACGAATCTCCAGAAATCTCAGCAAATATTTTTTCACCCAAACTGGATGATACTTTCAGGTAATGATCAGTACACTAAGGCGACTTGGTTCCCCAAATTTCGTTCTTCTATGTTGAAGCGTTGATTTCCAGTAAGAGTTTGAATTTTTAGGTTTCACTCTGTTTTCTCCTATATTGATAGATGTATTTGGAACTCTAAATCCAACACGGTTTGTGCTAGCTTCTTGAAACTTGACACAGTGAAGTAGTTTCACGTTCTATCTCTATGTTTTGTTTCCTCTTGATGTAGCCCTAAGCACTGACTGGCGAGAAGCACTTTCATGGAAAGGGGTTGCCAAGCTTCCAAAAATTACGAATCTCCAGAAATCTCAGCCAATATTTTTTCACCCAAAATGGATGATACTTTCAGGTAATGATCAGTACACTAAAGCGACTTGGTTCCCCAAATTTCGTTCTTCTATGTTGAAGCGTTCATTTCCAGTAACACTTTGAATTTTTAGGTTTCACTCTGTTTTCTCCTATATTGATAGATGTATTTGGAACTCTAAATCCAACACGGTTTGTGCTAGCTTCTTGAAACTTGACACAGTAAAGTAGTTTCATGTTCTATCTCTACGTTTTGTTTCCTCTTGATGTAGCCCTAAGCAGTGAAGGCGAGAAACACTTTCATGGAAAGGGGTTGCCAAGCTTCCAAAAATTACGAATCTCCAGAAATCTCAGCCAATATTTTTTCACCCAAACTGGATGATACTTTCAGGTAATGATCAGTACACGAAGGCGACTTGATTCCCCAAATTTCGTTCTTCTATGTTGAAGCGTTCATTTCCAGTAACAGTTTGAATTTTTAGGTTTCACTCTGTTTTCTCCTATATTGATAGATGTATTTGGAACTCTAAATCCAACACGGTTTGTGCTAGCTTCTTGAAACTTGACACAGTAAAGTAGTTTCACGTTCTATCTCTATGTTTTGTTTCCTCTTGATGTAGCCCTAAGCAGTGACTGGCGAGAAGCACTTTCATGGAAAGGGGTTGCCAAGCTTCCAAAAATTACGAATCTCCAGAAATCTCAGCAAATATTTTTTCAACCAAACTGGATGATACTTTCAGGTAATGATCAGTACACTAAGGCGACTTGGTTCCCCCAATTTCGTTCTTCTATGTTGAAGCGTTCATTTCCAGTAACAGTTTGAATTTTTAGGTTTCACTCTGTTTTCTCCTATATTGATAGATGTATTTGGAACTCTAAATCCAACACGGTTTGTGCTAGCTTCTTGAAACTTGACACAGTAAAGTAGTTTCACGTTCTATCTCTATGTTTTGTTTCCTCTTGATGTAGCCCTAAGCAGTGACTGGCGAGAAGCACTTTCATGGAAAGGGGTTGCCAAGCTTCCAAAAATTACGAATCTCCAGAAATCTCAGCCAATATTTTTTCACCCAAACTGGATGATACGTTCAGGTAATGATCAGTACACTAAGGCGACTTGGTTCCCCAAATTTCGTTCTTCTATGTTGAAGCGTTCATTTCCAGTAACAGTTTGAATTTTTAGGTTTCACTCTGTTTTCTCCTATATTGATAGATGTATTTGGAACTCTAAATCCAACACGGTTTGTGCTAGCTTCTTGAAACTTGACACAGTGAAGTAGTTTCACGTTCTATCTCTATGTTTTGTTTCCTCTTGATGTAGCCCTAAGCACTGACTGGCGAGAAACTCTTTCATGGAAAGGGGTTGCCAAGCTTCCAAAAATTACGAATCTCCAGAAATCTCAGCCAATATTTTTTCACCCAAACTGGATGATACTTTCAGGTAATGATCAGTACACTAAGGCGACTTGGTTCCCCAAATTTCGTTCTTCTATGTTGAAGCGTTCATTTCTAGTAACACTTTGAATTTTTAGGTATCACTCTGTTTTCAACTATATTGATACATGTACTTGGAACTCTAAATGCGACACGGTTTGTGCTAGCTTCTTGAAACTTGACACAGTAAAGTAGTTTCACGTTCTATCTCTATGGTTTGTTTCCTCTTGATGTAGCCCTAAGCAGTGACTGGCGAGAAGCACTTTCATGGAAAGGGGTTGCCAAGCTTCCAAAAATTACGAATCTCCAGAAATCTCAGCAAATATTTTTTCACCCAAACTGGATGATACTTTCAGGTAATGATCAGTACACTAAGGCGACTTGGTTCCCCAAGTGTCGTTCTTCTATGTTGAAGCATTCATTTCCAGTAACAGTTTGAATTTTTAGGTTTCACTCTTTTTTCTCCTATATTGATAGATGTATTTGGAACTCTAAATCCAACACGGTTTGTGCTAGCTTCTTGAAACTTGACACAGTAAAGTAGTTTCACGTTCTATCTCTATGGTTTGTTTCCTCTTAATGTAGCCCTAAGCAGTGACTGGCGTGAAGCACTTTCATGGAAAGGGGTTGCCAAGCTTCCAAAAATTACGAATCTCCAGAAATCTCAGCAAATATTTTTTCACCCAAACCGGATGATACTTTCAGGTAATGATCAGTACACTAAGGCGACTTGGTTCCCCAAATTTCGTTCTTCTATGTTGAAGCGTTCATTTCCAGTAACAGTTTGAATTTTTAGGTTTCACTCTGTTTTCTCCTATATTGATAGATGTATTTGGAACTCTAAATCCAACACGGTTTGTGCTAGCTTCTTGAAACTTGACACAGTGAAGTAGTTTCACGTTCTATCTCTATGTTTTGTTTCCTCTTGATGTAGCCCTAAGCACTGACTGGCAAGAAGCACTTTCATGGAAAGGGGTTGCCAAGCTTCCAAAAATTACGAATCTCCAGAAATCTCAGCCAATATTTTTTCACCCAAACTGGATGATACTTTCAGGTAATGATCAGTACACTAAGGCGACTTGGTTCCCCAAATTTCGTTCTTCTATGTTGAAGCGTTCATTTCCAGTAACAGTTTGAATTTTTAGGTTTCACTCTGTTTTCTCCTATATTGATAGATGTATTTGGAACTCTAAATCCAACACGGTTTGTGCTAGCTTCTTGAAACTTGACACAGTAAAGTAGTTTCACGTTCTATCTCTATGGTTTGTTTCCTCTTGATGTAGCCCTAAGCAGTGACTGGCGAGAAGCACTTTCATGGAAAGGGGTTGCCAAGCTTCCAAAAATTACGAATCTCCAGAAATCTCAGCCAATATTTTTTAACCCAAACTGGATGATACTTTCAGGTAATGATCAGTACACGAAGGCGACTTGGTTCCCCAAATTTCGTTCTTCTATGTTGAAGCGTTCATTTGCAGTAACAGTTTGAATTTTTAGGTTTCACTCTGTTTTCTCCTATATTGATAGATGTATTTGGAACTCTAAATCCAACACGGTTTGTGCTAGCTTCTTGAAACTTGACACAGTAAAGTAGTTTCAAGTTCTATCTCTATGGTTTGTTTCCTCTTGATGTAGCCCTAAGCAGTGACTGGCGAGAAGCACTTTCATGGAAAGGGGTTGCCAAGCTTCCAAAAATTACGAATCTCCAGAAATCTCAGCCAATATTTTTTCACCCAAACTGGATGATACTTTCAGGTAATGATCAGTACACTAAGGTGACTTGGTTCCCCAAATTTCGTTCTTCTATGTTGAAGCATTCATTTCCAGTAACAGTTTGAATTTTTAGGTTTCACTCTGTTTTCTCCTATATTGATAGATGTATTTGGAACTCTAAATCCAACACGGTTTGTGCTAGCTTCTTGAAACTTGACACAGTGAAGTAGTTTCACGTTCTATCTCTACGTTTTGTTTCCTCTTGATGTAGCCCTAAGTACTGAAGGCGAAAAAAACTTTCATGAAAGGGGTTGCCAAGCTTCCAAAAATTACGAATCTCCAGAAATCTCAGCCAATATTTTTTCACCCAAACTGGATGATACTTTCAGGTAATGATCAGTAAACGAAGGTGACTTGGTTCCCCAAATTTCGTTCTTCTATGTTGAAGCGTTCATTTCCAGTAACAGTTTGAATTTTTAGGTTTCAATCTGTTTTCTCCTATATTGATAGATGTATTTGGAACTCTAAATCCAACACGGTTTGTGCTAGCTTCTTGAAACTTGACACAGTAAAGTAGTTTCACGTTCTATCTCTATGGTTTGTTTCCTCTTGATGTAGCCCTAAGCACTGACTGGCGAGAAGCACTTTCATGGAAAGGGTTTGCCAAGCTTCCAAAAATTACGAATCTCCAGAAATGTCAGCAAATATTTTTTCACCGAAACTGGATGATACTTTCAGGTAATGATCAGTACACTAAGGCGACTTGGTTCCCCAAATTTCGTTCTTCTATGTTGAAGCGTTCATTTCCAGTAACAGTTTGAATTTTTAGGTTTCACTCTGTTTTCTCCTATATTGATAGATGTATTTCGAACTCTAAATCCAACACGGTTTGTGCTAGCTTCTTGAAACTTGACACAGTAAAGTAGTTTCACGTTCTATCTCTATGTTTTGTTTCCTCTTGATGTAGCCCTGAGCACTGAAGGCGAGAAACACTTTCATGGAAAGGGGTTGCCAAGCTTCCAAAAATTACGAATCTCCAGAAATCTCAGCCAATATTTTTTCACCCAAACTGGATGATACTTTCAGGTAATGATCAGTACACGAAGGCGACTTGGTTCCCCAAATTTCGTTCTTCTATGTTGAAGTGTTCATTTCCAGTAACAGTTTGAATTTTTAGGTTTCACTCTGTTTTCTCCTATATTGATAGTTGTATTTGGAACTCTAAATCCAACACGGTTTGTGCTAGCTTCTTGCAACTTGACACAGTAAAGTAGTTTCACGTTCTAACTCTATGTTTTGTTTCCTCTTGATGTAGCCCTAAGCAGTGACTGGCGAGAAACACTTTCATGGAAAGGGGTTTCCAAGCTTCCAAAAATTACGAATCTCCAGAAATCTCAGCCAATATTTTTTCACCCAAACTGGATGATACTTTCAGGTAATGATCACTACACTAAGGCGACTTGGTTCCCCAAATTTCGTTCTTCTATGTTGAAGCGTTCATTTCCATTAACAGTTTGAATTTTTAGGTATCACTCTGTTTCCTCCTATATTGATAGATGTATTTGGAACTCTAAATCCAACACAGTTTGTGCTAGCTTCTTGAAACTTGACACAGTAAAGTAGTTTCACGTTCTATCTCTATGTTTTGTTTCCTCTTGATGTAGCCCTAAGCACTGAAGGACAGAAACACTTTCATGGAAAGGGGTTGTCAAGATTCCAAAAATTACGAATCTCCAGAAATCTCAGCCAATATTTTTTCACCCAAACTGGATGATACTTTCAGGTAATGATCAGTAAACGAAGGCGACTTGGTTCCCCAAATTTCGTTCTTCTATGTTGAAGCATTCATTTCCAGTAACAGTTTGAATTTTTAGGTTTCACTCTGTTTTCTCCTATATTGATAGATGTATTTGGAACTCTAAATCCAACACGGATTGTGCTAGCTTCTTGAAACTTGACAGAGAAAAGTAGTTTCACGTTCTATCTCTATGTTTTGTTTCCTCTTGATGTAGCCCTAAGCAGTGACTGGCGAGAAGCACTTTCATGGAAAGGGGTTGCCAAGCTTCCAAAAATTACGAATCTCCAGAAATCTCAGCAAATATTTTTTTTACCCAAACTGGATGATACTTTCAGGTAATGATCAGTACACTAAGGCGACTTGATTCCCCAAATTTCGTTCTTCTATGTTGAAGCGTTCATTTCCAGTAACAGTTTGAATTTTTAGGTTTCACTCTGTTTTCTCCTATATTGATAGATGTATTTGGAACTCTAAATCCAACACGGTTTGTGCTAGCTTCTTGAAACTTGACACAGTGAAGTAGTTTCAAGTTCTATCTCTATGTTTTGTTTCCTCTTGATGTAGCCCTAAGCACTGACTGGCGAGAAACTCTTTCATGGAAAGGGGTTGCCAAGCTTCCAAAAATTACGAATCTCCAGAAATCTCAGCCAATATTTTTTCACCCAAATTGGATGATACTTTCAGGTAATGATCAGTAAACGAAGGCGACTTGGTTCCCCAAATTTCGTTCTTCTATGTTGAAGCGTTCATTTCCAGTAACAGTTTGAATTTTTAGGTTTCACTCTGTTTTCTCCTATATTGATAGATGTATTTGGAACTCTAAATCCAACACGGTTTGTGCTAGCTTCTTGAAACTTGACACAGTAAAGTAGTTTCACGTTCTTTCTCTATGTTTTGTTTCCTCTTGATGTAGCCCTAAGCAGTGACTCGCGAGAAGCACTTTCATGGAAAGGGGTTGCCAAGCTTCCAAAATTTACGAATCTCTAGAAATCTCAGCAAATATTTTTTCACCCAAACTGGATGATACTTTCAGGTAATGATCAGTACACTAAGGCGACTTGGTTCCCCAAATTTCGTTCTTCTATGTTGAAGCGTTCATTTCCAGTAACAGTTTGAATTTTTAGGTTTCACTCTGTTTTCTCCTATATTGATAGAGGTATTTGGAACTCTAAATCCAACACGGTTTGTGCTAGCTTCTTGAAACTTGACACAGTGAAGTAGTTTCACGTTCTATCTCTATGTTTTGTTTCCTCTTGATGTAGCCCTAAGCACTGACTGGCGAGAAACTCTTTCATGGAAAGGGGTTGCCAAGCTTCCAAAAATTACGAATCTCCATAAATCTCAGCAAATATTTTTTCACCCAAACTGGATGATACTTTCAGGTAATGATCAGTACACGAAGGCGACTTGGTTCCCCAAATTTCGTTCTTCTATGTTGAAGCGTTCATTTCCAGTAACAGTTTGAATTTTTAGGTTTCACTCTGTTTTCTCCTATATTGATAGATGTATTTGGAACTCTAAATCCAACACGGTTTGTGCTAGCTTCTTGAAACTTGACACAGTAACACTTCCAAAATTACGAATCTCCAGAAATCTCAGCCAATATTTTTTCACCCAAACTGGATGATACTTTCAGGTAATGATCAGTAAACGAAGGCGACTTGGTTCCCCAAATTTCGTTCTTCTATGTTGAAGCGTTCATTTCCAGTAACAGTTTGAATTTTTAGGTTTCACTCTGTTTTCTCCTATATTGATAGATGTATTTGGAACTCTAAATCCGACACGGATTGTGCTAGCTTCTTGAAACTTGACACAGTAAAGTAGTTTCACGTTCTATCTCTATGTTTTGTTTCCTCTTGATGTAGCCCTAAGCACTGAAGGCGAGAAACACTTTCATGGAAAGGGGTTGCCAAGCTTCCAAAAATTACGAATCTCCAGAAATCTCAGCCAATATTTTTTCACCCAAACTGGATGATACTTTCAGGTAATGATCAGTACACTAAGGCGACTTGGTTCCCCAAATTTCGTTCTTCTATGTTGAAGCGTTCATTTCTAGTAACACTTTGAATTTTTAGGTATCACTCTGTTTTCAACTATATTGATACATGTACTTGGAACTCTAAATGCGACACGGTTTGTGCTAGCTTCTTGAAACTTGACACAGTAAAGTAGTTTCACGTTCTATCTCTATGGTTTGTTTCCTCTTGATGTAGCCCTAAGCAGTGACTGGCGAGAAGCACTTTCATGGAAAGGGGTTGCCAAGCTTCCAAAAATTACGAATCTCCAGAAATCTCAGCAAATATTTTTTCACCCAAACTGGATGATACTTTCAGGTAATGATCAGTACACTAAGGCGACTTGGTTCCCCAAGTTTCGTTCTTCTATGTTGAAGCATTCATTTCCAGTAACAGTTTGAATTTTTAGGTTTCACTCTTTTTTCTCCTATATTGATAGATGTATTTGGAACTCTAAATCCAACACGGTTTGTGCTAGCTTCTTGAAACTTGACACAGTAAAGTAGTTTCACGTTCTATCTCTATGGTTTGTTTCCTCTTAATGTAGCCCTAAGCAGTGACTGGCGTGAAGCACTTTCATGGAAAGGGGTTGCCAAGCTTCCAAAAATTACGAATCTCCAGAAATCTCAGCAAATATTTTTTCACCCAAACCGGATGATACTTTCAGGTAATGATCAGTACACTAAGGCGACTTGGTTCCCCAAATTTCGTTCTTCTATGTTGAAGCGTTCATTTCCAGTAACAGTTTGAATTTTTAGGTTTCACTTTGTTTTCTCCTATATTGATAGATGTATTTGGAACTCTAAATCCAACACGGTTTGTGCTAGCTTCTTGAAACTTGACACAGTGAAGTAGTTTCACGTTCTATCTCTATGTTTTGTTTCCTCTTGATGTAGCCCTAAGCACTGACTGGCAAGAAGCACTTTCATGGAAAGGGGTTGCCAAGCTTCCAAAAATTACGAATCTCCAGAAATCTCAGCCAATATTTTTTCACCCAAACTGGATGATACTTTCAGGTAATGATCAGTACACTAAGGCGACTTGGTTCCCCAAATTTCGTTCTTCTATGTTGAAGCGTTCATTTCCAGTAACAGTTTGAATTTTTAGGTTTCACTCTGTTTTCTCCTATATTGATAGATGTATTTGGAACTCTAAATCCAACACGGTTTGTGCTAGCTTCTTGAAACTTGACACAGTAAAGTAGTTTCACGTTCTATCTCTATGGTTTGTTTCCTCTTGATGTAGCCCTAAGCAGTGACTGGCGAGAAGCACTTTCATGGAAAGGGGTTGCCAAGCTTCCAAAAATTACGAATCTCCAGAAATCTCAGCCAATATTTTTTAACCCAAACTGGATGATACTTTCAGGTAATGATCAGTACACGAAGGCGACTTGGTTCCCCAAATTTCGTTCTTCTATGTTGAAGCGTTCATTTGCAGTAACAGTTTGAATTTTTAGGTTTCACTCTGTTTTCTCCTATATTGATAGATGTATTTGGAACTCTAAATCCAACACGGTTTGTGCTTGCTTCTTGAAACTTGACACAGTAAAGTAGTTTCACGTTCTATCTCTATGGTTTGTTTCCTCTTGATGTAGCCCTAAGCAGTGACTGGCGAGAAGCACTTTCATGGAAAGGGGTTGCCAAGCTTCCAAAAATTACGAATCTCCAGAAATCTCAGCCAATATTTTTTCACCCAAACTGGATGATACTTTCAGGTAATGATCAGTACACTAAGGTGACTTGGTTCCCCAAATTTCGTTCTTCTATGTTGAAGCGTTCATTTCCAGTAACACTTTGAATTTTTAGGTATCACTCTGTTTTCTCCTATATTGATAGATGTATTTGGAACTGTAAATCCAACACGGTTTGTGCTAGCTTCTTGAAACTTGACACAGTAAAGTAGTTTCATGTTCTATCTCTACGTTTTGTTTCCTCTTGATGTAGCCCTAAGTACTGAAGGCGAAAAAAACTTTCATGAAAGGGGTTGCCAAGCTTCCAAAAATTACGAATCTCCAGAAATCTCAGCCAATATTTTTTCACCCAAACTGGATGATACTTTCAGGTAATGATCAGTAAACGAAGGTGACTTGGTTCCCCAAATTTCGTTCTTCTATGTTGAAGCGTTCATTTCCAGTAACAGTTTGAATTTTTAGGTTTCAATCTGTTTTCTCCTATATTGATAGATGTATTTGGAACTCTAAATCCAACACGGTTTGTGCTAGCTTCTTGAAACTTGACACAGTAAAGTAGTTTCACGTTCTATCTCTATGGTTTGTTTCCTCTTGATGTAGCCCTAAGCACTGACTGGCGAGAAGCACTTTCATGGAAAGGGTTTGCCAAGCTTCCAAAAATTACGAATCTCCAGAAATGTCAGCAAATATTTTTTCACCGAAACTGGATGATACTTTCAGGTAATGATCAGTACACTAAGGCGACTTGGTTCCCCAAATTTCGTTCTTCTATGTTGAAGCGTTCATTTCCAGTAACAGTTTGAATTTTTAGGTTTCACTCTGTTTTCTCCTATATTGATAGATGTATTTCGAACTCTAAATCCAACACGGTTTGTGCTAGCTTCTTGAAACTTGACACAGTAAAGTAGTTTCACGTTCTATCTCTATGTTTTGTTTCCTCTTGATGTAGCCCTGAGCACTGAAGGCGAGAAACACTTTCATGGAAAGGGGTTGCCAAGCTTCCAAAAATTACGAATCTCCAGAAATCTCAGCCAATATTTTTTCACCCAAACTGGATGATACTTTCAGGTAATGATCAGTACACGAAGGCGACTTGGTTCCCCAAATTTCGTTCTTCTATGTTGAAGTGTTCATTTCCAGTAACAGTTTGAATTTTTAGGTTTCACTCTGTTTTCTCCTATATTGATAGTTGTATTTGGAACTCTAAATCCAACACGGTTTGTGCTAGCTTCTTGCAACTTGACACAGTAAAGTAGTTTCACGTTCTAACTCTATGTTTTGTTTCCTCTTGATGTAGCCCTAAGCAGTGACTGGCGAGAAACACTTTCATGGAAAGGGGTTTCCAAGCTTCCAAAAATTACGAATCTCCAGAAATCTCAGCCAATATTTTTTCACCCAAACTGGATGATACTTTCAGGTAATGATCACTACACTAAGGCGACTTGGTTCCCCAAATTTCGTTCTTCTATGTTGAAGCGTTCATTTCCATTAACAGTTTGAATTTTTAGGTATCACTCTGTTTCCTCCTATATTGATAGATGTATTTGGAACTCTAAATCCAACACAGTTTGTGCTAGCTTCTTGAAACTTGACACAGTAAAGTAGTTTCACGTTCTATCTCTATGTTTTGTTTCCTCTTGATGTAGCCCTAAGCACTGAAGGAGAGAAACACTTTCATGGAAAGGGGTTGTCAAGCTTCCAAAAATTACGAATCTCCAGAAATCTCAGCCAATATTTTTTCACCCAAACTGGATGATACTTTCAGGTAATGATCAGTAAACGAAGGCGACTTGGTTCCCCAAATTTCGTTCTTCTATGTTGAAGCATTCATTTCCAGTAACAGTTTGAATTTTTAGGTTTCACTCTGTTTTCTCCTATATTG
The DNA here is from genome assembly GCF_964194105.1 of Spermophilus citellus. Taxonomy (NCBI): domain Eukaryota; kingdom Metazoa; phylum Chordata; class Mammalia; order Rodentia; family Sciuridae; genus Spermophilus; species Spermophilus citellus. The sequence goes on along the minus strand of NC_138187.1, from coordinate 48,179,475 downwards.
ATAGATGTATTTGGAACTCTAAATCCAACACGGATTGTGCTAGCTTCTTGAAACTTGACAGAGTAAAGTAGTTTCACGTTCTATCTCTATGTTTTGTTTCCTCTTGATGTAGCCCTAAGCAGTGACTGGCGAGAAGCACTTTCATGGAAAGGGGTTGCCAAGCTTCCAAAAATTACGAATCTCCAGAAATCTCAGCAAATATTTTTTTTACCCAAACTGGATGATACTTTCAGGTAATGATCAGTACACTAAGGCGACTTGGTTCCCCAAATTTCGTTCTTCTATGTTGAAGCGTTCATTTCCAGTAACAGTTTGAATTTTTAGGTTTCACTCTGTTTTCTCCTATATTGATAGATGTATTTGGAACTCTAAATCCAACACGGTTTGTGCTAGCTTCTTGAAACTTGACACAGTGAAGTAGTTTCAAGTTCTATCTCTATGTTTTGTTTCCTCTTGATGTAGCCCTAAGCACTGACTGGCGAGAAACTCTTTCATGGAAAGGGGTTGCCAAGCTTCCAAAAATTACGAATCTCCAGAAATCTCAGCCAATATTTTTTCACCCAAATTGGATGATACTTTCAGGTAATGATCAGTAAACGAAGGCGACTTGGTTCCCCAAATTTCGTTCTTCTATGTTGAAGCGTTCATTTCCAGTAACAGTTTGAATTTTTAGGTTTCACTCTGTTTTCTCCTATATTGATAGATGTATTTGGAACTCTAAATCCAACACGGTTTGTGCTAGCTTCTTGAAACTTGACACAGTAAAGTAGTTTCACGTTCTTTCTCTATGTTTTGTTTCCTCTTGATGTAGCCCTAAGCAGTGACTCGCGAGAAGCACTTTCATGGAAAGGGGTTGCCAAGCTTCCAAAATTTACGAATCTCTAGAAATCTCAGCAAATATTTTTTCACCCAAACTGGATGATACTTTCAGGTAATGATCAGTACACTAAGGCGACTTGGTTCCCCAAATTTCGTTCTTCTATGTTGAAGCGTTCATTTCCAGTAACAGTTTGAATTTTTAGGTTTCACTCTGTTTTCTCCTATATTGATAGAGGTATTTGGAACTCTAAATCCAACATGGTTTGTGCTAGCTTCTTGAAACTTGACACAGTGAAGTAGTTTCACGTTCTATCTCTATGTTTTGTTTCCTCTTGATGTAGCCCTAAGCACTGACTGGCGAGAAACTCTTTCATGGAAAGGGGTTGCCAAGCTTCCAAAAATTACGAATCTCCATAAATCTCAGCAAATATTTTTTCACCCAAACTGGATGATACTTTCAGGTAATGATCAGTACACGAAGGCGACTTGGTTCCCCAAATTTCGTTCTTCTATGTTGAAGCGTTCATTTCCAGTAACAGTTTGAATTTTTAGGTTTCACTCTGTTTTCTCCTATATTGATAGATGTATTTGGAACTCTAAATCCAACACGGTTTGTGCTAGCTTCTTGAAACTTGACACAGTAACACTTCCAAAATTACGAATCTCCAGAAATCTCAGCCAATATTTTTTCACCCAAACTGGATGATACTTTCAGGTAATGATCAGTAAACGAAGGCGACTTGGTTCCCCAAATTTCGTTCTTCTATGTTGAAGCGTTCATTTCCAGTAACAGTTTGAATTTTTAGGTTTCACTCTGTTTTCTCCTATATTGATAGATGTATTTGGAACTCTAAATCCGACACGGATTGTGCTAGCTTCTTGAAACTTGACACAGTAAAGTAGTTTCACGTTCTATCTCTATGTTTTGTTTCCTCTTGATGTAGCCCTAAGCACTGAAGGCGAGAAACACTTTCATGGAAAGGGGTTGCCAAGCTTCCAAAAATTACGAATCTCCAGAAATCTCAGCCAATATTTTTTCACCCAAACTGGATGATACTTTCAGGTAATGATCAGTACACGAAGGCGACTTGGTTCCCCAAATTTCGTTCTTCTATGTTGAAGTGTTCATTTCCAGTAACAGTTTGAATTTTTAGGTTTCACTCTGTTTTCTCCTATATTGATACATGTACTTGGAACTCTAAATCCGACACGGATTGTGCTAGCTTCTTGAAACTTGACACAGTAAAGTAGTTTCACGTTCTATCTCTATGGTTTGTTTCCTCTTGATGTAGCCCTAAGCACTGACTGGCGAGAAACACTTTCATGGAAAGGGGTTGCCAAGCTTCCAAAAATTACGAATCTCCAGAAATCTCAGCCAATATTTTTTCACCCAAACTGGATGATACTTTCAGGTAATGATCAGTACACTAAGGCGACTTGGTTCCCCAAATTTCGTTCTTCTATGTTGAAGCGTTCATTTCCATTAACAGTTTGAATTTTTAGGTATCACTCTGTTTCCTCCTATATTGATAGATGTATTTGGAACTCTAAATCCAACACGGTTTGTGCTAGCTTCTTGAAACTTGACACAGTAAAGTAGTTTCACGTTCTATCTCTATGTTTTGTTTCCTCTTGATGTAGCCCTAAGCACTGAAGGAGAGAAACACTTTCATGGAAAGGGGTTGTCAAGCTTCCAAAAATTACGAATCTCCAGAAATCTCAGCCAATATTTTTTCACCCAAACTGGATGATACTTTCAGGTAATGATCAGTAAACGAAGGCGACTTGGTTCCCCAAATTTCGTTCTTCTATGTTGAAGCATTCATTTCCAGTAACAGTTTGAATTTTTAGGTTTCACTCTGTTTTCTCCTATATTGATAGATGTATTTGGAACTCTAAATCCAACACGGATTGTGCTAGCTTCTTGAAACTTGACAGAGTAAAGTAGTTTCACGTTCTATCTCTATGTTTTGTTTCCTCTTGATGTAGCCCTAAGCAGTGACTCGCGAGAAGCACTTTCATGGAAAGGGGTTGCCAAGCTTCCAAAAATTACGAATCTCCAGAAATCTCAGCAAATATTTTTTTTACCCAAACTGGATGATACTTTCAGGTAATGATCAGTACACTAAGGCGACTTGGTTCCCCAAATTTCGTTCTTCTATGTTGAAGCGTTCATTTCCAGTAACAGTTTGAATTTTTAGGTTTCACTCTGTTTTCTCCTATATTGATAGATGTATTTGGAACTCTAAATCCAACACGGTTTGTGCTAGCTTCTTGAAACTTGACACAGTGAAGTAGTTTCAAGTTCTATCTCTATGTTTTGTTTCCTCTTGATGTAGCCCTAAGCACTGACTGGCGAGAAACTCTTTCATGGAAAGGGGTTGCCAAGCTTCCAAAAATTACGAATCTCCAGAAATCTCAGCCAATATTTTTTCACCCAAACTGGATGATACTTTCAGGTAATGATCAGTAAACGAAGGCGACTTGGTTCCCCAAATTTCGTTCTTCTATGTTGAAGCGTTCATTTCCAGTAACAGTTTGAATTTTTAGGTTTCACTCTGTTTTCTCCTATATTGATAGATGTATTTGGAACTCTAAATCCAACACGGTTTGTGCTAGCTTCTTGAAACTTGACACAGTAAAGTAGTTTCACGTTGTATCTCTATGTTTTGTTTCCTCTTGATGTAGCCCTAAGCACTGAAGGCGAGAAACACTTTCATGGAAAGGGGTTGCCAAGCTTCCAAAAATTACGAATCTCCAGAAATCTCAGCAAATATTTTTTCACCCAAACTGGATGATACTTTCAGGTAATGATCAGTAAACGAAGGCGACTTGGTTCCCCAAATTTCGTTCTTCTATGTTGAAGCGTTCATTTCCAGTAACAGTTTGAAATTTTAGGTTTCACTCTGTTTTCTCCTATATTGATAGATGTATTTGGAACTCTAAATCCAACACGGTTTGTGCTAGCTTCTTGAAACTTGACACAGTAAAGTAGTTTCACGTTCTATCTCTATGTTTTGTTTCCTCTTGATGTAGCCCTAAGCAGTGACTGGCGAGAAGCACTTTCATGGAAAGGGGTTGCCAAGCTTCCAAAAATTACGAATCTCCAGAAATCTCAGCAAATATTTTTTCAACCAAACTGGATGATACTTTCAGGTAATGATCAGTACACTAAGGCGACTTGGTTCCCCCAATTTCGTTCTTCTATGTTGAAGCGTTCATTTCCAGTAACAGTTTGAATTTTTAGGTTTCACTCTGTTTTCTCCTATATTGATAGATGTATTTGGAACTCTAAATCCAACACGGTTTGTGCTAGCTTCTTGAAACTTGACACAGTAAAGTAGTTTCACGTTCTATCTCTATGTTTTGTTTCCTCTTGATGTAGCCCTAAGCAGTGACTGGCGAGAAGCACTTTCATGGAAAGGGGTTGCCAAGCTTCCAAAAATTACGAATCTCCAGAAATCTCAGCAAATATTTTTTCACCCAAACTGGATGATACTTTCAGGTAATGATCAGTACACTAAGGCGACTTGGTTCCCCAAATTTCGTTCTTCTATGTTGAAGCGTTCATTTCCAGTAACAGTTTGAATTTTTAGGTTTCACTCTGTTTTCTCCTATATTGATAGATGTATTTGGAACTCTAAATCCAACACGGTTTGTGCTAGGTTCTTGAAACTTGACACAGTGAAGTAGTTTCACGTTCTATCTCTATGTTTTGTTTCCTCTTGATGTAGCCCTAAGCACTGACTGGCGAGAAACTCTTTCATGGAAAGGGGTTGCCAAGCTTCCAAAAATTACGAATCTCCAGAAATCTCAGCCAATATTTTTTCACCCAAACTGGATGATACTTTCAGGTAATGATCAGTACACTAAGGCGACTTGGTTCCCCAAATTTCGTTCTTCTATGTTGAAGCGTTCATTTCTAGTAACACTTTGAATTTTTAGGTATCACTCTGTTTTCAACTATATTGAAACATGTACTTGGAACTCTAAATGCGACAAGGTTTGTGCTAGCTTCTTGAAACTTGACACAGTAAAGTAGTTTCACGTTCTATCTCTATGGTTTGTTTCCTCTTGATGTAGCCCTAAGCAGTGACTGGCGAGAAGCACTTTCATGGAAAGGGGTTGCCAAGCTTCCAAAAATTACGAATCTCCAGAAATCTCAGCCAATATTTTTTCACCCAAACTGGATGATACTTTCAGGTAATGATCAGTACAGGAAGGTGACTTGGTTCCCCAAATTTCGTTCTTCTATGTTGAAGCGTTCATATCCAGTAACAGTTTGAATTTTTAGGTTTCACTCTGTTTTCTCCTATATTGATAGATGTATTTGCAACTCTAAATCCAACACGGATTGTGCTAACTTCTTGAAACTTGACACAGTAAAGTAGTTTCACATTCTATCTCTACGTTTTGTTTCCTCTTGATGTAGCCCTAAGCACTGAAGGCGAGAAACACTTTCATGGAAAGGGGTTGCGAAGCTTCCAAAAATTACGAATCTCCAGAAATCTCAGCCAATATTTTTTCACCCAAACTGGATGATACTATCAGGTAATGATCAGTACACTAAGGCGACTTGGTTCCCCAAATTTCGTTCTTCTATGTTGAAGCGTTCATTTCCAGTAACAGTTTGAATTTTTAGGTTTCACTCTGTTTTCTCCTATATTGATAGATGTATTTGGAACTCTAAATCCAACACGGATTGTGCTAACTTCTTGAAACTTGACACAGTAAAGTAGTTTCACATTCTATCTCTACGTTTTGTTTCCTCTTGATGTAGCCCTAAGCACTGAAGGCGAGAAACACTTTCATGGAAAGGGGTTGCCAAGCTTCCAAAAATTACGAATCTCCAGAAATCTCAGCCAATATTTTTTCACCCAAACTGGATGATACTTTCAGGTAATGATCAGTAAACGAAGGTGACTTGGTTCCCCAAATTTCGTTCTTCTATGTTGAAGCGTTCATTTCCAGTAACAGTTTGAATTTTTAGGTTTCACTCTGTTTTCTCCTATATTGATAGATGTATTTGGAACTCTAAATCCAACACGGTTTGTGCTAGCTTCTTGAAACTTGACACAGTAAAGTAGTTTCACATTCTATCTCTATGGTTTGTTTCCTCTTGATGTAGCCCTAAGCACTGACTGGCGAGAAGCACTTTCATGGAAAGGGGTTGCCAAGCTTCCAAAAATTACGAATCTCCAGAAATCTCAGCCAATATTTTTTAACCCAAACTGGATGATACTTTCAGGTAATGATCAGTACATGAAGGCGACTTGGTTCCCCAAATTTCGTTCTTCTATGTTGAAGCGTTCATTTCCAGTAACAGTTTGAATTTTTAGGTTTCACTCTTTTTTCTCCTATATTGATAGATGTATTTGGAACTCTAAATCCAACACGGTTTGTGCTAGCTTCTTGAAACTTGACACAGTAAAATAGTTTCACGTTCTGTCTCTATGGTTTGTTTCCTCTTAATGTAGCCCTAAGCAGTGACTGGCAAGAAGCACTTTCATGGAAAGGGGTTGCCAAGCTTCCAAAAATTACGAATCTCCAGAAATCTCAGCAAATATTTTTTCACCCAAACTGGATGATACTTTCAGGTAATGATCAGTACACTAAGGCGACTTGGTTCCCCAAATTTCGTTCTTCTATGTTGAAGCGTTCATTTCCAGTAACAGTTTGAATTTTTAGGTTTCACTCTGTTTTCTCCTATATTGATAGATGTATTTGGAACTCTAAATCCAACACGGTTTGTGCTAGCTTCTTGAAACTTGACACAGTAAAGTAGTTTCACGTTCTATCTCTATGTTTTGTTTCCTCTTGATGCAGCCCTAAGCAGTGACTCGCGAGAAGCACTTTCATGGAAAGGGGTTGCCAAGCTTCCAAAAATTACGAATCTCTAGAAATCTCAGCAAATATTTTTTCACCCAAACTGGATGATACTTTCAGGTAATGATCAGTACACTAAGTCGACTTGGTTCCCCAAATTTCGTTCTTCTATGTTGAAGCGTTCATTTCCAGTAACAGTTTGAATTTTTAGGTTTCACTCTGTTTTCTCCTATATTGATAGAGGTATTTGGAACTCTAAATCCAACACGGTTTGTGCTAGCTTCTTGAAACTTGACACAGTGAAGTAGTTTCACGTTCTATCTCTATGTTTTGTTTCCTCTTGATGTAGCCCTAAGCACTGACTGGCGAGAAACTCTTTCATGGAAAGGGGTTGCCAAGCTTCCAAAAATTACGAATCTCCATAAATCTCAGCAAATATTTTTTCACCCAAACTGGATGATACTTTCAGGTAATGATCAGTACACGAAGGCGACTTGGTTCCCCAAATTTCGTTCTTCTATGTTGAAGCGTTCATTTCCAGTAACAGTTTGAATTTTTAGGTTTCACTCTGTTTTCTCCTATATTGATAGATGTATTTGGAACTCTAAATCCAACACGGTTTGTGCTAGCTTCTTGAAACTTGACACAGTAACACTTCCAAAATTACGAATCTCCAGAAATCTCAGCCAATATTTTTTCACCCAAACTGGATGATACTTTCAGGTAATGATCAGTAAACGAAGGCGACTTGGTTCCCCAAATTTCGTTCTTCTATGTTGAAGCGTTCATTTCCAGTAACAGTTTGAATTTTTAGGTTTCACTCTGTTTTCTCCTATATTGATAGATGTATTTGGAACTCTAAATCCGACACGGATTGTGCTAGCTTCTTGAAACTTGACACAGTAAAGTAGTTTCACGTTCTATCTCTATGTTTTGTTTCCTCTTTATGTAGCCCTAAGCACTGAAGGCGAGAAACACTTTCATGGAAAGGGGTTGCCAAGCTTCCAAAAATTACGAATCTCCAGAAATCTCAGCCAATATTTTTTCACCCAAACTGGATGATACTTTCAGGTAATGATCAGTACAAGAAGGCGACTTGGTTCCCCAAATTTCGTTCTTCTATGTTGAAGTGTTCATTTCCAGTAACAGTTTGAATTTTTTGGTTTCACTCTGTTTTCTCCTATATTGATACATGTACTTGGAACTCTAAATCCGACACGGATTGTGCTAGCTTCTTGAAACTTGACACAGTAAAGTAGTTTCACGTTCTATCTCTATTGTTTGTTTCCTCTTGATGTAGCCCTAAGCACTGACTGGCGAGAAACACTTTCATGGAAAGGGGTTGCCAAGCTTCCAAAAATTACGAATCTCCAGAAATCTCAGCCAATATTTTTTCACCCAAACTGGATGATACTTTCAGGTAATGATCAGCACACTAAGGCGACTTGGTTCCCCAAATTTTGTTCTTCTATGTTGAAGCGTTCATTTCCAGTAACACTTTGAATTTTTAGGTATCACTCTGTTTTCTCCTATATTGATAGATGTATTTGGAACTCTAAATCCAACACGGTTTGTGCTAGCTTCTTGAAACTTGACACAGTAAAGTAGTTTCACGTTCTATCTCTATGTTTTGTTTCATCTTGATGTAGCCCTAAGCACTGAAGGCGAGAAACACTTTAATGGAAAGGGGTTGCCAAGCTTCCAAAAATTACGAATCTCCAGAAATCTCAGCCAATATTTTTTCACCCAAACTGGATGATACTTTCAGGTAATGATCAGTACACTAAGGCGACTTGGTTCCCCAAATTTCGTTCTTCTATGTTGAAGAGTTCATTTCCAGTAACACTTTGAATTTTTAGGTATCACTCTGTTTTCTCCTATATTGATAGATGTATTTGGAACTCTAAATCCAACACGGTTTGTGCTAGCTTCTTGAAACTTGACACAGTAAAGTAGTTTCACGTTGTATCTCTATGTTTTGTTTCCTCTTGATGTAGCCCTAAGCACTGAAGGCGAGAAACACTTTCATGGAAAGGGGTTGCCAAGCTTCCAAAAATTACGAATCTCCAGAAATCTCAGCAAATATTTTTTCACCCAAACTGGATGATACTTTCAGGTAATGATCAGTAAACGAAGGCGACTTGGTTCCCCAAATTTCGTTCTTCTATGTTGAAGCGTTCATTTCCAGTAACAGTTTGAAATTTTAGGTTTCACTCTGTTTTCTCCTATATTGATAGATGTATTTGGAACTCTAAATCCAACACGGTTTGTGCTAGCTTCTTGAAACTTGACACAGTAAAGTAGTTTCACGTTCTATCTCTATGTTTTGTTTCCTCTTGATGTAGCCCTAAGCAGTGACTGGCGAGAAGCACTTTCATGGAAAGGGGTTGCCAAGCTTCCAAAAATTACGAATCTCCAGAAATCTCAGCAAATATTTTTTCAACCAAACTGGATGATACTTTCAGGTAATGATCAGTACACTAAGGCGACTTGGTTCCCCCAATTTCGTTCTTCTATGTTGAAGCGTTCATTTCCAGTAACAGTTTGAATTTTTAGGTTTCACTCTGTTTTCTCCTATATTGATAGATGTATTTGGAACTCTAAATCCAACACGGTTTGTGCTAGCTTCTTGAAACTTGACACAGTAAAGTAGTTTCACGTTCTATCTCTATGTTTTGTTTCCTCTTGATGTAGCCCTAAGCAGTGACTGGCGAGAAGCACTTTCATGGAAAGGGGTTGCCAAGCTTCCAAAAATTACGAATCTCCAGAAATCTCAGCAAATATTTTTTCACCCAAACTGGATGATACTTTCAGGTAATGATCAGTACACTAAGGCGACTTGGTTCCCCAAATTTCGTTCTTCTATGTTGAAGCGTTCATTTCCAGTAACAGTTTGAATTTTTAGGTTTCACTCTTTTTTCTCCTATATTGATAGATGTATTTGGAACTCTAAATCCAACACGGTTTGTGCTAGGTTCTTGAAACTTGACACAGTGAAGTAGTTTCACGTTCTATCTCTATGTTTTGTTTCCTCTTGATGTAGCCCTAAGCACTGACTGGCGAGAAACTCTTTCATGGAAAGGGGTTGCCAAGCTTCCAAAAATTACGAATCTCCAGAAATCTCAGCCAATATTTTTTCACCCAAACTGGATGATACTTTCAGGTAATGATCAGTACACTAAGGCGACTTGGTTCCCCAAATTTCGTTCTTCTATGTTGAAGCGTTCATTTCTAGTAACACTTTGAATTTTTAGGTATCACTCTGTTTTCAACTATATTGAAACATGTACTTGGAACTCTAAATGCGACACGGTTTGTGCTAGCTTCTTGAAACTTGACACAGTAAAGTAGTTTCACGTTCTATCTCTACGTTTTGTTTCCTCTTGATGTAGCCCTAAGCACTGAAGGCGAGAAACACTTTCATGGAAAGGGGTTGCGAAGCTTCCAAAAATTACGAATCTCCAGAAATCTCAGCCAATATTTTTTAACCCAAACTGGATGATACTTTCAGGTAATGATCCGTACACGAAGGCGACTTGGTTCCCCAAATTTCGTTCTTCTATGTTGAAGCGTTCATTTCCAGTAACAGTTTGAATTTTTAGGTATCACTCTGTTTTCTACTATATTGATACATGTACTTGGAACTCTAAATGCGACACTGTTTGTGCTAGCTTCTTGAAACTTGACACAGTAAAGTAGTTTCACGTTCTATCTCTATGGTTTCTTTCCTCTTGATGTACCCTAAGCACTGACTGACGAGAAACACTTTCAAGGAAAGGGGTTGCCAAGCTTCCAAAAATTACGAATCTCCAGAAATCTCAGCAAATATTTTTTCACCCAAACTGGATGATACTTTCAGGTAATGATCAGTACACTAAGGCGACTTGGTTCCCCAAATTTCGTTCTTCTATGTTGAAGCGTTCATTTCCAGTAACAGTTTGAATTTTTAGGTTTCACTCTGTTTTCTCCTATATTGATAGATGTGTTTGGGACTCTAAATCCAACACGGTTTGTGCTAGCTTCTTGAAACTTGACACAGTGAAGTAGTTTCACGTTCTATCTCTATGTTTTGTTTCCTCTTGATGTAGCCCTAAGCACTGACTGGCGAGAAACACTTTCATGGAAAGGGGTTGCGAAGCTTCCAAAAATTACGAATCTCCAGAAATCTCAGCCAATATTTTTTCACCCAAACTGGATGATACTTTCAGGTAATGATCAGTACACTAAGGCGACTTGGTTCCCCAAATTTCGTTCTTCTATGTTGAAGCGTTCATTTCCAGTAACAGTTTGAATTTTTAGGTTTCACTCTGTTTTCTCCTATATTGATAGATGTATTTGGAACTCTAAATCCAACACGGATTGTGCTAGCTTCTTGAAACTTGACACAGTAAAGTAGTTTCACATTCTATCTCTACGTTTTGTTTCCTCTTGATGTAGCCCTAAGCACTGAAGGCGAGAAACACTTTCATGGAAAGGGGTTGCGAAGCTTCCAAAAATTACGAATCTCCAGAAATCTCAGCCAATATTTTTTAACCCAAACTGGATGATACTTTCAGGTAATGATCCGTACACGAAGGCGACTTGGTTCCCCAAATTTCGTTCTTCTATGTTGAAGCGTTCATTTCCAGTAACACTTTGAATTTTTAGGTATCACTCTGTTTTCTCCTATATTGATAGATGTATTTGGAACTCTAAATCCAACACGGTTTGTGCTAGCTTCTTGAAACTTGACACAGTAAAGTAGTTTCATGTTCTATCTCTACGTTTTGTTTCCTCTTGATGTAGCCCTAAGTACTGAAGGCGAAAAAAACTTTCATGGAAAGGGTTGCCAAGCTTCCAAAAATTACGAATCTCCAGAAATCTCAGCCAATATTTTTTCACCCAAACTGGATGATACTTTCAGGTAATGATCAGTAAACGAAGGTGACTTGGTTCCCCAAATTTCGTTCTTCTATGTTGAAGCGTTCATTTCCAGTAACAGTTTGAATTTTTAGGTATCACTCTGTTTTCTCCTATATTGATAGATGTATTTGGAACTCTAAATCCAACACGGTTTGTGCTAGCTTCTTGAAACTTGACACAGTAAAGTAGTTTCACATTCTATCTCTACGTTTTGTTTCCTCTTGATGTAGCCCTAAGCACTGAAGGCGAGAAACACTTTCATGGAAAGGGGTTGCCAAGCTTCCAAAAATTATGAATCTCCAGAAATCTCAGCCAATATTTTTTCACCCAAACTGGATGATACTTACAGGTAATGATCAGTAAACGAAGGTGACTTGGTTCCCCAAATTTCGTTCTTCTATGTTGAAGCGTTCATTTCCAGTAACAGTTTGAATTTTTAGGTTTCACTCTGTTTTCTCCTATATTGATAGATGTATTTGGAACTCTAAATCCAACACGGTTTGTGCTAGCTTCTTGAAACTTGACACAGTAAAGTAGTTTCACGTTCTATCACTATGGTTTGTTTCCTCTTGATGTAGCCCTAAGCACTGACTGGCGAGAAGCACTTTCATGGAAAGGGGTTGCCAAGCTTCCAAAAATTACGAATCTCCAGAAATCTCAGCCAATATTTTTTAACCCAAACTGGATGATACTTTCAGGTAATGATCAGTACACGAAGGCGACTTGGTTCCCCAAATTTCGTTCTTCTATGTTGAAGCGTTCATTTCCAGTAACAGTTTGAATTTTTAGGTTTCACTCTTTTTTCTCCTATATTGATAGATGTATTTGGAACTCTAAATCCAACACGGTTTGTGCTAGCTTCTTGAAACTTGACACAGTAAAATAGTTTCACGTTCTGTCTCTATGGTTTGTTTCCTCTTAATGTAGCCCTAAGCAGTGACTGGCAAGAAGCACTTTCATGGAAAGGGGTTGCCAAGCTTCCAAAAATTACGAATCTCCAGAAATCTCAGCAAATATTTTTTCACCCAAACTGGATGATACTTTCAGGTAATGATCAGTACACTAAGGCGACTTGGTTCCCCAAATTTCGTTCTTCTATGTTGAAGCGTTCATTTCCAGTAACAGTTTGAATTTTTAGGTTTCACTCTGTTTTCTCCTATATTGATAGATGTATTTGGAACTCTAAATCCAACACGGTTTGTGCTAGGTTCTTGAAACTTGACACAGTGAAGTAGTTTCACGTTCTATCTCTATGTTTTGTTTCCTCTTGATGTAGCCCTAAGCACTGACTGGCGAGAAACTCTTTCATGGAAAGGGGTTGCCAAGCTTCCAAAAATTACGAATCTCCAGAAATCTCAGCCAATATTTTTTCACCCAAACTGGATGATACTTTCAGGTAATGATCAGTACACTAAGGCGACTTGGTTCCCCAAATTTCGTTCTTCTATGTTGAAGCGTTCATTTCTAGTAACACTTTGAATTTTTAGGTATCACTCTGTTTTCAACTATATTGAAACATGTACTTGGAACTCTAAATGCGACACGGTTTGTGCTAGCTTCTTGAAACTTGACACAGTAAAGTAGTTTCACGTTCTATCTCTATGGTTTGTTTCCTCTTGATGTAGCCCTAAGCAGTGACTGGCGAGAAGCACTTTCATGGAAAGGGGTTGCCAAGCTTCCAAAAATTACGAATCTCCAGAAATCTCAGCCAATATTTTTTCACCCAAACTGGATGATACTTTCAGGTAATGATCAGTACAGGAAGGTGACTTGGTTCCCCAAATTTCGTTCTTCTATGTTGAAGCGTTCATTTACAGTAACAGTTTGAATTTTTAGGTTTCACTCTGTTTTCTCCTATATTGATAGATGTATTTGCAACTCTAAATCCAACACGGATTGTGCTAACTTCTTGAAACTTGACACAGTAAAGTAGTTTCACATTCTATCTCTACGTTTTGTTTCCTCTTGATGTAGCCCTAAGCACTGAAGGCGAGAAACACTTTCATGGAAAGGGGTTGCGAAGCTTCCAAAAATTACGAATCTCCAGAAATCTCAGCCAATATTTTTTCACCCAAACTGGATGATACTATCAGGTAATGATCAGTACACTAAGGCGACTTGGTTCCCCAAATTTCGTTCTTCTATGTTGAAGCGTTCATTTCCAGTAACAGTTTGAATTTTTAGGTTTCACTCTGTTTTCTCCTATATTGATAGATGTATTTGGAACTCTAAATCCAACACGGATTGTGCTAACTTCTTGAAACTTGACACAGTAAAGTAGTTTCACATTCTATCTCTACGTTTTGTTTCCTCTTGATGTAGCCCTAAGCACTGAAAGCGAGAAACACTTTCATGGAAAGGGGTTGCCAAGCTTCCAAAAATTACGAATCTCCAGAAATCTCAGCCAATATTTTTTCACCCAAACTGGATGATACTTTCAGGTAATGATCAGTAAACGAAGGTGACTTGGTTCCCCAAATTTCGTTCTTCTATGTTGAAGCGTTCATTTCCAGTAACAGTTTGAATTTTTAGGTTTCACTCTGTTTTCTCCTATATTGATAGATGTATTTGGAACTCTAAATCCAACACGGTTTGTGCTAGCTTCTTGAAACTTGACACAGTAAAGTAGTTTCACGTTCTATCTCTATGGTTTGTTTCCTCTTGATGTAGCCCTAAGCACTGACTGGCGAGAAGCACTTTCATGGAAAGGGGTTGCCAAGCTTCCAAAAATTACGAATCTCCAGAAATCTCAGCCAATATTTTTTAACCCAAACTGGATGATACTTTCAGGTAATGATCAGTACATGAAGGCGACTTGGTTCCCCAAATTTCGTTCTTCTATGTTGAAGCGTTCATTTCCAGTAACAGTTTGAATTTTTAGGTTTCACTCTTTTTTCTCCTATATTGATAGATGTATTTGGAACTCTAAATCCAACACGGTTTGTGCTAGCTTCTTGAAACTTGACACAGTAAAATAGTTTCACGTTCTGTCTCTATGGTTTGTTTCCTCTTAATGTAGCCCTAAGCAGTGACTGGCAAGAAGCACTTTCATGGAAAGGGGTTGCCAAGCTTCCAAAAATTACGAATCTCCAGAAATCTCAGCAAATATTTTTTCACCCAAACTGGATGATACTTTCAGGTAATGATCAGTACACTAAGGCGACTTGGTTCCCCAAATTTCGTTCTTCTATGTTGAAGCGTTCATTTCCAGTAACAGTTTGAATTTTTAGGTTTCACTCTGTTTTCTCCTATATTGATAGATGTATTTGGAACTCTAAATCCAACACGGTTTGTGCTAGGTTCTTGAAACTTGACACAGTGAAGTAGTTTCACGTTCTATCTCTATGTTTTGTTTCCTCTTGATGTAGCCCTAAGCACTGACTGGCGAGAAACTCTTTCATGGAAAGGGGTTGCCAAGCTTCCAAAAATTACGAATCTCCAGAAATCTCAGCCAATATTTTTTCACCCAAACTGGATGATACTTTCAGGTAATGATCAGTACACTAAGGCGACTTGGTTCCCCAAATTTCGTTCTTCTATGTTGAAGCGTTCATTTCTAGTAACACTTTGAATTTTTAGGTATCACTCTGTTTTCAACTATATTGAAACATGTACTTGGAACTCTAAATGCGACACGGTTTGTGCTAGCTTCTTGAAACTTGACACAGTAAAGTAGTTTCACGTTCTATCTCTACGTTTTGTTTCCTCTTGATGTAGCCCTAAGCACTGAAGGCGAGAAACACTTTCATGGAAAGGGGTTGCGAAGCTTCCAAAAATTACGAATCTCCAGAAATCTCAGCCAATATTTTTTAACCCAAACTGGATGATACTTTCAGGTAATGATCCGTACACGAAGGCGACTTGGTTCCCCAAATTTCGTTCTTCTATGTTGAAGCGTTCATTTCCAGTAACAGTTTGAATTTTTAGGTATCACTCTGTTTTCTACTATATTGATACATGTACTTGGAACTCTAAATGCGACACTGTTTGTGCTAGCTTCTTGAAACTTGACACAGTAAAGTAGTTTCACGTTCTATCTCTATGGTTTCTTTCCTCTTGATGTACCCTAAGCACTGACTGACGAGAAACACTTTCAAGGAAAGGGGTTGCCAAGCTTCCAAAAATTACGAATCTCCAGAAATCTCAGCAAATATTTTTTCACCCAAACTGGATGATACTTTCAGGTAATGATCAGTACACTAAGGCGACTTGGTTCCCCAAATTTCGTTCTTCTATGTTGAAGCGTTCATTTCCAGTAACAGTTTGAATTTTTAGGTTTCACTCTGTTTTCTCCTATATTGATAGATGTGTTTGGGACTCTAAATCCAACACGGTTTGTGCTAGCTTCTTGAAACTTGACACAGTGAAGTAGTTTCACGTTCTATCTCTATGTTTTGTTTCCTCTTGATGTAGCCCTAAGCACTGACTGGCGAGAAACACTTTCATGGAAAGGGGTTGCGAAGCTTCCAAAAATTACGAATCTCCAGAAATCTCAGCCAATATTTTTTCACCCAAACTGGATGATACTTTCAGGTAATGATCAGTACACTAAGGCGACTTGGTTCCCCAAATTTCGTTCTTCTATGTTGAAGCGTTCATTTCCAGTAACAGTTTGAATTTTTAGGTTTCACTCTGTTTTCTCCTATATTGATAGATGTATTTGGAACTCTAAATCCAACACGGATTGTGCTAGCTTCTTGAAACTTGACACAGTAAAGTAGTTTCACATTCTATCTCTACGTTTTGTTTCCTCTTGATGTAGCCCTAAGCACTGAAGGCGAGAAACACTTTCATGGAAAGGGGTTGCGAAGCTTCCAAAAATTACGAATCTCCAGAAATCTCAGCCAATATTTTTTAACCCAAACTGGATGATACTTTCAGGTAATGATCCGTACACGAAGGCGACTTGGTTCCCCAAATTTCGTTCTTCTATGTTGAAGCGTTCATTTCCAGTAACACTTTGAATTTTTAGGTATCACTCTGTTTTCTCCTATATTGATAGATGTATTTGGAACTCTAAATCCAACACGGTTTGTGCTAGCTTCTTGAAACTTGACACAGTAAAGTAGTTTCATGTTCTATCTCTACGTTTTGTTTCCTCTTGATGTAGCCCTAAGTACTGAAGGCGAAAAAAACTTTCATGGAAAGGGTTGCCAAGCTTCCAAAAATTACGAATCTCCAGAAATCTCAGCCAATATTTTTTCACCCAAACTGGATGATACTTTCAGGTAATGATCAGTAAACGAAGGTGACTTGGTTCCCCAAATTTCGTTCTTCTATGTTGAAGCGTTCATTTCCAGTAACAGTTTGAATTTTTAGGTATCACTCTGTTTTCTCCTATATTGATAGATGTATTTGGAACTCTAAATCCAACACGGTTTGTGCTAGCTTCTTGAAACTTGACACAGTAAAGTAGTTTCACATTCTATCTCTACGTTTTGTTTCCTCTTGATGTAGCCCTAAGCACTGAAGGCGAGAAACACTTTCATGGAAAGGGGTTGCCAAGCTTCCAAAAATTACGAATCTCCAGAAATCTCAGCCAATATTTTTTCACCCAAACTGGATGATACTTACAGGTAATGATCAGTAAACGAAGGTGACTTGGTTCCCCAAATTTCGTTCTTCTATGTTGAAGCGTTCATTTCCAGTAACAGTTTGAATTTTTAGGTTTCACTCTGTTTTCTCCTATATTGATAGATGTATTTGGAACTCTAAATCCAACACGGTTTGTGCTAGCTTCTTGAAACTTGACACAGTAAAGTAGTTTCACGTTCTATCTCTATGGTTTGTTTCCTCTTGATGTAGCCCTAAGCACTGACTGGCGAGAAGCACTTTCATGGAAAGGGGTTGCCAAGCTTCCAAAAATTACGAATCTCCAGAAATCTCAGCCAATATTTTTTAACCCAAACTGGATGATACTTTCAGGTAATGATCAGTACACTAAGGCGACTTGGTTCCCCAAATTTCGTTCTTCTATGTTGAAGCGTTCATTTCCAGTAACAGTTTGAATTTTTAGGTTTCACTCTTTTTTCTCCTATATTGATAGATGTATTTGGAACTCTAAATCCAACACGGTTTGTGCTAGCTTCTGAAACTTGACACAGTAAAATAGTTTCACGTTCTGTCTCTATGGTTTTTCCTCTTAATGTAGCCCTAAGCAGTGACTGGCAAGAAGCACTTTCATGGAAAGGGGTTGCCAAGCTTCCAAAAATTACGAATCTCCAGAAATCTCAGCAAATATTTTTTCACCCAAACTGGATGATACTTTCAGGTAATGATCAGTACACTAAGGCGACTTGGTTCCCCAAATTTCGTTCTTCTATGTTGAAGCGTTCATTTCCAGTAACAGTTTGAATTTTTAGGTTTCACTCTGTTTTCTCCTATATTGATAGATGTATTTGGAACTCTAAATCCAACACGGTTTGTGCTAGGTTCTTGAAACTTGACACAGTGAAGTAGTTTCACGTTCTATCTCTATGTTTTGTTTCCTCTTGATGTAGCCCTAAGCACTGACTGGCGAGAAACTCTTTCATGGAAAGGGGTTGCCAAGCTTCCAAAAATTACGAATCTCCAGAAATCTCAGCCAATATTTTTTCACCCAAACTGGATGATACTTTCAGGTAATGATCAGTACACTAAGGCGACTTGGTTCCCCAAATTTCGTTCTTCTATGTTGAAGCGTTCATTTCTAGTAACACTTTGAATTTTTAGGTATCACTCTGTTTTCAACTATATTGAAACATGTACTTGGAACTCTAAATGCGACACGGTTTTTGCTAGCTTCTTGAAACTTGACACAGTAAAGTAGTTTCACGTTCTATCTCTATGGTTTGTTTCCTCTTGATGTAGCCCTAAGCAGTGACTGGCGAGAAGCACTTTCATGGAAAGGGGTTGCCAAGCTTCCAAAAATTACGAATCTCCAGAAATCTCAGCCAATATTTTTTCACCCAAACTGGATGATACTTTCAGGTAATGATCAGTACAGGAAGGTGACTTGGTTCCCCAAATTTCGTTCTTCTATGTTGAAGCGTTCATTTCCAGTAACAGTTTGAATTTTTAGGTTTCACTCTGTTTTCTCCTATATTGATAGAGGTATTTGGAACTCTAAATCCAACACGGTTTGTGCTAGCTTCTTGAAACTTGACACAGTGAAGTAGTTTCACGTTCTATCTCTATGTTTTGTTTCCTCTTGATGTAGCCCTAAGCACTGACTGGCGAGAAACTCTTTCATGGAAAGGGGTTGCCAAGCTTCCAAAAATTACGAATCTCCATAAATCTCAGCAAATATTTTTTCACCCAAACTGGATGATACTTTCAGGTAATGATCAGTACACGAAGGCGACTTGGTTCCCCAAATTTCGTTCTTCTATGTTGAAGCGTTCATTTCCAGTAACAGTTTGAAATTTTAGGTTTCACTCTGTTTTCTCCTATATTGATAGATGTATTTGGAACTCTAAATCCAACACGGTTTGTGCTAGCTTCTTGAAACTTGACACAGTAACACTTCCAAAATTACGAATCTCCAGAAATCTCAGCCAATATTTTTTCACCCAAACTGGATGATACTTTCAGGTAATGATCAGTAAACGAAGGCGACTTGGTTCCCCAAATTTCGTTCTTCTATGTTGAAGCGTTCATTTCCAGTAACAGTTTGAATTTTTAGGTTTCACTCTGTTTTCTCCTATATTGATAGATGTATTTGGAACTCTAAATCCGACACGGATTGTGCTAGCTTCTTGAAACTTGACACAGTAAAGTAGTTTCACGTTCTATCTCTATGTTTTGTTTCCTCTTGATGTAGCCCTAAGCACTGAAGGCGAGAAACACTTTCATGGAAAGGGGTTGCCAAGCTTCCAAAAATTACGAATCTCCAGAAATCTCAGCCAATATTTTTTCACCCAAACTGGATGATACTTTCAGGTAATGATCAGTACACGAAGGCGACTTGGTTCCCCAAATTTCGTTCTTCTATGTTGAAGTGTTCATTTCCAGTAACAGTTTGAATTTTTAGGTTTCACTCTGTTTTCTCCTATATTGATACATGTACTTGGAACTCTAAATCCGACACGGATTGTGCTAGCTTCTTGAAACTTGACACAGTAAAGTAGTTTCACGTTCTATCTCTATTGTTTGTTTCCTCTTGATGTAGCCCTAAGCACTGACTGGCGAGAAACACTTTCATGGAAAGGGGTTGCCAAGCTTCCAAAAATTACGAATCTCCAGAAATCTCAGCCAATATTTTTTCACCCAAACTGGATGATACTTTCAGGTTATGATCAGCACACTAAGGCGACTTGGTTCCCCAAATTTTGTTCTTCTATGTTGAAGCGTTCATTTCCAGTAACACTTTGAATTTTTAGGTATCACTCTGTTTTCTCCTATATTGATAGATGTATTTGGAACTCTAAATCCAACACGGTTTGTGCTAGCTTCTTGAAACTTGACACAGTAAAGTAGTTTCACGTTCTATCTCTATGTTTTGTTTCATCTTGATGTAGCCCTAAGCACTGAAGGCGAGAAACACTTTAATGGAAAGGGGTTGCCAAGCTTCCAAAAATTACGAATCTCCAGAAATCTCAGCCAATATTTTTTCACCGAAACTGGATGATACTTTCAGGTAATGATCAGTACACTAAGGCGACTTATTTCCCCAAATTTCGTTCTTCTATGTTGAAGAGTTCATTTCCAGTAACACTTTGAATTTTTAGGTATCACTCTGTTTTCTCCTATATTGATAGATGTATTTGGAACTCTAAATCCAACACGGTTTGTGCTAGCTTCTTGAAACTTGACACAGTAAAGTAGTTTCACGTTGTATCTCTATGTTTTGTTTCCTCTTGATGTAGCCCTAAGCACTGAAGGCGAGAAACACTTTCATGGAAAGGGGTTGCCAAGCTTCCAAAAATTACGAATCTCCAGAAATCTCAGCAAATATTTTTTCACCCAAACTGGATGATACTTTCAGGTAATGATCAGTAAACGAAGGCGACTTGGTTCCCCAAATTTCGTTCTTCTATGTTGAAGCGTTCATTTCCAGTAACAGTTTGAAATTTTAGGTTTCACTCTGTTTTCTCCTATATTGATAGATGTATTTGGAACTCTAAATCCAACACGGTTTGTGCTAGCTTCTTGAAACTTGACACAGTAAAGTAGTTTCACGTTCTATCTCTATGTTTTGTTTCCTCTTGATGTAGCCCTAAGCAGTGACTGGCGAGAAGCACTTTCATGGAAAGGGGTTGCCAAGCTTCCAAAAATTACGAATCTCCAGAAATCTCAGCAAATATTTTTTCAACCAAACTGGATGATACTTTCAGGTAATGATCAGTACACTAAGGCGACTTGGTTCCCCCAATTTCGTTCTTCTATGTTGAAGTGTTCATTTCCAGTAACAGTTTGAATTTTTAGGTTTCACTCTGTTTTCTCCTATATTGATAGATGTATTTGGAACTCTAAATCCAACACGGTTTGTGCTAGCTTCTTGAAACTTGACACAGTAAAGTAGTTTCACGTTCTATCTCTATGTTTTGTTTCCTCTTGATGTAGCCCTAAGCAGTGACTGGCGAGAAGCACTTTCATGGAAAGGGGTTGCCAAGCTTCCAAAAATTACGAATCTCCAGAAATCTCAGCAAATATTTTTTCACCCAAACTGGATGATACTTTCAGGTAATGATCAGTACACTAAGGCGACTTGGTTCCCCAAATTTCGTTCTTCTATGTTGAAGCGTTCATTTCCAGTAACAGTTTGAATTTTTAGGTTTCACTCTGTTTTCTCCTATATTGATAGATGTATTTGGAACTCTAAATCCAACACGGTTTGTGCTAGGTTCTTGAAACTTGACACAGTGAAGTAGTTTCACGTTCTATCTCTATGTTTTGTTTCCTCTTGATGTAGCCCTAAGCACTGACTGGCGAGAAACTCTTTCATGGAAAGGGGTTTCCAAGCTTCCAAAAATTACGAATCTCCAGAAATCTCAGCCAATATTTTTTCACCCAAACTGGATGATACTTTCAGGTAATGATCAGTACACTAAGGCGACTTGGTTCCCCAAATTTCGTTCTTCTATGTTGAAGCGTTCATTTCTAGTAACACTTTGAATTTTTAGGTATCACTCTGTTTTCAACTATATTGAAACTTGTACTTGGAACTCTAAATGCGACACGGTTTGTGGTAGCTTCTTGAAACTTGACACAGTAAAGTAGTTTCACGTTCTATCTCTACGTTTTGTTTCCTCTTGATGTAGCCCTAAGCACTGAAGGCGAGAAACACTTTCATGGAAAGGGGTTGCGAAGCTTCCAAAAATTACGAATCTCCAGAAATCTCAGCCAATATTTTTTAACCCAAACTGGATGATACTTTCAGGTAATGATCCGTACACGAAGGCTACTTGGTTCCCCAAATTTCGTTCTTCTATGTTGAAGCGTTCATTTCCAGTAACAGTTTGAATTTTTAGGTATCACTCTGTTTTCTACTATATTGATACATGTACTTGGAACTCTAAATGCGACACGGTTTGTGCTAGCTTCTTGAAACTTGACACAGTAAAGTAGTTTCACGTTCTATCTCTATGGTTTCTTTCCTCTTGATGTACCCTAAGCACTGACTGACGAGAAACACTTTCAAGGAAAGGGGTTGCCAAGCTTCCAAAAATTACGAATCTCCAGAAATCTCAGCAAATATTTTTTCACCCAAACTGGATGATACTTTCAGGTAATGATCAGTACACTAAGGCGACTTGGTTCCCCAAATTTCGTTCTTCTATGTTGAAGCGTTCATTTCCAGTAACAGTTTGAATTTTTAGGTTTCACTCTGTTTTCTCCTATATTGATAGATGTGTTTGGGACTCTAAATCCAACACGGTTTGTGCTAGCTTCTTGAAACTTGACACAGTGAAGTAGTTTCACGTTCTATCTCTATGTTTTGTTTCCTCTTGATGTAGCCCTAAGCACTGACTGGCGAGAAACACTTTCATGGAAAGGGGTTGGGAAGCTTCCAAAAATTACGAATCTCCAGAAATCTCAGCAAATATTTTTTCACCCAAACTGGATGATACTTTCAGGTAATGATCAGTACACTAAGGCGACTTGGTTCCCCAAATTTCGTTCTTCTATGTTGAAGCGTTCATTTCCAGTAACAGTTTGAATTTTTAGGTTTCACTCTGTTTTCTCCTATATTGATAGATGTATTTGGAACTCTAAATCCAACACGGATTGTGCTAGCTTCTTGAAACTTGACACAGTAAAGTAGTTTCACATTCTATCTCTACGTTTTGTTTCCTCTTGATGTAGCCCTAAGCACTGAAGGCGAGAAACACTTTCATGGAAAGGGGTTGCCAAGCTTCCAAAAATTACGAATCTCCAGAAATCTCAGCCAATATTTTTTCACCCAAACTGGATGATACTTACAGGTAATGATCAGTAAACGAAGGTGACTTGGTTCCCCAAATTTCGTTCTTCTATGTTGAAGCGTTCATTTCCAGTAACAGTTTGAATTTTTAGGTTTCACTCTGTTTTCTCCTATATTGATAGATGTATTTGGAACTCTAAATCCAACACGGTTTGTGCTAGCTTCTTGAAACTTGACACAGTAAAGTAGTTTCACGTTCTATCTCTATGGTTTGTTTCCTCTTGATGTAGCCCTAAGCACTGACTGGCGTGAAGCACTTTCATGGAAAGGGGTTGCCAAGCTTCCAAAAATTACGAATCTCCAGAAATCTCAGCCAATATTTTTTCACCCAAACTGGATGATACGTTCAGGTAAAGATCAGTACACTAAGGTGACTTGGTTCCCCAAATTTCGTTCTTCTATATTGAAGCGTTCATTTCCAGTAACAGTTTGAATTTTTAGGTTTCACTCTGTTTTCTGCTATATTGATAGATGTATTTGGAACTCTAAATCCAACACGTTTTGTGCTAGCTTCTTGAAACTTGACACAGTGAAGTAGTTTCACGTTCTATCTCTATGTTTTGTTTCCTCTTGATGTAGCCCTAAGCACTGACTGGCGAGAAACTCTTTCATGGAAAGGGGTTGCCAAGCTTCCAAAAATTACGAATCTCCAGAAATCTCAGCCAATATTTTTTCACCCAAACTGGATGATACTTTCAGGTAATGATCAGTACACTAAGGCGACTTGGTTCCCCAAATTTCGTTCTTCTTTGTTGAAGCGTTCATTTCCAGTAACAGTTTGAATTTTTAGGTATCACTCTGTTTTCTACTATATTGATACATGTACTTGGAACTCTAAATGCGACACGGTTTGTGCTAGCTTCTTGAAACTTGACACAGTAAAGTAGTTTCACGTTCTATCTCTATGGTTTGTTTCCTCTTGATGTACCCTAAGCACTGACTGACGAGAAACACTTTCAAGGAAAGGGGTTGCCAAGCTTCCAAAAATTACGAATCTCCAGAAATCTCATCAAATATTTTTTCACCCAAACTGGATGATACTTTCAGGTAATGATCAGTACACTAAGGCGACTTGGTTCCCCAAATTTCGTTCTTCTATGTTGAAGCGTTCATTTCCAGTAACAGTTTGAATTTTTAGGTTTCACTCTGTTTTCTCCTGTATTGATAGATGTATTTGGAACTCTAAATGCGACACGGTTTGTGCTAGCTTCTTGAAACTTGACACAGTAAAGTAGTTTCACGTTCTATCTCTATGGTTTGTTTCCTCTTGATGTACCCTAAGCACTGACTGACGAGAAACACTTTCAAGGAAAGGGGTTGCCAAGCTTCCAAAAATTACGAATCTCCAGAAATCTCAGCAAATATTTTTTCACCCAAACTGGATGATACTTTCAGGTAATGATCAGTACACTAAGGCGACTTGGTTCCCCAAATTTTGTTCTTCTATGTTGAAGCGTTCATTTCCAGTAACAGTTTGAATTTTTAGGTTTCACTCTGTTTTCTCCTATATTGATAGATGTATTTGGGACTCTAAATCCAACACGGTTTGTGCTAGCTTCTTGAAACTTGACACAGTGAAGTAGTTTCACGTTCTATCTCTATGTTTTGTTTCCTCTTGATGTAGCCCTAAGCACTGAAGGCGAGAAACACTTTCATGGAAAGGGGTTGCGAAGCTTCCAAAAATTACGAATCTCCAGAAATCTCAGCCAATATTTTTTAACCCAAACTGGATGATACTTTCAGGTAATGATCCGTACACGAAGGCGACTTGGTTCCCCAAATTTCGTTCTTCTATGTTGAAGCGTTCATTTCCAGTAACACTTTGAATTTTTAGGTATCACTCTGTTTTCTCCTATATTGATAGATGTATTTGGAACTCTAAATCCAACACGGTTTGTGCTAGCTTCTTGAAACTTGACACAGTAAAGTAGTTTCATGTTCTATCTCTACGTTTTGTTTCCTCTTGATGTAGCCCTAAGTACTGAAGGCGAAAAAAACTTTCATGGAAAGGGGTTGCCAAGCTTCCAAAAATTACGAATCTCCAGAAATCTCAGCCAATATTTTTTCACCCAAACTGGATGATACTTTCAGGTAATGATCAGTAAACGAAGGTGACTTGGTTCCCCAAATTTCGTTCTTCTATGTTGAAGCGTTCATTTCCAGTAACAGTTTGAATTTTTAGGTATCACTCTGTTTTCTCCTATATTGATAGATGTATTTGGAACTCTAAATCCAACACGGTTTGTGCTAGCTTCTTGAAACTTGACACAGTAAAGTAGTTTCACGTCCTATCTCTATGTTTTGTTTCCTCTTGATGTAGCCCTAAGCACTGAAGGCGAGAAACACGTTCATGGAAAGGGGTTGCCGAGCTTCCAAAAATTACGAATCTCCAGAAATCTCAGCAAATATTTTTTCACCCAAACTGGATGATACTTTCAGGTAATGATCAGTAAACGAAGGCGACTTGGTTCCCCAAATTTCATTCTTCTATGTTGAAGCGTTCATTTCCAGTAACAGTTTGAATTTTTAGGTTTCACTCTGTTTTCTCCTATATTGATAGATGTATTTGGAACTCTAAATCCAACACGGTTTGTGCTAGCTTCTTGAAACTTGACACAGTAAAGTAGTTTCACGTTCTCTCTCTATGTTTTGTTTCCTCTTGATGTAGCCCTAAGCACTGAAGGCGAGAAACACTTTCATGGAAAGAGGTTGCCAAGCTTCCAAAAATTACGAATCTCCAGAAATCTCAGCCAATATTTTTTCACCCAAATTGGATGATACTTTCAGGTAATGATCAGTAAACGAAGGCGACTTGGTTCCCCAAATTTCGTTCTTCTATGTTGAAGCGTTCATTTCCAGTAACAGGTTGAATTTTTAGGTTTCACTCTGTTTTCTCCTATATTGATAGATGTATTTGGAACTCTAAATCCAACACGGTTTGTGCTAGCTTCTTGAAACTTGACACAGTGAAGTAGTTTCACGTTCTCTCTCTATGTTTTGTTTCCTCTTGATGTAGCCCTAATCAGTGACTGGCGAGAAACACTTTCATGGAAAGGGGTTGCCAAGCTTCCAAAAATTACGAATCTCCAGAAATCTCAGCAAATATTTTTTCACTCAAACTGGATGATACTTTCAGGTAATGATCACTACACTAATGCGACTTGGTTCCCCAAATTTCGTTCTTCTATGTTGAAGCGTTCATTTCCAGTAACACTTTGAATTTTTAGGTATCACTCTGTTTTCTCCTATATTGATAGATGTATTTGGAACTCTAAATCCAACACGGTTTGTGCTAGCTTCTTGAAACTTGACACAGTAAAGTAGTTTCACGTTCTACCTCTATGTTTTGTTTCCTCTTGATGTAGCCCTAAGCAGTGACTGGCGAGAAACACTTTCATGGAAAGGGGTTTCCAAGCTTCCAAAAATTTTAATCTCCAGAAATCTCAGCAAATATTTTTTCACCCAAACAAACTGGATGATACTTTCAGGTAATGATCAGTACACTAAGGTGAATTCGTTCCCCAAATTTCGTTCTTCTATGTTGAAGCGTTCATTTCCAGTAACACTTTGAATTTTTAGGTATCACTCTGTTTTCTCCTATATTGATAGATGTATTTGGAACTCTAAATCCAACACGGTTTGTGCTAGCTTCTTGAAACTTGACACAGTAAAGTAGTTTCACGTTCTATCATTATGGTTTTTTTCCTCTTGATGTAGCCCTAAGCACTGACTGGCGAGAAACACTTTAATTGAAAGGGGTTGCCAAGCTTCCAAAAATTACGAATCTCCAGAAATCTCAGCCAATATTTTTTCACCCAAACTGGATGATACTTTCAGGTAATGATCAGTACACTAAGGCGACTTGGTTCCCCAAATTTCGTTCTTCTATGTTGAAGCGTTCATTTCCAGTAACACTTTGAATTTTTAGGTATCACTCTGTTTTCTCCTATATTGATAGATGTATTTGGAACTCTAAATCCAACACGGTTTGTGCTAGCTTCTTGAAACTTGACACAGTAAAGTAGTTTCATTTTCTATCTCTACGTTTTGTTTCCTCTTGATGTAGCCCTAAGCACTGAAGGCGAGAAACACTTTCATGGAAAGGGTTTGCCAAGCTTCCAAAAATTACGAATCTCCAGAAATCTCAGCCAATATTTTTTCACCCAAACTGGATGATACTTTCAGGTAATGATCAGTAAACGAAGGCGAATTGGTTCCCCAAATTTCGTTCTTCTATGTTGAAGCGTTCATTTCCAGTAACAGTTTGAATTTTTAGGTTTCACTCTGTTTTCTCCTATATTGATAGATGTATTTGAAACTCTACGTCCAACACGGTTTGTGCTAGCTTCTTGAAACTTGACACAGTAAAGTAGTTTCACGTTCTATCTCTATGTTTTGTTTCCTCTTGATGTAGCCCTAAGCACTGACTGGCGAGAAGCACTTTCATGGAAAGGGGTTGCCAAGCTTCCAAAAATTACGAATCTCCAGAAATCTCAGCCAATATTTTTTCACCCAAACTGGATGATACTTTCAGGTAATGATCAGTACACGAAGGCGACTTGGTTCCCCAAATTTCGTTCTTCTATGTTGAAGCGTTCATTTGCAGTAACAGTTTGAATTTTTAGGTTTCACTCTGTTTTCTCCTATATTGATAGATGTATTTGGAACTCTAAATCCAACACGGTTTGTGCTAGCTTCTTGAAACTTGACACAGTAAAGTAGTTTCACGTTGTATCTCTATGTTTTGTTTCCTCTTGATGTAGCCCTAAGCACTGAAGGCGAGAAACACTTTCATGGAAAGGGGTTGCCAAGCTTCCAAAAATTACGAATCTCCAGAAATCTCAGCCAATATTTTTTCACCCAAACTGGATGATACTTTCAGGTAATGATCAGTAAACGAAGGCGACTTGGTTACCCAAATTTCGTTCTTCTATGTTGAAGCGTTCATTTCCAGTAACAGTTTGAAATTTTAGGTTTCACTCTGTTTTCTCCTATATTGATAGATGTATTTGGAACTCTAAATCCAACAAGGTTTGTGCTAGCTTCTTGAAACTTGACACAGTAAAGTAGTTTCACGTTCTATCTCTACGTTTTGTTTCCTCTTGAAGGAGCCCTAAGCACTGAAGGCGAGAAACACTTTCATGGAAAGGGGTTGCCAAGCTTCCAAAAATTACGAATCTCCAGAAATCTCAGCCAATATTTTTTCACCCAAACTGGATGATACTTTCAGGTAATGATCAGTACACTAAGGCGACTTGGTTCCCCAAATTTCATTCTTCTATGTTGAAGCGTTCATTTCCAGTAACAGTTTGAATTTTTAGGTTTCACTCTGTTTTCTCCTATATTGATAGATGTATTTGGAACTCTAAATCCAACACGGTTTGTGCTAGCTTCTTGAAACTTGACACAGTAAAGTAG